>NC_141697.1:901355469-902555469 GCF_964263255.1 Lissotriton vulgaris | reverse complement strand
TCGTACAAACCCATTGAAATTCCTCCTTTATAGTTAGTTCTGGTAACTATGACTCGCACGCCCGCAATCCACTGCTGCTGATGTCGGATATTACATCATTCATGACATGGTCAGTGACATCACAAATGACATGACTGATGACTAACTATAACGAATCAAATTTTTTTTTTTTAAACATCCATTAAGACACTTATTGAAACATTTATTCTTCCATCGACCTTTACATATACATATATAAAACAGGTTTATTTTTCAGAAAGACACACATTCACTGGATGGTGTCATCAGTGATGTCATGAGTGATGTCACTGACCATGTCATGAGTGATGTAATATGTGATGTCATCAGCAGTGCATTACACGCGCGAGTTATAGTGAGTCCAACTAACTATAACGTGGGAATTTCAATGGTTTTATGTCAGTAAAATTTCCAGCTAACTATAACTGGTGTGAAACCTCTGGTGTTTTCTGTGAATATATATATTACCTACTGGCGGTCGCCAGTAGGTATACATAGTTAGGATTTTTTTCCTATGGGATTTCTGAAAATTCTATGTCGAATAACTTTGGCGTTTGTGGACGGAATTGGCTGAAATTTTCAGGAAAATGGCACATTTTGTTTCTGAGCAGCCACTGAAAATTTGGGGGGGTTTCGTCAAGGGGGGGCTGAGAAAAAAGGGGGGTCCCAAAACGCGTTTTTCCCATTAATTTTTCCATAGGGCGGTTGGAATCACTTTTAGCTCGAACGGCTGAATGGATTTACACGAAACTTGGCAAAATTGTAGATATGGTTTGCCCGACGTGCCTTTGCTATGTCTCAATATATGTGCTCCAGTGGATTTTGAGAAATTAACGTTTTAAAAAACAGATATATCAGTGACAGCCCTCCGGTTAGCGCCCCGTTTCGCGTACCTGACGCGTAACGGAACTTCGCGAAGCGAAGCTGATTGGCTCTCCGGTGTCTGTCAACATTCTAAGCAGTCCGGAGCGGCCACCATCTTGTGTCTCGGTAGGATCGAGACACAAGAGGTGGAAAAAACAAAGTGGGAAATGAGCATAAGGGGGCAGAGTACATCCTCCCTGACCCCATAGGTTTGACGAGGGGGCTTTAAAAGGGCCCCGCGGGGCAAAAAAAAAATAATTATTATCGTTTTGTTTGCGGGGGGAGCGCCCGGTACGCGCACCGGGAAGCGGTACGGGGAGCGTAATATACGGAAAAAAGAATGAAAGAATGTTCAAATATTGTATGTTTATTGATTGTTCTTTTTGTTGTATTTTTTTTTAATTTTTTTTATTTAAGTACCAACATGTAGGTACCAATGCAGTCTAAAAATAAATATACACCGTTTTCTTTGTTGATATCTTGCATGTTGTTTCAGAAGTTATTGTGGTATATGGAATTCATAGCATAGTCTGTGAGGAAAGCAGAAAGAACATGGAGGCAGGAGATGATAAAGATATGTTAAATACACATTGGAGATAATATAGTGGGAGAAAGGAAGTAACTATTAGCAAACTTACTATGTAACACAAAAAAAGTTGCACAGTATATTTTAAGTCTCAGTTTACATTTTATCTTTTTGGGTACTATTTCAAAATTTTCATATTAAAAAGAATAATGTCTCAAACAATTTTAACTTTTAAAATTTAAATTTATTGTTCTGATTTTTCATAATCTAAGAGAATTTGTAGCATTAAATCATCAGGAATGTCCTCCTTTTCATTCCAAGAATCATATTCACATTCTTCAGCACATTTTAATAATTCTTGGTCTACTGATTCATCCATAAAGTCTAGTTCTTCTTTTTCTTGGTTTGGATTGCTTTCAATCTTAATTTCAAATGAAATTGTATTTTCTTTTGGCTGTGCTTTCATTTTCTTGCTGTAAATTGCAACAAAAAAAATATCAGTGGAGATAGGGCACTGTTGGGTTTAAGTTCAGACAGGTGCTTGTGAGTTTTTAACAGTGAAGTAATCTTTGGGCAGTGCATGGTTTCAGGCAGGAAGTAAAACTATTAAAAAGTGCCTGTGATGAAGCCTAAGTAAATTCATAATTATACCACAGAAGCCTAACTCAATCAATAATTTAAATAATTAAGTCTTTCTCAATGACTAACTCTTATAGAGGGACAGTATGTAACTATCTGAAAACGTTTTCCTTATTTAATTTAAAGTGCATAACATAGTTCTCCTTTCAAATTTTTAAAATTGTATCTTACCTTTGAAAAAGAAGTTAAAGTTCACAGTCAAAATGCTCTTGAAATGTTTTTCAGGAAGTAGTAGTCAAAATGGCTGTGTTTCTCGCTCTTTCTTTATATATATTCAGGTACATAACCAATCAAATGTCATGAAATAATAGTAGAAAATGAAAGTAACATTTTAATTGGTTGTCAATTCTAACACTTCATATGTGGTTCTGTCATGTAATTTACCTCAGGATATTTAGTCAGTCCTACAGCATAATTTTCTCAATGGAATTCCATCAAATTTGGGTAAATGGTAGGGACTGCTATGTAGTAGGGCATATTCTATATTTGATGAAAGTGTCTCCAGTGGTTTTTCTGTAGATTACTTTCCCACCTTTTTTTTAGCGAGCGCTCAACGGTGCGCGCACCGGTACGCGAACCCGCAGCGTTACGGGAGTCCTCCATTTTGTGTATCAGTAGAATTGAGACACAATATGGAGGGGAAACAATGTTCGGAATGGGTAGAAGGGGGCACAGTAGACACTTTGTGACCCTCTAGGTTTTCTGAGGGGGGCTTAGGACGCTGATATATGCAAAAATAAAAAATACAAATTTGAAAAATTTCGCGGGGGAGCGCCCGATACGCGCACCGGTAAGCGAACCGGGGAGCGTACTTTGGTGAAAAATAGTGAAAAAAGTTAGAAAAAGATAAACGTTTACAATGATCAGAGGTAGGGTAGCTCTGAAAAGAGCTATTGGGTTCTGTGGCTGATTTAGGTACCTACAAGTAGGTTCCAATGCACAGTTTTAAATTCAGGAGGAATATTCTATTCCCTTCATCTGAGAAGTGCACACCATCTCCTCTGTAGATGTCTTGCATGTTGTAATGCAAGTTATTGTTGTATATTGAACCCATTCTAAAGTCTCTCATGTAAGCAGAAAGAGATTTATTCACATGTTTCTGTGCTTTCTCAAATTGTGGACAAAATTGGTTGGACCAGTTCCATTTCTGTCTTTGGCATATATTGGAATATACCAAGGCAGTTTGGGGAAAAAGTGTCATCAATTGATGAAAGGTGTTCTTTAAAAACATTTCCAGACCAACCCCAGTCATAGTGCCCAAATCATTTCCACCACAGTGCACTATTAAGAGGTCAGGGTTTGGCAGATGCATAAAACAATTATAATAAAAACATATAAAATATATTTTTCATTTAAAAGAAGAATACATTTTACAGCTTTTGATATTTGCTATTAAAAAAACATTGAAATTCACTGAAAAAACCATAGGTTATAGACCATATATAGTTAGGAATTAGCATTTACAAAACCTTGAAAATTCACTGAAAAAACCATAGGTTATAGACCATATATAGTTAGGAATTAGCATTTACAAAACCTTATTTTACTCACACAAAACCATTGAAATTCGCATATATAGTTAGTTGCACTAACTATATATCGCGCACCCGCAATCCACTGCTGATGATGTCACATATTACATCATTCATGACATGGTCAGTGACATCACTGATGACATCTCAAATGACATCACTGATGACATCACTGATGAAATCTCAAATGACATCACTGATGACATTTCATTTCACATTACTGATCACATCACTGATGATATCATTTATGTGATAATACAATGAACCTCTTCAGACTCTAATATAACCTTAGATACACTCAGTGTAAACAGACACTCACAGATTGTCACTCATCCATGGAGTTACTCATACACCTAGTCAGTCATGCAAAGAATCAATCACACCTCCATTTGCTCAACTATACAGTTATACACACCTTACTTATTCAAACATATTCTAACACATATTTACTCTCTTATACAATCACTGATACAAGTTTTCAATGATCCATGCAGCCACTCACACATTCACTAGCTCTTATACACAGTAATTTATATATGTCAACTCTCACATGTACTGTGTTTTACATATGTACTTACTTTGACATGTAGCACTGAGATATCCATTCACTCACCAATACACTCATGCACACAGTCAACCACCCATACAGCTGTTTCCACATGCAGTTTTGAACCCATACATCTAGTGAATCAACTGTTCACACATCTATGCACAGAGTCACACACCTCCCAGACATATTTTAACTTTACAGAAACATACAGTCACTGGATGATGTCATCAGTGATGTCACTGACCATGTCATGAATGATGTAATATGTGACATCATCAGCAGTGGAATGCGGGTGCGCGATATATAGTTAGTGCAACTAACTATATATGCGAATTTCAATGGTTTTGTGTGAGTAAAATAAGGTTTTGTAAATGCTAATTCCTAACTATATATGGTCTATAACCTATGGTTTTTTCAGTGAATATATATATATATATATATATATATATATATATATATATATATATATATATATATATATATATATATATATATATATATATATACCATATGCCAAGGTGTATTGAAGAATGAGTGGGTGTAAGAGTGTCTGAATGGATGATTAAGAGTGTATGTGACTGACTGTATAAGTGAATGATTAAACGTGTCTTAGTGAATTCAAGGGTGAATGACTAATCTGTGTGAATGTCTGTATTAGTCTGTCAGTTGGTGTGTAAGTGGCTGCATGAGTGTCTATATGGGTTAATGATTGGTTCTCTGAGTACCTGTATGGGAGCCTGAGTGTCTGTGTGGGTGGGTGGGGGTGACTCCCTGCTTGGTTGTGTGAGTAGGTGATTCACTGGGTGTATGGGTGCATGAGTGCATCTGGGAGGGGCTGTATGGGTCAGTGAGTGTGTGTATGGCTATGTTGGTGAGTGAATGGATGTCTCAGTGGTGTATGTGTGAGTTAAAGCATATGTGAAAGGCAGTATATGTGAGTGTTGGAGTATATACGTGACTATATGTTTGAGTGAGTGATTGTATTAAAGAGTAAGTATGTGTTAGCATTTGTATGAATAAATGAGGTGTGTGTATAATAGCATAGGTGAGTTCTATGAGAGGTTTGTGGTCAGATCTGATTTCAAAGTGAGTCCCCCAGATGTGAGTTTTGAAGTAATTTACTCCCCACCAGCATGCAAGTGCTTCTTTTTCAATGACAGAGTACGTAGCCGCTGCACCTTTGAGGGTGCGAGATGCAAAGGATACAACTTGTTCATGTCCCAAATGTTTTTGCATGAGCACTGCACCTAGACCATATGCACTGGCATCCACAACAATTATGCTATGATGTGAAGGGTTGAATGGTTTCAAGGCAACAGCTTTTACAATTTTTTCTTTGACAGAAATGAAGACTTTTTGACATTCATCTGTCCATTCGAACTTGACACCTTTTTTCATTAAAGTTCTCAGAATATGGACTTTGTCGGCAAAATGCTAAACAAACTTGGAATAAAATTCGGCGAGGCCTAAAAAGAGCATAATTGCTCAATCTCGTGAGGTGAAGGTGCATTAGTGATAGCATCCAATAACTCTTTTTTTGGTTTTACAGCATCTCTGGATAATGTGTGCCCTAGATAATTGGTTTGCTTAGCGCCAAAATTGCATTTCTTGATACCCACGGTTAGGCCTGCGTTTTGCAACCTGTCTAGTGTTCGTGTCAGTATCGAGTCGTGTTCAAAATGATTAGTCCCCCACACTAGTACTTCGTCTTGGAAAACTAACACCTTGGGTAAATCTGCCAATACTTTACACATTACTCTTTGGAAAACCGCTGAGGTGGAGGCCAGGCCGAAGGGTATTCTTATAAACTGGAAGGCTCCTTCAGGTGTAATAAATGACGTAAGATGCCTTGAAGTGGGATGCAGTTTTATCTGATGATATGGTATGCATTGGACAGGTCAATTAGTGAAAAATAGGTTGCATCTGTTACAGAGGACACCATTTCATTTAGGTGAGGCAAAGGATATCGGTCAACTATAATGTTGTGATTGAGGTCTCTCAAATCAATGCACATGCGCAGGTTGCCATCAGTTTTGCGTGCTAAAACAACTGGACTAAGCCATTCCGTTGATTCATTTGGCTCGATAACCTGCGCATTGCATAACCTTTGCACCTCCAATTTGAATTTTACTCTAAGAGTAAAAGGTACACTTCTTGCCCTATGCACCCATGGAATATTGTTGGACTTTAGTACAATGCGGTGTTCAAATTTTTCTAAACACCCTAACTTTTCCCCAAGTAATTTTGGAAATGTTGAACTCCATTAGTTTTTTTCCGTATCTTCAGTGACTAAAACTTGCTGTGGGTGGTTGGGGTCCAAAGTGATACCCAACATCTTTTGTTCGCACCACCCCAGCAATGCTTACCCTTTTTCCACCACATATACCTTACTAGTGGCTACCTTACTCTTGTGAGACAATGTACATTTGAAAAAACCTAACAAAAGAAGCTTAACACCACAGTACCCTACTGGTTCAACATCTGGTGGGTTCAACTGATGACTTCCTACCTTCTCTCATGTATTCTTATCAATGACAGTATAAGGAGAGCAAGAGTCTGCCCAAACAGTTATTTTGGTCCCATTGACGCCTAAATCACACTTAGGTGGGTTATAACACTCAGATACATCATGAATTACATTGTCACATATTACTATAATTTCAACTTCCCCTTCATCGTCAGAATTGTCATCCTCAAGAGTTTTCTCTAATTGCCTTCACAGGATGCTTCCATTTCGAGGAGGATAAGGATCCGCACTTACACATGCATGCTAAGTGACCAATCCTTTTCAATTTAAAACATTTTTCCTTAACAGCAAAACATTTGTCTGAATCTGCGGTGTGTCTTGTACTGCAACACCTGTAAAACACTCTGGTGTTTTTGGGAATAGTGAAAGTGGTGGTTTTGGCATTACTTTCTTTCTTTTTAAATGGATTTTTCTCTACTGCACACACCTTAACAGAATTGGTCTTCTCCGAGCTTAGTTCCTTGACATACTTAGAAGTATTTTCGGCTCGCCTTGCCACTTCAATAGTTTTCTGCAGGGAAGGATCTTTCATATCTAGTAAACTTTCTTGAATTTTAATATTGTTTGTCTAATTTATGAATTGATCTCTTATGATCTCTTCATGTAGATCTTTGAATTTGCAAGTAGACGCAAGGGTTCTAAATATAGATATGTAATGCCCAACAGACTCCACAGGTAGTAGGGATCCGGAGAAAAATGTATGTCTTTCTACTACTATGCTAATCTTTTTCCCATAGTTTTCTTCTAGTGTGTTAATTACCTCAACATACTCATCAATGTGAACTTTCTCACTTTTTCCTTCATTCTCACCTTCCCTTTATTCTTTATTCTCATTTTCACGAGCCCTCTCTCTTATAATTACCTGTTTTTTTATCAGTACCAATGGGTAAGGTTTTTATTACCGCCCTGCCCACTATTCCTATATTGTGTTTAAGTAATGCCACCTTCCGGGAAGCTATAAAATCCTCTCCACCAATAGCCTCTAAATAAGTTTCGAAAGACTCTATTCAGTCTTCCCACGGTAATGTGGGTTCACCAAGGTTTTGTAAAAATGTAGGCCGAGCTATGATGGATGGCATGTCCATATGTAGTGAAAGAGTCACTCTTGTGGTTGGGCACCCTATGATGACCTTCAACTACCACCATTTTAACTGGCTTTAGTTTGTTATTTTACCCTAGTCTTAATGTAGGACGGTCCTGCATATGCCTCTTTCTCTTCTGTCTTGTAATCTTGTTGTCTTTTATTGAGAGCTGTCACGGAGTAGAACAGTACTTTTGTATTATAAGTGCTTACTATTAGCTTTGACATGGCCTCATTTCATCTTGTTTTCTGGCTTTGCCTTGCTTGTAAGTTCTCACTATTGGCTTTGACATGGCCTCATGTCATCTTGTTTTCTGTCTTTGCCTTGCTGATGAGTTTTGACTATTGGCTTTGACAATGGCCTCATGTCTGACTTTGCCTTGCTCAAAAAATTATAACAGTGGGGCACACTGAGTGATTTCAGGTATAGATGCTTAAACCAGCGGTTCAGATAATGTGGGTGCTAACGGGGTATCTCCCCCTGGCCAATGGGGAGTAAATTCAACAGTATTTGTAGCACTAAGGAAATGTACTTAGTGTCCCCCAGTTGCACTCCCTTGGATGGTCCCGATGGACCTAAAAAAATGTTTTCACAAATAAATTCCTCTTTGTTTGAAAGTAATTCAAGTTTATTAATCCATATAGTTCATAATCTTGATACATCTCATAGATGAATATGCAAATTCAGACATGTTTCAAATTTCCACATGTGGTTAATCTATCTCTTCTTTTAGTCCCAATGCATTTCGAGTCATGTGACTCTTCATCAGGGGATAGTAATACTATAAAGGTAATAAGCAAAAATCAAGATCCAAGTAAGGATCCCTTAAGCCAGAACAGCATAAACAAAATCAACATGTATTAGGGAGTACAGTTAAGATAAAAACATGAGCATTATTTTTTACACATCTTCAGTGATAAACAGTGCAGCGTGTACACGTTAATATAAACTGTTTGAAATTCCAAATTAAAAGGGAATAACGAAAGTGAGGTGGGGATTTTTAAAAAAGTGCCCAAGATACATTATGGTGAAAAAGTTTTTGAACGATGACGGATCACCTAGACGAGTTATACTGATGTCAAGTGCTCGTGTGCATGGGCGTCATGCAGTTATACAGAAAACAAGTATCTAAACTTCAACCGGGCTTCCAGAGGTCTTACCTCTAGTGAACCGCGTAAACATGTGGACATTTGAAACATGTCTGAAGTCGCATATTCATCTATGATATGTATCAGGATGATGAACTATATGGATTAATAAACTTGGATTACTTTCAAACAAAGAGGAATTTATTTGTGAAAAGATTTTTTTTAGGTCCATCGGGACCATCCAAGGGAGTGCAACTGGGGTACACTAAGTACATTTCCTTAGTATTACAAATACTGTTGACTTTGCCTTGCCCCAGCATGCACAGCAGTGCTTGCGATTCATATTCAAGGACTTTCTGCTCCTCACTTGTTTTTCGCACTTCACCTACCAGAGTGAACTGGATATTATCTGTAGAATGAGCAACTCTGCCTCAAAGTCAAAATACGGGAGCTTGGCCAGCCTCCGTCTTGGCCTTGAAGCAGACTGGTACAGCCAGCTCGTTTTTTTCTAATGAGAAGTGGGCAAGGTTTTCTAGAAGCTGCGTTCTACATTTAGTAATGATATTTAAGCTGGGAACCTTTGAGGGCCAGGTGAAAGTTCACCACAGAATAGACGTATTGCTGTTGGGGTGATTGAACTTGAGTCCTGACTGATCTCCTTCCTGGGCTGTTGAACAGGCTTCCCCAGCTAGAGTTGGCAAGGAACTTGCAGAATCAGTCGGTGAGGTGGTCCTAACTATTTCTGTCCATATTTTCTATTCTTTGCTTCTTGTATATATATTGCATTCTATTTCAATTGTTCATTTAATCATTCATTTGACATTTGGGAATCTGCATTTACTGATATATTTGGCTTACCTTTCTGAACATTGCATTAATAAACTTGTGTGAGTTATCTTTAAATGAGCCTGAATTTGTGTTCTTGCCTCGTCTTCAGAGGTTGTTGCTCAAAGTGTATTATTAAAGGTGCAGTGGTATATTTGCCTCCAAAGTGGGAGTGCAGGGTTTGAGTGTGTCCTTTTAGCAAAAAGCACATTCATTACATGTTGGCGTCACTTTCACAGGATTCTAACGTTGAATTTTAAAAGGGGAAGAAATATGTTTTCTAGAAAACAGAAGGCAGATTCCCAGATACCAATTGAAATTCCTGGATGGAAGGTAGTTCCATATGGTGCGCTAGCCGATGAGTGGGCTAATTGTGCTGGGTTGAGTGAGAATTGGAGTGTGTGTTAGCTGACGCTGAGCCAGCGCAAGTGCTTGCGTGGTTGCAAAAAGTGCCTGTGAAGAAAGGAGGAGAGGAGCTTGCTATATTAGGAAGAAGGGGTTGGATCATTTTAAATGCTTATCGGATAATGCATGAAAAATATGTTAATTTGCAGGGTGAATGTGAAAAATTTGAGAAACTGTTTGTTGAAGCTACGAATACCTCAACGATGTTAACCTGTCAGAATAAATTAGTGCAAGATAAGTTGGAAACCTACCAGAATGTGGCACAAAAGGCTGCAGTTCGTATTGCCAATACAAGTATAAGAAAAGGAGAGGAAGGGTTAACAAGAGAAAAGTATGTTTAGCTATTGCAAAGGTTGGAATTGACTGGGACCCTGTAACATGGGATGGAAATATTTGGGATTCCTCGGAGTTCTCAGACTCTGGAGGAGACTGTGATAAAGCTGGCGAGCGTGACCAGGCTGGTAGGCAGGGTGAATTAATGGAACGCAAAGTGATTCAGGCGCAGCCCATATATCGTGGAAAAATTCAAGTTGCTCCTAATTACCCACAGGGGGTTTCGATGGACAGTATGGAGGATTTTACTCAGCAGAAGAATAATGACATTTCAAACAGATTACGACAAAGACCCGGAGAATCTGCTTATGTAGAGGGTTAGGTTGATTGATCTGGGCGCTGCTGATGTGATGTTAGATCATGGATATGCAGTGAAAGTTTGCACACTCAGTTCTGATTCTACAGTGCAGGAGCAGTTTAGGAATTACAGCGATATTAATAAAATCAGCTTGTTGCAGATGGCATTGATTGGATGTTGTCATAAATACCCGACAGAGTCAGACTGGCTAGTGAATGACAAACCCTGGTATACATTGAGAGATGCTATACAGAGGCTTAAGGAGGAGGTGATGAAAATTGCTATTTTTCTGGACAATGCGCATTGGTTAATGGATGGGCTGTTAAATGCATCTGTGCAAAATAGTATCATTCGTACAGCTCCCCCTGCATATAAACAAGTGATGATGACTTTGCTAATCAATCAAACTGGTAACTCTTTGGTGCAGGTGGTTGAGGCAGTCCATGAGTTAGGAGAGTTGGAGGAATGGATAAAGACTTAAAGAGTATCCAGGTCTGAGACTCGTACAGACAATAACAGGCTGTCTAGAAGAGATATGTTTATGGCTTTGTTAAAAGATGGTGTGGAGAAAAAAAAGATAGATGGAATAGAGACTAAAAGTCTGTGGGAGATGTACCGGAAAAGAGGTTTGGATAAGAAGGAAGGAAGCAGGAGAGTGAATAAACAAAATAAAACGCAAAGACAGTCAGATGAGTGAGGGAGCGAGGAGCAGGAGAAGGAGGGGGAGGGACCTGCCCACTCAAGCAGGAAGGAGGGGAGAGATTTAGAAAGCGAATGGCTCACTGAGAACCGGAGGGAGGGGGAATTCCTCCCTGGAGACTATGAAAGATTCTACCCCGATTTGTCCTGGGCAAAGGTTGACATATACAAGGCAGATTAGGAAATAGGTCTAGCTCCGGTACAGAGATGGACTCGCAAAGACAATAGACCTTATGTTGACTTGAAATTCATTGGAAACATCATAATGTTTAGAAAGCTCGAGCCGTAGTAGATACTGGAGCAGAGGCCGCTTTGATATATGGAAATACCAGAAAGTTTAAAGGACAGTATTTCACAATTACAGGCTTAGGTGGTAAAGAGACACCAGTAGTGCAGACAGAGGTCTAAATTAAAATAGGCAGAATACCAACTAAAGACTACACTGTATTGATTATACTCCTATCTGAATATATTATTGGTGTTGATATCTTAAAGGGAATGCCTGTATTTAGAGGATGGGTCAATTTGGATCAAAGAAGTACATTTCAGTTGGAGCTGTAAGGGTGGGTCACTTGAAGATTCCCCCAGGCTACTAAGGTAATTCATTTGAATCAGTATGGGCGTGAGGAGATCAGTGCATTCATGACTTGATAGAGGCAGAGGTGGTGACCCAAATCACTACAGCTTGGAAAAACCCTGGGTGGCCTGTGCGCAAAAGTGACAATACTTGGTGCATGACAGTTGATTATTGTGAATTGAATAAACATATACTTCCTTTGACTGCTGCTGTCCCAGACACTGTTACGTTAATTGAGAAAATACAGAAGCACCCTTGAACTTGGTAAGCGACTGTTGACATTGTCAATGCTTTCTTTTCAATACCAATTGCCCCTGAATGGCAAGAACAGTTCAGTTTCTCATGGAATGGTAGACATATTACATTTACAAATTTGCCACAAGGGTACTTGCATAGTCCTACGATCTGTCCCTGGCTGGTGGCAGAGCATTTAGATGAGGTGTCAGTTATTCCTGGAGTACAGCTTAGTCATTACATTGATAACGTGATGATACAGGGAGAGACACAAGAACAAGTGCAGACTCAGTTAAGACAGGATTGCGGAGCATTTGCAGTGCAAAGGATGGGAGATAAATCCCGCCAAATTACAAGGACCCTCTCAAAGTGTGAAGTTCTTGGGTATTCAGTGGCATCAGGGACACAGAGAGGTGGTGCCCCAAATGAAACAAAAGATTAGAGAATTTGCAGTGCCACGAAACAGAAAGGAAGCTCAGAGGTTCATTGGTTTCTTTGCTTTTCGCAGACAGCACATCCCTCACTTGAGTCAGATTTTGGCCCCTCTGTACAAAGCTATGCAAAGGAAAAATGCATTTGAGTGGGGTGAGCAGCAGAAGACTGCATTTGAATTAGCAAAGGAGGCTATACTGCATGCTTTGAATTGGTGGCAAGTACGGGAGGGAGATGTTGAGCTGAATGTGACAGTACAAGGACCATATACCAATTGGAGTTTGTGGCAGAAGCAGGGAAGAAAGAAAGTACATTTAGGGTTTTGGACAAAGAAATTGCCTGACGGTAGAAAGTGAGTACACCCCCTTTGAAAAACAGTTGCTTGCATGCTATTGGGCTCTGGTGGATACTGAGCAATTGACCCTAGGGCACAATGTCTTTTGAGACCTGAAATTTCAATAATGCAGTGGGTGATGAGTTCCCCCAAGACTCACAGAATTGGACATGCACAGGAAGCCAGCATAATGAAATGGAAGTGGTATATACAGGTTAGGGCTCGAGTAGGTCCCAAAGGAACCATGGTGTTGCATGAGCAGGTGGCGCAGGCGCCAATGGAAGAGACAGAGGTGTTGCATGATGTACCTGAAATACAGGAGTCTTCTGTAAAGTGAGGTAAGCCATTTAGCGAATTGTCCGTGGAGGGCAAGAAGCATGTGTGGTTTACTGATGGTGCAGCCAGGTATGTTGAGGCTAAGAGGCACCGGAAGGCGGTGTCATACAATCCTGTGACCTAGAAATTGTTGACCACTACTGGAGAAGGAAAGAGTAATCAGTTTGCAGAGCTATATGTTGTGCATCAAGCTTTGAAACAAGAATTGCCAGGAACATGTCATATTTACACTGATTCACGGGCCACTGCCAAAGGGTTTAGCAACTTGGCTTCCCACGTGGCATGCTCCTAATTGGATGATAAATGCAAAAGAAATGTGGGGCAAGGAAATGTGGAAAGAGATCTGGACCATGTTAACACAAAGTACAGTTACAGTGTATCATGTAGATGCTCATTGCTCCACCGACTCACTTGACCGCTGGTTTAATTCTCTCACAGATGAAAAAGCTAATATTTTAGAGGCCGAAGTGGCAACACAGGATTTTGACCTGGTTGGGATTGTGAGGTGGGCACATCAGAAGTTCGGAAACCTTTGGGGAACAGATTACTAGCAGGTGGGCAGAGAATAGAAGGATACACATTCCCCTAGATTTGATTGAAACTGTGATTTTGCAGTGCCGTTTGTCAGCATGCTCGACATAGATCAGTCCCACAGATACTGAGAGGACAGCTAGGTAGAGGAAAATTATCAGCACAGATTTAGCAGATTGATTACATTGGGCCTCTGCCAACTAGTCGTGGATGTCAGTATGTGTGCACAGCTGTGGATACATACTCTGTATATTTGATCGCGTTTCCATGTACACGGTCTTCTCAGGTGAATACATTGAAAACCTTAGACTTGCTCATTTTGTATTATGGAATTCCATTATAGATCCAAAGTGACAATGGGTCTCATTTCAAAGGCAGATTGGTGCAGGAATATTGTGTGCAACACAATATTGAGTGGATCTTTCATATCCCATATTACCCACAGGCTGCAGGTTTGATTGAGCGCATGAATGGATTGTTGAAAGATAAATTGAGAAAGTTGTCTGATGGCTCTTAAAAGAATTGGAGGGATTATTTGAGTGAAGCATTACAAATATGAAATAATAGACCTTTAGCAAATGCAGAAACACATTTGATGTGAATGTTAACTCCAGCTTTGCAGATTTAGTCACATGTGGCTACAAATACCATTCTTTACTGGGAGACAGCTCCAGGAGCTTTGGCTCCGTACCGGGCGACACCGGAAGCTGCAGGTCTTGACCTGCATGCTTTGAAACTGTACAGACTGAAACCAAGAGATATTATACTCATTAAGACAGGAGTGGTAATTCAGATACCCCCAGAGCACTTTGGTTTAATTGCCCCTCGATTTGGATTGGCTCTAAAAGGCATCCAAGTGCTGGGAGGAGTAATTGATACAGACTATCAAGGTTAAATCAAAGTTATTCTACTTAATAGTGGAGATGCAGATGAACAATAGTTACTTACCTGTAATCTGTGGTTCTCCAGTATTGGTGTCTTTCATAGATTCACATGCGTGAATCATTCCCCGTCGTCGGAGTAGGAGTCCCACGGTACATAAAAAAGCAATAATATGCCATAAATATGTAGTAAATACCATTAGAAATAAACCAGGAAGTAAAGTAGCCCATGCTACAGTAGGAAAAACTTCCACATCTATGACTATCCTAGTCATTTTGTATAGTCCAAACTACAGCCACTCAGGCGCCAGCACCCACCAGAATGTTCTCCCCAGAGGCTCAGGCTCTCAGATTTTCACGCAAGGAGTGAAGATAAACCAAAATAGCCTAAAAAGCCTCTGAGGGGAGGTGGGCGGGTTGCATGTGAATCTATGAAAGACACCAATACTGGAGAACCACAGATTACAGGTAAGTAACTATTGTTCTTCTCCAGTATTAGGGGTGTCTTTCATAGATTCACATGCCTGAATCAGAGTAGCTAGCAGTACATATCCTTGCTAGGCAGACGCCAATGGTTGTACAGTTTGTCAGCATATAGTCATGAGACAGTGTAAACTGAAAATACACATATTATTTAAGCATAGGAAAATGCAATCATGTAAGCATGTGTAAAAACATAACATATAAAGCGTCTGACAGCAGTAAAGGAGGTGGGAAACAGAGGCTCACCTTATTTGAAAAGATTTCGTAGAACTGCACGGCCCACAGAAGTATCAGCTTCGCTGGCTGCCTCCAGGCAGTAATGCTTGGTAAATGTATGGCGACTAGCCCAAGTAGCCACTCTGCAGATCTGCTGAAGAGGAACTCCAGCAAATAAGGCCGTAGACGATGACATTGCTCTTGTAGAATGAGCTCTAGGAGCTGCTTGCAACGGTCGTCCTGCTTGCATATTGCAAAAGGCAATGGCAGAAGATATCCATCTTGCAATAGTTTGTTTTGAGACTGCCTGCCCCTTATGAATAGCACCGTAGGTGATAAACAGTTGGTCAGAAGAGCGTAAGCCGGATGTCCTCTGTAAATAGAATTTAAGACATCTTTTTACATCCAGCGTATGCAACGCCCTTTCCGCCGGTGTTTGCGGGTTAGGAAAATATGATTTCAGAATTATAGGTTCGTTAAGGTGAAAGTCCGAAGTCACTTGTAAATTGGAGGAAAGGATGCTGAACCGTACAGGCCTGAAGATCACTGACTCTTCTGGAGGATGTCAAAGCCAGGAACAGTGCTACCTTCCTTGAGAGATATTTGAGGTCGGCCTTGTGGATGGGTTCGAAAGGATGTCTCATAAGTTGTGCTAGGACAACGTTAAGATGCCACACTGGAGGTGGTCGTCGTTTTGGAGGAAACATCCTAAAGAGTCTTTTAAAGAATTGTTGTACAATCCTCGCAGAGTATAAGGAATTAGTACCATCCTGCCGATATCTAGAAATCGCTGCCAGGAAAACTTTCAGAGTTGCATGAGACAGGCCTGATTTTGCTAAATGTAGGAAGAAAGGTAGAATCTCTTCCGGCGTTGCTGAAAACGGGTGAACCCCGTTAGCATGACACCAGATGCAGAAACGCTTCCACTTTAGACTGTATGTCTTTATGGTAGCCGGTGCCCTTGCCTTGGCCAGTACCTCCTTGCATTCCTCTGGGATGTTTAGGTGGGTGAACTCACGGTACTCAGGCGCCAAGCCGCTAATCTCAGTGATGTTGGATCTGGATGATAGACCTGACCGTTCTGCATGCTGAGTAAGTTCGGGATTGGATTCAACTGCATCGGTTTGCACTCTGACAGCAGAAGAAGTTCTGTAAACCAATACTAGTGCGGCCATCTGGGGGCAATCAGGATCAGTCTGCACGGTTCCTTTTTCATTTTCAGCAGAACCCTGGGGATTAGCGGAATGTGCGGAAAAGCGTATGCATATGTTCGAGACCAGTCTATCCAAAACGCATTCCCCTGAGAGTCCTTGTGGGGATGCCAGCTTGCAAAGAATTGCCATTTGCTGTTGGCCTTTGTCGCAAATAGATCTAGGTCTGGAAGATCCCAGAGGCGAAAGATGCGTTCCACCGTCTGCTGATGTAGTTCCCACTCGTGAGTGGTGACCTGCGACCTGCTGAGTGTGTCTGCCAAGACATTCTCTATTCCCGGAACATGCAATGCTTGAAGATTTACATTGTGCTTTAAGGCCCATGCCCATAATTCCTGGGCTTCCTGGGAGAGGAGAAGAGATCGAGTTCCTCCCTGCTTGTTGACGTAATGCATGCTTGTTGTGTTGTCTGTTCTTATCAACACATTCGAATCCTGAATGACTGCATGAAACGCCTTGAGTGCAAGAAAAATGGCTCTCAGCTCCAGACGGTTGATGTGCCATCGTTGTTGAGGAGCAGTCCACTTGCCGCTGATTGTGAGGCCTTGAAGGTGCGCTCCCCAGCCCTCGAGAGACGCTTCCGTCGTGATGGTGAGGCTCGGTGGCTCTTGAAGAAATGCACACCCCTGCTGGAGATGTCGTTTTTGTGTCCACCAGCGTAGTGAGTTTCGCATTATCGGTGTTATCCTGATAAAATCCTCGAACGTTCCGGAGACCTGTAACCACTGCCCGGTTAGCTCTTCCTGGAGGGGTCTCATCCTGAGGCGACAGTTGGGCAGCAGTGGGATGCAAGAAGATACCATTCCCAGAAAGGATTTGTATATCCGAACTGAAACTGACTTTTTTGATAACAGATTCTGCGCCATGTTTTTTTCTTTATTTGTCTCTCTTCCGAGACAAAGGCTAGGAGCTTCAGGGTGTCCAATGTTGCTCCCAAGAAAGCTTGTCTTTGAGAAGGTCTCAATTGAGATTTTCCGAGATTGATGGAATGGCCCAGAGATTGGAACAGGTGTAGACACTGTTGCAGATGAGATTGCACGACTTCTTGAGAATTCGCCTTTATAAGGCAGTCGTCTAAGTATGGGAAAATTTGGATTCCCTCCAGCCGGAGGTGCGCCGCTACTGGAGCCAGAACCTTGGCAAAAACCTTTGGCACTGATCGTAGTCCGAAAGGAAGGACTTTGAATTGGTAATCCCTGCCAGCCACTCTGAAGCGCAGGAATTTTCTGTGGCGAGGTAGAATGGGAATATGGAAGTATGCATCTTGGAGATCTAAGGTGACCATGAAATGTCCCGCTGCTAACAGATGCAGTATTTCCTGGAGCGATAGCATCCTGAAAGTTAATTTTCTTAAGTACTTGTTTAGAGCGCGTAGATCTAAAATCGGGTGCCACTCTCCGTTTTTCTTCTTTATTAGAAAAAATCTGGAGTAAAACCCCATTCCTCTCATTTCCTGAGATACGCTCTTGATCGCTCCTTTTTGCATCATCAATCTGATTTGGGCAAATAACTCGTTCAGGTGAGCTGGGGGTGGTCCTTTCGGGGAAACATTTGGAGGAAATTTCTCGAATTCTAGGGCATGACCCCTGGCCACAATGTCCAGGACCCATTTGTCTGATGTTATTGACTGCCAACTTGAGTAAAATTTGCATATTCGTCCTCCAATTCTTTCTTGTGAGCGGGGCAACAGTGGTGGCAGGTGAAAAGTCTCATTGGCACTTATCTTTCCGGCGGTAATTCGCCTTTCCTCGGTTTTGGGCATAAGCGGGCTTTCTTTGGCCGTAAGATTGATATCGTTGAGTATGGTATCGTTGATTGTTTTGTCTGTAAGAGGATTGTTGGTTATATCCACCTCTGGTAGAGGACTTTCCTTGTCCTCTCCCTCCTCGAATGGCGGTTTACGGATTTGAAGTGAACCTAAGGATTTTGCAGTTTCCGAATCCTTCTTTATGGTTTGTAAGGCCTCCTCCACCTGAGGACCAAACAGATATTCACCATCATATGGTAAGTCCAGCACCTTATTTTGGACTTCTTATCTAAAAGAAGTAGACCGTAGCCAACCTTGTCTGCGAAGAACCGCTGCTCCCGCTAACTGACGAAAACCCATTGAGGCAACATCCACTGCTGAGTCAATAATCTCTTCTGAGATTCTTAGACCTTCCTGAAGTATCTTGAGCGCTTCAGCCTTAGAAGGTTCAGGTAGGAGATCAAGAAATGGTGCAATGTCCGACCACATCTGTCGGTCATACCTTCCTAATATGGCCAATGAATTTGCCGCTCGAACTGTCGTAGCCGCCATAGTGGAGACACGTTTTCCTATTGAATCTAGGCGTTTGCCATCTCTGTCTGGCGGGGCCGTAAGTGGAAAAGAGGGATTCCAAGCCCTCTTTTGTGCTGCCTGGACTATTACAGAGTCAAGTTTCGGCTGTCCGATAAGGCACGCAGGAGATTTGTCCGGTGCTCTGTATTTCTTCTCCAAACGTGGCAGGACTGGAGGAATAGATGCCAGGGTTGCCATGACCTTTATACCCTCCTGCCAAATAAAATCAATGATGGGTATAGATTTAATCTGTTTCCTGGGCTGGTCTTTAAAATCATACAGGAAACAGTCTTGCTCCTTGTGCTCCATGTTGATATGAAAAAGTTTAGTAGCACGTTCCATTAAAAGGTGGAAGCTCACCACATCCACTGGTGGTGAAATTGAGACTCCTTGATGCGAAGGGGAAGGTGTTTGATCCTTATCTTCATCCCACTCCGACTCATCATGCGCCTCACCTTCTTCTCTTTGCTCTTCCTCATCAGAAGACTGAGGATGTACTTCCTCCACCTGAGATTGTGAAGTTGGTGAAGCAGGATTTGTTGGTTGCAATACTGGCACCAGTATTACATTGGCCGGAGTAGCAGGCACTGAGCCCGTAGTCTCGGAAGGCGGAAACCTTCTATAGTAGTCCAACATGTATTGAAGGTTGGTCAGTAAAGCTACAGGTACTTGTGCGACAGGTAAACTGTTCACCTGGGAAGCCATCCGTCCGGGTGGTTGTTCCTCCTCCTGTTCGTCCTCCTGCATCTTGATATTTAGCTCAGAAGGACTAGTGGCCGCTCCGAATGAATTAACCACGTCATCCTCACTATCCGTGTCTAAAAGCCGGTCAGGCACCTGTGATGAAGGCTTTGTTGTAAAGAACACCATAGACGGTGACCATACCTGCAACTCAGTGCAAATTGAGAATTGCGGCGTTGACAGTGTGTTTTCCACTGCTTCAGTAGCAGACATTAAAGGTTCCGCTGACATCGTCGGCGACGGGGCGGTCTTCGTCAACGGAACGGACTTCGTCGTCGACGGGATGTTCTACGTCGACGGGATGCTCTTTGTCGACGGGATGGTCTTCGTCGACGGGATGGACTTCGTCGACGGAATGGACTTCGTCGACGGATCGGGCTTCGTCGACGGATCAGGTTTCGTCGACGGATCGGGCTTCGTCGACGGATCAGGTTTCGTCGACGGATCGGGCTTCGTCGACGGATCAGGTTTCGTCGACGGATCGGGCTTCGTCGACGGAATGGTCTTCGTCGACGGAAAGGATTTTGTCGACGGAATGGACTTAGCCGACGGATCAGGCTTCCTCGACGGGATGATCGTCGTCGACGGTACAACTTTCGTCGACACCTTCGTCGACGGTGGCAACTTCGTCGAAGGAAAGGAGCTCGCCGACGAAGCAGTAGATGACATCTTTTTCGTCGACGGCAGAGCCTTCAGAGTCGACGACGACGAGGTGTCGACGGTAGTCGTCGTCGACGAAATTGGTCTTACCGTTACATAGACCATGGAAGGGGAAGAAGCTGCCGTCGTCATAATCATCGAAGGTTTAGGAGACGAGAAGGTCATCGTCAACGAGGTTGATGCGTCGACGGAGGACTTCGTCGACGAAGAAACAGAAGAAGGCGTCGTCGACGAGCAAGAAGATTTCTGAGGAGAAATCTTGACAGCTTTCTGAGGCAAACTCTTGCTGGACCTTTTTTGAGGTGTAGAACAAACCTCCAAGTCTTTGCCTGAGGGGGCAACCTTAGAAGAGGAAGGCTTGTCAGAACCTTTAGAAGGTTGATGCTTCTTAGCAACCTTAGCCCCAGGAGATGTCAGAACCTCAGACGCAGGCCTCTTTTTTGACCCTGAAGTAGAACCCGAGGCAATACTGCCAACCTCAGAAACAGGATTATCAGAATCCTTAAGCCTTTGTAGCCACAAAAGCACCCAACCCTCTCTGTCTCTGAGAGTCTTTTGAGGAAAGGTTCTACAGATCTTACAGTCCTTGACTTGATGATCTGGGTAGAGGCAATAAATACATTTCTTGTGTGGGTCCTCTTTAAAAAGCCGGAGCTTACCACAAGATTCACAGGCTCTGAACAGAGACTTCTTTGAAGATATCCTTGAAGAAATGATCCAAAAGGAAGAAAAGTTGAAAGAACTGAGCAGAGCTCAGGGAGGCTCCCTTCACACGACGTGTGGTAGAAAATCTGAGAGCCTGAGCTTCTGGGGAAAACATTCTGGTGGGTGCTGGCACCTGATTGGCTGTAGTTTGGACTATACAAAATGACTAGGATAGTCATAGATGTGGAAGTTTTTCCTACTGTAGCATGGGCTACTTTACTTTCTGGTTTATTTCTAATGGTATTTACTACATATTTATGGCATATTATTGCTTTTTTATGTACCGTGGGACTCCCACTCCGACGACGGGGAATGATTCACGCATGTGAATCTATGAAAGACACCCCTAATACTGGAGAATTGAAGATACAATTTGGAGACAGAGTTGCTCAAATGGTGATCATGCCAGTGTACGGAGGGGTAGTTAAGAAGGGGACTGCCCCAACCCTCCTCACCGTACGTGGGGAAGGAGGGTTTGGCTCAACTGATAAGAACCCAGGAGCCAAAGTGTGGGTAGAGTCTCCAAATAGACCCACCGAACAGGCAAAAATCACTGCAACAGGAAAGGACAATTTCCTATTAATCATGAAGCCAGGGCAGGAAAAATGGGAACATGTGCCTGCTGACAAATGTTACTTGCAAGAATGAGTAATACCTGTTTTGTTTCTGTTCTTTTAGGTCACATTATGGCATGTCAGTGCTCTGCTTGCGCTTGCTGGAGTCCTTCTAGTCGTGTTCGGGTGGAGCAGAGGGGGCTAGGAGCCACTTACCCTGTAGTGGCCAGCTGACCGCGCAGATTCACAGCGCTGCTGACTAGACCTGACAGCGTGTGGTCTTATCTTGCACAGACAGTCCTCAACAGATCGTACTTCTGCATGTCCAACATGAACAGTACCATGGATATTGTTTCCCCGTGCTTAATAGCTGTACCTACCCCTGTTGATGTGCTTCTGTAGACTTTTAAGGTCACAAATGAAGACAGGGCTGTGGAGGAACATGATGTAAGGTCTCATCTATCACCTTATGAGTTTTGCAGGTTTTGTCCAGAAACTACTGATAATGATTGGAAGAACATGACACAAGTAATCACGTTTAACATTACTGAAGCAGACATTTGTTACAATTTAACTTGCGACCCAACTATCATTTTCTTTTTGTCCTCATTCTGCCAATTTACTTGCTGGCTATACTCCTCCCCTTCTCTGGTAAACCAGACCAGGTTGGAGTCCTTCCAATCAAGACAGAAAAGCTGTTCCCATTTCCACCCTTCCCGGGAGTGCCCATAGCACGGACGGAACACAGGACCAGCAGCTCAACATTGGCTTAATCATTGGACCTCAAGTTTTTTTTTCCAATCCACCAGCTTAAGCCATACTTTCTCTTTACTGCTGGAATCACACAATAGGTCCTGCTTACTTATGTATAGAACACTTTTTTGCATTCCAGGAAGTGGGGTGGAAAATTCGCCTTCTATGAATTACAAATCTCTCTTCTTCCTGGGACAATTACATAAAAAATAAATCTTGCTTCTAATCTACTAATGCTAATAGTATTATCATGCCAAATTCCAAAAAAGACCAGGGCAGGACTGACCCTCTCCGTGATACCTGTTAGAAATGGGATTTCCAGTTGGCTAAGGCTTGAGCCAAAGCCAGGCAGAAACCACCACTATAGTCAGGGCAAGGGAGTTACATGCCAAAGATAACCCCTGCTTACCCTCTAGGTAATGTGACACGAGCAGTAAGGCTTATCCCGGAGGCAATGTAGGTTAAGTATTTGCACACGCACCCAGCAACAACACCCCAGGCCCACCACAAAGGAAACTCCAAAAAAGGTTATATATAAAAAAAGCCTTTGTATTATACCAAACACACTAGATAATAAACAGACACTTTACAATGTGCCAACAGGCACAGGCGGAATTTAAAGGGGATTATACACATGGGACAGGGCCACGTGGGCCACTGTCAGGAATAAGCACTTTTAGAACTAGCACTTGGTAGAATTAGCACTTTGTAGAATTAGCACTTTGTAGGAATAACGCTTAGCACATAGCACATATAAAAACTGTAGCACCAAATACCAAATGCAGCACACAACCAGTAATCACTGGTAAAAGGTAAGTACCACCTACACAACCCTAACCACCTTAGGAAAATATCACACAGGGAACCATGAACTCGCTAGCATAACTATACTAGGAAAAACCACCAATTAAGCATAAAAATACATTTAGGGGTATAGGCCAGAAGCTTTACACATGATGCATGAAGACACATTCAGCGGTGTAGGGAAGACACGTGATGCATAAAAACACATTCAGCGGTGTAGGGAAGACACATGATGCATAAAAACACATTCTGCGGTGTAGGTAAGACACATGATGCATGAAAACACATTCAGTGGTGTAGGGAAGACACATGATGCATAAAAACGCAGTCAGCGGTGTAGGTAAGACACAAACTGCGCAAAGATCACATAGGGCCAAAAACATGTACCCCACGCAAGGGCACAACACCAGAACTGTCCCCCAGGCCAACTGGCCTCGCAGGGGCTGAAACGCCCTGTATCCACAATGTCAGGGCAGACTGCGCGGGCAGCAAAAGAAGATGCGCCAGGGGCCTAAACGTAGCAGCTGCCCACTAAGTGCTGGGCAGCTGGGGATTTCCTCTGGGCTCTGAAGGATTACTGGGGCCTCAGGAGCCTTGTGACTCTAAGAACAAATGCCACCTCACTGGGGGGAGCGGCCCGCTGCCAACCGGGGCAGCTCTACCCTCTACAATGCCCTCGTGGATGTCAGAGCCTCTCAGGCTCGAAATATAAATGCCCCCCAAGACCCTCTTGGGCTGTGAACTCAAAAATGCCTGCTTCGGCGGAGTCCCTCTCGGAGGACTCGGACTAAAATATTGCCGCCTTGAGCCTCTTGTGGGCTCCCTTTGAATGTGGCCCAAAAACAAAGCACAGGCAGGAGGGGGGCGGGCACCGGCAATGTGCCCCGATGCCCCCTCTAACAATAATGGCCCCCGGAGCCCTGCTCAACGGGTTCTGTATACAACTGTGCCTCTCTTAGGCCCTATTCAATCGGCCCAGAGCTCCCACCAGCCCGTGACACTCATAGGCTTCTCTTTCTGGGGACGTCTCCTCAAGGCGGCGGACTCTGGCTGCACCCGGGGCTCTCTGCACTTCGGGACCTCGCTGGCGGCTGCAGGGGCGGGAAACACTGCCGGTCTCCCTCTTCACACGAGGGACTGGTGATGTGCGACACGGCTTCTCGACCCGCTCCCCGGGTCTCTTTCTTCTTCGGGCAGCGCGGGGCACCAGCAGACAGTCTGGGGCTCTCCCTCGCTCTCAGGAGCCCCGGGGATGACGCGACTATCTTCTTCCGGGTCACAGGAGCGCGGGGTGGGCACCCGTCCGCTTCCTGTTGTGACGCCTGCACTTCCGGGTCGCCGCAGGCAGAGAGGCGGCCCTCCTTACTTTCCCTTTACGGCGGCGGTAGTTCGGGGTAAGCTCCCGAGTAACAACCAAATCCATGACGGGGTGGGCCCCCGCTAGGGCTATAAACAGCGCAACATCCCCTGGCGGGGTGGGCACCCACGAGGGGTTCTAAAGCACGACAAATAAATGGGGGGGCACCCGTGCCGAAAATGAAGGGGGATCCCCATGCCGGGGAATCCCTCGGAGAGGCGAAAGCAGCTTGGGCTGCAGATAAAAGTAGGAGTGCTCCCAGCACTCAGGAAATAGCGCTCCCCTGGCGCTTTTAGAGGCAGAGTCCAGCAAAAGTCCAGCAAAGTTCTTAGGAAGGCAGGGGGGCAATGGCTGGGCCCAGGGGCCAGCTCACAGGGCCCTCCAGTCAGAGAGGCAGTCCCAGTGGTGGTTCCTCATGGCGCCCAGCAGCAGGCCCACCTCAAATTAGGATCAGGAGCAGAACATTGGTATGGGGTCACAGACCCTTCTTATACCCAGAAATCTCTTGTCTAGGCTGCAGGGTGGAGGAAAACCAGTCGCAGCTGGTTCTGGAGCACTCTGTTGTGCTCAGCCACTCTTCCCATTCACTAGTCAGGCTAGGGTCATCAGTCGCACCACAGGGGGCGGAGCCAGCATTGTGTAGGGAAAGCCCAACCCTATTCAGGTCCCAGGTGCACCCCTCCCTCACATTAATCATGCAGATCTCTCCACTCACCACCGGGGCAGACCCATCCTGACTCCTGGAGCCAGGCTCACCAGCCAGCTCCAGCCAATCACAAGCCAGACAGCCAATTCACATAATTTACACAGACAGGACAACTTCTAGAAGTGGCACTTCCACACTAGACACAATCATGCCGCACACATCATTGCGTAGCATTTAATCACACAAGTCCACACATATCAAACTCGAGCTTGCACTCCCCACGCATCAGGAACTACCAGGGACACATACATTCCCCCATGCATTTCTATGGGAGGGCAGGCCAACCTCACCACACGTGCGCACTTTACCCTGGGACACAGTGGTAAAGTGTGCAGAAGCAAATAAATCACTAACACCAGGTCACCATAAAAAGCAAAACGTTTTGGGGTGAACCTGCCTGAAGATCCAAGTCCATCAATACCTATAACTTCTGTTAAAAATTGGCACACCTCAAACCAAAACTTCTCAATTTCAGGGCATGTTAGAAACATATGGAGTTCGTCAGCTACGGGATCCTTGCATCTTGGGCATTAATAATGTGTCCCCAAAATGTTTTCTAATCTCGTCAGGGACCGATATACCCTATATGCAGTGAAGAGATGATTACGGATTAAATAGGCAGGTTTCACAGTTTCTCTCCACAATGTAAAGGAGGCCATCCACGCATCCCTCAAATCAATATTCAAAATTCCCTCCCCCAGAGCCTCTGAATATCTCTATCTAAGTCATATTCTGCATTGATCAGAGATTGATACCACAAAGCCACCTCCTTCTTGATGATACCAGTTTTACTAGTTTGAACTAGCCACGTATCATCCTCCTCTTCATTCCAGTTTTGATCCCCAAACCACGCAGAGAGCTGATAATATTCGAGTTTCCCAACCAACTAAGGGCCCTATTAGGGTGGCGGACGGACCTGCGTCTGTCCGCCACCCCAGAGGAGGAAGGACTGTCCGCAGGGGCAGCGGCGGTCCCTCCGTGCAAATTAGGATGTGACCGCCTCCCTGGCGGTCACATCCTGTATGTTTAACATTGCGGCGGGTGCTGCTTGAAGCAGCACCCGCCGCAATATTAAAAATGCATGCTTCGCATTTGCATGCACAAAGCGGCAGGCACCGCGCAGTGCCTGCCGCTTTGTGCATGCAAATGCAGGGGGGTACCCTAGGTACCCCCCATGTGCACCCCCCACCCCCGTCACCCTGGGGGCCAGCAACGGGCCTAAAAATAAATCACCGTATGCCTCTCCACGGCGGAGAAGCCGCCGTGAAAAGGCATCTGTTCACCCCCATCCTAATATGGCTCGAAGTGACTGTTAGACACCGCCTCCATATTAGAGCTTTTCCGCCTCCGTCGTAAGGCGACCGCGGCGGAAAAGCGGCGGACGGTCTTCCTGACCCCCCAGCCATCCTAATCTGGCGGGGGGTCTTTGAAGGCTCTGCAGCGTTTTTTCCGCATCCTCTGGGCCAGCGGACACTTCCGCCGGCCCGGAGGATGCGGAAAATACGCAATCCTAATCGGCCCCTAAGTCGGTTGTCGACTTCAAAACCCCCCAACAAAAAATACCCGAAACCTTTAATGGGAGACTAAGTGAATCATTCAGACAATCAGGAGTCCCTGGGGATTCCCAAATCGGGGCCCTAGATGAGTAATTCCTAACTTTTTACTAATATAAACCCATGCCTTCAAAGCCACCAATAAGATCTTCAACCTTACTTTTTTAAAGAACTTTGGGTCTCCAAACTTAAACAAAATTGGTCTTGGCCCTCCCTTAGTTCTTCAAGCGTTGCCCCAAACAGAATACCTATAGAAGAACTATTGACCCTATTCAAAAGCCTCCTACAATTCTTTCAAGATATGTGTGAGCCCTTAGAAGCATAATAATAAAACTTCCTAGCCTTCCTTGGATTTTTGCAATTTTCCTTCTATCAAATAATAATGGAATAGAATTAAAAAGGAAATGTTATTTTGGGTAAAATTATCATTTTAGTAAGATTTGCCCTACTGTACAAATTTAGAGGAAGTTTTGCCCATCTGACCAGCAGTTTCTCTACTTCTTGCCTAATCTTTTTCCAATTTACCTTAGTAACTTCAGCCAATTTCTGTGTGATTATAACGCCAAGGTAACGCATATTCGATTTTGCCAGTAGTTGCTGTACTGGTTGGTTCCATTCCATAATTTTGGTCTTATTTGTATTCACTCTGTATCCTGAAACCCTCCCAAATGCTTCGGCTTTAGCCATTAATATGGGAATAGAAACTTGAAGATTAAGGGCATAGAGTGAAAGGTCGTCTGCATAGAGAGCTAACTTAATCTCAAAATTACCATATCTAAAAAGAATAATGGCAGGATCTTGTCTGATACAGATCGCTAATGGTTCGATGTACATATTAAATAAAAGTGGAGACAGGGGACATCCCTGTCTAGTTCCACATAATATATTGACCCAATTGGTTAGTTCCCCATTTAAAAACACCTTTGCTCTTGGTGAATGATACAAAATTTGAACAGCTTTTATTAAATTAGAAGGAAATCGAAATCTCTTTAGGACTTCCCACAGATATGGCCAGTGAACCTGGTCAAAAGCCTTTGCGGCATCTACTGCCACCAGCTTTACGGGAAGAATGTAGGTTTCCGCTAGGTCTATTACACCCAGTATTTGAAAAGTTAGTTCATTAAGCTGCCTTCCAGGAATAAAGCCTTTCTGGTCTTTGTGTATTATGACCTTAATGATCTTCGCAATTCTAGCGGCCAAAATCCCCGCAAACACCTTATAATCCGTGTTTAACAGAGATATGGCCCTATATGAGTCGACCAAAAGGGGATCCTTATTAGTTTTCAGCATCAATACTACTGTTGTCTCGGCCCAGCTTAAAGGAGGATCTTCCCCATCTCTTAGTATTAAATTAAAAAGCTCCTTAAGTTCTGAAACCACCTTGTCTAAGAGGTTAAGGTAGATTTCGGTTGGAAGACCATCTGGCCCTGCAGCTTTCCCCTTGTCCATTTTCCTTAATTGCTGTTGAATCTCCTCTTCTGTTATATCGACTAATAGGGTAACATTCTGATCTTCGCTCAAAATTGGGAGTTTGATTTCCTTAACCACATTGCTGCTGTGGTTATTTTTCTCCTGTGCTGGATATTGCCATTTCCCATTGTTCATGACGAGCTGGGCTCGTCATCAGTGTTTGAGGAGGCTACACCATGACGAGCCCAGCTCGTCATCAGCCTCGAAGGGGTTAAAGAAACCTTTGATGTTATCCCTCCCAGGTGAAGTATCCTCCTTATACATTTTACACATATGTCTAGAGACCTCCAGCCCAATTTTGACATTAGTATCCAGTATGTCTCCTGTCATATGATCTCAAAGGCATTTTATTTGGTTACAACTCTATCAGTCTTGACTTTCCATGCCAACAAAACACCACTTTTCCCACCATAAGCAAAATGCTGCAGTTTACTAACCTTCCATCTATCTGTTAGTGGCTTATCCAGGGCTCCTTGATAGTCTGCTTGTAGCAATTCTAATTGTTTTGCAAGTGAAACCACATTACCGGAGCTCTCAAGAGAAGCTTTTTGCACCTCTTACTCTTTATTCTTAATGGTTTCCAAAAGCCTTTCTTATTGGCGGATTGTGCTACGTTTTTTACCCACCATAATACCCGTACCTATTGATCTTAAAAAGGCATTTAAGGAGTCCCATATAATTTGGGGTTTCGCTGACCCCCTATTGGCTTCGAAAAACATCACAGCCTCTTCTTTCATTTTATGGATTACCCCTTCATCCAACAGAATTGTCCTACCCAGAGTCCACCTGGTTATACCCCTCTTAGTTGGAGTTTTTAGTGATAGGAGTACAACCGAATGGTCCGAACGTATAGCAGGCACATGCTTGATCATTTCAACCCCAGATACCAACTCATAATTCAATAAAAAATAGTCAATCCGGAATGGTGACCATACTTTTTGCTAAAAAAAAGTGAAATCTCACTTATCCCCATCTTAAATCTCCAAATATCAATTAAATTAAACTCTCTAATCATATTTGTAAGTACTGCCATGGTTTTTGGTGGCGTAACATATTTAGCTTTGGAGGTAATATCCAAACTTTTATTTAAAACTAACTTAAAATCCCCTTCCATTACCACTGGGTATTAGATAACATTAAGCATGTTTCCAATTTGATTAGTGCATCAGGGCTATCCTCATTGGGCCCATAATAACTAACAACAATTACAGATGTTCCTTGTATTTTTATCTTAGCTAGAGCCCACCTCCCAGAAGAATCTGTCTGATAACTTTCTACTATAATACCCGCATTATTTCTTATGAGAATGGCCACCCCTCTTGTGTTACTACTTTGATACGAACAAACGTTATCTTGTATCCAGGACCATTTTTTAAAGGCATTTACACATTCATGTTTTATTAAGTGCGTCTCTTGCAATAATATACCGTTAGCCTCGGTTCTCTTCAAAAATGCCATTACTCGGGCTAACTTCTTTGCAGACCTCAAACCATTTACATTCCAGGATGCAAAGTGCACTAACTTCTTCATCATCTATCTATCATTAGAAGCCTACCAGTCCCGTCTAAATCCATTGTGTATTGGGCAACCCTTTGTATGTATACACAAATACAAAGATCAGCATAAACTAATATGGACCAACAATCCAATAGTAGAAAGAGGACAATATTTTTTATGTTTCTCCCATATGCTCCCAACCACCCATGATCCACCCACCAACCCCCCTGGGGTACCACCCACCCTATCTCTAAGGCAAAAAGGGCCTTCGAGGTCTTGCCGTGCAAAAGAAAGAGAGAATCGGTAATGAAAATATAAGAAAAAAAGAAAATATCTTGGGTATTATATATTCCTATACATTTGATATCCGTTGTGTATCTCTTACGTATATTATGTCGTACTATTTAACTAGGTGAACTCTCTATATACATAGTCTCTAATAACGTGCATTTTGTTTTGCCACATTATCTTTAGGATGGCAGGAAATTTCATTTGGGCTTGGGCCCCCCTGGAGCGTAACTCATTCATTTTGGAGCCAAGCTCTCACTGTCTCTGAGAGGTCCTTTTACCCAAGTCCGAGCGTATTTGATAAGTCGCATCCCCATATTTTAGCTCTCGTTCCTTTAACGCTCGCCCCAACACCGACTCCTTGATTGAAAAGGTTAAGAAATTTACTAAGATTCTCCTTGGGGCCTTTCTCCTTGGGTGAAGTCCGTAGGGATCTCTATGAACACTTTGAAGTTCTTTACCCCAGTCAATATCGCTCCTATCCTGAAACAGATCTCCCAAAAGTTTACATAAGAAGTCTTTAATATCCGTGCCTTCTGCGTTTTCATAAACCCCAAGATACGGACATTGTTTCGCATAGCATGGAGTTCCAGTCTTTGCAGATCCTCTTGTAAGGTCTTATTCTCTGGACAGCTATTTCCTTGGAATTTCCTGCTATGGCTTCGCCCAACGCCTTCACGTCCTCCTCCAGTGCTGTCGTGCACAAAGCAATCCCGTCGACCTTTTGTTCACGAATCCCACATTTTTCCTGTATGACCTTATGATTATGCTCTGAGGTTTTGAACCTAGACAGCATGTCCTGTCTTAAACTGAGTAAAAGATCTGTCACCTGAGTTGTCAAGGGGGATCACTCCAAAGCACCATAATCCATCCTCACCCCTTCTTCATTGATTCCTCGGAGCCCCTACCTACTGAGGCCCCACTCTTGCACAAGTTGTGATGTAAGCATAGGCGTAGGCATAGATATAGGCGCAGACATAGGCGTAGACATAGAGGAGATTGGTACAGAGGTACTTAGAACTCCTGGGGTACTAGATATGATGTCTTCCAAATTCTCTGCCGCAGTCCCCGTGAGAGGAGAAAAACAATTCTCCAACCTTAATGGCTCACTCAAATCTTTCCTTCCTGCCTGTGGAACTGAGGCGCCTCTCTGTGGGGGGGGGGGGGGGGGTCAGTGGGGCGAGGGTGTTGGCACAGTCCTCAATCCAGCGTCTGAGGCTGTGGGCAGCGTCGTCGGTGTTGGAGGGTTCATTGGGTGGGCTGAGAGCGAGGTTTGCGTGTAGTTGGTCTTCGGTGATTTTGCTCCAGCAGCGGCGGGAGACCTGTTGGGTGTGGTTGTGTGTGGTGGGTTTCTGGACGGGCGAAGTGGATGCAGCGGTGGTCGGTCCAAAGGAGTTCGGTGGTGTGGCTGATAGAGATGTACGGGCTTGAGGAGAAGACTGGGTCGAGCGTGTGGCCGGCGGAGTGGGTGGGCGTTGTGACGAAGTGCTTCAGTCTGAGGTTGGCGGGGTTATCGATCAGGGTTGTTGTCCTTGTTGTTCTCAAGGTGAAAGTTCAGGTCTCCGAGGAGGATGTAGTCGGTGGAGGTCAGGGCGTGCGTGCTGATCAAGTCGGCGATGGAGTCGCTGAACTGGGGGCGGGGTCCGGGGGTCGGTAGATGAGGGTGCCTCTGAGGGTGGAATTAGGGTCTGTGTGGATCTGGAAATGCATGCGTTCGGCGGTGCTGAGCGCGTCGTCGGAGCTAGTCGAGACCCTGATGCTGTTCTTGTGAACAATGGCGATTCCTCTTCCGACTCCGTTGGTGCAGTCTCTGCGGGTGATCTTGTAGCCGTCTGGATTGGCTATGGCGGTGTCGGATGTGGAGGAGTCATTAAACCAGGTCTCTGTCAGGAAGGCGACATCCGAGGATGTTGTGTCGAGCAGGTCCCAGAGCTCGACGGCATGCTTGCATGCGGAGCGGGTGTTCAGTAGTATGCATCGGAGGTGGTTCGGGTCTTTCTTGGCGGGTGGTTCGTCAGCTCTGAGGCTGGTGTAGCTGCAGTTCCGGCAGGTGAAGGGCCCGTGTGTGCGTTTCGGCCAGCCTTGAAGCAGGTGTGGCTCCATCCAGAGTTGAGAGCGTGCAGAGTGCTGGGTTTGTAGTAAAACACACAAGATGATGGACGGAATGTTGCACAATGGCATAACATTCAACCCCAGCCACAGATCTGGGTTTAATCCATCGTTATTTTGCTCATCAAGCCACCCCAGTTCAGACATGGCATATACAAATCAGTCTTGACCCTGTGCCTCATGGGAACAGTCCAGCCCGAACTGCCAAGCCATGTCTTTCCTGGACCCGAATCAAGCATCCTAGGACCGGTTTCTGGCTATCAGCCGAAAGGCACAAAAAACGAGGGAAAAACAAGTGGCACAGAGGGCATAAGGGCACAAAAAAATGAGTGGAACAGTAGGCACAAAAACAAGGGAAAAACAAGTGGAACTGAGGGCAGAAAGGCACAAAAAAACAAGGGAAAAACAAGTGGAACAGAGGGCAGAAAGGCACAAAAAACGAGGGAAAAACAAGTGGAACAGAGACAGAAAGGCTCAAAAAATGAGGGAAAATCAAGTGGAACTGAGGGCAGAAAGGCACAAAAAAAACGAGGGGAAAAACGAGTGAAACAGAGGGCAGAAAGGCACAAAAAATGAGGGAAAAACAAGTGGAACTGAGGGCAGAAAGGCACAAAAAAACGAGGGGAAAAACGAGTGGAACAGAGGGCAGAAAGGCACAAAAACGAGGGAAAAACAAGTGGAACAGAGAAAGAAAGGCACAAATAACTAGGGGAAAACGAGTGGAACAGAGGGCAGAAAGGCACAAAAACGAGGGAAAAATGAGTGGAACAGAGAGCAGAAAGGCACAAAAAACGAAGAAAAAATAAGTGAAACAGAGGGCAGAGAGGAAAAAAAACGAGGGAAAAAAAAGTGGAACAGAGGGCAGAATGGGCAGAGAGGCACGGGGGCAGCGAGGGAAACAGAAGGGAAACCCGGGCAGAGATAGCGCGGGACAGCGAGGGGAACAGAGGGAAGACAAAGGGGCACGGACCACGTACAGGCAGCGGGGGAAGACAGACAACAGCAGTCACAGACACAACAATGAAAATACAAGCAATACAATAAACGCAATAAAGGGGAGGATGAACAAACCACCACACGCAGGCTACCACCTGCACCTCATCCCTGGTGGCCAGTGGTAGGTCGTAGGTAGGAGGGCCTCAAACTTCCTCAGCTGCGGCAGCTGGGGCAGGGAAACACAGGCGGTGCTGTGCGGAGGGGGAGTGACCTACATGGTCAATATATTAGTTTAGATGCTTCATTAGTAGGAATTCCAGGCCTAGCCATTGATAACTAGGACTCCCAGTTTTATGGTATTTATTTTTTGGCCATTTCCGTCTGCATTTATCCATATTTATTTTTGGGCCATTTTATCTGTATTTACCCATATTTATTTTGTGTTTGTGTATAAATGAAGCTGTAAAACTATACATTTCCATAGTTATGTAACTGACAGACACGCACTCATACTTTGATGTCTGTCGTGTTTTAGCTATTTGAGCTGCCAAATATTACACAATACATACACTGGCAGATATTAGCACTATACCATAAATATATGTTAACATATTCCGTTATTTAAAGACATTTCATCCTGTTTTTTAATTTTCCATGCTGTCCATCTGCTCAGATTCTGGCCTATAATTCATGAAAGAAAGCACGAAGAGTCACTTAAAAGAAGCACACTTTTCTGTATTTATCCACTTTTAAAGATAAATGCAGACAGAAAACACATCGTTTTCTGTCTGTATTTATCTGTAAAAATCCGTAAAAACTGAAAACTGGGAGCCTTATTTATAACTCTAGAACTATTAGTAGATTAGCATGTTTAATGGTGAAAAATAGTATTCATACATTGATTGCTTTAGCAGAATTATTATTAGATGTAAGGGGTGCTAGAAAAGCCATATTACAGAACAGAGCCACTATTGATTATTTGCTGCTGAAACGTGATCATGGATGCTTAGATTTTGAGGGAATGTGTTGCTTTAATCTGTCGGAACATTCTAAGTCAATTCAGTCCCATATTGATGCTTTACACAATTAGCCAAAGAAGTCAAGCAAGATGTGGAACAGGGATAGTGAGATTAATTGTTTGTGTGGTTACCAGATTTTGGTAAACTTCGCTCTGTTCTAGGTGGGATAGCAGTAGCAATATGTATCTTTGTATCCTTATGTTGTTGTATTCAGTGTGTGCCTAATCTTTTTTGTTCATGCTTCATCCCCAAGTGGGTGATTTTAGACCAATGTATTATGGGAGTCCTTAATCAAGGGATGGACTGTTATAAGTGGGGGAAAGGTGCATTGGCCATTGACTCAGTTTTACATAACTGACTCCATTTTATGCTATTTCTATATGCTTTCAAATGATTATTACATGCTTTTATGATTTCACAGTATTATACTTGTGCTTTCAGTTCAGCACATGAGTTACTTCTTCAACATGTTTTTTGGAAATGCAATTTTTCATTAGTAGTGGTGTCTTTAATTGAGAGGTTCAGTTTTTGATATGTGTAAATGGTGATAGTCAAAGGTCATGGGGTGGAATGTAGTGAAAGAGCCACTCTTGTGGTTGGGCACCCTATGATGACCTTCAACTACCATCATTTTAACTGAATTTAGTGTGTTATTTTATCATAGCCTTGGTCCTGCATATTCCTGCTTCTATTCTGTCTTGTAATCTTGTTGTTGATAAGTGAGAGCTGTCACGGAGTAGAACAGTACATTTATATTATAAGTACTTACTATTGGCTTTGACATGGCCTCATGTCATCTTGTTTTCTGTCTTTTTCTTGCTTATGAGTTCTCACTATTGGCTTTGACATGGCCTCATGTCATCTTGTTTTCTGGCGTTGCCTTGCTGATGAGTTCCGACTTTTGTCTTTGACATGGCCTCATGTCTGACTTTGCCTTGCTCCTGCATGCACAGCAGTGCTTGCGGATCATTTTCAAGGTCTTTCTGCTCCTCACTTGTTTTTCTCACCTCACCGACCAGAGTGAACTGGAGACTCTGTCTTTAAGGCAGAGTGTAACTCTGCCTTAAAGTCAAAATACTGGAGCTAGGCCAGCCTCTGTCTTGGCCTTGACGCAGACTGTTACAGCCAGCTCGTTTTTTCCAATGAGAAGGGGGCAAGGTTTTCTAGAAGCTTGGTCCTACGTTTAGTAATGATATTTAACCAGGGAACCTTCGAGGGCCAGGTGGAAGTTCACCATAGAATAGACGTATTGCTGTGGGAGTGAGAGAACTTGAGTCCTGGCTGAACTCCTTCCTAGGCTGTTGAACGGGCTTCCCCAGCTAGAGTTGGCAAGGATGTTGCAGAATCAGTCAGTGAGGTGTCCCTAACTATTTCTGTACATCTTTTCTATTCTTTGCTACTATATATATTGCAATCTATTTCAATTGTTCATTTAATCATTCATTTGACATTTGGGAATCTGCATTTACTGATATATTTGGCTTACCTTTCTGAACATTGCATTAATAAACTTGTGTGTGTTATTTTTAAATGCACCTGAATTTGTGTTCTTGCCTCATTTTTAGAGGGTGCTGCTCAAAGTGTATTATTGTATATTTGCCTCCAAAGTGGGAAGGCAGGGTTTCGGGTGTGTCCTTTTAGTGAAAAGCACATTCATTACACCATATTGATAGGTTTTTCTTAGTTATATTACTATGTTGTTGTGCCTAGTATGTATCCCCAGAATGGTATGTACTAAGTATTATGATGAAATAATATTGATAAACACAATACTAACAGTCACTAACGATGAATGACAGAAAACACAAGATGGAAAAAAAAATAAACCGAAAAAAATTAATTTAGTCACCGTAGTCCAAGTGCTCACAATTTGCCGCAATTTTGAAAAAAAAAGTCTACTTGTATTGTAGATAATCTGTGTCTGTTGACAGTTTTAGCTCTTTGTTTCCTGTTTCCTCTTTTTTTTTAATAATCTGGTTCCACTTTTTTCCGATCGTGTTACTATTACCCTTGACAATATGCTGATTCCGTCTATACAATCGCGTTGCAGCCTTGTATAAGGTTGTCATGCAACCCTTGGCTGATTCCAGGTGAACGTCGATCACGTTGCACATCACAACACAGCGCGATTCCCACAATGCACAGCACGCTTGTGACGTGTAGAATTCCTGAGATTGGATTATGCGTCTCTCAAGATGGCGCACAATAACAAGAGGTCTTCGAACGGAGGCAAATGCAGGTGCAAGCAAAAACTGGTGAGATAGTTTAAAGTAAAACAAGATTACAAATAATGCATTTGATCTTCCGATCTCAACGGTATGTCAGTTTGAATCAGGCAAACGGTGCTCAACAACTTGACACGCAATACGATTCAATTGCCTCTGCTCCAATCAAATGGCCACTATATTCTCCAGCATCAAAGATACACTGAGCTTGGCCAAGTCGTTTTTCCCTTTTTTTTCCAACACAGTGCGTGTTACACAATAACACAGTCAAACCACACAGGGATCAGCCTTTACCCCGCATGTACATTGAATCAAGACAGGACTCACAACTCTTACCCGAGACTTGCGTGGATTGATGCTTATTCAGTAAATATCTTGAGTTTTGGCAAAATTCATGCGCTGATTCCAATGTGAGATCGCTTCTGTATGGCAATGCTTATCAAAAGCAATCAGTCGGACTTCGTATTAAGGTCTCCTTATGCACTAGTACTTCCTTGAATATCCAATATAATGTCAACAGCGCGTTCAGAGGCTCCTTCTGACAAAAAAATAATAATCTAGGGGTGTCAACCTGCAGGTTATACAACCAGGCTGCCCTCATGGAATATCATCCCATGCTTGTTGCCACTTTTAACAGGTGCAGACAATGTATTTCATGTAGGAGCTTTATTAAAGATAAAAGGTCCAACCACTACACATCCTGTCTCAGCAACTGTCTCTTCCCTTACACGTCCAGCTCCAGAATCCTCACATGCTGGTTAACAAGGGAAGAATGCTTGACAGGTATCTAAGATACATTGCTAGGATACAACAGATAGGACATGTGCAGAAAGAGGAAGAAAGGAGCAGAAAGAAGCAAGAGAAGTGCAGAAAGATGCAAGAGAAGTGCAGAAAGAGGCAAGAGAGGTGCAGGAAGAAGAAATGTGCAGAAAGAAGCAAGAAAAAGGCAGAAAAAGACAACAGAAGTACAGAAAGAGGAAGAAAGGTGCAGAAAGAAGCAAGAGAAGTGCCGAAAGAAGCAACAGAGTTGCAGAAAGAGGCCTACTTCAACTGTACTTTTCCATAGACTTATACAAAGTAGCCTAATCACTAATCCTTCTCCCAAGATGTCTTAAACCTTACTTTTCTCTTGAAGGTTCACTACTCATTGACTGCTCAAAGTGTTAGGCCTACTAAATGTAAAACAGCAATCCTAACCATATTACTGTTGTAAGTCTCACCAAGTTTGTGAAGGTATGCATGTGTGTGTCTCTGCTTTTACCAAGGCACATGTTACATAAACATACAAATACTTGAATACCTGTGTTTCAAACAGCATACTCTGTAAATTTGTGTACAAAAGGTAGATGTATTTCATTCTGCTTATAATACAGAGGACATGGGTATTCAATAGTATATTTGAGGGGCTCCATAACACCTATAGAAGTAAGACATGTCTGTCTGTGCAACCGAATGACAGAGCAGAACTGAGAAGATTTGAACACCTATAAGTGAAGTGCTTTTTAAGCTTCCATCTTCAGATGCATAACTCATGTGAGAATACATGTACAATTAGACATATACCTCAGTCACGAGAGCATGTAGACTAAGCATGGGCTAAAAATTTGTTCGCTCGCGGAATTTGCGAATTTTGGGGAATTTCGCAATTCGCGAATTGCGCTAAATTGCCAAACAATTCGCGAGTTGGCAAATTTATTTTGCTTGGTCGCCCTTGAAAAATACAATCATGCGCACGCGGCGTTGACTTTCGTGATTCTGAGTTCGCCGAGTTGTTTTCCTCCCGGTTTGCGTGCGCTGCGCCATTTTGGATCTGGCTGCGTGATCGCGCAAGACTTTTCGACCGCGAATACGTTATGGAGTCCCGCCATCTTGCACTGCGAGACTTTGAGAACGCGAATACATCATAAGAGAGTTGCAAGAGTAAACAATAGCGAATACATAGATGCGACGTGCAGCAGACATCCGGTGGGAGATTTGAACCGCTCGCTTTACCGAAGTCGCAAAAATTGCAATTCTGCACAAGAAATCTATCGCTGGCAGCATAAACCTTCTTAAAATGATGATTTGGATCAGAATAACCTCAGATTGACATTTGGCTGCACTTTTATGTGCAAGGAGTCCATTTTTGGGGGGTGGGAGGAAGGAAGTGCCCCAGAGTCTCCAACTTCCTATTCCTGTCCAGCAGGCTCTTCCCAGTGCTTTGTCCATGTCCTGGTCACTTTTCATTTGGATCTGGAGCTGGAAGGATTACTCTTTGTGGCTGCTGCTGGATATTTGTATTTGAGGACTTTTTGTTTGGATCACTTTTGGATTTGAGATTTTACAAGTAAGTTGGTGTTGTTTGTTTGGGGCATTGCAGTTGCTGCAACTACAATTTATAAACTTTTTCACAACTTTAAAAAAAAAATATTGAGGGTAGCCACAGTATCCAGTAGGCCCAGGGTTGGTCATGGGTGCATGATACAACTGTTTCTGTGAGTTTTGTTGAATTTAAACATCATTTAGGACATGGATGGCATTGGATTGAGGTGATTTTTGTGTGTATTTTGATTTTTGGGGTGTTGTTGGGGCCTGGTCCAGGGCCTGGCCATGTGGGTTGGGGCCGTTTTGATGCCTGGTCCAATGTCTGGCCATGTGGGTGGCGATCTAGGAGCCATTTTGAAGCCAGGCAGTGTGCTTTGTGCCATAGGCCTGCACCCAGTCTGCCTTGCTTTCATCCATTATGCCCAGGGGTACTCAGTGGTGCATGGACCAAGTCTTTCTGTGGGGTCTCTTGAATTTAACCATCATTTAGGGCATGGATGGCATTGGATTGGGGTGATTTTTGTGTGTATTTAGATGTTTTGGGTGTTGTTGGGGCCTGGTCCAGGGCCTGGCCATGTGGGTGGGGGGATGTATATTGAGGCCAGGCAGTTTTTGCCATAGGCCGGCAAGCTTGCGGGCCAGTAGGCCTAGGGTTATGAATGGGTGCATGAAACAACTCTCTCTGTGTGGTCTCTCTTCTATTAATTTAAACATCCATTTTTGATTAGAATTGCAATTTTTATTTTGGGTCTTTCCGTTTTTGGGTGTGTTGTGCTAATAATAATAAATGCCTAGTTGCAATAGTATTAATTGAAGTATGACATATGCAACATTTATTTAACTGATGTTCCTCTGGCTTCTTTGCTTTTAGGTGCACATAGACTGAGAAACAGGAATCATCCTCATCATCATCACTTGTTGTAGTGCCAGGAAGAAGTCCTGCTGGGGTGTGTGCACAACGTCACGTGATGTCATGTGTGGCCACAGACAACTCTGCAACTCGTGCAACTGCGTCCTGCTGTTCTGACATCTGAAGAAGATGGGCCCAAAGAAAGGTGGCCATAGCTCCTCTACCAAGAAAGTTGCCAGTGCCACTGCCAGTAAGAAGGAGCAGAAGAAGCAAGTGGCGCCATTTACCAAGGATACTGGTGTGCCGACCGACACTTTTTTGGGGGAAAAAACTACGCCTGCAGCAGCGGTGTCCGCCAGGGACCAAGCTGGGAGCAGCACCTCCGCTTCATTGGTCTCAGTGCCACCACGCCAAGTTAGGCCCAAGCCCATGAGTGCCGCAGAGGAAGCCACTTTTATATCTCTTTCACCAACGACCAGTGATGTTGGCGTTGACTCATCCCAAAGTAGCATCCAGTCAACGCAGGGTGTAACTCATCTTACGAGTGTTCAAACACAGCCGCAACGACAACCACTTTTGCAACAAGGAGAGGCGCAAGGAGAGGCGCAAGGTGAGGCGCAAGGAGAGGCGCAAGTAGAGGCGCAAGTAGAGGCACAAAGAGAGGCGCAAGTAGAGGCGCAAGGAGAGGCGCAAGGAGAGTCACAAGGAGAGGCGCAAGGAGAGGCGCAAGGAGAGGCACAAGGAGAGGCACAACTGCCCACAATACTTCTTCGTCCATGCCACAAACTCCTCACCTAAGCCGAAGGCCCTCAGAACTCGGAACAGGTAAGGCCACTCTAGACTATCGAAGGCCTTTTCGATATCTATAGATAGTACACATGCCGCATTGTCTCCTGCCCCCGCTTCATATAGTAACTGACAAAGCCTCCGAATTTTCAGGGCCGTGCTTCGGGTGGGGATGAACCCAGCTTGGTCCCAGTGGACCAGAGTTGTCATGTGCACCCCCAAACGACGGGTCAAGATACAGCTCAGTATTTTATAATCGATATTTAACATCGCCAGGAGTCGATACGCAGTTCTATCCCACTCCGGTTCTCTCGGTTTAAGGAGCGGCACGATCCTTGACTCCCTCATCGAAGCAGGAAAGTAGCCCTCCTGCTTTGAACGGTTATAAAGAGCCACCAGCTGCGGAGCCAGTATATCAAGGTAGGCGACGTAGAACTCCGAGGGAAGTCCGTCTGTGCCTGGGGATTTCTTTTTGGCCATGCGCTTGAGGGCTCCCCTGACCTCGCTCAGTTCTACCGGTCGACCCAAACTCTCCGCCTCTTGAGCCTCGATCTGTGGTAACTCTATATCAAGGAAATCCCCTTCCTCTAGTTCCCTGGGGTACATGTGCTACGATAAAGGGTGGAGTAGTAATCCAGGAATTGCCCGTTAATGGCCTGCTGCCCATAGTGTGTCGCCCCCCCCTCCATCCCGGAGTTCAAGGATTGGCGTGCCCCTGCGCGCCGGATTCGCCAACCAGGCCAGAAGTGCCCCTGACTTATCGCGCTCTTCATGCGCCCGCACCAAGTAGGCCCTGTGGTCGAAACACCTCAGCCACTCCACCTGCATTGTGAGCTCTTCCTTTGCCTACAATAGCCCCTCCTGAATGTCCTCCCGCCCCGGCCTCTCTCTTTCTTTCTCCCGGAGCCGTTGTTCTGCCTGCTGCACTTCGCTCAACAGAGTGTTACGCACTCCCACAGCCTCCCCGATGCACCGCCCGCGTACCACCACATTGAATGCATCCCACTCATTGTGCAGAACCCAGTTCAGGGTCACCAGTATGGGATTATGATCAGAGGTCGTCCTAGCCAAGTATTCACTCATCGTGAGCAGTATATGGACATCAGGGTAACACAACACCACGTCCAGCCTAACGTATACCTCATGGACTGCGGAAAAATAAGAGTATTCGCGCTCCCTGGGGTGATGTGCCCTCCAAGAATCTGTAAGCCCCCAGCTCCTCTGCCAATCCCTCCTGGTCTCCGCCAATCTGCGAGTAGGGGCGTCCTGGAGTGGTGGGTGGGAACGGTCCAGGTCTACATCAGTTACACAATTAAAGTCTCACCCTAATAGAACAGGACCCGTCAACACCCCTGCTAATGTCTGCGATAGCTGCGTGAAAAAAGTAGACTGGTCAATATTTGGGGCATATATGCTTGCTAGGATAATGTCCCACCCATCCACTCGCCCCGTGACCACCGTGTATCTACCCCCAGGATCTATCACCTGCCTCACACACTGAAATGTAACGCCCGCCCGCACCCAGGCTAAGGTCCCCCGTGCATAAGCCGAATATGAGGTGTGAAAGACCTGCCCTCGCCGTCCTCATCCTCCGTGTGCTGGTCCTGTGCATCCAGGTGCAGCACCTCAAAGCCCTTATTTTTCTTCGACACCCGGCCCATCGTAGTGGTCAGGTGTAGGCAAGAGGAGTAATCCTCTGACAAGTAATCCTCCTCCCCTTCCTAAGCGCCTTGAAACCCTCCGGGTATGTAGTGCGCTATATAAATTTTATGACTTGACTTGACTTGACTTGGTAGGGAAGTCCGCAGTCACACACCACCCCAGCAGGGCACCGCTGTCCCCAGTCGTCCGCTCCGAAGACCTCTGCCTCAATCAACCGGGTACCAAACCAAGGTCATGCGGTGATACCTCACAGAGGAACTTCAACACACTGAGGACCTCACCTCGCCTTCCTAGTCACTCTTCCCAGCTCGTGGAACGTTGTCAGAAGGGATGGGTAGCTTATGCGATTTATTTGCGTTGCTAGTCCACGGGGCAAATGAAGTGTGGACCTACTGCTTAGGGTGCAGTGCCGCTAGTCCTCTGGTGCTCGTGTGCCACCGCCGGAGTTATGTGAGCCAATGGATCTCAAAACCGGGTGTGCTCCAGGCAAATGTCCCACCGGTCCCAGGAGCATAGATGTGAGTCTGGCAGGATTGTGGGTCAATCCTGAGCAGAGGGTCAATAAAGAAGCAGGGGCGTAGAGCTATTCCTGTAACTCCCCTTAGCAACAGGGTCTAATTCCAGTGACCTTCGTCCGGGTATTATGTGCTGGGTATCTCCGGTTCAAATTGTGGCGGTGTGCCCTTGCTCCCGGGGGGACTGGACACCCTCTCCCCCTCACGCCTCCGCCCTCCAGCACTCCTTAGCCCAGTACCTCCATGCAGGTAGCAACTTCAGTTTCCGTCAGGGACAGCACCTTCCTCCTCATCGGCAAGCACTGGGCCTGTCCGTGCATCTGGACTCAGCCCAACCCCCTCCTGCAATGCGCCTGCTCGCACTCCTAAGGCTGGGACATGGATTGAGGAACCACCGGGCATCGATCAGGGAGCCTTATCAGAGGAGCTTCAGGACTCAGTTATCGCCGCCCTCGCCGCAGCACATTTACCGGTCCAGCCAAGCCCCCTGCACCATGCAGGTGATGATATCTGCCTGGCCGCAGGTCCGCTATGCCTCCAACTTCCGGGACTGCTGCCAAATCGATCCCCCAACTCGTTGCAAGGACTGGGCGGTAGCTTGGTCGCCCGGCCCACAGGCACATAGCATGAAAGCGCCAGCCCCCGCCAGAATGCGCCCAGCAGCGCGAAGTCAGTCCAAGACCTCGCGGCCTCTTCACAGCCAGGCTCACATCACTCTCTCTGCCATCTTAGGGTCAGGCTATAGCGTCCAGGCGGCCTGAAGGTACTCGGGCGCTCTCGTATTCCCCCAACCTCACCGCCTGGTAAGCCGCTCAGCTGGGTCCCAGTCTGCCCTTCTTGTCCACTCTGTGGCCCAGGAGGTTTCTGGGGCTGCTCCCGCACCTCATCAGCTGCAGCCTCGATCACCAGTGGCGGCCGCCATTTTACCTCCGAGCTCGGTGGGCGGACTCAAACTGTTCACATTGCCGAGAACTCCGTGCTGTGGCGTCTCTGCTCCTTGAAACTGCTCCCAGATGGGCACGCCGTATTCCGCTCTATTTTGCGGTGCCGGGGGCCTCTGTGCTTTATCAGGATCGTTTGTAAGGAAAGATGGCCACGGAGGAGCTCCGAGGTCCCCTGCTGCCTACATCGGCGCCAAACAACGCCCCCAACGTTCCGAGTTGATGCTAAAAAACAAGATGCATATCGGTTGGCGGAGAGCTTATTAAGCCGCCTAGTTGACAATGCAAGGCTTAAAGCAAAACATTCAGAACAACATTACATTTGTGCCACCATTCTGGATCCACGGTACAAAAAGGCACTGGCCAGCAATACATTCATTCCTTTTTCTGAAGCAGATGTTTCCAAGTACAAACATTGGCTAGCTCCGTCAGCCACTCGGTTCGAAAAAGAGCGGCAGGAAATTGAAGGAACCACCACAAGTACTACTGAAGCAGCAGGCCATCCGGCGTCAAAGTCCACTTCTGTGGCCGAAGGCAGATACTTTCTCTCAGAGCTGTTACCGACACCAGCAACCGTATCCTCATCACCTGCACCAGGCCCAGCCATAATATTATCGGAAGCGGATTGGATACCTCATCAAGGGTTTGCTTGTTCCGGTGTTGATGCAAAGGCAACAGATGGTGCGCAAAGTGGAGCACCCCTGGAGGACCTTGAGTGGATGGTGCAGGCCTATCTGGATGACCCAACAGAGGTCTTCTTTGATCAGAACCCATTGGTGTATTGGTTTGGGAAAAGGCCTCAATGGCCACTGATCACCAAGCTGGCTATAAATAATTTGGCTTGCCCACTCGCAAGCGTATCTTCTGAACGTGTTTTCAGTGCTGCTGGTGCCATTGTAACTTCAAAAAGGACCCGCCTCTCACCCAAAAATGTGGAGAGGTTAACAATGATCAAGATGAATCAGCACTTCATACCACCAGATTACAAAATACGTGAATCCACACAGGAAGAAGAGGATACCGACTTAGGTGACGGAAGTTCTTCTCTGTTAGCTGACCTACTCCCGTTTCAATTCACAGAGTTTGAGGAAGAGCTCTACTTCCCCGACACCCTGACACCTAGGCTTGAAATACTTACTTTTTTTTTCGTCATTATTCACTTTTATTTCTGTGTGTCTTTCTTTGTTTTGCAACTTTTAGCACCACAAAAATCTAATCACAACAAATCCATCAGCAGCACTGTCGTCTTATTTCCATATTGAAGGTGCCGCTGTCTGCATTCCTGAAGTTCACAAGTTCACAGCTCAGTCGTGCTCCTCTATCCTCCTCCTCCAGAGTCCCCCTATCCGTTTCCCTCAAGGCAGATGACCTGATTACGCAGAATCAAGAAACTGTTGCTTCGTAGACGAGTCCCCTCACAAGAAGTGGGATTGGAATGACTGACTATGCCGACTGTTACTTCTAAAATTGACACAAGAGTCTGTCCTGTGGCCCTTAACTTAAGAAAAAGATGCTGACAAAAAGTGGAACAGCTAATGAATGATGATATGGCATGCAGTGGACAACACTGGCTGGCTGGCTCTGATGAAAGCAATTGGTGTTTATTTGTTGTGCATGAAATGAATCCTATGTGTTCTGTTATTATTTAATCTTTTACACACTAAATGTAACTCAAGTCTACTCTGTTTACCTTGTTTAATGCAAATTGTACTTCTACTGCAGGGGCCACTACGTTGCATGATTTTTTATTATGGAAAATGTCCTTGGACTCACTTTGTGTAGACTAAGACTGCATGAACAACACTGAGTTTGCCAACACCATGATGATTGATGATGAGTCATGATGACCAAAGTTACATAATATCTTTACAGTCACTCACTGGGATGGATGGATCATCATCGTCGATTTACGGAAGAACTATGGCCATTTTGTGAGTGGCAAACAGGTAAACAAGTCAACAACAACCACAGCAGAACTACATGTCTGTCTAGTCGTGGTATGGAGTGGTCGAGCCAGTGTAGTGTTATGCCAGAGTCCAGACAGCGGTTCATGGAAAATTGGGGCTATGGGGGGGGAGGCTGTATAAAATTAGATCTGCTTTGTCTGTCTGTGTCAAAGAGGTATGCTACATGGAGGTTGGTTCACTCAGTGGTGCCTGCCTTGACCGTCTGCATGGCCCTGGCCTGCTGTGTGCTAATTATCATCCTGGAAACAGAGACTCAGAGTAGGCACTTTAGAAATGATGCATGTATGTAATACTGTCGCCTCTGAAAGTGAAAGTGTTATTTTTGCACTACACACCGTACCTTATATTTTTTCTCCGGGGTGTTAATATCCCTTTCTGTTTTTCCATCGAAATTAAAGGCTGGCACTTACCCTGTGCGATGGGAAAAACATTAACTCAGGCTTACCATACCAATCCGCAATTCCGCATCCGCCAGGAAGGCAGTGGACAGTGTGGTCACCAAGATTGATCGACGGAGCGCCTGATTGAATGGAGGAGTACCGGGAATAAGAGGAATGGCTGGATGCATCCAACTTCCCAATTTGACCATGACAACTACAACATACAGTTACAGTATCCACTTCACTTGTCCTTATATTTTAAATAATGTTATTGTTGTGAACTTCTATGAGTGCGGCTCTGTGCGTTTGCTCTCTGCTTCAAATTCACCCTTACAGCTATTTGATAAGTTTCTTTGCAATTTTTAAAACTAATGTAATGTACTACTAAGTGTTTATTCTCTCTGAGGGCAGGTAGGCAAGTGAAATTGCGCAATTACTGCAGCCCTGAACTGTCTAATTGTTTAGTAATAGTTAATAAGTTGTAGTAAGTACTACTTTTCAGTAACCTAACCATCCATTTAGCAAACAACTTCATGCATGCACTTCCTTTATGTCCCTTAAAAGATGTATGGATATCTTTATATCCAAAGATTTGTTTTTCTCCATTTGTTGTTTGACCATGCTGTTTTTTTTTCTCTCTCCAAAAAACTTTTCCAAAAACCCCCATTCCCATCCATATTTAAAACCCTAACCCTCTTACCCTGGGCTGTGACTAAATGACACCAATAATTCCACACGCTTGCTGGGGAGGATAAGGTCAAAAGCAACAGAAAATCAATTTCAAGGCAGGTCAAGGAATCCGAGGATATATTCTTATTCTGCTTGACACACATCCAGGAGTATTTGCAAATCAATTCAGAATTTCATGTCCGCCATCGAGTGGATTCATCATCAACATCCTCCTACACGTGACGAAAGCTTACGCTGCTGTGTCCTTCAGTGCTAGTTCTTGTAGTAGCCATAATCCAGGCAACTAGTAATTAACATTTGATTGAATACTTTAGCTTTGCTTAGACTGCAATTTATGGCACTGTTCTTGTGTACTGTACTATCGTACTGTTCTAATGCTCCTCTGAGGCCACTCTATGTCTCATTTTCTTTTTTTTATGCTGCTACTGCCAGTGTGTACCACTACTACTACCACCACAACGATGCCATTTCATCCGTCCAGGATTCCGTAGCCAACCTTAATCGCCATTTGCCATGCAGCCAGCCCTGTGCCTAGCCCTATTCTCAAACACGAATTACAGGTAAAATAAGCATTTTGGGGGAGGAAGAATAATGGAGGAGGAGTGGAGAGATTGACGGTAGTACTAGTAAAGTAGTAGGACAATTAAATTCACTAACTCTGTCAGTGGCACTTTTGTACAAATTTGGGCGATTACTTAGACAATTTGAATCAACCAGCCAGTTAAGTTTCAGGAAAACAAAAATACAGTTAACTCCCCCCCGCCTCCCCCAGAAAACAGTAAAAATACATATGCTATGTTTAAGTGGAAAATAAATAATTATTTCGACCCTAACAAAAAATAAACTATCCCACAAGACCCGACCCACCCCCCTCCCTAACCCCAACCAATGTCCATGAAATGTCCCCAAAAGTTCAAAAAACCCAATGCCAATTCCCCCCATTCCCCCCCCAAAGTCTTTTAAAAAGGGGCAAGGGACAGTCTCTACTTTGGCAGGCGGTGTCCTGTGGTCAGGTGGTCATGCAGCTCTCTCCGGTGGGCCTTGAGCAGGACTTTCTGCCTCCCTACCTCCTGCTCTAGGGAGGCCACTTGCAGGGTTACACGGTGCACACGCGCCTTGCAGGTCTTGCGGGGGGCAGCTGTTGGTTTCGCTGCTCGACGGCGGCGGGTGGCTGCCTGACCACAGCGCCGTACAGCTGGAGGATTGCGCTGGCTGTATGACCCAGGAGCAGTGGAGGAGGATGCAGCTGTTGTTGACTGAGAGTCATCCTCCTCCTCCTGAGCCACCAGCCGCCAATATTCGGCGACAATTGCCTCCAGCTTCCGTCGCCTGGCTCGGATAGCCAACTCCTTCCTTGATAGTTTAGGAGTATCGATATGAAGAAAGAAAAAAATACTCTAATCAATACTCTTTAAGATTAACACAAAATAATTCAACAGAAAGTTGTGTCACAGTAGCACTAGCAAATTGCAAGCACAGTACATAACATTCCGTCGCCTGGCTCGAATAGCCAACTCCTTCATTGATAGTTTAGGAGTATCGATATGAAGAAAGAAAAAAATACTCTAATCAATACTCTTTAAGATTAACACAAAATAATTCAACAGAAAGTTGTGTCACAGTAGCACTAGCAAATTGCAAGCACAGTATATAACATTTGTGGCATGTATCTATCTAACCTCCCACTTTGTCGACCTCTGCTCTAACATTAGTGGGAGTTTCAGAAATTCTACTAGCACTACGGACTCACTACATTAGACTCAGACAGCACACCAGTCTTCTTCTCGCTTGTTTAGCGAAATTAGTACGTAAACTTGTGGAAGCCAGCATAAGCAAAATGCCAGCGCAGTCAGCTTGCACCCAAGAAAACCAGACGCAAGTCATGATGATGCAGACTCGCGTTACTGTTACCAGTAAATGCAGGTGGGGAAGCTCTTACTTTTCTATTATGGGTGGCACTAGCCATACTCTGTTTCAAGGGCTACTGTTCAATTAATTTAACTTTCACCCTGCCCTGCCCCTGACTACTACAAAAGGAAAATGAAGAAGATAATATGATCATCTATCCCTTCACATGATATTTGCCTATATAAGCGATGACTTTAGGTGCTTTGTTTTTATTGATTGAGTGAACACCGATAGGCCACACATGAATGACAGAGTTGAAAAAAAAATTATTAACGTAGGTAGTGAGTGGTCCCCGTAATCGCCGGAGGAAGGCACTTGTGACTTGACTCGATAATGTGAACTATACAATAGATACACAATATATGCTGTGCTTGCAAACTACTGTTAGTCAAGGGAGTATTCTGAAAAATGACAACTTCTACTTTCCTCTGCTTTGCTACTCTGGCACGGACATGCGTTGTCACATGAGCGTCAAACTAACACTCTTCATCCAGTGACTGTCTACTCTGTCTACTCTACATACACCTATGCTATCTATGAGGAAGATAACATCCAGGCATCCATCCATTCAAAGTATATGTCAATCAGTCTTCTTAATGTCTCAACTGGACAAATCTTACTTTTTCTCACCGACAAACACCCTTTTTATATTATTTTGTAAACCACTACCCATACATCCGTGCTTGACTTGCATTTGAATTTGACCCAAAGGATATATTGCGCATACATACAGTTTCTGTTTCACCCACCCAGGCAGTCCTCTTTTCTTTCTCCTTCCACCCATCCTTGCTTCAACCGGCCATGCATCAGATTCCTACCAGCCACCTCTGCCTGCATTCAAAAACATGTATTATTCTTTGCCAGTCATTAATTTAACTCGCTCGTCCTTCCTCCTTCCTTACACCCTTCTTTCCCTTTTCGTTCATCCCATCCATCAAGTTCATCTATGATCTTACTTAACTTCTCGATAAAACTTTCACAGCTGAGTTGAAGTCAAATTTAGAGGAGGCCATTGGTTACTCCCGCCGCTAATGCTATTGCTAATACAAAATCAATTGTGACTGTCTTCTACCTGGTTGACAAAAACTTAGTTCTAAATTTGTAAGTCTTCTTAACAGTAAAGTGTACTTGTACTGTACAACATACACCCCTGCAGCGAGCCTACTCTGCAATCTCAATAAGTAAGGAATATAATAGCTTACCACTGCCCGCCACTACCGAGGCATCCCCCACAGCAGTTCCTGCGGCCACTGGTGGCACCGCATCCGCCCCTGGAGTGACCACATCCGCGCTGGCCCCGGCACTGGTGTTTGTCTGTGCCGATGGTGTTCTGCCTAGAAAAATCATTTCATATTTTTAGATGTCATATACACCACTCCCTATTTTGTCTAGGAATGAAAAAATGTTTTACTACATAAAGAAATTTAATTATTTGTGACTCTCCAGTCTAAACTAAAAATTCCCCTTTCGGAAGGGGAGGGTGTTTTTATTTATGCTTCGCCATAACATGCTACACTTTTTGGCACAACTGATGAATGCTTGCTTTTTAACGCGCACCTTTTTTCTCATAACAGTCAGAAGATTCCCTTCTCCGAACAAGAGCAATATGTTACTCATCATCATCACCACCAGTACTTTAAGTTCCAACCAGGTAAAGGGTCTCCCACAATTAATGTGTAAATAAGCCACTGTTCAGTTTTCATGAGTTCACCTTTTCTCTTCAATGAAGTTGATTTTAATAAATATTTTTACATAATGCACAATTGAAAATTAATATACAGAGTACACACAGAGCTTGTTGTTTTACTTTAAATAAAGCTTTAAAACTTACATAGTCTCTGTGGTTTTTGGTCATGAGTGAGTGAGCGAAAGGGTTTGCAATTTGCAAGCATGATTCCGTGACTCTGAGAGGTCGGGACTCTGACTCTGTAGTTTTATGTTCTGGGTTGTATAATCATTGGGGATCATCACTGCATTCGGGAGCTAAATAATGACTCTGACACACTAACTAGTCAGTAAGGAGATTGAGGGTTCAACTTCTGTTGACTAAGGTATGTGGAAAGTCTAACTGCCCCTATTATCACCAATGCCCTATTTCTTGTCCATAGTTCTGTATGTGCAGAATAGTCACTGCAACAGTAGTAGTATGTCCTCCTATCCAATCAAAAAGTAAACTAGTATCTTATTCTTGGTGCCCATTGACATTTTATTGTTTGGAATTGCCAAAGCATAAACATTAAGAAGACTTCAATAGACATTATGGACAACCCAGAGGACTGCACTCAGTGCTTAGAGCTATTGCTGAATAGGAGTTTTGTTTAACACCTTTTGCCAACTGTGCAAGCTTAGCTAGATACACAGACAGACTAATAATAATAAATAGTAGTAGCACAGAGAGTCATAGTAGAGGCAGGATAAGAATTTAGAAACAGTCTACAAGAAGATCAAAGACGATTTAGGAAAAAATAGAATTATGATGAATGTTTGGAATAGATAGGTGCTGTAAATGTTAGGGAAGTATAATTATTAATATTAACAGGAAAACTTACTGGGGCCCGCAGAAGAGCCCTCGGCGGACCGATCCTGGCCTTCCTCCTCTGCCGGCACCCCCACCTCTGTCCTCTTGTCCCTGGGAGGTGCTGATGTACATGAAAGAAAAAGGTGAAAAGAAACAAAACTCCTTGGATTTGCTCAGGAAGCCCTCACTCACCGCCCTGGGCGATGACATGCTTCATCATTGGGCCCACCCGGAAAAGCCGAATGCCCCCACGCTGTGCTTCAATGCCAGGATACTGGGGAGCTGGTTTTGTGAGAAATGTGTGAAAAACAAATGTTTAAAAATGTCTCAGTTGTAGTCCACATAAAAACTTTATTTGGTGGTCAACCTGACATATATAAAAACAATGTGATGGGAAATTACCAAGATAATTGTCCGGATATTTCCACTTAAAGTGGGGTCGACATGTTTCTGCCCTTTATGTGTGGATTACTGTGCATTCTTCAGGACCATAGGGAGTGTACCTCAACGGTATGGGCACGCTAAGCACCGCCACTGAGAGGCGAGCACAAGCAATCACAGAAGCTTTTGAAACATAATTTAACTGCAATTTAATCGGCAGCATTCTTGCTTTTCGGAAAAAACATATATTTGCAATATAACACAGAGCAGAAGAAAACAAAGTAGTTATTAAATAGCCACTATTACTCACCAAGCCCAGGGATCTTGACGCCAAGCAGGTCGAGCAGGTCTTGTTCCCGGTCCAGTATGTCGGACCACCGGTGCGTCACTTGGTTGTAGGTGCGCCGGACCCCTGACTCCCAATACATGGCCCGGCACACCTTACCCCATAGCTGGCGATGCTCCCGGAGGCCGTACCTGGTCCCGGGCCTGCCGCCTGCTGCGATGGTCTTGGGGAGGTGGCGCTGCACAAAGAAGACCAGTGCGGCCACCTCCACCGCGCTTAAGATCTCCCGGGGACTTAAAGACTCCCCCCTTAAACGCCTAAAGGGAGCCGGCTGCGGGATGCGGGACTCTTCCCCTTGGACTTGCCGGCTCCCTTTGCCATGGTCCTGGGTTAAAGAAAGGAAAAATAGGAAAGAATAGGGAATAAAATGTAAATAAAAGAATGGAGAGACATAAAAGAAAAGTAGTTATTAAAGTAATAAAAAGTCGAAAAAAACACAAAATATAGATGTACAAAAATAGAGATAGATAATGAGTAAAAAAGATTTTTAAAAAGTTCAAACAAACAAAGGACTACAAAGATTGAAGCAGGATAGAAAAGGCATGCCCAGAACCATAGGAATGAATGAAAAACAAGATGGCCGTGCCCATTGCAACCAGGTGGGTAAGTTCGCGCAATATTTTCCTCGCGGGCACGCAAAAACGGAAGCGAACACGCAATTGTGACCCGGAACAGGAAATGCACAACGGTCGAATGCAACTAGCGACCGGAAACGGAAATACGCAACGCGAACAGTGAAAACAAGATGGCCGCGCCCATATACGACCGCATGGGTAACTTCGCGGTAGCCGCAGTGAAAAAAACTCCTGCAAACTCGCAAAAATAAAAAAATCAGCAATCTCACGAAAGTTTGTGTATTTTGTGGACCGCGAGTACGCTTTTGCACAGATTCGCTAAATTTGCCCATACTTAATGTAGATCTTTAAACTTGACAGCTTGCAATTCCCATTTGAGTACAGAAAGAGGCAAGAGAAGTATAGAAAGAGGCAAGAGAAGTATAGAAAGAGGCAAGAGAAGTGCAGAAAAAAACGAGAGGTGCAGAAAGAGTTAAAAATGTGCAGAAAGAGTTAGAAATGTGCAGAAAGAGGCAAGAAGTGCAGAAAGAGGCAAGAGACGTGCACAGATAGGCAAGATAAGTGCTGAAACAAGCAAGGGAGGTGCAGAAAGAAGCAAGGAAGGTACAGAAAGAAGAAGAAAGGTGCAGAAAAAAGCAAGAGAAGCACAGAAAGAGGCAATAGAGTTGCAGAAAGATGCAGAAACAAGCAAGAGAAAAAGTGAAAAAGGCAACAGAAAGCAGAAAGAGTAAGAAAGGTGCAGAAAGAACCAAGAGGAGTGCAAAAAGAAGCAAGAGAGGGGCAGAAAGCAGCAGGAAAAGTAAGGAAAGAAACTAGAGAGTTGCAGAAAGAAAAAGAGAGGTGCAGAAAAAAGCAAGAGAGGTGCAGACAGAAGCAAGAGAGGTGCATAAAGAGGAAAGTGAGGTGCAGAAATAGGCAAGAGAAGTGCAGACAGAGGCAAAAGGGGTGGCGAAAGAAGCAATAGAGGCGCAGAAAGAGGCAAGAGAAGTGCTGAAAAAATCAAGTGAGGTGCAGAAAGGGTCAAGAGAAATGTAGAAAGACACTAGAGAAGTGCCAAAAAAAGAATAGGACACTTTACCCTGCACACTTTTACTCCGCATGCGATTACATTGGACTTTTTACACCGCAAAATCTTTTACAACGCAGGGCTTTACTGCGTTGTTTATTAGAACACAATTTACTACTCTAACTCCACTGTGGCATTACTTTGGGAAATGCGTTGTAATAGTTTGCGGTGTAAAGCCCTGCGTTGTAAAAGATTTAGAGGTGTAAAAACCGTGGAGTAACGCATGTGGGGTAAAGGATGTTTCCCTTGAAAAAGCAAGAGAGGTGTAGAAAGATAGAAAGAAGCAAGGGAGGTGCAGAAAAAGAAGAAAGGTGCAAAAAGAAGCAAGCGAAGCATAGAAAGAGGCAATACAAGTGCAGAAAGAGGAAGAAAGATGCAGAAACAAGCAAGAGAAAAACAGAAAGAGGCAAGAGAAATGCAGAAAGAGTAATAAAGGTGCATAATGAACCAAGGGAAGTGCAAAAAGAAGCAAGACAGTGCTGCTGTGGGGAGATGCTTAAGTCAGACTGAAAGGACAAGATCGCGAATGGACACAACAAGCAGATAAGTGTACACCTGGGACTGGTTAACAAAACGGTACTGGGCACCCCGTCCCCCCTCCTGTTACTAGACACTCCATCAGGTGGAGGGGAAGGGAGAAATTGTGTGAGCCCCCTGGCGTTCCACCAAGGGTGATCCCCCCCTATGGGTTCAAATGAATCGTAGTTTTGCAGTTTGGGAATGTTTGGGAGGGTGTGGGAATGGAAGTACTGGCATGATTGGGATGCTGTTATGGGAGGGGGGATGGGAAATTTCGCTTGAAACTGAGGTAAGACAGGGTACCAAAGCCATAGACAGGCTACTGTAAGTACAATAAAAGATAAGTAGATACAGGTCTCGGACTCCTATTGTATTTTGGCTCTTGATGATTGCATGGCACACGATGACGCAGAATGGAAGATTAAGTTATTAACATGGAATGTCAGGGGGTTGGAGAATCCATGCAAACGTAGACAGATACTAGCATACCTGGAAAGACATCATGCCCAGATTGCGAAGCGCAAGGAGACCCATCTAGACCCTCGGTGCACTCCCTTTTGCTTGCAAATGGGCAGAGCATAGAATGTTCTCCTCGCACGCCAGAGGATAGCGATTTTGATCAAGAGAAAAATTCTGTACACTTCACTTGGCATGTCTCAAGACCACTTAGGAAGAGACTGTATCATGTGGGGGAGATTGGGCTCTGACTCGATCACATTAGTAAGCTGTTATGGGCCTAATGTAGATAAACCAGACTTCTGCACTACACTGTGGGGAAAAATACTTGAGATAGGGTCTACACATTTAATCTGGGGCAGGATCTTAATACAAAATTAAACCCATTGTGTGACAGGCCCAATCCACTCCCACACCATTACACTAGAATGCATAAACTATTACAAGGCATAATACCTGACAATTGTCTTTTAGATGTATGGAGACACGTACACCCTGGGAGGAGGGAAGGTACACTTTATTCAGCAATGCATTCATCTTGGGCTAGGCTAGACTTCTGGGTGGTATATAGGGGTATAGGGCCAAGGATCGATACAGCGGAGCACCTAGCGAGAATGTACCTTTCACCGGTACGACTGGCACTATCCCCACCGGTGATTAATGTGACCCATAGGAACAGGAGACTCATGCCACTCACACTGTTGAAAGCAGTGTTCCAAACAGAGCTAGGTCAGGATTTTTTTTTAAACATTATATTGCAATAATTGACATTTACACAGCACGTCATTGTAAACTCGGTCAATCTAAGCAGAATACAATTAGCTCACTGACTGAATGATTACACACAGCCATTTACCTAACATCCCGAGTCGGGCAGGAGTCATAGAACAGTAAGGTAGGAAAAAAAAACAGTACAATTTAAAGAACTATTACTAGCACCCGGTTCTGTGAAAACAGCTTAGCCCTCTAGGTTGCAGCTCGCAAAACTACCCGTTGGTAACCAGACCGTAACGGCCTCTATCCTTGCATACCCTATTGCTATAGTCTCCACACTGAACTATTCACTGCTGCAGGCACGCTCCTGCCGGTCAACTTACACTACCTAATATTTATACTGGGTCCACCAGGCCTCTGCCAATTCCAGAAGGCTCATTAACACTCTCATCCCTCCCGGCATATACATCATCTGTTTTTTCCTCTGCATTCCGTTAATCACGCTGCATATACGATATATATATAAACCCCAAAAGTTTTTTGGTCTACTTGTGGGGGGCAGCAGTTCGCTATATGTTTCTGACTGTGTGGAACAATACATCATATCTCATGACCAGTGTCGAAGCGTTGGGGCTGGTACCCTCATCCAGCACAAAACCACTCGTCTCTTGGCTATGAGCAGCCCCATATCAACCAGTCTACACACTGCCCTAGGTAGCGCCTTCATATATCTCAGGAGTGCCATCAATGGGTCCAGTTTAAGGCTAATTTCAACCACTCTGCCCAACTCCTCAAACACACTTTCCCAATAGGAATAAACTCCCGGGCACAGCCACGCCAGGTGGAGAAAATTTGCAACTGGCAAGTGACATCTCTCACACCTAGCATCATTTCGTAAGCCGTATCTGCACAGCCGTTCAGGGGTGTTGTAAACCCTGTTTAGATACTTGAAATGAATCAACCTATGCCTACCGTGCAGTGACACTTTCCTGGTGTTTGTGCAGCAATAGACCCACTTATCATCTTCTAGTTGCACATTCAAATCTCGCTGCCATGCAACTCTGGCCACAGTGTACTTATGTGACCTGTGCGACATCGCTATCCTGTAAATAGCTGTAACCATTTTGCGGGGAGAGGCGCTTTTGATAACATGCGTTAATTCAAGCACCTCCGATGGCTCCTCCATGCTATCACCCAATAGTGCCCTGAGTGCTCTCCTCACACTGTGAAATAGAAATCTAGTCAATAGTGAGACATCCTCCATCGTGCCCGCCACTTGCTCCAGAGTGCAGACCACCCCGTCATGAAATAGATCTCCAGTGACCTCAATTTCAAGCTCACGCAATGCCGAGACGACACAGTGCAGGGCCCAGCCATCCCATCCACTCTATAGGCATAGCAGGGGAGTACAATAATGAACCCGCCTGATTCTGTAACAGTCAATTCCATGCATGTCTAGTAGTGTTCAAGGAATCTATAATACCTGTTCTGCGATCAACAGGCTCCATAATTATTGCTGGTAGAAGAGTAGGTTCAGTAAAGAGCCTCTCCAGTCGCAAATATGGGACGTCTGCTCCACTGTTTAGCCATGCATGCAATTGTACTCCTTGGGACGCCCTATAATAGAGTTCGAAGTCTGGCGCACCCAGCCCCCTAAATGATATGGCAGTGTGAGCATTCCCCACTTGATTCTTGCTTGCCTACCTCCCCTAGCCAGTTTTAACATCAATTGCCTCAGTCTGTGGAAGAATATGCGTGGCAGCACCAAGAGGATATTCGTGAAAAAGAACAGGAGTCTGGGTAGAACTATCATTTTCATAATGGAGATACACCCCATCAAGGACAGTGGTAGGCCACACCACAGGTCAACATCATGTTCCAGCCAGGAAATGACCGTGCCGTAGTTTTCCCTAAAAACGATATCCGCATCTGTGTGCAGTCTTATGCCTAAGTATCGTACAGAGTCATTAGTCCACTGCAACGGATATTCCATATCGAATTCAGTAGTAGCTGGCGTAAGCGGAAATACAAGAGATTTGTCCCAGTTAACCCGGAGCACACCAAAGCGGACTACCTCCCTAATAACCGGGGCCAAATTGTTCTCTGGATCCCTCACATACAGTAGTGCATCGTCTGCGTATGTGGGTACTACTATTCTATACGTCGGGAATCCGATGCCTTCATTCCCATGATACTCCCTCAAAGCACAAGCTAGTGGCTCCGCTACCAGGCCATACAACAGCGGGGACAGCGGACAGCCCTGTCTGGTGCCCCTAGTAATATTAAAAGAAGCCGTAACCAGGTCACCAATTCGCACATGGGCCGTTGGCTTGTAATATAGATTCCCCAGCATCTGTAAAAACACCGCCCGAGCCCTATTCGTGTCAATGCTTGCTTTAGAAACGACCAATCCACAGAATTGAATGCTTTTTCATATCTAGGAAGACAGGCACTGCTTTGTTTTCCTGTCGAATATGCTGCATCGTACCAAATACGGTACGGATATTATAAGTTAAGTTCCTGGACGGGATGAATCCTGCCTGCTCCGGGATTACCAATATATGTGACATCAGAGCAAGCCTGGTGGCTAAGATTTTCGCAAATATTTTTATGTTCACGTTAAGGAGAGACAGAGGGCGAAACGAACTGCATTCATCCAGGGATGGCTACCAACGTAGCCTCCCTCATGGATGGAGGTGCAGTGCCCGCTGCACACATAGCATCAAACAGGGCTGCTAGGTGTGGGAGCAATTGTTCTAGGAATGTCTTATAAAATGCGACTATCAATCCATCCGTCCCCGGAGCACTACCAGTTCTCATGCTACCTACAGCCTCAATTATCTCGTCCCTCTCTATCGGATGCATGTGAAGTTCCCTGTGTGGGTTTGGGAGAAAGGGGAGTTGAATATGCTCCAAATATTCGGCTATTTGTTCCTCAGTCCCCGTAGACCAGGATCTATATAGCTCTGCATAATTTTGCCAGAAGCGATCTGCCAACTCCGTCTCCTCCGTCAAAAGCTCCCCGCCCTCCGCCTTAATTTTCGTGAAATGAGTTTTGCCACGCCGAGCTTTCATTAACCGGGACAGAACAGATCCTGGCATCTCCCTCTCTCCATACACAAGCGCCGTGGCATATTTGCCCAAATGTTTCACTTCACCATCTGCTGCAGCACGATATTCCTCCAGCACCGATCTAATTTCCTCGTCCAGAGACTCATTACACCCAGCAAGTTGTTGCTGCTCTATGCATTTTAATTTCCCTTCCAGGTCCGCCAGCGTCTTGCATAGAGCTTTGAGCACCCCCGAGTGCTTAGCCATCGCTACCCCCCTAATGTAAACCTTGAACACCTACCAAATGGTTTGAAAACTATCCACTGAGACAGAATTGGTGTCAAATAAGGTATCAATGGCTTCTGCCATCTCCTCCCTAAACACCGGATCCAATAAAGAATAAGAAGGGAACCTCCACGTAAATGGCGGAACACGCTTGTCCGGGGACTCCAATACCAACAATAGCGGAGAGTGATCCGAGAGGGTGCGCGGCAGCACCAAACAGTGTCGTACCCTATTAATCAATGCTTCAGAAACCATCCAATAATCAATATGTGTGTGTGTGTTGTGGTACGCCGAGTAGTGTATATAGCCCCCTTTCTCCCCGTTCCTCGTCCGCCACACGTCACATACTTCCAAACATATAAAAACTTCCTCCAGCTTTCTGGCAGCCGCCGACGGGCTCCCGACAGGTCCCGCTGATCTGTCCCTGTCCGGGTCTCTAACCAGGTGAAAGTCCCCCCCCCCCCCCCCTCCCTCCCTAGAGAATCTTAGTGTCCCCCCATTGGGCAACAGTCCTAGCTATGTCACAAAAAACTCAGGGCAATCAAAGTTGGAGCCATATATATTAACTACCAGCAGGTCCATACCCCATCCCGTACAATTAGATATGACATATCGGCCATCAGGATCCGCTCTAAGCATTGTAAGTTTAAGCGATGACCTGGGATTAACCCACTTCAGTACCCCTCTAGCATGTGTGGTGAAACCCGACAAGTTAATGTTGCCCTCCAGCCCCCTATACTTCAACATGTGGCTCATTTGTGGCAGATAGGTCTCATGCAGAAGGGCCAAATTAACATTTTGCCTATTAAGGTAGCTCAAAACCTTCCTGAGCTTACGGTGATCGTTGAGTCCTCTAATATTCCATGACAGAGTTCTTATTTCCCCCCCTGTTCCCGCGACCCTCATTGCATCCACTCAATAAACACCCAAAATCTGAATCAACCCCCCTCATGAAACCCCCCTCCCCTCCCCCTTCCCCCCTCCCACAGCAGACCTCCCCCAACATGGCTGCATGTAATTCAAACTTCCGTTCTCGCCCCCCCATGTACCCCCTACCCTGAATCCCTTCCAAATAGAAAACAACAACAGTGTGAGGTACATGTGAGAGGAGGTAGCCCCTCGTGTCCAACTTCCGCAAGTATCAACAACTATTAGAACTGGCCCTAGCTCCAGTGTGCCATCACAGTCACATTGTCAGCATAGGCCATTAAGTTTCAAACCCCCACAGTCGAATTTACAGTCCACCATACCATATTGCAATACTCTAATCCCGACTTACTCTCCTAGTAACTTCCCCAAGACACCAGATCCATTGCCGTTACATGCAGCCTGTTTGTGTGAGGCAGACCCAGCCGTTACTCAGCAACGAGTTTGCATATTCGTAGGCACCCCATCATTCCTACTTTTCTACCAGCAGCACACCCCCCCATACCTAGGAGTCTCATAGAGTTCCATCCCAAGTTCTATATCTGAATACGCTGACCACCCCACTATGCAGCCTCCAGTATCTCACAGTGCTCTAACAGTGTCCACTGCAATTATCAATCCTGTTTGTCCAGCGCAGCATCCTCCAACACGTCTTGCTGCGATCGCGCCGGGCTCGTCCTCCGTTCTTTAGCCCAGTTCTTGATAGCTTGCTGCAAGACCTTAGGGTCCGTGAAGATATGCGACTTCCCCTGTCTGTTCACACGAGTTTTGCAGGATACAATATGGCACGATCCACACCCAACTCACGTAGCTGTTTCTTAAGTGGCACAAAGTGTCTGTGAGCTTTCTGTACTCGAGCAGTAACGTCGGGATACAGCGAGAGCTGCGAACCCCTCGTAAGATTTTCTTTTCCCGAGCGACACGGAGGGCAGTATCTCGATTACAGTAGTTAAGTAGTTTAGCTATTATTGGGCGCGGGGCAGGGCCAGGCGGCGGTCGAGGCCCTAGAGCCCTGTGCGCTCTCTCCACTACGAATATTGCCGAGAAAACATCGCCCCCCCAGCAGCGTGAAAAGCAATTTCTCCATGAACTGTTCCATATTGCCTGTGGCATCGATTCCGAAAGGCCAAAGAGTCACAGATTACAGTGCCGAGAGTGCGCTTCTATGTCTTTTGTCTTCTCCTGAAGGATGCGTATGAACATACCCAGTTGTTTATGGTCAGCATCAAGGGTGGTGTGTGCCTCCTCAACTTCTGTGAGGCGCCTCTCAGACATATCCAGTCGTTCGGCATGCTTATCTAATCGCTCCACCATTCTATCCATCCTGTATGATAAAGCGTCCATTTTAGTACCCAGGGTGGTGATGCCGCTCTGTAGAGAGTGCTCCATGGACTTTAGGATAGATCGTATATCCTCTTCGGTGTCTTCTTGCACTGGCACCATTGCCCGTGCCCCCTGCCCGGGATGGGGTCTTGAGACTTGGATCGCCTTTGCTCAAAAGTCAACTTAGACTGGGTCTTGTCACCTTTTCCCATGCTCGCTGTAGGTGCCCACTCTTGACGACAAGCGCTCAGTCACACACGTTCCCAATACCAATGACAGGGCAAAGGCCGCCCCAAAGCAGACAAGGCTCGTCCGCCGCTTTAACCTCTCACGACGTGCAACCTCCGTCAGCTAGTGGCACTCCACGCCCCCCACGCCGATTCCCATGCCTCCACCAGTGCACAACAAGTATTGTGCTCCACCTTACCCGAGTGGTAAACGGAGTGGATTTCCAGACCAGCTGGCCGAAATCTCTGTATAAAGGCAGGAAGTCCTTGGCCCGGCTCACTTGACCACCGCTGGCACTCTGCAGTCCGTAAAGACAGTGGCTCAATTAAGTGCATCCACACACAGGTCTCCACTAGCGCAGACCAATCCCACTGCAGGCTCTGTAGCGCTGTCCAAGCTATATCTGGGCAATGGCTAGCACTGGGGAGGCAAGGCTGCAGTCTGGCTCCAGCCCAACTTCCCACACATCGTTGTCAACCGGCCTCAATTGGCCCCAAAAGTGCCAGGATCACGGGAAGTTGAATCGTGGGCGTCTTGTATGGGCTCCCGCCTCCCTGTATACACACGAGGAGGCTCTCACAGGGGGGACACAGGCTTGTAGCACACGCAGCCGCCGCTCACACGACTAGGCCGCACCCAGCCACTACCACCAGGTTCCAGATGGCGCTCCGCAGTGACAGGCCACTCCGCGCCCCTCTGCTGCAATAGCACTCACAGTCTTCCACCAGCAGTCCCCCGCTGGCTCCGTGGCTATCTCTTGTTCTGCCTCCCACCGCCGGGTCAGTCGCGGCTCCCGCTGGGATTGTGTCGCCGCAGCCCGCCCCCGCGACACCAGGGACTCGCTCCAGCCACACGTCCCGCGACACAGCTCGGTCTCGAGGGTCACTGTGGGCCGATGATCCACGGCCCTGCCACCAGAAGACATCCCGTCTCGTTTTGTCGCTCCGTGGGTGTTAGGATCTGGGGCTAGTCCTCTCTCAGTAACCATGTACTGACATCACATGACCTGCTGGCAGTAGGATAAAGGTTGGTCCTACCTTTACCTCTTTGCTTGATATTGCCATTGTGTGGGTTCCTGTTTCCTGGTTTCCTGGTTGCTGTCTGCTGGCTGGCTACCTGCTGTCCTGGACCTATCCTCATACTCCTCACAGGCCCGTGAGACGACTTTTTTCCCTGCCTTTGACTTCCCTGCCTTGTTTCCTTTCCCCGTCTTAGTTAGACAGTTTGTCACGACCCGTTATTTATTTCCCCTTCCTCCCTTGTATTTTTTATCCAGTATTCGAGATTGGGCTTGAGTGTTCGGGGGCTCCCGTTCACTTACGTTTTTCTGGTGTTTTGTTTGTGCCCAGATCGGAGGTGGTTGTGAGGAGGAGACGCGATGGTGTCTTCGGAGCGTTATGCTTCGTTTCTTCGCGTTCTCACTTAAATGCCTCTTTTCCTCGTTGTGCGCGGAAGTGACGTTTCGGGTCATTCCGCGAAAGAGCTCTGTTTTCGACTGCTGGATTATTCGGTATTCTGATTGAAGCACTACCTGTCCCTATCCCTTTGCTGTTTGTAGATATTACGGAGGGGTTTTTTCTGGTACATGTCGATCATAGTCACATGTCCTTTTTCCCCTCATTATTTTTTGATTACACGAAGGACACATTACATGTAAACTTTTGATTGTTTATGTAGTTCAAGAGACACTATCTTGGATTGCCTTATTCAACACCTGTTGCCCTGCATCTTCACGAGGCGGAACCTGCACTATCCACTGGTAAGAGATATTGTGATTGTTATGGCAGGACATGGTTACTGATTTTGGGTAGTGAAGTTTGGTACATATATTGTGAATTGTGTGCCTTTTTAGGTCTCGTGGCGTAACAGCGCATTAGCGCTGTGTCCGCCAGGAGATCTTTTGTTACTGACTCTGCTTCCCAGGAGACAGCACCTGGCCGTTCGCATTGCCTCTTCAAGGAGGCGATTTGAGCGGGGCTCGCGAACGCGCTCAGCTGCTGTCTCCTGGGAAGCTCCAAACACCATACACGCATGCGCATACAGAGACACACACACACACACGAGCGCCCATGCACGCACACACCCACACCCACACATACAGAGAACCCACCCCCGCCGTCGCATACACACACGCGCGCACACACACACCCACAAGTGCACCGAGCATCCTCCCCACCCCCCTTCCCCCCCAGCCCACTTTACACCACTCCGGACTTCAGCCGCCACCGCGGGGCTCTCCCTCGTGCATGGGAGCCCCGCGTCACCACTGCTCCTCTCCTGGTCAGGCACTCCGTGGGCGCGAGCTTCCAGCAGGAAACAAAGTCCCGCCCACGGTAGTTTTCCTCACGCGCACCACACGACCAGCTGGGGAGTACAGGAGCAGGTTCGCTGAGATGAAGTGCTGGCTGGGCGGCCAATATCTGCTGGTGGTGAGTCATATGTTGGGAATGGATCAGAACCAGTGTTCTTCACCTCCACGTTAGGTAATGTAATCCATGCAGCCTTTCTCTAACTGCGCTAAAACAGAAGTCAGATAATGTGCCCATCCATTTTGAGTATTATCATCGTTTTACTCAGTCAACCCCACTGTCTGCTCTCCCCATCACGGGAAACAACTAAAAACAACATAATCCATTTTAAATATGCAGAGATGGGAGATATGCGATTTACATGATTGTGGCCGTTCTGTTTCGGTTACCTGTTTAGCATGGTTGCACAATGTCGCTTGTATTGGTCCTTCTCAGTAGACCTCACACACTGACCGCCCCCCCGCGAGCTCGGCATCTACAGGATACACAGGATGCCCCCCCCAGCCTGTCCACCTCCAGCCCGGAGCCCCCTGCAGCCCCTGCTTCCCGACGCTGCAGAGCGAAGCCCCCGAAAGACGAACAAATAAACAAAGGCTTTCGCCGGCGGGCAGAATAATAAAGGTTTAAACTTGGTGCCTGAAGGTCTGGATTCATATGGGTAATGCAGGACGCCCCAACCAGCCACCGTTTTGCTTACAGGATGTGGTACCGGAGGGGTAGTCCTTCCTTTTGGGCCGCAGCACTTTTGCATGTTTCCTGTATTTACCACAAACGCCACCCTCTCTCGCAGTAGAAATAAAAATAACGGGATTGGAAAATGCACATTCCCGTGTCCTCTGTCCCGCTTTGTTGAGCAGTGCACCCCGCACCCCCACGCCCATTACTCTCAGTACGGAACAGACATTTGGGGTGCAGCGCCTGCTACATTATACTTACCTTGACAGGCATACATAGATAGTGCACAGATAAATGTAGGTAATCCTAAGTAGTTAGGCGTAAATAGATGGATACATGGTTGAATAAATGGGTTGATAGTCGTGGGTAGATAGGTACAAGTGACAGGCGAATAGAATAGAGTGCATTGATGCTTTTAGGTAGTCATAAGTAGATAGGCATACACATATGGCTAAATAGAGTTGAGTGCACAGAATCATGTACAGACAAACGTAAAAGGGCATAAATATATAGATACATCGAGTGAAGTGCATAGATATATGTAGACACACGTAGATAGGTATATATGGATGGATAAATAGACTGGAGTGCACAGATATATGTAGATTTATATAAATATTTGGACGAACAGATACACCTAGAAAGAGCTAAACATATGGATAAATACAGTGGAGTGTGCAGATTATACACGTAGAAAGATATGAAATATGTTGAGGAATAGAGCGGAGTGCATAGATGAAGACAGACATGTGGATAGGCATAAATGGATAAATAGAGGGGAGTGCACAGATGCATTTAGATAGACAAATGTAAATAGGCATAAGTAGATAAATAAATGGAGGGAAGTGCATAGATATATGTATACCTATGTGGCTAGGTATGGATGGATACATTGAGTGAAATGCATAGATATATGTAGAAAGATATAAATGTATGATTACTAGAAAGAGTACATAGATGTAGATGGAAGTTTATGGATATGCATAAATAGATGAATAAATAGAGTGGAGTGCATACATAGTCGTAGACAGGTATATATGGGTGAATAGAGCAGAGTGCATAGATGTACATACACGTTTATGGATAGGTATAAATAGATGATAGACAGAGTGGAGTGTATACATAGATGTAGACAGATATAAACATATGGATGAATGGAGAGGAGTGCACAGATGTAGATACATGTTTGTGGATAGGCATAAATAGATGGATAAACAGAGTGGAGTGCATACATAGATGTAGACAGCTATACATATATTGATGAATAGAGCGGAGTGCATAGGTGTAAATGGAAGTTTGTGGATAGGCATAAATAGATGGATAAACAGAGTGGAGTGCATACATAGCCGTAGACAGATATATATGGGTGAATAGAGCAGAGTGCATAGATGTAGATGGAAGTTTGTAGATTGGCATAAATAGATGGATAAACATAGGGGAGTGCATGCATAGATGTAGACAGCTATACATATATGGATGAATAGAGTGGAGTGCATAGGTGTAGATGGAAGTTTGTGGATAGGGATAAATAGATGGATAAACAGAGTGGAGTGCATACATAGTTGTAGACAGTTATATATGGGTGAATAGAGCAGAGTGCATAGATGTAGATGGAAGTTTGTAGATTGGCATAAATAGATGGATAAACATAGGGGAGTGCATGCATAGATGTAGACAGCTATACATATATGGATGAATAGAGTGGAGTGCATAGGTGTAGATGGAAGTTTGTGGATAGGGATAAATAGATGGATAAACAGAGGAGTGCATACATAGTTGTAGACAGTTATATATGGGTGAATAGAGCAGAGTGCATAGATGTAGATGGAAGTTTGTAGATTGGCATAAATAGATGGATAAACATAGGGGAGTGCATGCATAGATGTAGACAGCTATACATATATGGATGAATAGAGTGGAGTGCATAGGTGTAGATAGGTGTAGATGGAAGTTTGTGGATAGGGATAAATAGATGGATAAACAGAGTGGAGTGCATACATAGTTGTAGACAGTTATATATGGGTGAATAGAGCAGAGTGCATAGATGTAGATGAAATTTTGTAGATTGGCATAAATAGATGGATAAACATAGGGGAGTGCATACATAGATGTAGACAGCTATACATATATGGATGAATAGAGTGGAGTGCATAGGTGTAGATGGAAGTTTGTAGATTGGCATAAATAGATGGATAAACAGAGTGGAGTGCATACATAGATGTAGACAGCTATACATATATGGATGAATAGAGCAGAGTGCATAGGTGTAGATGGAAGTTTGTGGATAGGCATAAATAGATGGATAAACAGAGTGGAGTGCATACTTAGATATAGACAACTATTGCTATATATGGATGAATAGAGCGGAGTGCATATGTGTAGATGGAAGTTTGTGGATAGGCATAAATAGATGGATAAACAGAGTGGTGTGCACTGACTGATGCAGCTATACACTTTAGATAGTCATACATAGGATAAATAAAGTGAAGTGCTGAGACGTCTGTAGTTAGACATAACTGTACGAATTGATTGGAGGGCATAGATTGATGTACATAGGCATACACCTATGGATAGCCTGGAGTGCATAGTTGTATAGATTTGAAGAGACAGGCACATAAATAGAGGGAGCGCAGAGGGAGATTGCTGGAGTGACAGACATAGATAGACAGATTAGTAAATGCACTGGGGTGTGTGAAGGGATTAATTGACCTAGTAGATACACAGACATAAGAGAGTAATATATAAGTAAACGAATAAGTGAACAGACTGGAGTGTGTTAATGATGAATCGACTGGCAGATGAGCAGGCATAAGAGTAACATACATAAACGGATGGATAAGTGGATACCTCGGGTGTATGAATGGTTTAAAAGGCTGGTAGATATGCAGACACAAGAGAGTAATCTACATAAACAGGTTTATAGATAAGTGGATAGACCTGGGTATGTGAATGATGAATAGACTGATAGCTATGCAGACATAAGAGAGAATTAGACATAGATGGAGAGATAAGTGGATAGATTTGTAAGTGTGACTGGATGAATACACTGGTGGGTATGCAGACCACAGATACATGGATGGGTCAGTGGGTAGACTGGGGAGTGTGAATGGATGAATAGGCTGGTTTGTAAGCATATGCATTGAGTGTCAGACAGTTAACAGAAACGTAGATATGAAATGGACAGAGCGGGTAATGGACTGATGAAAATGTCAGCTCTTATCCACTACTGTCAAATGTTTCATTCCTCTTACTCCCATTACCTCCCGACCTCTCTGTCTGCTGAGATCTAACAGTAGTTCCTTAAAGAACCACTCATTCTCTTTGACACAAAGTGTCATGCAGTCTTCAGAACTGTCTGTCTGTTTAGTCTGCCAATAACAGCTGTGAGCAACAGCATACTCTTGCACACACTCACACTGCTCACCAATTCAAAGTTTGCTAAACATTTTATGCAACGCATTGTCATACACAATGCCAATAACTCAAACTTAAATGCTGCGAGACCTATTGCATTGTAAATGCTTGTTTGTCTTACATAGGTGCAGAAGCGTGGAGGAGGGAGTTGTGTCCTATCGTCAGATTAAGGGTGGAGGACTTGGTGTCTCCTCAATATACCACCCTCTTTCCAGGTTCATTGGCACACTCATAGTTGTTATCTTGTGAGTGGTCAGTGGGCAGGGGAAGTGGATTGGTGCATACTACGTTCCTGCAGTGCACGGGCCGGGTGGAACCCAACAGTGGGCCAGTGTTCGAGGGACCGATCCACTCCTTCGCCTCCGGACCGCTTCAGACGCTGCAGGGGCAATTTTTAGTGCAGAAACACTGCCCTTGCTGTAGGATTATTGCCGGATGGTGAGATGGCTTCACGGAGCTCCGGGCTCAGGCAGCCATCACGCTCACGAGCTAGCTCCCCCCCCCCAGCTAGGTCAGGAAATTAGATTTTTTTCTGCGAAACATCAGTTCACTTGCACGTACTGAGACGGTATGGGAGGTCTTTACGGTCATAATTTGCGGATTCTGCATTGCCAAAAGCTCTGGTGTCCTCCGAGACATACACCAGACCCTGCAGACATTGGAAACTGAATTGAAGTGTTTAGAAAGAGAGATGAGTGCTGGCATGAATGGAACACTTCAAAAAGTGTTCAGTGACCAACTCTCGGACTATAAAATACAACAGACAGAGAGGTTTGCTTCAGGGGAAGATCTTTTGGGGCACGCAGATATGGAACGGCCGGGTAAGGCATTGTTATGTGTTAGAAATTTCAGATCATGAAGGTACGAGGCATAGAGATAGCACAGACATACTCAAAGCATTCCCTGCACATTATGCCACATTATATAGCACCAGACGGCAGCAGCCACTTCATCTATCTAGCTATTTGGACAAAGTGGACCTAGGCTGGTTTGGAAATTAGCAAAGAGAGTTTCTAGCTGCACCCCTCGAAGAGGATGAAATTCGGGCTGCAACAATGCAGATGAAGTCTGGTAAGGTTTTGGGGTTGGATGGCCTCCCAATAGACTTTTATAAAACATATATTGATCAGCTCACACCTATATTAAAAACAGTCCACGAAGAAGTCCAAAAAACTGGCATTCTTCCCAGGTCAATGAGAGGGGCTTATCACCTCGCTCCTAAAACCTGGGAAACCTACAGACCAATGTGATTCATAACACCACCAGGAAAAAGCATTACGGTGCCACATTCGACAAATACAGAATTTAAATCCCATACTGCAAGAATTCATTGTCTTCGGGGAACTCTGAGGGATACATATTAACTGGGGAACGTCGTAGCTATTCCCGCTCACATCCGCTGCAACACCTCTTTCCTCTTGACTATCCCATAGAATGGTGAGACTGGGGATACTTGTTGTGTCAGATAGTGCGGAACAAATGCGTCTTAACTATGGAAGGGCATTGGAGACTATCACAGACTGTGTCATGCGCTGGATCTCATTGCCCTTGTCCTTGACAGGGAGAACTTCTCTTATAAAAATGGTGATTACCAGGGCGCAGCTAGCCAGCCTTGATCTTGATGGATCCGAATACGCCGAGCTCCGCTTGAAGCATACATTTTATATCGGGGGACAAATGTGGACAGTTATTAGCCCATAAATTACGAGTGCAGAGACAGGCGGCGACAGTCCCCCTCAACTTGACTGATACGGGCATCGAACACACACGCTGTGAGGCCGTAGCAAACGCATTTCGAGATTTTTATGCAAATCTGAACACTGCACAATCCCTGCCTGAACAGAATCCCTCCAGGTATTGCCAGGGCATAACCCATTCTAAGCTAACTGCTGACCAGGCGGCGACCCTAGATAGCCCTATGAGAATAGAAGAAGTTATTTTGGCCATAGCTCGACTTAAACTTCTTAAATCCCTCGGCCCAGGTGGATTTACTACCTTTTTTTTATAAAACTTTCTGCTCACTTATAGCCCCAATACTGACACAACTTTTTAATGCCATAGACGACACTAAGGAGTTACCACCCACAATGTTTCTAGCATCAGTGGCAGTACTGCTTAAACCCGGCAAAGAGAATACGCCTCCTGCAGGCCGATATCTCTCTTGAATATCGATTTCAAGATTTTTACGGGAATCCTTGCAGCTCGATTGGGGCCTATGATGCCGGGTTTGATAGATCCGGACCAGGCCGGATCCATGGCAACCAGACAGTGCAGCTATTCTACTAGACGGTTGCTACACTTGTTGGATAAATCCCATCAATCAATCAGGGGTTTGTAAAGCGAGTTTCTCATCCGTGAGGATCTCAAGGCGCTGGGGGGGCAGGGGAAGCTCCGGATCAGGCAAAGACCCAGCAAGAGGAGCGTGTCTTCCTGTCAATAGATGCCAAGAAGGCATTTGATAGGGTCCACTGGCCCTTCTTAGAGACTTTCCTGGAGAGGTTTGGATTTGGGCGTCAATTTCGACAATGGCTTTTTAGCCACTGTTAGGGTAAATGACTTTACCTCCGATCTCTTTACTATTTCCAGGGGTACGCGTCAGGGCTGCCCGCTCTCCCCAGTATTATTTGGACTCTACATTCAGCCGTTCGCCCAATGGGTTTGGGAGAATCAACAGATCAAGGGGATTCTTTTTGGGGGGTTGTGTCATACCATCAGCCTTTATGCCGATGATGTTGGTGCCATGCAGGAGTCACCAAACACCTCAATTCCCGAGTTCCTGACCAAACTGGAGGAGATCGCAGCAGCGCTTAAAATGGGCAATTGTTCGCGCTTAATAAATGCCAAAAAATAAAAAAATAAAAATACCTCTTCCAGACTCTCCGGTTGAGCCACCTTTGGGGGTTTTAAAACAACTACAATCCGAGTTCGTCAACTATGTATGGGCAGACAAGAGACCGCAAATAAATAGAGCTCTGAGCTTTGGACCACATGGAGAGGAGGGGTTGGGGATACCTGATGTCGACCGCTATTAGGAAGCTACACAGATACGCTATCTTTTAGAATGGGCTCAACCTGAATCTGAGAAGAAAACAAGTTACTTACCTGTAACTTTGGTTCCCCAGTATTGGTAACTTTCATACATTTCCATGCTTAGTATCATTCCCCGTCGCCGGAATGGGAGCCTCGGTAAATAAAAAAATATCATAACCATAGAAACAAAAGAGAAAATAGGCTTAGGCCTCATCTCATTTTGTATCCTATCACCCTCTTTGAGTAAAAGAGACCAAACTTCCGTCAGGACCAATCAGAACAGCCTCACCCCATAGAACCTTCCTGAGAGAGCTCAGAGCCTCAGATTTTCGTAGCCGTTGTGCAAACTGCCACTATCTCTGTAAAAAGACTGAGCTTTCCCAGGAGAGGAGGGTGGGCGCATGGGAATCTATGAAAGTTACCAATACCGGAGAACCAAAGTTACAGGTAAGTAACTTGTTTTCTTACCCCAGTATTGGAACTTTCATAGATTCCCATGCTTTGTATCAGAATAGCCAGCAGTAAATCACCAAAGCACATAGCCTGATATATATAAATATAGAGCATTACATGCCCACTAGCGATGTTTACAGCGAACATTGATAAATTGTTACCATAAGGAAAGAAAACATCACTGAAACAAAATGTGCAATACAGGAAGGAGGGATTGTAGGGAAAGCTCACCTCTCACTGAAACAGATTCCTGAGGACTGCTTGACCAACAGCAGCGTCGTCCTGTCCTGTAGACTCTAGGCAGTAATGCTTCGTGAAGCTATGAGTACTGCTCCACGTTGCTGCCCTGCATATGTCCTTGATCGTGACTCCTGAAAAAAGAGCCACTGAAGATGCCACCGCTCTTGTGGAATGAGCAAGAACCTTTCTACCCAGAGGTTTGCCTGCTTCCTGATGGTAGAATTGAATCGCACTGGAGATCCAGCGGGAAATGCTTGTCTTTGTTAAAGCACATCCCTTCCGTTGTGCGCTCCAAATAGAATTTCAAGCATCTTTGAACATCCAAAGAATGCAATGTTCGTTCCGCCGGAGTAGAAGGCCGTGCAAAAAAAGTTAGAGCTAAGAGGAGGGCTAGCTTCCAAGATAGGAATTTCAAGTCCGCCTTGTGAATAGGCTCAAACGGAGCCTTCATTAGTTGAGCCAACACCAGGTTGAGCTGCCAAATTGGAGGAGGTGGACGAACTGGAGGATACATCCGAAACAGGCCTTTCAAGAACTGTTTAATAATTCTAGAAGACCATAGAGAAGGGCCTGATGAAGTTCGCCTGAACCTTGGGATGGCTGCCAGATGCACCTTGACTGTAGAGTGAGCCAAACCAGACTTAGCCAACGATAGTATATAAGGCAAAATTTGATGAGGAAGAGACTTGTAAGGATGGAGACGTTTTCCCTGACACCACAGGCAGAATCTCTTCCATTTTGCTTTGTACGTCTTATTAGTACTTGGCGCTCGAGCCTGGGACAAAACCTCTCTACACTCCTTGGTGAGATTCAGATGTCGGAATTCTCTGTATTCAGGAGCCACGCTGTTAAATGCAGCGACCCTGGATCCGGATGGAGCACCTGACCTTGATCCCTTGATAACAGAGACAGAACTAGTAGCAGGCGAATTGGACGATCCTGAGAGAGTAGAAGAAGTTCTGTGTACCAGAACTGCCGGGGCCACTCTGGAGCAATGAGAATAATCCTGCATGGCTCCGTTTTGATCTTCCGGAGCACTCGTGGAATGAGAGGAATTGGTGGAAAAGCGTAAAAGAATGCGCCGAACCAAGCCATTGAAAGCGCATTCCCCAAGGATCCCTGATGGTGTTCCTTGCTTGCGTAGAACCGGCATTTGGCGTTCTCAGGAGACGCAAAGAGGTCTATGGTCGGTGTTCCCCAGACTGAGAACACTTCCTCCAGAACTGGCTGATTCAATTCCCATTTGTGATTCGCCTGTTTCTGGCGACTTAGTGCATCTGCTGTAATATTGAGAGAGCCTGGCAGGTGTTCCGCTTGTAGAGTGACTTTGTGAAGAATAGCCCAATCCCAAAGTCCTTGGGCTTCCTTGGACAGAGTTTGAGATCTCGTCCCCCCTTGCTTGTTGATATAGTGCATGGCCGTCGTATTGTCCGTCCGTACCAGCACTGTGCTATTTTGAACTCTCCGGAGGAAAGCTTGCAAAGCTAACCGAACGGCTGTCAGTTCCTAAAAATTGATGTGGCACTGGCGCTGTTCTGGACTCCAGTGTCCACTGATTTGAAGTTCTTGGAGAACTGCTCCCAGCCTTCTAATGAGGCATCCGTTGTTAGGACCATAGGACATGGCGGAATCCTGAATGTTAGACCTTCTGCGATGTTCTCTTTCACCAACAACCACTCGCATGCCTTTTTCATCTGCGGTGAACCAAAATTTTGTCGTTGAACGAGCCCTCTGCCTGGAACTATTGTTTGTCTAGTTCCTCCTGCAGAGGACGCATCCGCAGTCTGCAATGCAGTACTAATGGTATGCAAGATGAAATCGATCCGAGCAGGGACTTGTAGCACTGCACTGAAAGGGATTTCTTTTTCTGCACCTGGCGAGCTGAGAGCATCAGTTTTTGCTGACATTCGTCTGAAGGACGAGCTTTGCACTGTTCCGTGTCTAAAATGGCTTCTAGGAATCTTGCGGACCTGGAAGGTTGAAGAACTGACTTCTTCTCGTTGAGCTGAAGGCCCAGGTTATTGAACAATTGGATGCAAGTTGAAATGGCCTTGGAAGTTTCTTGGAAAGATGGAGCCTTAACTAGCCAGCCAGTCGTCCAACTAGGGGAAAACTTCCAGGGATTGCTTCCTGAGGAAAGCCGCCACTGCTGCCAGCACCTTTGTGAAAATCCGTGGCGCCGACCGAAGGCCGAACGGAAGAACTTTAAATTGGAAATGGCTTTTGCCTACTGTGAAGCGTAAATATTGCCTGTGAGCTGGGTGGATCAGTTCGTGGAAGTACGCATCTTCTAAATCCAGAGACGCCATATAGTCTCCCAGGCTCAGTAGAGGAAGAATATCCTGGAGAGTGACCATCCTGAAAGACAGTTTGATGAGATAAGTGTTGCGCTCTTGTAGATCTAAAATGGGCCGCCAAGTACCTGCCGTCTTTCGAACCAGGAAGAACCTGGAATAACCTCTGCCTCTCTGAGAGAAAGGTACCAGCACTATTGCCCCCTTGAAGAAAAGCTGGTGGGCTTCGAGGCGTAGCAGACCCAGATGTCTTGATTGATTGGCGCCTGGAGCTCTGGTTGGAGGAAGATCTTGGAACTCCAACGTAAGGCCACTCTGAACAATATTCAGGACCCACTGGTCTGATGTTATCTTTCCCCAGCTGTCCAGACAAAAAGATATCCTGCCCCCTACTGATGTTACTGTCAGGGGAGGAACAGTAAAAAGAGCCAGGAGGCCGCTATTGTCTCTTGGCATTGTCGCGACCCTGGTGATTCTGACGCCCTCTCTGAGATTGGCGAGAGTAAGACGCCGATTAGCCTTGGCGTTGATTTGAATATTGAGTCTTGTAAGACTGTGAAGTCTGCGTTGAATATCTTTGCTGGTTGTTGCCTCTATAAGTAGAGAAACCCCTGCCTCTCGCTCCTTTGAATGGGACCTTTCGATAATTCAACGACCCCAAGGACTTTGCCGTGTCAGTGTCCTTTTTGATATTCTGTAGGGCGTCATCCACATGCTTGCCAAACAGCATTTCACCATCAAATGGGAGGTCCAGGATCTTATTTTGGACCTCTTGACGAAACCAGGTAGCTCGCAACCAGCCCTGACGGCGCAATACCGCCAAACCGGCCAAAGCTCGAAAAGCAGTGGAAGCTATGTCCATCGCACAATCAATCACTTCCGAGGATGATCTTTCTCCCTCCATCAGAACTCTCCTGGCCTCCTTCGCTGAGTCTGGCAGTTGTTCCACAAATGGCTCCAAGTCGCACCACATCTGGCGATCGTACCTGCCTAGAATGGCTAGAGCATTCGCTGCTCGGACAAGAAGGCTGGCCATGGAGGAAAATCTTTTACCCACGTTATCCAAGCGCTTCCCTTCCTTGTCTGGAGGTGTAGTTAGAGGAGTCGATGGGCTTTTGGATTTGCTCTGTGCTGCCTGCGAGATCACAGAATCAGGCTTAGGCTGTCCAAGAAGACGCACTGAACTGCCAACCGGGGCTTTATATTTCTTCTCCAGCCGGGGAAGAACAGGGATGACTGTGGCCGGGTTCTGCATGATCTTGATTCCTTCATCCCACACATGCTCAATTATGGGAATGGACCTAACTGACCGCCTGTATTCTTCCTTGAAGTCATAAAGGAAACAGTCAGTCTGTTCCGTTGTAATTGGCAGTCCAAACCTCTTCGATGCCCTTTCCATGAGGTTATGGAACCCCCCAATATCAGTTGGAGGAGACACCGCCGCGTCCTGTCCCACGACATCCGGATCTTGCAACCCACTTTCGTCGAGATCCAAATTTGGGTCTTGCAAAGGATTAGTTAATGGATCACCCTGATCATCGTCATCATCATCATCCACATCCCGCACATCCTCATTGATCTCTCTCCTAGGTTCAGGTTCTATTGGCCGTGGGACCACCACTGGAGTGACAGCTGGTGGCGTCCGAGGTACCACCGGAATAGGAGGTCGTTCTGGCTGCACTGTAGACTGTGGTGGAAACCTGTTCCTGTAGTCCTGCAGCATCAATTGAAGATCTGAAACTAGAGAGGCCGGCATGGCCACCATGTCTTGACTCAAGCCCGAGGGATGTTGCTGTTGAGAGTCATAACGTTGAACCCCTGTGTCATCGTGATGTTCATAGTATTCTTCAGTGTCAGTCTCTTGACACTTGACATTTAAATCTGAAGGACTGTAGGCATCCCCATATTGACCCCCGTCCTCCTCTTCCTCTGACTCCTCATCCAGTAGCATTGTTGGAGGCAAGGGTGTAACCCGTCTCGGAGACGTCATCTCTGGTGTTATTCGAAGTTTCTGTATTGGAAACTGCAGTTTTTGAGTCGTCGACGACCTCGTCGACGGAGTCATCGTCGAAGGAGCAATCGTCGATGGAGTCATCTTTGAAGAAGCAATCGTCTTCGAAGGAATCATCGACGGCCCACCGTACCTCGTCGGCGAAGTCATCATCGTCGACGAAGGAATGATCGTCGACGAACTCCTCGTCAACAGCATGATCGTCGTCGTCAACGACAACGTCGTCGTAGTCAAGGCAGCCGTCGACAGTACCTTCGATGACATCACTAGCGACAACGAGGCAGAAACTATCCTCGACGAACATGAAGGTACCTTAAACGTCGACGGAGTCAAAGGCGTCGTCGCCACCACTGTCGATGGTCCCGTTGACTGAGCCAATGGAGCACTTGATGCTTTAGTAGAAGCAATCGTCGTCGACGTACCAGCCATTTTCGTCGTTGACGGATGCTGTTTTTTGTCAGATTTTGTCTCTGGAGAGACTGCAGAGAGTTTCTTGCTGTCTTTCTCCTTTTGAGAAGTGATAGGAACTTCCTTGTTGTCCTTTTTGGCTGTGTCCATCCCAGCAGCCTATCCCAGCCTCTCCTTTTCACCTCGGTGAGGAGATTTAATGGGACTAGCCATCTCAGACCTATCAGAGATCTTATGAGAGGCCTTAACAGGAGGCTCATTAGAAGTAGAGGGAGAAGACCTACCCCTCTTCTTGGATCTCCTGGAGGTCAGGGCAGATGTAGAATCCTCCTCATCAGACGAGAGCACCTCCTTCCGAGTCTTCATCTTCTGAAGCCAGGTCAACAGCCGGCCCTCTCTGTCTCGCAAAGTCTTTGTAGAAAAAGTTCTACATATTTTGCAATCTGTGGCCTTGTGGTCAGGATATAAGCAGTAAATACAGCTGTCATGCTTATCTTCCACAAAAAGCCTCTTTTTTCCACAGGATGCACAGGACCTGAATAAAGCCTTCTTTTCCTTTTCAGACATTGTTGATTTAAGTTGAAAAGTTGAAGTAATAAGCTGAATAGAATGAAAAACTGAGCAGAGCTCAGTGGAGACTCCCTAGCACAACGTGCGGTAGACAAATCTGAGGCCCTGAGCTCTCTCAGGAAGGTTCTATGAGGTGAGGCTGTTCACATTGGTCCTGACGGAAATTTGGTCTCTTTTACACGAAGAAGGTGATAGGATACAAAATGAGATGAGGCCTAAGCCTATTTTCTCTTTTGTTTCTATGGTTATGATATTTTTTTATTTACCAAGGCTCCCATTCCGACGACGGGGAATGATACAAAGCATGGGAATCTATGAAAGTTGCAATAAGGGGGTAAGTGCTGGCTCTTTATGGAGTGTGCACTAGCGAAAAAGGCTCTCTGGAATATCCCCTTCCTTCACAAGGCCTCCAGGCCCTCTGGGCTGCATGGCTCCCCGGTGGTTTGGCCACGCTAAAAGACTGGGACGCCACCCCTACCCGCAAAGGCCTGTCAACTTTCCCATCACCCCTATTACAGAAAATCCGGACTTCTCTCCAGGTCTTGATTGGAACACTTTCACACTCTGGGACTTAGCAGGGCATAGGTCTTTAGAGTGTTTTTTTGATACAGAGGGCCCTCGACCCTTTGAGGACTTTAAGACTTAATATGACGTAACCAAAACAGAACGGTTCCATTCTTTCCAAATAGGACACTGGGCTATGCAACCCCGCCCTGGTGCGGAGAGGCCCCTCACTCAGTATTCCACAAAGCGATTTATCACAGAACTCTACCACATCCTGCTTCCCCCAGAACCGTTGGTCAAGTCAGCGGGCCAAAGACTGTGGGAAGCAGAGCTGGGCTGGACCTTGACCCCTATAGAATGGTCAGATATCTATTATAGAGCCCAGCACACAGCACGTAATACATCTAGAGTTGAGACGGCCACCAAGATTATGACATATTGGTATCTCACTTCCTCCAGACTCTACAAGTACGACCGAGACCGCTTCCCTACCTACTGGGGGGGCTGTGACACTGAAGGTACACTCTTGCATCTCCTGTGGGAATGCCCTACCCTTCCCACCTAAAGGACGCAAGTGCTGGGCGAGATTGACAGTCACTTTGACACCACGCTCATACACTTCCATGCATATGTGGTCCTGGGAGTGTCTGACAGACTTACCTTTCACCTCAAGTCCTGCAAAGGTAAACAATTAGGTATAGACCTAGGGGCGGCACTACAGAATATTTTATCACATTGGGGCACAGATAGAACACCATCCTTGCAGGGATAGTTGCATTGTTTGCGGTTTGTTCTTGGCATGGAACGCATCTTTTTTTCGCTTCAGGATGATGGGGTTTCATTTGCTGATGTGTGGCAGCCATTTGTCACCTTGCTGTGCACTCAATTCCGTGAGCTGTCCTGTCCTAGATATTTACGACTCCTGCGTCTTTCCGAACTACACTAATGTGCGAATTTAGCATTATAGCACTGTGCAATGGAATGTGGGGTCCTCTCTTCACCTTTTTGTCTAGCTATTTTGTACGAGGGAGTAGGCGGGAGGTGGGTGGAGTGGGAGGGGAGGGGGTTAGGAGGTTTGTTCTGAGGTTCTTTTGATGCTCTGTGAAGCAATACGTTGGCTGCCGGACTGTGACATGGGTCTTATCTCTTGCTGCAGCTTGTTTGTTGATAATTCAATAAAAGATTTCAAACTAAAACTGGTGATTCTCCCCAAATAATTATATTTAATTATGAATATACCATATTATCCTGGCAGGCCCTTCTTTGCGGCTTTGCGCACGGAATTGATTAGATTGACCTTAGGAGGTAAAAAACTGAGGCTAAATGGGAAACAATCAATAGGCCCTATTCCCAGGGGGGATTTGATGTTACCAATTTAGAATTGTATTATATATGTGCCCAAGCTCACTACGTACATTTTTGGTTTCATCCAGCTAAATTCATGCAGCAGCTGGCAGAGGAAAATGGCTCACAGACCCAATTCCCATGACGGAGACATATATAACACTCCTAAACCCCGCAAAAAAGTTCCCGCAATGGTCACGTGTATTGTGAATGTGTGGTGCCGCATAGCTGAATTATTGCAAGTTCCAATGATATATTCAACCCTACTTCCCTTAGTGTATCACCCACATATACAAGTTATTCAAGAAACATGCTTTAAAAAAGTCACGAAAAAGACAAATATAAGATGTTGGGGAGATTTATACCAAGACGGGAAACTCTGTACATTAGAACAGTTTTTCACCAATCTTGTACCCACCCCATGGATATATTCATATACGTGAGATTGAGACAAGGCATTAAGGATAACACATCCTCCCTTCCACTGGATTCACTTTTTTCTTTTTTTATTTGTATGTATCTGTATTTATTTTGTCCTTTTTGAAACAATTAACCTAGAGCTATCATAGTTCTATCTTTTTGCGATCTACAAAGGCTGTACATGGAATTAGGTGCTTGCTGGGTGTGCCTTATATATGGCGCCAATAAACCATACATAAGGCATCACTCATATGCAATACATTCCCAAAACATTAACATTTTAGCAGAAACAGTTACACATCTACAACTGTATAAACCTTAATTTTAATTCACCTGCTTGTCAGTCTGCACAGCTGTTTGCCTAGTAGTAATGACTGACAGTATCAACATTCACATATAAGAACACTTATTTTCCATGTTTCCATATTCAAACATAATTACAGGCAACATAGATATAAATGGTTTTCAGTCTGTAAAAGTCAGTAACAACACCAAACTGGAAGCCATAAGTATGGTTAATAGTTAATTGATTATGAAATGATTAGTGTCATTTATTTTAATTGATTAATAATAACTTGCAAGTGTATATTTGTTAATTTATTTTACATATTTGATTTTTGGGGTGCTTTTGGAATTTTCCATGGTATTTCAATTGGTAGTGTTTCTTTGTAAAAGCGGTGTATGATAATTATTGTTTAAAATAAGAATTTTAATTCTAATTAATTTGTATTCAAAAATTAGGTCATGTTTATTTTATTTGGAGAACTGTTTGGTCATCCTATTTATTTGGAGAAAAATTAATTTTTCATGTTGATTTTTTTTAATTAAGTATTTATTATGTATATGTTAAATTGTATTTGTTTCGTGTAAATAAACTTAAATATTTAATAAATATATATTGGTAAAAATAAAATTAAACATTATATTTGGTGTTCAGATTATTCATTTATGTATTGTTAATGTGAAAGACTCCCACAAATCATGTTTGAAAGACAGGTGTTAGTAAGAGTAGGCAAGCAGGAGATTTTATAGGAAGAGCAGAGCATGAGCTGAGCCAGCAGTCCAGCATGGCTCTAGGAGCCAAAGCATAAGCCAAGCCTGCAATACCATTGTCATGAGGTGTCATGCAGGGATAGAGAAAGGGGATTAGAGGTGCTGAGGAGCAGAGGAGCAGAGGGCCCAACTGACAAATTGCTGGATATGGGCATGCTGTGATAGTCTGGTACCCCAGAAATCAACTAGTTTCAGGCAGTCGTATTCAGTCACAAGTCATGCTACTGACTCTTCCCCAGCACTATCTAATCTTCACTCCAACCTGTACCATTATCATCTGACCTATATGGTGTTTCTTTTCTCTCCCCACTTTTTCTATCCTTTTCCATTTCTCACCACTCTCTATGCCACATTTAGAATTCTATTTTTCTCCCTGACTCATTTCTGACTCTTTTCTCCCTCACTCACCAGGTTGTCTGTATTCCTCTTTGCCTTGCCTCTTCCTGACAACAGTTGATGTTCTACTGCCCTCTCACTTCCTTTCCTTTACTTTCCTCTTCCTTGTATCTACTTCTCCAACCTCAATCCCCTCCCGATCTGATTCATGCCATAGTTAGAAAACAGAGTCCCTCTTTCTCAGCCCAGATTGCCTTAATTTTGGCTTGATAGTCCTAAAGGTCATCAAGCTGAGCTGGAGTCAGCCATCTGCCTCAAGCCTTTAGTAGCTCACCCTTCTTTAGCTGTTAAAATAGTAAATCTGTCCCTCTCCCCCATTATTTACACTTTACCAAGTGGTTCTGGACCGGTTGCAGAATATTTAATCTGCCTCAAATGCTTTCCCCCTTTGATCCACCAAATATATGCAATATCTCCAAGTATGTGGAATTTTTTGAATAGTAAATCTAACGCCCCAACCCCTGAAAATACATGCACTTCCCCAATTTTGGTGGGATAGGAATTACAAAAGTAAATATATGCATTTTTCCCAATGTTTGTTGGACTAGTGTAAGAATAGTAAAGCAACTCCCCCAAATACATACACTTTCTCCAGTGTTTGTTATGTTAGCAAATATAATTCCTAGATGCAGGTGTGATTTCTCATAATTATGCAAACTTTATGGGGTAGTTACTCAATATGCAAAACTATCATATCAATCTATATTTTAGCATGAAATGCATCCTAGCCTCAAATTGTGGCATGAGGATGGATTTAAACAAGATGCAGAACAAACAGTTTCCTGCACTTGGTTGTTTGGTGAATTCACAGCAAACTTTTACCATGAATGGCACGGTTCACTGTAAATCTTTACCGCAAGTGGAGTAATGGCGTAATTTGGGGGATTTTGCGTAACGAGCGTAACATGAAATTCCCAATATTATATGAATGACACTGGCACTAATTTTGCCCAGGCATACTTGTGCCAACATCAAAATATATTTGTGAAAACAATGAACTGTAATGAATCATTTATATTTTAGAATTTATAATATAATTTTTTATATAATATTTATTTTCTTTTGATGTTCTTTAATTTTTTCCATATTTAAGTAATTTTTTAAAGAATGTAGAAAAGAGCAGACATTTCAAAATAAATTAATATTGGCATTGTGTACAGCACTTGCATGATTGTGGAGAATGTGCTTGGAGATAGGATTGTCAGTTTATTTTTTAGCTTTTTCTTCTTTTCAACTATTTAATGTATTATAATTTTTTATACTTGTAAAAAAAAATTCTATTTAATGAGCAATACTTTTCTGTTGAAACAAGTAGTATTTTTATAAATTATGTTTTGTTATTTTTTATAAGATATCAAATAAAAAATTGACACAATACTTATTTTTTATTTTTGTTCAGTAAAGTACTTTCAAATAGTATATTCTTTAATGATTACTCTTTAATTACATTTATTTAACAATATTTCAATATATTTAAAATATTTTCAATTCACAGTAGTAATATTTTTTATTTAGCAGTTACTTAAAACCATTGCTACAGAGTATCTCATAACATTTCGATTATAAATTTAAAAAAATCAAATAATGTAAAACAATTTACTAAAATCAGTGCAAGCCAATTGGTCTTTGCAATACATTGGTAAAAAAACCATTAGTTTAGCAGAGTCAAACTTCTTTCCTTTTAGCTATATTGTTGTTCTATCCGAAGTTGGTGGCCGGAGATCAGCATCTCGATATTGTGGCATTCTCTACTCCACTTGTCTCAAAAAGTTTACCATGCGGCAGTTCAGCTGCGTGTCCTCAGGTGCAAATCACACCAGCAATGCCTGCCTTCGTGTGCGGATACCTCTGATTAAAAAGTGGCTTTAAAAGCTGTTTCCGTTCCTGTGTTAGTTCTTTGCACATACAGAGAGGGTGCAGCATGTCTTCATGCGCTGCACTGCGCAGGCGACAGATGGAATCGGATTGTGTTGTCAGCCAGTGTGGAAAATGCTTTATGCATGGTAGCAGGCCATGTCGGTATTTTAGGAATTACATTTTAGTGGATTTGGCACACCCCAGGCCTAGGTATTTTGGAGCAGCTAGGGAGGAATAGGAGCTCAAGATCATCCAGCCGTGCGACCTTCTGGATAGGGCTGCCTTGTCTTCGATCCAGGATTGACTCTTTGCTGTTTTCTTTGTTATTTTTTTGAGAAGGCAGTGACTTATAGGTGTTTCCCAAAGCTCGATGAGACCCAGGTTGGTCATACTTGCTAGTAAGCATTTTGCCTCAGGTGATGATTTTTTCTGTTGTAGTTCTGACCACAGATGCCAATTTAGGGTTCCTGGTTTTGATTTTCTTACTTTGTCCCAAAAGATGACCGTCACACCTTGTCTTGCAAGGGTCTGTTTTTGAACACCAAACTCAAGCCTTATCTGTGCTGGAGAGACTCTTTTTGGTAGACCAAAGATTATTCTATACACTTTGCGACCACATCATCCAGGAGTTTGGAGTCCCTTCCCCCTGTGCCTCGCTCCCATAAGTTATTGTAGGTAGTAGTTGTGCCCGTATTACTTCAAGCAGTAGAGCAAGTGAGGGGCCGTTCAGTTTAGAGTTAAGATTTTGCATCAAGACTGCTAGGGCTGTTCCCTTATTTTTGATTGTGTCTCTTTGGGCTGCAAAATGCCCTCCTTTGTCGAAGATCACCCCCAAGTATTTATACTCTATTGCTGAGTCTATGCGGGTCTTGCCCGAAAACCAGACAGGTGTTTTCTTAGAATTCTTTTTGATTGTCATGGTTTTAGTTTTCTCCAAGTTATTATTCAGATTATTTGCCTTGGAGTAATCAAATGTAGTGTTAAGAAGATGCTGTAAACCCACCTTTGTTTGACTAATCAAAACTAGGTCATCAGCATGAAGTAGACATGGTAATACTAGGTTCCCGAGCTTTGGAGAATGTGAATTGCTGGCATTTAGTAGCGAGATAAGGTCTGCAAGAAACAGATTTAATAGGGTCGGGCCAGCACGCAGCCTTGCTTGAGCCCTTTCGTTGTTGGTATCTTTCTTGATAAAGTTGACCCATCACCCAACTTTACTTGAACCCAGGTCTGAGTATGCAGATTAATTAGCAGATTTAGCAAAGTCTGGGGTATGCCCTAGCTGGCCAATTTTGACCAAAGTCTGTTGCGATTTACGTGATCAAAAGCAGCCCAGTAATCAATACAGCACAAGTATAACAGCATTTTTGTAGACTCAGCCTTATCGATTAGCAGAGCCATAGTTGTTATGTTTGTTACAGTTCCAACAGATTTGGAGAAGCCAGTTTGGTTTAGGGGAATAATCGAATTGTCTTCGGCCCGAAGTTGCAGTTCGTCCAGCAGAGCGCCTGCAAAGAATTTTGCCTCATTTTCCAAAAGGGCAACTAAGCGATAGATCCTAGGCAGAGTCTTATCTCCTCACTTAAAAATTGGCGATATAATCGAAGCCTGCCAAGACGGAGGAAGTAGGCCTGTCTGCCCTATTTACATGAACGGAGGGCTGAGTACTTTTACCCAATCATCTGCATCTTGTTTGTAAAGCACAGGGGGTATTCAATTGGGGCCCGGCGCACCTTCTTATCTTCCCTTCTTAATGTAGCTTTTAATTGTTTTAGGTGATCGTTTGAGGGTATGACTCCCGGCAGTTCTCCTTCGTTCCATTCCTGTGCTGTTGCTTTTTCCTCATTGGGTTGATGCTTAATAGTGGTAGACCACTGTGTTGTCTCTGTTCTAGTTCCTGTGTGCGATTAGATTTTTACTTGGTGAAAGTGATTTCCAAGGTAGGCAGCCCAATCCTCCTCGGATCTGTTAGAAGACAGACCCTCGTGTGTTGGGTGGGTAAATCTTTTTATTGTCTCCCAGAACCATCCACTGTCATTCCACCTGGTATCTGCATGCAGTTTCGCCCATAGAGCATCCTCATTATCGCTCCTGGCCTCCCATATTGCTTGTTTCAGCTGTGTTTTCTGCTGTTGTAATGAAGCTAGTTTTAAGATGTTGGTTGGATACCGCCGTACCTGCCGCAAAGTATAATTAATAGTATTTTTTATGGATCTTATCTTACTCTTTTGCATCCTAGTGAAGTTAGAATTACCTATGTAGCTCTGCTGTGTCCTTGATTTAATTGGGACCACAAAGGATTTTGCCAAGGCATTCGTATAGTTTATCCATTTCTCTATTTCATTGTGCCCTTCACGTGTTTCAGATACAAATGTTGCTGCTTGCTGGAAGTTCTTCTGCGCCGCTTGCACAAATTTTATTTTCCTATATTTGATTGTGGTGGTCATACCTGGCTAGACCTTCCATTTCGTGAGTTTTGGTATATTGTGCGAAGTATGAGCTCCTGATGCCGGTGGTCACTATCAACTTTGTCGCCCATACTGAATGAAAACATTTTGTTGAAAAGGGTTACAGACAAAAACTAAAAGTCCAGCATTGCTTTTTTGGTTAATGAATGATGAGTGAATGCCGGGGGTGTGTCGTCTGTGCTTCTGCTGTACGCAGCTCTGAGGTTAAGATGTTCAAGTTCCTCTATAAGGCGCTGGCTGGTTTTTGTGGGCAATTCTGATTAATTATTATCCGGTGGCAGGATATTCCCTAACAGATTGTGTATAGTTACTTCCTCCGCTGTCGATGAGCCAAGTAGATGTAGATTAAAATCCCCTGTGAGTATTATATCTGGTGTATTGACCTCACTCATACATAGCTTTACAAAGTTAGCCAATTGTTTTGCATCCTTGATTTTCCTGTTAGGATGTATAGAAGTGTTTAATATTACGATATCCTTGTGCCCGTTCCCTGATGGTCCATTTGTGGTGCAGATTTTTATGGCGATGGATTCTATAGTTATCAAACCAACTGTGTGAGCTGAGGTTGTACATGTGTTATTCACATAGATTGCCAGGCCTCCCTGCAGGTGTCCATATCTTGCCTTTTTGAGTGCTGGTGCAAAGAAGCGAAATATCCTTTTAAGTGTGGTGGATATACCGGGGGGGCGCTAGAGGGCGCACTGCGGAATGGCCGCACTGTCTTGAGGCTCCCGCTGCCTGCGAGCTACTATCCGCCTAGGTATCCTGATTATCATCGCTGCGCCCTGAACTGACCCCACGGATCGGTTGGGACATCGACTGTCCACCCACGGTCCAACTCCTGGGCCATTTGAAGGTTGCTGGCCGAAGTTACGAGGATCCCAAGTTTCTCCGACTCGTGCTCTGGAGGTCTGATGCCCTCTTGCCCGGCTTCATTGTTCATGCCAGTCCGGGGCTCTGCATGTGGGGTGTAGGCCTAGCTCCGCCCTTCTCCGCCAGGCCTGTTTGCTGGTCGGGCGAGTCGCTTGGCTCTTCCTCGTTGTCGGACTTATCTCTTGGCTTTTCCATCTGCCTGCCCCGATACCATTGCTTACGGAGGCGCAACGGATCTTCTACTTGGTTTCTGAGGGTTTGCCCCCTTGGGCTGGAAGCGAAGACGGCCATTTCTCGTCGTTGGGAGTGGCGGGGCGTGCTGGCCTGCTCGTGCCCCCACGATTCGAGCTGCTTTCTTCTTGGCCGTGTCCCTTGTCCGACCTATACCCTGACTCCTATTTGCCTCGGTCCCCCACTGCACCACCGTTATGGGGAAGCCGGACACTAAACAGTCCAAACTGTCCTTTGACTCTGGAGGGGCCAGGCGTGGAACGCGTTTGCTCCAGGAAGCTGGGACTTCGCGGTCCCCCCCCCCCGAATGTCGCTGAGAGTGCCCCGCACCCACCACCACCGGACTTTACCCAAATGATGCAGGAGATGAGGCAGGGGTTTGCCACTATAGTGGACAAAGTGGACAAGATATCGTCGCGCATGGATGCGGTCGTCCAGAAATTGGACGTGCATGAGGAGCGCTTGACGGCGGCGGAACAGCGCATTTCGGACCATGATGACACGGCGGCCACCCATACCACCCAACTGGCGAGAATGGACAATATCTTGCGTGTCATTGCCGCTAAGAACGAAGAGTTGGAAGCGAGGAGCAGGCGCAACAACGTGCGCATTGTAGGTGTCCCGGAGTCCACGAATGTGGGCAAGATGGAGACTTATGTGGAGAGGCTACTGGTGGGCGCCATTGGGACGGAAGTGTTCTCGTCCCAGTTCATCGTTGAGAGAGCGCATCGGACACTGGGACCTCGCCCGGCCTCGGGGGCTGCACCGCGTCCCATCATTGCGCGCCTTTTGAATTATCGTGATCGAGACGCTGCTCTTCAGGCTGCCCGCACTAACAGGGCTCTCTCCTTCGAAGGGGTGTCTTTCACCATGTACCCCGACTTCACGCCGATGGTGCAGGACCAGCGTCGGAAGTTCTTGGGGGTGAAAAAGAAGCTTCGGGACCTCCAAGTGGACTACGCCTTGCTTTATCCGGCTAAACTTAGAGTGACGCATCAGGCTAAACAACATTTTTTCACCAACCCACAGCATGCTGAGGACTTTGCGAAGCGCCTCCAGCGCGAGCGAGCTGCTGCGGATCGTGGTGACGATCGAGATCCGGAGGGTGAACATTCGGCGGCTGAGGAGGAGGTCGCCTGATTCTGGTGACTTTGGACTTTGTCTATCTTTTTCCCGTTCTTTGGAGTACTGTGGACGTGTATCTTTTGTACTGAGTCCTACTGCCTTCCTTCTCCGTATTTTCGGCCTAGCTATCGGCCGTTTTTGTTTTTTCGCTGATGCGTGGGTCATGTCTGTATTGTGATGAGTGAGTGCTTTTTGCTACTTCTTTTATGAGGGGTCGGTATGGCACCGCAGGGTGGTGATATCTGGTGTCGCGCTCTGGGCACCCACCCCCCCGCGCTGTGCCTGGGGCCGCCTGATACTTGTTGGCGCGGACACTGGCGTGGCGTGAGGGAGTGGCGTTGTGCACCTCTGGAAGGTTCCCCGGAGGGTGTGCCCCATGTTTACCTCTGGTTTGGATTCTAGTCCTCTGTTGGTTGACTGGATGTGTGTTGGGGGATGGGGGGGGGGGGTGCTTGGCCTGATAGTTGGGGTGGTGTCAGGTGGGTGGCTGGGGTGGGAATGCAGCTGTCCATGTTTGCTTGCCTGGGACTTCTGGTTCGCTGTGGGAACTGCTGCTGTTGTTTGAGTGCACTGAAATGTTGTGGCGCCCGCTATCCAGGCTGTTCCACTTTTCTATCTGGCGGGACTGGTCCTGGGGTCCGTGCTCCCGTCCATTCTGGGCCCGAGCGCGTCGGCCGCCATTTTAGGCTGCCACGTGACGGGGCACGCTCTGCAAGCGAAGCTCGTGTGCGAGTTGTGGGCCGCGCGGGATGGCCTGGCGGCGTGCGGCGCGCAGTCTGTTCTGAGTGCTTGTCGCATGGATGGGTTGGTTGGGGGGGAGTTGTTGTGTTCTTGTTTGGTTGGTTCGGAGATGGCTGGGAAATGTGTGGAGTGTATGTGGGGGTCTGTCCGTGCCCTGGGGCGTGGACCTATCGCTGGCTGTTGCTGGTAGTTGGATGTCCTGTATTTGTTTTTTGGGTCCCGTGGGGCCCTGAATCTGGGTGATGTCGACTGCTGTTGTAGATCAGATCTCGATTTTGTCCTGGAATGTACGGGGACTTAATGATGCCAGGAAGTGTCGTAGTGTGATCCAGTATTTGGACAGGCATGCTATTCATGTTGCTTTTTTCCAGGAGACGCATCTGCGCCCCGCTCCCTCCCCCACTTTTGGCGGGAGGTGGGCTGCGGCCAGGGGGTTTGCTTCCTATTCTTCTTATGCTCGTGGGGTTGTCATCCTTGTTAAAAGATCGCTTGCGTTTCAGGAACTTGGATCTGTGGGGGACCCTGAGGGGCGCTATGTGCTGCTGTGGGGACGGCTTGGGCAGAACACTGTACTGTTTGTTAATTGCTATGCTCCTAATGTTGATACGCCAATCTTTTTTATCACTTTGTGGGGTCATGTCCTTGCTGTGGATGCCACTCACATTGTGTGGGGGGGTGACTTTAATTTTGCATTCCAGCCCCAGTTGGACAGATCGGAGGGTAGTCCTCAGTACAATGTACAAGCTAGAGAAGCGTTGCGGGGGATAGTGGAGGAGGCTGGGCTGGTTGATAGCTGGAGGTACACCCACCCTGCCACCAAGGAGGGCACTCATTACACCACACATGCTCGCTCATGGGCGAGACTGGATTATGTGTTTCTCTCTAGAGGGTTGATGGCTGGCCTGAGGGATGCTACACAGCTGGCTCGGACGTATTCTGATCACTGTCCGGTGAAGGTTGTCTTATCCGTCCCCGGGCTGCATAGGCCGCGCCCACCTTGGCGTTTGTTTCCGACTGCTTTGCTTGACCCGGTGTTCAAGGAGGAACTTGGTGTGGAGGTGGAGGCGTTCTTCCCTAGAAACAAGGGCTCTGTGGACAGCATTGAGGTCATTTGGGAGGCATTCAAGGTTACGATCCGGGGTGTCACTATTTCTAAGAGTTGTGGAGTACTCCGTCTGATTGTTCGGACCCTCGAGGGCTTGGAGGCTGATTTGCAAGACTTGGAGCGCAGGATGCAGGTCGACTCGGACCCCGCTCTTCTGGCACAGTTCCGCACTAAGCTCTCCGAGTACGAGGAGGAGGCTGCTCGAGAGGCTAAGCATAGGGGGAAATATTGGACGTCGAGGCGATACTGCGAGGGGGAGCGACCCGGTAAGGTCCTCGCTGCCCTTACTAGGCATCCAAGGCATGGGTCGGACGTGTTGGAATTGGTGTCGCCGGATGGCACTCGCTGTCGAGACACTTCGGAGATTCAGCGCACTTTTATTGATCACTATGCACACCTTTACACGACACAGCAGACGGGCGAGACTCGATACGGCGGCTTCCTCGATGATTTGGCGCTTTGTTGGCTATCGGATGGTCATCGGGAGTTCTTAGGCAGGCCCCTAGAGGTGGAGGAGGTCAGGAATGCCATCATGTCTCTTTCTAATGGGAAGGCCGCTGGGCTGGATGGCCTTCCTGCTGAATTTTATAAGTGTTATGTGGACACCATGGCCCCTGTGCTCCGTGAGGTTTTTGAGGAGTCTCTGGAGGAGGGACGACTACCGGGCTCCATGCGGGAGGTTGCCATCACGTCGCTGCTCAAGCCGGGTAAGGATCCGTTGGATGTGGGCTCCTACAGGCCCCTCTCATTGCTCAACTGCGATGTTAAGATTCTCGCGAAGGTCTTGGCAGTGAGACTAGCCGAACTCATGCCCGTTATCGTATTGCCTGATCAGTCGGGATTTGTGCCCGGCCGTGCCACCTCTCACAATCTTCGCACTTTGTTTTCGCTTGTGTCGACCATTGACCCCACTGTCCCGGTTGCCGCTATCTTTCTTGATGCCACTAAGGCGTTTGACTCTGTTGAGTGGGGCTACCTTATTGATGTTCTCTGTCGGATGGGTTTCCCCAGGATTTTCATCTCTTGGGTTAAGCTTTTATATACTGATCCAATGGCGAGGGTAGTAGTGAATGGGGTGCTATCCCCCTCGTTCCCTCTCACGAGAGGGACCCGACAGGGTTGCCCCCTCTCGCCCCTCTTGTTTGCTATTGCCATTGAGCCGCTGGAATGTAGGATTCGTCAGTTTCATCAGCAGAGCGCCTTTAATTGTCTTCAGCGGCAGGTCGGCATTTCTTTATACGCCGATGATGTCACACTCTATGTCAAGGATCCTGAGAACAACCTTAATTCGCTCTTGCGAGAGCTGGTCGCTTTTGGAGGTGTCTCCGGGGTTCACATCAACTGGCGGAAATCTCAATTTTTCCCCCTCACTGCTGCGGTGGCCAGGTTTCCCCTTGACTACCCTCTGGAATGGTGTGACTCGGAGTTGCGATATCTCGGAATTGTCGTATCCTTGGACAGGGAAGACGCGGTTCGGCTTAACTATGGTGTGGCCATTACTAAACTGGCGGATGATGTCACCCGGTGGATGTCTTTGCCTCTCTCCATGGCCGGTAGGGCGTCTCTTATCAAGATGGTAGTTCTGCCCCGCTTTCTTTATCTCTTTCAAAACCTCCCATATCATCCTGGCGCTTATTTCTTTCGTAGACTTCGCTCCGAGCTCCTGCGGTTGTTCTGGGGGGCAAGCAGCCACGGGTGGCCTGGGCCACCCTCACGTTGCCTTATGCTGATGGCGGTTTCGACGTCCCTGACTTTGAACTTTATTATCTCAGCGCTCAGGCGCATTATGCTTATCACTGGATGCGCCCCACGCCGTTCATGCCCCAGATTGCTGCCGAACATTGGGTCGCCCACCCGCTCCCTCTTGAGGGGATGGTTTTGGGCAAGGTGTCAGATGTGGAAACGCCTCGCACGACGGTGACGTGTACGGTGGATGCTTGGAAGCGGGTGGCTCATTTGCTAGGCGTTTCCTTTCTTTACTCGCCGGCTTTGCCTCTGTCTTATCATCCGGATTTATCGCTGTTGTTGGAAACGGGGTTTCAGCGACTGTGCAAGCGGCTGGGTGTCCTCACGTGGGGCGACTTGTTTCATGAAGGTGCCTTCCGTACGCAGGCTCATTTCTTCGGTGCGGCTGCTTGCTCCCCTCTCGACCTGTTCTACTTTGTCCGCCTGCGGCAGGGCATGCGTGCTCTGCTACCAGACTACCCTTCGGAGCCTGGGGTTACCCTCCCCCTCCACGTGCTGTTGGTTTCAGATGGGCGACACCTGGTGTCGAAATTATACGGGGCTATTCGCAGACAGCGTTCGGTCCCGGCCAATCGGGTGCGCGAGCAGTGGGTTGCCGAATTGGGTGCTCCTATCACAGACGAGCAGTGGAAATACTGTTGCGGGCTCACGGCCAATGTTTCTTCCAGTTGTCGCCTTAAAATCATCCACTACAAGTTTGTTCAGAGGTACTACTATACCCCGGCGAGGAAACTACGGTTTCATTTGGCGGAGGATGACAGGTGTGCTAGGTGTCGGGCGGAAGGCGCTGACTTTTTGCATTTGGCTTGGGGCTGTGCGGGGGTATTGGAATATTGGACTCAGGTTCATGAAGCCCTGCAGGTTATGGTGGAGGATGGGGTGGCGCTTGACCCCTTGGTGATGTTACTTGGCTTCTCTAAGGACGTACCTGCCTCTCACCGTAGGTTTGTTGACGTGGCCCTGCTGCTGGCTAGGCGTAGGGTTGCTTGTTGCTGGGGTCGTGGTAGGGTGCCGCGCTTTCAGGACTTGGTGACTGACCTCATATACTGTCAGGATCAATACAATATCTATTCTGACTTGATGCCTGTTCGCTGCAGACCAAAGGACTTTTGGAGTCCGCTCCAGGTGTACCTCCTAACCAGGGCTATGCAGGACTCTGACTCTGAACCTGGGGACCGCGAGGGGATAGGTTGATGACAACATGATAGGCTGGGATTTTACACGACACCTGCTGGTCTTCCGATGTCGAGGGAGGGGCTGACTGTCTCCTTTTCCTGCGAGCTATTGGGGGTTAAAGTCTCCCTTACGACTGGTGTGTGACTGGGAATTTAGATTGTATCCCTGTGCGGCACCTTTATTTCCTGTGTTCCTCATATTTGAGTCCCCCCTGTCTCATGTGCTCTCCGCTAATGTAATGTGTTCATACTGCATTGTCTTATTGGCTCGCCTGCCCATGCTGGATCATTGTATTCTAATCTCTACTGTACATTTCGTTATTGCTCCTTGTATTGACTGGTGCCCTGCCCTGTACTTCCTTGTATTTCCCCCTTTTTTTTTTATTGGCTCTGACGTACCATTGTAATGGCCATATGTGACTGTCTGTCTTGTATGTACACTTCCCTTGAACCTGCTTGTCTCCAAATAAAGGTTTAAAAAAAAAAAAAAGTGTGGTGGATATACCAACCATGTCTCCTGTAAAGCAATGATGTGAAATGACCTTTATGAGGACCTGGTCTGACATCTTGCTGTTTCGCCAATTGATGTTCCATGAGCATATCCGCAGTAAATTGATTTCACCTCCTGGTGAATATTGCCTGCTGTTCTGTCAGTATTTTCTTTGTTGATTAACAACTGTCCTCGCGGGCTATCTCGGACCTTCAGGGCAAATTCCTTGTTGTGGAAAATCTGGGCGATATATCCGTACTTCCTGTGACTGCCTCCTGGAGGCGGCGAACACCCTCTTTTTTAACTATATGTATATATATATATATATGTATTTATACAGACATAATGAGGTTGAAACACAGTGCAAAGAATGTTTGAAAAATAATATAACGTTGCGGCGCACCTGATTGAATAACTCGTATACTCTTTGCATTTATGCAGGAAAATATAAAACTTTTTTAATACATTTTTTTAAAAAGTGAGATCATAAAATATAGTATGTTGTTACTTTTTATGATCATGTGATTAATGATGTCACTAATGAGGGCGAGCACCACTATGCATATAAAAAAGCAACAAAAACTTTATTAACTTGCAGTGTGAACAAGGGCTCGTGTAGCCTGAAAGGCGTAGCTGTTTCTGTTTGTGACAAATAAACTATTGCACCTGAGCCTCTGGTCTGTCTCCTTTCTCGCCGGCGTTGCTGAGCTCCTTGCAGGAGGTTTTGTGGAGTATTCGTCGATGATATATATATATACATATATATATATATTTTTTTTTAAATTCTATTATTTATCTTAATAAGCTATTTATTGTAATTGACATTTTCATATTAGTTAGTTTTGTAGTTGATACTTTAGTCATTTGGGGCCAGCTTTGTAAAGCATTTTCACAGTTGCAAACGCTCCAATTTAACGTTTACGACCATTAAAAAGTATCCTGCTATGTACTCATTTTATTTTAGGACTAGGAAAAGGTTTGCTGACTCTTGAAATGGAATTCCAAATGGACCAATTCAGTTTCTTGGAACAGTGAGGTATAAGTGTCCCTTCCAAATACTGAATCGTTATCATATGTATCAGTCTTTTGTTCCCCACTAAAATCCAGTTGCAGAACTGTGAAATTTCATAGACCCCCGACATGGGGGTCCCCCTAGGATAATCCACTTTTATGAATAAAAAAACTAAAAGTTTATTGGGATGTATACAGGGGTCTATGGGGCCACCGCCAACTCTCAAGCAAACAAAAACAATACCATAGCTGGCCATCATCCCTATGAAGGCCTCTAAACGGAGTGAGTCACAATTTGCGACCTTCCTCATGAATATCAATGAGGTTGGTTGAATTGTGACCCACTCTGAATCGGAATTTCCAAATATAACCTAGCTGTTCAAAGGTCAGTTCAGAAAATTATTTTCTGGTCACAAAAATGCTGTCTGGATAGTTTTCTCTTGGTTGCAGCTAAGCCCAGGCCCAAGCACTGCAGAGACGATTGCTGCCATTTTTCTGCGGTGGAGAGCAGGCGAACTGAAATGCTGGCGTATGCTGGGGCATTATCATATGCACGGACCGGTCACTGAACCAGAGTCCGCAGGAGGAGGGCGTCAGCTTGTACAAACTGCGGAAACTGTATGGAGGACTTGCTAGCGTGGGGACTACAACTTCCAGCAAGCATAGCAAATACTGCAACGGAGGTGGCAAGAGCAGTGCCTCTAATTGGAACTACCAAGCTCCAATGGGAGTCTATCTAGCAGTGAATGGCCCACGCAAAATACAAAGCAAAAAACACAATGCTGGCAATGAATAAGGCAAACGGCGAAACGCTTCTGCCAGGTGTTTTGTACTTTTTGTGTCTTCCAGCTTAGCAGCAATAAATCTTACCTGGAAAAGCCTCAATGCATGTGTCGGATCCATTCTTTTCTAGGAAGAGGCGGGACTGGTGGTATATGTTAAATGCAGTGGTCGGCTCTGCACTTCCCGACACGCCTCTCGTTCAGGTGCTCCACTGATGGCCGGCATCTCTTTTGGTGTTGCGTGCTGAATGCACACAGTGGTGCCCCCCCGCCCAGGATTTGTTTCATGGTATTGGGGAGAGAGCGGTAATACTTTGCTGGTTAAGGCTATTCTGGGAGTAGATTGCTGCCATTTTTCCGCGGTGGAGAGCGGGCGAACTGAAATGCTGGCGTATGCTGGGGCGTTATCATATGCCCGGACCGGTCACTGAACCAGAGTCCGCAGGAGGAGGGCGTCAGCTTGTACAAACTGCGGGAACTGTATGGAGGACTTGCTAGCGTGGGACTACAACTTCCAGAAAGCATAGCAAACACTGCAACGGAGGTGGCAAGAGCAGTGCCTCGAATTGGAACGGCCAAGCTCCAATGGGAGTCTATCTAGCAGTGAATGGCCCACGCAAAATACAACACAAAAAAACACAATGCTGGCAATGAATAAGGCAAACGCTGAAACGCGTCTGCCAGGTGTTTTTTAATTTTTGTGTCTTCCAGCTTGGCAGCAATAAATCTTACCTGGAAAAGCCTCAATGCATGTGTCGGACCCGTTCTTTAAGGAAGAGGCGGGACTGGTGGTGTATATATATATATATATATATATATATATATATATATATATATATATATATATATATATATATATATATATATATATATATATATATATATATATATATATATAAATATCTATTATTTATCTTAATAAACTATTTATCGGAATTGACATTTTCATATTAGAAAGTTTTGTAGTTGATACTTTAGTCATTTGGGGGCCAGCTTTGTGAAGCATTTTCACAGTTGCAAAATCTCCAATTTATTGTTTACGACCATTAAAAAGTATTCTGCTATGTACTAATTCTATTTTAGGACTAGGAAAAGGTTTTCTGACTCTAGAAATGGAATTCCAAATGGACCAATTCAGATTCTTGGAACAGTGTGGTGTAAGTGTCCCTTTCAAATACTGAATCGTAACCATATGTATCAGTCTTTTTTTTCCAACTAAAATCCAGTTGCAGCACTGTGAAATTTCATAGACCCCCGACATGGGGGTCCCTCTAGGATAATCCACTTTTAAGAATAAAAAAACAAAAAGTTTATTGGGGAGTATACAGGGGTCTATGGGACCACCGCCAACTCTCAAGCAAACAAAAACAATACCATAGCAGGCCATCATCCCTATGAAGGCCTCTAAACGGAGTGAGTCACAATTTGCGACCTTCCTCATGAATATCAATGAGGTTGGTTGAATTGTGACCTACTCCGAATCGGAATTTCCAAATATAACCTAGCTGTTCAAAGGTCAGTTCAGAAAATTATTTTCTGGTCACAAAAATGCTGTCTGGATAGTTTTCTCTTGGTTGCAGCCAAGCCCAGGCCCAAGCACTGCAGCTACCCTTATGGCCAGAATGGGTCAATCTTGAAGGTGACATTTTGAGGTGGTCATGTTGTGTTTTGGGGCCTTTCTAGTCATGAGCCATAGGCCCAGTCACACAAGTGGGGTACCGTTTTTATAAGGAGTGTGAAAACACACAATAGTAGAATATATGTGGCAAAATATTATCTGAATCACATGCTAGTATGGGTAACCCTACATTCAGAGTTGTGCCAATAGCCACTATTCATAAACTCAGGGGGGTCTAGCCACAAATTGCATTACGTAAAACGTTTCGTATTACTACAGAAGTACTACTCATGTACTAGAAAATGCTATTCACTGACCTATGTGCAGAGGCCTCTGCCTCAACCTCTCCTATATTTTCTGTGCAGAAATCACCACCCCAACTGCAGATGCGGACTACCTATGTTTTATGATAAAATGAGGGGGTTTGAGGGAGGAGTAAGGAGGAGTTTTGCAAGGGTTAGGAGTGGTTATAGGATGGATACGTACCTACCTGCAGAAAAGTAATGCTTTTGCTATTCATAAACTGCACGTAAATAGTTGCTACAGCTAACAAGGACCTAAATCTGTGTAAATGTACTCCAGCCCAGGCTTGGGTTAAGTCTAGCACAAAAGAAGGCCAACCACTGGTATAACAATACCCTTCAATAGAAAATTATGATGGTAGGGAGTTAAAGTAGCACCCCATAGTAAATAATGTAAAAACAAATCAATTTATATTAAACATAAACGTTTTGAACAAAATAAAAACAGAAATTAACCAGTTATATTTAGCAGAGCTAACTATACCTTGTACTCCCCATCATGCACTGCTTATGACCTCACATATTACATCACTCATGACATATTTCATGATATCATTCTTTTTCTGAGTTAAAAACTTGAATGCTGTCACTGACATAACATATAAAAGGGGAGGAGCCAAACCAATAGACTTCAGGGACCCCATCCTCTGGGGCTTTTTTTGTTTAAAAGTGGAGGGGGCTTCATGGCTCCCTTACCAGAGCCTTATCAAGCAACGGAAAACCCCATCCTCTGGGGCCAAATTCAATTGTAATGAAGAGGAGGCATGTGGCACCCTCTCCAAGCTTTCTTGAGCCCCAGAGACCCCATCCCTTGGGGCTGAATTTAATTGAAAAGTGGATGAGTGCCCTTTCGGGTATGATGCGTGGTTCCCCTTCCTGGTACAAACCCGTGTTGATTAATACTCACCAGAGTGTTAATTACGTTCGCTATTCTTAGGGCTAGAACTTTAGAGTAAATTTTGGTGTCCGCGTTCATTAGACTTTAGAGTAAATTTTGGTGTCCGCGTTCATTAAGGTTATTGGCCTATATGATCCAGGCTGATTAGCTGGTTTACCCTTTTTTAGTATTATTAGGATATCTGCACCTGCCCAGCTCTTCGGGATTGATAGCCTGTGCTTGCTGCATTGTTATGCACATATCTTGTTTAATTACATCCCAAAATGTTTAAAAGAATTCCAATGGGATTTGATCAGGGCCTGCGGCCTTGCCGGAGGGGAGATTAGTCAAATCAGTCAAAATGTCTTCCTTAGTAAAAGGTGCCTCCAGGTTCTATATACAGCTCCAACTGCTCGTATACGAGTAAATGCGGGGCACACGCTGCCATTCCAGATCAAGAGGGGCACACGACAGGGGTGCCCATGCTCCCCACTCCGGTTTGCTCTTTATATGGATCCATATATACGGCGTATAGAGTTAAATGAGAATATTTGCACAGTAGACACTCATAGGGGACAATGCAAAATCTTGGCATACGCCGACGACGTTGCTATTGTTACTCCTTGCCCTACTGAAGCTATAGGCCTGGTTGAGGTGGAAGCACAGCTTTTTGGTGAGGTGTCGGGTTATGCTCTAAACACGGCAAAAACACAGATCATTAAAAATAGCAAGACGCTCTGTCTGGATCATCGGGTAGTACAGAGTGGTGTATATTTAGGTGCAACAATAATGTCAGACTTAGACAAACTTCCTTGAGTTAAACATAACTCCAGTAATAAACAAGGCAAAAAAGGATCTAGACAGGCTGCATAACATACATTTTTCAATAGTAGGTCGAACTAATATAGTTAAAATTATGCTGCTACCCAAATTTTTGTATCTGTTCAGGGCCATACCTTTATTGTTTGAAGCTAGGTGGTTTAAGGATATCGAGCACATGATAAATCGTTTTGTATGGGCACACGGAAAGACCCGAAGGGCTTTGAGATTTATGGCACTCCCAAGGGAACGAGGTGGGTAGGCATTACCTGATGTGAGAATGTATTATTGTGCGGCGTGCCTTCAATATATGGCATGTCTATTTGATTGTTGAATTCTATGTCTATTTGGAGGGTCAGAAAGTGAAGGGCAAGACGAGTTAGGAACCTTAGCAATATATTCATTAGTGCTAGGAGATCAGGCGCAGAACTGTTTCTTGAAGTTCACAGAGCATAGCTATTTTAAGAAAACCACATTTAAAACAGTTATGGCTGCCTATAAAATCTGGACCTCGTTTGCAAAAAGATTTGGCATAGGCGGATATAATGCTTACACCAGGCTGAGTAATAATCCTACTCTCCCTGGTGATATATTTTCTGGGGTCGTTTTTTCGGAATGGGGAAACCACGGGATTAGCAAAATGGGAGATATGATAGGAGAACAGGGGGTAATGCAGTTTAGCAGTAATATACGGATTAGATTGAACTCATTTTTTTTAGTTTTTGCAAGTTAGGAGTTTTATGCTGAAAAAAACTGGAGGGCCGACGAGATTTGGTACAAACTCCATTTTGGATATAGTGCAGGATGGCACAGAGTGTACTATTAAAAGGTTTTACTCTGAATTAATAGACCATCAAACAGACAATTTGGAAAAGTATGAGGGAAAGTGGGTGCAGAAGGTGGGCATAGAAGGGGTATCTTTTCACAGGTCATTGGAGCTAGGACAGAAACTTTATGTGCAGCACCACTTCAGGTGCAACATTACAAGACGTTGTATTTCCTGTATCATACACCTGCTAGGATAGCACAATGGGGAGGGGTAGCTGGTATTACTTGTCCAAGATGCGATAGCTCTGAGGCTGATTTGACACATATGTTCGCAACTTGTACCCACTTAAAAACTACCCGGGATGAAACTGAAATCTTTCTCAGAAGATAATTAAGGATAGAGGTTACCTTAACGACATCAATGGTACTCCTCGGAATAGAGGAGAATGTTAGGCAGACCCAGTATGAATTCTTTATCTTCGTGGCAATGGTGGTTTTAAGGCTTTGTATCGCGACGGCTTGGTTGGATCGTTTACCACCCACATTTCACCAATGGCTATTGAAATGGTTAACTGCCTATAATCTAGAGAAAGCGATTTATGCAAGGAGGGGTAGGAGAGGAAAGAAACTAGGTATGGAAATATGGGAGCCTATACGAAGTTGGAAGGAAAGAGGACCGGGGTAGATGTATTGAAATTCATTGTGGTTCGGACTTAATCTAGGGCCCTGTTTTGTTTATCCTGGTCTACCCTGTATTGTTATTTAATTTTGCTTAAATTGTATAGTTAGTAGGTATATGTTTAATGCTTGTCATATCAGTATGTTGCATGTTAATTTTAATGAATTTGTTTTTCTGTGCCCTGTACAACAAAAATGGGGGGGGGGGGGGGGGGGGGGGGGAGATCTGAATAAAAATATATAAAAAAAAAAAGTGGATGAGTGCGTGTGGCCCCCTCCCCGAGCCTTATTGGCCCCTCAGACCACATCCCACAGGCTCGAGTAATTAATAAAGGGAGAGGGCACACAATCTCGCTACCTGAGCTATAATTAGGCCCTGAGGACTCCCTCCCCTAGGGCCGAAATATGAATAGAAGGGGAGAGGGCCATGCTACCACCTTTACTGAACTGTTATAGGCCCCAGGTCCCCAATACCCGGGGCCTTACCGTTTTATAAAATATATGTGGGGGGGGGGTCATCAGACGGGCCCTTCTCCCAAGCACATTTGGGCCCTCGGGCCTCATCCCCTGTGACGGGTGTATTTAAGGAGAGGGGGACGCACAGACCCCCTCCCCAAGCCTACTTTGACCTCAGGCTCACATCATTTAAAGGTGGGTGCCCCATTGCCCTTCTGGGGCACCCACCAAGCACACGTTGGGGCAGCAGGGGAGACCCAGGGTCCCGCGGACCAGTCGGCTCCTGGTATGCTGAGGGAGCTTACAATTCTCCCGCCCAGAGGGAGCAGCTCTTTATGCTGCTCCCTCTGGGCAGGAGCAAGTTGTTGTTCTGTTTCCCTGGGCACCTCAGTGCAGGCAGGGAAACAAAAGATGTGAAGTGCGAGCATTTTCAAAAGGCCCACCCTCTGGGAGCAGGCTTTGTGTTTGCTCCCATTTGGGGTGAGATTTGAGATTGCTCCCGCCAGACTAGAGTATACACATGATTCCGTGCCAGGGCAGGTTGGGAATCCACTGTGTCTCGGTGATGGGCTCCCAGGGACACAACAAGTGAGCCAGCCCCAAGGTATAGGGTCCCGGGCCATGAAAGGTGCAGTCCCCCTTTTTTTTTTAAAGTCGCTGGCATAGGGTTTGGGGTCCCCAGGGCCGAATACAGCTTGGGGTGGGGGCCCTCTCCCCTAAATAATAAAATTTGACACTGAGGGATCCGGTCCCCTGGGCCAAATATGGCTTGGTGAGGGTAGGGTGTGACCTCTCCCCTAAATAACTTAAACTGGGACCAAGGGAGTGGGGTCCCTGAGACCCAAAACAGCTAGGGAAGAGGGCCTTGCGCGGTCTTCCCCTTAACTAAAGAATGCATCCCCTGGCAGACATTTGTAATTAATTTCTTTCAACTTCGTCCCCTGGGGGGTCCCTCTGTGTTCCTACCTTCAGGGCCTGGGGTGCAGGGTATCCATACCCTGCCCCCTCATATTATTTATTTATTATTTTAATTCACGACAGGGGACTAAGTCCCTGAGTCCTGTAATAACAGCAGGTAACATTCTTCCTCATGTTACTTGTAGCCAATCAGAGCCCTCGTTCCTGCGGGAGCAAGATGACCCAAAGGAAAAAAAAGCTCCATGGGCCAATCAGGATGCTCTATTTTTAAACTTGTTCCTGAAAGACTCTAGTGGGAGTCCGTCGGACCCAACCGTCCAGATGTACAAATATTTTTAAACCTTAATTTCCCAAAAACTACTGAATGGATTTACACCAAATCACAAAAAGCAAACTTTCCTGGACTAAGAGCTGGCTTCCTGTCGTCTTTGTTGTAATTCTGTTAAGCAGTTTTTGCGGTAGGGCTGTCAAAAAAGTCTATGGAAAATGCATACAAATTTAGCATTTTGGGAATCCTCGTTTTTTCAGCCCCCACTTGATAGATCATGCGAAACTTTCCATGCACAAAATAGGAATACAAGAGGACTATTGTGGAAAGTCTCATGGAGATTTGTCAAACGGTACCAAAGATATTAGTAACACAAAAAACTGATTTTCAGCTCTTTATTCGGTCAGAGAGCTCTGCTCCTCCTACGCGTCTCGAACTCCACGTTCCTCTCACGGTAGTTTACAAAGTCTCTTGTTTGTTTCACTTTATATACTCAGTATCCACTGTTGCCCATTATGAGGCATTGAGGTACTAGTAGTTCTGATTAACAATATAACTTTATTGTTCACGATTACTAGGCATTCATAGATGTTAATTGACATTAATTCAATATTCCTAGGCAACGTTGATCAATTGTATGCATTGTTTTCACCATTCAGATATGGGGAAGGAGTAGTTTCTGTCCTGTAACTCCAGTTCTGTAGTAGGGGTATCTCTGTTATAGTCATAATCTAGTGAATAGTCCCGCCCATGTGCGTGGACCCCGGCAATCAAAAATAATCTCTTAAATTGTCAAAATAATGCAGAAACTGCAAAGACACTTAAGAGAGAATTTAAAGACAAATAATGCAGCCTATATCCACAGGCTACACTGTCCAGTACTTCAACTAGAAATTCCACCAAAAAACACTACACATAAAACAGCCTGCCAGTTTCCACCATAGAGAAACTTGCCTCCCCCAGTAAAAGACTCTGGAATGATAGAGAGGAAGGTAGGGACAGACAAGCCCCATAGGCTGCCATTATGCGGCTTAAATAGGATACTGTGCCTTTAAGAGAACTTTCCAGAACTTCTCCCAGTATCCCAGAATGCATAGCAGGTCCCTCTACTTTCAGTTCTTTTTTGAAGGCGAAGCACGCCAGACCTGTCGCATTCCTTACATGATGAAATATCTCCACCGGGGAGGAGGGCGGGCGCTTATGACTATAACAGAGATACCCCTACTACAGAACTGGAGTTACAGGACAGAAACTACTCCTTCTGTAGTAGGGGATCTCTGTGTATAGTCATAATCTAGTGAATAGAATGGCAAGCCCATCCCCACACCAAAGCGGCGGTGGAGAATAAATACATAACGCCACTACTGTGCAAACAAATTCCGCAGCGAAGCCTGCCCAACCTGAGCGTCTGCCCTGGCGTCAGTGTCCAGGCAGTAACGCTTAGCAAAGGTATGAACCGACTTCCAAGTGGCTGCCTTGCAGATTTCAGCAATCGGCACGTTACGGAGCAGAGCCGTCGTGGCAGCTTTGCCCCTGGTGGAATGAGCCTTAGCTTACCTCCTAAGGTCTTATTAGCCTTTTGGTAACACAATTGTATGCAGGACACAATCCACCTAGCGATGGACTGCTTAGAGGTCGCAAGACCCGTCCTGACCGATCCATAATTGATGAACAACTGGGCAGACCTACGAATATCTTTGGTTTTATCCAGATAAAATTTCAACACCCTCCTAACATCCAGGGAATGGAGAGACCTCTCCGCTGGGGATGAAGGGTTCTGAAAAAACGTAGGCAAAGTTATGGTCTGGTTGACATGAAAATCAGAACTAACCTTGGGAAGAAATTTAGGGTGAGTACGCATAACAACCTTAGCAGCATGAAACACAGTATAAGGTTCAGTACAACACAACGCCTGAATTTCACTCACCCTGCGGGCCGATGTAATGGCCACGAGGAACGCCGCCTTCCAGGACAGGTGCTGCAACGAAGCCTTATGAATAGGTTCAAAAGACTCCTTCATCAATCTGGACAGCACCACATTCAATTCCCATGAAGGCGAAGGAAGCCTGACAGGAGGGAATACTTTCTTCAATCCTTCCAGAAAATCTTTGATCACAGGGATCTGGAAAAAGGAAGTCTGTGAAGGGCATTTCCTGTAGGCAGTCAATGCAGCAAGATGAACCATAATGGAATGCACATTAAGGCCAGACTGCGCCAAATGTAAAAGGTAAGGAAGGATGACATCTTCCTTACAGGTCGTAGGGTCATGGTTCTTAGACTGGCACCAGATACAAAACCTCTTCCACTTGTAAGCATATGAAGTTCGAGTGAAAGGTCTCTTAGACTCCTTCAGTATGTCCATGCAATCATCGGGCAGATGCAGATGGCCATATTGCACTATCTCAGGAGCCATGCCGCCAAACTCAAAGACGAGAGGTTGGGGTGTAACATCCGTCCCCCGAACTTCGTGAGAAGGTCCGGCCTGCACGGCAACCGAATGTGAGGAAGGAGAGATCGGTGAAGTAGATCCGTGAACCACCACTGCCTGGGCCACTCCGGGGCAATGAGTATCATCCGAGCCCTGGACCGGGCCAGCTTGATGAGCACTGCCGGAATCAGGGGGATGGGAGGAAAGGCGTACAGAAAGCTGTTCGTCCAGTTGATCCATAACGCATTCCCCAGCGTCCCTTGCTGGAAGTACCTGGAGGCGAAGTTTCTGCACTTGCTGTTTTCGGCGGTGGCGAACAAATCTACGTCTGGAGTTCCCCACCTTGCGAAGACTTCTCCTAGTACTTCGTCGTTTATGACCCATTCGTGGTTTTCCTGAACCAGTCTGCTCAGTGCGTCTGCCTGAACATTCTGCACACCTGGTAGATGGGTGGCCGTTATCGTCAGTCCTCTGGCTAGGAGCCAGTGCCAGATCGTCTGCGCCTCCTGTGACAGAGTGCGTGATCTCGAGCCCCCTTGCTTGTTGAGGTAATGCATCGTGGTGGTATTGTCCGTCTGTACAAGCAGAGAGTTGGTCTGGAAGGACGGAAGAAAAGCCTTCAGTGCCAAGTGAACAGCCCTGAGTTCCAGGAAATTGATGTGATACGTGGCCTCCATCGGCGACCACATTCCTTGAATCTGCAGAGTCCCGGAGTGCGCTCCCCATCCCAGGAGAGAAGCATCCGTCACGTCAGTCTGTGTGGGAATGTCCTTGTGAAAGGGAACCCCTCTGAGGAGATTCTCCGCCGAACACCACCACTTCAGAGACTGAAGAGCATGCAGCGACAGTCAAATCTTGTCGTCCCAAGATCCTTTCCTCTGATCCCACTGGTCCTCCAAGCACTCCTGCAGCGGTCTCATGTGCAGCCGTGCATGTGGCGTCAGGAAGATACAAGAGGCCATCGAACCCAGTAGAGAAGACACCGTCCTCACTGTTGTAGATGGAGTTGTCATAAGAGCCTGAGCCTTCCGAAGGAGTGATAATCGTCGCTCTTCCGAAGGAGACACGCTTGCTGACAGCGTATTGATGGAGGCTCCCAAGTACTGTATGCATTGGACCGGAGTCGGGGGATGTATGACGTTACAACGCATACTTTTACTCCGCATACCATTACAACGCGGTATTCACAACGCATACCACTACAACGCATAGCGCTTTGGGGTGCTGGATAGTGGTAAGTATAATTTACTATTCTAACTCCAGTCCCCGTGGACCCTAGGAAAGGTGTTGGATAGTAAATTAAACTTACCTCTTATCCTAGAGCGCCCCCCAGCGCTATGCGTTGTAATGGTATGCGTTGTAATGCCTGCGTTGTAGTGGTAGTGCGTTGTAAAAAATGCGTTGTAACAGGTGAATACCGGAGTCGGGACAGACTTGGCCATGTTGATGTGCAGCCCCAGCTTGTTCAAGAGAACGCACGTCTTCTGGAAGTGTGCTCGCGCTTCCGAGAAGGAGGATGCCTTGATCAACCAATCGTCCAGGTACGGGTAGACAAACACCTTGTTCTTCCTCAGGTGTGCTGCTACCACCGCCATGCACTTCGAGAATGTTCTCGGCGCAGACTTCAGTCCGAATGGGAGTACTGTGTATTGAATGTGATTGGTGCCGACTTGGAACCGCAGGAACTTCCTGTGTTTGTGTGCAATGGGCACATGGAAGTAAGCATCCTGTAGGTCTATAGCGCATAGCCAGTCTCCCTGTTGCAACTGAGGGTAAATCTGATGCAACAACAGCATGCGAAACTTTTCCCTGCGAATCCATTTGTTTGCCTGCCGCAAGTCCAGAATGGGCCTGAACTCGTTCTTGTCCTTCTTGCGAACCAGAAAGAACCTGGAGTACAGACCTCTTCCTCTCTGAGACAGAGGTACGTCTTCTATCGCCCTTTTCCTCAACAGGATATCCGCTTCCGCCTGAAGCTCGCGCAGCTGAAACTGCGAGCTGACCGGGGGAATTGCTGGAGGAGGGCTGGTGAACCGAAGACTGTATCCATTGCAAACAATATTCAGCACCCACTTGTCCTGAGTAATTTTTCTCCACTCTGCCAGAAAAAATTGAATGCTTCCCCCTACCGGAGTGGGTAACAGATCCGGGGAAAGTAGGTTCTTAGGGCCTAGACCCAGCCTGGCCCTTGGGCGCCGGGGCCGACTGCTGGCCTCCTCTGCCCTTCTGGTGCTTCTGGAACGGCTTACGGAACTGGTGTTGCTGTTGCGATTGCCCCGAAGCCTGGCCTCGCCCTCGGCCTTGCCCGCCGAACCGCCGTTGGAAAGGGCGGTACGTCTTCTTGGTCTCTTTAGGCTTCTCCAGGCCCACAGCCGTTAGCGTCTCGGCCTCCGCCTTCATGCGGGCCATCTCATCGTCCGCATGCTTCCCGAAGAGGGTCTCACCGGAGAATGGTAGGTTGGCCACCCTCTGCTGTGCGTCCGGTTTCAGGGACGTAAGCCGGAGCCATGCGTGGCGTCGTTGGTTGACTCTGTGGCAAAATCCGTGAGCAGCCAACAGGGAAGAGTCCGCCGCGGCGCTGATAATCTGGTTAGCCACCAGCATCCCCTCATTCAGCACTTCCATGAAGTCCTCACGCTTCTCCCGAGGTAAATGCTCAGCAAACCGCTCGAGGGAGTGCCAGAGGGCGCTGTCGTATCGGCCCAACAGCGCCGTGGCACTCGCAGCTTTCATGGAGGTAGTGGAAGTTCCACAGACTTTCCTCCCCGCCGAATCCATCCACCTGGACTCCTTATCCGGGAGAACCGTGGAGGACGGAGTGGTGGCATGTTGCTTGCGGGCCGCCGTCACAATGACAGAGTCAGGAGGGGGTTCCGTTCTCAGAAAGGCCGGGTCCGAATCGGGAGCCCGGTACTTCTTCAGCAACCTCGATGGAGCCGCCCTCGTCACCGCAGGGGTGGGAAACAGGGCCATAGCCGGTTCCTCCAGGCCCGGCACCAGAGGTAGGAGAGGACAAGATAGGTGTTTTTGATGCAATGTCTCAAAAATGACTGAAGTCTTCAGGGTAGGCACCGTCAGGGATATGCCCAACTTCGCAGCGCCCCTTAAAAGGACGTCATGGAACACTACCAGGTCATCAATCGGGGACACCCTCGTGTCCGGTGATCCCGACAGAGTAGGAGAATAGTCCCGGGTCCCAGAGGACCTTGTGTGTGAGCGAGATTCGCGCCTCCTATGGCGGCGTCTCGACCTCGTGGATGATCTGCGTCGCGATCTCTCCCTTCTCCCAGAGCGAGAGCGAGACCTGCCAGCCCGTGGCCGCTCCGCCGGCTTTCGTGGCAGGGTCTTCCTTGGCTCCTCACGGGGTTTCGGTTTTGGGGTCCCCTTAGGAGGAACAGGCAAAGACGGCAGGAAAGTGGACCTCGGCGGAGGAACCTTCGGCTGCGGGGTAGGCCCATGCGGAGGGACAGGAGGTGGTGGTGGGTCGCCTGAAGGAAGTGGAGGTTTGGGTGGAGGATCCTCTTTAGGAACAGGAGGAGGAGTCGGGGTCCGAGGCCGAGATGGCGTGTACACCTCTGAGTACACCGAGCCCGGTGACCCCTTTAGGCGAAGGGGGCGGAGAGCCAGCCCCATCAGCAGGTGATCGCTTCCTCTTGCGTCCTCCATTAGAAGCAGCGTGACTTCTGGGACTAGAATCCCTCTTGCGCCGTTTTGGGGAGACTGAACGACTCCTAGACGCCGACCGCTTTCTGCTAGACGCAGAGCGTCGCTTTTCTGGCGTCGAACGCCGCTTCCGTGACTCCGGCGTCGATCGGCGCCTCCGCGACGTCGACCCTCTTTTCCTCGACGTCGAACGCCGATCCCTCGACGTCGACCTCTTCCTCCGCGACGTTGTACGCCGCCTCCGCGACGTCGAGCGTTCCGTCTTCGACGACGAGCGTCGCCGTCTTCTTGATGCTCTCGACGTCGAGGAACCCCTCGACGTCGACCGGTGCTTCGACGGCGATCGACGGTGTCGCCTCGACGGCGATCGACGGTGTCGCCTCGACGGCGATCGTCGATGCTTGTCACTTCGCCTTCGGCGTCGATAGGAAGACCTTGACGACGACGAAGACGATGACGTCCACGGTGGCTTCTCCATGATCTTCGACGTCGAGCCGTCACGACCCGGAGCCCCGGGGAGAAGGGGAGCACAACGCCGTCATCCCCTTCGACGTCGTCGTCGATGCAATCGACGTCGACGGAGACCGGGACCGTTTGCTGGACTTCCTGCCCCTGGGGAGCCCCCCAGAGGCCTCAGCAGAGGCAGATGGAACCTTCCCAGCCTGCCCAGACCCACCTGCAGCCTGCAGACGCCTCTCCTCAAGGCCAGAAAGCCTGATCTTCAGTCTGTCCCTCAGAGTCCGAGCAGTAAACTGCTGGCAGAGGACACAATCCTCAGGGACATGATCTTCAGGGAGGCAGACGATGCAGACATCATGGGGATCACTCTTGGCCTTCTTCCTCCCACATGCTGGGCACTTATCAAAAAGGCCAGGCATTTTAGAGCCCTAAAACGCCCGAAACAGCACAAAAAAGAGAAAGAGAACACCAAGAAAGTAAACTGAAACACTTTTAGAACACAAAAGTGCCAAAATATCCAATAAACCCTTGAAACAAGGGAGAGCTCAATGCCAGGGTCCTGTAAGCAGGAGCCGGAAAAAAGAACTGAAAGTAGCGGGACCTGCTATGCATTCTGGGATACTGGGAGAAGTTCTGGAAAGTTCTCTTAAAGGCACAGTATCCTATTTAAGCCACATAATGGCAGCCTATGGGGCTTGTCTGTCCCTACCTTCCTCTCGATCATTCCAGAGTCTTTTACTGGGGGAGGCAAGTTTCTCTATGGTGGAAACTGGCAGGCTGTTTTATGTGTAGTGTTTTTTTGGTGGAATTTCTAGTTGAAGTACTGGACAGTGTAGCCTGTGGATATAGGCTGCATTATTTGTCTTTAAATTCTCTCTTAAGTGTCTTTGCAGTTTCTGCATTATTTTGACAACTTAAGAGATTATTTTTCCACGCACATGGGCGGGACTATTCACTAGATTATGACTATACACAGAGATCCCCTACTACAGAAATATCATTTCATGCAGCCACTTTCTATTATTTAAAATAAAATAAAATGTGTGTTCATGATGGTGCTAGTTTTGGTTATTATTCATCATATCACGATTCAGTATCAGTGACTTCGATGAATAATATTCATTTATTCTTCTGGGTTCGCAATCAGGGCTGAGTGCCCTGTAGTTCACAGGACTAATATTTCGAACCCAGTTACCCTGTTAGTCAATGACCTAACTATTTTACATTATTAACATGAGACATAGCAATGTGGCAGTTTACATTGAGCATTATATGGACTGAGTGTCCCATTCAAAAACTGCTGAGTGCATCTTTTGATAATTTTTGATAATTTACAATATCTCGCCTCGGAATCAATCAATGAATACATTGTTATAACTCTGTTAAAAACCAAGGCTAAGAGTGCCTAGAAAAGAAACTACTAGTACTAAAAAATCCAATTATAGTTTCAACGTCAACATTATCATGCAACTTATAATTTGCAATTTAAATTTCATGAGTTAACTGTATCTCTTGCAATATAAATGAATTATCAATGTCCAAAGATAATGTTCATCTTGTTATCCATAGGTGAACATACATCTCCTCATCCCCATTTAGTCCTATGGGAATCTTTGTTTTTAGCCTGATAATTAATTTCGACTCGAGGCGTCTTAACTTGAGTGTTCTATTTCCACCCCTCTCACGTGGGTAAATTGTCGTCAGACCAGAGCATTTCATGTTGAGCCATTATTTCCCTCTATGAGTAGCCATGTTTTGCCACAGCATATGACATGTCTTGATTGACAGTGGCTCATATGTGCTCCAGTATCCTCTTTTTGAGTGGGCAGATTGTACTGCCAATGTATCTTTTTCCACAATGGTACTCGATCAAATATACGACGTAGGTGGTATCACACGTTATGGTCTCTTTGATCTCAATTTTTCGCCCCTTTGGATCTGTTATTGATTTAAGATTTTGTCTTATTTTACAGGCCTTACATACCATGCACTTTACAAATCCCTTTTGTCTTGATTGTAACCATGATTCATTTCTTTTCATCGCAAAGTGGCTGTTTACAAGCGTATCGAATGATGGTGCTTTTCGATATGGGACCAGTGGATGATCCCCCACTAGGTGACCAATGTCCGGATCTTTTTTAAGGACACTCCAATACTTGGTTACAATTTGTTTGATTTTGAAACTCTCTCTGCTGTAGGTCAAAATCAGTTGCGGTATATACCCCGATTCATCGACTGCTGATTTGTTTTTGCATTTTTTATTATCTATCAGGGTCTCTGCCTGGGTTTTTAATCTTGCTTTTTGTTCACCCTGATAGATTCCTCTGTGTTTATACCCCTCTCTGGAGGAATCTTTTCTTAGTTTCCTTGAATTTTATTTCCATTTCATATGGTTCTGAACAATTTCTTTTCATCCTAATAAATTCCCCATATGGGATACTCATTTTGAGTGATTGAGGATGAAAGCTGGATCTGTGTAACACGCTGTTGTGGCAGTCCTTTTCCTATAGACTGTTGTATGTATTTTGTTCTTTTTAATATATATCTTCGTATCCAAGAAATCAATCTCTTTGCGATTGATATTATGGGTAAATTTCAGTCCCACCTCATCATTGTTCAGAATCTCCATGTATTCCGGGAATTCCGATTCAGTTCCTCTCCACAGTAAAAAAAGATTGTTGATGAATCTTAGCCAAAGTGCTACTTTGGAAGTGTAATGGTTGTTTTTTTCCTCCAAGCTATGTCCCTCTCCCACCAACCCATCATGAGATTGGCATAGCTTGGAGAGAAGGAAACTCCCATCGCATTACCACAGCGTTGAGAGTACAGCTTTTTATTGAATAAAAAGGCACAGTTTTTAAGACATAGTCCAATCATAACATGGTAGTATGTTTCAGCTACACTATTGGTCTCTGTTTTAGGAAGTATGAGGTTGACTTCATCCCTATGTCATGATCTGTGGATGTGTATAATGCGACATCAACTGTCGTTAGCAGATAGTCCGATTGCCAGGTGGTTCCCATTAGGATCCTCAAGAAGTACCCTGTGTCCTTGATGTAAGAATTGAGAGTGGGAACAATAGGTGCCAAAAAGTAGTCAACATAAGAGGCAACATTCTCATATAAAGCACCACAACTGGATATTATTGGTCGTCCTGGAGGTTTGTTTAAAGTCTTATGCATTTTTGTTAGAAAATAGATTGTGGGTACTACCAGGTTCTCTACCATTAGAAATTTCCTTTCTTCATCATTCAATAAGCCATCCTCATGCCAGTGTTTGATTTTTTGACATAGTTCCATGTTGAGATCATAGGTTGGATTGTGATTTAGCACACAACCATTTTCTGTGTTATTCAGTTGGCAGAGTGCTTCATCAATGTAATCCTGTTTATTTAGGATGACAGTGTTGCCACCCTTGTCTGCTGGTTTTATGTAATTTTGTAATAACCTCAATGCTTGACGTTCATCACAGGATAGATTCTCTTTACATCGAGTATGTGTGGTATTTTCCATGGTTTCCATTTCTGCCACAACTATGTCTTGGAAAATATCCACTTTTTGTTGAAATATATATGTATGTATGTGTGTGTGTGTGTGTGTGTGTATATATATATATATATATATATATATATATATATATATATATATATATATATATATATATATATATATATAGTCGAACTTTTTGACACTTTCCACGTCAAAAAACACACGAACACCTTTTATCTTCAAGAAACGCTTTATTGCAGGTTTCTGGCAGTAAACTCTACGCGTTTCAGGAGCTCACCTCCCTTGCTCACGAGTATATATACATATATATATATATATATATATGTATATATATATATATATATATATATATTCACTGAAAAAACCATAGGTTTCACACCAGTTATAGTTAGCTGGAAATTTTACTGACATAAAACCATTGAAATTCCCACGTTATAGTTAGTTGGACTCACTATAACTTGCGCGCCTGCAATGCACTGCTGATGACATCACATATTACATCACTCATGACATGGTCAGTGACATCACTCATGACATCACTGATGACACCATCCTTGTGACAGAGTGACAGACCTCCTTTCAGTGTAATGTAATCCTTGAAACACATATTCAAAAATAGAAACTAAAATTTAAAAAAAAAATGGAGATAACCATATCAGTTTCAACAACCAATTCAGTAATTCCACCATCTATATACACATCTACTCATTCACAAACAGTTCAATATACTCACTCATACATATATACTCACTCATCATATGTAGTGATACACCTATACATCCTGTTACACACCGACAGTCATCCAAAAGTTACTCACACACATACTCACACATGCAAATAAACAATTGAACATCCGTTTATTTGCATATAGAGCTATACACACACTACCACCTTACTTCTATTGAAATTTAAACATATTTATTCTCTTAAACAATCCCTTATAGAAACACATACTTATTTAAACAGGAACTCTTACAATCTCTTACTCTCATATATACTCACTTATATACATCAATATCCACATATACTAGATTAAAACATATGTAGTTACTGATAAAGACACTAGTGAGACAGTCATTCACTCAGTAACACACACATATACACACTCATTCACTCATACAGTCCTGCACATATGCTGTCTTCAAAACACATACAAACAGAGAGTCAGTTGATCATGCATCTATGTGCTAAGTAATACCCCCACCAAACCATATAGACCCTCATACTGATACTAAGAAAAACATCTAATATCCCATGTACATACACATGTAGCTACTCACCAACCCATGCAGCCACTTATACACAAAGTGAAACACTAATACATATATTTAAAAATGTAAACATTACTCACTAATATTTATTTTTCAGAAAGACACACATTCACTGGATGATGTCATCAGTGATGTCATGAGTGATGTCACTGACCATGTCATGAGTGATGTAATATGTGACGTCATCAGCAGTGCATTGCAGGCACGTAAGTTATAGTGAGTCCAACTAACTATAACGTGGGAATTTCAATGGTTTTATGTCAGTAAAATTTCCAGCTAACTATAACTGGTGTGAAACCTATGGTTTTTTCAGTGAATTTAATAGGTTTTTTAAATGTTAATTCCTAAGTATAAGTCTCAGTTTATAAGTAAGACCGTTAGCGCTCTAGTTGTTCTTTAGAACACTCTGTGACATTCTGTCATTGGGCTATATTTGGGCTACATCTGGCTGATATTTGGGCTTCATTTGTTTTTTTTTGTCTCTGGTGGCCATCTTTGGGCTACATTGGGCTACATTGGGCTACATTTGGGCTCTAACATATATATAGCCCAATGTAGCCCAATATATATTTTTTCAAAGTTAATTTTCGTAAAAACCACTTGAGCATATATCTTGAGACATAGCAAAGGCACATCGGGCTACCAGTCCCTACAATTTTGCCATTTTTTTTTTTTAATATTGTTTTTAAAAAAAAATTTTTTTGCCTTGGAGTGCTCCCGGTGCGCGCCCCGGTGAGCGCCCCGGAAAGCGTAGTTTTATGAAGCACCCCGGGGCGCGCACCGGGGTGCTTCCCGTAAGCGCCAATATCGCGAACAAAAACATGATCGTGACGTATCGCGTAGCCGCGACCGCGTGATACGCACGGCGTAAACGCACCCGGAAGCACTCGAGCGAATACGATCGCGCAACGTAGGTGTCTGACGCGCTTACGCGACGCGCCCCTGGGCGCGCCCTGGGGCGCGTAGCGTAAGCGCGTCGGGTCATGTGACCTGAAAATAACACTTTTTATTGGTTCATAACAGTTTTGGTTTCATAATGATGAAGCCCCTGGTCATGTGACCTGAAAATAACACTATTCATTGGTTCAATACATTTTTTTTTCAAAAGGATGAAAGACCTCACCTTTTTTCCTTATTCTGACTTTGTCCTTTGACTTAGGAAGACCTGTTTGTACCTCTCTGTACCTTTTTGATCTTTATAATGGCTTCAGTAGCAGCAGCAGCTGGTGCATCTGCACCACCACCACCACAACCACCAAGAGGACCACCACAAGATATCATTGGTGGTCAACAAGAGGAGGAGGAGGAGGAGGAGGAGGAAGAAGGGAGGAGAAGATGGCTTGATGAACAAAATACCCCATACCAGCCAAGACCACACATTATATGGGAGTTTTTTTCCATCCCACAGGGGAAGAAAAAAGTTAATGCAGCCAAGGTGACTTTTAAAATCTGTGGCGTGGAACTTTCCAGGGGAAAGCCGAATAAGAAATATTCATTTGGAAACAATACGATGATACGCCACAAGCAGCGCAAGCATCCAATAAATTATTCTGCTGCAGAGATGAGGGAACTGGCCAGTAACCCTCCCCAATCCACAAGCACCACCTCAAAAAGGAAGCAACCCACTCCGTCAGCACCAGAGGAAAGTGAGACGATGCCGTGCATTCAGCCACGATTTGCAGATTTCCGAATTATCTGTAAATATTGTGGGAAGACCATCTCCTACGGAGAACAGAGCGTAAAGCTCATCGTCCTTGCTGGGGACAACCACAAATGCCCCAATAAACCCTAATTATTTTTTTTCTTTTTTTTTTTTTACTCCAGTTGAGCCATTTTCAATTCCCTGTTTTTTCGTTTCTCCCCATGAAAAATACAAAAAAAATATAAAACTGTTCAGAAAACCCCAAAAAAGTACAAAATGTTCAAAAAACAATAAAAAAATATAAAACAACAACAAGAAGAAAAAACAGTTATTTTTAGAACTACCTCCAATTTATAAAAAAAGGCTACATTTAAAAAAACCTCTATTATTCATTTTTCCCCATGTGCGCGTACCGGGCGCTCCCCCCGCGCAAATCAAAAAAATGTATTGCCCCGCTGGGCTCTTTTATGGCCCCCACATCAAACCTAGCGGTCAGGGGGGTCTATCCCTGCCCCCTTATAGTCATTTCCCCCTTTGATTTTTCCACCTCTTATGTCTCGATTTTACCGAGACACAAGATGGCGGCCGCTCCGGACTGTTTCAAATGTTTACAGACACCCGAGAGCCAATCAGCTTTCTGTGCGCGTACCGGGGCGCTGCCATAGATATATATATATTCCAGGAAGGGTTCCTATCAGACGAAGAAGAGAGGTGGGCAGTACCTGGGGTTGATGTGCCATCTCCAAAAGTTTGGACCCCCCTAGCGTTGCAAATCACTGCCCTCACGTTAAGGTATGGACTTAGAGCGTGTAATGGGCGAACTAACTCCGACACACCAGGCAAAATTACTTATAATCGCAAGGGAAGGGAGTCACATTTGGACTATATCCTGGTACAATTAGCGAGGTGGCCAACAGTACAGGATTTTAGGGTAGTTGATAGGATGGACAGTGACCATAATGCTCTCGAGCTAGATCTTGTCCACCCAGCACCCCAGGGCCTAGAGACCCATGAGGCAGGGAATTATCCCACACTCCTGATAAACAACAGCAGGAGGAAAATTAGGTGGGAGCATATGGTCACAAACAAGGACAAACTCCCACTGCTTTATGCTGAGATTACCCCCATCCTGGAAACTGTCGGAGACCTTGATAGTGTGGCAAACAAAACAGATATTAGGAGCAAATTGTTTGATGCCCATAAAGAACTTATAAAAGAAGCGGCACCCCATTTTACACGCAAAGTGCAAAAACCAAAAGTGAGGCCCCGAGGCAAAACACAATGGTATAATACAGCCTGCAGGCGGGCCAAAACAGAACTCCTGGGAGTAGTCAAGGAGGGCAAAGGAGGGGAACGTCTCAAGCAATGCAGACAAGCCTATAAGAAGCTTCTCGCACAGGCCAGAATAGAATGGGAGGAAAACCAGTGGGAGGAGCTTACAAAGGCCCTAGCAGTGCAAGACCAACGCCTGTTCTGGAGAATGGTGAATGGGGGATCAGGGAGTCTACACTCGGCAGTGGTGCCTAATATAGCTCCTGGAGTGTGGCAGGCCCACTTCCAGTCGCTATATAGCGCTGAGTCCGGAGAACCCCCTGTCCCAACTGAACTAGGGAGTCAGGGCGTGCAGGCGGATCAGGTAACACTGAGTGAGGTTACAGCTGCTATTTCAGGCCTGGCTTCGGGGAAGGCCCCTGGCCTGGACGGGCTACCGGGAGATCTGTATAAACAGGAGAATACCGTTTGGGCGCCTTACCTCGTAGCCCTTTTTAATGGTGTCCTCGGTGGGATGGAAATCCCCAGTACTTGGCTGGGGGCTGAGGTGGTCCCGATTTTCAAAAAAGGATCCCCCCTGCTCCCAGCCAACTACAGACCGATTAGCCTGATAGATGTAGCACAGAAGCTGTTCGGCAGGGTTCTCCTGAACAGGCTTCAGGAATGGATTGAGGAGGTGGGCGTCCTCAGTCCATATCAGGCAGGCTTTAGGAAAGGGGTATCGACTGTGGACCAGGTCTTCAGACTGAACTTGATCTGCTGGAGGACAGCGAGGTTCGAGGGCGGTAGTTTGTACACGATTTTCGTGGACTTAAGAGCCGCCTTCGACCTCGTGCCCAGGGGAAAACTCTGGGTCATCTTAGCAGGGATGGGCGTTCCACCAGACATTTTATTGACCTTACAGAGGCTCCATCATAATAATTATGCCCAGGTGAGGTGTGGGAGGTCGGGGGAGCTGACAGATAGATTTCCCGTGGGCAGAGGGGTAAGACAGGGTTGTGTGCTGGCGCCGACCCTGTTCTGCCTCTTCGTCAACGGGATATTCGCTCACCTAAATGCCACCGACTACACAGATGCCCCTAAACTGAATGGCAACAGTGTGCCCGCAATAATGTTTGCGGACGACACGCTGTTGGTATCCAAGACACCCATGGGCATTCAAAAGATACTTGATGCCTTTGTGGCCTTCTGCCAGGATAGAGGGCTTGAAATCAATGCCACAAAGACCAAATATATGGTGTTGAATCCAAGCCCTAAACAGCGCCCGAATCCCTTACTAGGAGCAATGAGACTGGAAAGAGTTGCCACGTTCGAATATCTCGGCGTGGCACTCAATGAAAACATGACCTGGGAGACCCACCAAACTAGGGCTAACCTCAAACTAGTGCAAATCACCGGGGGCATTACACGGATGATGACCGGTTCGACCTATCGCCCATTGGGGGCCCTAATCCAGATATATAAGGCACAGGCAAGGGGGGCGATTTTGTACGGGGCCGAATTGTGGGGCCATATTCCATGCCGGAATTTGTCTTGTACAGAAAACAGGTTTTTAAGACAAATTACCGCACTTCCCTCTAGCACCCCGCTCCTCCCCTTGAGGCTTGATTTAGGGCTACGGCCACTTGCCGACGAGATAAGTCTAAGACCCATTGCCTTCTGGCGCAGGCTATGGAGCGGTGACGATCTCGCCGATTACAGGGCGGAACTGGTCGAACTACTAAAACACCCCAAGGCGCTCAGTATTCCCTGGGTCCAAAACATCCAGTCAGTTTGCACAGATTTGGGGCTCCCCGAGTTGTGGACCGAACCAGCTATCACAGCACCAAGAATCCCTAAGAGAGTACTTGCGAAGCTGTACCACGAGCACAAAAGGGTTAGGGTTATAGCTACCCAGACAGAGGGGTCCCTTTCCTCTTTATTCCTGCAAACCAAGGATCTTTATACATTTGAGAAAGTGCTTGATCCTGTATACCCCATATTCACCAGAAAGTTATTTCTCCAGTGGAGGTACGGCACTCTGCCTTTACGGTCCTTTACTAGTACCTGGGCGCAAATCCCTTCGACTAAGTTTTGTCCTCTCTGCGTTGACAAAGAGGAAAATGACTTGCACGTGATTTTTTTCTGCCCAGCATACAAGACAGCTAGAAAGCACTGGCTGCTGCCATTGATCAAGAATTTGGGTGGCAGGGAATATGCACCGATGTACAGGATTTTAAAAAGTGATGTTTCCGGCCCAACTGTTTTTGCACTTTCCAAATTCTTAACGAATGTCTGGCACACGCGCAGTTGTCTTATAAAAAATGCTGGGTAAATTGGAGAATCTCTTATTTTTAACAATCATCTGTAAAGTCTGGTTTTTAATTTTAATAGTATGCATTGATGTTTTATAACTGTGACAGATTCATGTGATTTTATGTATGTGTATCTTTTATGACCAAATGGTCGAAATAAAGATTAAATAAATAAAATATATATTTTTTTGAACCTAAATTACTCAAAATCCACTGGAGCACATATCTTGAGACATAGCAAAGGCACATCGGGCTACCAGTCCCTACAATTTTGCCAAGTTTCGTGGAAATCCATTCAGCCGTTCGGGCTAAAAGTGAGTTTGACCGCCCTATGGAAATTAACATGGGGAAAACACGTTTCGGGACCCCCCTTTTATCTCGGCCCCCGCTTGGCGAATCCCCCCCAAACTTTCAAGGAAGGACCGGAGCTCCGCGAGGCAAATGTGAGGACATTTTCAGGCAGATTCGTCTACCGGCGCCAAAGTTATTCCAAATAGACTTTTGCATTGAAAAAAATGCTAACTATAACTACCTACTGGCGACCGCCAGTAGGTAATATATATATATACATACATATATATATACATATATATATGTATATATATGTATATATATATATATATATATATATATATATATATATATATATATATATATATATATATATATATATATATATATATATATATATATATATCTCCAACAAAACAAGGGACCCTTTGAAGAGATGCCACTCGGAGGTAAGTTTCAGCTCACTTTATTTCATACATGGACAGCCTGCCAGCAGGAAGCCTCAAGGAACAGCATTCTTCATTAGACGCCAGACGCGTTTCAGGATTCAACCTTTCTTCAGTGCTGTTAGGGCATACTGACTGGAAGCGCTGCAAAGAGTGCACAATTTAAGTTTTTAAGTTTTAACATATTCTGGTCCTGTGATATGTAGAAGTCAATTACCATCCATAATCCCACATGTAAACATTTTTTAATTCCCATTTTCCTAACAGCGCCATTAAAATATTTATGACAACAGAGTGGCAGGTATTTGAAAAAGCCAATTAACGCCAAACATCTATGATGTAGAAAACTTCTATCCCTATTTCATACCAGGAACAATCCTAATATAATCCCAACTATATAAAATGGTCATGTGCCACCAATAATCCCCCATGCAGAACATCGCTATGCCCATTTTCCGTCAAATAAGTAAGAGTATCAGGTATATGTAACAGCCATTTACTACTCAATAATCACCCATGTACACATCATCTCTTCAGATTTTCCTAACAGGACCATTACAATATATGAAAAAAATTACTAAACAGCAGTTTAAAGCCCATAATTCCCTGTGAATAAAATAGGTATTTCAAGCTATTTACAGTAATCATAAAAATACTGGGGTAAATATATGTAACAGTCACTTCACGCCCAGCATCCCCCATGTACTAAACAAGTATGCTCATCTCTTATCAGCACGAAACATTAAAATTATGTGACAGCTATATGTAACATCCATTTAGTACCAATCTTCCCCATGTAGAATTTTGCTATACCCCCTATCCCATCAGGAATAACTAATATTCTGTAGCTTTGCTTTGTGGGAGCCAATTGCCACCCATAATCCTCCATGTAAACATTATCTATTCCCATTTCCTTAACAGGACCATTAGCATATATAAGAAAATGCTGTCACAGCTGTTTAAAGTCCCCTGTGAGTAAAATAGCTATTACCATTTCCTTAAAGTAATCATTAAAATACAGTGGTAGGTATTTGTAAAAGCCATTTAAAGACCAATATCCCCAATGTAGAAAATCCCTATCCACATTTCCTACCTGGACCAACCCAAATGCATTTCCAAATATATTCAATGACCACATAACACCAATACTCCCCCATGCTGAGCACAGCTATGTCCACTTTCCTTCAACATTTTCTAAATACCAGTAACAAGTACATGTAACAACCATTTCACCCCCAAGTAAAAACTGAACATGGCCCCTTTAACTCAAATTTCTACAATGTAGTGACAGGTATATGTAACAGTCATTTAACACCATTCATCATTATGACATTTGGTGTGCCCGTCCAATACAGTTATAAATGCTTAGTGTTGTGAGAGGCTGATACTTATACTGCTTCCTGTTCCTGTGCTGGCGCTGAAAATGGGTGTGGCGGAGAAGTTGCGAGGGAGAGCTGAGGCACGAGCATCTAGCAGCCGGGGAAGAGGAGAGGGCAAGCATCCTAAATCGGCTAAAACCGCCAACTCGGCCTGAAGCGGAGACCGGCTCGAGCAAGGGCACTAAATGAGGAGGCTTCACCGGGGGATCGCCTGGACTATAGAGAGTGCCAGGAGAAATACAGTGAGCTGCGAGGAGACATTGAGGTATTGAGTGACCCGCCGATCCATCGTGCAGCCGCAAATACCTGGCCGTTACAGGGCACGCCAGAGCACCATGTGGCATCTTGATGACTTCATCTGGAATCTGGAACATCAGGATGTCCGGGATTCCAGTGAAGTCAGTTAAGACCCAGGCTCCTTTACTTGATGTATCTTAATTCTCTCTTAAATAAATAAGAGGTAAATATCTTAATTGCGTGAAGCCTCCGCAACTTTACACTGGCGACGAGGATGGGATGAGCCTGGAGTCCTGCGGAAAGCAGATCGTGTTGATGTTTCTTCAAGTAAGGCAAGTGATCTTCAAAATATAATCCGAAAGATTGGTGGAGCGATCCAGAGCCTCAAAATGAAAACCGCGTGTTGAAGATCCACGCGGTGAGGAAGTTATTCAATTTTAACGATTCGACGATTATCGTAGCATTGTCAATCTGCGCATGCGGAGAAAAAGAAACGCATGACGTCATAACGTGGATCGCCATAACGTGGAGGCCATATTTTGGGAACCAGTTTACTAAACGTGGCGGCCATTTTAGATTGGGAAAACGTCACGTAACATCATAAAACGTCGCAGCCATTTTGTTTTGCAATTTTTGTGTCGAGTTCATTGCGGTGAAACGAAAATATTAGGAAAGTCATTGTTTGAACTGAAGACACTGGACATTGCATTTATAGTGTCAAGTGCAATGCGGTTCAGCGTTTTTGATACAAAGGCATCGTATGTGCTGGAAGGCACTAGTCTAATTCAATGTGAATACTGAAGTGGATCATTAGTGTAAACATTACAAATGAACACTTTTCAGTGCTGAAAACAAGATTCTGGAAGATACAATATAAACTATATTTCCAGAAATTTACTGTTTATTAAAAAAAAAGTGGAAGATTGACAAACATATACATTTTTTTTGTTCTTGTTTATTCATAAATGAAAATAAAACCAAAAAAACACAATGGAGAATTTCAGTGCTCCTGTGCCTTTTTTATCATCACCTGGAAAACCAATTTTGGAGTGGAAACTTTGGAAAGAAGGATTTCTAGCATATCTTGAAGCCATAGGTGGAGATGATTATACAGATAAACGGAAGTTAGCCATTTTATGGTTTAAATCTTTTATTGAATTTTCAAGAGAAAAAAAAACAAGAAGGCATTGTGATGTCAGGCATACGAGTCTTGCTCGGTGACCATGTGTTAACAAAGAGCGAACATAGTGCCCACAGGGCTGATGTAATGACATAAAGCTGTTGAAGTGCCTTAGAATTTAACACCCACTCCCTCCCCCCTCCTACCCCCCTCTGTCCACCAAAGAAAAAGTCTGCTTCATAATAATCTATTTGGGGAGGCAAAGGAGCGTTTATTTGGGCCTGCATGTTCGTGTTTTCTTCGAGGGCTGTGGGTCCGGGATTGGCGTATCTGCCAGTCGTAGGAGACGTAGGTATCTGGGACAGCTCAACTCACGAAATTCACTTGTGAGCACAACTCTGGAAATTCCTCCCCCCTCCCGGCTTGTACCAGCGACAGCTTTTTCATTCCAAGCACCATCCATAACCTGTGCAACCAGCTTGTGTGCGGGGGACAGTGTGGTGATCTCCAATGTGCCACAATGTTTTGGGTAGCTGCCCCTAGGGCGATAGCTATGAGACGGCCCCTTTGGGATCTCAGTGGGTACATCAGGGCATTGGGCAGTCCAAGCAGGATGTAGGCGGGGAATCGGGGCAATTGAGTGTCTAGGTGAGAGTCGCCTCATATATAATTGTGTCCCAGTATTCCCGTATATGTTGACAGCTCCAAAGCAGATGTTCCAATGTGCCTAATTCCCCACATCCTCTCCAACAGCGGTCGCTGATCTGGGGGTTCGCCTGGCGTAAGCGCTCTGGAGTGTGGTACCAGTATGTTGCTACCTTGGTGAGTGTCTCGGTAAGACCAGAGTGGTATGCGGAATGTCGTGCCCTGTGATAGATCCCGCTCAACTCCTTGTGTGTGAGGGCCCTGCCTAGTTCCCGCTCCCAGCGACATCTTCCTGCGTTGTATGTGTGTGTGTTTGTAAGAAGGAGGTGCTGATACAGATCAGAGATTAATTTCTTCGCAGAGGTGCGGGTAACTAGCCACTTCTCATACGGTGTGAGGTATTGATTATCGATGGGCTCCTGATTTTACATCGGGTTGGAGGGCCCAGTGTCGCACCTGCAGATAGGCTAACCTATCTCCCTCTGTGATAGCGCAGGCATCCTTCAGTTGTTTGCAGGGGGTGCGTCGCCAGTTCACAAATGCTTTCGGGTCAAGACCGGGGGTGAAGTCGGGATTAGCGAATAGGGGTGTCAATGGGGAGGGAAAGGTCGTCAATTCATGTTTGGTAGCTACTCGGTCCCACACTTCCATGACAGTGCTGGTGATCTGGGATGCGTAAAGGTTGGGTGGCCTGTGTCGTCGCGGAAGAAAGGGGATTCCTTGTAGTGGCATACAGGCCACCGCCTGGTCTTGAAACAGTCAGGGCTTGCTCGATTCCAGCTGGTACCATTCCACAAGGCTCCGCAGTTGTGCTGCGTTGAAATAGAGTTGGAGGTCTGGGATCCCTACCCCGCCATGCGCAGGTGGTAAAACCGCAATTTCATGTTTGAATCGCGGACGGCGGCCTTGCCAGATGTAGCGTGCTATTTCAGATTGCATCTGCAGGATCCAACGTTGAGGTGGGCGCAGGGGAAGGGTCTGGAACTGGTAGAGGACTTGCGGTAGTAGCGTCATCTTGGTGGCCGCAATCCTCCCTAGCCAGGAGAGCGGAAGGCGCCTCTACCTTCGCAGCTCCTCTTGAAGCTGTGTGCGGAGTTTAATATAGTTCGCGTCTACTGTGGCAGGGATGGTGGGGCCTAATAAGATTCCTTGGTAGGGGACTGTGGTGTCTGACCACTGTATGTTGTGTTCGTCCCGTACCGCAGCCAGGGTTTCGGGTGATAGCGAAATGTTGAGGGAGATCGATTTGTCCTCATTTACTTTGAATCCCGGGGCGAGCGCAAAACTATGGAGTTCCATGAAGAGCGCACGAAGTGAGGGAACCGGATCGGTGATGGATAGCAGGATATCATCGGCGTAGAGGCTGATCTTATGAATGTCACCCCCGAATGTAATACCCTTAATGAGAGCATGTTGTCAGATTGTCTGTGCTAGTGGTTCCATATATAGGGCAAACAGGATTGGGGAAAGCGGACATCCTTGTCTAATCCCTCTGCCAATCGGGAATTTGGGGAGGTGTGACCATTAACGGGCACCGTGGCATTGGGTTGCTTATAGCAGTTAAGGATGCGGGTGTAGAGCGTGTCCCAGAGACCAAAAAGACGCATAACTTGCTCTAGATAGGGCCAGTGCACCCTATCAAATGCTTTTTCCGCATCGATGGTGAGAAGCATGCAGTCCGGCCTTGTTCGTGATCCGGCCTCAATGAGATGTAATACCCTCCTTGTGTTGTCGCTTGTTTCTCGTTGGGGTATGAACCCGGCCTGGTCGAGTTCGACAAGCTGTTGCATGTACGGCGCGAGCCGATTTGCCAGGATGCCTGTATAAAGTTTAAAGTCAATATTCAGTAATGAGATCGGCCGGTAGGAGCAGCAGCTGGTTTTATCTCTACCAGGTTTCGGTATGACCGAGATAGATGCCTCCAGGAGGTCTGCGGGGATCGCGCTTGGTTGGTCAAAGGAGTTAAAGAGATCCCGGAGGAGGGGGGCCACCTGGTGGCAGAAGGTCTTGTAGAAGATCGCCGGGTACCCATCAGGTCCCGGCGATTTCCCATGCTTTAAGCGAGAGATTGAGGACACCACCTCCTCTAGGGCTATTGGCCTATCTAGGAAGTCGGCTTGGGCTGTATTCAAGGATGGGAGCTGTGCTTCTTGTAGGTATGTCCGACCTGATTGGATGTCGAGGTCGTCACTCGCATAGAGGGACTGGTAAAATGTTCTAAAGGTCTCTGCTATGTCAGCGTCATCTGTGACTAGTTCACCCCTTTCTGTTCGTAGGGCCTGTACTCCCTGTCTTATGCGTTTTTCCCTCAGTTTGCTTGCTAACAGCCGTCCACAGCGGTCCCCCTCAGTGTAATATGCTTGCCGAAGACGCAGGGCAGCATATTCCGCCGCATCCTGGTCAAGGGCGGCCAGCATCTTCCTCTCGCTGCAGAGTTGGCGCCAGGCCCTCATGGCTCCGGTGCGCTGGTGCATTTACTCCAGTTCCGCCACTCGTTGCGTGAGTTCTGCACGCTTCTGTTCCCTGTCTTTATTATTGGCTGTGGCCACGGAGATGAATTCACCTCGTAGGGCCGCTTTAAGGGCTGACCATTGCGTCGCCTGCATGGTGTCCTCGTTGGTTTTGTGGGTCAGGAATTGCGTGATGGCGTTTTTAATCCGCTCCACCGTCGCGGGGGTAAGGAGAAGGGATTCCCTGAGGCGCCAGTGCGGCTGTGGGGCTGGTGTTGTTGGTAGGAAGAAAGTGACCACCATTGGTGAGTGGTCTGATAGCGCGGCCGGCAGGATCTCTACGTCCTGGGTTCCCGCCACCAGGTGAGATGTGCAAAGAAAGTAATCTAGCCTCGCATAGAACCTATGAGCACCCGAGTGATATGTGTAGGCTGTGCTGCGGGGATGGAGATGCCGCCAGAGGTCAGTGAGCCCGAGCTCCCGGAGGTGTGTGTGTGGCCCGATTCAGAGAGAGCTCCCACTTGCCCTGTTCGCTGGCATGAGCGGTCTGCTGTGTTATGGAAGACTAGGTTGAGGTCCCCGCCTATCAGCAAGTGTCGTTCTGTGTTGGCAGTGGCTGCCGCTAGCGCTGTTTGGAGGAATGTTTCTTCTTTCTCATTGGGCGAATAGATTGAGCCAATCAAGAGTGTCACACCTGCAATTAGGAAGCGGTACACCAACAATCGCACCTTCAATTCCGCTTCCTTCTGCAGCACCTTGCCCTTAAATGCTTTGGAAACCAAAATCGCTACCCCAGCTACTTTTTTAGAGGCAGATGAAAAGAGTTGTGTAGGAAAGGCCCGGGATTTTAATCTATGGCAGTCTTTGGGCAGGAGGTGTGTCTCTTGGAGAAGGCAGATGTCAGCTGTGGAGTGCTCCAGTTGTGATAGGACCGCTCGGCGCTTGATTGGATTATTAAGGCCCCGTACATTAAGAGAGAGTATTTTGAGTCTAGTGTGTGCCATCATAAATCAGGACAAGGTCTGAAGCTCCATGTAGTGTGTGTAGCGGCAAAAATGCAGAAAATGAGAGAGAAAAAACAAAATAAAATCCCCAAGGTGGACAGAGGGATCCCTCCCAAAGAAAAGCTCATCTCCCCGCCCCTAACTCCCACCCAGAACCCCCCCCCAACCCCAACTGGAAACTCCCCAATGATCATAAATGTCCTGGACCAGTCACAACCTTGTTCAGGCCCAAGGAAGAAGTCAATACAGGGAAACGTGGCACTGGCAACCCCAGCGGCTCCCCCCAAGCTGTTAACAGAGACCCCCCCCCATTTTCTGTCGCTCGAGGAAGTGTCTCAATCTGAGGTTGCGGTATCCTTGGAGACCTCTTGGATGGCTGCCGCCCGAGCTTGCGCTATCGTGGATGGGTCCGGCTTGAGGGCCACCTTCGGCGATCGTCTGCGCCGAATGCGTTGCTAGCCCTCCCCCCTGGAGCGGGGGGCCTCCCCTGTGGGGGTCCACTCATCTCAGTATTGCTTACCGACTCATCGGCCAGATTGATCCCCAACAGGGCACAAGTGTCCTTCAGTGAGCGGAACTGTTGCAGGACGCCGTTCCACTTGAATACAAGGCGAAATGGATGTCCCCACGAGTACGTGATCCCTTTGTCCTGTAGGAAGGCAGTGGCGACTTTAAAAGCCTTCCTTTTCTGTAGGGTGACCATGGGAAGATCCTGATACAGTGCCACTGGATGTCCCTGGTAGCGGAGCGGCTGATTTAAACGTGCCTCTTTCATTTTGCGCTCCTTTAGGGGGAAGTCGGGCAGGAAAGCTAGAATGTCTGAAGGAGGAGCTGGGGCCCTGCGTGTGAGACCCAACCTATGTGCCCTATCGATTCGGATGATGAATCCTCATGTTCCCCCAGTGTTTCTCTGAAGAGGCCCTGCACGTAGAGGGTAATATCGTTCACTTTCGCTTTGGATGGCACTCCTCGGACCCTTATGTTGTTTCTTCGGGAGCGGTTCTCAAGGTCCTCTGCATGTGCCTGCAAGTCTAGCTGCTGTTCCTGCATGGCGCAGGACTTTCTGCTGTAGGTGTGCTACCTCCTTACATCGTGACTGTTCCGCATCCTCAACAGCAGCCACTCGTTCCCCTAGACCGTCCCCATCTCGCCGGAGCTCCCGATGTTCACCTGCCATGTCCTGCTTGAGGGTCTGGAAGTCCTCTCGTAGGGAGTTGAAGAGGGACTCCAGGAAGACTTTAGTGATCGTGGCTCCCTCATCTTCGCGATCTGCCGGATCCTTGGCCGCCCCTGCCCCAGACGGGCTCTTCTCTCCCTTGGCAGCCCCCTTCGACAGCAGTTCCGGTATTGTGCGGCCACCTCTACGTTGGTTTCCCGACATGGTGAGGCGTGCAGCGCTGTCCCGGCGCTTTAAGCTGTATGCTAACGCCCCAAGAGGCCTATAAATCCGTGCCGACCACCTCAGCGGCGCGATCTCTGAGCCTCGGTGGGTCTCTGGCTCCTGAACAGCGTGGGCCCCTAGGACTTGTCGCGGTATGGGGCCGGCTTCGGAGTCTCTCTATTAGGCTCTGGTGATACCCAGGTAAGCGGGCGACAACAGAGGAATGGGGCTACAGGCACTGCCCCCGATTCCGGGCCGCGCCAGGCGCCAAGCCTCCGTACGCTGGGTCCGCCTCATATTTGCTGGGTGAAGGCCGTAGAGCCGGGTCCTCGATTTAAGCGTTCCCTATCCACCTTCAGCGGGACTCTCTCTCACAGCGCCGCCACTGCCACCGTCTTTTGCGACGTCTGCTATTCTCGGCCTACGCGACCCCTCGGCACACCCCTCCGCTAGGCTCAGTAGCCGTGTCCGCACCTTCCTGCAGCACCCCGCCGGGGGTAGGCCTCGCAGCCCGGGCCTCGATTTTCGTGTCCCCCGGCGTCCGCCGCCTCTACGGTCGGGAGCGTGTCTCCCCTCTCTCGCCTCTGCTAGCCGCACCGCCAGTACCGCCTCACCGTTTCCTCTGGTGCTCCGGTTTCCGCCCCGATGGCACCTCTCGTCCGGTCGGGCCACGCGTCTCTTGGACCCAGGAGGTCTCCTCAACGCGGCGCGGCGTGCTGCCGATGTCTGCGCTGCCAGAGGGGAAGACGTTGTCTCGGGTGGTCTCTGCTGTCCTTTCGGCACCTTCCGACCGGCCGCTGCAATCCCCGTGCCCAGGGCGGTGAGGTCAATGCTCTGGGTGGGGGTGGGGGGGGGGGGATTGTAAGCTAATAGGGGGTCAAAACTAGGGCCGGGACCGGAAGTCTCACAGCCTTGTGTCCGCTGCGGTCGCCAGCTTGGCCACGCCCCCCCAAGTTAGCCATTTTAAAGCATTGTCTTGGTGCAGAAGGAAGACACGTCTTAAGTCATTTGCCACCTAGCAATCACATTTCATCTTCTGAAGATGACACTGATGTATTTGACGAGGCTATCAAGCAAATGGATAAGCGTTACATTAAAAAAGTTAATGAGGTTGTATCTCGTCATAAATTTCTCAGTAGGGGTCAACTTGTTAATGAATCAATAGATTCATTTATGGATGACTTAAGAATTTTGGCCTCAAAATGCAATTATTCTACTTTTCATGATCAAATGCTACGAGATCAAATGGTACATAAGGTGGCTGATGTCAAGCTTCAAGAGAAATTGCTAGCTGCGGAGGATCTAACTTTAGACAAGACTTTAGATATTGCTCATCGTTTTGAAGATATGAAAATTGGTCTAAAAGAACTAGCTGAGCAGAATATAACAAAGTGAAATATAAAAACCAAGGTGTTCAAGATAAAAAAGACTATATATGTTTTAAATGTGGGATCCCTGGTCATTTAGCTAACGACAGGAAGTGTCCAGCTTTGGGACAAGTGTGTAGATATTGTAAATTAAAAGGACATTATACTAGAATGAACAGAAACAAAAACAAATTCAACAGAAACAGAAATTTTGATCACAAAGGTCAAAGTGATGAAAGTGTAAAGGAAGTTAGAGGAGATATAGATGATGATGAATATCTTTTGACTGTTTATGAGATTAATGACAATTCCAAAGATGCACCATACTGTACAGTGGTTATTGGGGGTAAGGATGTAAGAAGTATGGCTGATTCTGGTGCCAGACATACACTTATTGTTGAAGAATGGTTAAAGGAATTTTCAGACATGTAATTATCTCCTCCTGACATAAGGTTAGTTGGATATGGTAGGAAGCCTATTGATGTTTTAGGATTTTTCACGACCACTTTAAGTTTCAAAGGCAAAACTATACCATCTTAAGTATATGTGGCAAAAGATGGTTCTTGTCTTTTAGGATGGCCACAACAAAGAGATTTAATGATTACTTTGGATCCCAATACTCCAGACCAAGTATTAGGGTATTCAGATTTGATTTCACATGTAGAGTCTGACCCGGCAGCTGAATGGGAAAGTAGGTTTCCTAGTGTATTTTCATCTTCAAAGTTGGGTCTTCTTAAAAAATGTGTACATAAAATCATTCTCAAAGAAAACGCTGTACCAAAGGTTCATAAAGTTAGAAATGTTCCATACAACTAAGGCAAGCGGTTAAAAGCGAACTTCAAAGGTTGTGTGATCTTGATGTAATTGAAGAGATAGAACCTTCAGAATGGTTATCCCCAGTTGTAGTCTCACACAAACCTAATGGTACGGTTAGGTTGTGTGTGGATTTGAGAGACTTGAACAATAATGTGTGGGTTGACAGGTATCAATTACCTAATATTGGTGAGATGTTCACGAAATTGAAAGGTGCGTCCATATTTACAACTCTTGATTTGTCTAACGCCTACCATCAAATTGCTCTACACGAAGAAAGTAAACATCTCACTCCATTCATTACTTCAGGAGGTGCTTTTAGATATAAAAGGATGCCATTTGGTTTAATATCAGCATCATCAGTTTTTCAAAGAGTAATGCACAATTTGTTTAAGAACATTGAGAATGTTTTATATTTTCAAGACAACATTTTAATCTTTGCTTCTAATGCATCTCAACACACTAATATCTTACACAAAGTTTTGTGCATTTTACAAAATAATGGATTAACACTTACCAAAGAAAAATGTAAACTTGGTGCACTCTATAGACAAATATGGTATTTCCCCAAAACAAAATTTAATTAGAGCTATTGAATCTGCACCTGATCCGAAAAATAAAGATCAGCTTAGATCCTTTTTAGGACTTGCTGAATATTACGCAAAATTCATACCATTATTTTGAGACAAGACTGTATATATGAGAAATCTAATGAAAAAATACGTACCATTTACATGGGATGACAACTGTATAAGAGAATTCAGAGAATTAAAAAAATGGATTTCAACTGCACCTGCATTAGCAACATTTAACACAGCATATAACTCAATAATAGTATCTGATGCAAGCAATGTGGGCATTGGTGCAGTGTTGATGCAAGATTAAAAAGGTCATTTGGTCACCATAGGATTTGCATGTAGACCGTTAAGGAGAGCAGAGTTAAAATACTCTACTTTAGAAAAAGAGACACTTGCATATTGGTGGGGCATTGAATATTTTCGAAAATATGTGTATGGTACTATTTTCAAAGTTAGATCAGATCATCGGTCGTTAGTTGATTTATTTACAACAAAAGGATGTGGTAAAGCTACATCAAGAATTGCAAGATGGCATTATAAGTGCAAGACTTTCATTTCAAAGTGGAATACTTGCCAGGAATACAAAATATCTTGGCAGATTGTCTGTCAAGATTACCTGTACCTGATTATAATGTTGTTGAAGAAGAAATTGATCTAGAACATGTGATTTCTATTTGTGAGGTGTCAAGAGGTTGCATTCAAGAAAAAGAATGGAAATTGTCATGCGAAAATGATATTACTCATAAAAAGGTTGTTGAATGTGTAAAGTCATCATGGCCCAGAAAAGCTGATTTAACAGAAAATGTACTTCCTTTCTTTCAGAATGCTCATGAATTGTCTTTGAAAGATGAGGTGTTGGTTAGAGGTTTACAATTGGTTGTACCATGTGATTTACCACAATGCAGAAATAAAATAATTCAAGTCAGGCAGGGTGAAAGGAAGGCTCTTGCTCTATATCTCTACTGACATCCAATGGGCCCATGATGCAGATAACCTGGGCTTACCATGGATAGAATGCATCAAAGTCACAGTGGTATTGCAATTAGAGAAGAACCCCACACTAATAATTCAGAATCTATACACCCATCCTGCTCACCTTCAATCAAGAAGAGCCATAGCAAACCGTCTGTTGTTAGCATTTAAAATCACTCGACTCATCATATCCTTCAGTTTGTGAGTGCTAAATTCACACCTTCAATATCTTAAGGCTCTGAACTGCTTAAATGGAAAGATGTAGCTGCTTAAAACACTTTACATTTGAGCATTTGTAAAAACTGTTTGCTATCCCCTAATATGTTTCGCAAGCCCACATCCAGCTCGAATTTGGCCTGTACCATCAGGGCCCAGAAAGGAATGTAGCCTTAGCCAAATTGTGTTGGAGGCTGAGGGCAGCCGAAGTGAATTCACTCTCTTTGCCTGATTCGACCGGCCGGGCTTGGCTCCGCCGGTTGACTACAATCCCCAGCATCCCACGGGGGTAACTGACGACGCCACTAACCTGCGCGCCAGGAGGCGCATAAAGCAACGACAGGGGCCGAGTTCCCCGTTCTTCTTCGTCGTCCCTTGCTGCCAGACTCGCAGTGGTATCTTATCTCCCTGACCAGCGGCCGGGCTTGGCTCCGCCACCTCTTTGCCTGATTCGACCGGCCGGGCTTGGCTCTGCCGGTTGACTACAATCCCCAGCATCCCACGGGGGTAACTGACGACCCCACTAACCTGCGCGCCAGGAGGCGCATAAAGCAACGACAAGTCCCTCGGCCCGCGAGGACGCGCGCGGGACTTGCCGGACGAAGCCCGGACTAAGGGCGGACAGTCTGTGACAGACCGAGACTGTCCGTGACTGGACTGGGCCAGGAACTCTGCCCAAAGTCCACTGTGAGCCACTTTATTAGCAGTCGATCAGCACCAGGTACTGTGGATGAGGGTTTATTGAGTTACTGATCCCATTTGTGAAAATATTGTCTGTGGAGAGCGAGTTCGTAATGTCTAAACAAAAAACATCACTTGTACCTAATAATACTATGGATAACTATTTGGTCCAGGTTGTTGCCAAAATAAATAACGACAGAAGGTCCTCCCTGGGTCTGAGCCTCTCTCCGGTCATCAACTTGGCTGAACAAATCCCAGATAACTCATTGGAGCTGGACCATACTAACGAAGCTCCTGTACTTTCCCAGCCTATTACTGACAGTTCCATACAGAATGTATCAGCAAATGTAAATGTGGATAAAATTGACGAGGCTGATTTAGATGCTATAGATCTTGAAATAGCTGAGGATAAATCCCCACCACCAGTGCCTGTGCCACCACCTAGAGCGACTAGAGGGAATACCAAGGACCAACCCAAACGAGGTGGGCTGCGTTCTAGTAGGAAGAGGCCAGCTTCCCCACCTAGGAAATGTGACATAGATGAACCTGGGGGTGAGGACGAGGGTAGTTTGATTAGGGATGATGTCCAACTCAAGAAACTAGTGAGTATGCTGGATTTAAAAATGAGGAGTATCATCAAGCCATTGATTGCTAAGATTGACCACCTAACTGATAAGGTCAATAGATTAGAGGGTCTTTTGAAGAACACTTGCGACAATATGGGAGATTTACCAAACCAGGTGGTAAGCAAAATTGATCAATGTAAAAAAATGGAGGGAGCTGTGGAGGGGGGAAAAGATATGCTAGCTACGAATCCTCCCCTCATCCCCCACCAAACTTCAGGAGCAAGTGTCCCACCAATAGAGGGTCCCCTATTAAGACCAGTGGGGCGAACTGTATCTAGTCTAGAACCAGGTCCGGTGGAGTTAATAGTAGAGGCCTCCCCTCTGGTGCTGGTTCTGGCAAATGTGCCACCCTTGAAATCCGGACAGATAGAAGCCCCCAATCCCTACTAAGTAAAGCGTTACACTGGTTGTTTAATAATATGTCCATGTCCCCGTGGGGCAAGCAACTGCTTTCAGAGGAACTAGTTTCAGCAAGAAGAGTGGAGTGGATAGGGAACAGTCATAAAAGATTTGCTGGCGATTGTGTGGTATTGAACTTAATAGGGCCTGAAGTACTGCCTAATATCTTGCGGAATTTGTTTCCTCCACAATGTAGAACCGCAGAAATAATTCCACTCACCCTTGACTTTTTCTATAGTAGAAGAGGAATCATTGCAAATCCAAGTGTGTTGAGGACCAAGTGGTCTGTTGTACCTAACAGAAAGGCAAGGGGTAGCCAAAGTAGTGGATGGGGTTTGTGCCTTGAAAATAGATTTGCAGCATCGTTCAATTTAAACAAGTGTGATTGACTCGAAGGGAGCCCACCTATGGAAGAAAACAACCTTAAGGTGACCAATAGCATAAGTACTGCTAAAAAGAAGTGTTTATTGGCCAGGACACCGGTAGCAAAAAGGAGGGGAATCCCTGATACCCACCCAAGGGGCGGGGGGATGGATGTCTTTGAATGGCATAAAGTAAACGGCTCTGAGCAGGAAATTGGCTTGGCCCCCGGGTCCCAACCATCTAATCCTTCAGGCACCCCCTCTGTAATTGTGGCCCCTAAAATACCTCCACTTCTTGGGAACCGAGGAAAATCTACCTGCCCAGGGCTAGCAGGCCCAAATATTGACAAACCCAAACTCATCTTTATCTCCTGGAACCTTGCTGGCATAGCAAATCAATTGGTATCGACGGAATGGTGTGATTTCATTGACCATTATGACATTATATTACTACAGGAAACTTGGTCATTGTTACCAGTCTATCACCAGGGATATCTTAATTTTTTTATCCCGGTTACAAAAAATCTAAAAGGACGTCCATCAGGAGGTTTGGTGATTTGGATACGTCAATCGTTACACTGCTCAATAGAGCAAAGGTCCATTGCAACAAATGATATACTGGCAGTTAACATAAAATGGGACAATGGTCAAGGGTTGGCTGTTTTTAATATATATGCTAGGGGAGTAGGGGGGGGGGGGGGACCTCTGAAGTTATATCCATCCTTGAACAAGAGCTGGAATTGTTGCCCATGGAGATGTCCATTATTGTGGGGGGGGGACTTTAACACCACCTTCGAACCTTTGGGTGAAGAGGATAAGTATCTCGCCCAGGAGGAGGACAGCAAATGGGGAATTCCCCAGCTCGAGGTGGCTGTGGTCAAGAGATGGAGTGCCGTGGCTATCCAAACCAAGAGCCTATGTCTGGCAAGGGGTCTGAGAGCTGCAAACGGGCGCACACCCTCTGATCGTCAAGGGAGTAATACATTTAACAATGGCAGGGCAGCTAGTAGAATAGACTACTTCTTGGTGGACATCAGGGTCTGGGACAAATTGCTAGACATGACGGTGGAAAATAGGGTTGAAAGTGATCACAACCCACTCTGTTTGGATTTCCAATCTTATCAAGAGGCTATAGAAAAAAGCACCGAGGATGCCAGGGTGACCCTAGATGTAGTCTGTTCAAAAAATCAGCGACACCTAAAATGGGGAAAGCTAGTAGAAGACCCTGAGTGGGTTGATGATCTCAAGAGAGTAGTGGTAGAGGAAATAAATAACCTAAAACCTCTCACTAACAAACCATATTTCTCAGAAATCTTGATAGAGGCTCATACCAAGTTTTTTAATAGACTGCAGGGATTTTTCCTAAAAACAATAAAGCTAAGCAAGGCTACTAAAAACCAACCAAAGCAGGGGTGGTATGACAAAAACTGAAGAACAGCTCGCCAGAACCTGAGCAGTGAACTTAGGACGGGGAACATCGAATTAGTTAGGAAGGCTAGGGACACATATAGAAATGCACTAAAACTAGCCAAGAGGCAGTGGGATGAGGAATATTGGTGTGAGTTGAAGCTTGCATGTGCAGCCAAAGATTCAAAGCAATTTTGGGCTACTGTAAAATGGGACAGGGGAGGAATCGCTGCCCCCCCACAAAATAATGTTCCCAAAAATAAGTGGATAGAGTTTTTTAAACCTCAATATGCTTGTAATCTGGCTCCAGACTGCTATACTCTGCCACCCACTGTCTATTACAAACATCAAGTATTCAATGTAAAAGATGTTAGCACTGCTTTGGATTGTGTAACAGGGGGGAGAGCGCCAGGTATGGATGGCATCCCCGCCGATGTCTTTTTAAGTGACTGAGAATCATGGTGCCAGTATTTTGCATGGCTAGCTAACTCAGTGGCCCTGGGTGCAAAAGTACCTTCTTCCTGGAAGGGTGCGGAAATAATCCCAGTATTAAAAAAAGGCGATAAATCACTCCCAAATAACTATAGACCCATCAGCCTCATAGATTCAGCTCAAAAACTGATGGGTCGATTAGTGCAGAACAAGCTGCAAACTTGGATAGCGGAAAATAACATCTTGTCGCCATTCCAAGCGGGTTTTCGCCCCTTAACTAGCTCCATCAACCAGGTTTTCTTTTTTATTGCCATCTACTGGAGGAATGTGACCTTGATAAATGGCCCTCTTTACGCAGTCTTTGTTGACATAAAGTCAGCTTTTGATTTAGTTCCAAGACCAAAGCTATGGAGGGTTCTTGCTGAAGCTGGTATAAGTCCAGAACTCCTTACACTCCTTGTTCGCCTGCATGCAAATAACTATGCTAAAATCAGGTGGGGTGCACAGGGCGAAGTAACTGAGCCCTTCCCTGTGGAGCGTGGGGTCAGGCAAGGGTGCGTCCTGGCCCCAACATTGTTTTCAATATATATTAATGGCATAGTGGACTATTTAAAAAGAACTTCGACTGATGCTCCAATATTAGATGGCGCCAAGCGGCCTGTCCTCATGTTTGCGGACGAAACGCTAATACTTTCTCGCACCCCGAGTGGTATACAAAAGGCAGTTAATGCATTTGGCGAGTTTTGTGAGATTCGTGGACTAGAATTTAATGCTTCCAAGACAAAGTTTATGTGCATGAACCAAAGGTCTACATTCAAAGGTGTAATTACTTATAATGGTACCCCCCTAGAACAGGTAGAGGCTTTTACCTACCTAGGTATAACCCTGCAGGGCAACATGAGATGGAATACCCACATTGATACAGCAGTTTTAAAGTTTAACCAGCTAGCAGGCGTAGTAGCACTTAAACACCGAGCCTCACTGACTAAACCAGTAAATTGTGCCCTTGAGATTTATAACATGAAGGTAATCAGCGCATCCCTTTATGGTTCAGAATTATGGGGATTTTCAAATCTAAAGGACCTGTCACTAGTGGAGAATAGGTTTCTACGGCGGCTAGTAATGGCACCCCAAAGTACTCCTATCGTCCCTTTATTGCTCGACTTGGGAAGGAAAAGTGTAGAGGACCTACCTCGTCTGCGCCCCCTGCTATACTGGAGACGTTTAATGGTGACTCCGGAACTAGCCCACTACGCTGCGACATTGGCTGATGTCATCACTACGGACCGATTTCACACAATCGTGTGGTTAAAAGAACTACGGGGGTTGCTGGTCAAGCTGAAGCTAGATCATCTCTGGGGGAACTTGGATATGTCATGCTTTCCTACAAAGGCAAATTTGAAGAAAATATATTGGGAGATGGTCTACTCCACAGCGTCTGCTCTGGATGCAGTTCCAACCTAACTGGCCGCTTTTTAGATAGAAAAAATGGCTCCACTCTGTGAAACCTATTGGGACATTATTGAAAAGCCACATGACAGAAAACTGTATTTCCAATTTAGATTTGGAACCCTTCCAGTTAATGCATTCACAAAACACTGGTCATCAACAAGGGATGAATATTGCTATCATTGTAAAGATCAAATCGAGAATGTTTCTCATTTGTTGTTTGTTTGCCCTATATATGCAGGTCCACACCGTAAATGGCTAAAACCAGTGTGTCTGAATCTTGGGACTCGTAGGCAAATAGTCGCACTTAGAATATTAGAAACAGATTGCACACCTTATTTTGCAATTGCAGTTGCAAAATTCCTTGGTTGGGCATGGTTAATCCGCACACGTACGCTATTGGGTAAAGCAACTTAATGATCTATGGTAACCATGTTTTTCTTTTTTATCAAAAACTTCATGGATTGTAAAGGAATGTTTTTATATTTATATATCAACTTCGTCAGCACCAATTGATTAATACTTGTTTTTTATGTAAGTATTTTAGATCTAGTATTTATTGTATAGTGTTAGGGTGGAAACGCTTTTATGACTGCTGTCGAATAAAGTTTTGAAATTGAAATTGAATTCACTCTCGCATTATTGCTGACTCGAAATAGAGAAGCAGCCTCACGAAAATAAGTAATTCTTCCCCGCAATACAGCAATCAATTCAAGAGTTGCAATTAGAGGAAGCTTGGCACACCCCCATGGAATATGCTGCTTTCAAACGTATCACCAATAGAGCAGCCAAGCTCTTATCATTATTTTGTCCACATGTGGACTGATGCCTCAACCCCTAGAATGGTAAACACATGCACAGTAATACTGGTGACTGAGGCATATTTGTCCTGGACTAGTTCCAGCATTCAAGGCCTCTTTTTTGTTAATCTTCTTATTGATTGTTGACTATGTATATTGAAAAGATTTTAATTAATCTATCAATAAAGAATTACTCACTATGGCACCCATCATCCCTCATTGCTATAACTATTATAACAAGATGAACATGTAACATGCCATGCCCAAGATAGGAAGGACCAGCTATGATCCCTCACGTAAACATTATCTGTTTCCATTTTCCTAACAGGAACCTCTTTGAATACCAGGGAAATGTATTCAATTGCCCTTGAATCCTCATCATCCTCCACATACAGAAAACGTCTGTCCATTTCCTCAACAGTCAGGTGCAGGATATCCCAAGGGTGGCAGTGTGCTTTAGAAATGCACATATCATGACATGACACAACACTAAAATACAGTGGTAGGTATATACATCAGCTCTTCATCTTCCATATGAAAAAATAGAATGCACATTTCCCTAACATGAATCACTAAAATACAGTGACAGGTATAGGTAACAGCAGTTTAGCAATCACCCCCCCCCCCCCCCACCCATGTAGAATATTGCTATGCACACTATCCCAAGAGGGATGACTAAAAGTGTGTGCCCATGATACGTAGGAGACAATTCCTCCCATATTCCCCCATGTAAACATTATCTTTTGCCATTTTCCTAACAGGAATCATTAGATGGGGAAAATGTATAGCTCATAAGCCCCCGTGAGTAAATTAGCTATTACCATTTCTTTACAGGAATCACAAAAATACAGTGCCACGTATATGTAACAGCAATTTAACACCAATCATCCCCATGTAGGAAATCACACTCCCCATATCCTGCCTCAAACAAGACTAATACATTCCCAATTATATTCAATGGCTATTTATTGCAAACAGTTCCCCATATAGAACACAGATTTGCACATTTTGTTCAGCAATTACTAAAATACAGTGGTAGGTATCTATACCAGCTATTTAAGACCCATAGAAAATCGCTCTACTCATCCCAAGAGGAATAAGTAAAATACAATGGGACATATAACAGCCATTTACCACCCATAATCCCCAATGATAAATATGATCTGGTCCTATTTTGCCAAGAGAAGCCATTAAAACATAGTGGAAAGCAACAAATAATTCCTTTTTCGTAATGTATATTATGTGTCCGCTAGCACTGTAAATAGGTGCATTGCAGATGTTTGTGACCCACCAATGCAACATTTAAATCAACATATAATCGCCATAAATATACATTGGTATGAAACATCATATCCTATAAGGTAAAAAATCATGTTTCATATATAGATGAAAATATCTCCAAATGCCTAACTACCAACAAGGCAGTGGTGAACAAAAAGATTAAAACACATCCAAACAATACCAATTGCTGAAGAGAGTTAACGTTCACTTTTCACATGTGAGCATTAAACTATGCAGCCTCCGGTGAAGACTTAGGAGAATACAGCCCATCATCCACAATGATACTTTTAGTATGTCCCCTTTAAAACCCAAAGATAAAATTACAGAAACAGCGAAATACATAAAATCCCGAAACAAGGAAGCAGTTATTACATTACAGATGAAACACTTACAATACAAAGAGCACCGCCAGTGGGAAAACACACTGGAAAAGCATCAAATATTATTCAAATGCATGCAATGACAGGTCTACTACTAAAGTTGAAATAGAAGTAATGTAACAAGTTCGCTACTGTTGCATTTGCGGGAGTGGGAATAGTAATTTTTACCCTCCTGCTATCCAACACTTTCCCTACTGTTGCACTCCTTGGAGTGGGAATAGTCATTTTTACCCACCCCCTATCCAACACTTTACCTACTTTTGCACTCACTGGAGTGGGAACAGTAATTTTTACCCTCCTGCTATCCAACACTTTCCCTACTGCTGCACTCGCTGGAGTGGACATAGTAATTATTACCCACCCGCTATCCATCACTTTCCCTACTGTTGCACTCGCAGGAGTGGGAATAGCAATTTGTACCCACCCGCTATCCAACACTTTCCCTACAGTTGTACTCACTGGAGTGGGAATAGTACTTTTTACCCACCCGCTATCCAACACTTTTCCTACTGGTGCACTCACTGGAGTGGGAATAGTAATTTTTACCCACCCGCTATCCAACACTTTTCCTACTGTTGTACCTGCTGGAGTGGGAATAGTAATTTTTCCCCACCCATTGTCCAACACTTTCCCTACTGTTGAACACGCTGGAGTGAGAATAGTAATTTTTATCCACCCGCTATCCAACACTTTCCCTACTGTACCACTCACTGGAGTGAGAATAGTAATTTTATCCCCTACGCTATGCAACGTTTTCAGTATTGTTATATTTAATGTAGTGTAAAATATTATTTAAAAAAAATATATTTTAATGATTTAACTTATTATATATAATTTATTTTTATATTTATATTATAGGTTTATTTATATATATATATATATACACACATCTATATGTAAATATATTTTAAATTATGTTTTTAACATTTCATAATTCAGAATATTAATTATTTTTTATATTAAGTCAATATGTATAAAAACATGTTTATTTTTTACATTACATTTATTATTTATTACTTTTAACCTTTTTTAATTATTTTTAGGTATGTTTTACTTAATTATATTTAATATTTAATTAATTTTATATTACTTTTAAGACATTTTAAAAAGTCACTATTTTAGCAAACTATATTATTAATAACGATATTTAGGATTCGATATTTTTGTACTTACCTGTTTGTAGATAGGAAGTCGATATTCTGTCACTCGATATTTTTACCTCGATATTGTGGCAGGTTGATATTCTTCTCCTCGATATTCTGTCAGCGATCCGTGTAGGTCACCAACAATGCATATATTGGAGCATGGTGTGATAAGGTTTGTGTCTAGAAACATGTCTGGGAATGTTGCATTGCTAGATGGCGATCTGTAAAGAAGGAGGCAGTTACAGGAGGAAGATGGTGTAGGGTTGCTTCTGGTGATGAAGGCCTCACAACCTTGTATGGAAATGTTGTCAGCTTTAGTGACATTTATTGTTTACGTAAACATAACAGCTAATTCATCTCCTCTTTTGCCTATATGATTTTGTGTGACCCTTTGATAGCCTGGAGGAACGGCTTCAAGCAAGATTGCAGCCATGTCATCTCCCAACCGTCATTTAGTTTTGAAGAGTAAGTCAGGTTGAGTGTCAGTGAGTAGATTGTAGATGTGGTGCTTGTTTTCAGAGAGTGATTGAGCAGTTATTAGTATTCAGGCTACAGATTGTGTTTTGGTGGTAGTGTGACTTTGTTTTCCAGAAGAGTGAGCATTATTCTTTGAACTTGAAACAGGTGTGTTATTAGTGGTGGTATTAACTGTATGAGGGTGGCAATAGTGTTGTTTGTCTATATCATAATACTCGTCTAGCAGGCTTAGAAGGCACTTTGTTGAGTCTGCATGTGTAGATGGTGGTTGAGAGTGAGTTGGTGATCTATGTTGTTTTTGTAGAGTAGTCCTGTTGTCTAATAGTCAAGGAGATGCGAAGTTGTGAAGAGTGGCATGTTGTTTATTTTGTTTGCGTCTGTTTAGGGTGAAAGGTGTATGGGTAGAGGTTAAGTATGTGGGCCATGTGTTAAGGCTCTAAATTGTGCAATGGATGAGAGGCAGGTGAATTAGAGTTGTTGTTTTAGGGTATTTGTGGTAGGTGTTGGTGAAGATAGAAAATTTGGGAGTAAAGACGGTTTAGGATCTCTATTATTTGCGAAGTCATGAGGGTGGGAGTCGGTGTCTGTTTCTATTTTGTGACAGAATGTAGTATGAAATTGTGTGTGAGATTTTGATGTACATGTGTGTGTTTTGTTTTTGTGGAGTATCAAGATGAGATATTGATGTTGTGGATTTCTGTGAAAGACTTGAATGTAATGTACTATGGTGAGTGGAAGTTGAATGGTAAAGGGGTGTTGTGCATTGTGGAGAAGAATGTATGTGCTGTATGAGAGGAGATGAACAAGAGCTAAGAGTGTTTGTGTTAGATTTGATAGCTGGATGAGGTAATATGTGCGGTGGAGTGGAGCATAAGGATTGTTTGGTTGTGTGTTTTTGGTAAAAAGAAGAGGAAGATGTTGGTGGATGATATGAGGGAGGGTTGAGCATAGGTTTGGTGGTGATAGAAAGTGGTCTGTTAGGAGCAAGTAGAGGGTAGAGCTTTTGTTTTGTATGAACATGGAGTTTGCATTTGACGGGATTAAGGTTATGTATAATGTGGGTTTGCGTTGTGTTGGTGATGTGAGGATATGATAATGGCATAGGACAGAGTGGTGTTTGTGTGAGAGTGAAAGTCCCATTGTGGTAGCTGGGGTAGAAGGGTGTATAGCTGTAGTTTTTGGAGTTTTGTAGTGGTTGTTTACAAATTGAAATGTGGATAGGGTTTGTTTGCAGGCAATTAGTAGTGTGCAATTGCTGAGAGTGTGTTATTATGTTTGAGGATGTTGATAGATTAAGGTGGTGGATGGTAAATGGTACAAATAGCAACATGTCTGGCCCTAGGCCCAACCTGGCCCAAAAAGGCAACTGCCCTTGCCCTTTTCACCTGTATCCTGAGATGCCCTGAGCCCTAGAGTTCAATAGCCCTAGCTCATATGACCTTTGGTAAATGGGAACCCTAGCTCTAACTCTAAAGGAGCAGAACACTAGCCCTAAACCCTAGGACTAATTGGCGGATTGGCCCTATCAACCAATCAGAACCCGAGCTCTGTCAGCCAATCAGTTCTCAAACCCTAAGTCCAATAGGAACCCTAGCCCTAGGAACCAATCAGAACCCTAGCCCTATAAGCCAATCAGATCTCAAACCCTAAACCATATGTGCAATAGCAATCCTCACCCCAGGAACCAATCAATCAATCAATCAGTGACACTTATAGAGCGCGCTACATACCCGTAGGGTCTCAAGGCGCTGGGGGGGGGCGCTACTGCTGGAACAGCCAGGTCTTCAGCTTCTTCCTGAAGGAGAGGTGGTCTTGGGTCAGGCGCAGGTCGGGAGGGAGGGAGTTCCAGGTCTTGGCGGCCAGGTAGGAGAAGGACCTTCCTCCTGTAGTCGCTCTTCGGATGCGGGGGACGGTGGCGAGGGCGTGGTTGGTTGATCGAGGTGGCGTTTGGGAGCGTAGAAGTTGATCCGGCTGTTGAGGTAGCTCGGGCCTTGGTCGTGTAGGGCTTTGTGTGCGTGGGTGAGGAGGCGGAAGGTGATTCTTTTGTTGATGGGGAGCCAGTGAAGGTTTCTCAGATGTCCGGTGATGTGGCTGGTTCGTGGGATGTCGAGGATGAGTCTGGCTGAGGCGTTCTGGATCCGCTGGAGTCTCTTCTGGAGCTTGGCGGTGGTACCGGCGTAGAGGGCGTTGCCGTAGTCCAGTCGGCTGGTGACGAGGGCCTGGGTGACGGTCTTCCTGGTCTCGGTGGGGATCCACCGGAAGATCTTCCGTAGCATGCGTAGGATGTTGAAGCACGCCGAGGAGACGTTGTTGACTTGCCTGGTCATGGAGAGGGAGGAGTCCAGGATGAAGCCCAGGTTGCGTGCATGGTCTGTCGGTTTGGGTGCGGTGCCCAGGGCGGGGGGTCCACCAGGAGTCGTCCCAGGCGGAGGGGGAAGAGCCCAGGATGAGGACCTCCGTCTTGTCAGAGTTCAGTTTCAGGCGGCTGGTCGTCATCCACTCGGCTACCTCTTTCATCCCTTCGTGCAGGTTGGCTCTGGCGGAGGCAGGGTCGTTGGTCAGGGAGAGGATCAGCTGGGTGTCGTCGGCGTAGGAGATTATGCTAAGGTTGTGTTTGCGTACGATGGTCGCGAGGGGGCTCATGTAGACGTTGAAGAGGGTGGGGCTCAGAGATGATCCTTGAGGGACGCCGCAGATGACTTCGGAGGCTTCTGACTTGTACGGTGGTAGGCGGACTCTCTGTGTTCTTCCGTCGAGGAAGGAGATGATCCATTCCAGCGCCTTGTCCTGGATTCCGATGTTGCTGAGGCGCTGTACTAGGGTGCGGTGGCAGACCGTGTCGAATGCCGCGGAGAGGTCTAGGAGGATGAGGGCCGCTGTTTCTCCATTGTCCATCAGGGCTCGGATGTCATCGGTGGGGGCGATGAGGGCGGTCTCGGTGCTGTGATTGGCTCGGAAGCCGGACTGTGAGGGGTCGAGGGATCCGTTCGTCTCGAGGAAGGCGGCCATCTGCTTGTTGACGGTCTTCTCGATGACTTTGGCTGGAAACGGGAAGAGCGAGATGGGGCGGTAGTTCTTGAGTTCGGTGGGGTCCGCTGTTGGTTTCTTGAGCAGGGCGCTGAGTTCGGCGTGTTTCCAGCTCTCAGGGAAGGTGGCGGTGTCGAAAGATGTGTTGATGATGTCTCGCAGGTGGGGTGCGATGACAGCGTCGGCCTTGTTGAAGATGTGGTGAGGGCAGGGGTCGGTCGGTGATCCGGAGTGGATGGAGTTCATCGTGCGGATGGTGTCTTCGGTGCTGATCGGGGTCCAGGCGTGGAGGGTGGTGGTGGGGGGTGATTGGTCGGTCATGGTGTGCGTTGGTTGGTTGTTGAAGCTGTTGTGTATGTCCGCGATCTTGTTGTGGAAGTATGAAGCGAGGGAGTTGCAGAGGTCTTGCGATGGGGTGATGTCGTTGTTTCCTGCGCTGGGGTTGGAAAGCTCTTTCACGATGTTGAAGAGTTCCTTGTAGTTGTGTGCGTTGTTGTCCAACCGTTCCTTGAATGCTGTTTTCTTGGCGGCGGGGATCAGCTGGTGGTGCTTCCGGGTGGCAAGCTTGAAGGAGGTCCTGTTGTCCGGTGTAGGTTCCCTTCTCCAGACTTTCTCGAGGGCTCGGCAGTTCTTCTTGGAGCTCTTGAGTTCGTTGGTGAACCACGGGGCTTTCTTGCTTCCGGGTCTGCTGGGCGGGGTCCTCAGCGGGGCGAGCTCGTCCGCGCAGATGCTGATCCACTTCGTGAGGTTGTCGGCGGCCTGGCTGGGGTTCGCTGAGCTGGCAGGAGGGTGCTGGCTCAGGGAGGTGGCGAGCTGGTCTGCTGTGATCTTGTTCCAGCTTCTGCGGGCGGCCTGTTGCTGGAGGTGGTGGGTCGTCGTTCTCTTGAAGGTGAAGTGGATGCAGCTGTGGTCCGTCCATTGGAGCTCTGTGGCGTGGCTGAAGTCGATGTCTGTGCTGAACCTTAGCCCTATCAGCCAATCAGATCGCAAACCCTAGGTCCAATAGAAATCCTCGCCCTAGGAGCCAGTTAGAGCACAGATGCAACAACCAGTAAGAAACTTATATAAGGGGCATGTGACCTTAAAAACAAACTGGTGTGCAGGGGGGCAAGGAGGTGCTCCTGAAGTCAGAATCTCCTTAGATACAGACAGGCTCAATGCACACTTTCTAGTTCCTTTTCAACCGTGCAGGTAAGGCCCAAATCTAAAGCCACTAAAATCCGACTTTTCACGCTAAGAAATCACCTTTTCTAGCCTAAAACAAGTGCTACATACGCTTTCCAAACACAATTTAACCCTCAATGCAGATTAAACACACTCTGGTTAGATGACTAAGGGGTGCACATTGCCTTCTTAGCTAGTAAAAAGGTATGGGGGTTGCCTTTCTAAAGGCCTTAGCAAGGTTTAGGGGAAAACCAGGAGAAAAATGTTAAAAGTACAAAATGCACTGAAACTAAGAGATATATTTAAACAGTCACTCTTAGATGAAAACAGCAGTTTTAAAGTTTCAAACTACACAGCACAAAGGCTGTGTTCTTACCTCGTCCCTTTCTTCTCACTCACTGTGCTGTTTGAGGCTCAGAGAAGCTGGGGCAACAAAATGGAGAAGCCAGTCTTTGGGTTCCCGCCACTGACTTAAGTGCACAGGTGTGAGGGGAGGGGCCAGGGTTATTTACAAGACTAAAGGCCAATCACTTGAGCACAACCTGGAGTGAAGGGGGGGGGGGGGGGGGTAAGGAGGTACCACAGAAGTCAGAATCATCTTGGATACAAACTGGTTCAATCCACCCTTTCTAGTTCCTGTTCAACCCTGAAGGTAATGCCCAAATCTTAAGTCAGTAAAATACTGCATTTCAAGCACTTAAACCAATCACTTTTTCTAGCCCAATACGAGTGCTAGATACACTTTCCAAACACAGTTTAAACCTCAAAGCAAATTGATCAGTCTCCTAAAAATACGTAAAAAAATATTTGTAAAATTTTAAATCCAAAAGTCCTTGAACAAGCAACAGGCCAACTGGTGGCATACCAAACCTAAAAAAATGTCACCTCAACAATATGAAGAAACAGACATACCTCAACACTTACCAATCACCCGTAAAAAGACACATTTTTGTTTAATTTCAAACACAATATTGAAAAATAAATACATCATTCATGCTACTAACAACAATTTACTAACATTAACAAAATGTAACATATAGTCAGTGGCGGCTCCTCCAATAAGGAGAAGGAGCATCGGCCCACTGCTCAGCGAGCAGAGCAAAAAAATAAAAATAAAATGATAACAACAAGAGTTATTATAATTTTATTTTTCATTGTGGGACTCGGAGCCAGAATGGGAGGGGCCGGGCTAGCCGCCGTCAGAGCAGAGTGAGTAGTGCTTGCATGACGGTTTGGCAGGCCCTTTTGGGCCGGCCAAACCGTCATGCGCACTGAGCATGTTTTCCACCAGGCTTTGTTGCACAGCCCTGTGGAGAACATGCCCAAGCTCCCAGGCACTGCCTGAGCTGACTGTTTGGCAGCTCAGACAATCACAACACTGCTGATGCAGCGTTGTGATTGACTGGGAGAGGCAGGGAGCTCGGGTGCTTCCAGCTCTGTGGGCGGAGGAGAGGCGGCGGTGGCTGCAACAAGTAAGTTTATTTTTTCATCGCTCGCTTCACCCCCCTGTTCCGAGGCAGCCGCCACTGAGCATGGTTGATGGATAGCCATTCATCATTCAGTCAAACACACACAACACATGGTAAATACCAAAATACAAACATTCCATTTGTGTGTTCACTGTTACCAAAGAAAGAATGTATAATTTACACTGAAATGCTAACACATATAAAACAACAAACGAACAAGTATAACCTTCAAAACCTCATCAGACATTTTGAATGATTTCCAAAATGCTGAAAAGCGCTACGAGGCCTCCGGGTAGTTAGGCGCTATATAAATATTCTTTCAATTCAATTCAATGCTGAAAACCTATTTACGAACTGCAATTCAGGGGTGCTACTATAATTTAGCCAGAGAATGTGGAGGCACATCCAAAAATCAACCCTAATTCTATGCAACTAATCTAAAATGTGTTCATGATGTTTAAAAAAAAATCAACAGTTCTAACAAACATCCCTGTAACAGAAGGTACTAAACATTATGACATGCTAATTGAATCCCCCATTACAAAAACAGTGAAACTAAACTAACCTAGCCCCACTAATGGATTATGTTGAAGATACTTGGGTTGGTCAGCCGATCAGGACACAGACGCCAACCCAAGTACCAGCACCATTTTCCAAGAAGCAAAGGCAAGTAACACAATGGAAGACACTTACTAACGTGACACAACCCTACTCCCTGGACTACACCATTGCATGGTGTTCTGATGAGGTTAAGTACCTGGGGATAACTGTCTCTAAAGATAGAAGACAATTGCTCCAGGCCAACTATGGAAGTGTGATAGAAGGTGTAACAGAATCAGTTACTAGGTGGATTGCCCTGCCACTCTCCATTGCAGGGAGAATATCCCTGATGAAAATGGTTATCCTCCCTAATTGCTGTACTTATTCATCAATATTCCTTTCCCTCCAGGCTAATCCTTTTTTAAGACTTTGGGAACTCAAATCATCAGGCTCGTTTGGGGAGGTAAGAATCCTTGACTAAAATGGAAAACCCTGACTCTACCTTTCACACAAGGGGGGGTTTGAGGCTCCCGACTTTGAACTATATTATCTTAGATCCTAAGTGCATTATGCAACATATTGGTTCATCCCCACTCCACCCCCTCGTTTATGCCACACCCGGTGGTCGAGCAAGGCTACATGGCACCAATGCCTTTGTCGGGGTTTATAGCTACATGCACCAGGGCAAGAGACACTAACCCACCACAGTTGCATGCACTGACAGCATGCAAAGAATTGCAAAAAAACTGGGTACAGGGATGTTATACTCACCTCTGCTTCCAGTGGCCTACCACTCTAAACTGGATGTGACCCAGGAAGTGCAAGGCCGCCAACTACTAGACAAAGTCCCCACTGCAACATGAGGAGACCTCTATATCAACAAACTTTTCCGCACCAGAGAGCAGTTTTTCTCAAATGTAGATCCCATCGCAATGGACCTGTTTATGTACGTTCGGCTGAGACAGAGTGTGAGGGCGGTTAAAAAAGTCAAAGACAAGCATTTAACTCACTATAACTATTTAAGCTGCAAAAAATAATAAGAAATGCTAGCACTTTATAAAGATCAAATGCACTATCCCGACTACAAACTTATCCTCACTCAAGAAACTGTTGGACTTGGCTAGTGTTACATTTACAAATCAAACTCCAAACTTAACTACACCGGGGAAAGTTCTGGACTTTCAGTTGAAGGTCATATTTCATCATCAAAGAACTTTATTCGGATATCCAAGTATCCACAAAAGTACAAATACATAAAAACACTGCAAAAATAAAAAACATCATAAAATCCCAAAGTACATACAAAAATGGACCACATTTACGGGTCAAGCATCGTCTGTCTTGCTCGAACAGCTATTCGCAGAAAAGTGCCAGTACGAAAGATAAGTTCAACATCATCCAGGGTTAATATCATTAGATAAGCATTTTCCAAGCTAATGGGTTTATATTTTTTAAAATACGAAGTTAAAAACCATTTGATATATTTCATATAAAATTTGCAAAAAAAGAATAAATGCAAAACAAATTGTCCACTCAGGCCATCACACGGGCAAGGCAAAAAATCAAGTACATTGTGGTGGCCAAGGGGAAAACAAAGTGCAAATTTAATTGTGCCTTCCCTTAGGCGGAATAATAAGCCCCGCTCCCAATGACTCATCGGAATTGTCAAATAGCGAGGCATGGGTAGGATCAAAAAATCGTGGGCCAAATAAATAGAGACAGTTGTCTTCAAGGATTCCCTGCATAATCTTTCTCGGCCGTACAGTGTGTATAAAGCATGTCTTAGATAATTTTTATGTGGGAGATCATTTGCAGTATGATTGGTAAAGACACTCCCTTGATTAATATTGCAAAGGCTATTATACACTCCAGAGAGCCAAGGGATATCCATACATTTATCACAATTCAAACAATCAGTGATAATATCTCTTGTGAGTGATGCCGCAGGGTTCTTCCAGATAGAAAGCCAGAAGAGAGCAGGGCGGGCACGGACAAAATCTTCAATAAAATGTACGCCCAATTCCTCATGACAAACATATTGTGGAGTGGAAATAGGAACGCAGAGCATCTTCCTGAGACATCTGTTCTCTTCAGATTGAATCCGTCGGCTCTTAGCGATACCCCAAACCTCAGCGGCATACGTGGCGACGGGAATGCATTGGGCTTTATACATTTTTTAAATTGCCAATATGGTGCCAGTATTTTTAGAACAGAGTAAGCTGAGGATTGAGTTGATGGCCTTGAGAACCCACCCCTGGAATGAGTAATATGCTCAGTCCAGGAGTTGTTCGCAGCAAAGACCACCCCTAAATAGGGAAAACTGTTAGTGGACCACAGCTTATCAGCGCCCACCGAAATACAACCTAGCTGTCGTTTCTTAGGGCCACAGGACAACATATAGGTCGAGGGACTCCATGTAAACAACGAACCCCTTGACCAAGGCTTGTAAAGCATTCGGAGTGCTGCCCATAAGGACTGCATCATCCGCGTAAAGTAGACCAGGGAGAGATTTGCCCATAATTTTGGGGACGTCATAGGAAAGAGTGGTTAGGATTTTGTGCAGCCCGTTAATATAAATAATAAAAAGAAGGGGGGCTAACACGCACCCCTGTCTTACCCCTCTATGAACTTTTATAGCTTTTGTCACTTCGCCCCCCTGACCGATCCTGACACAAGCATTAAGGTCCTTGTGCAAGTAGGTCAAAAAATGCACGAGGGATTCATTCAGACCATAATTCAAAAGAGCTGTCCAAAGTTTCGATCTATTAACGAGATCGGAAGCAGAGGACAAGTCCATAAAGGCAAGATAAACTGCTGATCTACGTGCAATATTATATTTACCTAGGATTAGGTTTAGATTGAGGCACTGCTCAATGGTTCCTACCTTGTTGCGGAAACCTAGTTGGCAGCGCTCCAAAATACCATTGTCCTCGGTCCAGCTCAAAATCTTATTATATAAAATCCTGCCAAGGATTTTTAAAGTATTGTCAATAAGAGAGATGGGTCTGTAACAGCTAGGTTGAGAGCGGTCTCCCTTCTTGAAAATAGGGACGATGATGCTTGATGACCAGGTGCGAGGAAGAGGGGTGAGGGTAAGATTATTGAAAACATTTAAGAGGAGCGGTGCCCTGACTTCCAAGTTTGATTTAATAATATCGATGGGTAAGCCATCTTGGCCAGGTGCCTTATTCCCTGCGCTCTGAGTAATGTCATCTTCTACCTCAGATAAAGTTATGTCAACCCTCGGTGGGTGGCAAAAGGACAGTGGAGCCGACCCCGAATGTGGTGCGGCATAAATGGTGGCAAAATGATTCACCCATGCTTCGCCTGAAATAGTACAGCTAATCGGGGTCAGGAACTGGCCTGAACATCGCAGGTCCTTGACAGGAGCCCAAAAGGCATCTCCCTTCCTTAGGTCAGCTGCTCTTGCTAATACATCCCAGCAGTCTTCAAGGATCTCTGTTTTCCTTTTGTTTATTGTCACTCTATACCTACGTCTAGCTTCTCTCACTTCAATAGGACAATTAGGTTTGAAAGACAAGGCCCTGCGCAATTCCCTATTTGCCGCTGAACACTCACGATTGAACCATCTGGGGCCTGATTCAATTTCTCTGCGAGGTGCTGATAATAAAGATTTAGAGGCTGAACAAATCTTAACAAAGTCACAGATAGCCTTGGGATAATGGACCGTGTCTGACAGACATGAGTTAAAGAGACATAAATTATCTCTAACTAAGACACGGAACACTTCCTTAGTATTAATGCCCCGCCATCTGAGTCTAAGTTTATCTGTCGTGGGGGATAAGTTCCTAGCACCACATTCCCTTTTAAAAATGGGCCGTAATTCCAAACTCATGACAACCCTAATGGGGTTGTGGTCGCCTTGACTCATTGGGATGACAACACTCTCTGATAGACAGTCAGCGAGGCGAGGTGAAACAAAGAAATAATCGATAGTTGAAGAACACCCCCTGCCTCTAAAAGTTGGCACAAACTGGGCATTCTGTAAAAAATTGGCAGTAATATCCATGACATTTTCCAAATTGTGAGAGCTCATAAAAGAATACAATTCAGCACCCCTTTGGTAAGAAGTACCTTGCTCATTCGTCCTAATATGCGAAAGGGCATCGTTGAGCAAAGCATTAAAATCGCCGCCCAAAAAGATGCCACCAACTTTATCGAAATCTTGCGTGGACTCTAAATTGGTAATAAAATTAAATAGGTCAGTAAAATTCCTATTTGGAATCGTATTAAAATCATTATTATAAAAATTAATCAAAAAGAAAGAAACTTTCCTTTTAAATAAAAGAGCTTGGAAATGTAAATTATCAGTTGGTATATTCTTAATACTCCCACCGGCAACAATATTAATCCAGATAGAAAGGCCCCCAGATGGGCGGTTCAATCTGGGTTTGGCAGCTAAAATGTTATGGCACTGAAAACCATTAAGATGCAGCTCCTTGGTGGCCCAAGTCTCCTGAAACATTACAATATCCTGCTGGTTTATTAAGCTAAGCCACTCAGGGTCTTTATTCCAGGACAAAACATTTAGATCGTTGGCTGCCACTGTTCTGGTTGATCTGGGTGAGTTATCATAAATAGTGGAAGGGGATAAGGGAAGAGGATCTCTTACATTCTCTGACAATTGAGCATAGTAAATTCGTAAGTGTGATTGTCAGTCAGGAATATCCAGAACTGACAAGACAGAGAAGCGGTTTACTAATGGTAAAACTACAGGCGCATTAGTGTAAGGGCGAGTGAGGGGAGAGCACAAATATCAGTACGTGGTGCAAGTGTTTGCTCTCGTGAGCATGAAATATTACGGACCATCTGAGGCCTACGAAAATTAATGACAATGCAGTCTCCTGTGATATTTTTTAGGAATTGGCCAACCCACCCCACTCTACGCACCATTAAAATTTCATGTAGGTTGGAGGGGTTGAAACCTTTATGTTGTTTAAGCCAATCCACACAATCAACCCACGACTCCCTCCCAGTGCCTGTTAAACAAGGAACACCCGCCAAGATTAAAACATAGGGACAAGAAGCTGGGGGGAATTCAAGACATCAGTGTTGGAATAATCACTAGGAAGCACCGGTCTTACATTAGTCAATCTATCCTTATGCCAAATAGCGTTGGGGAGATGGGTGCCCAGTTGCAAAAGCTTATGATGTGTAGGTGAAGGCTGCTCAGTGCAATCCTCCAGTCCAGAACCAGGGACAACAATAGGCTTTGGAGCAATAAGATACTGAATTTTAGAACATGTTTGGCAGGGGTTAGCCACCATAGTGTGATCGGTGGTTAAGGGAGGAAAACAGCCTCAAGGTCTCTCTGTGGCAGACTCCGATGTAACCAATTGATCAAGTCTATCTTGCAGAGAACTAAAGTTCTTCTCAAAGAGTGCCTTTGTGTAACTCATCATGGTTCTCATGCTTGACTCCAAGGCATCCACAGTGTTATCCATTCTAAATGTAGATGGGATGTCATCAGTCTGAGTACCCGTGGAAAAGGTGGTCACTGGATGTATAGGGAGGTCCACGCTTCTTACAATTTTAGATAGGTTTTTGGGTTTTAATTTAGGGGGGGAGCAACCCGTTTCCGTTTTGTCGCTGGCTCTAGTAGTTTATTTGGGGTCATGGTTTTAGAAGCACGCGCCCGGGTTGCAATTCTGGGGCCATTAGGTGTGGCAATGGGGGGAGTATCCATTATCAGCAGCGTTGGCGATGATGAGGGCATTACTTCAGGCATTGTCTGTAAGTTTGGCGTTAGGGAAAAACGATGATGGGGGATATCACCCTGGTTTAGCGCATCCAGGGATGCGCGTCTTTCTGCAGTTAGGAGATCCAGGGACAGGCATCGTTCGGTAAGCTCAATTTCATGCGTGAGTAAACTTTCAGCCCTAACAATGAAGGCATCCAAAGTTCCCGCTGCTCCCTTGCACTTTGTCATGATAGACTAGTACTGACTGGTGGCGCACCCCACAAACGATGGAAATTAATGACAAATGCACTTAGTAGACGTTTTAAAATAAACACACTAAGTATGTGTCAAAAGTAACTTCTAGATGATAGCCCCCAGGAAGCAGATGTCAGAGAGATGGCCCAGCCCAGGCTCCTCCGGGCTTTGACTGCCGCAGACGGCCCGCCCTTGTCCCGGGCTTCTCCGGCGCTACCCGCGGGCGTCCCGCGATGCGGGAGCCCTCGCTACTACTTATGCGCCACCGGGCGCTGGTTCGACGTATGCGCCGTCGTCTTCCTGCCTCAGGGCCAGCCAGGACCTGTAGTCCTAGGCCGCATGGGAGGACGGTGCTGGGGCGATAGGGCCCTGAGGCAGGTAGGCAGTTGCAGTTGCGGCAAAGAAAAGAAGTGTCTCCCAAGCAGCTAAGGGCTACCGCTCCACCGGAGCCCTCGCTGCTACTTATGCGCCACCGGGTGCTGGTTCGGCGTATGCAGCGTCGTCTTCCTGCCGCAGGGCCCGCCGGGACCTGTAGTCCTTGGCCACGTGAGAGGACGGTGCTGGGGCGCTAGGGCGCCGAGGTAGGTAGGCAGTTGCAGTTGCGGCAAAGAAAAGAAGTGTCTCCCAAGCAGTTAAGGGCTCCCGCTCCACCGGAGCCCTCGCTGCTACTTATATGCCGCCGGGCGCTGGTTCGGCGTATGCGGCATCGTCTTCCTGCCGCCAGGCTCGCCGGAACCTGAAGTCCTTGGCCGCGTGAGAGAACGGTACTGGGGCCCTAGGGCGCAGAGGCAGGTAGGCAGTTGCAGTTGGGGCAAAGAAAAGAAGTGTCTCCCAAGCAGCTAAGGTCATATTTACTATTTCTTCTTGGGTCCTTCGGGGGGAGGTGTCAGATTTACAATTCCCACTCCAACTCTGGGGAAAGTGTTGGACTTTGGGGGGGGGGGTGAAATTTACTATTCTCACTCCAAACTTACCTACATTAGGAAAACTGTTTTATTTGGGGTAGGGGTAAGATTTACTTTTCCCACTCATAACTTAACATCATTGAGAAAAGTGTTGGATTTTGGTGATGATATAAGATTTATTACTTCCACTCCAAAATTATCAACAATGGTGTATGAATTGGGATCATCAGATTTACTATTGCTATTACAAACACAACTATAATGGGAAAAGTTGAACTTGGGAGGAAATGGGGAGTCAAGCTGACTATTCCTATGCAAACCTTAACCACATTTAAGAAAGTGGTGTGGTTTTGAAGGGGGATGGGTTCCTATATTATTTCGACTTCAAACCTTAAAAAAAATGGGAATTATGTTGGACTATGGGAGTGGGCGGGGTCGGATTTTCTATTCCCACTACAGCCTTAACAGCATTGGCGGAAGTGTTATACTATGGTGGGTCTGATTAACTATTTCCACTATAAACTTAAGAACAATGGGAAAAGTGCTGGAATTTAGAATAAGGTCAGATTTACTATTCCACTCCAAACTTAACCACACTGGGGAAAGTTTTGGCCCTTGTGGAATGTGGGCAGATTTACTATTTACACTCCAAACTCAAACACACTGGGAAAACCATTGGACGTTGGCTGTGAAAAAAAGACTTTCCACTGAAACTTAACCACCCACTGTGTGGAAAGTGTTGGTCTTTTGAGTCAGATTTATAATCACACTAGAGCAAGTGCTGGACAAACTATTCCCACCAAAACATTACCACACTGTAGTAAGTGTTATACTTTGGAGGGGCCTAATCTACTATTTCCACTCCAAACTGTACCACACTGTGGAAATATGCTAATTTAAGAGCATCATAAAAAAATTATTTTAGAAAAAATAAAAAAATAAATTAAAACAATTATATAAAAAGTAACTAACAAAAAATCAAAAAAGAAGTAAAAAGAGTAAAACATTGTTTTTAAAATCACACAACCAAAATAATTTAACAATAAAAATACATATTTCAATTGTTATTTTCCTTTATTTAAATTATTGAAGAAAATGAAATAAAATAACATTCAAATAAAAAATCAACACAGATTTGAGTAACACATTTAGCAACACCACCATTAATTTAGACAACAAATGTATGCAAATAATATACCTAGTACAATTTAGAAACAAATTATTTACATTTATGGAACTCAGAAAAAATAGTAACAAATTAAAATTTTAAACAAAACATATTTGATATTTAACGAAATAATGTATCATTTATTAAAGTACTAAGTAACTAATTTCAACAATACCCAACAACCTATAAATAAAATGAATGCAGAAAATAAAAAACCTTAAACAATTAAAAATTAATTTTCTCATTGAATAAGAAATTAAATTATAATCTAATATTTTAAAAAATTCAATGAAAAAGGTAAAACTCACAAAAATAAAACTTTTACCTGCACTCCCAGCCCTATACCTCTACAAACCCTACATTTTACACAAATTACAAAAATTTCATACATTTAAATAAAATAAATAATAAAAAAATACACATAAAATTAAATATGTCACACCAATTTTAAACTTTAAATATTTACCACAATATTAACAAAATATTTTTTGAAAGATATTCTTAACTTCGATACTCTATCCCACGATATTCTTCACATAACAATATTTACTACAAAATATTTGTGTCACATGATATTTTGGAAACAATATTATGTCGGAACACCAGTATTCACATAACCAAGCATAACTGCAATTGTGACTGGATATACATGACCCCATCTGTGTATACACATATGCAATGGATAATTCCTGCAAACCAAAGATACAACAAATTAGTATCTTAAGTAAACATGTGCACTTCTCCCTGTTTTACAGATAGCTATGTAAAATTTAGTCACTACACACACTTTGATAAAGTATGAAAGACAGTTTTTACATGACTTCTGTAGAACTGAAAAATAACCAATACTGTTAATAATCTCCATCAGTAAAATACCTTACACATGGCATTCGTAAATACATATGTAACTGCAGTCCTCCCTCTTTTGAGCCTAGTAAACTACCATAGCCTACATAGTTTATACAAATGTTCAAGAGAATAGTCGAATGTTTGTTTTCCGTCAACCACACAACTTAAGGATATTTCACTGCAAACCAGCTTCCATTTAAAACAATGTTTTGCAAAAGAACAAACCCATAAGATGAAATTCAGAATCCATGTGCGATGTTCTGGCTGCAGCAATATCGTAGCACAATTGTTTAGCAATGGACACCATAAACCACAAGGAGAATTACACCCAATAATTCAAGGTGGCTGCCACTGGACTGAGACACATAAGAGGTTGTAGTCTGTTGGGTATCACAGTTCATTGCGAGCCCACTGCCACACACCTTTCCCTCCATACGTGTTCAGTTTGAGTTCTAACAGCACCAGCACCCCATGATGACCGCCAACCTTCTGTTTGCTGAATAGCAACCAATGCAAGGGGTTTTGCAGTACTACCTCACAGGCATGTGCTACACAAAGAAGTAAGCAGATTCTCCAGCCTTCCTAACACTGCAATGCTCTGCAAGGGTGGGCCTAAGGAGCCTCCAATTCACTCAGCAGCTTGCAGAGACTGGGCACCCTCTTGAATGTAGTGCACTGAGGAAGGAATTCAACTCTATCTGACTTTTGCTCCGACATCTAAGCATGACAAAGCCTTAAGGTGCTAAAAGAAATCTGACCACAGTACACGGTCCGCACAAAAGATAAGGTGGACTACTGGAGAACAGCATGGATGAAGAGGCCTGCATCAGGCTTTAAGTACTCACTATGGGTAGGCACATGTAATGTTTGGGTGGTGGATTTTGTTGTTGGGCCTGAAGAAGAGCCCTGAGTGGCAAGATACACCAAGGCACAACCAGGGTGATCCCATTGCAGACTCCATAAGTGATGCTAGCGCTGCCCCTGTTGCCCTGAGCACCATACTAGTTCAATAGACAACAGTTGCAAACTAGATATCCTGTGAGGGGTGAAGTCCCTGCTCACTGTGCTCTGAGGGGTTATGCAGCACACACTCCAAGAGAGACACAGCCACCTCAAATGCCAAGACAACAAATGCGTTGCCTAGGCTATGATCAGGTAAAACAAAAAGGTACTATGTAACCCAAATGAAACACAAAAGGGGCAATAAGGCACATACATACAGGGAGAGGAGGATTGGCAAAACTTTTTCTTGACCTAGCCAGTCACTCGTCAGAAGACTTTTCAAACTACCATTTTTTACAAGATGGCAACAAAGGGAGACTAGGTGGGAGACTTGGGCAAAAAGAGTACTTTATATGGGTACCCCTCAAGAGTAGTCTATGCTATTACCTTAATAGTGCACAGTGTCATTTGCTACTTCTAAAGTGCGGAAAAGCTCAACAGCCAGCTGGATGGTAAGAAATGCCAGAAGATGTGTGTGATGGCATTATTTCATCAGAGACCAAAGGCCTCTGATTTACACACTGTCAATGTGGCCTCCTCAGCAGACAGAGGATGTGTCCATGACCAAAGTGACGCTTGTAAAGACTGGGGAGAGCAGCTTGTCACAATTCACATTAGCATCAGCCTCTTCCACTCACTTAAATTAGCTGCTTCATCGGGCACACGGATCCTCTCTGAAAGAAAGGCACTTCAAATGCCGAGCTCACTTAAGGAGCAGATTCTATGGCAGGACCCAAAATGTGCCACATGCCATGAGGAACCAACAGGATGCAAGCTAGCAGAAGACCAGGCAGCCTCAAATCTGTTAACGCTGGAACAGCTTCCCATGCCTCATACATCAGGACTGGAACTTTAATTTCACAGATGTGCTATAGAGGTAGAAGGACCTACACAGCGACTGTGCAGAAGAGGAGCCTGACAAACACCAGACTCAGCAAGGTTGAAGATGAGACTTTCTGCATATGGTCCAATACTAGCTAAGGCCTGCCACCCTCTAAACCAGTCATCGTGATTCAGGAATAAGGTTATCTCTGGCATTCAAGTATGAGTTGTAACCCCCATCCTAATATCCATAAAGATCTGACGAGTCGATCTCTGGGCTGAAAGGCAGGTGGCGAACTGGTAATAGTCTGATCCTACTTCCTTTGGACGTGCAGGACTGACCCATGAGTGCTATTATCCTGCAAGTCTATCCAATCATTCAAACCTTGTGATCCAAGGAGAGCAGAACATCTGTGAGGGTCATCTTCAACTTTTCATTTTTGAAGAATGACTTCAGCATCCTGAGGTCTAGGATCGGTCTCAAAACCTCACCCTTGTCAGAGACCAAGAGGAAGTACTGTGAGTAACAACCCATTCCCTGCTCTGATTCAGATGCATTCTCAATCCCTCCCTTTGGACAGCAATATGAACACCTCTTTGGAGAGGATACTGGCATGATAAGCCAGTATCTGTCTAAACGAAGGAACATGAGCAAGGGTGTCTAGAAAGGGAAGAGCACAACCAACCGGAACCTGGAGAACCTATTGATCTAAAGTGATTGAGTGGCGATTGGGTAAGTTAAGTATTCGACCCACTTTGAGCCCCATATGCCTGCTCAAAGGTGAACTATTGGAGTCTGAAAACTTTGCCTGGAGAAGAGGGGCAAAAGGACTGATGCTACCAATTCTGTACCCCCTTTTGGCACCGTATCTTCTGACTGGCTGCACAGAGATGCTTTCAAGTTATATCATTTTCACTGTTAGATGCAACACCTTAATGACAGATTCTTAAGGACTCATATCTTGCCTTTACATAGCCACCTCCATCAGTTGATGTACATGAATATTCTTTTTATTGTTGATTTAAAGTGAGGATATGTGTGGTATTTGTTAATCTGTCTATCTGATACTTAGATTATCTCATTACATCCAAGTTTGTTTGAGAATGCTCTGATTTACAGCGTTCTGTTGCCATGGTATGACTGGACAGAACAGTTGGCACAGTTGGTGTAGATATGAGTTCAACAAGATGTATGTCCCTGTTTCTGGTGGTACCATTTACTTATCAATCTACAAACAGAAGTATTACATCTTTATCTAATAAAGAGACTACAGAGACTCTGCATTCTCTGGCGTGTTACTACAGCATGCAAATTCATACGTAAAAACAACAATCAACAAAGGGGCCGATTACAATACCAGAAAGGCTGCGAAAGCGATTCGTATTTTTAAATCCGATGCGGAACCTATGTTTACGATCAAATCGGATACATTTTCGACCAACCGATTACGATGCAAGGAAACTGTTCAGGCTGTCCGATTCGGTTCCGACTGCCATTCGGATAGCCTGAGTCGTTCGAGCAAAATCGTACAACTCTATGAACACGGTTTCTGACCGAGCAATTATGATGGCTGGAAAACAGTGTTTTGAGTGTGAGACTACAGCAGAGTGGGACTATGGTAAGGAGGAAGGTGTGGATGTGTTGAAGTGGTGAAAATGTATTCTAGAGCATGACTAAAGTTGCAGAACATATTAAGGTGGCTGTGCTTGCAATAGATGGGTAAGCAAGGTAGAAATGCATAAGAAAAACATTTGAAGGGCAATGGCCATGAGGCTATTGTCTTCTCAGATTGGTTGCTAGCTTTGCATGGACTTCTTTAAAGTTATTCCTGGAGGCCCTTGTAAAGAGTGCTGGCAAATGGTCAAAGACTCACCAGAAGATTGTAACCTTCCTTTAAAGCTCAAGCAGATTTCCAAAAATAAGAGGTCTTGATTTTGTGTCCCACTACCTATTTTTCAAGGAAGTCTCTTGACCAGGAAGGCACTGACATCACTTCACATTTGTGCTAGGTACGATATACTATCAGTCTACAAGAAAGGGGAAATCACATCCTTGTTGGCACAGCCAAAAAACGACTAACTTGATAAGCACAAATTTAAAGAGTGTGCAAATGGTGCAAAGAGAATGGACTAGCGGCCTCGCCGCAGGCTCACATGTACTTAAGACAGGTGAGGGATGGATTGAGCCAGTTTAGGGGAGTGAGCCAACCGTGACTACATTTGTGTTCATTTTCACAGGCTTTCCCGCAAAAGTCAACCATTGGTTTCCTGAGGGTTAATGGGGTTGCTTCAGTGGCCGGCAGGGTAGCCGAGCAGATCAAATAAGGGAATTTCTCACTTGATCCCCACCTTCATGCCTTGCTGCCTGCCTGTGGCAACCAATGTTGCGCTCCATTTCCCTTACTCCAGCCCAGTAGCTCTTTTTAGCCGCCCTCCCATTCCCTGTAGCTTGCATGACTCTGGGAGTGTTTTTCTATTGTCTGTGGGGGTCAGAGAAAGAGTTGCGTTTGGCCACAAAACAGGTGGACAGCCTTGGCATCAGGAATATATGTGTGCAGGCAAATTCAAGATGGAATTGGTTTTAAGCTGTTGGCTCAACCCCGGACAGAGGTACTACTCTCTCTAGTGTAGGGATGGTGACGTTGCTATAGTGATTGTCCATTGCGTGACAGGATACTCCATTACACATATTGGGAATTCTAGAGGGAACGGTGGCAGCGCCAAGAAACCAAGGTAGGGCACGGTTGCCTAGGCCATCTTCCATTTGGCTGGCAGGCAGATTACCACTTTTGGGTGGATCTGGCATGCATGGTTGCTTTGGGGAGACCAGCTTTCATGCCCCTCCCTCTAACTTGAGAGAGCAGGTGGGCTTGCCTTGCAAAGGACTATTAATGGTGTGATCCACAAGGGGGCTTTGTCTCCTGGTCAAGTGAACCAGGTGATGCCACAGGGGACCTGAGGTGTGGTCAACCATGATTCTGGGTTTTTAACAAATATGAGAATGCTGGTAGGAGATTTCTATGTATTAGTTGTACAAAATCACCACTACTGTACATATTGTAAGTAGTAAGGATTTTACTTGATATGTAATGTTTATGATATCTAATAAATACAGCCTGAGAATCGAATATATTTTTTAACATAACAATGGCAGTGAGACTTCAGTTTAGTCATTTTTTCAGGACCAGCATTGTGGTTAAAAGGGGTGATGTCTGATGTCTTGGAGAGGTTGGGTTTGACTGGTCTCAATACGGTCACCAGTTGGAGTGATAGCACAGATATTTTGCATTTTGAGGACCAGTAGTGGAGAAGTGTGGCTCAATGGTTAGAGCAGGCAGACCTCGATGCAGAGCTCTGGCCAGGGACCAGGGTTTGATTCCTGCCCCGGCGGGTCTCGGGCTCGTAAGTTCCCCTGACCGGATATTCTCGCCTCAGTGCCTATTCTGATCATGGGTCCCACGCTGCAACTCTGGGCCATAGCTTGCTTAGTCTACACAACGGCCCCCACAACGTGAGGGATGCCTGGTCTGCACCATGGGGGTGCCCAGGAGTGGACACTTCACAGGGAAAGCCAGGAAGGGTTCCCTTGCGGTATTTGTACAAGCGCCGGGAAACCCACTGCGGGTAGCTGTGTGCTATACAAGTACAAAAAACATTTACATTTACATTCAAACAACTGGTGAACAATGCTGGGATCTTCATCATGTTAGACAAAGTCTAATCATTCATGAAAAGAATTGCATACTCATAGTGTTTAGCATTAACTAATTAAAGCTAGGAAGTTATCTTTGGCACAAAGGGATAGATCAAATGACGCTTCTACTCCCACAGTCGAGGAAAATTGTAATGCATTCACAGTTCATCCCAAGCTTTCTTTCCTAAGAAAGAAAGAGGTAATGCAAGTGGTGCAAACCTCCAAGCACCCATCAACGCAATTTAGATTCTCAGCTTCCTTCATCTTTCTTTACAACGGCTGGAGAAAGGATTTGACTGGACAGCCGTGGGAAAGCATAACATGCATAACTTGGGTCTTACAATACACCGAGAATGAGAAATACAACTTGGAATTAACACATCACTTCAAGTAGATATTCACTTTTCTCGGTCATGGTCTCCCGGAAATACATTAAAAAAACTGCCAATCTCTCACTCATCTGGTAAACATTTGCGTTCAAATTGTAAAGTACAAAAAATGTAATTCTCTACTTTCTACTGCTGTTTACTCCAGCACGCCATGCATATTTTTATAAATATTACAAGCAATGGTAAACGGTTGCCTGCACTATTTACGTTTATAATACTGGACTAATACAGTAGGGGGGACAGTGATTTCCTGAATGGAAAATAAAACAGTTTGCTTTGCCTTGTGGAAGATGTTTTGTCTTTGCCCGAACATACAAATATTTATTTCTTTTACTGATTACAATAAAATCCAAAATTGCAAGTTACAACTTACGGTTCAACACTGAAGATGGTGTCATCTTTGACAAATAATTTTCCGCTGGATCCAATAGATTTCCCTGAGAATAATAAAAGATGAGCTAAAGAGGATGCTTTCTGTTCACAAATGTTATTACCCGCTTGAGAACCTTCAGATTTTAAATCATAACATGAACAATGTATTTCTGTTATTTTCCTGTTGCACATGTTGCTCGGATATGAATTTAACTTAAAGAAATTAAAAGACAAGAGGTGTTTGGAAAAACAGGAACAAGTCTCGACAAAATGCGTCTGGAGAAAGTCTCTCAGTGTACAAAGTTTTGGCTGACATTATATACATCTCGTGAGGTACAATAAAGTAATTTCCGCTTTCCTGAAAAGCATCTCAGTCATAAATTAACAAGCTCAGGCATCAGATAAGGACACAGATGGCTCTTGACCTCCAGGAGAGCAAGTGTGGGCCAATGTGTATGGGTCCAGATGTCTTACATGAGGAGCGTGTGATCAATACCTGTAGTGTGCATGTTGTATCCTGATTGGCTTAGTGTTCCTATCTAATGTGGAATCTAGCTTAGTGGTTTTTGGGGGAATGCAAGTCTTTGGCCAAACGTGTTTTATTGGGGCCAATTTCCTCGGTCCAGCTTGTGGTACAACTATCTATCTGGGTGCATGTTTGTCTTTGGGTTAAGAGAGACCCCACCGGTGACATGTCACTTGATAGGCATGAGCGCGGGTTACAGGGCCTGCCTGACCACATATCTTTGACTCAGGGTTGATGGGGAGGTTACCTTGGGTAAATCCAACAGCAATGACACAAGTTCGTTGAAACTCAAGAAGATTATATGGCAGTCACTGGTATCATTATATTACTGACATTCTCAATACTGTGCGAACAGATGTCATAGCATACATTGACATTGTCTTTACTGATATTGACACAGTCATGCTTGCCGAGGTCATAGCGTACATCGACATTGTTTCTACTGGTAACAATATTGTCATTCATGCATGGGTTATTGCAAACACTGACATCAACACTGTTGGGTGGGCACAGATTAGGGCATACATTGACATTGCATTTATGGGTATTGACATGGTTCTGCAGACAAAGGTTATGGCGTTATGAACCCCAATGTACCCCAACATAGGCCTAGGTAGTAGCACAATACTTTACCTTCATCTGTCATACCACTGTTCTACATAATGGGTCTGGCGCTGACAATTTACCTAGTTAGGAGCTACATCAATGTTGTGTGGTTTTCTTCGAAAACTTGCCTAATTTATTATGCATGAGGATTCGGAGTATCACAGCAGGAATACCATCTTCTGCATAATAACTCTGTATAAGGGTCACCACTATCATCATCCTTGCCCGACATGCCCATAGTACACTTCTAGGTAGAACCCCTGAGGGAATCTTTGGGTATATAAGCACTATATCTTCGCTGGGCAAACGAGAGGAGAAAGACTTCCATGCTGACATGAGACGCTGCGGTCACTGCACGCAGACACTCCAGCATGCAGTGATCGGACATTCCTCGAGGGGTGTCCATCTCGAGATCCATCTTGAGACCAAGACTGGGTGCTTCGCTCTCCTACATCAGGTAATGAGGGTTGGCTTTATCCTAAGGGGATTCTTGGCTATACATCTACAGCTAGGTACACCGAGGTAGATCTAGTTAAAGTTTGCATCGTAGCGCATTATTACGGTCATGTATCTATATGCTTGCATATATTCATTGTTTTAGCACTATGGTAGAATTCTACCTTTTCTTTACTCTGCTGGTGCTCATAACCGTATATATCTGTTTCTGTCTCATGGTTGTTGCAGCCCACGCATTTTATACTAGAATGAGGCTGATTCAATAAATTCTTATTAAAAACGTCCCCAACTTTTATTCTGTGTATATCTCTGAGACCAAGTGAGAAACAGATTTGTTTGGGCAGACAGGTGTTCTCAACTCCGCAGAGACATAGCTTAAAAACCACCACTGAATGGCAGCTTGGGAGTCCCTGACCTTGCCCGATACTTCCAGGTCACCCAACTGTGAATCCTTGTGGTGTGGTCGAGAGCAGAGTCAGAAAAACATTGGCTCTTTATGGAAAGGGCCCTTGCCGGGCAACCCCTGTGGAGGATTTCCTTCCTACCTAAAACTGCGCAACCTTCCAATTGATGGGATTGATTAGGATGGTGAAAGGACCACCACCGTCAGCCATGTGGTGGCGGTCCTTCTATCCGTGGGTTTCCCCGGCCAAATTAGGTTGGCGGGGGAAATAATTTCCTGACCGTGGTGGACGGAATGACAGTCAGCTACTTGTCCGCCATAAGCAATCATTCAGATTGACTGGCGGACGGTCCAGGAACCATAAAATGGTGGCGGTGCTTAGCCGGCACCGTCCACCAAATTATGATGATGGAAATTGCAAGCATGTGGGGATTACTTAGGGTGGCCCGTTGCGGGTCCCCATGTGTTGGGGGGAGGTGGGGTGCACTTGGGGGGTACCATACATTTCACACCACTACTTGGCCGGCACTGTGTGGTGCCTGCCACGTAGTGCAGTGAAATGCACAACATGGTTTTTCGCTTTACGGCGGGTGCTGTTGTGAGTAGTGTCCGCCGCAAAGTTAAAAACTAAAATGATTTGGTATGCGGGAAAGCCGCATGTATTGCGGACAGTCCAGGTTTACCACAGGATGGCGGACGGACTCAAGTCCGTCCGCCATCCTAATGACCTCCTAAATCTCTCTTTCATCACAAAGCCAGTGCTAGCAATATAGGACAAAGTGGCGACCAGAATGAACTTCACCTCCTTTCCTTCCCCCTTGACTCCCATAGTAGGGAACCCAACTTTTCACCTGGCTTATCTGACCTAGCCTTCCACTGCTGGAATCTAACAGGATGGAGATCGGTGGGGCAAATGTTCGACACAGAGGGCCCTATATTGTGCGTTTCAATCTCTTCGCTCTATACACAGACCCCCTGAAGGTGAGAGATGGCATTACACCCAGATCTGTCATTGGGTGATACAACTCTCCATTCACCCAGGGACACAGCGACGTCTTATGAAAGTTGGTTGCTCTCTTTTACAGCAAACACACGCCTCATCACACATTTATATAGGCTCCTAAGCCCCGACAGTGCATCTACTAAATTCCTGACCAGAAGCGATGGGAAACTGGAAATTGGCAGCAAACTATCCTTGAAAGAATGGGACGATATGAACTACCGTGCTAGACACATGGCCTGTAAAATTCCAGGCATTGAAACAGCAACCAAGAGTATAACTTACTGGTACCTCACCCCCTCCAGATTACACAGGTTCACACCATCTAGATCACCTGAATGCTGGCGCCACTGCGGAACCCCTGGCAGGCTACTGCACATATTATGGGAATGCCCGAAACTAACCGATTACAGGGCACAAGTACTTAAGGACATAGACACACACCTAAAAACAGAAATTCCCAAATTTCCGACATATAATCTCCTTGTTCTCCCCAATGCACTTACCTTCCCATTGAAATCCCGCAGAAGCAGACAGATTGGGTTAGCACAACTGGCATTTCTTCAGAACATCCTAGCCACCAAGCCTGGCTACACAAATTGTGGTATATAATGGGGATGGAGCGAATCTCTCTCACACTGATGAATCAGAGCTATGCATTCCCCAAGCTCTGGGACCCCTTCTTAAACCTCTAGACAACAGAGTTTCGCGAGCTCACATGTCCTGGATCCCTACACCTTTTTCGTCTATCGAAGACCAATGCGGCAACCATTTAAAGACACCATACCGAGGTGAGACATGAGAGACAGGGACACTTATACTATTTACTTTAAACTGGTGCCGGGGTCCTGGTTGGGGAGGGCTGGGGGAGTTATGGAGGTATTACGTAATTGTAGCACTGCAACCTGCAATTACAGGACATTAAGCAAACGTATGTTATAACCAAAACTACGATAACGAAATTTAAACCATAAATATAGCGTTGCACATGTGTGGTATTCGTTACTTGTGGTAAATATAAGCTTTGGATATCACTTTGTGTTTTTTTAGTTGGAATCTAGTTACAGAGCAATGTATATAGATGCATTTTGAAGCTCATCCTTTTAAAAACGTGTCTTCTAATTTGTTGCCTTAGACTCCTCTAAACAGAAAGCAGGATTAAAAGTAGAAGATGTACCAAGCTTCAAAAAATTCAGAGCAATAAAGACGTAAAACAAAACAATAAGAATCCAATGTATAAAAACATTCAATGGGACTATGAAAGAGACTTGTACAATGATTTTGTTGCATATGCACACTGTGTCTACTTTATGTATTGTACAGTTGATACACCAAGTTTGTATGCTCGTGGGTTACGTTACTCAGACCCTCTGGTAATATGGTCTGAGAAATTGTGGTGCAAAGAACAAAAATATTTTTCCAAAGCATTTAATGAATGTCAATAGCACCTAAAACAGTATATTGTCAACAAACTGTGTAGGAGAAGGTGCTAATAATTACTAGGTAATTCATTTATCACTTACAGTTTATAGTAGTGTTTGTTCAATTCACCAAGCATGCATAACCCCTTATAAAACAGAAAAAATCATATCCAAAATTGTTACCTAACAGATGTGAGTAAAGCCTGCAGGGACCAGTCTTGACTGAAGGAGGGCAGATGGTGTTGAAATAAAGTCCCGATCCTTCACGTATCGGACTCAACATGGGCGGAGGGGTGTAGGGATGGCAATGTAACAAATTGCCTAAGAGGTAATCTCCCAGGAAAACAGATGGGGACCGGAGGTGGCTCTGGAAACAGCCACTACTTCCAGGAAGAGGTAGCACCTCATCTGCCAAGGGCATCGGGGGTGGTATGAACAGCGCTTTTGGGCGCGGTCTCTTCTTCTTTCTTTTGTTGCGAGTACTTTCCTTTGAAGCCTTTTCCGGCAGGGTTTCTTGATCAAATACCTGTGTGTACAAAGCATTAAAATAATCCTTTACTGAAGCCATTTCATCGCTCTTCTACTCTTAACAAACAAGACACTGGAAGATGCCATTCATTTCCATTTCAATCACATATCTCTCTGGAGCGTGTGGATTACATGAGGGTCTCAACATAATATGGTTCTAGTTACATTCTAACCAGTTGTTTAAATTCTTATTGGGTGGTGTCCTGAAAATTGCCCATTCATACATGCATAATGCCACACTGCCCATACTCATGGAATGATGGGAGATGGAGTAGCTGGGCAAGTGGTTGATCACTTCTGAATTTTATCAACGAAAAAAACACGTGAAACACAAGTTAACTCACCTTAACTCAGCAGACATGATACATAATATGAAAACAAAATCTAAACTAAAACAGAAAAAGATCGAACACCCTCTCCTCTTAATGGATACATAATATCGACATTAAAGTGGAGTAATAGCCTCCCTCTCTTCCACGTATCATATGCATTGACAAATTTCTTGTGTGTTACTCCTCAATGTACAGGAACATACTTGAAGATCCAAGAGGCAAACAGGGTTTAGCTATACTGTTCATTCTATCTATATAAATGCGCCACTAATTGTTCCATGTCCTGAAGAAATCACATACTGTAGTAAGAGATAACAGAATATTTTTTCTCTGCCGTTCTCTGCCAGAGGCTCTACAACCCTTTCATTAAATCTGACAAATCCCACTTTTTTCCAGAAGGCAGTGATTAGCAGTTTTGCAGCTTAAAGCATTTGTAGTAGTAAAATACTGTGGGCCTTAGTTAGGCGTTTTGTCTGTCATCCTTGTAAGCCTAGAATAACAACCCCAGTTACCCGAGATAAGAAAACCTAACACTCTCTAAAATGTCTAAGCACCTTCCGGAATGATTTATTATTCAGAGACAAGAAATATGTTGCATCCTCTTGCCTTTGAATACGAAAACAAACCGATAAAGAAGGGTCCTAGGGCATATTTCTAGACCTAGCATGGACACAGCCCCCAACAATGAACGTAATAAACACAGAGGGGCCGATTTAGATTTGGGAAAAGGCCCTCCGAATAACCGTACAGAGCTTTTTTCCCCGTACGATTCGTATGGAGAACCGTTCCCGTACGTACGACCTAGTACGATGTGTACCCAAAGCAGTTCTCCGTACGAATCGTACCGAAGACCATACAACTCACTGATCCGTACGAATCGTATTCGGAACGTGCAGTACGCGATGTCCGTACGGATCGAAGCTGTATTTTCCGACCCAGCAAGTACGAATCGTATCGACAACACTCCGTACAACTCTTTTTCTATGGGAGCTTAAAACATCCGTAAAAGCAGATTTTGCCTCGAAATGCGTACGAAACGTACCCTCCCGGGTACGGTGCGTACACCCCATGATAGCAGGGGTACGGTGCGTCGGGATACAGTGCGTACATCCCTGGATTTCAGGGGTACGGTGCGTATGTCCCCATGCGTAAACCCCAAGAAAGTTGGCGTACGGCGTGTAGGGGTACGGTCCTTACCCAAGGCCGTAGGTGTACGGTGCGTACACCCCTTGCGTTTAGGGGTACGGTGTGTATGTGAATGTGTGGCTCTCCGTACGAATTGCCTGTACGCAACGTTTTCCGTACAAATCGCGTATTCATTACCCGGTCCGGATCGTACTTGGCGGGTCGTACGGCATGTTTACGAATCATACGGTTCACTGTGAGAGTCTAATTCGTACGGATTTAACCTTGTTTTTCGTACGGTTATCACGGATTCGGATGTATTTCTATCCTACAGATCGTACTACGCGATTCGGATGTATTTGTACAATTCGGACGGAAACGGCTTTGAATACGAATCGTCGTACGGATTCGTTTCCCCAATCGAAATCGTCCCTAGAGTGTCCACGGGTCTATCTACAACAAATTAACCTAAAAAAGACATGGACCCACAATACCAGTGTTTGACAGAGCGCCCTAAAGGTACGCCTAATGGATAAGGATACCCATCAATCACTGTCTGATACCGCCCTGGTCATCATCTGGCTTCCTTATATCCCTCTCATAGTGAATCACAAAAGATGTATGTGAGGACTAGATGGACACATCCATCATTTAATTATGAAGCACGGAGTCACTTAGAAGATGTTAAATGAAGGTATCAAGTGATGGGTAAAAAATAGAAAGAATTGCAGTGCATGAAAATATGTGAAGTAATGGTGAGTTAAAACTGGGTAAATGAGAGAAACATGAGTTTATTATTATCACTCAGTTGCCCAAGAGTAAAAACAGTGCAAAGAAATGGCAGTTGAAACAAATACCTGCTAATAAGGTTTATATGGTAAACATGTTTCAGCAGAAAAACAGGACACTATTATCCCCTGCCTTCATCAGGACATTAATCACTAAATTGCTACTGCAAAAAGTGAGTATATAAAAAATAATAATGAGATTAATGGACCATTTCACCTAGAATCCTAAGTGTCTGGTCTCTCCTTCTGTGTGTGGATTTCTCAACAACTAGTTAGCAGGAGGGCACGGCCTCACCTCACCTGGCTGTGGCTCAGGGAGAAGAAGCACCGCTCTCTCCGTCGGTACTCCAGGCAGTCAACCGAGCCCGACGGAGAGAGCGGTGCTTCTTCTTCAAAGAGAAGAACAACAAAGTATATGTCATATGATGGTCTCTGATTGGTTAAAGTTTTTTCTGTTAACTTTCTCTGTGTTTCATGGGAAAAGGAGTTTGTTTCGTTCATGTATGAAGGTTGCTGTCTAAAATAAAGTGAAGAAAGAGGAGCTTCCAAGTCCTTAAAAGAATTTAAACTTTCCATTTCTTAAGCTACGACATTTTATATTGACATCTCTTTTAGAATTTCCCATAAATGAGGAAACAAGTGCAGCCTGTATCCTGCTGGTGGGAAGAGTGTCATTTGGCATTGTTCCCTTTTCCACTGGTCCGGCACTCCTAAAACTGGAGGGAAAGGAGGAAGTAAATATAGGAACTTCTTAAAGCTCATCAGAGGATGCTTCTCTCAGTTATCCGGAGCATGGCCATATGCTTGGGAAGACAGGACATTTGCTGTAGAGATTTGTAACAAGTATAACCTAATCAGGATATCCCCATTTGTGAAACACCATATTAATTTGTGTTTCGTCCAGTTCCTATTTGTAATTAGATGAGGGTTCTCTGCATAAGGCATCTGCATATAAATTAAGAGCCCATGGAATATGCTCAATCAATAAATCCATTCTGGGTTTTATGGCATAGAGTGTTATCTTATCCATTGTTTATTTTTAAATATATAAAACATTATTGTCACACTGTCTTTAAGGACCATCACAAATCTGTTAATTACTTAGGGGTGAATCACTTGGAGAAGCAGTCTGATTGTCCTTATTTCCAGGAGGTTAATGTGACACTTTGTTTTGTCTTAGGACCAAAGACCACTGAGAAAGAGATTGTTCAAGTGGGCACCCCGACCAGTTAGTGAAGCATCTATTGTTAGATATATTTCAGGTTGAGTCTCCAATATGGTTTGGCTCGCAAAGATGTGCTCTGACACTCTTCACCAATGCAGAATCTCTCATTTGAGGGATATCTACACTTTGTCTTCTCAATCTCCATCCAAATGATCCATTGCTTGTTTACGTCTTGCACTGGCTTTAATCGAAGTCTGTACTGGGATAACAGGTAAATGCATGCTTCCTAGCAGCTATTTCATCTTCCTTGCTGTAACAGACTGCTGCTTTTGAATGAACTAAACTAATATTTACGATGGATATGTAAACTTGTTCTTCCTTTCAAAAAGGTCCTGGCTCCAAAAAGTACTGCCATTAGTTGGTCACTGCCTTCCGTTGATTGATGACCAAGCTTAGGTTCAACTTGGGTGGCCATAGTGAATGATTTTGCTCTGATAAGCTAGTTGTACAAACATGGGGATACAGGTGGTCGTTCACTTATGTGGTCACATTACGCCTGGCAAGATTACCACCATTTTACATACTCATGTTTGAAGTTGACATCTTTCTTCAACGTTGACACAACACACATTTGCTTACGTGCCTATATGGAATACAATTCTTTGAAATTACTTTGCTTCGATTTACACTTTTTAGTAGCCATATTATCAGAGTCTTGATCATTCTGTACGAGAGCTAAGTTTACTGCTCAAAATGTTGTTGCTTGCTATTGTCTGCTTGATGAAAGCTCTGTAAGGATAGAGTAAATAATGGAGTGGGACTTCGTATTGGCACCATGGGTTTTGTTTGTTATATAAACAACATCACCCCTTTGTCTAGTTAGAGTTTTTCAATGACACTGTTGAGGTCGCCTATGACAGAATTCCAGCCCAGGCTAATTCTGTTAACCTCCTGAGAAGGCTGGTGCCCAGCTCTACCCCAACACAAGCCTACAGATGAAACATACCCACAGGTAACTGGGGAGTTAGATCACCCTTTTTTTTTGGTCCTCATCTCACCTTTCAAGCCTCTGCTGGTCTTATGAAGCCGCCTTCGTGATCTGTGGCTCCTACGGCTTACCGCACTCGCTTGGGTCGTCCGACCGATCCCTTTTTTGTGAGGGAACCTGGTTTAATCATTAGACCAATTATATTAAATTAATCTTAAATTTTTTCCCCAACTCACAAAGGGATGCCAGATGTTTAATAGCTTATCTTCTACACCCTCATAGTCTAAACGAGCCATGGAAAATGAAGCTTTAAGCTAGTCTTCCCTTTGTGGGGTTAAGGGATCTTTCCACCTCCTGCAAACTTCCCTTCTGGCCAGCAAGATCAAATAAATTAATAGGCATCTTTCCTTCTGAGAGAGGGTCTGACTAAGACAACCATCGTCTCCAAAAAACACTAATGACATGTTAATCTCTATGATGGTATTAAAGATATCACAAATGTTGTCGCCCACCTCAGTTCAAAATCTTACAAGTGCTGGACACTCAAAGAAGATATGTAAGTCATTAGCAAGAGGTGTTAAGCATCTGGGGCATTTAGGAGCTGGTTCTGGGGCAAACTTGGCGATTTTCGCGGGAGTATAATAAAGTCTGTTGATGACAAAAAAAATGATTTTTTTTTAGACAAGCGGGCTTGACAAATTTATACAAGGTCTTTAAAGAGTGCTCCTACAAGGACTCTATTGATGGCCCAACAGGAGTTTCCATCCACACTGCAGCTAAGGGGGGTGTCTCGTGGTCCTCAGTTTCCAACAGGTTGTTATACCATATAGAGATTTCCTTATTGATTGGAAGGATAGATTGCCACAAACCTTCAATCTCTCTATTCCCTCTGACCTTCCCCTTTTCTGCCTTGTACCATGATATTAACTGTAAATATTTGAATCTAGAGAGCCCTGGCCCGATCTTTGCCCTCAGGTACTCCCATGGATGTATCCCCCCGGAGTCTACCGGAGTCTACCAGTTCGGTCCAGACAGTGATGCCTGCCCTTCTAATAGGCAACGCCAAACTGTCCATTAGGCAGTCCGGTGTTCCCGGTGCATCCCAGATGGGGGTACTGTCCAAATAGTATCCAATGCCCCAGCTACGTCTGAGCCTATACCATAGCTCTAAGGCCGCCCTCAAAACCTTCAAGCGTACCCGCTTGAAGAATCTTGGTGATCCAAACTTATATAGAAAAGCCTTGCCGTCTCCTCCTCCCTCCACTTGCACCATTTCACCCAACAACCTGCCCCAGGCTGACTCCCCTGGTTTCACAAGTAGCATCCGTATGCTTTTAAACTGGAATGCTGCTGCGTATAACCTTACATCAGGAAAGGCAAGCCCGCCTTTCTTTAGTCTGCGTCTAAGTTTTTTCCACGCCAGACGAACACCTTTGTTACCCCAGACAAAACTCCCAATCTTGCTCTGTACCTTCATTAAGCTTTTATTCGGGACTGTTAATGGTATGGAAGAGAAAAGGTAAGACAGCTTAGGCAGAATGACCATCTTTACCAAGTTGGTTTTTCCATAGATAGTTAAGGGAAGGTTCCTCCATCTACTAAAGAGGCCGTCAATTTCCTTAATAACCCTGTTTAGATTAAGCTCAGGTATCTTCTCCAATTCCTTTACTACATAAATCCCCAGATATCTCAGCTCAACACTAACTCTCCCCGGCCACTCCAGATTCCAGCGCATCACCTCTGTCTTGGTTTTATTGACAAGAAACCCGGATAGGGACTCAAACTCGCACATAAGCTCCTCCGCCCTCAGGATCGCTGTCTCTGGGTCACTTGTGTACAGTATTAGGTCGTCGGCATAGAGAGCTATTTTGGAGCTGTATTGTTCTGATCTAAAAGGATAGATTGAATCATCCAGTCTCAACGTCTGTGCCAATGGTTCCATATATATATTAAATAAAAGAGGCGAGATCGGACACCCCTGACTGGTTCCTCTCTGGATGTTGAAGCTCGGCATAAGGAGCCCATTTACCAGGATTCGAGCGGAGGCACCCTGGTAACAGTTTTGCAAGGTTCGTATAAAGATTGGGCCAAACCCCATAGCCCTCAGGACCTCCCAGAGGTACACCCAGCAAAAGCCTTGGCCGCGTCTAAAGCGACAACGGCCAAGGGTTCTGTCCTCTGAATGGCCAGATCTATATTACCAATCAAGAGCTGCGACTGTTCCTGAATGTATCTCCCTGCGACGAACCCTTTCTGATCCGGATGTATTAACCTCTGGATCAGTTTTGCCAATCTCCCTGCCAAAATGCCCATAAAGATCTTATAATCGGCATTCAGCATGGAGATTGGACAATAGGAGTCTGTCTTTTTCGGGTCTTTGCCAGTTTTTAAAATCAGAACTATTGTTGCCTCCTTCCAGGTATTAGGAACCTTCCCAGTTAGGCTGTAAACTGAGTTAAAGGTGACCCCTAGTGCGTATATCAACTCCTCTTTAAGGAGATTATAGATTTCGCTTGGGAGTGAATCCGAGCCTGCAGCTTTTTTATTCTTTGATTTTTTAATCTGATCTGCTATCTCCTCTAACATAAAGGGAGCCTCTAATTTTTTCTTACTTTCTTCTGAGAGCACGGGAGATGTTTATTCCTAAGAAAAGACTGGATGGAGCTCGGTAAAGGAGCCAAGTCCTCTCTATACAGTTCCGAAAAAATGGAGAGGAGACAGGACTGCATATCCTCGATCCTACTGGAGATTTCCCAGCTAGCATTAATAATAAGTTCTTTTATATAATTCCTAGCGCGATTCGGTCTTGCTTTCCATGCCAAAAGGGCGCCAGCCTTCTCCCTGTATTCATAGTTCTGCATCATTCTGTAGTTCCACTGCGCCCTACACTTGGCTTCTAACTTCCCTCGGTACTCTGATCTTACCTCTTCCAGATTCTTCAAGACCTGAGTGAGTTGCTCCGAGTCCCTATTGCTAATGCCGTCTCCTTCTTTCTCCAGGCTACTTATCCTCCCTTCAACCCCCTTTAGTGCCTCAGCTTCCATCTTCTTCTTATAGCAGATTATTCCATGTAGTTTGCCCCTTAGCCAGGCCTTATATGTGTCCCATACTACGTCCGATGTTGTGGAACCTGAATTCAAAGAAAAAAATTCCAGAGAGGGAGCCTGTACTGCTTCAACCACCTCGGGATCTAAAAGCTTCGCCCTATTAAGGGTCCATCTCAATGATTGCCGCTGTGCCTCCTTACTCTGATATACAAATTGCAGAGGTGCGTGATCAGAGAGATGACTCGGAAGAACTGATACCTCCCCTAGGTTGGCCATTGACATTCTGTCCAAGAAAACGTAATCGATCCTAGAGGAGTGGCCGTGTTTCTTGCTGTCAAAAGTAAAGCCCTGCTGATCTCCTTTTTGGGCCCTCCATAGATCGATCAGAACCATATCATGGATCATATTAAGTAGTGCCCGACGTACCTTGACTGCCCCTTTATAATGACTCAGATTAGATCTATCTTTCAGAGGGTCTAACAGGACATTGAAATCTCCCCCAATAACATAGGGTGGAGGTTCCAACATCAGTACTGATTGGAATTTATGAATATAAGTTGGATCGTCCATATTGAGGCCGTAGAAAGAGGCACAAATCATGTCAGAATTTTCAAATGCCAATTGGACTATCAACCACCTACCTGAGGAGTCTGATTGTGTTTTTTTTATATTACAGGGAGTACCTTGTTTAATTAATATAGCCACCCCTCTATTTTGAGATGTCTGATGCGAAGCGCTAAAGCTCTTAACCCAAGGGACCTTGGAGAAGATTAAGGTACTTTCCTCGTAACTCAGGTGTGTCTCTTGCAACATGCATATTTGTGCAGTTGAAATTTCTAGGTATTTAAGGATTAGCCTCTGTCTCCGGGGGCACCTTAACCAGTTAACATTCCAGGAGGCAAAGATGGTCCTTCTATCCCTCAGGGCCATGCCAGCCATCGTCCCCATGTTCTACCTGGAAGATTCGGCGCCCCTTCATGGCAGAAAAGACTATACATATGGTTGAGATGAGGTCGAATTTTTTTTCTTTCTTCTCACTGCTCCCAACCCATGTGCCCCCCTGCCTCCCCCAACCCACCTTCCCGTATCCTTGTGTCCCCCCAACCTTTGAGGAACCCTCCCTTCTAATAGGCAAAAGCCTATTTAGCCCTCTTCCCCCCCCATGGAGTATCAATAACATTTCCGTTTTTTTATTTTTTGTTGAAATCCTGCTAATTACATGTCATAAGTGTAAGAAAGACCCTCTAAGTCTGCTTCCCCCCTTGCTCCCCTTGTCCATCTCTGATCTTCGCAATAAGAGCATCCGCCTCTTCCCCAGTTTTGATCTGGTGCATGTGGTTATTCCACATCACCCTTAACAATGCTGGGAATTTCAACTGTGCCTTGGCCCCTATACTGTTTAACTCCTCCAACCTTTTCCCCAACTCCCACTCCCTCGCTGCAGTTATGTGTGATATATCTGATCTTATTTGGAAGATAAAGGAATTAGAGCTGTTGAAGTATATGGAGCCTTCTTTCAGAGCGGAAGACAAAATCTGCTCTTTTACGGAATATGTTAAAAAGTTCACCAGGATCTTCCTGGGTTTCTGTTTTGCGAGATTTCTTCAGAAGGGAATACAATGTACTCTCTGTATATCATGCAGCAAATCGACCTCTGGTGTGTCCTTTAACACTGTTCCCTTAAATAAGGATATTACAAAAACCCTTAATGTCCCCTCCCTCCAGGGCTTCAGGCACATTCAGGAGTTTCAAGTTGTTCCGGCGTGAGTAATTCTCCAAACGCTCAATATCCTCTTTCAGTTCTTTGTTCTGAACAGACAGCTTAGTGACCTCTGCTTCGGTGGTATGCATAGATTCCTTGATCTTAGGGATTTCTGACTCAATTGCCTCGGTTCTGAGGGTGACCTCGTCCAGCCTCTAGGCCAACTCATCACAAGATGCCTTAATTGCTGCTTGATTAGCCTCAGAAATTGAGAATCTGTTGGTCATTTCTGCTTCATTGGTTTCCGATACCGTAAGCCTACTGGTAATCTCATCCTTCACAGCTAGTAATATGTCGGCCAATGTGCGTGAGGTTGCATCTGATTTATCTATAGTGATCTCTGCGCCGGCACTGTCAGATGAGGCGGGATGGTATTCTTGTACTAATTGCGCTGTGTTCAATGCATCAGAGCTTTTGGCCTTTACTGTAGGATCCAATTGGGTGTCTCCTGATCCGTCCCCCCCTAACGCCGAATACCTATTTACCAGGCCAATATCTGAATGCACTACAACCACTGCCTCTACCGGGGCTGGGAGCTTATCTGCATCCCCTCTTTAACCGAGCTCATGGGAGTCACTATTGCGTCTCCTTGTAATGGTAATGGTGACCCCATAGCATTCACTTGCATAGTTGCCAAGGCGGGCTGGGTAGACTGAATGTGCTGAGTGGGCTCGGTGAGCTGTGCAGGCTGAGCTGGCAAGGGAGAGCAGCTGGTAGCGGAGGAGGTAGTGGTAGTAGTAGACATTACCTTATAATAGGTTTTAAGTCGGGGGGTAACTTTTATGCTGGCATCAGCTGCTTTAACGCTTTTACTTTTGCCCTTACTTTTTATGTTTTTCACACTTAAATATTCTTCTGAGGTATTCAGCTTAGCTTTACCCCTTCTTACACGTTCCCTCACTTCAGAAACTGGGGGTGAAATGCGTAGGGGATATACGAGCTTTCCTGTAGTTGGATCAAACACTGTACTGGCTCTTAATGCGTATCAGTTTGTTTTAGCAAGGTACAGACTCTCCTCCCTGTCACTGGTGCCCCTCAAGCTGACCTCACTGCCAGCGCCCTTGCCAGATACTCCCCCTATATCCATACAACTAATTGGAGCACTGATTGAATTAGCCCCGCTTGATTGTGGGGGGTTTAGGGCCCGATTTATCAAGCGAAATTGCGCTAGCAAAGGGCCAGATTCTGAGAATCTGGCCCTTTGCGAGTGCAATTTTTGCATTTAGGATTCGTCATCCCAAATGCAAAAATCGCTATTAGCGAAATCGCATATTTGCGAGGAATTGGATTTAAGGAATCTCTAATAGAGATTCCTTAAATGCAATTCATCAACCAATTTGAAATTGCGAATTCGCAATATTTGGTCGCAATTTACCACAAAGTCTGCCTTCGTGGTAAATTGCGAAAAAAGAGAAAAAAGCACTTTAGTGCATTTTTTTCTTTTGCATGTTACACACACACATGTCCTTTGGACATGTGTGTGCGCAACACCTGTTTAAATTTGCATTTAAGGGGTGCCACAGGGTGTCCTTTGGACACCCCTGGCACCCTTGAAATCGCTATCTTATTTGCGAAAAGCAAATTGCTAATCGCAAATAAGGAATACTCCACATTCATTCCTATGGGCCTTTTGGCCCATAGGAATGAATGGGGAGTTATTCCTTATTTGCAATTAGCAATTTGCTAATCGCAAATAAGGATTGAATAGGAATCGCATCTTATTTTGCGATTCCTACATGAATCCCGTTTTGCGAGTCTGTAATAGCGATTCCTTATGAATCGCTATTAAAGACTCGCAAAACGGGTCTTTGATTAATCTGGCTGTTAGTCCTCTAAATATGTCGTCGTATGTGCTGTTGTATATTTTATCATACCGGGTCCCTGTCAAGTAGTTACCCGCACCAACAGCCTTATTACCCCCACAGGGCGGGGAACAGAAGCATTGATGGCCCCCTACCTTAAAGTTTACTCCGCTACAATGCCGAAATAAGTTTTTACTTGAATTTTCATGTGCCGCTCCTCTCACTGACTCCGCTCCACAGTTGCTGCCGCTGGCTCTGCCTCCAACGACCCGGAACGCGAGCAAGGCAAAGTCGTGCCTCTTCTGCGTCCGAGACGCCTCCTCCCAAGGCCATTCAGAAAAGGGGGTGGTGATGGACAGAGTATCTGAATTAAGCAGAACACTCCTACCCAGTCAATAGATCAGGGCTTGATCCATCACCGTTTTTTAGCTCACTGCACCATCCCAGCTCAGAACCTGGCTACATGCAAATTAGTCTGTCCCTGGCCCAGTGCATCATGGGAACAGGGCAGACCAAACTACCAAGCCAATTCTTTTACTGGAAAGGAAACAAGCTTCCGGGGACCGGTTTCTGGCATTACAGTCCTCTTCGGCCCGGCTTGCTTGAATCCTGATGGTGCAGTAAGCAAGGGACTCATGTCTGAGCATACCCTTCCACGCTTATGGTGGACAAAACGATTCAGAAAAGGGGGTGGTGATGGACAGAGTATCTGAATTAAGCAGAACACTCCTACCCAGTCAACAGATCAGGGCTTGATCCTTTACCGGTTTTTAGGTCACTGCACCACCCAGCTCAGAACCTGGCTACATGCAAATTAGTCTGTCCCTGGCCCAGTGCATCATGGGAACAGGGCAGACCAAATTACCAAGCCAATTCTTTTACTGGAAAGAAAACAAGCTTCCGGGGACCGGTTTCTGGCATTACAGCCGTCGTCGGCCCGGCTTGCTTGAATCCTGATGGTGCAGTAAGCAAGGGACTCATGTCTGAGCATACCCTTCCATGCTTATGGTGGACAAAACGATTCAGAAAAGGGGGTGGTGATCGACAGAGTATCTGAATTAAGCAGAACACTCCTACCCAGTCAACAGATCAGGGCTTGATCCATCACCGTTTTTTAGCTCACTGCACCATCCCAGCTCAGAACCTGGCTACATGCAAATTAGCCTGTCCCTGGCCCAGTGCATCATGGGAACAGGGCAGACCAAACTACCAAGCCAATTCTTTTACTGGAAAGGAAACACGCTTCCGGGGACCGGTTTCTGGCATTACAGCCGTCTTCGGCCCGGCTTCCTCTGCACAGCTTGTGTAAAGTCCGGAAAAAAGGACACAGTAGTATTTTCATAACGTAGCGGGCCGTCCACCAGTGAGGCCTGAAGTATGACATCACGGTCCCGAAAATTCAGGAACCTCGCGATCATGGGTCTAGGTGGTGCCCCTACTTCCGGCAGCCCGCCCGGAACTCTAAGTGCCCTCTCCACTGTAAAAAGCTTGCCGAGTCCCTTAGGCTTCAAATGTTTAAGGATCAGGTCTTCCACAAAGAGAACAGGGGTACGATCTTCTGCCTTTTCCGGTACACCTAGGATGCGAACGTTGTTGCGCCTATTACGGCCCTCATAGTCATCCAGCAGTCGTAGGTTCTCCTCCCTTGCCGCTTGCAATGCCCGGATCTCTCTCTGCACTTCAGCGACGTCGTCTACCAGGCTGGTCGTTTTGATGTCCAGGGACTTCACTTTTTCGCTGGTCTTAGCGTGATCCGTGCGAAGAATGTTAACATCAATTTTAACCGAGTCCAGTTTGGTATCAAGCGCATCCATCCTGGTCCCCATAGACGCCTCAATTCTAGTGACGACATCCATTATGTCTTTCAAGGAAGGCTTGGAGCTGCCACTTGGGAAGGCCAGTCTGGTTGCAGGGTGTTGCCTCTGATCACTCGGAGATCCCTTAGGAAGCGCATATCTGTCCAGTTTATTGGACTGGACGGCTCTCTGCCCTCTCCCACTTTTGGGGGGAGGTTTCTCGACCTCCGGCCTCGCCGCCATGGTGGGTGATCGAGGGGCTTCAATCGGCCGACCAATGTTGCACAAATTCACACCTCCAACAACACTTCACACCTCCTCAGTGTTCCATGAGCCGAACCAATAACAGTCAAGTAGTGCAGAGAGAGCCCCCTCAAAACGCCCAGTCGTCAGGGAAAATTCCTGGTAGCGATTTCCAGGGGAGGCACCACTTCCGGTCGACACTGCCGCTGTTGTCGCATTAGCGCCCGGCCATAACTGCCACCACGGTCCGCGGCTCTGGCAACGGAAAGGCCCAAAACTTCAGACGACGATCCGGGAGGGTAGAATTGCACCTTTCGAGCCGCAATTTCACCAGAGGGCAGCAATACTATTCCCCTATTGAATGCGGTCCTCAGGTCACAGGATATCAGGCAGGATAGACAAACAGGGGAACGGGTCTTACGGAGCTACACGATCACGCAGCCATCTTGGTCCCGTGCTAGGCTCCTCCAGCGCAATGCACATATTTTATACAAGAATCTTAATGCTTCAATAAATATTTGAAATGCCAAATTGTGTATTTCTTGTGTCTCCCGTTTGGGCATACCAAAGCTACGGGCTTTAGCTCTGTTTCCATGATTTCCTTAGTGAGTCAGGGTTGTTATGTTCTGAGGTAGCACATACCACCTGTTACCTTGCTAGGTTAGGAGTACAGATGAAGCACTGTGAACTAGCCAGGACTAAGGCATATATATCCTGATGGTGCGCGTGGACTCGCTCTTGTTCAGTTTTGACCTTCATGTTGTCCAATAAGCGCACAGTTTTACTGAGAAAGTATGAACCGTACGATGCTTCTCTTTGAAACAGAGCAGAAACTGCTATCATATACTTTTTGAAACGATTTAGGCTCTCTTCATGTAGAGCTTTAAACGAAAATAGTTTCAATTGACCATAAATGTAAAAACATCTGATACTCAGGATGAATGAAAATGTTGTATTATGAAGCTTCCAGGTCTATTGATGTTAAATAGTGACTCTTTCCCATAAATGGAGAAAATGCTTTAAAGTCACCATGAAAAAGTTTTTTAAAAAAGTTGTTGAGACTACATAAGTCTAGAACTGATCTCCACTGGCCATTCTTTTTTGGGATAAGAAATAATCTTGAGTAGCATCCTAGCTAAGTCAAATGCCCAATGTATGTATCAAAATGGTGATTGATTTTTTTTGCTATCACCAGCTTTAGAAAATATACACTATAAATATTCTGTAATACTCGTAAATGTCAGACCCCATTTGGGGGCCAATAGGCTAGCTGGGTTTACCAGGCCCAAGCCAAAAGGACTGGAGTTGTTTTCCGCTGATGAGCTGGGGTCTGTTATAACCTGCCCGGGTCCGGTCAGCCATCACAGTGATGCAGTCTACTCATTTCATCGAAACTTGCAGCGGTCTTCCCATTTCGCCTCAATGGTTCAGACAGGTAAACTCCACACTAGGGCAATTCCTCTGGGTGGGGGGCACAGTACGGGTAGCGCTGCGCACCTGTTTTCTATCTACCTATTGTGGTGGCTTGGCGACTTCCGATATCCTGTCTTACTATCAGGCCTCGCACCTCCTAGTTCCAAACGAGTGGTGGTATGGTGACAGGGGAGACCCAGCTTATGCCCTGGAGCGCTGGCTTATGGGACCTTACATGCTACACACCATTCTGTATACGGGGCAATTGCGGAAGGCGCTACCACCGGTCACAGAGGTGGTGTTTCAGATATGGAGACAGGCTCTGCGTCACATGGGATTGTGGAACACCCTGACAGGTGAAACCCCCTTGTGGCACAATGGGCGGCTACCTGGGCTGGCGACATTGCAGGGCGTCAGGGGGTGGGACAACATTGGAATTTCGACGCTGGGAGATGTGTTGGTAGGCACAACGCTTAAGTCCTTTCAGGATCTGTGTAGGGAGTTTAGTATGCCTCGCTCTCAGTCAGGATCTGAGTAGGGAGTTTAGTATGCCTCGCTCTCAGTTCTTTAAGTATCTTCAGTTCCGCCATGCCCTTGCCCCGAGCCTGGAGGGCCTGGAGTCCCTCTCTGAATTCAGCCCTCTGGAAGCAAAGGTGTTTATGGGAGATCTAGAGACGAAGAAGATATCATGCATATACCAGTGACTTGTCACACACTCCTCCCCCACTCTGCAGAAGCTCCCTAGTGAAATATACTCTATGCAGATTTAAGTATCTGCATAGAGTTTATTTCACTAGGGAGCGGTTATGGCGGGCGGGCTGATTGCATCTCCAGACTGTCTCAGATGTGGCCAGGAAGTGGGGACGTTCATACATACGGTGTGAAGTTGTGGCTCTTTGGATCGGTTCTGGAAGGGAGTGCTGGATTGCATGTCTGAGGTTCTGGGGTGGGAGCTTCTCCGTACGGCTCGGTTTGCTGCATGTAATGGATGGGGTGGGCGGTAATGTTTATAAGAGGCATTTATTGCTGCTGGGTCTCACATTGGCCAAAAGAGATGTGGCTAGGGCGTGGAAAGACCCGCAAGCCCCTTCTGTGGTGGTATGGAAGAGGGAATAGGACTTTTGCATGGGAATGGAGCAGCTGATTTTTGTAGCCCGAGGATGCCCACGAAAGCACTATAAAATTTGGAAGCGCTGGGCTGACTTTAGGGGCCTGTGGCTTGAGCCCCCGGTCGACCGGGAAGTTCTACCAGAGTGGATATGAAGGGGCCTCGGTAGAGTGTACATGGGTGTAGTCATTTAGATATATACTGGGTAGGAGACACGTGACGGACCATATGCGACCTGGGTGGGTGGGATCCGGGAGGGGGGAGTTTGAGGTGGGGGGTAGGGGGGGGGATCTATGCTTGCTTTGTTAATGTTTGTTCATCACAGAAAAGTAAAGCTGCTTGCATCTCGATTGATGTGATATTTTGTCCTGCAGATGTCTCTGGTGTGCAGAGCTCTGCAGAATGTGTGCAACCTTTCAATAAAATCTGTTTTAAAAAAACAAAAAAAACTTGCAGCGGTCTGATCCGTTTGGGCTCAATATTTGAGTTTGCAGAGGCATGGTTTGCACAGGCATTCTTCAAGGCAGTGCCATGGTACAGCCCACTTCAGAATCAGAGTGGTGTCGTCGGCTTGGGCACACTTCAGGGCAGTGAACCACTGCAGGGTACTCAGGCACAACTTCAAAGTCCCAGCGGTGGCAATTACAGATATTAAGAACACTTAGAGTGCATGTTTTCAATTCCTCATCTGTTTAGGATTGGAGGAATCTAAAACAGCAAATGGCAAACATTTAAATCATCCCCTTTGATACATAGGTTGGGCATTTGGTGTAAGTGGCAAGTTCTTGCAGGAGAAAAACATTGTCAGAGATAGGGCTATAATGAAAAACTCTTAGAATGGGGCAACCCCACAAAAGAAGTTGTCAAAGCACCTAAAAAGGTGTGATATTCCCATCAAGAGTAACTCCATTGTCCAAAAGAAACACCTAACTGCATGAGGATTGAAGGGGTCATGAACTTCTGCAAACATAGTAATGCCATGACTAAAACATTTAGAAAATATTGGCCTTTGGTACAGTTTATTGCTATTACAAAACGTGAAAGACCATCTATAAGGGTATTTCCCTTACTTGTGCACAGCTACAACCTGGAATGGCTTCGTGGCAGCGAGTCTCTTCTGCAGGCTTCCGCCCACACCTTGGCTTCCTCTGGCCAGAAAGATGTGGTGTCTTTGGTGGCGATCTTGTTCTCCCTGATGCTCGTCAACTCTTTGAGCCGCACACAAAGGATTGAGGGGGGATCCCTCCAGCATGCTTGTTGGTAATAACGCTGCATGCTTGAGAAATATTAGAAATATGGCATCCTCAACCCTACAGATCATTTCTAATATGTCTTAATTTTACTACTATAAATACTGAAACATATATTTTAAACTTCTGGTTGATTTGAGTGTTTCCTGTTATTAAACCAAAGTGGCTGAAATATTTTCTGGGTTACGTAACCTACTGTTTTGCACTGTGAAGGGTCGTCCATTATGAGTCTAATTGAGTAACAATGGTGTTTGCTTCACTTCTTGCTCATTGGATTTGTGGAATTTCGGGCTTCTCAAGTTCCTGTTTTTTTTCTTCTTGCTCTACACCTTGCTGCCTAGCCTGAACAGCTGGAAGGTTTTTCTAATCTCTAGTTTTTTTCCTTCCTGCTGAATATTTTTTTTTGGAGCAGTTCTAGACTCTAAGTTACATTATGGCTTGTTTCCAGAGATAGTATGGCAATCCTGCACACCAAGAATACCCTACATCCAGTGCCAAGAAGACCTGCTCTTGACAGGTTGTGACACCAACAGAATCTTTAGATGAATCAGGATCAAGAATTGGTAACATGCAGTACATAATTGTACTCTCCAAATACAATATCACCCCATTGAAAAATGCTTCCTGAAGTCAATCTCTGGCTATCCTGCAACAAGGTTCTCTGTCTGGCTGGCTGGCTTGGTGGAATGAAAATTTGATGGTAAAGCTGGGAAGTTAAAGGCATTTCAGCATATTTTTTGGGCCCACTTTAGCTTCAAAACCCATATTTATGCGAGTGACAGATCCAAGGTGAGGTTCATTGTGAGTAATACAACTTGAAAAGGAGTAGTGTCGGCCACACCTTTAGTTTCTGATACCTGTCCACGTGTGGACAATTTTCCAACCTTCCTTATGAATAAAAATAAAAATGTGACTATCAAGAACTAACCCAACCAAAGTTCCAAGAACTTGCATACTTTCATCTCCTAGTTATAGAGTTCAACTGAAGAGATTGACTGGCCTGACTACTCTTTGTTCACTCTATTCCAAAAGAACTTGAAGCACAAACTCATTAGAGTTGCAAGACCAGAGTCATTACAAGATCCTATACAAATCAACATTCAGATTAACAGTCATCTTTTGGGGGGGGGGTCTCGCGCTGTGAGATGATGGCAGCTGCTCCGTGAGCTCCGTGTTTCCACGGAGCTTCTTTCCGACTTGCAGCCTGTTTTTGCTGACAACGGGAACCTCAAACGCCGGATATCTACGTGAGAGCTTTGGCCCGCTTTCATGTCTCCGACAGCTGAGGGAGATAAAGCACACGTAACGGAGACTCCCCTCACAATAATGTGAGTAGTGGCCGCCATTTCGTCATCGGCCATGCTATGCGATTAACTCCGAGGTAACCAGCGTTTCTGTTGTTAATGTGCAGCTTCTTTATTTATCTTCCTGACAAGGAGGAACCATGTGAGGAATACTTATCTTTAATGCGACAAATACTTATCTTTAATGTGACAATCACCTTGAGTAAAGTTCTACAGTGGGTTTTATGGCTTGGGCTAAATATGGACTAGATTATATCTGTTCAGCTGTGGGGGAAATCGATGGCTCACTTTAGTCAGGGAGGTGATTGAAGTTTATATGCTGCAGTGCTTCTGAAATATTTTGTATACTGATAAAGGCAGAGCGTGCAGTTCCATGCATTGAACTGTCTTGACGATTTGAGGTGCAAGTTTAATCACTGCTGTGTGTTTGCCTGACATTCAGGCTCTTTGGAGGTGATAGGAGCCACACTAATTTTTTACATTGGCCGCGCAACGCACTTAACTCTGAGGTAACCAACGTTTTATGGTTTTATGGTTAATGTGCGGCATCGTGCACTTACGAGTTTTTACATCAAATCTCTGCATTATTGACAAATGTTACTCTTTTTTTTAAATGATTTTTATATAAAATCATAGAATAAATAAATTTACACTGAGAAAGTTCATCGTAACCCCCTAACCTTCCCCCCACCCCTTAGTCTGGCAGACTTCTAAAGGAAAAGAGAAGATAAAGAAAGAAAAATATACAATATGAATACCACATTATGCATCGTTTGGCCCCTAAAATAACTGTGTTCTGTGCCCTGAAATCAATCACAGAACTGTCATTGGGAAAATAATAAAGCAAGCTACATCAAACAAGACACATGTATAGAAATAGCACAGCATAAAAATCTTCAAATAAGAATACAGAGGCCATTGCCAGTTCAAATACAGATACAAGAGCAGTTACCAGTTCCTCTGTCCAGTTATTACATGGTTTAATAGTTAAACCCCATATATAGACTTCACTAAGAGTGACACCAATAGATCTAGTTTAGGTTTAAAGGAGTTGCCTATTATTATTATTATTATTTTTGCCTTGATTATCACACCATTCTTGTAGCGGAGCCCAGATTTTCAGGCCAGCAGTGCGTTTCCTTCTACCTTTCCCTTTATAGATTGCAATTTCCAGTTTAAATGCGGCTAGTAATCTGGCGAGCCATTGCTGAAATGAGGGTGCCAGTTCATCTAACCAGGCCGATGCAATACACATCCTAAAAACAGCCATTGACACAAATATAAATTCCGCCCCTTGTCGATTCCAGTTTGGGTCAGTCGCTCCTAGAAGCATCATTTCAATAGTCAAGATAATGGGATTTTTCACAACCGCTGATATAAACCTCTCAATATCGAGTTTCAGTTGGGATAGGCCGTCGCAGGTAGCAAAAATATGTATACAGTCTGCATTCGGAAAGTGGCACTGGGGACAGTAAGTTCCTTTACCCAAGCCCCATTTTGCAATTTTGTCGGGAGTATAATATAACATAAAAAGGGTATTGTAAAATTGCATTTGTAGTTTAGTTGTTAGCAAATAAGTTTGTGACATTACCATTATACTTTCAATTTCAGCGGGAGGTATACCAATTAAGTTTACCCACTTCGAGGCTATCCTTCCTATATCATCAGGTGCCGAGTTAATAGGATATATATTTCAGTAATGGTGTTAACTTTACTGGACGACAGTGTCTCAAATATCTCACATTTTGTACTGATGATTTCACAAAGATTTCTTTTAGTTATGAAGTCCCGTATTTGTAGATATTTGAAGAAGTCTCTGTTGTTAATTTGATATTTCATTCTTAGTTCCTCTAATGTGTGAAGCCCCGTAGAAGAGCAGAGATTGCCGAAATGTGTAATTCCGGCTGCTTCCCATTTCTTCATACAGCTATCCGCGAAAATAGCGGGAAGATCTAGATTATCTTTAAAAAGTGTATAGTATGAAACTCGCCCAATATCCATTAGTTTTAATTTTTTTGCAAGATTTTAAAAGAATGTAGAAGCTGCTTAAATTTGACTTTTTTGTGATAGCTGTCATGTAGGTGACGCCATAGATATCCAGAATTTTTTTCACCTAACAATAGGTTATAAATAGATGGTTGCACACCCCGTGATGCTACATTCGCTAATTCAATTTGAAGAAGTTCTTGGCTGTTAATCAGGGTTGCTGCCCAATAATAGAACCGCAAATTTGGTAAGCCTAAGCCCACCCGTTCCTTTGGTACAGTAAGGAATTTTAATGCACGTCTTGGTTGGGAATATGACCAAATAAATTTTGAGAAGGTATGTTCCATTGATTTTAAACAAGAGTCTGGAAATTCTAGGCATATTGCTCTAAACAAATACAGAAATTTAGGGAAAAACGCCATTTTAATGGCGTTTACTCTACCAATCAGGGAAAGGTGCAGGTTATCTAGTCGATGGAGATCCTTTTGCATTGTCCTTAAAACAGGTTTTACATTGATATCTACCAGATCTACTAGTGTGGCAGTGATAGAGATCCCTGTTAAACCCAGAACAGGTCAAACCTACTCAAGTGTGCACTGTTCCTAATGAATGATAGAGATCCCCAAATATGTTGCGTTTGGAGTAACTCTGGGGTCGGCAAAAGCCAAATTATCATTAATCACAATTTGGGTTTTACCTTGATTAAGGGCGTATCCGGAAACAGCTCCAAATTGGGTGGCTTCATCAACGATAGCAAGCATAGTTGGTGCTGGGTTCTTAGTGACGATTGCTATGTCATCAGCATAGGCTAAAATTTTGGTGGAGAGATCGCGTGATATATTAGGCTCTATTACCAAATTAATTTCTAATCTTTGTAAAAAGGGATCTAAATAGAGGGCAAATAGCAGTGGCGAGCAGGGGCAGCCTTGTCTCGTCCCTCTCGATATCTTGAACGGTTTGGTAAGATTGCCATTGACAGATACCATAGCGGTCGGGTTGACATATAATTGTTGTATTGCCATATTAAAGCTTGGGGGAATTCCAACTCTCTTCAAAGCTGCCCAAAGGATTTTCAGGAGACCCTATCAAATGCCTTTTCCGCATCTAAAAGTATGAGGGCCATAGAGTCTCCTGTAATTCGTGACTGATCAAAAAGTGTAATAACTCTATGGACGTGATCAGTGGTAGATCTTCCTGGGACAAAGCTGTGTTGGTAATTGGCTATAACTAAATGAATAACTGGTGCCAGGCGATTTGCTAGTAGTTTGGAGTATATTTTAGAATCCGCATTAATCAAGGTAATTGGTCTATATGAGCCTAATTGATCAGGGGGTTTATTTTTTTCTGAAATATTATAATTTTTGCAGTGGACCAAGATTGAGGAGGAGTTGCCCCTCTGAAAATATAACCAAATAGAGTCACCATTATATGTTGAAGTTCGGCTAGGAAAGTTGAAAAAAATTCCGACGGTAGACTATCTAACCCTGTCGCCTTTCCCATTGGTAAGTTCTTGATTATTAGTTGAATTTCCTCCAAGTTTGGATCATCCGTTAATACCAATTGGTCTGCTTCATCAAAACTTGAGGTGTTTAGTAGGTTTAGATACTCATTTATCATATTTTCTATATTATCCTCGCTTCCCTCAGTATATAATGAGCTATAAAACTGAAAAAAGGCTTCCTTAATGTCTTCGGGATCAGTAACTATACCTTTTATTGGGTCTGAAATCTCTTGAATAGTATTGATCGTTTCTAGTTGACGCATACGAACCGCAAGTTGATGACCAACAAGTTTGTTTACCTCGTATACCATCTCCCGATTAGCAGTTGCTTTTTTTACCGCTTTAGCTGTAATATCATCAATAATTACTGCTCTAGCTATTGCGACTTGAATTTGATTTCTTTCAATTATTTCTGTCCCAGCATGCGCTTTGATAGCCTCGATTAGACCCTCTTCTGCCTGTCGAAGTTCTTCTTGTTGAGTCTGAGATTTAATGTGAGATAAATGGTTTGATCTTATGGAGTATTGTAAGGTTTCCCCCCGAATCCCTGCTTTTAACGCATCCCAGACCACATCTATTCATGTACTACCCAGATTCTCCTGTATAAAATTCGGGATCCACTCTCGCATATGTGAGCAGTAGTTAGGGTCATGTAACAGAGTTTTTTCAAAGGTCCATGTTCTTATTCTTTTTTCAGATGTGCCTATATTCACCATACACATTAAAGGGTTGTGATCGGAGAGTATTTTTTTTAGTTTATTAATTTTACTTATAGTTTTTAAAGAGTTGGAAAGGAAAAAAAATCTATTCTGGCATACGTGTGATGTGGATATGAGAAGAATGTATATCCAGTGTCGTGAGGAAGTTGTGTGGTGGATTGCCATCCATCTACCAATCCATGCATACAGCAAAGATCTTTTACTGCCTTAAAGACCTTTGGTTTGCGGCCCTTATATACCCAGCGGTCTTTAGACGACCAATCATAAGGCAAATTTAAATTAAAGCCATCACACAGTATAACCGGTAATGGCCAGTGTGCTAGTTCGTTAGAGATTTCGTGGAAGCTTGAGGGATCATCTTCATTGCTGCCATAAAGAGTGCAGATCGTCATTTTCCTCCCTTCAGTATCTTGCCGCACTGTGATTGCCCACCGCTCATTTTTGTCAACTTTGCTTTTCGGGAATGTGTGTCCCTGGCCCTTGAACAAAATAGCAACCCCCTTGGTCCTAACACCTTGAGTGGTAGCGCATACAAGCCTAAACCCGAGTGATTTTAAAAGGTGGATTTGAGCAGCCTCAATATGGGTATCTTGTAGACATATTATGTTTGCCCCTATTGATTGAAGCCAAATGGCTACATTTTGACGTTTGTTTATGTCGTTCAAGCCACAAATATTAACAGATAAAAATTTTAATGAAGACATAGTAAAGTCTTAGGTATCGTTTTCCAGGGTTGTTCAATCATTTTAGTCAGCAGAGAACTTATCTTCTGTAACCAACGTTTTATGGTTAATATGCGGCAACGTGCACTTACCAGTTTTTACATCAAATCTCTGCATTTATTGACAAATATTACTCTTAATGGCCCTACAATGATTTTGCCAGCGCCTGCAGCCAAAATGACTTTCTCCATATATGCTTTCACCAGTATGTGGTTCAAGTTTTTCTTTTCCTGTTCCTTCATGGTTAACTCAGTCTCCAACCTATGAATGAGTGGAATTTATCTCAGTGCCAATTTCGTTTTTGGAGCATATGTCATTTTTATTCAACTTTGAGCCAGTTTCTTACTTTTTATTTTTTTTTGTTTCATTTGATCATACCCCTTAGCCTCATGACAAACTGGCTTGTGATTTAATACTTGCCTTATCGCTTCTGGTATATTATTTACAGAGCGATTACTTGAGTGCTGACAGGAGGGTGACATTCTCTTTTCTTTATATATTTCTTTTTTTCTGGAGCCTTAACCATTTTTAAAGTATTTTAGTGGGCGTATGGGCAAATTGAAAACTTTATTAAAAATCACTTCTCGCCCACCTCATCATTTCAAGATGGCAAGTGAAATCTCACCTTCTGATAGAGCCTCCTCAACTGGTACCAAGCCCAAACGGGCCAAAAATGATCCTCCTTCACCTATTCTATCCTCCCAAAATCCTGTTCGAGTATTATCCTGGATGAAGTTAGAGGTCTTAAATATTTTATGTCCACGACTAATAAGAAGCTTCAACAAATAGAAGATAGATAAATTAGTATGGAGGCTAAAGTGTTGGATATGGAGCAACGTATCAGTGATTTACACAATATTTCTACTAAAATTCCATCTTTGGAACAGGAAATCCAACGCTTAAAACTTCATACTGAGGACCTTGAAAATCGAAACAGACGGAATAACGTACGTCTTTATGGTCTGCCAGAAAATATTGAAGGTCCTGATATGCTGTCATTTCTAAAGAAATTCCTGTCAGAACTTTTGGACCTTTCATCAGAGCCTGCATTAAATATCCAACGTGCCCATAGACTTGGTCGTCTACAACCTCATGCCTCCAAACCCAGAGGAATCATTATGTTATTTTGGGAATTTACACACTGAATGCACGTCCTCTCTAAAGCCAAAGCAAAACGTCATCTCAAATGGTCTGGTCACAACATCTTCATATCTCAAGATTTATCAAATGCTACTAATGCTAGAAGAAAGGAGTTTCAGGCTCTGCATCCCAAGATGAGTCAGTTGAGTATTCAATATGGTATCCTGCATCCTTGTCTGTGTAAAATTACTCATAATGGTTCCACACGTTCATTTGATGATATTCTTAAATTGAAATCTTTTCTCCAAAGTATTTCCGCTAACTCTGCAGCTGGTTCTTCTTGCACTCTATAATGTTCCTGTTGTTATTTCATTTTTTTTTCTCTACCATGTTTATGAGGGCTGTTTCTCATTCTAGTACTTATATCTCTATCTCTGTCACTCCATCTCTTGTCAATGCAGCTACGTCTCATACTTCTTTCGCTCTTACTCCTGTATAGATCTGGATTTCTTTCCTTGATCTATCTTCTATTTTCTCTTTTTTCTCTCTTCTCTATCTATGTACTATTTCTTTCTTGGTTTCTCTTCATCTTTTTCACCCTGATAACACTATTCATCTTGTTGCATGCGTACATTAGTAATGTTCATTTTTTCGTAGCTTTTCTCTATATCTGCTTTGCTCTGATAACTATGTTCAACTTGTTGCTTGGGTATGTTAGTACTGTGTGTTTTTCTTTAGTGTTTTCCATATATGAATCTCATTTGTGGTGTTTTATCTCTTGTAGCTGTATTCCTGACGTGTATCAACTCCATTCGTGTCTTACCCTCCTATCCCTCCATTATGTGTAAGTTTGTCACATGGAACGTTTGTGGTCTTGGGAATCCCGTCAAAAGACAAAAGGTATTATCTCATTTATCCAAGCTTGACTCTCGGGTCCCTTTTCTTCAAGGAACTTATTGTAATGAAGCAGAATCACTTAAGTTGAAAAGGCATTGGGTGGGTCAAGTTGTTTATTGTCCTGCATCTAGCAAAAAAGGGGGTGTCGCTATATTGTTTCATAAGTCGTTATCTGTAGAAATGTTGTCTACACAAAATGACGATGATGGAAGATAGGTAATGGCAAAGGTTGTTATACAAAACAAAACTCTAGCCTTGCTAAATATTTATGTCCCTGTTAAACCAGACCCTAAGTTTTGGAATGACATTAAAATTCTCCTCTCTTCCTTAGACTGCCCTAATACTATTGTTGCTTGTGATTTTAACCAATGGATTGACCCTTTTTCTGATAGACTATCTAAATGTAAATTTAACCCCGATAAATCCCAAAAAAGTATTTCAATCGGCCATTGCCTCTAGTTCATTATATGATGTTTGGAAGACATGTAACCCTGATTCACTTGAATATACTTTTTTTTCTAATGTGCATCAGACTTGTTCCAGAATTGGTTATAGTTTGGTTGGTAAATCCATGCTTCCTTCCATTCAAACTTCAGAAATTGGATCCATTTTTATTTCTGATCATGCACCCGTTCATGCTGTACTAGACCTTTCACTTTCATCCCTTCAATTAAGTCGCTGGAAACGTAATACCTTTTTATTATCTGATACTGTATACATCAAAGAAGCTACTGCTTTTATTCATGAATTTTTTTACTTCAATAATCCACTGGACACTTCGGTTTCTAATACTTGGGATGCCTTCAAGGCCTCTTTTCGTGCCTTTACTATTTCATATGTCTCGAATAAAAATAAAGTTACGTGGAAAAAATATACTGACCAATTACAACATCTTAAATTATTGGAACATACATATTTTACTTATAAATCACCTTCCACTCTTCATGAATTGATTAAGGCCAAATCTGAACTCAACAAATTGGCAACAATTGAAGCCTGTAATATTCTTCTTAAAATTAAATCCGAATATCATGTTGGTCAAAGTAAAGCGGGTAAGATGTTAGCCAATTATTTGAAAATAAATCTGAACGTAAAAATATTGGTCCCATCTTAAGTGAATCTACTAAAACAATGGTGTCGTCAGATGAAGATATTGCCGAAGTTTTTCATGAATATTATCGATCTCTTTATTCTGATGACACTTTTCCACTAATCAAAATTTAGATACCTTTTTCTCGGGCCTTCCCTCTCCCCCTTCTCTTCCTGATGAATTCAATGCATTAGAAAGAGAGGTCCCGGCTCAAGAGATAACTAACACTATTAAATCTTTAAAAAAATCAAAAGCTCCAGGTCCTGATGGTCTCTCTGTTGAATTTTACACCAGCTTTACCTCCATTTTTGTTCCTAAACTTTTGACACTTTTTAATTCCTTTATTGCGAAAGCGAAAGCGTCCGGCTCTTTTATGGACGCCTTAATTATTATAATTCTTAAACCAGATAAAGACCATTCCCATTGTAAAAATGTCCGCCCTATATCTTTAATAAATTATGACTGTAAAATATTTGCCAGGATTTTTGTATCCCTTCTTGAAACCACTGTTCCTTTATTGGTTAAAACTGACCAAGTTGGATTTGTGAAAGATAGGTTAGCATGGATATTGCTCAAATGTTTGCAAATATTATTTCATATGTTAAAAAATTCAAATCTTCTCTTGCAGCACTGTTTTTGGATGCCGAAAAGGCCTTTGATCGTATCAATTGGCAATTTATGTTTAGAACTCTCCAATGGTTTGGTTTTGGACCTCCTTTTATTTCTTATATTAAATTACTCTACTCATGCCCTCAAGCTAGTATTTTTGTTGCCCCCTCTCACCTTTATTATTTGTTTTATGCCTTAAACAATTCCTGGAGCGTATCTGTGTTAATTCACATATTTCTGGCTTTACCTATCATTCCATAGAAATCAAAATATCTGCATATGCTGATAATATATGAATTTACATGTCGAAAGTTTTGAAGACAGAAGTTTCACCTTTAAACTCCATATGTTACCAATTTATGTTTAGTGATACTTATTTTGCTTGGTGTCCCACAAAAATTAAACATATTGGTATTTGGTTTTCTGCCTCTTTTTCCACCACAATTAGATGCACATTTAGTGCGTTACTTACTAAAATCCAATCACTCCTTCTCACTTGGTCTCCCCTATTTCTCTCCTGGTGGGTTAGGTTGGATAATATTAAAATGATGATTGTGCCTCATGTTCTCTACACTTTATCTTATGTTGCCTATTTGGATTCCCATCTCCTATGTTTCTCAAATTAACTAAGTTTGTATTAAATTTTTATGGAACAAGAAACATCCACGAATTGCTCTTACCAAACTTATTCGTCCTAAGACTGAGGGTGGTGTACGCTTTACAAACTTTAAAGCTTATCACTCGGCCTTTTTGATTAGGCAATCCTTTGCTTTATCCTATGATTTTGCTGATATTCCTATTCTCAGAAGGATTGTTTTTGAACACTCCTTAATAAAAGACTTTTCTTTTCAGAACGTAATTTATATGTCCAACAGTACTTTCATGTTCCATAACCCTATTTTAAAATATTCCCAGAGTCTATTATACAATACATTTTCCAATGGTTTAACTCTGTTTCAATGTTTTTATCCTCCACAATATGGTATAAAAAAATCTCTTAAATATAAAGATAAATCATTTCATTACAAATACTGGAAGGAGAAGAGAATTATTTTTGTGCACCAATTATTTCACCAAAATTCTGTTATTCTTTTTCCTGTCCTACAAGTACAATATCAATTACCTGATTCTTGCATCAATGAATATACCGTAATTTCAAATGCCTTACAATCACAATTAGCTACTTTTGACGTTCCAGCTGATACACCATCTCTTACCCAGTCCACTCCTTTATATCTTTTGTTTCCAACACACAGACCTAAAGCTGCTCTTGTATATAAGTTTTTGTTATCAAATGTTACTGAGACCTAAATCCCCTATTGAAACTGCGTGGGAAACTGATTTGTTTGTTTCGTTTTTTATTACGACTTGGGATAAATTGTGGTCTAAGTTATTCAAAGTCTCTGCTGCTGCACGTATAACCCAATCTTTTTATTTTATTTACAATAGAGCTGTTATCACCCCTGTTTGTATTTCTAAGTTTTCCCCATCCTCTTCTCCATTATGCTGGCCTTGCTCTAATGATACTGGCACATTGAGACATCAACTTTATGACTGTTCAATTGTATTAACCTTTTGGAAATCTGTTTGGACTATTTGCATGAAATATTTTAAATGTAATCTTACATTATTGTTACAAAATGTTTTTCTAGGTTCTTCCTCACCTGATGTTGATGACTTGTATTCTGTTTCCATGTTATTTGATCTTTTTATTGCATTAGCCTTCAAAGTTATTTTATCATCCTGGAAAGATAATTCTAAAATATCTTCATTAACTTGGTGGAATTGTATTTGTGATGAGCATAGGATTGCTAATGTTTCCTCCATCTCTCTCTCTCAAAATATACATCTGATCTTCTTAGGCTACCTTTTGCAACATATCTCTCTACACATACTCCCCTACACTAGTTCTTTCCTTCTTTTCTCTTAACTCTTCTCATACACAATTTTAGATCTTTCTTCCTCTTTTTTTTCTTTTCTAGCTCTCTCTTGTTTTTCCTCCTTTTTTATCTCCAATGTTATGCTCATATTACACCACTATTATTTGCTTACCTATATTTTGTAATATGCTTTATATATTCATGATTGCTTTTTCCTTTTGTTCTTAGTTTCTTTTTTTATTTCATGTACTTGAAAATTCAATAAAAAATTCTTAAACAAAAAAAAAACCAATCATCTTTGGGAAATACTAGTTCAGTTCAGTAAATCTTTATTTCGAAGAATAAAATTCCTCATAAAAACACATTACATAATAAAATTTCATTATATATCATTCCTGAACTTTTAGTAAATAAAAACTTTAAAAAAGAGAGGGTACAATTCATAAAAAGAGTCTGATTATTTACAAAGATAAATTAATTTCTTGTGTTCCTCAATCTTACGGCTACTTTTAAAAAGCTCAAAATGGCACATAAAGTATGGGTATCACTAGCTTTCTGTAGGAACAATAATGCAGCTTTTGCATGGCGAAATTTCTGTTTCCTAAGAATGTCTACCAAGAACAAACCTCTAGGGTTTCTATAAAATGAACATAAAAGTACAAAATGAAGGGTGTCCTGTGAAGACCTATTGTCGCAGCCGCAGGCACCCTTCTGCTCAATTGTTACAGTAAAACCAGCAGGATAGGCTACAATGTTGGGTAACCAATTGAGCCAAAAACGGCACATTAAAAATCGGTCATTTTGGCTGTACATCAGAAACAGATATGGTTCCATTCCCACCCCATTTCTTACAAGGTTGTGAGCTGCTATTGATTTCTTTACAGAGCCAAGACCACTTCTGTCAGATTCAAATTCTTCTAAGAGCAATTTTTTCACCCTTGGTTTACAACTATTTGAGATGGAGGATGGATCATTAAAAAGTTGGCACTGGTCAATGTTCACTAAAGAGTCTTTCACATATTTTAGCCAAGGAATTTGTAGCCCCTTGTCCCTCTGCAAGCAGTCTAACACGATTTCCCTGCTCAGGGCTGCCTCCGGGTTGGTCCAAATTCTAGTCCATGCCATGATTGGCCTCAGCTTAGCATTGTCTGAAATGTATGGCATCCCCAGTTCGGCATGGGCAATTTCAGCAGAGAAGGTATGTAGGATTTTCAGGATTCTGCGGAAAAATGTATCTTCCTGTTGTTGCAGTTGCTTGCAGTCCTTGAAACCCCATACCTCAGCACAATACAAGGCCTTTGCTGTACTGAATGAGCCATATAGTGCCATTATCTGTTCTGGACACCAACGCCCCAACCTTCGGGCAAAGCTTAATATGGCACCATTCGAAGAGACAAGCAGGGCTCGACAAATCATAAAAAATGCTCTAGACCTGCAGGTCTAGTAAACTACAAAATCTCCTCGACCAATGAACTTGACAGCAAATGTGACAAGTTAACAACATTTAAAAGCATTTTTATTGCTCATTTACTTTATGAGCAATAACGATGCCTTTAAATCTTGCTATCTTGTCACATTTCCTCTGCTTTCAGAGGCAGAGGTCAAGTGTCAAGTTTGTATTCCTACTCGCCAGAAAGGGCGAGTAGGACTTAAAAATAGCTCGTCCTTAATCAATCTCACTCGCAAATGCGAGCGGTCGAGTGAATTTTTCGAGCCCTGGACAAGCTTGGTACAATGTTCCTCGAGCAGCTGGCTAAACTGAATGTTACCATCAAATAGCAAGCCCAGGTAGGGAAAAGTCTTTACTTTACCCAAGGTATGTGACCCTATCTTGAACACACACTTATTGGCGGTTTTTTTTGCCAGCCACCATGACAAACGATTTATTTAAATTGACAGATAGGTCCAAGTCAGCCATACATTTAACAAATCCATCCACCAAAAGTTGTAAAGCCCTCGGGGTCCAGGCCAGCAGGACCGCGCCATCTGCGTACAATAGTACTGGGATTTGACGCGGTCCTACTTTGGGGCAATCCACATCTAGGGCGGTGAGGGCACTCTGTAAGGCATTGATGCAGAGTGAAAAGAGAAAAGGGGCTAGTATGCACCCTTGCCTTACTCCTCCTGAGCATAGGAATTGGTCAGTTCGCCCCCCCTCTGGGCTAAAACGGTCCCTGGCAGTAGTGTTCCAATGCAACTCTTTCAGGATATTTATCAACCCCTCTTCAATACCTAGCTTATGCATCATGGACCACAGTTTAGTCCTATTGACATTGTCAAAGGCCACGTCCAGGTCCATGAATGCCATGTAGACTGTGCCTTTACTGGCTTTTGTATATTTAGCTGTTAAAAGATACAAATTTAGGCACTGGTCGATTTCCCGGCTCTGAACCCGTACTGTATGTCAACTATAATTTGATGTTCTTCAGTCCACTCCATGAGCCGATATAAGATCACTCGACCCAAAATTTTGGCGGAGACATCTATGAGCGAAATCGGCCTGTAGCATTTAGGATCATCCCTGGACCCTTTCTTGAAAATGGGTACGATCAATGCAGTGGACCAGGAGCGCGGTAGCCCTGATTTAATGGCCGCATTTAAGACCCTGGTTAGGATCGGGGCCCATAGGTCTATATTACTTCTATATAGGTCCGGTGGGGTACCATCTGGACCAGGGGCCTTATTAGGGGTCAACCCACTGATCGCTTTTGTAATCTCCTCTAGTGAGAAAATTATTTTATCACTCCGGGTGCCCTGCCACTCACCCTCCTGAATTTCTAGTTTTGACTTATTGTATAAACCTTGGAAGGGATTGACCCATTGATCTGGGAGGATGTTGCTAATAATCACCGGGGCGGAGTTATCATTGAAACAGGGCATTTTTACAATTCTCCAGAATTCTGCAAAGTCCTGTTTTCTCCCGCCTCTCTCAAGTCTGCCCAAACTTCTGCTTGTAGCACCTTCTTCCTCTCCTTTACTTTGGTTCTATAGATTAATCTACAGTTGGCCACTTCTGTCTTATTCCTTGGTTTAATTTTGAGGCAAGCTTTTAGGTCCCTTAAAGCTTTGGAGCAGCTCTTATCGAACCACTGTGGGTTCTTGGAATCCTTCCTCAGACCTTTAGCTTCCAACAATTTATCCACTAGATTTGTCAGCGATGCAAATGCCGCCACTAATTCTAATCCTTCTTTTAGGGGGTCCAGACAGTCTTCTACCTGTTTTCTTCCTTTTTGGATTAGTGTTTTATAGAACTCGTGGGGATTTATTCTTGCCCACTTTAGTCGCCTCCCCTGGTCTGTTGGTTGAAGGCTAGTGTCCTCCCCTTTAAACTTGCCCCCCCCCCCGCAAGTATGTATAATTTCCATAACAAAGGGGTTATGGTCACTAAAGGTGCTCCATTTAGTTTTGACCTTGGCAATTCTATTTTTGGCAAAGGAGGATATCAATATATAATCTATGATAGTGGAGCACCCTCTTCCTTTGAACGTTGGAACATATGTGCCCTCTACCTCAGGGACTATTAAGTCGATAGTGTGTGCTAGTGAGTGGGTTTCTATTTTTGTGTTTAATTGTATGCCCTCCTGCTTGTGTTCCAAATGTGGCCCAACATTAAGAGGGCAGGTATCCCAGTCTAGCACGTCCGGGGGCAAATTTGGGCAGAGGTGACAGTTAAAGTCGCCCATTACTAATGTCATTGGAACCCCCCCTTTCTTCTGCTCTGCCTCTTGCATGAGTCTTTCATCTAGCTCACATAATGCGGCATTTTTCCCATTTATGGGTCCTGGGTTGTAAACATTAAAAAGCTGTAACCTCAGCCCTCTACTCTGAAATATTACAGATTGCAGGGTATGTGACGTCCAGGTTGGTACAGTCCATCTGCCTTCTAGAGTTAAATCAACGTAGAGCACCAACCCTCCTCTCGCTCTTCCTACTCTACCTTCTTGTGCTGGCACAAAAAAAGCACTTGTAGCCCTCTATTTGGTATGGTGTAGAGTTGACTGCCCATGTCTCCTGGAACGCCAAAATATGGAACCCCTGGAGTTCATTCCTCCAGTCGGGATTATCACATTTTCCTGATAAGCCCGCTATGTTCCATGACATAATATTCAGCTTTCCTATCCGCTCTTCCCCCCTTTTCATATCCCGCACAGATGGGCATAAACCAGTTAGCCTCTCTGTCCTAGCCTTCTCTTTTTCTTTAACTTTATTGTTTGAGTATTCTACAGTGTTTTGCCTATCTTCACTTTCCTCAGCTACCACCTCTCTATCATGCATTATAGTCTTTTCTCCCCTATCCTCATCTCCTAACCCTAGTCATTCATTTTCGTCCAGGGACTGTAAGGGGCTGTATCTATTTGTCCATTGGGGGCCGCCCTGATATGCTATGGGTTGGATGCCATACTCCATGGGCCTTGGACCGTATCCATCTATAAATCTGCTCCTTCCTGGCTGTTGGAAATTTAGTTGGTGTGTAACTAATTTCCTGGGGTAGAAATATGCTAGTGGCATGGTCCTTATCGTGCTAGTGGTATTTCTGTTGTCATTAGCTAATATATAATCCACTAGGTTCGGGTCTCTGAAGTTGGCAATGATACAATTCCCCTCTATTTCTTTCCTTCTGGTTCCCACCCAGTGTGCCCTTCTTAGATGTAGAATTCCCCCCCCTCTCCCTCCCTGCAAGGGTCTGTGGATGTTTAGCCAAGTAGTGATCTTTTGTGGTGTGGTGTGGCTCACTGGTTAGAGGCGGCAGACCCGAGAGCAGAGGACGGCCCGGGACCAGGGTTCAATTCCAGACGCGGCAGGGTCGTGGACCAGGGTCAGCGGACTCGATAATTCTCTTCTCGGTGCCTACTCTAACCAGGGATCACACTCGGCAACTATGGGCATTAGCTTGCCTCATCTCCACAACGGCCCCCCACATTCGCCGGGGATGCTTGGTTTCACCTTGGAGATACCCAGTAGGGACCATCTCACAGGGAAAGCCAGGACGGGTTCCCCAGCGGTCTACTGCGCAGAGATACTCCTTCGGGAGTCGATTCTAGCGCATTACAAACCCATAATTAATTAATTGTTTGAGTTCGATATAGGTTTCTCTCTGCCCCCGTCTAAGCTCGGGTACCCCAGTGAAAATAACAACAAAGGGACTTGCTTCTGGGGGTAGATTTACACATGAAAGGGGACCTTGAGCTCTAGCATTTTGCTCACTATTTGGTTGATGATTGTATGTCTGATGCGGGGAGGCGGTATTGTCTGGCTGCCTTTGCGCTCCTGGACCCTGTCTTTGAGTTTTATTTCTATCCTTATTTCCATGTGTGTTTGGTCTCTCCCCTCCCCCCCTTCAGTTACCCCTTCGGGCGCAACATGCACCTGGGCGATGGTGCATTGGTCATAGCTTACACAGTTGTTAGGTGCTAAGGGTTGTTGGACTGGGAGATTATTTGTTGGTACCACCTTATCTAAGTGTTTGACTGTTGGAATTTCCCTTGCCTTGCCCTGTCTCTGCAATTTGTTAGCTATTATATCTATTTTGCTCGCTAATGGTTTAATTTGACTAGTTATAAATGCCTCCAGGTGCTTTTGCAGTTCTATAATTATGGAATCAAGCCACCTCGGGGGGATTGGGGGGGCTTTAGGTTCTATTATTAGGACTTCATCCTCTATGTCTTTTGGCTTACTATCCTTAGTAGTCTTTTTCCTGGTCCTTGTTTGCAAGTTCTTATGGCGACGCTTTTTGGTTAATAGTGTAGGTGTAGTGTTTGTGTCTATATTTGTAGATACTTCTTCCTCTATTGCTAGTTGGGCACAAGGGACAGCGTCTAATGAGTTTTCCCGGCTACCTGTATCTAGCGTGTCAGTGGGGCTTAGATCCTCAGTTTGTGTGGGAGTCAGTGGCAGGGAGGTTAGGGTCATTGATATACGTCTCTCTGCACGCTCTATAACCCCGTCAACCTTGCGTAACATTAAGTCAATGACCGTAGGAGTGGCTTTATAGGCTGCTTTATCACTAGGCTCTGGGCCAGAGTTTTTTGGTTGAAGGGGGGTTCCTAGTTTGCTCTTTGTCGAGCGGGTTTTAGGTTTAGTAACCATAGTTTACAGTTCGCAATATAGATTATTCCCTCTCTCTTCTTGTTGTGCTTGGGACAATTAAGACCAATATGATAAAAACAGTTTCCGCTGATTTGTCCACATTAACACCTAGCGATTTTCAATGTCCTTTTTACAGTGTTTTTAATCAATACCTAAATCTTTCAGTATATAGTCTTCAGGGATGCGGATAACAGTTACCAACAGTACCTTTAAGCAGGACCAAGGGGGGTGGCCCGTCCTGTCCCTGGTCGTCTCCAGACGGCCCGCCCTCTGCCCGGGCTCTGCCCGCGCGCGACGCGGGAGAAGCGTCGTGGCTTTATGCGCCTCCGGGTGCGGCAAAGTGACGCTGCAGGCGGCGTCTCCCGAGTCCCAGCAAGGGATCCTGGGAGATGTGGTCCCTGTTTGGCTGGTGCTCCCCCCTCTCGGCGGCCGCAGTGGTTGGTGCGGCGGCGGGGGAGAGCAGGGCAGGTGAGCGCGATTTCCGGGCTTTCAGGCGAGGTCCTTTGGCGATGCCCCAGTTGAGTTTAGGGCCCCGCTCCTCTGCAGGAGCGTCGCGGCTTTATGCGCCTCCGGGCGCTGCAAAGTTACGCTGCAGGCGGCGACCCCCGAGTCCCAGCAAGGGATCCTGGGAGATGTGGTCCCGGTTTGGCTGGTGCTCCCCCCTCTCGGCGGCCGCGGTGGTTGGTGCAGGTAACAACAAGGGTTTTGGCTTCAAGCACAGTAAGGCTGCGCCAAGTATACAGTAAACAAAACTGGTTGCCAGTACTGTGCAACAATTCACTACATAGTCAGGTAAATGAACAAACAATTGCTCATTCCAAAGGACCACTCTTTCAGTCAAAAATCAAGTAGAAAAATACATTTTAATTTTTTGTTTTTAGTTCAAAGAACAGAGTTATTTTATTTTTGTTTTCAAAGATCAACATTAAGCAATTTAGACATTAAGGAGGAGTGGGAAATATTCAGCAAAGGGGAAAGTGATTGTGGGAATAAGCTCGACAAACATCAGACATTATGCTGGACAACATGAATTGACACAAAACAATGGACAGACATAAATTGATAGTGGAGGTACTGGTGAAGGTTGGTGGTGTGGCTATTTTTTGAGTGGAAGAACTTATTAGTCAGTTCTCTACGGTAGGCTCTGCACTCATCCTATTTGTAATCACAGATATGACCTACTACACTTAATGAAATAAATGCATCAGTACAATCACATTGACCATCTAAACCATCGATCATTCATAAATTGCGACTCCTATTTGCCAAGTGAAGATTGGTCTAAACACTCAAAAGTGACACCACGGTCAACTAACACCTCGGTCGACGCGTTTCCAATCCTTTACAAATCCAAGGATTCTCTTCAGGACCATACACATTTAATCTGTAAGACACAAATACAGTAACAATCTGTCAGTCATAACCATGAGAGACTCTCAACTTTTACTCGATTCAGCACACATACTCAGGTTTTTACCTGTGAGACTTTATGAAGACTTGGAATTCTGTTAACTGCAAATTAAGATGATAAAGGGATCTAGGTCAGAAAACAATCTGATTGAACCTTCATTATCAGGATGAAAGACTTTCTATTTATAGTACTCACTAAGATGTTTGAGGTGGCACACCCAAGCCAAGCTTAGGATTCCGAATGTGGCGCGTACATGTTCTTCACAATCTTTGTTTTGCCTCGTGATTGTTTCTGTAAATAGATAATTAGGAAGAATTACCCTCTGATTGCTATAGGGGTAATTCAAGACAGCGTATAGTAGTAGAGAACTTGGGGACTCTGATTTGGATACCCAGGCACTATTGTCTCTGACGGTTACTCGTATTGCCGGTCTCCGTGCGTGTAACTGACTGAAGTTAGCTCATCGTCAGCAGTTGTTTTCATTACGCATGGTTTAACGCACTGTATCGCACTAATGGACGGGCGAGCGATTAATCAGGGATTGGCCGTGGCTCTAATGGCGGGAAGTCAGGTGGGAATCACCCGATTAAACTAACAAACTGGTTAAGTTGCTTGCGCTGCAGCTTTACCTTTCACAAGTGCAACCGTCTCCTCCAGTCAGCGTCGCCTTCAAGAGTGAGAGCGCTGAGTTGAGTTCCGGGTTAACCGGTCTATACTGAAACGCTCTTTCGGGTCCGTGTGTACATGTCTTGGGATTTGTAGTTTTTTGAGCATTTGTAGTTCTTTGAAAGAACGCGTCTGAAATTGACTTAAATGATTGGAAAAATGGTCACTGTCCTCGATCAGTTAGTAGTACAGATCGCCATGGCACTTAAATTCGGGTTCCATAGGGTGCTTTAACATAAGAAATTTATGTGTGGAACAGATTCGCTATGAGGTATGGGCGAGAGCACGCTCGTGTGGATTAGTGCATCATCTGTAAGATCTCAACGAAAGTCTATCAAGGGTGTTAGTGTTAACAGTCTCAGCAGAATTCATAAATTATATAGCTCAGACATCTCGTTCAGGCCTCGAATGGTGGTATTGAATTTCAAAATAAGCATTGCTTCTCGCTGTCGCAAACTGGCCTCTAAATCTCCGCCTCTAGGGTCATGTTCGATTTTGGATATTATCGTCCATTTGAAATCATTTTCCCCATGTGCTTAATCAGTCCAATGTTGGACCAATGGGGCTGTGAGGACTTTTTTTCTTATTCTGGATTTATGTTGCGACATCCTTTGTCTTGCTTCCTGGTTTGTCTTGCCTATATACAGTTTGTCACATGGGCAAAGTTTTCCATAGACCACATTCCGTGTCTTGCAATTTGTAAATTGGTCATGCTTCCATGATATCCCAGCATGTTGAAAAAGGTTGCCCTCTATGGTGGAAACTCAACAGAGGCATGTTCCACATTTGCGATGGCCGGCTATGGATGGAAGTTTGACATAATCACGTAATGTGGGAGCTTTTTTCTTTGGGATCGCTGCTCGGACAATGTGATTCGCTATGCTCTTGTCTTTTTTATACGCGAAAAGTGGTACATTTGTCAGCTGGGCATCTAAGTCTTTGAGTAGATGCCAGTTTTGGTGAATGATTTTTTTGAAGATATTAGATGAAGGGCAAAAGGTAGAGACACAGACAATGCGTTATTGTTGTCTTTTTTGCTTTTTCTCTAACAGATCTTCCCGTGGGGTCCGCCATGCTCTTTTAATCGATTGTTTCAGTAATTTAGCTGGATAGCCACGGGCCAGGAGTTTCTCTTTTAGGACATTAGCATGGTTCAAATATTCGTCCTTGAAGGCGCAGTTTCTGCGAATGCGGAGAAACTGTCCTACTGGTAAATTTTGTTTTAAACTCCTTGGATGATTGCTTGAAAAATCGAGTGCTTTGTTTCGATCTGTTTTCTTTTTATATAAAGTGGTCACCAATTGTCCTTTGGAACAGTACACTTCCACATCCAAAAAGGACATTCTAGTCTTAGAAGTTTGGAGGGTGAACTTAATATCCTTCGTCTTGTTATTGAGCCATCGTGGAACTCCGTTAGCTGTTCTGTGGTGCCAGACCATGTGAAGAAGACATCATCTATGTATCGCACCCATCCACCAATCCATTGGTGGAATGGGTTGTTGTTGTGGATGAACATATCCTCATATTGGCTCATAAAGAGGATCGCCATTTCCGGGGCAAAAGGACAGCCCATGGCGACCCCCTTTATTTGGAAATAAAAGTCGTCACCAAACTTAAAGTAATTTTTAGTCAGTGCTAGTTTGGCTAACTTCAGAATAAATTCTGTTGGGATTTTTGACGGACTCTCTCGTTTATTCAAAAAGATTTCTAGAACCTCCAATGCTTGGTCTTGGGGAATTTGAGTATATAGAGATACTATATTCATGCTGACCAAGAGGTCGTGATTTTCTTCGAAAGGTAATTTATCCAATTTGGTCAAAAAATCAGTAGTGTCTTGGAGGAAAGATTTAACAGTTAGTGTAAATGGCTTCAGAAAAAAGTCAATAAATTTAGAGACCTGTTCAAATAAAGAGTCACATCCAGAAATAATAGGCCGTCCTGGATTGGTGATTTTTCATTTTTATGTACTTTCGGAAGTACGTAGAACAACGGTATTCGTGGATGCTTGTTCACCAAGTAGTTTTATTCGTTTTTTCCAAGGAACCCTTGTTCAAGTCCACTAGTTAGAATTATTCCGAGTTCATTTTGTAATTCCGAGGTTGGGTCTGCATTAATTTTTCGATAACACTCAGGGTCTGCGAGTTGTCTGGTTGCTTCTGATATGTACTCATTTGTACCCCAGATTACAATTGAGCCGCCTTTGTCGGATTGTTTCACGATGATACTTTCATCTTTTCTGATAGACAGTAATGCTTGTTTCTGTTCCTGAGACAAGTTGGGTTTGGCAAATCCATTTTTCTTTTTTTCTTGCGCGGCCAAGGCAGAGAGAATGTTTTTTTTCAAAATAAATCACCTCTTTGGGTAGCTTATGCGCCGGTGGACAGAAACTCGATTTTCTCCTTAATCCAGTTGTTTCAATTTGAGGCAGTGTTCCTTTATCAGCAAAGAATGTGATTAATCGAATTTTTCTACAAAATTCAATGAATTCCAATTTTAAATGAACAAAGTCAGTAGATTTAGATGGGACAAAAGACAATCCCTTTTCCAGAACACTTATCTCTGATGGGGTGAGGAGTTTGTTCGAAAGGTTATAGATCGAAGATTGTTTGCATGTAACTAATTCTTGTAGTTTTGTCTCCTCGTAGACATCTCCCATGGCTGTTGGAATCGCGTTTTGCCTCGGGCCTTCTGCTGGCCCTGTCCTAAAAAAGGTTGTTGTTGTTGAAGTTGATTATTTGATTGATAATTTGATTGGTATTGTTGTTGGTAATTCTTTTGATATCCTCCTCTTTGATTGTACTGTGGGCGGGAGGTTCCTTGGTCAGAATCGCTGCCTCCTGAGGATGAGGTGTCCGAGAAGGTTAGGTATTTAGTTCGTGATCTGCCTTGGTTATCTGGGAGGAATCGCCTGGCCTCAGGTCTTGAAAAGTAGTCTATTTGAAGATATGGATAAGCTTTGTCGAAGGTGAAATTTCGTTTGTCTCTTTCAAAGTTACTATCTTTTTGCTGAACTGTGTAATCTTTGAATTCAAGTATATCTTTTTCGACTCTCTCAAGTAAAGTCTTTGAATCTTGAATCAAGGGGTTTGATTTAATTTCAGTACTGGCGACCAGTTTTGTTTACTGTATACTTGGCACAGCCTTACTGTGCTTGAAGCCAAAACCCTTGTTGTTACCTAGCCGAATAGCGGGCGTTGGCTCGCGAGGTTTTCTTGAGACACTGAAGCTTGTCTCTGTTTTGAATTGTTGTGTCTCCACCACGGGTGGTCTGTGGATATTGTCCACTTTTTATTGATTCAATTGTTTTTCTTTTTGAAGCGTTTTTTTCAAATTGTTTGTATGTTATATGGATGTAAGTAAGTGCACGGTGTGAAAGGTTCGTTGTAAGTGTTCCCCCTATATAATTCAACTCATTGATAATGTCAGAAGACCAAACGTTCGCATATAGCGAAGAACATATTAAAAAACTCCTGAGCGACCCTCCTTTATTTGGTTCAGCCACTCTCAGTAGCAACGCTCAGATCAATAATGAATCAGATAAACTCGTACGTTTAAAGAAAAAGCAAATTCGGACAGACTTGCATGGCCACTATTTACTCCAACATCTTAGGTCAGGTACTATACCATCAGGCATGATAGTGAAGAATATACCGGTTATATTCACAGAGGATAGAATTTACAAAAAAGTTTTCAGTTATATTGAAACTAAATGTAGTCGAGACCTTATGGTTCTAACTATAGAAACTGCACAACGTCTATCAAAGATACAACTAGAAGAGATTGAAAAACTAGAAGCTGAAATTAAATCAAACCCCTTGATTCAAGATTCAAAGACTTAACTTGAGAGAGTCGAAAAAGATATACTTGAATTCAAAGATTACACAGTTCAGCAAAAAGATAGTAACTTTGAAAGAGACAAACGAAATTTCACCTTCGACAAAGCTTATCCATATCTTCAACAAGACTTCTATTCAAGACCTGAGGCCAGACGATTCCTCCCAGATAACCAAGGCAGATCACAAACTAAATACCTAACCTTCTCGGACACCTCATCCTCAGGAGGCAGCGATTCTGACCAAGGAACCTCTCGCCCACAGTACAATCAAAGAGGAGGATATCAAAAGAATTACCAACAACAATACCAATCAAATTATCAATCAAATAATCAACTTCAACAACAACAACCTTTTTTAGGACAGGGCCAGCAGAAGGCCCGAGGCAAAACGCGATTCCAACAACCATGGGAGATGTCTACGAGGAGACAAAACTACAAGAATTAGTTACATACAAACAATCTTCAATCTATAACCTTTCGAACAAACTCCTCACCCCATCAGAGATAAGTGTTCTGGAGAAGGGATTGTCTTTTGTACCATCTAAATCTACTGACTTCGTTCGTTTAAAATTGGAATTCATCGAATTTTGTAGAAAAATTCGATTAATCACAAATTGAAACAACTGGATTAAGGAGAAAATCGAGTTTCTCTCCACCGGCGGGAGGTGATTTATTTTGAAAAAACCATTCTCTCTGCCTTGGCCATTACTGTCTATCAGAAAAGATGAAAGTATCATCGTGAAACAAGCCGACAAAGGCGGCTCAATTGTAATCTGGGGTACAAATGAGTACATATCAGAAGCAACCAGACAACTCGCAGACCCTGAGTGTTATCGAAAAATTAATGCAGACCCAACCTCGGAATTACAAAATGAACTCGGAATAATTCTAACTAGTAGACTTGAACAAGGGTTCCTTGGAAAAAACTAATACAACTACTTGGTGAACAAGCATCCACGAATATCGTTGTTCTACGTACTTCCGAAAGTACATAAAAATGAAAAAGCACCACTAGGACAGCCTATTATTTCTGGCTGTGACTCTTTATTTGAACCGGTCTCTAAATTTATTGACTTTTTTCTGAAACCATTTACACTAACTGTTAAATCTTTCCTCCAAGACACTACTGATTTTTTGACCAAATTGGATAAATTACCTTTCGAAGAAAATCACGACCTCTTGGTCAGCATGGATATAGTATCTCTAAATACTCAAATTCCCCAAGACCAAGCATTGGAGGTTCTAGAAATCTTTTTGAATAAACGAGAGAGTCCGTCAAAAATCCCAACAGAATTTATTCTGAAGTTAGCCAAACTAGCACTGACTAAAAATTACTTTAAGTTTGGTGACGACTTTTATTTCCAAATAAAGGGGGTCGCCATGGGCTGTCCTTTTGCCCCGGAAATGGCGATCCTCTTTATGAGCCAATATGAGGATATGTTCATCCACAACAACAACCCATTCCACCAATGGATTGGTGGATGGGTGCGATACATAGATGATGTCTTCTTCACATGGTCTGGCACCACAGAACAGCTAACGGAGTTCCACGAATGGCTCAATAACAAGACGAAGGATATTAAGTTCACCCTCCAAACTTCTAAGACTAGAATGTCCTTTTTGGATGTGGAAGTGTACTGTTCCAAAGGACAATTGGTGACCACGTTATATAAAAAGAAAACAGATCGAAACAAAGCACTCGATTTTTCAAGCAATCATCCAAGGAGTTTAAAACAAAATTTACCAGTAGGACAGTTTCTCCGCATTCGCAGAAACTGCACCTTCAAGGACGAATATTTGAACCATGCTAATGTCCTAAAAGAGAAACTCCTGGCCCGTGGCTATCCAGCTAAATTACTGAAACAATTGATTAAAAGAGCATGGTGGACCCCACGGGAAGATCTGTTAAGAGAAAAAGCAAAAAAGACAACAACAACGCATTGTCTGTGTCTCTACCTTTTGCCCTTCATCTAATATCTTCAAAAAAATCATTCACCAAAACTGGCATCTACTCAAAGACTTAGATGCCCAGCTGACAAATGTACCACTTTTCGCGTATAAAAAAGACAAGAGCATAGCGAATCACATTGTCCGAGCAGCGATCCCAAAGAAAAAAGCTCCCACATTACGTGATTATGTCAAACTTCCACCCATAGCCGGCCATCGCAAATGTGGAACATGCCTCTGTTGCGTTTCCACCATAGAGGGCAACCTTTTTCAACATGCTGGGATATCATGGAAGCATGACCAATTTACAAATTGCAAGACACGGAATGTGGTCTATGGAATACTTTGCCCATGTGACAAACTGTATATAGGCAAGACAAACCAGGAAGCAAGACAAAGGATGTCGCAACATAAATCCAGAATAAGAAAAAAAGTCCTCACAGCCCCATTGGTCCAACATTGGATTGATCAAGCACACGGGGAAAATGATTTCAAAGGGACGATAATATCCAAAATCGAATATGACCCTAGAGGCGGAGATTTAGAGGCCAGTTTGCGACAGCGAGAAGCGATGCTTATTTTGAAATTCAATACCACCATTCGAGGCCTGAACGAGATGTCTGAGCTATATAATTTATGAATTCTGCTGAGACTGTTAACACTAACACCCTTAATAGACTTTCGTTGAGATCTTACAGATGATGCACTAATCCACACGAGCGTGCTCTCGCCCATACCTCATAGCGAATCTGTTCCACACATAAATTTCTTATGTTAAAGCACCCTATGGAAACCGAATTTAAGTGCCGTGGCGATCTGTACTACTAACTGATCGAGGACAGGGTCCATTTTTCCAATCATTTAAGTCAATTTCAGACGCGTTCTTTCAAAGAACTACAAATGCTCAAAAAACTACAAATCCCAAGACATGTACACACGGACCCGGAAGAGCGTTTCAATATAGACCGGTTAACCCGGAACTAGCCCCAGCGCTCTCACTCTTGGAGGCGACGCTGACTGGAGGAGACGGTTGCACGTGTGAAAGGTAAAGCTGCAGCGCAAGCAACTTAACCAGTTTGTTAGTTTAATCAGGAGATTCCCACCTGACTTCCCGCCATTAGAGCCACGGCCAATCCCTGATTAATCGCTCGCCCGTCCATAAGCGCGATACAGTGCGTTAAACCATGCGTAATGAAAACAACTGCTGACGATGAGCTAACTTCAGTCAGTTACACGCACGGAGACCGGCAATACGAGTAACCGTCAGAGACAATAGTGCCTGGGTATACAAATCAGAGTCCCCAAGTTCTCTACTACTATACGCTGTCTTGAATTACCCCTATAGCAATCAGAGGGTAATTCTTCCTAATTATCTATTTACAGAAACAATCACGAGGCAAAACAAAGATTGTGAAGAACATGTACGCGCCACATTCGGAATCCTAAGCTTGGCTTGGGGGTGCCACCTCAAACATCTTAGTGAGTACTATAAACAGAAAGTCTTTCATCCTGATAATGAAGGTTCAATCAGATTGTTTTCTGACCTAGATCCCTTTATCATCTTAATTTGCAGTTAACAGAATTCCAAGTCTTCATAAAGTCTCACAGGTAAAAACCTGAGTATGTGTGCTGAATCGAGTAAAAGTTAGGAGTCTCTCATGGTTATGACTGACAGATTGTTACTGTATTTGTGTCTTACAGATTAAATGTGTATGGTCCTGAAGAGAATCCTTGGATTTGTAAAGGATTCGAAACGCGTCGACCGAGGTGTTAGTTGACCGTGGTGTCACTTTTGAGTGTTTAGACCAATCTTCACTTGGCAAATAGGAGTCGCAATTTATGAATGATCGATGGTTTAGATGGTCAATGTGATTGTACTGATGCATTTATTTCATTAAGTGTAGTAGGTCATATCTGTGATTACAAATAGGATGAGCGCAGAGCCTACCGTAGAGAACTGACTAATAAGTTCTTCCACTCAAAAAATAGCCACACCACCAACCTTCACCAGTACCTCCACTATCAATTTATGTCTGACCATTGTTTTGTGTCAATTCATGTTGTCCAGCATAATGTCTGATGTTTGTCGAGCTTATTCCCACAATCACTTTCCCCTTTGCTGAATATTTCCCACTCCTCCTTAATGTCTAAATTGCTTAATGTTGATCGTTGAAAACAAAAATAAAATAACTCTGTTCTTTGAACTAAAAACAAAAAATAAAAATTTATTTTTCCAGCGGTTGTTGGTGCGGCGGCGGGGGAGAGCAAGGCAGGTGAGCGCGATTTCAGGGCTTTCAGGCGAGGTCCTTTGACGATGCCCCAGTTGATTTTAGGGCCCCGCTCCTCTGCAGGAGCGTCGCGGCTTTATGCGCCTCCGGGCGCGGCAAAGTGACGCTGCAGGCGGCGTCCCCCGAGTCCCAGCAAGGGATCCTGGGAGATGTGGTCCCTGTTTGGCTGGTGCTCCCCCCTCTCGGCGGCGGCGGTGGTTGGTGCGGCGGCGGGGGAGAGCAAGGCAGGTGAGCGCGATTTCCGGGCTTTCAGGCGAGGTCCTTTGACGATGCCCCAGTTGATTTTAGGGCTGTAAGAAGGATGTTGTTGGTGCTATTACTGCCTGGTTCTGGAGCACAAATGGTGGTAGTTCACGGAGTTCACTTGGTTAAAGAATTAGATCTTTCTTCCTCTTTTTTTCTTTTCTAGCTCTCTCTTCTTTTTCCTCCTTTTTTCTCTCCAATGTTATGCTCATATTACACCACTATTATTTGCTTACCTATATTTTGTAATATGCTTTATATATTTATGATTGCTTTTTCCTTTTTCCTTTTGTTCTTATTTTCTTTTTTTATTTCATGTACTTGAAAATTCAATAAAACATTCTTAAACAAAAAAAAACAGTCATCTTTGAGAAATACTAAAGGAACATTAAAAATGATCTCATCCCAAACCCCTTCAAAGACCTGCATTTAAAACGCTAAGGTTTCGGTTGTACTAGAATGATGTCCAGTAGTCCAGGGTAGATTATGTAAGATGTTTATTAAAATAGATTTTAAGATCAAGAGCCCCACCAGGAGCAGCCTTCCTGCTGCTCGATTTAGAAAAGGGGGTGGTGATGAACAGAGTGTCTGAGTTAAACAGACCACTCTTACCCAGTCCAAAGATCAGGGCTTGATCCATCACCGTTATTTATCTCACTGCCCCATCCCAGCTCAGAACCTGGCTATATGCAAATCAGAGGTAAGTTGTCCCCGAGCACATATATGTCAATTCTTATGTTATTCAAAGAGAAAAGATGACCACAGTCAAATGAAATATCCTTTCACAGTTCATCAGATTAAATTCCTTTAATTTCCATTTCTTTTCTCTTCAAAACATCAAATCTCTTCATGGTCTTCATCTAGTTCAAACAGAGGTAGCCAACAGAGGTAGCCAACACGTGTTTCGTCAGAGGGTACAGTCACCCAAATGACTTCTTCAGGGCTACAACAGAATAAACAAATCCATAATATATACAATTCTCTTTATGTACACAAATGGTCCTTCACCAGTGACTATGTATACCAACAGAGTACAAAAGTTAAAAATATAAAGTTTTACAAAAAGTGGAGATCTGTACAGAAACTGAAAGAAGTCACACGAGGATCTACAGCACACCTATCAGGTATACTACTAAAGAATGAGTGAACATGTTTAACGTATAGGTATCAAATATTACAGATAGAAAAGAAAAAGACTCCAAGAATGATGAGTTACCACAGCGTGAACAGTATATATACAAGCGTATATAGAGAAAACCTTATTACCCAAAATTGTGGATAGGATCATGAAAAGTGAAAAGGCAAGTGAACATATTACACAACCTATTTTTATAAGGGCAGAGTATCATTCTTTAGGTCTTAACATGCTCTGTCCAGTCAAACCGAGATAACCTCTCCTCAGAGGAATAGTTTTACTAAAAGTAACAGTAAACTCACCAAAAATCAGTCCGAACAACTAATAGTAAAGGTCAATTCAAGAAGGCAATTGTTCCTCAATTATAAAGTGGAACTAGAAAGAAAGAAGATGTAGAATTAGGGTCCATATTTTTCTACAGATTCATTAGTGACCTCTGCATTGTTATATATAGAAAAAGCCTTATTATCCAGAATAGTAAATAAGGTCATAAGACTTGTGGATACAGTTGGACATGTCGCAGAAAAACCCTAAGTTTAAATGGGCGAAATATCAGTCTTTAAATCTTTAGATGCCCTGACTCATTTAGCACAGGACAGCCTTTCCTCAGAGACATAATTTTACCGGAGGTAAAAGGTTAACTCACCTAAAAGATCAATCCAAAACAACCAATAGTAAAGACCAATTCCAGAGGGCTATATGTTCCTCAATTATAAAGTGGAACTGAAAGAAAGAAAAATAGCCAATTAGAGTCCATACTCTTCTGCATATTCATTATTAGACTCCGCACTGCAGTATCGGTACACGTTTCGCCTAGATAATAACACAGGTTCATCCTGTTCATGTAATAAAAATATATTACATGTCTTTGAACTAAAGAACTTTTAATAAAAGCTTATCTTCGATAAAAATTCAGGTCATTTTACCTCATTCCATTATGTGTATCTGAGTTCTTCATATATGGTAATGTATAGTTCAGATCTGAGGAAAACAAACCCATATATATTTTTAATTTTTGACCATCACATTAAAATCTGTGTTTCTGAATATATTCAATTTTTTCATATGCAAAATAGGTAATTGGTTCATATATATAAAATCATATTTAGAAAACCCGACTAGCACATAGTAGGCTGTCACTAGGTAAATACCTCAAAGTGTAAGTCTATAGATGCTGCTAAACATAAAAATAAGGGTGAGTCACACTCAATAACATGCCTGCTGTAGTAACCCAAAAGTATACTGTGACCCGTAATCCAGTCTTGGGTAACACAGTATAGACACTCATAGTACAAAAATGACAGCGAAAAGAGGAACCAAACCGGTAGTCTACATATCGAACAGTATCAACATTAAAAACACTACCTAACCGAGCGGAGTCCCAGCCGGGAAACCGTCACTCAATCGGCATATTCAGTCGACCACACGAACCCATACACGCGCCTCTGAACTTACCAGGGAGAGTACTCCTCACGTTTTCAAGGGGGTTCCGTTGAAATTACAACCGAGCCATACCTACACGGCAGCTTAAATACACGAGCCCGCCTGTGCATTCACTTTGGGCATAAACAGAGTCATAGGACAATGCTAATATTCTATCCGAGATTTATGGTCGCCATCTTTGAGTGGTAAAGTGGCGAACGCGATACCCATCGTTGCAATTGCAGTAGTTTTCAAAGTTCGAAATATTATAAAACGACAATACTTTAAAGGAGGAAATCTATGTTTCTACATTTTCTTGGGCGCTGTTTCAGTGCCCTGCTCCGGCAAAAAAACAACATTACAGTTCCAAAAAAGACATAGTGAGTTACTGTGAGTAATATTACCCTAAACAGTCGCCATCTTAGCGTAGTGGTAATCAATGGTCGTGAAAGGAATCCAGATATTGCGTGAATGCCACTATAAGTAGGTACCTTACCCATATTCACAGAAAAGCGTTTAGACCTTAACAACTCATTTTATAAAAACACTTATTTGGTTTTTTTAAAATTCCTCAGATCCAAAAGGAGGAGTAAATAGTCAACATTATTATATTTGCAAATTCAGCTAAAACAACAGTATGACCCATAAACGAATAATAGGACCAATGTGCCCAAATTAGAGAAGAGAGTGTCAAACAAAAAAACCCATTCAAAAGTTTTTTTTAGGTAATACCTGGAAAAAAAAGAAAAAGAGAAGAAAGTAGGTAGAGGAGAGAAACACACAGGAAGATGGGTTTGCTACCTCTGTTTGAACTAGATGAAGAGATTTGATGTTTTGAAGAGAAAAGAAATGGAAATTAAAGGAATTTAATCTGATGAACTGTGAAAGGATATTTCATTTGACTGTGGTCATCTTTTCTCTTTGAATAACATAAGAATTGACATATATGTGCTCGGGGACAACTTACCTTTTATTGCTGAATTCTCTGGTTGCAGAGGATTTCTTTGGGGACGCAAGTGGCCGCTTTCCCCTGTTCCCTTGAGCCTTCATATAAGGAGAATATTAATTCAGTTATAGTTGCGCAAAAGTTACCCAGCCACTATCTGTTCTGTTTTGTTAAATTGGGTTTTTGCTGCATATTAACTATTTATACTTGTATTGCGATAACTTAGGACTGAAAATGAGTTCTAGGCAGGACCGTGAGAAAGTTGCTGAGGATCTCTTTAAGAACCTGACAGCAGGATTACCTGTTAATAGAGCAGTTACTCAGGGAGTACCGAGAGTAAATGAGGGACTAAAAGCAAAATTCATCCGACTAGAGAGATTAAGGAAATTTGAAATCTCTAAATGGTGGGACGGAGCGACCCTAAAACAGTATATAAAATTGAATAGAGTGCCTAGGGGATTACGGGCACAAATTTTCCCTACTTACGATGACTTGGAGGCAGACTTACTGCAGGCATGGGAAAAGGAATTGGGTGATAACAGCTTTAGATTAATGAATATCTTAATTGAGAATGCGGATCGCAAAGTGACAAAAACAGCCCTGGAAATAGACACCCTGGAGAAAGAAATTGGTGATCTAAACCTCCCGGAACCCACAAAGAAAAACTTTGACATCTTGGAAGAGATATTGGGGAGGTATGAGGATGATATTAAACAACGTAAGGCACGTAAACTAAGGCGCGATGAGATAGACTATGCCAATGGCAGAATTTTCACGTTTGCTAAAAAATTTGACGATATTGTTAAGAGGGATCAATCAAGACCAGGGTCCAAAAACCAGACACCCAGTAGCACCAGTATGGGGTCATCTAGTAATCTCTCTAGCGGTAGCGAGGAAAATGTAAGCAGTAACTCCCTTGTGGCACTACCCGATAATGCTTTTTTACGGGAAGTGCAGAGAATACGGATGGGGAACAAAGGAAGCGAAAGGAGAACCAATCAGGAAGCACAATTAAAACAAGGAGAGGAAAAAGGGGAGGGAGGAGAAGCAAAGGGAAGAGAGGGGATGCACACACGCTCCTACAACAAGTCCAAGAAATAGATCATGATGAGTCTAATGAGATCCAGGTGGTCAATTTGTCAAGCAAGAGTTTGTCAAATGATTTGAAATCTGCTTTACAAAAGGGAATGAACTACTGTCCAACTGCTGTATATGATGTAACGGATGTGAAAATTGACTTATACAAATTTGTACGTCATTTGAAATTAAAAAAGTTCTTTGCAAATAATCCTAAACCTTCTGTCTCTAAATCACCTGGTGGGCTCTTTGGGGAGGTTTCGATTGATGTCTTGCAGAATACTGCTCTTCTACTTTCATTGAATGATGATGTTGACACGGTTACAAATCTGTCTGATGTTGCAGCTGAGCTAGATCTCTGTACGAATTTGAGTGAAGATAGTGGTCTTAAGAATAAGTCCCGCTGGACCCCACAATTAACTAGTGGCAATAATATTGATTTGTTCCATAAGACTGTAATTATGGAAATTGATAAGTGGGACAATTACATGACTAAACATAACTTTACTCCCAGAGCATTCAATCTGACATCAAAGGAACGTAAGGCGCTCACTAGTCTATCTCAAGATCCTGATATTATAGTGAGAAAAGCAGACAAAGGGGGAAATGTGATAATTATGGATAGGTCCAAATACGATGCTGAGATCCTATCCCAACTTGATAATCGGACCTGGTACAGGAAATTAGACAATAACCCCATGTTTGTGATTGTTAAGAGAATAAACATTGAGCTGACCAGATGGCGGGATCGTGGGTTAATATCAGATGATGAATATTTATTCCTGAAAACAGATAAACCTCGTTATCCATGCCTGTATACTCTGCCAAAGATTCATAAAGATCTAGCAGCACCCCCCGGTAGACCCATCATCTCGGGTATCGGTGGACCGACCGAAAGAATGTCCGAGTTTGTTGATGGTTTTTTGCAGAGTTACGTTATCAACCTACCATCGTACATTAGGGACAGTAAACATGTACTAAATATTTTGCATGACCTGACCTGGGACCATGGGATGAAATTTGTCACTATGGACGTCTGTTCATTGTATACTAACATATTACATGAACAAGGACTGGAGGCACTTAAAAAGTTTCTATTCAGACGTCCTGTTGAACTTCTAGAACACTCAGAAATGCTACTAGAAATGTCCAATCTTATCCTCACAAATAATGCATTCCTTTTTAATGGAGAATGGTACCTACAAACATGTGGGACTGCGATGGGTTCTAGATTTGCTCCGTCCTTTGCCTGTCTCTTTATGGGATGGTTCGAGGCGGGGCATGTCTGGGGCCCATCGGGGGCTAGGTGGCAGGAGTACATTCTGTACTATGGTCGGTACATCGACGACTGTTTACTAATCTGGACAGGTACAGATGAGGACCTATCGGATTTTTTTACCCACATGAATAACAACACATGCAATATGACTTTCACTATGACTTCTGATCCAAATAGCATAGTGTTTCTCGATTTGGAGCTTTTCCACTTTGAGGGCAAGATACAGAGTAAAATGTATCGTAAATCTACAGCGTGCAATGCTATTCTGCATGCAGATAGTGCTCACCCAAATAGTCAGAAAAATGCTATCCCCTATGGGGAGATGCTAAGGGCAAGGAGAAATTGTAGTTTGGAGGAAGACTTCAAGAGGAACGTTTTGGACATTGAAAAGAGGTTCAGAAATAGGGGTTATCCCAAAGATGTACTAATGAAAGCCAAAAAAAGAGTGACTAAATTAAAACACACAGATACCCTGAAAACTGTTACGAAACTAACCTCAGATAAGGGTAACAAAATACGTCTTGTGACAAACTATCATCCGTGGTCACATAAACTGTATTCGATTCTGAAAAAGAATTGGCCTCTTCTGTTAGCGGACAAAACCTTATCAGAATACATCTCCAATTCACCAAGTATTACATACAGAAAGGGTAGAACCATTCAGGGCATTATTAGCCCTAGCTACCCAAAACAAAGGGGTACACCGAAAATGTGGTTGAGGGATCTCAACATTGGCTCTTTTCCCTGTGGTGGTTGTAGCATGTGCCGGATGGCGAATAAGGGGATTAAGGAATTCAGTTACAATGGGTCACGCACCTTTAAGATTTATCAACATATGGATTGCTTAACAAAATTTGTAGTTTATGTGATTATCTGCAAATGTAATAAGATCTACGTGGGTAGTACCATCCGCCCATTGAAAGAAAGAATGATAGAGCATTATCGTGCCCTTAAGAATATGGACCAGAGATACCCGATAGGTTACCATGCAGTAAACTGTGTAGAACATAAGAAAAGTCTAGGGTTTCAATTTCATGGCCTTGAGACGATACATGGTGATTTAAGGGGCGGAGACAGAGAACAGAAATTGAGACAATGTGAAGCAAGGTGGATTCTTAAGCTTCGTGCGGTAGAATGCGGAATAAATGTGGACCAAGAACTACATTATTTCCTGTAATATATGGGCACTCATTTCTGTATTCCATATGGGAACTGTCTGAGATCTATTATTTCAGCAGCAGAATTATCTACTGTCTATATGTATAAACTAATATGTGTGTCAGAATGCAATTTATGCTGATTAACTGTGAACTATAATTTCTTACATCCTTTGAATTGTATATAAATGAAAACCATAATTGTAGTTATGGTATTATGGAAGTATGCATTACTGTTAGAGAATTGAATTATAAACTGTTTATTGGATGGGTTGAATAGAATGGTGTGGATTGAGGTTTCAATCCACCTGAACGAATAGTCTATCTTTGCATTTATCTTCATATGCAAACCCATCTTCCTGTGTGTTTCTCTCCTCTACCTACTTTCTTCTCTTTTTCTTTTTTTTCCAGGTATTACCTAAAAAAAACTTTTGAATGGGTTTTTTTGTTTGACACTCTCTTCTCTAATTTGGGCACATTGGTCCTATTATTCGTTTATGGGTCATACTGTTGTTTTAGCTGAATTTGCAAATATAATAATGTTGACTATTTACTCCTCCTTTTGGATCTGAGGAATTTTAAAAAAACCAAATAAGTGTTTTTATAAAATGAGTTGTTAAGGTCTAAACGCTTTTCTGTGAATATGGGTAAGGTACCTACTTATTGTGGCATTCACGCAATATCTGGATACCTTTCACGACCATTGATTACCACTACGCTAAGATGGCGACTGTTTAGGGTAATATTACTCACAGTAACTCACTATGTCTTTTTTGGAACTGTAATGTTGTTTTTTTGCCGGAGCAGGGCACTGAAACAGCGCCCAAGAAAATGTAGAAACATAGATTTCCTCCTTTAAAGTATTGTCGTTTTATAATATTTCGAACTTTGAAAACTACTGCAATTGCAACGATGGGTATCGCGTTCGCCACTTTACCACTCAAAGATGGCGACCATAAATCTCGGATAGAATATTAGCATTGTCCTATGACTCTGTTTATGCCCAAAGTGAATGCACAGGCGGGCTCGTGTATTTAAGCTGCCGTGTAGGTATGGCTCGGTTGTAATTTCAACGGAACCCCCTTGAAAACGTGAGGAGTACTCTCCCTGGTAAGTTCAGAGGCGCGTGTATGGGTTCGTGTGGTCGACTGAATATGCCGATTGAGTGACGGTTTCCCAGCTGGGACTCCGCTCGGTTAGGTAGTGTTTTTAATGTTGATACTGTTCGATATGTAGACTACCGGTTTGGTTCCTCTTTTCGCTGTCGTTTTTGTACTATGAGTGTCTATACTGTGTTACCCAAGACTGGATTACGGGTCACAGTATACTTTTGGGTTACTACAGCAGGCATGTTATTGAGTGTGACTCACCCTTATTTTTATGTTTAGCAGCATCTATAGACTTACACTTTGAGGTATTTACCTAGTGACAGCCTACTATGTGCTAGTCGGGTTTTCTAAATATGATTTTATATATATGAACCAATTACCTATTTTGCATATGAAAAAATTGAATATATTTAGAAACACAGATTTTAATGTGATGGTCAAAAATTTAAAATATATATGGGTTTGTTTTCCTCAGATCTGAACTATACATTACCATATATGAAGAACTCAGATACACATAATGGAATGAGGTAAAATGACCTGAATTTTTATCGAAGATAAGCTTTTATTAAAAGTTCTTTAGTTCAAAGACATGTAATATATTTTTATTACATGAACAGGATGAACCTGTGTTATTATCTAGGCGAAACGTGTACCGATACTGCAGTGCGGAGTCTAATAATGAATATGCAGAAGAGTATGGACTCTAATTGGCTATTTTTCTTTCTTTCAGTTCCACTTTATAATTGAGGAACATATAGCCCTCTGGAATTGGTCTTTACTATTGGTTGTTTTGGATTGATCTTTTAGGTGAGTTAACCTTTTACCTCCGGTAAAATTATGTCTCTGAGGAAAGGCTGTCCTGTGCTAAATGAGTCAGGGCATCTAAAGATTTAAAGACTGATATTTCGCCCATTTAAACTTAGGGTTTTTCTGCGACATGTCCAACTGTATCCACAAGTCTTATGACCTTATTTACTATTCTGGATAATAAGGCTTTTTCTATATATAACAATGCAGAGGTCACTAATGAATCTGTAGAAAAATATGGACCCTAATTCTACATCTTCTTTCTTTCTAGTTCCACTTTATAATTGAGGAACAATTGCCTTCTTGAATTGACCTTTACTATTAGTTGTTCGGACTGATTTTTGGTGAGTTTACTGTTACTTTTAGTAAAACTATTCCTCTGAGGAGAGGTTATCTCGGTTTGACTGGACAGAGCATGTTAAGACCTAAAGAATGATACTCTGCCCTTATAAAAATAGGTTGTGTAATATGTTCACTTGCCTTTTCACTTTTCATGATCCTATCCACAATTTTGGGTAATAAGGTTTTCTCTATATACGCTTGTATATATACTGTTCACGCTGTGGTAACTCATCATTCTTGGAGTCTTTTTCTTTTCTATCTGTAATATTTGATACCTATACGTTAAACATGTTCACTCATTCTTTAGTAGTATACCTGATAGGTGTGCTGTAGATCCTCGTGTGACTTCTTTCAGTTTCTGTACAGATCTCCACTTTTTGTAAAACTTTATATTTTTAACTTTTGTACTCTGTTGGTATACATAGTCACTGGTGAAGGACCATTTGTGTACATAAAGAGAATTGTATATATTATGGATTTGTTTATTCTGTTGTAGCCCTGAAGAAGTCATTTGGGTGACTGTACCCTCTGACGAAACACGTGTTGGCTACCTCTGTTGGCTACCTCTGTTTGAACTAGATGAAGACCATGAAGAGATTTGATGTTTTGAAGAGAAAAGAAATGGAAATTAAAGGAATTTAATCTGATGAACTGTGAAAGGATATTTCATTTGACTGTGGTCATCTTTTCTCTTTGAATAACATAAGAATTGACATATATGTGCTCGGGGACAACTTACCTTTTATTGCTGAATTCTCTGGTTGCAGAGGATTTCTTTGGGGACGCAAGTGGCCGCTTTCCCCTGTTCCCTTGAGCCTTCATATAAGGAGAATATTAATTCAGTTATAGTTGCGCAAAAGTTACCCAGCCACTATCTGTTCTGTTTTATATGCAAATCAGTCTGTCCCTGGCCCAGTGCATCATGGGAACAGGGCAGACTAAACTACCAAGCCAATTCTTCACCAGAAAGGAGACAAGCTACCGGGGACCGGTTTCTGGCATGTCAGCCTTCTTCGGCCCGGCTTGCTTGAATCCTGATGGAGCAGTGAGAAAGGGACTCATGTCTGAGTATACCCTGCCACACCTATAGTGGCCAAAAACGATTTAGAAAAGGGGGTGGTGATGAACAGAGTGTCTGAGTTAAACAGACCACTCTTACCCAGTCCAAAGATCAGGGCTTGATCCATCACCGTTATTTATCTCACTGCCCCATCCCAGCTCAGAACCTGGCTATATGCAAATCAGTCTGTCCCTGGCCCAGTGCATCATGGGAACAGGGCAGACTAAACTACCAAGCCAATTCTTCACCAGAAAGGAGACAAGCTACCGGGGACCGGTTTCTGGCATTTCAGCCTTCTTCGGCCCGGCTTGCTTGAATCCTGATGGAGCAGTGAGAAAGGGAATCATGTCTGAGTATACCCTGCCACACCTATAGTGGCCAAAAACGATTTAGAAAAGGGGGTGGTGATGAACAGAGTGTCTGAGTTAAACAGACCACTCTTACCCAGTCCAAAGATCAGGGCTTGATCCATCACCGTTATTTATCTCACTGCCCCATCCCAGCTCAGAACCTGGCTATATGCAAATCAGTCTGTCCCTGGCCCAGTGCATCATGGGAACAGGGCAGACTAAACTACCAAGCCAATTCTTCACCAGAAAGGAGACAAGCTACCGGGGACCGGTTTCTGGCATTTCAGCCTTCTTCGGCCCGGCTTGCTTGAATCCTGATGGAGCAGTGAGAAAGGGACTCATGTCTGAGTATACCCTGCCACACCTATAGTGGCCAAAAACGATTTAGAAAAGGGGGTGGTGATGAACAGAGTGTCTGAGTTAAACAGACCACTCTTACCCAGTCCAAAGATCAGGGCTTGATCCATCACCGTTATTTATCTCACTGCCCCATCCCAGCTCAGAACCTGGCTATATGCAAATCAGTCTGTCCCTGGCCCAGTGCATCATGGGAACAGGGCAGACTAAACTACCAAGCCAATTCTTCACCAGAAAGGAGACAAGCTACCGGGGACCGGTTTCTGGCATTTCAGCCTTCTTCGGCCCGGCTTGCTTGAATCCTGATGGAGCAGTGAGAAAGGGACTCATGTCTGAGTATACCCTGCCACACCTGTAGTGGCCAAAAACGATTTAGAAAAGGGGGTGGTGATGAACAGAGTGTCTGAGTTAAACAGACCACTCTTACCCAGTCCAAAGATCAGGGCTTGATCCATCACCGTTATTTATCTCACTGCCCCATCCCAGCTCAGAACCTGGCTATATGCAAATCAGTCTGTCCCTGGCCCAGTGCATCATGGGAACAGGGCAGACTAAACTACCAAGCCAATTCTTCACCAGAAAGGAGACAAGCTACCGGGGACCGGTTTCTGGCATTTCAGCCTTCTTCGGCCCGGCTTGCTTGAATCCTGATGGAGCAGTGAGAAAGGGACTCATGTCTGAGTATACCCTGCCACACCTATAGTGGCCAAAAACGATTTAGAAAAGGGGGTGGTGATGAACAGAGTGTCTGAGTTAAACAGACCACTCTTACCCAGTCCAAAGATCAGGGCTTGATCCATCACCGTTATTTATCTCACTGCCCCATCCCAGCTCAGAACCTGGCTATATGCAAATCAGTCTGTCCCTGGCCCAGTGCATCATGGGAACAGGGCAGACTAAACTACCAAGCCAATTCTTCACCAGAAAGGAGACAAGCTACCGGGGACCGGTTTCTGGCATTTCAGCCTTCTTCGGCCCGGCTTGCTTGAATCCTGATGGAGCAGTGAGAAAGGGACTCATGTCTGAGTATACCCTGCCACACCTATAGTGGCCAAAAACGATTTAGAAAAGGGGGTGGTGATGAACAGAGTGTCTGAGTTAAACAGACCACTCTTACCCAGTCCAAAGATCAGGGCTTGATCCATCACCGTTATTTATCTCACTGCCCCATCCCAGCTCAGAACCTGGCTATATGCAAATCAGTCTGTCCCTGGCCCAGTGCATCATGGGAACAGGGCAGACTAAACTACCAAGCCAATTCTTCACCAGAAAGGAGACAAGCTACCGGGGACCGGTTTCTGGCATTTCAGCCTTCTTCGGCCCGGCTTGCTTGAATCCTGATGGAGCAGTGAGAAAGGGACTCATGTCTGAGTATACCCTGCCACACCTATAGTGGCCAAAAACGATTTAGAAAAGGGGGTGGTGATGAACAGAGTGTCTGAGTTAAACAGACCACTCTTACCCAGTCCAAAGATCAGGGCTTGATCCATCACCGTTATTTATCTCACCCCCCCATCCCAGCTCAGAACCTGGCTATATGCAAATCAGTCTGTCCCTGGCCCAGTGCATCATGGGAACAGGGCAGACTAAACTACCAAGACAATTCTTCACCAGAAAGGAGACAAGCTACCGGGGACCGGTTTCTGGCATTTCAGCCTTCTTCGGCCCGGCTTGCTTGAATCCTGATGGAGCAGTGAGAAAGGGACTCATGTCTGAGTATACCCTGCCACACCTATAGTGGCCAAAAACGATTTAGAAAAGGGGGTGGTGATGAAGTTTGGTTTGCCCTGTTCCCATCATGCACTGGGACAGGAACAGACTAATTTGCATACAGCCAGGTTCTGAAACTGGGATGGTGCAGTGAGCTAAAAAACGGTGTTGGATCTAGCCCTGATCTATTGACAGGGTGAGAGCTTTCTGCTTAATTCAGAGACTCTGTCCCTCACCACCCCTTGTTGTAAATATTTTTGTCCACCCTAAGCGTGGAAGGGTATTCTCAGATGTGAGACCCTTGCTCATTGCACCATCAGGATTCAAGCAAACCGGGCCGAAGACGGCTGTAATGCCAGAAACCGGTCCCCGGGAGCTTGTTTCCGTCCCAGTGTAAGAATTGGCTTTTGTAGTTTGGTTTGCCCTGTTCCCATCATGCACTGGGACAGGAACAGACTAATTTGCATACAGCCAGGTTCTGAAACTGGGATGGTGCAGTGAGCTAAAAAACGGTGTTGGATCTAGCCCTGATCTATTGACAGGGTGAGAGCTTTCTGCTTAATTCAGAGACTCTGTCCCTCACCACCCCTTGTTGTAAATATTTTTGTCCACCCTAAGCGTGGAAGGGTATTCTCAGATGTGAGACCCTTGCTCATTGCACCATCAGGATTCAAGCAAACCGGGCCGAAGACGGCTGTAATGCCAGAAACCGGTCCCCGGGAGCTTGTTTCCGTCCCAGTGTAAGAATTGGCTTTTGTAGTTTGGTTTGCCCTGTTCCCATCATGCACTGGGACAGGAACAGACTAATTTGCATACAGCCAGGTTCTGAAACTGGGATGGTGCAGTGAGCTAAAAAACGGTGTTGGATCTAGCCCTGATCTATTGACAGGGTGAGAGCTTTCTGCTTAATTCAGAGACTCTGTCCCTCACCACCCCTTGTTGTAAATATTTTTGTCCACCCTAAGCGTGGAAGGGTATTCTCAGATGTGAGACCCTTGCTCATTGCACCATCAGGATTCAAGCAAACCGGGCCGAAGACGGCTGTAATGCCAGAAACCGGTCCCCGGGAGCTTGTTTCCGTCCCAGTGTAAGAATTGGCTTTTGTAGTTTGGTTTGCCCTGTTCCCATCATGCACTGGGACAGGAACAGACTAATTTGCATACAGCCAGGTTCTGAAACTGGGATGGTGCAGTGAGCTAAAAAACGGTGTTGGATCTAGCCCTGATCTATTGACAGGGTGAGAGCTTTCTGCTTAATTCAGAGACTCTGTCCCTCACCACCCCTTGTTGTAAATATTTTTGTCCACCCTAAGCGTGGAAGGGTATTCTCAGATGTGAGACCCTTGCTCATTGCACCATCAGGATTCAAGCAAACCGGGCCGAAGACGGCTGTAATGCCAGAAACCGGTCCCCGGGAGCTTGTTTCCGTCCCAGTGTAAGAATTGGCTTTTGTAGTTTGGTTTGCCCTGTTCCCATCATGCACTGGGACAGGAACAGACTAATTTGCATACAGCCAGGTTCTGAAACTGGGATGGTGCAGTGAGCTAAAAAACGGTGTTGGATCTAGCCCTGATCTATTGACAGGGTGAGAGCTTTCTGCTTAATTCAGAGACTCTGTCCCTCACCACCCCTTGTTGTAAATATTTTTGTCCACCCTAAGCGTGGAAGGGTATTCTCAGATGTGAGACCCTTGCTCATTGCACCATCAGGATTCAAGCAAACCGGGCCGAAGACGGCTGTAATGCCAGAAACCGGTCCCCGGGAGCTTGTTTCCGTCCCAGTGTAAGAATTGGCTTTTGTAGTTTGGTTTGCCCTGTTCCCATCATGCACTGGGACAGGAACAGACTAATTTGCATACAGCCAGGTTCTGAAACTGGGATGGTGCAGTGAGCTAAAAAACGGTGTTGGATCTAGCCCTGATCTATTGACAGGGTGAGAGCTTTCTGCTTAATTCAGAGACTCTGTCCCTCACCACCCCTTGTTGTAAATATTTTTGTCCACCCTAAGCGTGGAAGGGTATTCTCAGATGTGAGACCCTTGCTCATTGCACCATCAGGATTCAAGCAAACCGGGCCGAAGACAGCTGTAATGCCAGAAACCGGTCCCCGGGAGCTTGTTTCCGTCCCAGTGTAAGAATTGGCTTTTGTAGTTTGGTTTGCCCTGTTCCCATCATGCACTGGGACAGGAACAGACTAATTTGCATACAGCCAGGTTCTGAAACTGGGATGGTGCAGTGAGCTAAAAAACGGTGTTGGATCTAGCCCTGATCTATTGACAGGGTGAGAGCTTTCTGCTTAATTCAGAGACTCTGTCCCTCACCACCCCTTGTTGTAAATATTTTTGTCCACCCTAAGCGTGGAAGGGTACTCTCAGATGTGAGACCCTTGCTCATTGCACCATCAGGATTCAAGCAAACCGGGCCGAAGACGGCTGTAATGCCAGAAACCGGTCCCCGGGAGCTTGTTTCCGTCCCAGTGTAAGAATTGGCTTTTGTAGTTTGGTTTGCCCTGTTCCCATCATGCACTGGGACAGGAACAGACTAATTTGCATACAGCCAGGTTCTGAAACTGGGATGGTGCAGTGAGCTAAAAAACGGTGTTGGATCTAGCCCTGATCTATTGACAGGGTGAGAGCTTTCTGCTTAATTCAGAGACTCTGTCCCTCACCACCCCTTGTTGTAAATATTTTTGTCCACCCTAAGCGTGGAAGGGTATTCTCAGATGTGAGACCCTTGCTCATTGCACCATCAGGATTCAAGCAAACCGGGCCGAAGACGGCTGTAATGCCAGAAACCGGTCCCCGGGAGCTTGTTTCCGTCCCAGTGTAAGAATTGGCTTTTGTAGTTTGGTTTGCCCTGTTCCCATCATGCACTGGGACAGGAACAGACTAATTTGCATACAGCCAGGTTCTGAAACTGGGATGGTGCAGTGAGCTAAAAAACGGTGTTGGATCTAGCCCTGATCTATTGACAGGGTGAGAGCTTTCTGCTTAATTCAGAGACTCTGTCCCTCACCACCCCTTGTTGTAAATATTCCTGCTGCTCAGCACATTCTCCAACGGACTCTCTCATTCATCCAACATTCCAATGCATCACCACGCACCAACATTCCTTACACACAGTCACACTGGCTGAGTAGCAGGGATAACACATCTCCCTTCTTAACAAAGAATAACATTAAAAATGCTTGCATGCTTGTTTACACCCTAGTAAACAAGACATAATAAAGGTGCAAGGAAATAACAGGTGGAAAACATTGCACACATGATGCATAATTGAATAAGCAACATGTCATAACATATTAATTGCAAAGGACCATGCATATTGCCACAGCAAATGCAGAAAATAAAGTTTAACATACAATAAGAATACACTCATATCTCCCTTCTTTACAAAGAATAACATATAGGAATACACTCATCTTCTCCCTTTCTAACCAGAAACAACATACACTCTACCACACCACAAATCCTCTAACAGACCCCTAATGTCACAAACATGCCAGCTGGCCAGGCTGACATAAAAGACAGCAAGTAGGGAACCAACCACCGGAGGCGCAGTAGAGAATCGCCGAAAGCAAATGAAACAAAATATCAGGAAAGATGGAATACCTTGGCTTAATTATTGCCCTTCACCTAAACCCATAGTAAGGGTGAAACAACCACTCCAATCACACATCATATGGCTTAAACTCTGCCTCTCACCCTAACCCATAGTAAGGGTGGAACGACACTTCAAACACAAGTGATTTGGCTTACATAATGCCCTTCACCCTAACCCAAAGTAAGGGTGGAACTACTCTTCGAACACAGTCATTTGGCTAATACACTTCCCTTCACCCTAACCCATAGTAAGGGTGGAACAATCCTACAATCACAAGTCATTTGAATTAACCACAGCCAAGCCATTTACTCTAACCCATAGTAAGGGTGGAACCTTACTAAAATCTTAAGTAATTTACTTAAACACTACCCTTCACCCTTTCCCGGTATTAAGGGTGGAACAAAACGTTAACCACAAACTAGTCTTAAAGAACAAAAACACCCAAGCAGAATCTATATCAGTACACAGTAACACTCAAGATCACCTCCAGATCTCAAACCTCTGACGCACTCAACTTAATCTACACATAATCAGTGCTCTCAAACTCCTATACACTATAAACCTAATAATAATAAGAGAGAAACATATCCACAGCCCCAAACCCAGCCATAACCCTGAGAACAGTCATACAACACAGAACCCTAAACAGGAAGATAGGGGTCAGAACCTCAATGTCAATGTGAACACCTTTGAACTCAAAAGCCAATCTTTTCACATACCACATACGCAAATGCATAACTGAAGCACAACCTCAATGAGGTTCTCATTTTTCTTTTTTGTTTCCTTTACTCATAACCCCTTCATATTGAAGAATATAAGCCTGTTGCATTGCCAGTGGGTGCAATAGTCAAAGTCTAGAGGGTTGCCAGGGTTCCCAGGGTGAGCTCCGACACTGACCATGTAGTGGAGTGATTACTCCTTCGAAAAACAGCAGTGATTCCCCCAACAGCGAGCATGTTGCTCCGCCTACACACCATCATATCAAATCAAAGCTTGACTTTACATTGCATAATTGAAAATTAACCCAATAACCTGTCATGTGAAAACGCAGCACTCACCGGATTCCTTTTGCCTCGCAGAGTTCGCATGCCAACAAAATGACCTTGTTAGTTTTTTCGCTTCAAATATTCATTGCATGGAGTCAGGCTCAGACAATGGGAACACAGTCTGAAAAACCTCAGCTCTGACTGCCGGGTAACAAGATGGCGGCACGCAGACGTAAAGAGCGCCAAGTGTCTCCAGTCGCGTACTCGCTGCACAACGTCACTCTGAAAGATACTGAAGCTGGTGCAGGGGTAAGCAAGTAGCTAATTTAAAATGTCGCACCTTTACCGGACAGATTAAATTACAGCCGAAGTTTGTACCAAGTAAACCTGAGCGGGTGCCAACGTCCCTTTCCTTTTCGCTCTCCTCAACACCAACTCCGAGCATGTAACTGACCACAACGCACTTTGGTTCCTCACATTTCCTCAGCACTCCCATCTGCTTCTTGAGTGAGACCGATGATATGAAAAAACAATGGTGCTAATCCTATTGATTATGCAAATTGACTCAATCAATTATTGTTTCTGGATTTTTTAACAGTATAGAGCACCAACATCAAGTCTACTCTAATATACTCAATGATCTTAGTACAGAATGATAAACAGCCACCACGATCAAAGGCAAAAGTTACAATGTATTTAATTCATTGTTTCATCTTTTTTAATTCATTTTTTACATACACAATGTAATATTTCAGATAGGTAAAAACAGGTGGTTGCCCGAATCGAGCGTGCAAAGAAAGGAGTGATTAGGGTGTAAAATAAGTGAGAGGAGAAAGAAATTCACAATAGTAATCAGGACAGATTCACATTATTTTTCAAACAATACCGGGCATGTAATTTTTTGCCGTATTGAGTACCTGGCCAAACATAAAATTCTTTTTAAACCATTGCAATCAAAAAGTTGTTACATCCGGACATATATGCCCCAAATTTTTTGCACTTTATGAAATCAAGGATAAATGATCCAAGGTAAGGGGAGGTAGCGTCGACGTTTCGACTCGTCTTAAGCCCAATCGGTGATTTGAACCTGGGGCGTGCGAGTCTTCATCAGGACAGGATAAAAGGGGGGGGGGGCAACCAAGGGATAACGATAGCCCCTTCAATAGAAGACAGCGGAGGAGAGGTCCTTAGTTTTAACTTCCTATCAAGTCTCCTTAATTTAGGATTCTCTCATCAAATAGGGAGGCACACTACTTCATATCTGTGCCAATGTCGGGGTGGTACCTTGATCCAACTCCTTATTTTGAATTACTTCTGGGGTAGCTCCTACCAATAAGTTCAGGTCGCTTGTAGCCGGAATTCCAGCGCATGTAGAGAGCCAAGTCTTAGTCTTGCAAAGACACCGCTGAAAAGTAAACGCGCTTCCGCGTTTGATTGAGTGAGACCCAGCAGCCCATATCCTCACATACTGCTGGCAGGGACAATTATGTAGATGTAATTTGGTCATAGAAGCAGCTTCTATCTTCTGCCACCTTGTCATGTTATGACATTGTTCAGATTAAAATGTATTGAGTTTCAGCATGCCCTGGTTGTGAGGCTGTCCAGTGAAAGAGGACACTGGTGGGGCTAGAGGGCATACCATTTTTTCCTGCAGTTCTAAGTCTGCTTAAATATCCTTTAAACTTATTCTTAATGGAGTTTTATCAGGTTTGTTTCCTGTAGATTTATTTTCCAAAGTTTCTTCTTTCTGCCAGTTCTTATACGTAGTTTCCTTCCTAAAATCATTGCCAAAATGATGTACTATAATGATGTCCAGGGTAAATTATGTAAGACATTTATTAAGATAGATGTTAAGATCAAGAACCCCACAAGGAGCATCCTTCTTGCTGCCTAGCCCGTTCTCCATCTGACTCTCTTACTCTTTAGGAGTTGGTACCATTTATGCTGCTTTTATAGATCTTAAGTCGGCTTTTGGCTTAGTCCCATGTACCAAAATGTGGAGAGTATTTGTAGAACAGGGAATGCCATTGGAATTATTGGCTTTCCTAATTAAACTACATAATTCCAATTTTGCACAGGTTCGCTGGGGACAGCAGGGGAGTGTTCCCGATAGGTTTCCTATTGCAAAGGGGGTTCGACAGGGGTATGTGTTGGCACCAAACCTCTTTTCACTGTATAATAATAGGGTAATGCAGTATTTTAAGAATCATCCGACTGACGCTCCTACCCCTGCAGGCATCAAGATCCCTTTGCTCATGTTCGCAGATGATACTCAGATAATCTCAAAGACTCAAAAAGGTCTCCAGAAGGCCATTGCTAGATTTGAGGAGTTTTGTCAGGATCATGACCTTATAGTTAATGTGGACAAAACCAAATTCATGGTCCTACACAAACACAATATTATAAAAGGTAGAGTATCCATGAATGAAGTCACACTAGAGCAGACCCATGTCTTCACATACTTGGGCATCACTCTAGGCAGAAAACTTAATTGGAAACCACATATTGACCAATTGGTCCTTAAACATGCCCAATTGTCCGGTGCTCTATTAAAGGAACAGCGCCTTATTCAAACTAAGCCTGTAGCTCCAGTTTTAAAAATTAGTGCCTCGGTTTTGTATGGGGCTGAATTATGGGGATTTGACAACCTAGTCCCCTGGCGACAGCTCAAAATAAATTCCTGAGGAGCAAACCGGTCTTCCCCAATCTACACCACTGCTGCCCCTCTATTTAGACTTGGGTTGTCATCTTATCGAGGAGACAGCAATATATAGACTAGTGGCCTATTGGAGAAGGCTTTGGGTTACCCCAGAACTGTCCCTGTACGTACAAGCTCTTCTCGAAGTCAGGGAAGCAGATCGTATGTGCAAAATCTCCTGGTTGAGGCAGGCTAAAGCTATTTTAAGTGAGATGGAGTTGAGCCGACTGTGGGAAAATCCTGTTGATAATGTTTTCCCTCAAAAAAGGAATTTAAGGAGACATATTGGAGCATGGTTAAAATGAAGCACTTCTGCTCTATATCTAATCCATCACTAACAAGGGAGTTCTTAGAGCTTAAACATGATACAGCGTACGAAGGGTATTGGGATTTTATCACTGTTTTTAATGATTGGAAATGTTACCACCAATTTAGAGTGCGTTCACTCCCAATTAATTCATTTGTTGGTAAATGGTGCACCACGAATCGCAGCAAATGCCCATTCTGTCCGCTCAGAATGAATCCCTAGTACATATTTTATTTATTTTCCCTGTTTACAAAATCCCCAGGAACAAGTGGCTCAAACCCACCTGTTTGCCTCTGGGCATTAATTCTGGCAACAAAGCATTTAGGATCCTAACAACAGAAATTGATGAATTCATAGTGATCGCAGATGCCAAATTTTCAAGTTGGATATGGGCCATTCGAGTAAAAAAGATGAGATTAAGTTAACATGTTTTAAGTGTATTGACCTGGTCTTTTTATTTATCTATAAGCTGTACCTACTGTAATAGATCTTCGGGGTACAGCCGCAAGAAGTTTTATTTGTTTTAACATACTTATTTATTATACATCCATGTACTTTATCATTGTGGATCAATTACCTGTGCTATTTTTCTTTTGTGTACAATCATGTAACCTTTATGGAAATGAACTAGATAATTGTTTTAAACATCAACGTCTTTCATGATTTTTAATCGAAATAAAGACATATTGAATCGAATTGAATTGACTCTCTTACTCATCCAACATTCCACTGCATCAGCACACACCAACATTCCACACACCCCGTCACACTGGCTGAGCAGCAGGCATAACAGTTTCTGATCCAGAAGATGAGACCATGCAGGTAGGCAACACGAAAGGCCCGTAGAGGAGGAAAGGACAAGATGACATAAGCAGAGGTTATGTTTGTGCTGTGGTCTCAAGGGACATCTTCTGAACTCTTGCCTGGTATGCCCTCTTCATCAACTAAAGGAGCCAAAAAAATTAGGAATTAGGATGCTTGCCCCTAGTGCAAAGAATAGAGGAGAGTGTTGATCATACACCATTGCTTCCACCTCTGATATCCTCTGGGTTCATCCTACTACAAGGGGAACTTCAGATTCAGTTTCAACATCTTTTAGGCTCTTGTTCCTGCGGATTGCGAAGCCTCTGATGTCTACACAGATAGTCAATGGGCTTTTAGCCATCAGAACACAGACCAAAAGAAAGTAGTTGCAGTAGAAGCTGCTGAGGGGACTTTAGCAGCTTCCAGCCTAGTCAAAGAGGAAGTTTCAGTTTTGTATCTCCGGATCATTGTCCATTATGAGAAACTCACCTTTGATTCAATTTTCTCCCATTGTTTTTCAATTTTTTGGGGTATCAATGGGCTAGGCTGGTACAATCTATACATAACTTGGTCTGCAAAGACACTGTTCTTTCGGCTCACAGTTTTGTGTCTCTCATTGTACTTTTGATTGCCTATCTTCTACTGAAGATTCTAAAATCCTTCCTAGGACTTCCACCCATTCGGCTGCTCAGCTGTCTGAAAGCCAGAAATCTATTATGAAAATCTTGATGTGTTCCAAGAGTCAACTACCACAGGATTACTTCCTTATTAACATTTTGATTGTGCAGTCAAAGTCCTTCCTGAGGCTATAGCTCCTTATGCTATGTTATGTGTATTACTAAAGCACCCTATTACCCGCATGGGTATCCTTGCACTGAGCAGGTGTCAGTGCATAGCCTTGTCTAGGATAGGTTAGTTATCTGAAAAGCTAAATCTTCATCTCCTTGCGGAATTGAAGAAGAGAGGAGGAGTATATGATACTGAGTGGAAGCTTATTCCAACCTTTGGGAGTAATGTAAGAGAACGCCCATCCTCCTGATCTGGTTCTGTATATGCTTTGGATGCACGCAAGCAGGTGTCCTGAGTGGTGGGGTTCTCTTATCGGGAGCAAGTAGAGCTCCCCGAGTTGTGGTGTGATGTGAGTTCCTTGTGGGAGGTTGAGGATGAATAGGCAACCGAGTTCTGGATGGTGTGTAGACTTTCAGGAAGTTGCTTGGCGATCCCGGTGTAGAGGGTCTTCCTGCAGTCCAATTTGTTGGTGACAGACTAATTTTTTTCTTATCGCATTTGGAAAGGCAAACACTTAGAGAATATCTTGACCCAAACCTAAAGAATGATCTAATTACTCCACCTAAATCTCCAGTTGGAGTCTCTATTTTTAGTGCTGAACAAATGTTCTTCAGAACTCAGGCTCTGTATTGATTATAGGAGTTTAATCCTGGTAACCGTCATTGACTATTATCCCTCGCCCCTCATTTCTGACATTCAGGAGGCTAACCAAAGAGCAAAAAGTGGATCTTAGAGGAGCATAACACTTAATCCAATCAAGTGATGAGTGGAAGACAGCATTTAGAACTCCTGTTGGGCATTACGAATATCATGTGATGCATTTGGCCTCCCTAATTCCCCGAGCTGTCTTCCAGCATTTTATGAATTTTAGTCTTCTCAAACCTGATTTTCCAGGTGATGCTCGTCTATCTATTTTTAGGTTGAGCGTCAACACGCATGTGCTGTCTGCAAGACCTGTTGTAGTCAGCATACGGAGTGTAATCCCGCCTGCTGCTTGCCATAGGCTAGCTACTGCTTCTGTCTTCATTGCTAGCTCCTCATTGCTTGGTGCTCCTGTTGCAACACTTCCGTGTTTCGCCCGGGAACACCGGCCACTGCAGGTTCATTACACTGCAAGTGGTAATATGTTCATGGGGACTACTTTTTTATTTTTTATTTCTACTTGGGACATCTGGGGTGAGTGAGAAGAACCTTTACAAGTGACATGGTGCTGTTTGAAGCTTGAGACGTGCACGGTAACCATCGTGTGCATGTTCAAACAGGTGGCTGCATGATATATATTGCTCACTTTATAAGTTACCAATTAATTTGTTGCTGCCCTATGATTCATCTTCCAAATATTCTTGTGTTGCATGTGCGTGAGTTTCAGGTGAAAACTCCACCTCTTCTAAATGTGTCATTAACATCTATGCGAGCATGAATGACTTGCGTTACATTTATGCAGTTGTAAAACTGTATTGCTGAGTTACATTGCTATTTGGAGTGTTTCAGTAGCATCAATCCTTCCCACTAGTCAGCGCTGAAAATGAATAAATGCATTGTTGTGGGACCAGAAAGGGGGTGGAGGATGGCAGTCGACTTAGGCATTCATATTTTTTAGGTGGAACATCAGTGCCACAGTGTGCAGATGTGTTATAGACACACAGTGTACACTGGGCTAGAGAGTTGTTAACTGTTAAATCTCATAAACACAAAGTTTGACATGGACGGGCGTTGCGCTTTGTTTCAGCATGGTGCCAGTTTGTATGTTCACCATCAACACCTATTGAATTTCCAATGTGTGTATTCAATGGTGTTTCTTGTTTTACATGCTCTTGAAATATACTATATTGTTGGGAGGGAATCAGTGTAGGGTTTTACTGTGATAACTGCTTTATTGTTTCATTAACACATTCTGAACCAATCAGCGCAGTACTCTCTTTCTCAACACTACTGTGGAGATGGGTGGATGTTCGTCTGTAGTTCCATTGTAGGAGGCACTCTTCGTTTCCTCTACTTCTGGGAGCCGGCTGTCGTTGAACAAAGGTGAGAGCTGTAGGAGTCTCAGACAGAGGGTGGGGGTGCAGCCGGTCCTCAGAACTCCCAAGCTCTTAGTGCTGTTACCAACTGTCCTGCATGATCACGGACGACTTGGCCCGAACCCTTTGGCGTTGATGGGGTTCCTTTCACAAGGACCTTCTTAACATCTCACAAGCTATGGCCAGCTGATGCAACTTTGAGATGACAACAATCAAGTTTCCTAAAGGTTGGGTATAATGTTCTATTTCAAAAAGAAAAAATGTGCAGACACCTGCAGGAACAGTTCAAGGTTTTTTTGGCAAAAATTTATATTTTAGAATGAGTGAAAGTTGTTGTTGACATTCCCTTGGCGGAGTGGTCGTATTTGATGCATCTAGAACAGTCTATGGCAATCTGGTACCTCTGTACTCTGCTGTTTTGCCCCTGTAAGCTACCAAGCATAGACCATATGGAAGCTTAGTAAAAGCAAATGAAGTCTCCATTTACTTTCCAACACCTGCCAAGTCTTTCGGTTTCTTACAATCATCCATATTTGTCAAAGTTACTTCTATTAAGGGACTGCCCTATCAGTCACAGTCAGACCATGAAGCACTATCATCCCCATCAGTCACCTTATCAACCAGAGCCCCCGCCCCTCTCCAGTCACACTCACTCCCATCACTTACACCTACTCCCATCAAGCACAATCACCTAATCACCACAATCATTTCCATCAGCATTGGCACCCAAACCAGGACCTGTATAGACCCAATTAGTCACACTCTAGCCACAAAAGACACGGGCATCCCTACTAGGCGAGTGGTCTCCCCTAGACACTGGCTATCCCTACTACACAAAGTCAGACCAGTCAAGTTCAGTCATCGCTTGTCATGAGAGCAAACATGTGGGCGTACGTAGACACACAAGAAAATATGCACTAGCATTCATTTGGTCAGGGTCAGTGAAATATATGTGCTTAGGATAATCAAACAGAGCCCATGGACAACATTGATGATAAAGCATATTGCATGCGTCACATACACTACACAGTACGGAACTTGTGATGGCACTTCAGCAGTTACTCTTCACTGCCATCAGCCATGTAGGCTACCAGAAATGTTGAGAACAATAAAGTGGAGTGGATACCTCAACTCCTATAAGTCCAATATTTCCCAGTAATACCGGGTGTCCTAATGTGATCCCAGGAACATTTACAGCAACCTTTGCCTTAGTCCACACTTTACAATGAGATTGATGTAGACAGTTACACTACTGAGTATTGTGAAAGCAGGAAATCCTGGACCCTGTTCGAGATTTTTTCTGCTACAGTGCACCAGACAGTCATTTCACTGCGGTTATTGCGTGGAACAGCCAGAAAATAATGCTGCCAGTAAGTATTTAATTAAAAAAACTATTTTTAGGCACTTTGCAAGAACATCCCTCCGGATCCTTTCCTTGAATTTAAGAAGCAAGCTTCACTATGCTTTCAGAAGCATCAGACATGGAAACAGTGAAGAAGTGCATGAGCACATACGCCTGGGCATAGTGTTACATAGAAAGCATAAGAAAATCTTACGAATATTTTCATAATAGTACTGCCAATGGATCTAGAACAATTAGCAGTTCCATGGAGACTATTACCTGAGAGTGTTCCAACAGTTGCATGCTGATTCAGGTATAACAGTATGGGCGAAGATGTGAAAACTGAACAAGCAAAGTTAACTCCAGGGTTAAACACTGATAACCAATGAACATAGCCTGTTCCCCATGAGCTGGTTTGTGTACTCCCCCATCATGTACACCACCCTATATTTGACCAGCTAGGAGACTGTCATAAATGGTCTTGTGATCTCTGCAATCTTCTTTAGTCCCTGAGGCAGAACCTATGATAGTGAACAAAATCGATGATTGTTTAAAAGAAAAAAAAATCTAGGGATAAACTACCCATTTGTAAGAAGCTAACAAGTAATCATACTTAATGTAGCATTTATTATTATTGTCATACAGTATTACAGCAAATTAGAGTATTTGCAAAAACATGTAAATTGCTACAAGAATTAGCAGACTCAACATTGGTCAATAATCTGAGGACATCACGTCCTACATGTACTCGTTACTACTATGTTTGGGCCTGCATTTAGCTTAGCTACTATTTATATGATGGCAATGCACGCATCTTTATTCTCATGACTTATGTCACCCTTTCTTTAGCACGAGGATAAATGACAGCCGTGTAAACAATAAGTAATACAAACGGACCATCCAAATTAGTGAAAATATGCCTCACAAGAGGTATAGAAAGCGGTATACATATAACCATAATACATCTTTTTTCCTGTATGGCCATGTTGCTTTATGCTAACTAAACGCCTCAAAACCGGAGATTATTTATTTTCTATTGTCAGATCTTCCTCAGCCGTTCCGATTTTGCCCTCCTACAGAGAAGCTACATTTATTGTGTAGTACAGTACACCTTACCTTGTCGCTGTAGCCTGACTTCCTTTTTATCAGAAACGTACGGTTCGATCTCCCATTCAGCCAAAAATCATGCTCTGTAGTTTAGTGTTGCACAATTTTGGCTTTTATAACAGTAAACATTTACACTACTTGTCCATTCATTTTGCAATGTGCATTATTTTCAACATTCCTCTGCATTCTTGTATTTGCACGAATGACTTTTGCAAAGGTACCTTAATTTCATTTTTCAAATGGTACACAGCATAACAGTCACTACAATAGCGAGTGTCTCAGTTCAGTCTGGTCTAACATGGCACAGACATCATCACACTACCTGTGTCATATGGATAGTCTACTATTTGCCTTCTTAGCAATAAAAAACATTTTCACTGACATAATCAAGTCTTATGGCTTTTCTTCAACAGAATTCTAAAGCAATGTCACAAGAAGCAGAATTACTTCAACCTAACATATGCAACCCAGCTTTTCAAAGACACCTAGTAACCCTCTAATTTTAATTATTTATATTTTTGATTATTCGTTTTTAGGACCAAACATAAGTTTATTGAATTAGTGTGCTAGAATACCTCAGCTTACAAAACAACTCCCTCACAATTCTACCATATCTGTTCAGTTAGATGACCCAAAACCTTCTTCCCAATGCGCACATTCTAATTTATCAACGTTCTAGACCACTCTGAACTCATCCCATAAGCCCACTCCCCTTCTCACCCCTCCCTCACTCCATATCTTATTTCTATACTGCCTGCTCACACATGCTGCCTTCCTGTACTTCCTCAGGCTGTGCACTAGTCCACCTTTCACCGCAGCACCCCCCCCCCCCATCCCCGGGTGCCCCTCCCATTCGTCCCTCTCACGCTCATGCCATATTTCACTACTCTCTTTCGCTCGCTCACACACTCTTTCCGCCTCTCTCATGTGATTCCCTTAAGGTCTTCAAGCACAATATCTTCCCTGTGCCCTTTCAATGTTTTCGTCCCTCAATACCACAATTTTCTCCTCTTCTTCGGGTGTTATCTATGTATATGGGCGCTCCCTCTTTATGCATCTGGAGCCCGTTCTCTACTTCTTTCTCTTTTTCTCAGACACTCTTTCTGCTGCTCTGTCTGGAGTCCATTCACCACTTTGTGCACAACCTACCTATCCCTCTCTGTCGTCCTGTCCATCTATTATCTGCCCCTCTCGCTTTTATATATTCACTATGCCACATAATTTCACTACACAAATACACTACACACCACACAAAACAACCCCACACAATTCCATAACTAACAATTTTAATCCAACCCACATAACTCTACTCCACACGAAATATATCCACAACACAAAAGTACACTGGTAAACGAAATTATCATTTACAACGCCAATAGTTCTAGTTCTCGTAAATGTGAGACCTATTGCATTGGAAAGGCTTGTTTACTGTGCAACTAGTTAGGTGCGAGGGCCTTCATTCACTACACACATACCACTCTTTAATGATTATGAGCGATAGGGATATTCTGACATATTCAGAGGAATATATTGCTAAGCTTATCATTGGTGCCTCACTATTAGGACCATCAGCTTCTTCCCTGTGACTAGTAAATCACAATTACTCTTGGAAGAACTAGATAAGTGCTGAAAAAAACAGGTTTGCGCTATGCTGCATGCGCCGAGGATGAAAGAATGTTTTAAATAAGGTGTCATCCCATTAGACCTTCAAGTCTGAAATTCTCCAGTGATTTTCACTAACAACCCTGAGTTCCGGTCACCTTTTTGCCATATTGCAAGCATATGTTCTAAGCACCGATTAGTACTGGGGATTGACACAGTCTTAGAACAGAGTCAATCAATCAATCTCAATCAGTGACACTTGTAAAGCGCGCTACATACCCGTAGGGTCTCAAGGCGCTGGGGAGGGGGGGTGCCGCTACTGCTCGAACAGCCAGGTCTTCAGCTTCTTCCTGAAGGAGAGGTGGTCTTGGGTCAGGCGCAGGTCGGACGGGAGGGAGTTCCAGGTCTTGGCGGCCAGGTAGGAGAAGGACCTTCCTCCTGTAGTCGCTCTTCGGATGCGGGGGACGGCGGCGAGGGCGTGGGTGGCTGAACGGAGGTGGCGTTTGGGAGCGTAGAAGTTGACTCGGCTGTTGAGGTAGCTCGGGCCTTGGTCGTGTAGGGCTTTGTGTGCGTGGGTGAGGAGGCGGAAGGTGATTCTCTTGTTGATGGGGAGCCAGTGAAGGTCTCTCAGATGTCCAGAGATGTGGCTGGATCGTGGGATGTCGAGGATGAGTCTGGCTGAGGCGTTTTGGATCCGCTGGAGTCTCTTCTGGAGCTTGGCGGTGGTCCCGGCGTAGAGGGCGTTGCCGTAGTCCAGTCGGCTGGTGACGAGGGCCTGGGTGACGGTCTTCCTGGTCTCTGTGGGGATCCACCAGAAGATCTTCCGTAGCATGCGTAGGATGTTGAAGCACGCCGAGGAGATGCTGTTGACTTGCCTGGTCATGGAGAGGGAGGAGTCCAGGATGAAGCCCAGGTTTCGTGCATGGTCTGTCGGTTTGGGTGCGGTGCCCAGGGCGGGAGGCCACCAGGAGTCGTCCCAGGCGGAGGGTGAAGAGCCCAGGATGAGGACCTCCGTCTTGTCCGAGTTCAGTTTCAGGCGGCTGGTCGTCATCCACTCGGCTACCTCTTTCATCCCTTCGTGCAGGTTGGCTCTGGCGGCGGCGGGGTTGTTGGTCAGGGAGAGGATCAGCTGGGTGTCGTCGGCGTAGGAGATGATGCTGAGGTGGTGTTTGCGTACGATGGTCGCGAGGGGGCTCATGTAGACGTTGAAGAGGGTGGGGCTCAGTGATGATCCTTGGGGGACGCCGCAGATGACATCGGAGGCCTCTGACTTGTACGGTGGTAGGCGAACTCGCTGTGTTCTTCCGTCGAGGAAGGAGATGATCCATTCCAGCGCCTTGTCCTGGATTCCGATGTTGCTGAGGCGCTGTATTAGGGTGCGGTGGCAGACCGTGTCGAATGCCGCGGAGAGGTCTAGGAGGATGAGGGCCGCTGTTTCTCCATTGTCCATCAGGGCTCGGATGTCATCGGTGGCGGCGATGAGGGCGGTCTCGGTGCTGTGTTTGGCTCGGAAGCCGGACTGTGAGGGGTCGAGGGATCCGTTCGTCTCGAGGAAGGCGGCCATCTGCTTGTTGACGGTCTTCTCGATGACTTTGGCTGGAAACGGGAGAAGCGAGATGGGGCGGTAGTTCTTGAGGTCGGTGGGGTCTGCTGTTGGTTTCTTGAGTAGAGCGCTGAGTTCGGCGTGTTTCCAGCTTTCGGGGAAGATGGCGGTGTCGAAGGATGTGTTGATGATGTCTCGCAGGTGGGGTGCGATGACAGCGTCGGCCTTGTTGAAGACGTGGTGAGGGCAGGGGTCGGTTGGTGATCCGAAGTGGATGGAGTTCATCGTGCGGATGGTGTCTTCTGTGCTGATCGGGGTCCAGGCGTGGAGGGTGGTGGTGGGGGGGGGCGGCTGGTCGGTCGTGGTGTGCGTTGGTTGGTTGTTGAAACTGCTGTGTATGTCCGTGATCTTGTTGTGGAAGTATGAGGCGAGGGAGTTGCAGAGGTCTTGCGATGGGGTGATGTCGTTGTTTCCTGCGCTGGGGTTGGAAAGCTCTTTCACGATGTTGAAGAGTTCCTTGCTGTTGTGTGCGTTGTTGTCCAATCGGTCCTTGAATGCTGTTTTCTTGGCGGCGCGGATCAGCTGGTGGTGTGTCCGGGTGGCCAGTTTGTAGGAGGTTCTGTTGTCCGGTGTCGGGTCCCTTTTCCAGACTTTCTCGAGGGCTCGGCAGTTCTTCTTGGAGCTCTTGAGTTCGTCGGTGAACCATGGGGCCTTCTTGCTGCCGGGTCTGCTGGGCGGGGTCCTCAGCGGGGCAAGTTCGTCCGCGCAGTTGCTGATCCACTTCGTGATGTTATCGGCGGCCTGGCTGGGGTTCGCTGAGCTGGCAGGAGGGTGTTGGCTCAGGGAGGTGACGAGTTGGTCTGCTGTGATCTTGTTCCAGCTTCTGCGGGCGGTGTGTTGCTGATGTTGGTGGGTCGTCGTTCTCTTGAAGGTGAAGTGGACGCAGCTGTGGTCCGTCCATTGAAGCTCTGTGGCGTGGCTGAAGTCGATGTCTGTGCTGGATGAGAAGACGGCGTCGAGTGTGTGTCCGGCGAGGTGGGTGGGGGTGGACACCAGTTGCTTGAGTCCCAGGTTGGCGAGGTTGTCGAGCAGGGTGCTGGTGTTGTGGTCGTTGTTGTTCTCCAGGTGGAAGTTCAGGTCCCCCAGGAGGATGTAGTCAGCGGAGGGGAGGGCATGCGGGCTGACGAAGTCGGCGATGTCCTCGCTGAATTGCGTGCGTGGTCCGGGGGGTCGGTAGATCAGGGTGCCTCTGAGGGTGGTGTTCGGGTTGGTGTGGATCTGGAAATGCAAGTGTTCGGCGGTGGTCAGGGTGGTGTCGGTGCTGGTCGTGAGACGGATGGTGTTCTTGTGGATGATGGCGATGCCTCCTCCCATCTGGTTGGCGTTTCGGTCCCTCCGGACGATCTTGTAGCCCTCTGGGATAGCGATGGCGATGTCGGGAGCTGAAGAGGCGTTCATCCAGGTCTCCGTGAGGAAGGCAACGTCAGGGGCTGTGGCGTCTAGGAGGTTCCAGAGTGAAAAGAACATGAGACTATTGTAGGCTAGAAAAGAAGATTTGGGAAAGTGATTCAAGTGCTGATGCTAAGTAAGCACTAGGGGTCAGATGTACAACCTGCCAATTAGCGAGTTGCAAATTGCGTCGCATTTGTGACTCGCAATTTGTGGAAGGCCCAACAGTGTTTCAGATACTGTTTGCAATTCCTAATGGGATCGCAAATTGCCTACCTCATGCATATCAATAAGGCAAGCGCAATTTGCGACCCCTTTAGGAATGGCTAGCATTCACCGGGATGTTGGCCTGCTTTTTTAATAAAGCAGTTTTTTTTTTAAATGCAGCCCGTTTTCCTTAAGAAAACGGGATGCATTTTTTTTTTTAAATGACATTTTTCAGTTTCATGTTTTTTAAGGACAGGCTGTGGTCTCTGGGACCACTGCCTGCTCTTAAAAAATATTTTCCCACATACTCACAAAGGGGAAGGGGTCCTCTGGGGACCCCAGGACCCCTTCCCCTTTGCGAGTGGTTTACCAACTACTTGAAGTAGGTGGTAAACTGCAAGTGTTTTGCGGCCGAAAAACATTAGTACATAGCATGTTGACTAGCTATTAGGAAGGGACACCCCTTTCTAATAGTGAGAGTCCCAAATGCTATTTTGCGAGTCAGTGACTCGCAAAATAGCATTTGTACATGCTATTACCCTTTTCTGCGGCCGCAAACAGGAAGATCTCCCGTTTGCGGCCGCAAAAAAGGGTCGTACATCTGGCCCAAGAAATATTAAACAAAACTATTGTTAGTTCAACATGATTGAACAAAATAACAAAAATCAACAAGATTAAAAAAATGACATTGCTAACTATAAATAGAAAAACATCCCCCCATCTGTTGGATTCTTTTTATACTAAACAACAAAAGTTAGATCACACAGCACAACAGAGACGGTGGGGCAGATACAACAAATAAAAGTTTGTTTGATTCACGGAATCATCCAGTAGCTCCTTGGATAGATCTGACCCTGCTGAGGGTGAACAGAGGTCCACTGACTGACAATATCTACACCCCCTTTTTTAGGCAGTGGACCCTTAGGCAAAAGGAGGGGATGAGCGAGAGGCAAACTAGAGAATATTAAGTCAGGGAAATGGCAGGCCAGGACAAATGTTTATGTTAGCAACCACAACAATAACTGAGCCCTCAGATCCTTCCACATACATGCTGTCTAATGATGTGGCTATTATACCAATTTTCACCAATTTTCAATCTATAGCATCATTTAATTACAACAACAGACATTTAATTGTTAAACAATGCCTTTTGTATTTTCCTAATGATTTCTTTACTTTACAAATCGAACTATTCCAGTTCTTTAGGAGATTATGTCTAAAATATTTTTTTTAGAAAACCTTTTCACTGGGATTTTAACCCGACTAGCCACAGTCATCATCAGTTTTAACCACCCCCTGCAAAATTACCTTATTACTGACCTTTGTCAGTCTCATTTTAATAATAAATCTCTAAACTGAAGTCAATAGATGAGTATACACCATACAACATCACTTTTGAAGAGAAAGAGACATTGATGACACCTAAAAACAAAAACTCTATCCTCATTACACTGGCAGACTAAGGTGGGGGGTGGATTTGTAATCGAAGATTCTACATTTTACAAACAAGAAATTATAAAACAAACTTGGCTGGAAGGATCGCACTGACTATGTGGACTGCATTTTGAATTGAACAGAGGAACTGAAAGATCACACATACAATTGAAGGGACAAAAGGATGCTGCCATGAGGGGTATCCAGTTAGAAACAAACTGAATAATAATGTTTTAAGCCCTGATGAAGTCCTTAGTGGACGAAACGTGCCGGCTGACATTTATTATTATGGTGTGATCTGGAGTTATGAAGTGAACATTGTATGTATGTAAGGAATTTGTAAAGCGCAGGAACCACCCCCGCAGGAGTATCTCCGTGCTAACATAGAAGACAGAGTTGGCTGGCATAGTTTTCACGACTTAGGCCTTAAATAGTTCCGTCTTCAGTAGTTTTCTGAAGCTCGCAAAGCTGGAGCATTTACGTAGCTCCTCTGGTAGGGAATTCCAGTATTTTGGGGTCAAGTTGGCGACCATTTTGATTTTTCTTAAAACGTGGGACTGCTAGCAGTCCTTTAGTTTCTGATCTAAGACACCGGTTCGGGCGATACAGTTTATATCTACCATATAACGCGGGCACTTGCCAAAAACAGCTCTATGGGCAAAACAGCAGAACTTGAACTTTATTCTCTGATGAATGGGAAGCCAGTGAAGGGACTTCAATAGTGGCCCGAGGGAGGTACGAGGAGGTTTATTAAGGACTAAGCGTGCAGCCCCATTTTGTACAATCTGTAATCTGCTAAGAAGGGCCTCATTCACAGAGGTCAATAGGGCATTACAATTGTTATTGTTATTTTTGATTTGTAGCGCGCTCAATCACCTACAGGCCTCTAAGCGCTCGGGAATCGATGGTAAACAACAACTTTGACAGTACAGAGGGCATCCACTAGCCTACGTGGCTCACAGGGCTCTCCTGAACAACAGCGTTTTCTGCCCCTTTCTGAAACGTAGGAGGTTTCCTTCCTTTCGTAGTGGCTCAGGTAGTGTGTTCCATAAATGCGGAACCAGCACTGAAAAGGCTCTACCGCCCTTGGTGGCAAGTTTGTACCGAGGGCAGACTAATAGCTGAGAGTCTGAGGACCTAAGAGCTCTCTTTGGGCTATACATTGCCAGGCGATCTTTGATGTAAACAGGTGCCATGCCATAGATGGCTTTATGGGCGATGCACAGATTTTTAAATTCCACTCGCTCCTTAATAGGGAGCCAGTGAAGACTTTGTAGCAGGGGGGATGCTTTAGTGTGTCTTGGCTGTCTGAAGATAAGACGAGCGGCATCATTCATCACCACCTGTAGCCTATTTATCAAGGTTTTTGGTAGGCCAAGGTAGAGGTAATTTCCATAATCTATGCGTGAAATCACAGTAGCTGCGACGATGGAACGTAGCATAGATTGGGAAATGATAGGCACTAATTTCCGTAGCTGTCGGATGATATTAGTACAGCTAATAATCAAGGATAAACAATAATCAAGGAGACCTATAATCAGAGCCTGAATTAGGGTTGGATGTATTGCAAGAGGCAGCCAAATGAACACTCTGCGCAAAAAGCTCAGGGTACGATAACAGATCCCAGCAGTGGCCATTATCTGGTCTTTCATTGATAACTGTGCATCCAACTGGACTCCTAGATTTTTTGCCACCAAGGTAGGAGAGGGGGCGAGGCCTACCGTCGTCGGCCACCAAGCAGATGACCAGAAAGTGAGCGCAGGACCAAACAGCGAGATTTCGGGTTAGGCCACATTTAACTGCAAGAAATGATCACTCATCCAATCAGCTATGGCAGACATGCCTTTAGCAAAACGCTGATCAACTGACTCCATATCCTTATCAAAGAATAGGAGTAATTGAGTGTCATCTGCGTAAGAGAATGGCATGAAGCCATATTTTCGGATGACTTTAGCAAGGCGGGCCACGTAGATATTGAATAGGGTCAGGCTCAAGCAAGAGCCTTGGGACACCCCCTTGCTTAGCTTCACAGTATGTGAGCGGTGAGGGCCCAGATTGACAGTTTGCGTGCGCTGATCTAGAAAACTAGCAAGCCATTTAAGCGCCAGCTCCCGCAGACCGGTCTCTCTCAGACGGAGTATCAGTTTCTGATGAGAGACCGTGTCAAAGGCTGCAGTTAGGTCCAACAGGACCAGCATCACTCCTTTATTGTCATCTAAGGCCATCGGAATATAGTCCGGGAATCCTATAAGGGTTGTCTCTGTGGAATAGTTAGATCTAAATCCAGACTGTGAAGGATCAAAGTAATCCATTAACTGCGTGTTAACATGGGTCTCCGCCATCTTACCCATTAAAGGAAGAAGCAAAATGGGTCGATAGTTGGAGAGCACTTCGGCGGACACCTGATCTTTTTTCTTGATGGGTATTACTTGAGCGGCCTTCCAGTCTGAAGGCACAACACCTTCATATAGTGATGAGTTTAAAATCTCAGCAATAGGGGCGGCCAGGGATGAGGCTAAAAGGGCAAACTTATGTGCAGGCATAATATCCAAGGGAGATTCAGATTTCGCCTTTTTTAGTATGGCTTCCACTTGTGGAACATCAATATGTTTAAACTGTTTTAGACCATCTCCTGGTTCCAGTCTCAGTATCAATTCGGAATTAACAAGTGGCCCCTGATCCATTTTTTGAGGAAATTGTTTTTAGATTAGATTGCTTTTATCATCAGAATATGTTTTGTTTTGTTTTGTTTTGTTTATCCTCTTTGTTTATCCTCTGAGGCGGAAGCCGGAGGACTGCCTTTTGCACCCTGATTTTAAAAACTGTTATTTGTCTGTTTTTGATTTTAAAAAAAGCATTGACCATACCTGCATTGAAAGCGCCAGCTCACACGCGCTAAAGCAGCCCTCTTAAGACCCCCCCTGACACAGCGACTTCCAGCGCTGACACAGGGGAAAACGCCCATACCGCCAGCGCGGTTCCAAGGCGGAGCCACGCCCACTGCGAGGCCACGCCCACTAGGACTCCTACAAAACGCTGAATGAAAGCGCGTCGCATTATTGTTTTGTTTATCCTCTGAGGCGGAAGCCGGAGGACTGCCTTTTGCACCCTGATTTTAAAAACTGTTATTTGTCTGTTTTTGATTTTAAAAAAAGCATTGACCATACCTGCATTGAAAGCGCCAGCTCACACGCGCTAAAGCAGCCCTCCTAAGACACCCCCTGACACAGCGACTTCCAGCGCTGACACAGGGGAAAACGCCCATACCGCCAGCGCGGTTCCAGGGCGGAGCCACGCCCACTGTGAGGCCACGCCCACTAGGACTCCTACAAAACGCTGAATGAAAGCGCGTCGCATTATTGTTTTGTTTATCCTCTGAGGCGGAAGCCGGAGGACTGCCTTTTGCACCCTGATTTTAAAAACTGTTATTTGTCTGTTTTTGATTTTAAAAAAAGCATTGACCATACCTGCGTTGAAAGCTCCAGCTCACACGCGCTAAAGCAGCCCTCCTAAGACCCCCCCTGACACAGCGACTTCCAGCGCTGACACAGGGGAAAACGCCCATACCGCCAGCGCGGTTCCAAGGCGGAGCCACGCCCACTGCGAGGCCACGCCCACTAGAACTCCTACAAAACGCTGAATGAAAGCGCGTCGCATTATTGTTTTGTTTATCCTCTGAGGCGGAAGCCGGAGGACTGCCTTTTGCACCCTGATTTTAAAAACGGTAATTTTCTGTTTTTGATTTTAAAAAAAGCATTGACCATACCTGCATTGAAAGCGCCAGCTCACGCGCGCTAAAGCAGCCCTCCTAAGACCCCCCCTGACACAGCGATTTCCAGCGCTGACACAGGGGAAAACGCCCATACCGCCAGCGCTGTTCCAAGGCGGAGCAACGCCCACTGCGAGGCCACGCCCACTAGGACTCCTACAAAACGCTGAATGAAAGCGCGTCGCATTATTGTTTTGTTTATCCTCTGAGGCGGAAGCCGGAGGACTGCCTTTTGCACCCTGATTTTAAAAACTGTTATTTGTCTGTTTTTGATTTTAAAAAAAGCATTGACCATACCTGCATTGAAAGCGCCAGCTCACACGCGCTAAAGCAGCCCTCCTAAGACCCCCCCTGACACAGCGACTTCCAGCGCTGACACAGGGGAAAACGCCCATACCGCCAGCGCGGTTCCAAGGCGGAGCCACGCCCACTGCGAGGCCACGCCCACTGCGAGGCCACGCCCACTAGGACTCCTACAAAACGCTGAATGAAAGCGCGTCGCATTATTGTTTTGTTTATCCTCTGAGGCGGAAGCCGGAGGACTGCCTTTTGCACCCTGATTTTAAAAACGGTTATTTGTCTGTTTTTGATTTTAAAAAAAGCATTGACCATACCTGCATTGAAAGCGCCAGCTCACACGCGCTAAAGCAGCCCTCCTAAGACCCCCCTGACACAGCGACTTCCAGCGCTGACACAGGGGAAAACGCCCATACCGCCAGCGCGGTTCCAAGGCGGAGCCACGCCCACTGCGAGGCCACGCCCTTAACTCTCACTACAAATGTGCCGGCCATACCAGCGCAGCGGACGAGCGCAGCGGAGCGCCTAAGGCAAGCCCGTCTGCGCCCGTCCGCGCTTGGCCGGGCCTAGGGCCAGAACCCCGGTCGGACAAAGCTGCCTGTAAGGTAAGCTACTCACTTCGGGACCTCCTAAGTCTCAGACCCACCATCGCGTCTTCCTGTGAGTATGTTACCGATCTTGAGGGACCATTCATCAGCTGCACCTACTGCCACCCAGTCCAGCTCAAACTCCCTAATCGACTCTACAAGCCCTCAGCCCTTAAACTCGCTACTCTGAACTGTCGCTCTCTCCCTAAACACGCGATGCTAATTAACCATCTCATATAAGACCATGAGATCGACATTCTGTTCTTGACGGAAACGTGGCTTTCCCCACATTCGGAGTCAGATATGGTCCTAGCTACCCCACCGGGCTTTCTCATCCAGTCCCTACCTCGCCCCTCAGGAAGGGGTGGTGGTGTCGCCATCATTCACCGGGATTATCTCCCCTGCAAAACCAACGATGCGCAAATCCTTGACTCTGAAAGCCTCCAGTTCACAATTAAGTTGGACCCGACTAACTCACTTACAGGCCTCCTAGTGTACCGCCCTCCCGGCCATCCAGGTCCTTTTTCCAGTGCTCTCCTGGACACGGTAGCATCACAGGCCCACTCCATCACCAACTTCATGATCCTAGGAGACCTGCATATTCATTTTGATGACCCTCTAGATACTGGGGCAGCCGACCTGATCACAGACCTGGCGGCTTTCGACCTCCACCTCTTAAACTCCGGAGCCACACATAACAAAGGTCACTTGCTGGACCCGGTGTTCACGAGCACCCCCACCATGCAAGCTAGCGAGTCCCTCCCCCTCCCTTGGACGGACCATTTTTTAGTCCCCTTCCAACTACCAGGACCTTTCAGGAAACCTCAAAAACCTCCCACTTACACCAGGGACAGGGCTTGGTCCAAGCTCCCCACTGAAGACTGGGCCAGGACCCTAAAGTCAACTACCCCTGCTTACTCAGTAGATCCGGCTATCGCCGATAGTAAATTCAGAGAGTGGATCACTACTTCCCTGGACTCCGTACTTCCATTTAGAACCCAGGAGGATAAAAATGGGAAACCAGGATCCGCCCTGTGGTACACCCCGGAACTTCGGATGCTACGCAAAAGTTGCAAGAGAGCCGAGCAACTGTGGAGGAAAGACTGGCAGCACGCCAGCAAGGAAGCTTACCAGAACTCAGTTAGAATATATAAATCTGCCCTTAAGCGCTCTAAAGCTTCCCATTACGACACTCGGATAAAAGAATCCACCAACTCAGCAAGGGAATCTTTCCTAATAGTAAAAGAGCTATTGAAAACACCAACCACTCCTTCCTCCAACACCCCCCCCCGTAGACCGAAGCAACGAACTAGCTACCTATTTTAATGACAAAATTGCCCGTATCTTAGCATCCCTTCCCCCTTCCTGTTTCTCAAACCACATGGACAATGAATCACCCCTCAGCCAGACAGGAAGCAACATGCCCCCCCAACTAGCGACATTTAGGGCAGTAACCTGCAACGAGGTAGATGTAACCATGGCCAAAATGAAAAGTGGATCGCCTCTGGATCCCGCACCTATTAGATTTCTCAAAACCGTAGCCCCCGTTATCGTTCCTACGATCACAGAGCTTATTAACAGCTCGCTTGCCCAAGGATCTGTTCCCGCTAGCTGGAAGAGCGCAGTGGTGAAAGCACTCCTAAAAAAACCCCAGCTGGACCCAGCAGATATGGCAAATTACCGGCCAATTTCACTACTCCCTGGCATTAGCAAGGTAGCCGAGAAATTGGTTATTGGACAACTGTCTCAGTTTCTCGAGGTAAATAACATCCTACGGCAATCCCAAACTGGGTTTCGCCCGGGCCATGGCACAGATACCGCCCTTCTTGCCGTCATCGAGGAGGCAAGGCGCATTTTGGATTCAGGAGGGTCAGTGGCAGTGATCCTCCTGGCTCTCAGTGCAGCCTTCGACACAGTTAACCATCGTGTCCTCCTCCATCGGTTGGCGGCAGCAGGGCTCACTGGGACGGCGCTCAGGTGGATAGAGTCCTTCCTTGCCGGGCGCTCGTTCCAGGTCTGGGACAGCAATCACCATTCGACCACCCTCCCCCTCACGAGCGGGGTCCCCAGGGATCATCCCTAAGCCCTACGCTTTTTAATGCCTACATGGCCCCCCTTGAAGATGTGGTGACACCCTTCGGGATTAAAATAGTGAGTTATGCTGATGACACACAGCTGGTCGTCTCTCTATCCCAACTGGACGACCACCCAGACAATCTGGCAAACTGCCTCACGGAAATCCATAGCTGGATGTGTGAATCATCATTCAAATTAAACGGGTCAAAGACCGAAGTTATGCTTATGGGAAAGCAATGGGTGACCATCCCCCCATCGGTCTGGCCAGACGTGTTCGGGGAAATTCCCACCCCGAAACAAGAAATTAAGACCCTAGGAGTCTGGCTAGAACCCGAGCTTTCAATGAAAACGCAAGCGGCCAAAACAGCAGGAACCTGTTTTGGGCTTATGCGTACCACCCGCAAGATTCTCCCCTTACTCCCGCCCGCATCCTGAAAACTCCTAGTCCAAGGGCTAATATTGTCACGGTTGGACTACAGCAACATGGTTTATCTAGGAGCCCCAGAGGCCACCATGGCTAAACTGCAACGAACACAGAATGCAGCAGCCCGACTACTCATGAACCTTCCCCCCAGAGTGTCAGCTAAACCAGCCATCAAGGCCCTGCACTGGCTACCAGTGCGCCAAAGGGTGGAATTCAAAGCCATGTGCACTGCATACAAACTTATTAATGGAGCTGGCCCTTCGATCCTCAGTGACCTGGTAACTCCTTATAAAGCCCCCAGATCCCTTCGGTCTGAGAATGAACATCTGGCCAACATCCCCAAATACAAAAAGACACGTACTGGAGGCCGACGCTTCTCCGTGAAGGCTTCCACCGGATGGAACTGCCTCCCCGCACCCTCAGATTGGAACCCAGTTATCTGATCTTTAGAAAAAAATTGAAAACACTCCTATTCCCTAAATAACGTCCCCTCCCCTACCTTCCCTCTCCTCTGGATAACACAACCATTACAGCGCGGGGATGCCTTCGGGTCACCAGGCGCTCTACAAGTTGTTAAATAAATAATAATAATAATATGTGGCTAGATTATCACATGGACCCTCCAAAGGGGTGTTCAATTGTGTACATGCAGTAGGTTTTAAGAATTTTAAAAAGGTATTTTAATGAATTGCCTGCCTGGCCAAGTATGGTTATAAAATGGTCTTTACGTGCCTTTTTTAGGTTCTTATGATAGTTAGTAAGGGCCAGTTTGACTTTTAATTTATCTGTCTCCACCTGGGATTTGCGCCATGATTTTTCTAAATACTTGCACTTGGATTTTTCACTGCGCAAAACATCAGTGTACCATTCTTCACTTTTTTTCCTAGTGTTGCCGAGCTGGTATGACATGGGGGCCAATATATCTATCACCTCACTCAGGGATGCATTAAAAATCTGAAGTTTTGTGGAACTATCCATAAACTTGTTAAACACAGGGGGTGCGTACATTTTTTCAAAAGATTCAGATGTGACCTTGTGCAAATGTCTTTGACAATCTTTTGCAGAACACTCTAAAAAAGGGGGCTGCAATTGCTCTGGATTGTAAATGGGATCATAAAATTATCAGACCATATTATTGGATCTGCATGTGTAGGCCCAGAATGAATTTTATTCAGACCTAAAGTGGCCATATCAGCTAGAAAACTCGACGCCTCTGAGTTTTCCTTATCCTCAGTGTGGACGTTAAAATTTCCGAGTAGCAAGAATTGCATAGATTTAATTATGTGAGGGTAGACAGACAGAAGAAGGGTTTTGGCTATTGAGATTATTGTTCAAATAGCCAGGTCTTAACGTGCCTTCTAAACCTGGCATAATTTTCCTCCTTTCGGATGAAGGGAGGGAGTGTGTTCCAGAGGGATGGTCCCAGATGGGCGAAAGATCTGCCACCTACTCTTGCCAATTTGAATCTCGGCACACAGAAATTGGCCGACGATTGCGACCGCAGGTTGCGCTTGGGAGTGTAGGGGTGGGCTAGAGCTAGAAGGTATTTAGGTGACGTGCCCACTTTAATTCTGAACATATAGTTCAGGGCTTTAAAGCGGATTCTGTTTTCAACCCAGAGCCAATAGAGTTCCCGGCGGTGACTCGAGACTCCAGAGTTTTTAGGAATTTTGCACAGTAGACGGACTGCTGCGTTCTGGACCAATTGTAGTCGGCCGACTACTGATTTGTTAGCTCCCAGATACAGAATGTTGCCGTAGTCAAGCCGCGATGTTATAAGGGCATTGACTACGGTCTTTTGCGTGGAAAGAGGCAGCATCCAGAGGATTTTCCTCAACCATTTGACTATGGTGAGGCATAGACCAGTAACTTTACTGGCCTGTTGATTCATGGAAAGGGAATTGTCCAGAATAAATCCCAGATTCCGAACATGGTTCACCGGGGTGGGAAGAGTGCCCATCTGATCAGGCCAGTGTAAGGGATTCCACAAATCTCGATGTTTTCCCAGGACCAAGATCTCTGTCTTGTCACCAATGAGTTTTAATTGGTTTCTCATCATCCAATTAAGGATGTTTTGGAGTCCCACTTTAAGTAGAGAAGGGGAATTTGGACAGGATTCGGATAGGGAAAAAATGATTTGGGAGTCGTCGGCGTAGGTCATAAGGGTGAGACCAGATTGTTCCACAAGGTCGGCCAGGGGTCTAAGATATAAATTAAAGAATAGAGGACTGAGAATAGATCCCAGCGGCACTCCATGGGGTGCCGACAGGGTATCCGAAGAGGCTCGTGAGGAAGTAATTTGAAAGGTTCGTTCCGCCAGGAAAGACCGGATCCATTCAAGGGCCTTTCCGCGTACACCATTTTTATGCAGTTCTTTGATGAGAGTTTCGTGGGAAATGGTATCGAAGGCCGCGCTTAGATCTAGTAGCACAAGCGCGACCGTCTGACCTTGGTCTAGGAGCTTTCGAATGTGTTCAGTGACTCCTAGCAGGGCGGTTTCTGTGGAGAAACCAGCCCTGAAACCCGACTGTGAGGGGTGCAGCAGTGAATTTTCTTCTGCAAAATTGGATAGAACTGAATGCACGTGCCTCTCCAGACATTTGGAGAAGGCAGGGAGTAGGGATATAGGTCTGTAGTTGGCAAGGATTTCCGGGTTTGCTGTAGGTTTTTTTAGAAGAGGTGTGACCATGGCATGTTTCCATATGGCTGGGACAGTGGCAAGGTTAAGAGAGGAGTTCAGAAGGTTTGCAATAATCTCCAAGGAGCAGTCGTCAAGTTGCTTGATGATTTTGATTGGAATAGGGTCCCTGGGGGAGCCGGATTTGATGGTCTTAAGAATCACTATCAGTTTGTCTACTGAGAAGGCAGGCCAGGATTCCAGTATATTGGCACAGGAGGGGGTTAATTCTGAGTCAGAGGAAGGGGGTGGTTCTTTATTGTTAGCATTAATGTCTAGGATGATTTTATCAATTTTTTCCGTGAAGAAACATGCTAAAGCCTGGCATTGTTGAGCATTTAATGGGGGTGCTGCAGCTATAGTGTGAGCGCCAGCCAGTTCTTTGACTTTATTGAATAGGGTTTTAGGCATATTAGTGGCTTCCATGATAGTTTTTGAGACGAATGCAGCTCGTGCTTTTGCCCAGGCCGTGTGGTAAAGATTCCTAGCTTCATGATAGCTTTTTTTAGCATCAGGGGCGTAGTGTTTTCGCCATTTGCGCTCAAGCGCTTTACAGTTAGATTTTTCAGTTTTTAAGATATCATTGAACCATGGAGCCGGGTGGCGGGTGGAGACAACATTTCAGTTAACAATAGACTAGATTGAATATTATTTGTGGGTCTAAATTTCACAGGTTGCAGGTGGTGGGGGAGGGGCAGAAAAGTGCTGCTGTTCGAGGAGGGCACGCACAACAGCTCATTTAACCAACTAAACAGGGACGGGTTGATTGGTGGGACCAGAGGGGGGGCAGACAGCATGATTCTGTTCGATGGAGGATACGGTGACATCTGTATCGAGTGGAATATTAAGGCATTGGACAGAAGACTCCTGTCAGGCACCTCACTGGAGGAAAAGGGGGGGGCTTCTACAAATTTGAAGGGGGGGTCGCGGATGGATGCTTCTAGAACACGACGTAAAGAGGGTAGGGGCAGAAGGAAGAAGGGAGTTGGGGGGTCTCCAAGGGTGGAGGCTACAAATGCAGAAGGTGAGGTCATTGGGTTCAAAAGAGGGGGCTGTAGACAGAGCAGCGGAGTACCCGGGTGATTACCGGGGAGCACGTGCTGATAGTGGGGGAGTGAGGGGTTCAAAGGACGGTGGCTACAGAAAGGAACGGTGGCGAGCATGGGGGCTTAAAGCAGAAGGTCACATATGGTAAATCACGCGCGCAGTGTGAGCATTTTTTCACCCCACTTAAAGCCCTGCATATACCCCTCACTGCTGCACACACTATGTATCACAATATCACCTTGTAGTTCTTATGTAAGTTTCTATCCTCACAATGAGCCCTTTTAATAAAGTGTTTTGATGAGCACTGCTGTCATACAGCCAACAGACCTGATTCCAGCGGTAGACTCGCCAGCTATTTTTTTAGCTCAAAACGCCATTAATTAAGCAGTCTCCTGATCTGCAAATTGCCTACCTCTGCTTTAATGAGGGTCTCTGGGGAAAATATAATACCCCGACTTTCTTTTAAACAAATACTTGCCTACATGTAAAAATAATAGATGTAGACCCACACGTCACGAACATAAAGCCACGTTATGGTGCTCGTTGAAAAAGCTGGGGCCCACCCCGCTATTATCTTTAACCCCTCCCCTGCTGGTGACGGAACGGTTCCGTCACGGCCCGCTCGGCACGTCTGCGCAGCGCGGATTCCGCGCCTGTGCTGAGCGTTCCATTGAGGCAAGTCAGTGACAATAGATCTCGCTGGCGACAGCGCTTTGCGCTGCGGTCGCCAGACGAGGCCTAAAAAGCTAGAAAGAAAATGGCGGAAGCTTTATTTAGAAGATAAACAGCAATTGAAAGTCACTTTAAATAAATATAAGAAAGATGTACGTAAGGTCAAAAAGTGCTATTATGCTAAGGCAATACTAGAGGCAACAAATAGCTCAAACTTATATTTTGATATTTTTGGGGAGTTATCAGACCCAGAATGTATTAAACAATGATTAAGCGCACGCAAATACTCTGTGATGATCAATCTTGCTTTTGTGAGAAAACAATCAAGTTAATCATAGCAGATATAAATTTAACCTTACCAAGGAGAGATCAGGCACTAGAGGAAATATTACCAAGGCTGATATTACAGATGTACGTACTACTAAACTAGAATCCATCGAACCAATGACTGAGGAAAAGTTTAGAGCCATAGCAATGTCCATTTTATCAGGTACCCTGTTAGACCCTGTACCACAAAGAATATGGAAACTGTTAGCAGATTAACTTTATCCTGGACTATTAATAATCTGTAATCGATCCTTGAATACAGGTGCAATTCCGCAGGTCTGGAGAAAAGGACTAATAAAACCGGAGAACTACAGGCCCGTCTCACTGCTCCCCTGAGTATCCAAACTAGCAGAGACCCACGCTAATACCGTACTCAAGAACCATTTGGCAGAAAATACCATCTTGGACCCCTCCCAACACGGGTTTAGGCCTGGGCACAGTACGGAGTCCGCCCTTCTTTCCACCACTGAACACCTCCGGAGGATTATGGACTCCGGTCAGAGTGCTGCGCTGATACTGCTTGATCTCAGCGCAGCCTTTGACATGGTTTCCCATATTATCCTACTGGGTCGTTTGGAAAGCATTGGGATCCAGGAACTGGCACTTGAATGGTTCCGATCGTTCCTTACGAGCAGGTCCTTTCGTGTGTCAGCCCCCCCATTTATCTCCCAATCCCAAGCTATCGGCCAGGGAGTCCCGCAGGGCTCTTCCCTCAGTCCATCCCTTTTTAATTTGTATATGCAGCCCCTTGCGGCAGTGGCCAAAGAATGGGATCTCACGCTGGTGTCGTACAACGACGACACACAGCTGGTAATCACCCTCACTGAGGTGCCCTCCACCTCAGCCACAAGATTTAGGGTTGGACTGGCCGCAGTCGCCAACTGGATGACTGCAAATTGCAGACAACTGAATGCAGGGAAAACCGAGGTGTTACTCCTAGGCAAGAACCCCAGTTGCTGGAACGACCACTGGTGGCCCCCCTTGCTGGGCCCTACCCCCCCTCCCAAAGCTCTGGTTAAAAACTTGGGTGTATGGCTCGATTCCGCACTGAACTACCAGACTCACACCAAAAAAGTAGCTGCTACCTGCATTGGGTTGCTGAGAAGCCTTAACCCCATTCTAGGCTTCTTTGACCACAAAACACGGAAGCTCATTGTCCAATCCACCATCCTGGCCAGGTTGGACTACGCAAGCGTCCTACTACTGGGCGCTAACAAAGCAGAAACAACTAGGTTTCAGCGAATACAGAACGCTGTGGCCAGGGCAATAGTAGGCCTCCCCAGAAGGTGTTCTGCTAGAGCCACCATACACAGACTCCACTGGCTTCCCGTGGAAGCCCGCATTCAATTTAAGGCCCTTACCGCTGCCTTCAAAATCCTGAAAACTGATGGCCCCGAACTCCTCCGCTGGCTTTTAACACCTTACACCCCCCCAACGCAATCTTCGTTCTACGGGGCAACACTTAGTAGTGGTTGCCGCATAGGGGGTCGCTCTTTCAGACTATTGGGAGCAAAACTTTGGAACTCCCTTCCCCTCCACATCAGTTAGGGCCCGAAACGACTGCTACGTACTCCGAGCGTCTTAGCACAAGATGGCGGCCAATTGATTTGAGCGGAGCGAAAACACCCCGACCCTGCCGAAGCGTTCCCGAAGCAGAAACACAGCTCAGTGTAAGCAGGCGGAGTGAGGCGTGTCAACATACAGTGAGGGTGGCCGTCTGAAGATTCCCTGAACGCTGCGGAGCCCAGAGGGAGGTCGGGGCTGGACGGACGGAGGAGCCCGGTCACACCAAGCCGCGCTGAGTGCGACACGACTGTGGTGGTGGAAGCCTGTAGACCGCTGGTTGAGCGGAGGCAGAGGAATAACACTGCAACATCCAAAAATCCCCAGAGCCACAGAATCACTGGAGCTGGGCAGTTAGCAAGGCTCCTTTGAAGACATTCGACTCCTACAGCACAGTGTACGGAGTGATCATAGCCTGAGGCTCACAACACCGGCAGGCTAAAGCAGAGTGCTCAGTCTCCCTTACAGAGGAGCAAAGCAGCTCACAAGTTAGTGAAGCATCGCCTGAGGACCTGGGCAAAGCTACTACGTTCAGCCACATACTTGGGGCGCATTTTCCTTGATCCGATGAATGGACCCCCTCCCCATCAGGCATAACGGCCAGCTGCACAAAGCCCTTAATATATTTACAGAGGTGGGTGCAAGACTGGGAGCGAAGCATCCAGGGCAATTGGTGCTCACTTCAAGGGCTGCATGCCTACAGCGAGTGCACACTTTATGCCTTGGTTGAAGGCCATTGGTCCAGGGGAGCCCACATAACACCTAAGAGCGTACACCATTTCATAGTACATTACTGGATAGGGAGAAGAAGCATGCTGAGACGCGGCTAAGGATCGAGCTGATCAGAGTTCATTGCACCAGCTGGGAATGGTGCGCAAGGAAGCCAAACAAAAATTGCACAATTTTGAACCCATCAGGAAGACGACCGCTTGGCATCCCACCTTAATGGCTGTGGAAGCTGCTGCCGGCGCCACTTGTGGCACGATGCCCCCAGATAATACGGCCCTGCTTCTGAAACTACGCTCTAGATTCAAAGCACCAAAAATCAGATTTGACTCCCTAGACCGGCAACTTGAGGGAATGGGAGAGTGGATCGATCGCCACAACACTAGATTAGGCACGGTGGAGGGCCGCACTTCAGACATGGAAGAAGGAGCTGCTCAAACCACAAAATGAGTCGACCGATTGAAGCAAATATTAAAGTCAGTTGCCGCAAAGAATGAAGATTTGGAGGCGAGAAGCCGGTGCAATAATGTACACATCATGGGAGTTCCAGAATCGACCAATACAAGAGAAGAAATGCGTTACTTACCTGTAACTGCAGTTATCCAGTATTAGTGTCTTTCATAGATTCACATGCCTGAATCATTCCCCGTCGTCGAGACGGGAGCCTCCGGTATATAAAAAAGTAATGTCCTAAGACATACATATAAAAGAATAGGCCTAAGGGTCTCACCTTAGTGTCCTATCTAGGTTCTTATGTAGGAAGGACCAAACAGGGTAGGCCCAAGGGTCCCACCTTGGTAGCCTATCTGTGTCCTTTTGTAAAAAGGACCAAAGTAAAGAGAAACAACCAATCAGCTACTACCTCCCTCTAGAACCTTCCTGTGAGGAGCCTCAGTTTCTCAGATTTTCGTACGCACCAAGCTAGTGAGGTGTAAACTTGTTAGAGAGAGAGGTGAGTCCTTCCAGGGGAGGCGGGAGGGTGCATGTGAATCTATGAAAGACACTAATACTGGATAACTGCAGTTACAGGTAAGTAACGCATTTCTTCTCCAGTATTTGGGTGTCTTTCATAGATTCACATGCCTGAATCAGAGTAGCAAGCAATACAATATGCACATTCTGGTTGGTACAGCATACATAAGCCTGCAGATAAGAGACATTTGTGACTGTAAAGCAACAACATACAATGTCATGTAGTATCTAGGAATAAAGAGATGTGCATACCAGTCAAGGATGGTGGGAAGCGAGAAGGCTCACCTCACTGGAACAGATGGCGAAGCACTGCTCTGCCCACTGCTGCGTCTTTCGTCAGCTCAGCATCCAAGCAGTAGTGCCTGGTGAAGGTATGCGGGGACTTCCAGGTCGCCGCTCTACAGATGTCCAGGAGTGGCACACCAGCAAACAGTGCCGCAGACGTGGACATGGCTCTCGTGGAATGGGCTTTGGCCCGTGAGTCCAAAGGCCGCCCAGCCTTGTCATGGCAGAAAGTTATCGCTGAAGAGATCCACCTAGATATACTTTGTTTCGTTAAGGGCATGCCCTTTCTAGGTCTGCTGAATGCGACAAAGAGTTGGGATGATTTCCTGAATTGTCTTGTTCTGTCAAGATAGAATTTGAGGCATCTCTTAAGGTCTATAGAATGCAGCGTTCTCTCAGCCGAAGTAGATGGGTTCGGAAAGAACGATTTGAGAACCACTGGCTCATTAAGATGGAAGTCCGATGGGACTTTGGGTATGAATCGTGGGTTAGTATGCAGGATGACTCTGTCCTCTTTGAATTGTAAGAACGGGTCTTGGATGGAGAGGGCTTGCAATTCACCGACCCTTCTGGCTGAGGTTAAGGCCAGGAGGAGGGCTGTCTTCCACAACAGGAATTTGATATCCGTTTTGTGAATAGGCTCGAAGGGATGCTTCATCAGTTGGTGAAGGACCACGTTGAGTTGCCATGACAGAGGGATAGGTTTTGGCCTAGGAAAAGACCTGAAGAGGCCCTTCAGGAATTGTTTGATGAGCCTGTCCGCCCACAGGGAAGGACCCTCAGAAGTTCTTGTGAACCTAGATATTGCTGCCAGGTGCACCTTGATGGACGCATGGGCAAGTCCTGACTGCGCCAGGTGAAGCAGATATGGTAGCAGTTGCTGTGGGGTGACATGGAAAGGGTGTAGATCTTCTTTCGCACACCAGACACAGAAGCGTTTCCATTTGAGAGAATAGGTCTTTTTAGTGCTGTCAGCTCTAGCTTTGGCTAGGACATCTCTACACTCCTGCGGAATGTTCAGGTGGCTGAATTCGCGGTATTCAGGAGCCAGGCTGATAACTTCAGAGGGCCCAGGTTCGGGTGGAGAATCTGTCCTTGGGACATTGTGAGCAGGGTCGGATGACTGTGTAGGCGAAGAGGTGGGTGGATAGACAGGCAATGAAGTTCCGTGTACCAATGTTGCCTCGGCCAGGATGGGGCGATGAGAATCAGGGTGCAGGGCTCCGATTTCATCTTCCTGATTACCCTGGGTATCAGTGGAAATGGCGGAAAGGCGTAAGCAAACACGTTCCGCCAGGCTATGGAAAATGCATTTCCTAGTGTTCCTGGTTGGGGAAGCCTGCTTGCGAAGCTTGGGCATTTGGCGTTCTCCCTGGTGGCAAAGAGGTCTATCTGTGGTGTTCCCCACTCCGCGAAGATGTAGTTTATCGCTCCCGCATCCAGCTCCCATTCGTGGGATAGAGACTGTTCTCTGCTCAGGGCGTCCGCTAGGACATTGTCTTTGCCCGGAACGTACTCGGCTTTGAGTGTTATGCCATGCTGGAGGAGCCAGTTCCAGACTTTCTGAGATTCGAGAGAGAGAGAGAGAGAACGCGTCCCTCCCTGTTTGTTCAGGTAGTGCATTGTCGTGGTGTTGTCTGTCCTGACGAGCACTGGGGAGTTTCGGATGCGTGGGAGGAACGATTGGAGCGCCAGGAAGACTGCCCTTAGCTCCAGAATGTTGATATGGAGTTTGGATTCCTGCGGCGTCCATTTGCCGCTGATCTGTAGTTCTTGTAGGACCGCACCCCAGCCCTCTAAGGATGCGTCCGTGGTGACTATATGTGGTTGCGCCGGAAGCAGGAACGGCAGTCCCTGCGACAGGTGTTTGGTCGACCTCCACCATTGTAAATTGTTGACTATAGATTGAGTGACTCGTATGCGGTCTTCGAAGGATCCCGCAGCTTGTGTCCACTGCCTTGTCAGTTCTTCCTGCAGGGGACGCATTTTTAGACGGCAGTGTGGGATGAGCAGAATGCATGACGACATCATGCCGAGGAGCGACTTGAAGATACAGACAGTCAGAGTCTTTTTGGATGTCACTGACGTGGCTAAGGAGATAAGTTTCGATTTTCTCTCCTGTGATGGGAAGGCTCTTGCGCGTTCTGTGTCCAGGGTCGCTCCAAGGAAAGTGATGACTTTGCTCGGTTTCAGTGATGACTTCTCCTTGTTGAGGGTCAGGCCTAATTGGCGGAAAAGATGCAGACAGGCGCTGGAAGATGCGGCTGCGGCTGCTGTCGACGGAGCCTTTACCAGCCAGTCGTCCAGGTATGGGAAGACCTGGTGTCCCTGTTGGCGTAGAAAGGCTGCGACAGGAGAGAGGCATTTTGTAAAGATCCGTGGGGCAGATTTTAGGCCGAACGGGAGAACAGGGAATTGGTAGTGGACTCCTGCTACTGCGAATCTGAGGAACTTCCTGTGTCCTTTGAGGATAGGGATGTGATAGTAGGCATCCTGAAGATCTAGTGATGTCATGTAGTCGCCTTTTTCCAGGAGTCCCAGGATCTCTTGTAGTGTGACCATACGGAACGACTGTTTCTTTAGGAACACATTGAGTGCCCTCAGGTCGAGGATCGGTCTCCATTTCTTGCCCTTTTTGTGAATTAGGAAGAAGTGGGAATAGAACCCTTCCCCCTTTTGGGCGTGTGGAACTTTTTCTATTGCGCCCTTTTGGAGCATGGAAGCTATTTCCTGAAGAAGCAGCCGTAGGTGTCTGTGAGGGCGCTTGACAGGTGGTGTTGGTGGGGGATTTGAGAGGAATTCCAGTGAGTGGCCGAATTGGAGAAGTTGTAAAACCCACCGGTCCGTTGTTATTTGACGCCAATTTTGTAGGAAAAAAGAGAGTTTTCCTCCAAGTCGTAAAGAATGTAATGGTGGAGGGGCTGGCCAATTGATAGAGTCATTGGCGATTGCCCGTGGGTCTCTTCTGACCTTTTCCTCTGTAGGACGATTTGTTGTATGAAGTTTGACGTCCCGACTGGTTTTGACGCTGTTGGAACTGCGTCTTGCCCTGTGAGTACGAATAGGAGGACCTATTTTGGTTGGAACTTCTGTATGAGGATTGTCCTCTCCCTCTGTTGCCACGAAAGGACTGATTACGAGATTGTAGAGTTCCCAGAGCTCTGGCTGTATCGGTGTCCTTTTTTCATTGTGGTGAGGGCTTCAACAATCTTTTCACCGAAAAGATGTTCGCCATCATACGGCATATCAATTATTTTAGTTTGGACCTCCTGTCTGAAGGAGGTGGCCTTAAGCCAACCTTGACGTCTTAGAACAGCGGCGCCTGCCAGCTGTCTGAATCCAGTCATGGCCACATCGATGGCACAGTCGATCAATTCTGATGCCGAAGTTTGTCCTTCGAGGAGAAGCAAGTGTACCTCCGCTTTCAAATCCTCTGGAAGGTCAGCGAGGTAGGGCGCGATGTCCGCCCAGAGTTGACGGTTGTAGCGGCCCAGGAGTGCGATATAGTTGGCGATTTTCACCGTCGTCGCGGACGTGGTGGAAAAACGTTTTCCTACGGCATCCAGCTTCCTGCCTTCTTTATCGGGTGGTGTCGATAAGGGGGATGCAGGGTTTCGCGAATTCTTCTGCGCCGCCTGAGTAACCACGGAGTCTGCCTTGGGGTGACCCGTGAGGCATGCTGGTGCCGATGATGTGGCTTTGTATTTTTTGTCAAGTCTGGGCACTACTACCTGCAGAGACGCCGGAGTCTGCATGAGTTGTTTGCCCTGTTTCAGTAGATAGTCAATGATCGGGATCGATCTTGTTGTTTTCTTCGTTGGTTCCTTGAAATCATAGAGGAAACATTCAGTCTCCTATGTTTCCATGGACATATGGAACCTTTTGGCTGCCCTTTCCATGAGGTTATGGAAGCCTCCAATGTCTGCGGGTGGAGACTCCGAAGACTGTGGCTCTGGAGAGGCTGGAGAGTGAGTGACGTAATCCTGGTCGGCGTCCGGGTCTGTGTCATCGTCGCGGACTTCCCCTTCTTCATGGTCCCTCTCCTCGTCATCGGTCGAGATGGGGTCTTGCGCTGGATCTTGAGTCCTAGGAAGTACCAGCGGAGGGGGCTTATGTCGTGGTACAGGCGCAGGTACAGGCGCGGATATCTGCGGAGTTTGAGGTGCAACAGGAGTGGCTTTTTCTGGAAACCGCTCTTTGTAGTCTTGGATGAGGAAACGCAAGTCCGAAACTAAGGATGCTGGCAGGCACACCATTGGTGTCACTTGTGTGTGTACCTGAGTAGGGACAGCTTGAGTCACAGGTTCCTCAACCTCTTGCTCCTCATCTGTACTCTGGCACTTAAGCACCAGTTCCGAAGGACTAGTGGCCTGGGTAAACTGTTCCTCATCCAGTTCTTGGTCCTGTAAGAAGCAGGATGGCGTCAGTTGTTGTACCTTACTAGGTGATGTCATGTCCGGTGTAATCGGCTTTTTGGTAATTCTGATTGTGACATGGGATGTTTGGGCATCCATAGCATGTGAGAGGAGCTCAGATTCCTTCCAGGCACTAGTTGCCATCGACGCCTGTGTCGATGGTGTCACCAAAGATCTTTCCGACGTCGATGGAATTTTATTCCTCGTCGACGGTATGTCTGTCGTCGACGCCCTCGACGACGGTGTCTTCGCCGGCGGCAATTTTTCCGTCGTCGACGGCTTCGTCGTCGTCGACGGGGTGCTCCTCGTCGACGATGGAGGCTTCGTCGACGATGTGGGTTTCGTCGACGGTGTCGTCGTCGATGTCTTCGGCGCCGGCCTTGTCGTCGTCGACGCAGTCTTAGTCGTCGAGGGAACAGTGGATGAAAGTGGTCTACTCGTCGACGATGAAGGTGTCGTTTTGGTCGACGAGGAAAACGCCGACGAGGCCGTCGTTGTCGACACTGTTGTCGTCGACGTAGAGACGTTTTTCAGCGCTGAGGAGGTCGCCGACGTTGTCGTCGTCGTTGTAATCAGCGACTGCTTCCTGGGGACAAGAAGGTCCTTGCCAGACACAGTAGGCTTGCCCTCTGAAGACTTTCTGGCCTTCTTAGGAGAGGTGTCTGAGGGCCCAGGCGAGGAAACCCTAGGCCTTTTCAAGAAAAACTGCGAGGCGCCAGACATGCTCTCACCTTCAGAAACCAAGTCACCTTCTGGCCGGTTTTTGAGTCTGTTCAGCCATATGAGAAGACGCCCCTCCCGATCCTTCTGGGTTTTATGGGAGAAAGTACGACATATCCTGCAGTCCTTGGCCTGGTGGTGAGGGTAGAGACAGTATAGACAGGTCTCATGTTCATCGTCCACGTGAAGCCTCTTTTTGCCACAAGAAGCACAGGCTCGAAAAAGTCCTCTCTTTTTGCTATCAGCCATAGCAAAGAAGTCGAGAAACTATCGAATTTAGGAGAAAAAGTAAGATTCCTGAGGAGAACTCAGGTGGAGACTCCCTAGCACAACGTGCGGTAGAAAATCTGAGAGACTGAGGCTCCTCACAGGAAGGTTCTAGAGGGAGGTAGTAGCTGATTGGTTGTTTCTCTTTACTTTGGTCCTTTTTACAAAAGGACACAGATAGGCTACCAAGGTGGGACCCTTGGGCCTACCCTGTTTGGTCCTTCCTACATAAGGACCTAGATAGGACACTAAGGTGAGACCCTTAGGCCTATTCTTTTATATGTATGTCTTAGGACATTACTTTTTTATATACCGGAGGATCCCGTCTCGACGACGGGGAATGATTCAGGCATGTGAATCTATGAAAGACACCCAAATACTGGATAACTGGATCACTTTGTGGAGCAACTACTGATGGACCTATTCGGAACAGATCACTTTTTGAACACTTTCACCGTGGAACGTGCCCACAGAACGCTCAGCCCTCGCCCTAACCCGGGACTGCCACCCAGGCCAATCATGGCAGGATTGTTAAATTTCAAAGATAGAGACACTGTGCTTCGACTGGCCAGAGAGGCGAGGACCCTGACATGGCAGGGCTCTACTGTTTCAATCTATTCAGACTTCACAGCCCTGGTGCAAGAAGGCAGGCGCAAGTTTGCGGGGCCCAAGCAGCGGTTAGGAAACTGGGTCTCCGCTACGGCATGCTGTATCCGGCCCGGCTCAGAATTGATGTAAACGGCAAAGTAAAACTTTTCGACACTCCCGAAGAGGTCCACAACTTTTGTAAACGTGATATCACGCAGGAATCAGAGGCGCAGACGGCGGATCTTTTCCTGGAAGATCTTCTCAAGTTGCATTATCGGGGACAAGTGCGGACTTATTGACGTCAAGCTAGACGAAACGCTTTGGCGGACAAACTGGTATGCAATTGTGCCCCAACTGCAAGATAACTTCAGACGGTAACTATATGGGCATAGACATTGGGGCATATCAAGAACAATTGTTTTCGTAAATGGCCTTTCTATTCAGAAGGGGTAATTGTTACTCATTGCTGGGGTGCACGGAGTCTCACGTGGCGTAGGCACCCCCCTTGTGGGATCACAATGTTACAGATTATGGGGGATTTGTCATGTTGGCTTTCATTGCAGCAACAGTTAATGGGGAGGGTTATAGGGACATCGCCCAGTGGACAGCCACTGAGTGGGGGAGGGGATTAGAATTGTTTAACTATACATTTGATGTAGGTTCAGGACTTTATTTGCTAGTTTGTTACATAGTTCTAGAGATGCAGACACATTACACATACACTGATTTCCCGATATGGCTCACGAGGTAGAATTACAACGCAGTGCTAAAATGACCCTATTCACTTGGAACACCTCGGATTGAATAGCCTAAGAAATGTAGACTAGTGCTCCAGTACATACGTCAACACGCAGTAGATATAGTATATCTTCAAAAAACACACCTATATCCACTGACCCTGTCGAAATTCGCATCTACCGGGGGAACTCACCAATACTTCTCTAACTACAGCTCATATGCAAAGGGGGTAGCCATCCTGAATAATCGAAGAGTGCCATTCACGCACATAGACACAATATCTGATCCGGGCGGGCGATACCTGATAGTAAAGGGAACAGTAGTAGGACACAAAATGATACTGGTCAAGGTGTATGCCCCTAACATTGACAATGGCGTTTTTTTTTACGCTTGTAGATGCTTATAGGCAGTCTATCGACAGACCGTATAGTACTAGGAGGAGATTTAAACATTTTGCTGAATCTCCTTCTGGACAGCACAGCGAAGGTCCCTGCACATAACCCCCAAGCCGACAAGGTTCTCCAGGACATGTGTCAGGACCATGACTTGGTAGACACTTGGAGATATTGTAATCCAACTAGCGCAGAATACACTCACTATGCACAACAGCACAAGACATGGACGAGGTTGGACTATTGGCTGCTTACTAGGCCGACAACGGCATGGGTCCAAAGTGTGAGACACCTGCCCCACACATTATCGGACCACTCCCCGGTGTCTCTTTCGATTCAATTTCCGGCAGAAGGCGGGTTCGAGAGACAATGGCGGTTTCCCTCCATGGCATTAAAAGACCAAGTATTCCACGACGAGCTACGTACAGTGGACTACTTCGAAAATAACGTCGGCACTGTCACAACATACGCAGTTCTATGGGAAGCCATTAAGGCTTCAATGAGAGGGGTATGCATATCCACACATATTGGGGTACTAAGAGACTTGAGGAATAGATTACCAACGTTAGAAGATAGACTACAGCTACTGGATAGGGGAAACATGACAAAGAACAATTGAGACAGTGCAGAGTATTTACACTACAGGATGGAATTCCTGGCAGAAAATACAGAGGACGCTAGTAGAGAAGAGCTAGACCTAGGACAGTACACTGCAGCCCGTAGGTATGGAGAAGGGGAGGGACCGGGCTTCACTCTAGGGAGGCTGCTCAAGCCTCGTTATACCCAAAATTACATTACTAAACTGCGCAACGAGGAGATTCAGGTCATAGCGGGAATACTGACATAGAAGTGCTCTTCTGACATATTACGCAGATCTATACACCTTAAAATGAGGAACCAATATGACAGACATTACAAATGATTTAGAAGTGATCGCTATGGTTTGGCTGCCGGACGCCCACAAGAAATTCCTGAGCGAGCCATACTCAGTCGAAGAAATACAACAAGCCATTGATGGAATGGATGGCTCTAAAGCTCCCAGACTGGACGGATTCCCCGGAGTCTGTTACAAAACTTACAAAGCCTCACACCTTCTTGAGGTATATTCCAAAGCATTGGAATCAGGCACTCTTCCAACCTCATTTAGGGAAGCGGTGTTGGTGCTGCTCCCTAAGCCTGGCAAGGACCCTGAGAAATGCGGATCTTTCCGCCCACTATCACTCCTAGACTCCGACTACAAAATCCTGGCCAAAATGATGGCAACTAGATTGTCGCTCTTAATGGAGCAGATCATAGCGCCTGCACAATCCGGCTCAACCTTCGTACCTTCTTTTTAGTGGTCAATAGAATAAACCCTGCCACACCTGAAATAGCACCATTTTGGACGCAGAGAAGGCGTTTGACTCTGTGGAGTGGCCCTTCTTACATGCTGTGCTGGCCAAAATGGGAATGACCAAAAGCTACACAGACTTGGTGAAAATACTTTATACAGGCCCGTCAGCTTGTATCTGTTTTAACAGCACAATAACAGAACCATTTACGGTGACGAGAGGCACCTGTCAGGGATGCCCGCTGTCTCCCTAACTGTTTATAATAGCAAGGGAACCCCTCAGACTCTACTTTCAAAAAGACCATTTACACAGAGTGCTTCAATTCAAACACAGCCTTGTGCTGGTGACGTTCTACGCTGACGACTGGCACTATACGTCAGGAAGCCTGATGAGAACCTGCAACCGACATTAAGAGAAATAGATTGTTTTGGCGCAATATCGGGCCTCAAAATTAATTGGGCCAAATTGGAGCTATTCCTTCTGACTGACGTCCAGAACCGCGAGGGCGGGTACTATCCGGTACAATGGTGCAAAGCGGACACTAAATATCTGGGCATCTATATCTACACAGGGACAAGAGCAAGTCCTGCGATTGAACTATGGTCCAGCCATGAGCCACTTACAGACCCAAGTGGAACAGTGGATCAAACTACCAGTATCAATGGCGGGACACATTACCATTATAAAAATGGTGATATTACCCTGCTTTCTTTACTTATTTGCCAATATCCCCATCTCATCGGAAAATCAATTTTTTATGCAACTTCGCACGCACCTTATCAAACTGGTATGGGGAGGGAAACAGCCTAAGGTCCGTTGGGACACCTTAACACTCCCATACGAAAGAGGGTAGTTTGGAGTTCCAGATATGCAGCTCCATTTTCTGTACCGCAATGTGGGTATGCATATCACTGTTATCACCCTGATGCTCCCATACCTTACGCTAAGCCGGACAGAGATTTGACCGACCTCACTCCACTTGATGCAGTTCTCCCGGTACATATCCCACGCGACCCACGCAACATTCAACCACTATACCCACCTGCTGGGCATGGCAAAAGCTACTGATGAGAACGGGAGGGTCAAAATTGTACTCCCCAGCCCTACCACTACCCATAAATCCCAGGATCCCCCCACAATAGAAACTGGATCTAAACGCACTCTATCCTGACTAGGAGATTTATCCCTGAAATGTCACGCTTCTATTTGTTCCAAAGACACACGTTTTGCTGCAGCCACATTTATAGATCATTTCTTCTTGACTCGTATACAGAGCGCACTTAGATGAGCGATTCCCACTTACTCGCTAGAACCATAAGATTTTAGCCCACTCACGTCACTAATAACAGATAACAGTGGAGAACACATTACCTCCAGGTCATATAAAACTTGCCTCGTGTTGCTGCCACAACAGGATGCTAAGGTCAGAGACGCCTGAGCTGCTGACATAGAACAACCACTCACAAATAATATTTGGAAAGGTTGTTGTAAACAACCCAAGCTGGTTTCCTGTAATCATAGACACAAGTTACTATACTTTATGATTCTTAGAAGAGCCTACGCCACACTGCAGCAGATGGTCCGGATCAAAAGCACCACTTTCACACATTTTCCCAAATGTAATCTACAGGCCACGCCTTTCCTCCAGATGACCTGGTCCTACAGCATAATTAGTGCTTACTGGCAAGAAATATACAGCTTTTAATACAGCAGATGGTGGGGATACAAATACCAGCAACTTCCTTAATAGCATTGATGGTCTACCTAGAGTCCTTGTCTAAAAACACATGCAGATTCACGGCAATATCCATGCTTCTAGCGAAACGAGAAATAGTTCTTCACTGGGGCACTATGCAGAAACCTACTATTAAGAGCTGGCTTAAAAGAATGACATACTGCGACACCACAAGTGAATTATATGCAGAATTGCAACCCCCCCCACTTCGTGACCAAAGATGTATGTCAGCCTCTCCGGGAATACCTCCGGCTACAGGGTACGCAGAGCACGCCAGCCAGGAGGGACAGGGAATGAGTCAGAACGCACAAGTTATGGGGTGACATATTTGTGATCAGAGAGACTGTTCCGCATTCAACAGGCCAGGCAAGTTCCAGACAGGAAGCAAGCATACAGGAGTAAGAGAGTAGGGAAAACACCAAACACACTTCAACGTCCACCACACACCTTAAAGGAGGGAATGTACCAATTCATATATATATGTAATTTGTACTTGTAAAGCGCACTAATACCCCAACTGGGGTGTCCTGGCGCTGTAACGCATACCACTGTGAAACACTTACTGTCTTTTCCCTGTGAAATGTCCCCTCCTGGGCACCCCCAAGGTGAAGCCAGGCATCCCAGCACTGTTGGGGCCGTTGTGGAGATTAAACAAGCTATTGCCCAGAGTTGCAGTGTGGGACCCATGATTAGAATAGGCACTGAGGCGAGAATTATCAGGTCCGAGGAAATTGAGGCCAAGACCCGCCGAGGCGGGAATTGAACCCTGGTTCAATTCCCGCCAGACCTCTGCATCAGGGTCTGCCGCTCTAACCATTGAGCCACACTTCTCCTTATATATATCTCATCATGTCTGTAATCTTTAATTTCTTTTTGAGTCTGGTAGAACTGTCTTTTGTACATTTATACATTGTGAAACTATGTATGCTGTTAATAAAATGATTTAAAACAAAAAACAGCAGTTCTGATACTGCTTGACTTATCAACTGCACATCTAAGAACAGTTAACCATAAGATACTTCTGTCTAGATTAGAAAAGATTAGTGTGGATGGGACACTACTGGAGTGGATCAAATCTTATTTAACAAATAGAACTCAAGTGATGTCACTCCCCCTTTTTTGCTCTGAGGTTAAAACAGCAGAACACGGCTTACCACAGGCTCAGCTCTGAGCCCTATTCTTTTTAATATTTACTTACATCCTCTAATGACACTCATTTGGTCCTACAGTATCAACTTTGTCAGTTATTCGGATGATACCCAGCTTATCCTCTCCTTAGTTAATGAAAGACCAGTCTCACCAGAGGCTTTCCATGATTGCCTGAGGGAGGTTGCTTAGTGGCTGAGAAATAACTCATTGAAATGTTATGAAGACAAAGGAGAAATTCTACGTTGCTCAGCCACTAAACTCAGTTCAAAGTATCCAATCTAAGCAGATTTGACTACAGTAATGCTCTACAACTAGGAGCTCCAGAATACTTAATAAGAAGAATTTACAGAGTACAAGATGTAGCTGTAAAATTGGTATTGAATAAACCAAGATATGCTTCCTCTGCTGGAGCCCTAAACGAACTCCCTAAAGGTACTCCCGAAAGGTACTTCTGTAACGGAAAGAATTGCATGTAAATCATTATGCATAGTATTTAAGGCATCTCAGAAAAGATGATCCATACCCCAACAAAGAAAATTCAAACAATACCTACCATCAAGAAACTTACGCCCATCCTCTGCTAATCTTCTATGTAATTTCGGAAAGCGAAACAAGGACAGCGGGCGTTTTTAGTGAAGGGAAGCACAGCTATGGAACAAGTTCTTAGCCCTCTTGAGAACAAGCAATTACCTTCTTTAGTTTAAGAAAGCTATTAAAAACGGGCTATTTCTTAAATACACTATCTACACTGAGGAAAGGGCATGTTGACTGAGTAGCTTGTTTTTCCCTTGTCTTCTGAGTCTATATGAGGTCAGCGCCAGGATACCTATGAGGTGAAAGACATGCTCCACAAATGTCTGATAATAATAATAAAAATAAGTCTCCTTGCCTTCTTCCAATGTTAGATAAAGTAGCGGGGCACAGATTGAGTGGAGCTGACTTGCTAACAGTGGGATAACTATTTATAGAGGGTACATACCTTACACATGAATAATTCAGTGTGAATCGAGGCACTTCTCCTCTTGACGTTTTTTACTATGTGCGCCTGCGTCTTGCAGCTTCATCAATCTGGTCTACCTTCTCTACCTGAGTTTTCTGCTACTTACCCAACTCAGCCAAAATTTAGACCAAAGAGGCTGGGTCTCCATGTTGTACATATTTTATTCAGAGACATGTAACAGCACCAATCTTAGAACCTCAGACAAAATTAGGAGAGACTCAGGATATAGACCATGATGTTTGAAAATAGTGCTGCAATCAAATTAAATCCATATCTATTTATTATCAACACAAATTGCTCCACTTCAAGTTTATTAATAAATTATACTGCTCACTGCAGTACTTAAACAAGCTAGATCAGGGTCCTCCAACATTTAGCTTGTGAGCTACCGGTTAGCTCTTCAGCTACCTGTGAGTAGCTCTCCTGTGTGCTGCTCAGACAACTACATTCCAAGCTTTATTTTGGCTAAATTATTAAACGCATACTAAAATAGAAAAGCGTGTATTTTTCAGATGATGTGAGATGGAGACAAAAGCTTTTACTTGGCTGAAATATTTGTAACAAAGTTGACAAATGTACATTCAAGATGAAAATGTGTGCTTTGTCAGAACTCATAAGATGTTTAGAGGAAAGTGCTGGCATTCCCAAAATATTTTTAAAGCTAATATTTAAATAATAATTTAGTTAGCAATGGAGATACTTATTATGTATATGATTACCTTGGTGGTACGAGAATAGCACCTACGGCTGCAGGCCTTTCCAGATTGACAAAAGCCTGATTTAATAAAACCTCATGGAGAATCCAGTGTGAACAAATCTATAAGCCTCCCTTTGCAGACCTGGAATGAACCTGGCCACTCGTCTATTACCTAGGACGACTCCACCAGAGTAGTTGCCAGTAATTTATTAATGAATTCGTGGAATGCTGCGGGGCTCAGTTCCAAGACTCAAATCCCTGACTGGATTTGCTGCGGATAAGTATGACATATGTTGTTTTCAAGAAACCTGGGCGTTGGATCCAATCTATAACCCAGGTTTTCTTAATTATGTTATTCCTACTATTTCTAAACAGCAGGGTAACCTATCAAGGAGGCTTTAACAAATGGGTTAGGAACTCTCTTCAATGTGTCATCCAACAGGTCCCCCTCGAGTCTTTTGGTGTTTTGGATAGCAAATTAAAAATCCCTAAGAAGCAAAACATTATACTTATTAACATCTATGCAAGAGGGAGCAGAAGAGGGGCCCACTCTTACAATTCAAGCACTAGAGGGTTAACTCAATCGATTCTCCGGTATCCAATACCTCATAGTATTGAGTGATTTTAATTCCACTTTCAACCGTTCAACCTTCATAGGGCATAAGAGGTCAGTCAGGAAGACACGATTTGGTCAATTCCATTGTAGACCATCCCTCCCATTAGCAAGTGGACCCAGACTGTCATACAGATTCAAGCACTAACATGCAAGTATGGGGTTAGGACTGAGAATGGCCTTACTAAATCTGATCAGCTGGGTGCCCACAACTATAATAAACCATTTCATACTTGTAGGATAGATTATATATTGATTGACACAATGTTATGGGCTCGGGTCAATGACAAGGGTGTTACAAAGGACTGAAAGTGACCAAAATCCTTTATCACTGTTAATGACGGATTTCCATTCTAATATTCCCTCTGACACAGCCCCCTCATTTTTCACTAGGCATGTTAGACCAACACTGATAGCTGATATTGGAAAAACTATGAATCAGATCGAGGAAGGGCACCCTGATTCAAGTAATGTGTTAATTTGAAACCATACTGCTTTATTTAATTGTATAGCGGGACTTTTTTTCGTCCCAACACGTTCTAGAAAAGGCCCTCCGAAGCAGAATTTATGGTATGGCACAGAATGCTGCACATCTAAAAGCGAGTTTGTGAGGGCCATTAAAGATAGAGATCTTCTTACTATACATTTAGCCCCTAGGGCCTATAAGGCAGTAGTGGTTAAAGCTAAGAAGCGTTGGGATGATCAAAGATGGACAGCTCTTGATGAAGATTGTGTGGCAAGAGATTTTATAACATTCTGGGAGATAGTGGCTCCCATGGACTGTGCTAGTGCATGTCATGCGACAAATAACATTGCCCCCTCCTCATGGGTTGAGCACTTAGGCACGCTTTAAGATGCTATTAGCACAGATGATCTTCTTGAATTAGGCCCCCATTCTGTTCTTTCCCAAGCTAGCCCTGTCCCGCCGGCAGCAATGTTTGATCTAGCAAACATCTTCAAATTTCTTCGCGCCACAGCAAGGGAACATGCCGCAGGAACCAGCAGAGTTCAAGCTGATGTCTTTCTAGTGGATAAGGATATTTGGGCACCTTACATTCTGGTTATTGAAAATATGAAATAGCGGCAGAAGGCCTATTTCTTGAAACATGGAAAGGTGCAACTGATGTTCCAGTATATCGAAAAGAGGATCGATCGGGGGGGGTGGCTAGCAGCCGAGAGAGATGGCTGCTCTCTCCCATCCAAGGCAATTTAGCTGACTTACAGCCGTCCAGACCCGAGTGCGGGGAGTAAAAAGCTGGGGGCCTTGTCTTGGTGCCCCCACCTGATTTACCATATGCCCAGGTGATGCCCTACACGCGTTGGTGCTGCGAGGTGGATCCTAGCCCTAGCTGCGGAGGAGACCGAATGGCGGCGCCGGCCGGGACCAACTGAGAGCGGGGCCAGAATCCTTCCCCCTCGTATTGCCCTCTGTGGTGCGGCGGCGGCCCGGCGTGAGACTCAAGTGAGGAGGGGGGAGCCAGTAGATTTGGCACTGTGTGTTGTGGGGCCCCTCCCCGTACCGCAGAGCTGATTCTACTGCGGCGCCGGGAACGCCAAAATCGAGGCCTACAGACGGACACTGATCGAGACCCGGGGAGAGGCCGCGGTGAAGCGCGGTGGTTCCGGGGCATCTGCCACCACACCTCCCCCTGTCCCCTGGATTACCAGCAGACTGCCAGCAGATTGATGCTGGAGAGGTGAGGAGCCGGTGTAGATGAAATCGGGCAGCCCATTCTGAAGGGCAGTTGACAGTGCCATGACGCAGGGGACTGCCGAAATCAGGCCCCCGGCTAGTAGGGCCTGTGCAGCGTATTGAAGGCGGCCCCCGCATTGCCCCCTACAGAGACGCATCGATCTTTGGGGAGTTTCAAGTGAGGGGGAAGGAGGCCAGTGACAGCAGCGTCAGGTACCTAGACGCACCCCCCCTTCCCAATCCCCCAGAAGTGTGGAGCCTAATGTGCGGAGGCGCCAGAGGGCGCGTAAATCGAAGTCCAGGCCTCTGGGCCTATACATCAGAGCCTGAGGTGACCGGAGCAATAGCTGCGGTGAGGTGAGGCGAATCTAGGACCCCTGGCTCCCCTTGACAATGGCGGCAGGGGGCAGGGGGTCAAGGACCAACGCGCAGAATCAACTAGCAAAATTTGCCTGGGCAAAGGAGGAGAAAAGGGAGATTCACCAAGATCTGATAAAGAAATACCAGGTGTAGTGCAATAGCAGGGAACTGAGCCGACCCGTCATGATGTTATGGCGGCAATAGGTGGGATACGCACCTCCGTGGACTCAGTTACAACAGATGTCTGACTACTTAGAGCTGACTTCAGAAAAATGGTTGAAAAGGTGAAGGATCTGAAGATTGTGACTAACGCCCTACAGACGGACACCTCATAACTACAGACCCAGATGTTAGACATGCGGAAATGGCAGGACAGGATGGCGCAACAGCTGGACGGATACGAAGGTAGGGCCCGCCGCAATACCATCCGACTCCTGGGTGTCCCGGAACGGACAGAGGGGCCAGCTACGGACCTATATGTAGAGGAATTAATCACAAAGTACCTGAAGCCGAAGACGCTGTCTAGCTACTTCTCTATTGAACGAGCTCATAGAGTGCCGGGAGGTCGGCCTAAACCAGGTGCGCCCCCAAGGCCATTGATTGCCAGAGTATTCAACTATCGGGATAGGGATATAATATTGAAAACATCTAGATCTGGTCCTTAACTGAAGATTGACAACTATGAGGTGACGTTCTTTCCTGACTTCACGGCTAAGGTCCAGGCGCAGAGACGGAGCTTCCAAGCCGTGAAACGGGAATTGAGAGACCGAGAAGTGAAATATGCTTCGTTCTTCCCAGCGCGGCTGAGAGTGGAATCGGATGGCAAGTCGTGGTTCTTTGATTCGCCGGAGTTAGTATGGGACTGGATGGAGGGATGGCAGACTGTTGACAATCGGAGAAGAAATAGCCCTGGCAAACCGGGGATGCAAAAAGACACTCGATCAGACATAGCAGCCACAGAGACAACAATGAAGTCTAGCAGGCTGGAGAAACCGGACTATTCCGATTGCATGCTGTACTGTGAGATCTACCTCTGCTCCAGATGTACAAGTACAGGGTCTAGGGGGGGGGGGAGTGATGGGGGTCTATTGACCTGGTAATGCTTTTTGATTATTGCGACACTCGGGGTAAATGATGTGAAGTATTTGTTGAACAGACTGATGTGATATGATGTTGCTTGATCTCAACTATTGCTAGGACGGCTGTGGATGTATACAATAAGTTTAATATAGCCGTGGGTGGGGGCGTGGTTGGGTCCCTATGCATTTCTAGCACGTTCAGGGGGGTGAGAGGCACTCTGCCATGTTTGGGGGTGGGTAGTTTTGAATCCACAGGCAGGGTAGCAGGATGGGGGGAGGTAGGGGTGATTGGGGGAGCGAAGTGGGGTTGGGGGGGAATTCTTGTTGTTGCCATAATTTTGATCAAAGTGTATGGATTTCTGCCACAAGACATAAGGACAGACTTTGTTGCGATTGCAAAGAGATATATTGGCCTTTTTCTTATAGTTCATGTTTGGTTGACAGACTAATAGCTGGTGCTGATCCCGTTCACTGTATAATGCTTAAGATGCTATTGACCTTGTTTCCGATCTACCTTGCGATGTTTGTATCATTACTCAATGGTAGCTGATCGCAAGTCAGTGCTCTCTGTCCTCACCTGGAATGTTAATGGGCTAGGAGATACAATTAAGAGAGGGATAGTTCAACAATACCTAAAACGACAGTCTCCAGACCTAGTTCTCTTGCAGGAAACCCACATGGTGGGCAATAAAAGTAACGCTCTTAATAGATGGGGATATAAGCTCCTGGTGTATGCGGACCACACGACTGGTTCCAGGGGTACGTGTATCCTAGTTTGGAGAAATGTCCCCTTGATTGTTCTTAATACATGGGCAGATTCAGAGGGAAGATTTGCAGTAGCTGAGGCTCAATGGGAAGGGAGAGCCTTAAATATAGTATCAGTCTATCTACCGCCAGCATTAGGTAAAGTGGCCCTTGCGGAATTAGGCCGTGTGCTAACAGATCTTCCAGATGGGGTCTTACTAATGGGGGGTGATTATAACATGACGATGAACGACTTAACAGATAGACGCCCCACAAGACAAAGTGGGAGGCCGAATGAGCTTATGACAGACTTCACCACGGCGCTGGGGCTTCTGAATGTGGGACGAGAGTTGCAAGGTCAGAACCGGTCGCTCCACTCGCAGCCCGTCCCTCCTGCATTATTTCCACTTGTGCCAGCTATCTGTGCCAGCGACCTGCATTCTGTGCCTGGTATCGTGATATCTGTGCCAGCGACCTTCATTCTGTGCCTGGTATCGTGCTATCTGTGCCAGCGACCTGCATTCTGTGCCTGGTATCGTGCTATCTGTGCCAGCAACCTGTATTCTGCCTGGTATCGTTCCCTGCATTGTTTTTATTTGTGCCAGCTATTTGTGCCCACGACCTCCTTTGTGCCAGTGATCTCGCCCAGCATTGTTTTGCCATTTTTGTTGTGCCCTTACCCCGTCCCTGCCGCTGCTCCCCCGCGGCCCCACCCCCGCTCCCTCCAGATCCTACTGACCCTCCACACTCGCCACCCCGCTCCCGCCTCCCAACTGCTCCTCCCTCGCTCCGCCTCCTCCTCTATCCACTTATGTCTGAGTGGCACACGTGCAGCAGGCGCGCCCTAAGCGCGCCAAAGGTAAGCCCGTCTGCGCCCGTCCGCGCCTGGCCCGCGCCCAGCGCTAGACCCCCTCACAATCCACTCCACCCGCCTAACGTTCGACGCTGCAACCCTCTCTGCACTCAACACCGGCCGTCTCCCCGACTGCCACCAAGCCGCCCCAGGACGCGCACATGGACCCTTCACCTGCCAATCCTGAAAGTTCTGCTGCATCAGGACCCACACTACATCCTCAAACGCCAAACAGAGCTCCGACAATAACCACCTGAAGTGCATCCTGCTCAACACCCGCTCGGTCCACAGACACGCCATTGAACTATGGAACCTACTAGACACCACAACGCCGGACGTCGCCTTTCTTACAGAAACCTGGATGAACGCCTCATCAGCGCCCGACATCGTCATAGCCATCCCGGACGGTTACAAGATCCTCCGAAAGGACCGCATCAACCAAACAGGAGGAGGCATCGCCATCGTCCACAAGAACTCCATCCGCATCACGACCATCTCCGACGACACCCTCACAGCCGCCGAACACCTTCACTTCCAGATACACACCGACCCCAAGACCACACTTAGAGGCACCCTCATCTACAGACCACCAGGACCCCGCACACAATTCAGCGAAGACATCACTGACTTTATCAGCCCACACGCCCTCCCCTCCGAGGACTACATTCTCCTAGGGGACCTCAACTTCTACCTGGAAAAGAACAACGACAGCAACACCACCACCCTTCTGGACAACCTCGCCAATCTCGGACTCAAACAACTGGTAAACACCCCCACCCACTACGCCGGACACACGCTCGACCCAATCTTCTCCTCCAGCAAGCACGTCTCCTTCAATCACGCCACAGGACTCCACTGGACGGACCACAGCTGTGTCCATTTCAACTTCAGAAAGACCACGACCCACCACCACCCACAACAAGTCCCCCGCAGAAACTGGAACAAAATCACCACCGACCAGCTCACCACGTCGCTAAACCAAAACCCTCCTGCCAAATCATCGGACCCAAATCAAGCAGCCATCAATCTCGCACAATGGAACTCCCACTGCGCTGACGAATTAGCGCCCTTGAAAAACCATCACAACAAGCCAGTTAGCAAAAAAGCCTCCTGGTTCAATGACGACCTCAAGAACTCCAAAATGAACTGCAGCACCCTCGAGAAAGCCTGGCGAAAAAACCCAACCACAGACAAGATGACCGCCCTCAAGGACACCACCAGCTGATCCGATCCACCAAGAAATCAGCATTCAAGGATCGACTCGACAACAACGCCCACAACAGCAAGGAACTCTTCAGCATCGTCAAAGAGCTTACCAATCCCAGCGCCGGCACCAACGACATCACTTCCTCTCAAGACCTCTGCGACTCGCTAGCCTCGTTCTTCCACAGCAAAATCGCTGACATACATAACAGCTTCGGCGACCAGTCCACCCCCATTACTACCGAACTGAAGCCCCCCACCACCACTCTTTGCGCCTGGAACCCGATCAGCACCGAAGACACCATCCGCTTGATGAACTCTATTCACTCCGGATCACCAACTGACCCATGCCCCCACCACATCTTCAACAAGGCCGACTCCATCGTCGCACCCCATCTCCGGGATATCATCAACTGCTCCCTCAACACCGCTACGTTCCCGGAAAGCTGGAAACATGCCGAACTCAGTGCCCTCCTGAAGAAACCTACAGCAGACCCCACTGAACTTAAGAACTACCGCCCCATCTCGCTGCTCCCTTTCCCTGCCAAAGTCATAGAGAAGACCGTCAACAATCAGCTTGCCGCCTACCTCGAGTCTAACGGCTCCCTCGACCCCACACAGTCCGGCTTCCGAGCCAAACACAGCACAGAGACCGCCCTCATCGCAGCCACAGACGACATCTGAACACTACTCGACAACGGGGAAACAGCTGCCCTCATCCTCCTGGACCTCTCCGCAGCGTTTGACACGGTCTGCCACCGCACCCTTGTACAACGCCTCAGCAACGTTGGGATACAAGGAAAAGCACTGGATTGGATCATCTCGTTCCTCGCGGGAAGAACCCAGAGAGTCCGCCTCCCCCCTTTCAGATCAGAGGCCACGGTAGTCATCTGCGGCATACCACAAGGATGATCGCTCAGCCCCACCCTCTTTAACGTCTACATGAGCCCCCTCGCATCCATCGCACGCCAGCACAACCTCAACATCATCTCCTACGCTGACGACACACAGCTGATCCTCTCCCTCACCAAAGACCCAAACACCGCCAAAACCAACCTACACGAAGGGATGAAAGACGTAGCCGAGTGGATGAAGAACAGCCGCTTAAAACTGAATTCAGACAAGACGGAAGTCCTCATCCTAGGATCATCCCCCTCTGCATGGGACGACTCATGGTGGCCACCGGCCCTGGGCAGCGCACCCAAACCAACGGACCATGCCCGCAACCTGGGAGTCATTCTAGACTCCTCCCTCTCGATGACCAGACAAGTCAACGCCATCTCATCATCATGCTTTAACATCTTACGTATGCTCAGAAAGATCTTCCGATGGATCCCCACCGAAAGACGGTCACCCAAGCACTTGTCACAAGCGGACTAGACTACGGAAACACCCTCTACGCCGGAACCACAGCCAAATTACAGAAAAAACTCCAATGCATTCAGAACGCCTCCGCCCGACTCATCCTAGACATACCCCGCCACAATCACATATCCGGTCACCTGAGAGACCTTCACTTGCTCCCCGTCAACAAGAGAATAACGTTCCATCTCCTCACCCACGCACACAAAGCCCTCTACAACCTAGGACCCAAATACCTCAACACGCGCATGACCTTTTACACCCCCACCCGCCAACTACGATCGTCCAATCAAGCCCTCGCTGCAATTCCACGCATCCAAAGAGCCACCATGGGAGGAAGATCATTCTCCTACTTAGCGGCCAAAACCTGGAATTCTCTCCCCACCCACCTTCGCCTCACCACAAGGGCCTTGAGACCCTCTGGGTGAGTAGTGCGCTATACAAATTTTTTGACTTGACTTGACTATAGATTTTACTTATTTCTCCAGTGTACATGGCAGTCTCTCCTGGATTGACTACTTTTTAACGTATGCAGCCTCGGTGAGTAATTTTAGACGGCCCAAGACATATCCTCGAGGCCTCTCGGATCCCTCCCCTGTAGGGCTAAATTTTACACATGGTGCCCGACAGCAGAGAAGCACCATTGTCATTAATCCATGGCTGCTCAAAATCCCAGATATCAGAGAGGAGCTACGTGTGCAAACTGGTTATTTCCTAGAAGAAAATGTAGGCTCCGTAGAGTCAGCGCAAACGATCTGGGAGGCTTATAAAGTAGTTATGAAAGGATTTGTTCTCTCGTTAAAAACGCAGTATGTTGCAAAGCGGCGAGAGATATTAACACAGTTGGAAGAGGCGCTTAGGGAACTCGAGGCTGCGCATGCACTTCATCCCTCGGATGAAACACTACATGCCCTGACACTCAAGAAGGAGGAATACAAATTGAAAGCCCTAGAACATATGATAGCTACACAGACAGCTGCGCATCATAGACTGTACGAGCTGGGGGACAGGGCAGGTAAAATGCTGGCCTGGTTGGAAAGGAAGGAGCAGGGTGCGAGGTGGGTGCCCAGATTACAGACAGCTGGCGGAGACATTATATCTTGCCCGGATGAAATAGCAGAGGCATTTGTTGACCACTTCGAGAAAGTATACTCGCCCTCTGCCATATATACAGCGGAGGAGTCGCGTCAGCTTTTGGCTGAATGGGTGGTGCCTACTCTTTCAGACGTAGACAGGGAGTTTCTAGAGGCAGATCTCTCATGAGGAAATTTGTAAAGCAATTGGCCAAATAAAATCAGGAAAGGCGATCGGACCAAATGGTACCCCGGGGGAATTTCTTAAAGCAACAGCCACCCAAGTGGTCCCACATTTGCGGGACATATACCAGGAGAGCTGGGAAAAGGGAGCCCTACCCCCAGGCCAACGGTTGGCGAGCATTGTTGTTATATATAAGACGGGCAAGCCGGTGGAAGATTGTCATTCCTATAGGCCGATTTCTTTAATTAAAGGGGAGGCAAAAGTTCTGCCAAAAGTACTCGCCACACGCTTGGGGACGGTGATATCCTCCCTTGTGCAAGCGGACCAATCGGGTTTTATGCCAGGACGGAATACAGCCCTTAATATCCGTCGCCTTCACAATGTATTGGCTAGACAGAAGTACCTAGAAGAAGACGCAGCTATATTATCCCTAGACTCCTCCATGTCTTTTGACTCAATTGAATGGTCCTATATGTTTGAGGTCTTAGTGAGAGCGGGACTGGGCCCGAAATTTCTGAGGTGGGTGCGGTTGCTTTACACTGACATATCTGGACAAGTCAGAGTGAATAACTACACGTCCAGGCAGTTTTCACTCCGCAGAGGCACTAGACAGGGTTGACCTCTGTCACCACTATTATTTGCATTGATGTTGGAGTCCCTAGCGGTTTGGATACGGAAGGATGTTATGGCCAGGGTTCTGAGATGGTCCCCTGACTGTGAAGACAGAATATCGCTCGATGCAGACGATATAGTGCTATATCTTACATACCCATATAGATCCATTATTGTGGTCCTGGACATTTTTACTAATTTTGGAAAGTATTCTGGTTACGCTATCGACTGGGGCAAGTCAGTATTGTACATGCTTCATGGACAGATCCCACGTCTTCCAAAAGACTGCCCTGGTGATCGTGGAAGAGGGTTTTAAATATTTGGGAATTTTTGTTATGCCGGATTCAGCTCTTTTTTATAGGCGGACCTGGCAGCCTTGCTGACGCGACTGCGAGCAGACGTCCAACACTGGAGATCCCTGCCATTGTCTCTGATTGGGCGTGCTGCCCTCTTAAAAATGCTTGCTCTTCCACGTTTCTTATATGTTCTACAGAATTGTCCAAATAAGAGTTCCAGATGCCTACTTTACTGCGGTGGAAGGGGAGATATGTACACTACTATGGGATGGAGGGGCACCAAGGATAGCGCTTCAAAAACTAATGAAGGGATGGTATGATGGAGGCATCGCGCTTCCCGACATACAGTTGTATTATTGGGCTTCCCAACTGGTGACGGTGAATAGATGGAATGATCCACGTGTGCCCTGGATAGATATCAGATGGACAGTGCTGGTTATCCTGGGGTGCTCTACTCTGGCCCACAGAGAAGACAGTTTGTAGCCCCACTCAGCACACGCTGCAGATATGGAGACTTGCTAACTCCCGCTTGGGTTGGTCAAACAGGCTCACCAATATGACGCCGCTCTGGTATTCACAAAAGCTGGGTATGCTCTGTCATCTTCCAGGGTTCGACAAATGGACATGATCGGTATCTGGGTGGTGGGAGATCTGATTAAGAAAGGTAGGATTCTTCGGTTTGAAGAGCTACAGAAAGCTTATCAATTGGCGCCTGGTGAAGCCTTTCGATATTTGCAAATTAGACATGCTTTGATGGCGGCGTTTCCGAACTGTGTAGATATACCGGAGTCCTCTCCCTTGGAAGATCGGTTATTAGATGGACAGCTGCACACCAAGGCGATCTCCCTCACATATAGGAAGCTTAGCAATAATATGCCAGACTTCTTTGTACAGCTTAAGGAGAAATGGGAAATTGAAGATGAGGATTGGAGGCAAGCGTTGATGTCTCCCAGAGAGGCTACCATTAAACTTAGGTACCGCCTTATTCAGCTCCGTATCTTGCATCGCTCATACCTGACTGGGACTACCCTAGCAAAGATTGGGTCTAGGCCAGACAATTTGTGCTTTAAGGGATGTAAGCAGTCAGCTAGCTTTTATCATATGATCTGGGAATGCCCGTTGGTACAAAGCCGATGGGATAGAATCGCAACACATATGCAATCTGCCCTGGAAAAGACAATTACTCTGACGCCACGACTGGACCTGCTAAACATATGGGAGGCGACTGACCTTTTTACGGAGATGGAACAACAATTTGCAACACTGGGCTTCACATTCTTTAAGAGAGAAATTACTAGGGGATGGGGGGGGAGTGAGGCTGCCCGGAGTAGCATTATGAGGGGGGAGCTAGATAAGTGTATGATAGTTGAGAAAGAAGTGTTTATTGCACGTGGGTGCCCAAAGAAATGGGACAGGAAGTGGTCCAAATGGAACTTGTACAGAGGAGAGCTATGTGTATCCCCAATGGTAGAATTAGAATTGCGGAGAAATAGAAATGGAGAGCAGAATATGTAAATGTACATGTTGCTGGAATCTAATGGTCAATGTAATTCTAAATGCCTTGTAATATGGGATTTATTGCACAATGGTAAATGGTCTGTCAATTTTTTAATAAAAATATTTAAAAAAAAAAAAAGAGGAAGGATCCACACCTGGCAACTACTGACTGATATGCCTGATCGATTGCAAAATCTTTGCCCGCCGTGTACTTGAGAAGATCCAGGAATGCATTTCCTATATGTCTTTAGTCCCTACCAGGCTGGGTTTTGCTCTATAACCTCCACGATAGACCAGGGTTTTAGGTTGCTAATGCTTTACTGGCGTACCGTGGTAAACAACAAGGGCAACTTATATGTTGCCTTTGTAGATTTACGGTCAGCCTTCGATCTGGTCCCACAACCTAAGCTTTGGAAGATACTTTCCAAAGTGAAAATGCCCTCGCACCTACTGACACTAGTAGCACAACTCTACAAGAATAATTATGCATGTGTAAGATGAGGAAGGCAGAATGATTTGACAGAAAAAAATTGCGTTTCTGAGGGCGAGACAGGGCTGTGTTTTGACCCCAACACTTTTTTCACTTTATATTATTGATATTGTCTCCAGCCTGGCCAAAGTGAAAATTCCAATATTATTATTTGCAAATGATACTCTATTGGTCTCCAAGACCCCAAGTGGCCTTCAGAAACTTCTGACGGCTTTCAAATGCGATCATGGGGTATGGTGCGTACACCCCATGATCGCAGGGGGTACGCACCGTACCCCTGCAGACATGGGGTGTACGCACCATACCCGGGGGGGGGGGGGGGAGGCGTTCTGTACCTGTTTCGAATCGAACTCTGCTTCTCTGGACTTTATGGGCTCCCGTAAAAAAAGAGTTGTACGGTGCGTACTCGAACCGTACGGATGTCGTGTACAGCGGGTTCCGAGGGAGAATCGTGCGGAGATTAGAGTTGTACGATCTTTGTACGATTCGTAGGGAGTCTTGCTCCTGGTACGAATCGTACTTCATTGTACATACGGGGACGTTGCAGGGTATGATTCGTATGGGAAAAACGCTCCGTACGGCTATTCGGAGGGGTTTTTTCCGAATCGGAATCAGCCCCTAAATGTATTTATAAATTATATATATATAATTTATCAATTTTAAACATTTTTAAACATTTTTAACTATGTTTATTTTAATTATATTTATTATTTACTTTATTTTACATTATTTTTGTAACAAAAAAAACGATATTTTTAACAATAATATTTTTGATGATTTTTTCCCCCGATATTTTTGGACTTACTATAATGTAGATAGGATGTCTATATTCTTGACTTCCATATTCTTGCTGCGATATTTCTGTAGGTCGATATTCTGGCCTTCGATATTCTGTGAGTGATTCCCTGGAGATGACTCTGGTCCATGCCAGAACTGGCACATTATACCTCTGCCGTACAGGATGTCATCTCCACTGCTCATTCGGCTAAAATTCCTTTTGCATATCAAGGAGCTATTACATGATACTGGGGCTCCTGAGCTTTGGTAGAACCAAGCCACTACTAATTTTCCATCTAAAGTGGCCCTTAAAAAGATTGATAGAGGTCCAAGCCCAATACCGAATAGATCTCCCTAGAACATCAAGAGAGTTTCTAGATATTAAGGTTCAGACAGGATATAAGGCATGTTGGGATCAAGTGACTGTCCCAAGCGACAGAATACTGTATTTTCAATTTAGAGACTTTCCCGCAGAGGGCTTTTACAAAGCACTGGACTACAGCGGCTTTAGACTCCTGCCCCGCTGCTCTACTATGATAGAAAATGTATCCTGTGTACTTTTTGTTTGCCCCGAAAATCTAAGACCTTGTAGGCACTGGATAGCCCCTGTTTGTGGGCAATTAGGGCAGCACAGTCATCTTGCTGCTCTCCGAATCTTGAGGACGGATACCAGCTTATCTTTTGCTATCCCAAATGCTAAGCTTCTTGGGGCTATGTGGATATTACAGAGAAAGCTTGTATCTTCTTCATAATGAAGTTGACATTTCACCTCATTGTAGCTGGCAGTCAGACGTTTTAACTTGGTTTTCAATAGCAATATTATTATGATCTTTTTAAATACTACTTCAGAGGGAAGGACCCTGTGCAAAATCTTATTATATTTTTACTACTGTATGTTTTATAACATTGGCATTTTAATTGTTTTTATGTGTACTTTTATGGTCCTATCGGCCGAATTAAAAGTTTACTGTGTTGTATAGTTTTTCACATTGCTACTGGCAACCCTGCCTGATGCACTGAGGTGAACATTGCTGGCAATCTAGCATAGCGTGGCCACTAATGTAATCATGTATGACATGTTCCCTATGGCAACACTAATAATATTAGTAGCTCTTGTTACAGAAAAGGTTGGAGACCACTGAGGTAGACCCTGAAAAGACTGTGCAATGCCCCTGTTGTCCATGCAATACTGCTGGCTTTTTTCACCTTGCTCTGGATTGCCTACCAATCTGATATTCCTGGGAAGAAATCTTCCATATCATAACAGAGATAGTAGAAACTTTTGTCGGTTGTGCCCTGCTGACAGCACTGCCGGGTTACACTAAACACATCCCAAAGCCAGTTAGGCAGCTGGTGGGAGTGCTGCTTCTACTGCCAAAAAAAACTGACTTAATGGACATCCCCTCCTAAACTTGCAGACTGGCTGAAAGACGCTGACTTCCCTATGGAGTGGGCTGAGAACTTTGCAAAGATGCAATGCCTGAAAGCCCGCCCACAAGATATTTGGGAACACTTCAGGTCATACATCGCTTCGAAAACTGATAATGATTTATAATGTCATTCACTAATACTGCTGTCTCTACCACTTTACTATTGATGTTTACTTATCTTATAAGGTTGCCTGTGTTATGTTTCATATAGATACCCTAATATAGATCCGGGTAACATCATACCACTTGACCTACATTACCTCCCCTACACTACACAGTAAGAAGCCTTTTAGGATTGAACCTTTACCTAGTTCTAGTCCTGGGTGCAGAAGGAGGGTTTCTCCTTAACAATAGAGTCATATAACTCCATTAATAGATTCACACAGTATGAATGAATATTCATAAGGGTTCTTAGAAACCAGGCTGTGGCTACACCACCTTCCTCCCCTTATCTACGTACACAGTTCATCCCATACGTCATCCTCAAATCCAACAATGGCTAATACAAGCAACAAGGGACAAAGGAGCCCTAGATACTTTCTGTATAAATATATCACCTCTTGCTAGTGTTAGATAGAGGGAACCGAGGCTTCCAGGCCGACACACTGGCCCGAAACGCTGAGGTTCCTGCATGCAGCTGCATGCTCCAGCTGACAGTGGTCTGAACATCCCTTGCGGGGTGTCCAACTCGAGACCAGGAAGGGCTCCTACATTCTCATACTTCAGGTATGGGGTTCGACTAAATCCTAGAAGGATTCTTCGCTTTACACCTACTCACATGCTAGGTACACGTAGGTACATCTAGATAGGCATCATAGTAGTAAACACACTTTAATCATGCATTTTATATTCATGTATTTATTCATGCTTATTGCAAGATGGTAGAACGGTACTATCCTTTTATATTCATAGTATTGCTAATCATATATCTCTGCTACTGTCTAATGGTTGTTGCAGCTCATATATTTTACACAAGAATACCAACTGTTTAATATATCCTTATTGAAACGCCCAGACTGTTTATTCTGCATATCTCTGAGAGAAGCTAAGTGAGCACGAGTGACTGAGCGAAGAGTAGTACATTGTTTCCACGATCCTGAGGGAACAGGGTTACCATGTTCTATGGTTGCCAGAAACGATTCTCTCCCCGATAAGAGGAGACACTAGTGGTACTGTGAGCTTGCTAAATGCAAATAGGCTAACATTTCTCGGCGGGGTGCACAGAACCAGTCTGCCACCAAACCCAAATTTTATGTTATCCAAACATGCAGGTCCTGCATGGGTACCATAGGAACTACACAACATCTGAACTGCTGTTTAATGCTCAAATGTGCTATTGTTGGATGCTGCCCCCTTACTGGGGAGAACACAATGCTGCTCATTTAGGAATGGCTTAAACAGTTAAGGTATGGAGCCCATGGAGTATACACACTGATGTGTGTTGGTTGTAACATCTAAAACCAAACATTACTAAGCACAGTTTTTTTTAAGTATACACTAAAACAACATTACCACTATAACCTCCATAATGAGATTTACTGTACTTGGTGATCATGTGAAATAAGGGCCTGATTACGATGGTCGGACAAGCGTCAGAACGCCATCGCTGCAGGCAGGGGACCGCCTGACAAGATGTCAGTGGTCCCACCGCCCAAACATAATGTGCCTGCCGGGCAGAAAAGTGCTTCATAACACTGAGGTTTGACTTGAGGCCCTGGAAAAAGGCTGCAGCAAGAGCCACAGTGTTATTGAGCACTTTTTGCACATTCATGAACTGTGTGCCAGGCACCATGTGGTCGTACCGATGCCCTGAATGCCAGGCAGCCCCCCACCGACGCGGTCTGCCCAACATCAAATTGATGGTCTAATTTACATTGGACAGACACAGAAAGGGAAATCCAGACTCTGTCAGCATTAGATCATGGTCAGATGCAAGGTGCTCTCTGCTCTCTTGGTCTCACATTTCATTTACAATCATCCTCAGAGAGATCTCTATTGGCAGGTCATTCTAAAGGTGGAAAAGCCGTAGCGTGGTGGTGACCTCCAAAATGTACTGACAATAGCGTAATTGAGATGGATACAGATGCATCACAGTAGGTCAGCACAGTAGCGATATAGTCTGCATTTGACCCTGTGAGGGTGTATCCGACTGGCTCTTTAGCATTTCTTTTGGTAAATTATATGTAACTTTTACCAAGCAATTTTTATGAACTTCGTAAAGAAATGTTTAATTTTAAAATATCTTTGTTGCCTTTTATATTTACAAAGCAACCCCACTGGCCCCCCTTACCTCCCCCCCCACACCGGTTCAGACAAGACAAAAAAGAAAGGAAAATTAACAGAGAATAATTCGGATACAAGCAAATAGGGATTAGGGATATTGGATTGATAGTTCATACAATAATGCATGCATTAATCAATCAAAACATTTCCCTTCTATTTAGAGTAATACAAACATAATCTGATGAGTTATAAACTACAAATAATGTACAAACTTTACAAATTGATATTTACAGTTTTTAAATCAAACTGATTGATGCATCATGTTACAGGGAATTATCTTGCGATTGGGACCATTCGATTAAAGGATTCCAGATTTTGAGTCCCCTGACCCTCTGCCTCCAGCCTTTTCTTTTATATATAGCCATTTCTAGGTTAAATATGGCTAACAGTCTAGAAAACCATTGTTGAAAACATGGAGGATTAGGATCGAGACAGGCAAAGGCAATACAAATTCTTAAGACTGCCATAGCAATAAATACTAGTTCATGTTACGGGCAGGGGTCGACAAGGCTAGTTGCCCCAAGCATAATCTCTTCATTAGAGAGGGCTAGTTCAGATTTTAAGACGCTCGTTAAAAAACCTTTCAATGCTAATTTTCAGGGAGGATAGGTTTGTACAGGAAGAGAATATGTGTATGCAATCAGCATTAGGAGTCATACATCTAAAACAGCAAGGACCCCTCCCACTCCCCCATTTAGCGATTCTGTCTGGAGAGTAATACATAAAAAAGCAGGTTCTATAGAACTAAGTTTGCAGTTTTGTTGACATAAGGATAGTTCGGGACAAACCATACGCATAATTAAACTCTTCCCTAGTGATGGCTATTTTTCCCTGCCACTTTTGCGCCGTTTTATCGAGGTTGTCCGGAAAAAGGGATAATAAGAGAGAATACATACCCCCAATGGTGAATTTCTTGGATTTTTTAATGCTTCAGCTGCCATTATTTTATCAAATGTGGTATTTCCCCTGATCCGTTGTAATAAAAAATCTCTAATTTGCAGATATTTAAAAAAACTCTCCACTCCAATTGATATATCTCTCTTAAGGTTTCAAAAGAATGTAACCCTTCATTTGAAAAAAGGCATACAATATGCGTGATTCCAGCTGTGATCCATTTATCAATACAGGTACCTCTAAACATTTCAGAAAGGGCCGGGTTATTACCTAGAGGAGGAGAATAGAATGAAAATCGTCCTATACCCAACAGTTTTCTCACTGCTTTCCATGATTTAACCCCCCCCCCAAACAGGTCTTTAGGCAGACCTTTTTGTGGTAGCTCTCATAGAGAAATCGCCATAAATAGCCCTTACTCTTATTACCCAATACTAGCTGATGAATTAAGGGTTAATCTTCCCCTGAGGTTATCTCAGTGCTATCTAATAAAAAAAGTTTGTGATTGTATAATAACATAGATGCCCAATAATATAACTTAAGGTTAGAGAGGGCTAAACCTCCTTTTTCTTTGGGATGGGTAAAGAGCTTGTAGGCTCTTCAGGGTTGTGAATACGGCCAAATGAAGCTGGTAAAGGTGTGTTCCATCAATTTAAACCAATGTTCCGATATTTCTAGATTAATTGCCCTGAACATATAGAGTAGTTTAGGGAAATAAACCATTTTTAATGCATTTACCCGACCATTCAAGGATAGATGTAGGTTATCCATGCGGCGGAGATCTTTCTGCATTTTATCTAACAAGGGGCTCATATTTAACTCAACCAATTTGTCGAGCTTGGATGTAATACATACCCCCAGGTAGGTCGCTTTTGCTGTCACACGAGGATCTATCATAGTGCATTTATCATTTAGGACCACTTGGGTTTTACTCTGGTTGAGGGCGTAGCCGGCCACATTGCCAAAGTTTTTAGCCTCAGTTTCAATAATGGGTAAGGCTGATGCCGGATCAGGTGTGACTATGGCAATGTTGTTCGCGTAGACAAGAGTCTTGGTCATGTATCCTTGGGTCAAGATGGGAATAATACAAGCATTGCTTCCATGCTGCGAATGAGAGGATCGATATAGATTGCAAACAGCAATGGGGAGCATGGGCATCCCTGTCGAGTTCCCCTTGATATTATTAGTTCTTTGGAAAGATTGCCATTTACCATCACTACAGCTTTAGGATCCAAGTATAGTTTTTGTACAGCATGCATAAATCCCTGTTTAAATCCCAGTCGACCCATTGCCAGCCACAGAAATGACCTAGGAGACCCAGTCGAAGGCCTTTTCGGCGTCTAGAAGAATTAGCGCCATCGGGTCTCCTGTCACCTCTGTACTGTCAAATAGGCTGATCACTCTATGAATGTGATCTGTGGTTCCTCTTCCGGGCACAAACCTGTGCTGGCATTTTGATACGAGTTTGTGGATTAATGGTGCAATACAGTTCGCTATTAATTTGGAATAGATTTTAGAGTCCACATTTATTAAGGTGATGGGGCGGTAGGAGCCCATCTGATCTGGTGGTTTATTTTTTTTAAGGAAGACGACTATTTTAGCTTTTGACCATGATCTTGGTGGTTGTCCCCCACAAAATATGTACACAAATAGATCTAAGAGAATCTCTTTAATTTGGTCTAGAAATGTAATATAGAATTCTAAAGGGATAGTTGCCTTTCCTCGAGGTAGATCTTTAACTGTTTCTAGAATTTCTTCAAGGACTGGAATCTCCTCTAGTGCATCTCGATCTTCTTCGATACGTCTACTAGGTGTACCTTGATCCAGGTATTCGCTCATGCTGTCTATATCAGCCCCTCCTTCCTCCGAGTATAAAGTGCTGTAGAAGCGCCAAAATGCTTCTCTAATCTTATCGCTCTCTGAGACCAAACCTTCCACTGGGTCCACTATTTCACGTATGAGGTTCTGAGATGTTTGTTGCCTCATAAATATAGCCAATTGATGGCCAACCAGTTCACTTACTTCATAGACTTTCTCACTATGAGCGGTGGCTTTTTTAACCGCTTTGGTGGTGAATGTGTTCATGATAGTCGCTTTATTAATTGCCACCTTATATTGAATTTTGGTCAGTTCTTCTACCATTAAAGAGTCACGGGTTGCCCTAATGAGGTCTTCTTCAGACCCCTTTAATTTCTCCAATAACAATCTATGGGATTCTATAGCCAGTTTATTAACCCTCATTGAGTATTGCATGGTTTCCCCGCGGATCCCTGCTTTAGAGCATCCCATACCATTTCTATTGTGGTGCTCCCTACATTATCTTCTAAAAAGTTGGGAATCGATGCTCGCATATGATTACAGTAGTCATCTTCAAGGAGCAGGGATTTCTCAAAGGTCCAATTTTGTGGTTTCTGGCCCGTTTGTGTTAGCCCTAGAGTGCATACAAGGGGGTTGTGATCAGAGAGTACGCGGTGCAGTTTTTCTATTTGTGTAATAGATCTTAATCTCTGTGATAAAAGGAAATAATCGAGCCTTGCATGAACACGATGTGGGTTTGAAAAGAAAGTGTAACCAGTATCCTCAGAGCTAGAGATTTGCCACCCATCCAGAAGTCCGTGCATATGACATAGATGTTTTGAGGCTTTTAAGACTTTAGGTTCCGTCCATGGTACACCCAGTTATCACTTATTAACCAATCGGAGGGTAGGTTAATATTAAGATCCCCACAGATAAGTAGTGATAGTGGCCAATGTGCGAGTTCACTCGAGACCTCATTGATAACAGTGGGATCATCACAGTTGCTCCCATAGATTGAGCAGATGGTAACTAGTTGTGATTGTTCAACCTGGCATTCTGTGATTACCCATCTGCTGAATTTATCTGTTTTGCATTGGTTGAAGCTGAATCCTCCGCCTCTAGCTAATATTGCCACCCCCCTAATGCGACATTACAAAAAAGGGGGGTTGAACCCATGCAGTCGCGGGGACCTGGGCGAAATCTGGTACATATAGAAGGGGTCCCCGCAAGAGAGACGTGTTGTGTCTAACAACCATCAACTATTGTTTAAACAACTTCATAGAACAAGAGATGCACGAAAAAAATCAATCAAGGTACTGTAATGTATTATCAATACCATGAGGTAGTTGCACAATCAAACATTTAGCCCCAGAAAAAGGGAAAGGGAAGGGAAAGTGCTCAAGGGAGTGTAAGATAAAGGAAGGGATAAACACAGTTAAGAAAACAAGTGATGAATACAAAAGCTTCCAACAAGATCAAAGTGATTCAAATACATAAGCCCAAAAATCAGGGCACACAATGATGAATTATTTAACAGATAAACTTTCAGCGGACACACAGTCAATTTAAAACTGTAGAGGGCTTGTGCCGGAAGTTTAAGAGGAAAGCCGTCGACGTTTCGACCCCTATGTGTAGGCTACGTTCAGTCCTTAGGTGGGGTCTTCATCAGGACATATGCAACAGGGAAAATTAAGGGGCAATCCTGTCAGGTAAATTAATAGTAGATTAGTAAATGTTCTCCATTGTGATATTACACCTTATCCACTTGATTTAGACTACGATGAGGAATTAAAATGATAATTGGAGAGATTAGTTACCATGGAGTCGTGGCCCAACTGGGCTCAGGACGTGGAGGTATGATGGACTGTGCAGTGGTCACAGGTCGATCACAGCGTAATTAATTCGCAGAGCTACAGAGGAGAGAGGACAACCAGTAATTAGGGGACCTTTAACATCATATATACACTATTGGTTAAACAATCAAAATTACTTAATCAAGACCTGGGTCTGATCTGGTGAATAAAGGTCAGGGAAGTACCTAAGATGCTTGGAATAGTGGATAAGGCCCACTAAATTTGAAGATGTATCTGTTACTTAAAAACTATCCATAGAACAATATAATACAGAGGCCCCAATATTGCAAGCGGGGCAATATGCTGTCAATTATATTGAGGCCAAGGTGATTGGTTTAGGGGTCTCAACATGAGCGACTGTCATTGTGGGCAGCCCCATGTTAAGAGTGATAGCCGAAACACTCTTCAATTGTATGTGTCGCCCAGTTGTAAAGGCTTGACATACCTGGAATTAGATAAAGAGCGAGGGCGGATAATTCCAACCGTCTTTCCATAAACACTGGGAGCCAAATATCCGGGTAGTCAGCCGGCATCCGATAGCTTACAACCGGCGTGAGTCGTGCTGCCACACCGTCAGTCACGATAACGGGGTGAGTCTGAGGGAAAACGGGGATTAGCGGTTAGGGGCAAGGACAGTCAATTACCAAAGATTACTAGCAAAAAACCGCACTGTTTGCCACGTACCCCATCGGATCTGCAGCGTCCGTGGACAGTAACTCTGCAACTCCCGCTACACGGAGTTTAGGGGGCGGAGTCAAAAATAAACGCGACCCAGTAATGGAAAGGGAAGAGTCACTCGGTGAACTATTGAACAAGTTACTTACCTTCGGTAACGATATATCTGTAAGAAACAGTAGTTAGTATTAGATTCCTTACCTTAGAATATCCCCAGGCGTCAGTCTGGATCCGGAAACTTTTGCGTAGCAGTACCCCTGCGCATCGGTAGGCGTCGTCTGCAGGCGTCCCCTGCGGCTCCGCGTCCGTCGTCGGCGTTGTGCGCCGTGATGACGTCGTTGGAGTATATAGATGCCGCCTACGCGCGCTGACGTCAGTTCTTTGCACACAGCTTTTCCGCGCCAGAACACGCAGAGCCTTGTGAGAACCAACACTGGTGCCATTTGAAACTAGGGCCCTGAAAGGGATGTCCTTAACCCTAGGTATCAGTTCGCAGAACGGGGAAGATGGGTGGGTCGGTAGGGAATCTAATACTAACTACTGTTTCTTACAGATATATCGTTACCGAAGGTAAGTAACTTGTTCATCTTGTTCATCTGAAAGAAACACGTTAGTATTAGATTCCTTACCTTAGAATAGATACCCCAGCAATACCAACCCCGGTGGTGGGTCTGCAAACCAATACATTCCTACACCAGAAAGTCCTGGAGGACAGAACGGCCAAAGAAGCCATCCCTCCGGACTTGACTGTCCAGGCAGTAGTGCCTCGCGAAGGTGTGCAGCGAGGCCCACGTAGCCGCCTGGCAAATGTCCTGCAAGGGGACTCCCCGGCCCAGGGCAGTAGTAGCCGCCGTGGCCCGAGTGGAATGGGCCCTCAGCCCAACAGGGGGCTCCTTCCGAGCCAAAGAGTAGCACGCTTTGATGCACAGAACGACCCACCGAGAGATGGTCCGTTTATGTACCGCCCGTCCCTTCTTCGCACCCACGTAGCCAACAAACAGTTGGTCATCCACCCGGAACTGGCGGGTGCGATCCATATAAAATGAAAGCGCACGTTTTGGGTCCAGACGATGGAGCCACTCTTCATCCTTTGAAGGATGCGGAGGCGGGAAGAAGGAGGGGAGGGTGATGGACTGCCCGATGTGAAAAGCAGAAACTACTTTGGGCAGGAAAGAAGGTCTAGTACTCAGAACCACCTTGTCTGGATGAATGGACAAGAAAGGAGGTTTGACAGAAAGAGCCTGGAGCTCACTCACTCTCCTGGCAGAGGTGATGGCAACCAGGAAGGCCGTCTTTAAAGTCAGGAGACGGAGAGGACAGGAATGAAGTGGCTCAAAGGGAGCACACATCAGGAAGGTGAGAACCAGGTTCAAATCCCACTGAGGCATCACAAACGGAACAGGAGGATACATGTGTGTGATGCCCTTCAAGAATCTCGTTACAATAGGGGACTTGAACAAAGAAGGTTGATCAGGCAGCCTCAGAAAGGCCGAAAGGGCAGAAAGGTAGCCCTTGATAGTGCCCAGAGCAGAGCCCTGCTGGGCAAGAGAAAGAAGGAAGAGAAGAAAGAGGGGCAGAGAGAGGATCCACAGCCTTTGCTGTGCACCATGCCACAAATCTGTTCCACCGACAGGCGTATACTGACTTCGTGGAGGGACGCCTGGCTGCCAGAATCACATCACAGACTTCTGGAGGCAAGTCAAATGGCCTCAACTGTCGCCGCTCAATCTCCAAGCATGGAGGTGGAGACTGGACAGGTTCGGGTGGAGGACCGTCCCCTGCTGCTGCGACAGAAGGTCCTCCTGAAGGGGCAGGCGGATCGGGGGACCGACTGACATGCTGAGTAGCTCGGGATACCAGTACCTTCGAGCCCAGTCCGGAGCCACAAGGATAACTTGGGCCCGGTCGCGCCTGATCTTCTTCAGCACTCTGGGCAGAAGTGGTATAGGCGGAAAGGCGTAGAACAGACCGCAACTCCACTCGCGCCGAAAGGCGTCGCCGTGCGAGTGCCGTCTTGGAAACTCCAACGCGCAGAACTGATGACATTGCGCTTTCTCTTCTGTGGCGAATAGATCTAACCAAGGCTCTCCCCATTGCAGAAAGAGGCCTTGCGCCACGTCCGAGTTCAGACGCCATTCGTGATCCATCGAGCACCGACGGCTGAGTTCGTCCGCCCTGGCGTTCAGAGAACCTGCCAGGTGTTGAACCGTCAGAGTCACGCCCTGACGTTCCAGCCATTGCCAGAGACGCAGAGCCTCCTGGCAAAGGGTCCACGACCCCACCCCACCCTGCTTGTTGCAGTACCACATGGCGGTGGTGTTGTCCGTGAACACCTGCACCACACTCCCGTTGACAAAGGGGAGGAATGCCTTCAGTGCTAGACGAATCGCCTGTAGCTCCAACAGGTTTATATGGAGCCGGGACTCCGCCGGAGACCAGATGCCTCTGATCTTCGCCTCTCCCAAGTGGCCTCCCCAGCCCTGGAGGGACGCGTCCGTCACAACAACGTGCTCCGGTTGGGGAAGGGAGAGGGATCTGCCTCTGACCCAATCGCGGTCCGTAAGCCACCACTGCAGCTGTCTCGCAGTGCCCTCCGAGATCAAGACGTGGTCGGACAAGTTGCCCTGATGCTGGGCCCACTGAAACTTCAGGTCCCACTGCGGAGCCCGAATCCGCCACCGGGCGTGATGCACCAGAAGGATGCAGGCAGCCATCAGCCCTAGCAGCCGCAGCGTCAACCTGACCGAAACCCGGGCTAGCGGCTGAAAGATGGGAATCAAAGCCTGAATATCCCGGACCCGCCGTTCCGGAGGATAAACCCGAAACTGCGCCGAGTCCAGAACCGCTCCGATGAAAAGGAGCTTTTGAGAGGGACACAGGTGTGATTTCGGCACATTGATGGAGAACCCCAGCTCGTGCAAGAGGTCTGCTGTCATCTGAAGGTGGTGGACGACTGTCTGGGGCGAGCCCGCCTTCAACAACCAGTCATCTAGGTAGGGGAAAACTGAAACCCCTAACCGGCGCAGATGGGCTGCGACCACCGCCAACACCTTTGTGAACACCCGTGGGGCGCTGGTAAGGCCGAAGGGGAGCACCATAAACTGAAAGTGCTCCTGGCCTACCGTGAACCGCAGGTAACGCCGGTGGGCCGGCAGGACGGGGATGTGAAAATACGCATCCTGCAAGTCCAACGCTACCATCCAGTCTTGCGGGTCTAGAGCAGCCAAGACCTGAGCTAATGTCAACATCTTGAACTTCTCCTTCCGGAGGAAGCCGTTGACGTTCCGTAGATCCAAGATAGGACGTAGGCCCCCTTTGTCCTCTTGGGCACCAGAAAGTAGTGGGAATAGCAACCACGCCCTACTTCTGGCCCAGGAACGCGCTCAATGGCCCCCTTGGTCAAGAGGGCCGTAACTTCCTCCTGCAGAAGTGTCAAGTGGTCCCCCGACACACGGTGGTTCTGCGGTGGCATGGCTGGAGGATTGGTCTCGAAGGGGAGGGAGTAGCCCCTTCGGACGAGTTGCAGCACCCACCTGTCCGATGTGATTGCGCGCCAGCGGGCGTGGTGATGGCGAACCCTGCCACCCACTGGCGTCGCATGGGCCTGAAAGCGCGGACTAGGAGGATTTGGAGGCTGATGCTGCGGGGGGAGGTGTGGCCTGACCCCGCCGTTGACCCCGACCGCCTCCACGGCGGTTTTCACGGCCGCCACCGCGTTGAAAAGATTGTTGCGGCGCGTGGCTGGCAGCACGTGTGGGAACGCCCCTTCCTTGGACACGAAAGGAGCGAAACGAACCCGTTTGCTGGCGCTGCGTCGAGAGACCCAAGGACTTGGCCGTGACCCTGGAGTCCTTGAAGCGCTCCAGCGCGTGGTCCGCCTTGTCACCAAACAGGCGACAGCCATCAAACGGCACGTCCATCAAGGCATTCTGGAAATCTGCCGAAAAGTTGGCGGATCTCAGCCAGGCGTGGCGACGAATCGCCACCGTCGTGGACATCGCTCTGCCCAGCGAGTCGGTCGTATCAAGACCACACCGTATGGAATATTTTGCTGCGTCTCGGCCCTCAGCCACAGCCTTGCCGAGCTTCGCCCGCACCTCCATGGGGCATTCTGGCAGCAGGTCGGCGACCGTATCCCACACAGAGTGGGTGAAGCGGCCCAAGAGGCAAGCGGTGTTGCAAGACCGCAGTCCCAAACTCAGGGACGAGAAGACCTTCTTGCCATACTGGTCGTACCTCTTAGATTCCCGATCGGGCGGGGCCGACGGGAATGTGGTCTGGGAAGTGGAGGCCTGGATCACCAGACTCTCAGGGGTGGGATGGGTGGACAGGAATTTGGGGTCGTCCGGGCACGGACGGTGGCTTCTGGCCACGTTCCTATCAACAGGCGAACCTGAAGAGGGCCTGGACCACGTGCCCAAAAGAACGTCCGACAAGGCTTCGTTAAACGGCAGCAGTGGCTCCTGTGGGCATGACTGCGGTTTGAGGACCTCAGTGAGGATGTTAGGCCTCACGGCCGCGACGGGGAGCTCAAGGAGTAAGGCCTTGGCAGCCCTCATCAACACCACTGAATAAGCAGCCCCATCCTCTGATGCCACGGTAGAAGGCGAGACAAAGCCAGGGTTAGGAGAGTCCTGCAGACCACTGGCATCACCCAAATCACCTGACCAGTCCACGTCGTACTGACACTCACGTGACAGAGGGTCCTCAGACCCCTCCCAACCCTCTCCGTACTCTACATCATCTCCATATTCGGAGTCAACAATGTAGACCGGCTCCTCAGGGTTCACAAGCCCCATCGGCGTTGAGCCCGGCGTCGAGCGACGCCTGTCCGACTTCGCGTCCGGATTCGGGGAGGGAATGGGGACGACGCCGCCCAGACGGCCGGAGCCGGCACCGGAGAACCGGCGCCGCGTGGGGACGGCGTCGGGGGTAACCCCGATGGAATCGTCGCCGGAGAGGCTGGTAGACCAGCCGGCGTCGACCCCGAAGGCCCCTGCGGCGCCGGGGTCGGAGCCGTCGGCGGCACCGGGGCCGGAGCACCCGATGGCGTCGAGGCAGGGTCACCCGAACCGCTAGGGCCCCCGGACGGTAGCACTGGGCCCGAAGGCGCCGTAGGCCCCCTCGGAGGAGTGAGCGCCCTCATGGCCATGAGGAACGCCTCAATCTCCTCGGGCGTCGCGCTTAGCCCAGGGACCGGAGGGTATGGAGCAGGCCGCGCCGGCGACTCTCGCGGAGCCGCGGGAGTGGGGTCACCCGAACCCCCGGCCGCGTCGCGCGAGCGTCGGGGGGAGTCGGAGGTACGATGACGACGCCCCGACTTCTTGTGCTTCCTACCTGAGGAACCAGACAAATGGTGACGGCTTCCGGAGCGCTCGGCACGGCTCCGCGACCGCTCCCTCGAACGCTCCCTGGACCTCCGGCCGGACCGGGACCGCTCTCGACGCGGGGCCGACACCCGGAGCTCGAGCAGCTTGCGGGACCGCTCCCGTCTAGCCTTATTTGTCAAGGCCCGGCAATCGACGCAGGCGTCCACGTCGTGGTCGGGGCCCAGGCACCGGAGGCAGAGTCGGTGACGGTCCGTGACCGACATCGTGCGGTCACAACCGTCACAATTCTTGAAACCGGGCATCCTACCGGCACCAAAAAAGTATAAGAAGTTTACAAAACTTGGTCAAAAGACCGGAGTACTGCTCTTTGGATGTGCGCTTACTGGTGCGGAAAAAAGAACTGACGTCAGCGCGCGGAGGCGGCGTCTATATACTCCAGCGACGTCATCACGGCGCACGACGCCGACGACGGACGCGGAGCCGCAGGGGACGCCTGCAGACAACGCCTACCGACGCGCAGGGGTACTGCTACGCAAAAGTTTCCGGATCCAGACTGACGCCTGGGGATATTCTAAGGTAAGGAATCTAATACTAACGTGTTTCTTTCAGATGCGATCGCTACTGCATAATTAATACAGAGTACGGTTGGTTCTCGTATAACCGAAAACATTGGACATTCATGTAACCATTTCACGGAAGGAAAATTAATTACAATAAATAATTGTGTGATCCAATGTGAGGTATGTGTGTATGGTGCAATCGGGCTCCGATCACCGAATGACAGAAGAATTCTAGTGCATACCGGCGACTGCCCAAAGTTATGCTAGTCATTTATAAACACTCGATCAGGAGATCGTAACAAATCTTATTACCCGCGCAACTCTCAGACATGAGGTTGAAGGCGGGTTGCTTTACGAGAAGGCCCGGAATGATAACAAAAGACATTTAATGTTACAATAGTATAAACAGGAGCATACAGGACCTATTATAAATTACATTATATGTCAAATCATGAGAGAAATACTTGGGAAATCATAACAAGATTGATACTAACCGCGCAACTCTCAAACATGAGGTTGAAGGCGGGTAGCTATTTGTGAGAGCCCAAAACGATAACAAAAGGACATTGTATGTTAGGATAATATCAACAGGAGCATATCGTACATCATCACGTTCCCAATACACAATTCCATAATTCATAATACCCGCTCAACTCTCAAACATGAGGAGGAAGGCGGGTTGCTTTTCATGAGAGTCCAGAATAAAGACATTTTAAATCTGATGTACAACAGGAGCACACAGAACATCAGCATATACCCATTGGAATTCATTATATTCTATGCCAAACCCAGAGGGTATGTGACCCCGTTTAATTTAAGAAGGATCTCGGTAACCTAATTAACCCAGGGCTGCCAACTGTGCTAAACTGCTGTCTTGCTCGTTAAGGCCATTTTTGATTGAGTCTAAGAGGGACATCCATTTAGATTCACAGGTGTTTAGTACTGTCAACACATTACCTCCTCTTCTCCCCAGAGAGACCTTTTCAATAACGAAGCATCTCAAATCTGAGACGGCATGCCCAGCCCTTTGCCAGTGTTCTACTAGCGGGGCACCAACCACATTGCAGCGTAACCTGCAACTATGGGACGATATGCGTGACTTAATCTTCTGTTGTGTTTGTCCCACATATACCTGTCTACATGGGCATAGGACAATGTAGATCACACAACTCGAATTGCAATTTGTGTGGTGTTCTAACTTGTAAGTCCATCTGCCATGGTCAAAAGTCTTAATCTGAATGGTGGTATCACATGCTGTGCATGTGCCACATATATAGTGTCCCACTAATGGAGGCAGATTCCACAAACATGTAAGAGTGGGCTGGATAACAGATTCCAAATACGAGTGGACCACCATGTCCCGTATGTTTTTGGCCCTCTTAAAAGAATGGAGAGGGAACTGCGTTTGCTTTATCTCATCTGACACAATGGGCCAATTCTTGTTGATAATACGTTTGACTTCATTACTCTGTGTGGAGAAGGTGGTTACACAGATGATCCGGTCCATTTCCGATTGGTTGGTGTTTTCTGGATTCAACAGAATATCGCGTGGATTATACCAGGCCCTTTTCCTGGCACGTCTCACCATTCTAGGTGGATAACCTTGTGAGATGAGGCGCTCACTTAAGACCTCAGATTCTTGGATGTAAGTTCCGTGAGTGGAGCAATTTCTCCTAATTCTAAGAAATTGGCCGACTGGGAGATTGTCTTTAGGACCTCGGGGTGATGACTCCCGTATTGCAGTAAGGAATTTCGCTCAGTTGGTTTCCTAAATAAGGTGGTTTGTAAACGATTGTCCTCCACATAGATCGAAATGTCCAAGAATGGAATCTTCTCATTGCTTGAATCCATCGTAAATTGGATATGGGGGTTTCTGGAATTGAGCCAAACGTGAAACTCTAGCAGGAGTTCTTTACTTCCCTCCCAGATACAAAGGACATCATCTATGTATCTGACCCATAAGGTCAGACTACTGTGAAAAGGATTGTCAATGGAAAAAATATATTGTTGTTCAAAATGATCCATAAAGATGATGGCCAGATTTGGAGCGAAGGTAGCCCCCATGGCTACCCCCTTCGTCTGCAAGTAGAAGTTTTCTTGGAAAATAAAGAAATTCTGTCTCATGGCAATACTCAATAACTTGAGTATAAAATCGGTCGGAACCTGGACAGGTGCCGGTCGCTTGTCTAAGGCTTGTCTCATTACTTCCAAAGCATCAAGTTGAGGAATGCTAGTAGAAAGCGAAACAATATCGCATGTCACCAAGAGTTCGTTACCTGGGTTGAATGGCCTTTCATCAATGAGGTTAATAGTTTGTGTGGTATCACGAAGATACGCCTTGGTGTTGAGAGCAATCGGTTTTAGGAAAAAATCCACATATTTGCACAGAGGTTCTAACATGGACCCACAGCCTGACACGATTGGGCGGCCAGGAGGACTCTCTACGTTCTTGTGTACCTTAGGTAAGGTATATATAGTGGCAAGTCAGGGAAATTTTTGATTAAGGAATTTGAATTCCTGCTCACTAAGAAAGCCGCAGGGAAAAGAGGGAAAGGCTGGGTCCTGTCTCTGACCGGCTTGGACCACTCTTATGGAACAAACAAAACAAAGTGCCGGACAGTCTGGATTAATGAAAGCAAATGCACACCTAGTATAATTAATTGCTAGGCTGACAAACCATTTGTAATTAATCACTTGTATTTTATGAAAAAAAAATTTTGAAAAGATTTTTGGCATCAAGGGATACACACCACATTTGCAGAAGTTCACAAGTACATTGAAAAAACCAAATGCAATACATTAAATAACAATATACACATATAACAATTGTTATTACAGAAAAACAACTGTGCAATGCCTCAAATAATTACGTTTTAGTGAGGCACCAATCCTGGATGAAAAATAAACAAGTGGACAAGCAAAATGAAACACTAGCCTACTTGTTTCCACCACCACTAGATACGTATTACAATTTAACATATGGTGCAAAAGAATAGGAACACACAAAACTAAGCAGAAGTGTAGAATTTGTGCAAGTTATATTCCTATTATGCCCTGGTATTTCAGTATCTGGGTGGAGCAGGACGCCGACGCGTTTCGAACCCGTTAACTAGGTTGAGGGTTCTCCTCAGGACAAGGATTGGGGGGTCGTTGTTGCTGTGAATTTAAAAAAATGGTATCAATGGAATGCTGACTAACACCTCACTAAAACTGAAACACTGTACGGAAACATGCGAGTACCTTATGCTTGGAATGTCAGGATACTCCCTGTGGGTGAGATGGTATAAACCCAAGTTAGTCTCTGTTACTTTTAAAACAATGTGGGCCTCCATATGATCAGTGGAAGGTTCAAGGGCACGTACCTTGATGTTTGAAACACTGAAGAGTGTATGGGGTGCCGATGCGCGTAAAATCAATAGTTCTGAAGGTATGCCCGGGGAAAGTAAACAACACTACACATCACAATCCCAACTTCTAGCGCCCTAGTTTGCTTTTACACATGTAGTTTATATCAACCACAAGGGTGAAATTGAATCCTACCTCGTTCGGCAGAAATTCCTGATTATGCACGAACTCGAGCGGCAGCCGCCGCGGCAGTTCGGCAACTGTGGGATCAAAGGGGAGCGGTAATTAGAAAAGGTCCGGGAAAACGTTCACTCGCTCTTTACAGACATTGTTAAGAGAGGACTTACGTTTTGGACGATTCAATCAAGCGGGACATCGGACACACAAGCGGCGAGAAACTGGCAACGCGAGTGAGTAGGGGGCGTGTCCGAGTCTTTTTAACGCGTGATGCGTTAGCAGCGGTATGATGGGACATGTAGTCCGCTGGTATACACGCGCCCACAGCAACAATTAGAAAACTCTGTGATAAGGGTTTTTTTTAGAAAGGGGGCGACTAGAGAGGTGTATGTGGATATCTCGTAGTGATGCCATGTACTGTTGGCAATCTAGTGCATATATGATCATGTTGACGGAGGGAGGCAGAACGAGACAACCCAGATATAACGGGTACATAAGTACATAAGGTAGTGAGGATGTTCTTTTTATTAGACACATGAGCGGCAAGCAGCAAAAGCAGACAATCGCTGCAGGCAGGCTATCTAAAGATTACTCAGTTCGTTAAGATCATTCAGTCCCACCATGGCGGTGTTAAACCTCAAAATGAGGTAGGCCTCTTTCTGAGCAAGGCGAGCATCTGGGTCCCCGCCGGCTCCCGGGGTGTTCTTGATGTTCGCTAGGATTGTCCATTTCAGATCATTGGATGAGTGTTCCTTTCGCAAAAAGTGGGATACCAAGGGTGCTGTCAAGACTTTATTGTTTATCCTGGATCTGTGCTGGATAATGCGTTGGCGCACCTCTTGGGTTGTTTTGCCAATGTAGACCTTTCCACAGGGGCATGTTATGGCATATACTGCGTACTTGGTCTTACAGTTTGTGAAGTTATTATGGCGCCAGAATTTTTGACCATCCGTGAAGAGGGTTCCTTCTGTCGTCAGATTGCACACTGAGCACGTCCCACATTTACGATGACCCGTTACAGGGCCCATATTGAAAAGGGTAACTTGTGTTTCTTTTTTTGCGACACCTCTTGTGGACGAGATCTGTTGTCCAATGCTTCTGTTTTTTTTAAGAGCGAACAGAGGTTTGCCAATGTTGGGTAAGATTTCTTCAATCAGATGCCAATTACTGCGAATTATTTTCGTTGGAACATCTCCTGCAAAAACGAGAAAAATCCAACGTCGAGAGAATGGTCTGTGTCTTTACCTTTGGTCCCCACACCAACCCAGTACAGTAAATAATTCGCAATTCCAGCAGCCTTTTTTAGATCAAGGCCGCGGTCAATGAGGTCGTGGCAACTCTTGGATGAGAGGTCAAGCGAGAGGTCAACAACAACAAAATCCTGGCGGTTGGGAAGGCAACAGAGGCAAACAGCAGAAACGAGTTGCATTTCGTCCCGAAGTTCACGGAGAAATTTCGACCAGGAGAAACACCTACAGGTGGTGAACCAGGCACCCAGTCAAGATCAGACTGTGTTACGCACCACACCTGACATCAGTAGGTCATCCCTCAATCCTGTGATCAACATCTCTAATCACAATTTAGATGAAGAAGAGATTAAAGTCCTGAGCAGAGGTCTTTCCTATGTCCCCACGGCTCCACCCAACAAATTTCTGCTGAAAACGGAACTATACAGATTTTTTAGGAAAATTAGGTTAAGATACTATTTCCGGAATCAAACTACAAGACAACGCAGCTCCATCACGGGTCTCAGAGAACCCTCCACTTTCTTTCCACCTACTTATGCCATGAGCCATAAGATTTTGGCTTTTGAAGAAATTGTGACCTCTGCAGTAGACCGAGCACTGGACCAACGCAAATTTGTCAGATTGAACCTGCCCAAAACGGAGAAAAAGGCATTAATAGAGCTGTGCAACAACAAAGAGGTCGTCATCAAGCCCGCCGATAAAGGCGGGGCAATTGTCATTCAGGACCTATGTAAATACAAAGAGGAGATCTATAGACAATTGTCAGATGGAGTAAGTTATCAGTTACTATCAACTGACCTCTCACGCGAACTGGCAACCACTATTCTGGCAGCTACACAAAAAGGATTGGATGCTGGCTTTCTTAGTGAGCAGGAATTCAAATTCCTTAATCAAAAATTACCCTGACTTGCCACTATATATACCTTACCTAAGGTACACAAGAACTTAGAGAGTCCTCCTGGCCGCCCAATCGTGTCAGGCTGTGGGTCCATGTTAGAACCTCTGTGCAAACATGTGGATTTTTCCCTAAAACCGATTGCTCTCAACACCAAGGCGTATCTTCGTGATACCACACAAACTATTAACCTCATTGATGAAAGGCCATTCAACCCAGGTAACGAACTCTTGGTGACATGCGATATTGTTTCGCTTTCTACTAGCATTCCTCAACTTGATGCTTTGGAAGTAATGAGACAAGCCTTAGACAAGCGACCGGCACCTGTCCAGGTTCCGACCGATTTTATACTCGAGTTATTGAGTATTGCCATGAGACAGAATTTCTTTATTTTCCAAGAAAACTTCTACTTGCAGACGAAGGGAGTAGCCATGGGGGCTACCTTCGCTCCAAATCTGGCCATCATCTTTATGGATCATTTTGAACAACAATATATTTTTTCCATTGACAATCCTTTTCACAGTAGTCTGACCTTATGGGTCAGATACATAGATGATGTCCTTTGTATCTGGGAGGGAAGTAAAGAACTCCTGCTAGAGTTTCACGTTTGGCTCAATTCCAGAAACCCCCATATCCAATTTACGATGGATTCAAGCAATGAGAAGATTCCATTCTTGGACATTTCGATCTATGTGGAGGACAATCGTTTACAAACCACCTTATTTAGGAAACCAACTGAGCGAAATTCCTTACTGCAATACGGGAGTCATCACCCCTGAGGTCTTAAAGACAATCTCCCAGTCGGCCAATTTCTTAGAGTTAGGAGAAATTGCTCCACTCGCGGAAATTACATCCAAGAATCTGAGGTCTTAAGTGAGCGCCTCATCTCACGAGGTTATCCACCTAGAATGGTGAGACGTGCCAGGAAAAGGGCCTGGTATAATCCACGCGATATTCTGTTGAATCCAGAAAACACCAACCAATCGGAAATAGACCGGATCATCTGTGTAACCACCTTCTCCACACGGAGTAATGAAGTCAAACGTATTATCAACAAGAATTGGTCCATTGTGTCAGATGAGATAAAGCAAACGCAGTTCCCTCTCCATTCTTTTAAGAGGGCCAAAAACATACGGGACATGGTGGTCCACTCGTATTTGGAATCTGTTAGCCAACCTACTCTTACAAGTTTGTGGAATCTGCCCCCATTAGTGGGACACTATAGATGTGGCACATGCACAGCATGTGATACCACCATTCAGATTAAGACTTTTGACCATGGCGGACGGACTTACAAGTTAAAACACCACACGAATTGCAATTCGAGTTGTGTGATCTACATTGTCCTATGCCCATGTAGACAGGTATATGTGGGACAAACACAACAGAAGATTAAGTCACGCATATCGTCCCATAGTAGCAGGTTACGCTGCAATGTGGTTGGTGCCCCGCTAGTAGAACACTGGCAAAAGGCTGGGCATGCCGTCTCAGATTTGAGATGGTTCGTTATTGAAAAGGTCTCTCTGGGGAGAAGAGGAGGTAATGTGTTGACAGTACTAAACACCTGTGAATCTAAATGGATGTCCCTCTTAGACTCAATGAAAAATGGCCTTAACGAGCAAGACAGCAGTTTAGCACAGTTGGCAGCCCTGGGTTAATTAGGTTACTGAGATCCTTCTTAAATTAAACGGGGTCACATACCCTCTGGGTTTGGCATAGAATATAATGAATTCCAATGGGTATATTCTGATGTTCTGTGTGCTCCTGTTGTACATCAGATTTAAAATGTCTTTATTCTGGACTCTCATGAAAAGCAACCCGCCTTCCTCCTCATGTTTGAGAGTTGAGCGGGTATTATGAATTATGGAATTGTGTATTGGGAACGTGATGATGCTCGATATGCTCCTGTTGATATTATCCTAACATACAATGTCCTTTTGTTATCGTTTTGGGCTCTCACAAATAGCTACTCGCCTTCAACCTCATGTTTGAGAGTTGCGCGGTTAGTATCAATTTTGTTATGATTTCCCAAGTATTTCTCTCATGATTTGACATATAATGTAATTTATAATAGGTTCTGTATGCTCCTGTTTATACTATTGTAACATTAAATGTCTTTTGTTATCATTCCGGGCCTTCTCGTAAAGCAACCCGCCTTCAACCTCATGTCTGAGAGTTGCGCGGGTAATAAGATTTGTTACGATCTCCCGATCGAGTGTTTATAAATGACTAGCATAACTTTGGGCAGTCGCCGGTATGCACTAGAATTCTTCTGTCATTCGGTGATCGGAGCCCGATTGCACCATACACACATACCACACATTGGATCACACAATTATTTATTGTAATTAATTTTCCTTCCGTGAAATGGTTACATGAATGTCCAATGTTTTCGGTTATACGAGAACCAACCGTACTCTGTATTAATTATGCAGTAGCGATCGCAATAGTTCACCGAGTGACTCTTCCCTTTACCATAACTGGGTGGCGTTTATTTTTCACTCCGCCCCCTAAACTCCGCGTAGCGGGAGTTGCGGAGTTACTGTCCACGGACGCTGCAGATCCGAAGGGGTACGTGGCAAACAGTGCGGTTTTTTGCTAGTAATCCTTGGTAATTGACTGGCCTTGCCCCTAACCGCTAATCCCTGTTTTCCCTCAGACTCACCCCGTTATCGTGACTGACGGTGTGGCAGCACGACTCACGCCGGTTGTAAGCTATCGGATGCCGGCTGACTACCCGGATATTTGGCTCCAACGAGTGTTTATGGAAAGACGGTTGGAATTATCCGCCCCCGCTCTTTATCTAATTACAGGTATGTCAAGCCTTTGCAACTGGGCGACACATGCCGCGCTTTTTGTACAATTGAAGAGTGTTTCGGCTATTACTCTTAACATGGGGCTGCCCACAATGACAGTCGCTCATGTTGAGACCCCTAAACCAATCACCTTGGCCTCAATATAATTGACAGCATATTGCCCCGCTTGCAATATTGGGGCCTCTGTATTATATTGTTCTATGGATAGTTTTTAAGTAACAGATAAATCTTCAAATTTAGTGGGCCTTATCCACTAGTCCAAGCATCTTAGGTACTTCCCTGACCTTTATTCACCAGATCAGACCCAGGTCTTGATTAAGTAATTTTGATTGTTTAACCAATAGTGTATATATGATGTTAAAGGTCCCCTAATTACTGGTTGTCCTCTCTCCTCTGTAGCTCTGCGAATTAATTACGCTGTGATCGACCTGTGACCACTGCACAGTCCATCATACCTCCACGTCCTGAGCCCAGTTGGGCCACGACTCCATGGTAACTAATCTCTCCAATTATCATTTTAATTCCTCATCGTAGTCTAAATCAAATGGCTATGGTGTAATATCACAATGGAGAACATTTACTAATCTAGTATTAATTTACCTGACAGGATTGCCCTTAATTTTCCCTGTTGCATATGTCCTGATGAAGACCCCGCCTAAGGACTGAACGTAGCCTACACATAGGGGTCGAATCGTCGACGGCTTTCCTCTTAAACTTCCGGCACAAGCCCTCTACAGTTTTAAATTGACTGTGTGTCCGCTGAAAGTTTATCTGTTAAATAATTCATCATTGTGTGCCCTGATTTTTGGGCTTATGTATTTGAATCACTTTGATCTTGTTGGAAGCTTTTGTACTCATCACTTGTTTTCTTAACTGTGTTTATCCCTTCCTTTATCTTACACTCCCTTGAGCACTTTCCCTTCCCTTTCCCTTTTTCTGGGGCTAAATGTTTGATTGTGCAACTACCTCTTGGTATTGATAATAAATTACAGTACATTGATTGATTTTTTTCGTGCATCTCTTGTTCTATGAAGTTGTTTAAACAATAGTTGATGGTTGTTAGACACAACACGTCTCTTTTGCGGGGACCCCTTCTATATGTACCACCCCCCTAATGCGTGCTCGCTGAGAGGTAGCACAGACTAATTTGTACCCCAGTCATTTTAAAAGATGTGCCTGCCAGCCCTCGATATGCATTTCCTGCATACACACTATGTTGGCGCCTACATATTGTAATCCTACCGCGACAGCTTGTCTCTTTTTGATATCATATAGGCCGCAGATGTTAAGTGACATAATCTTCAGTGCCCCCATTCATTTTTACAAAGCATCCTAAAAGGATATCCCCCCATAGGCAAAGTGTTAGCTAAAACTTTATACCTTTCTTTTTCCCTGTAGCTTTTAAAGAACCTGTCTGACCTTCCTCCTGAGCCCCCCACCCCCCTTTCCCAACCCCCCACCCACCACCACCAATGGAGGTTACCTGGAGGGGTCAGGGACGTGACATCCGCCGAGAACACCAGTGAGCCCGCCCTGCTCCCCCCGAAAAAAACAAAAAAAAGTATACAAAATAAACAACCTGGAAAAGAACATCGCCGACACGCTATACTACAGGTACCATCCATACAAACAGGAAAAGCCACTCTATTAGCATGAAGTCTAATACACTCTTTACATCATTAACTTGTGAACCTATTAGGTTTACTATATTACACAGTCCTTCATAAAACATAGATAGTAGCTTGAAGTGACTTCACCTTAAAGGAGTAGGGATAGCCAGTGTTGAGCATGAAAGGAAAAACAAAGTGATGAATAAAGAAATAGAATATAATCTGTAAGATTTACCCCACCGAATTATAGTCCTAAAAAAAAAAGAAAAAGAGAAAGCACAACAATTTTTTGTCAATCTATCCTATGCATTACCCAAGCTAGTTGTATGTATTTATCTACATTCAAAGGATTTTACGAAGTATATATTTTTTCCCCCCTCCATTTTCGCCTTATTTAAGTCCTGAGATCTCATCTAGGTCGTTTTTTTGCTTGAATCTCCGAAACAAAGCTGAGAGTACGGCCTTGATAGACAATCTTTAACCTTGCCGGATTCTGAAGAAAAACTGAGGCTCCTATTTTTTGGAAGGGGTCAAACAGTTGCCTCAAACGCCACCTCCTCTCAACTGTTGCATGCGCAAAGTCTGACCTGGTAAAATAGGTTACCCCTTCAAATGTTCTCTTACTGGTGAGTCGGGATAAGTCGCAGAGAGCCTGTCGGAGCAAGAAGTTTAAAAAAAAAAGCAACATGGCTCTAGGATGTTGTTGAGATGCTGTTTTATGGGTTTTGATCATTAAGGGAAACCTATGAGCCCTTTGAACCTCTTTCTCCCAGTCCCAGGATTGAAGTTCCGGGAATGTATTTTTGAGGAGGGTAATCATGTACTTCCTTGCATCGTCCTTTTCAGCCCCCTCGGGTATACAAAGGAAGCGGAGATTGTTCCGCCGCTGCCGATTTTCCTGCTCCTCAAGTTTCCACATAATGTCTTTGACGGCTACTTCATGTTCCTCAGATTTAGCTTAGAGTGATGTAACATTCTTCTCAAGTTGTTCCGTCCTTTCCTCCACAGCCGCCATCTGATCTACGATCTCGGCGCAGGTTCTGCCCACCTTCCTCACTGCCCCTTGAAGTTTTTTTGCTGCCATGGAGGATCTGCGGCTGTCTGCCTTGGCTTCAGCTTGAAAGCTTTTGATGGACCCCAAGATATCAGCCAGGGCGGGTTCTCTGTCGTGCCTGCCTTGCAAATCCTCTGATTCGATGTTAGTGTTAATGATGGTCTGGTTCCCCCCAGACAGGTCAGCAGAATTCGAGTGTACCTACAGAGGTGGAGTTCCGCTATAGTCCCATTTTAATTCAGGAATAGCCTCTTTATCGGAATAGTCTGGCTCTTTGCTGTGGCGCACTCTATCCCTTTTTTTCTTGAATAGTTTCTTAGAGGACGCGTACTGACCCTGCTGCCCAGAATCCGAGCTTTTATACCAGTTTCCACCCGCCTCCTCCTCATCGCTGGATAAGGAGATGCTCACATCTGACATTACCGAGTTATCGGTGGGGGAATAGTAAAGGTCGGTGTTGTCTGGTGTGTTCATCAACCCTCTTTGTGGATCTTTCCCCATAGCTTCGGATAGTTGCCAAAGGACCGCTCCTTCAGCTCTTGGGGATGTACATGGGGGAGGGATATGCGATGGGATGGCAGAGAGGGACTTTTGACTCCTGGATGGCAGGGGGTTTGTAGGTGTATCTGGACATGAGACTGTAGCCATATTTATGCCCTGTGGGGTCGAAGCTGCTGAGATTTGCGGTGTGTTGGTTACTGTCCCCTCAACTGGTTTGTCCAATTTTGCTGCGGCCAACTCGCTACTCACCACCTCAAAGTTTGCAGTGATTAGAGGCTGGCAACCCACAGGTTTTTTCAAGGAAGATGAGGTAGGGGCCGAGGAGCTTTCGCCGGGGAGTCTTGCTGCTGTTATGTCTTTTTTTTTTATTTATCCTTGCCTGCTCTGCTTTTTGCCGTCTGTAACTCTGGCTTCGAGAGTGCGTCAGGTGTCCTCTGCCGGAGAGGCACAGAAGTTAAGCCCTGTTGAATAGCATGGTTCACATTGTTCACATTGTTTACAGCATTAGCTGGGTTTTTATGTCGTAATTTGACAGTGATCGGGTTAGCGTTAAGCTTTGCTACACAAATTTTCCCTTATCTTGACTAAAGTGTTTGGAGGCCATTTTGAGAACACTGGCGTCCATTTTATATGAATGTGCTGCCTCGTGGTCAGCATGCCCTTTTGTCCTTTCTCTGTACCACTGACCACCTAACTTGCCCAGCAACAGGCTATTTTTAGTACTGGTCAAGCTGGCACATGCGTAGTCAAACCCTCTCTATTAGTGGACAGTCATCACTTAGGAATGTCCTTTCAAACTGAGCAGTGGTGTTGTAACTCCTACCATGAGTTGGCTGTGCTCCAAAAATGTCCTTATATGTACCTAAACCGAGCAAATGTGTTCCGCCTACTCTTTTTATTACTGTAAAACTGTAAAAAAGATGTCTCGCACCGATGTTCGGTGTGATACTTCTTGCATTGCCGAAGGGTGCTGTAGGAATGTACCACCACCCCATGGGGTCTTATTAAAATTGTCTTTCGCATTTTCCAGTTTCCGTGCCAACGTCTGTTTTATGGTGTAGCGGGTTTTTGCGGAATATGTAGGCCTGGAGAACCCAATACCACAAATTGGCGACCACAAAGGGACTCATCGGCGACTCGGATGCCCGAAGGAGAGGTCGTGACGAAGGATTGGAAACTCGCCATGGACGCGTACGCTGCCACTGAGTGACCTGAGTCTTGGCACCACGGTGTTTTCTTCTTTTCCTTCTGATCTGACCTTCCAGGTGGCGCCGGTCCTCGACTGAGATCCTGCTTGTTCGAGTTGTCGTACAGTGCCGGTTTGGCTGATTCGATTAAAGAACTTGGCAGTTGGAACCTGGATATTTGAGAATTTGGTAAGCTTGTGATTGGTAAGATAGTCTACGGACGCTTACTGTGGCTTTTTGAATATGTTTTGAGTTAGCTAACATTTGGTTCTATGATTTGAGTTATATGTGCAGTGCACTTCACATAGGCGGGCAATGTGGGGATATTTCTTTAACTTTGTATTTGTTTGAACGGCACACCTTGTGTGAAGTATTGTAAGTGCCATTTTTGTAATATCACGTTTCTGTGATATTTTGACATGCCCGTTTTAAGCACACTCCGAGGAATGTGCTGTCTTGGAAAAGGTACCAATTATCGATTAAATGAATCTCAGCCGGCTCCCCCAGAGGGGACCCCTAATCGTGAAATGTACGTTAAATTTGGCATTCCCCCTATCCTATACAGTACATTGTGGCACAGATACACCAAGTCTGATCCCGAATTGCAATTGCCACTACATGGGTCGTTTGATTTACGAAAGGTTCAGTATGTGGAGCAATGTTTGTTTCAGCGCAGGTCTAGACAAGATATGTTTGATTGTGTACGTATGTGGGAGAAAGCGGTGCGTGAACGAATGAAGCGTGAATTAGCCTTGGCGGATAAAGAGCAGCGGAAGGCTGCTCGGGATAAGGCTTTACAGCTGGAGGAGAAAGAGTTGCAGGAAAAGAAAGAGAGGGAGGCACAGGAACGTAATTTGCAAACGAATGGTCAATTTCCTATTCGACGACCTCTTTATCCTGTCCTTACTAACGAAATTGATGATTTTTCATTATTAGATCGTTGCCCGCCTCCATATGTTCCACCTACGGCCCCCGCTGAGGATTCGGACGGAGATGATCAAGGAGGTAGTCGTATTAGGTTAACTGCCAGTGAAGCTGCGGAATTGCGTAGTTTTGCTCGCAAACTCAATTTGAACGCAATAACTATTGCAGAGATTAATGACCAAATGCATAAGTCGTCCGAGCGAGAACGGTTGTATTTCTTGAGCCAGTTTGGAGATGAAGTCGTAGAACGATTTAGAAAGTATTCGTGTGATTTGGAGCCTAAGGATGTATCAGTTGGTCGTGAGGATATGCGTAAAGGTCTTTTTGTTATTACAGATGCCGATCGGTTTTTCCGACGGTTGGTCCAGCTACGGGATGAGGCGTCAAGATTACGGGAAGCGAGAAAAGCATCAGATGCGCCTGCGCCGGGATCGACGGAGAAGTCCAAAAAGTGTTCTATCTTTGGAGCAGATAAGAGTTCTACAGTTCATGTTATGCCTATGCGTGAAGCTGCACCTTTATATGTCCCTCCTAAAGGGCAAGGTACAAGCGATGATAAAATGTCTGTGGATGCAAAGGGTTATTTTATATATAATTGGGTTTACACACCGTGGAATACAGCGGAAGTTATGGCACTTAAAAATGCTTATCCTGACCCCCGTAAGAATCCGGCAGCTTTCTATGAAGGAGTGGAAGGGGCTATTTCTTCGTGTGTTATGACGTTATTTGATATTGATCTTTTCTTTGGGTTAATATTGCCTCCTGACATGTGGAGGGCGATTCGTAAGTTCGATGATCGAGCGATCCTGGGGGCGGATTGGAAAACTTTAGTTCAAGCTGACTTAGATAGGGAGCCTGCATGTAAGCCATGTCAATTAATTTTAGATCTCCCGACGGGTATATTAAACAAGTTAAAAACGCTTGTTCCCCCTAAAAAGATAGATTGGACCATGCTAGCCTCTAGCAAACAGAAGGCGGATGAGTCGGTTTCTGACTTCTTCTCACGTTGTGAAGAAGCATTTCATGACTACAGTGGGCAGTTACTAACAGACGATACGGGTAGGCATTTGTTCGTTGACAAGTATGTAGCGAATCTCCTGCCGGAGATTGCAAAACGTTTAAAGACTAGTGAAAGTTCCTGGACCACGGCGAACCCTGCTTCTTTACTAACTATAGCTCAGTATTATGAACGACAGGAATTGAAGGCTAAAGAAAGTACTGATAAGAAAGCGAAGGAATTAAAGACGAAAGTGATGTTGGCTCAGGTTTATGCTACACAGCCAAGAGGGAACGATAGAGGTAGGCGTGGATCGTACGGTACGTCTTCTGGTCGTACCGACATTTCTGAGGATCAGTGTGCATACTGTAAAAAGTTTGGACATTGGGCCTCAGACTGTCCGGTGCTTCGAGAACAACGTAATCAGTGTGGTCGAGGAGGTGGAAGGACACGGAATAGTTATTCAGGAGCGAGAGGCGGAGCAAGTGATCGTGGCAGGTTTGAAGCGATGGGTCGTGGTCAGGTTGACGATAATACTTTTGATCGACGGAATCAGTATCAGATAGCGGAGGGCGAACATGCAGAGTCTCAGGACTCTGTACATGCACAGGATTGCGTAGGATGGGGTGTGGAATCGGTTGAAGTACCAGTAGATCAAAGAGGTCCATATGTATCAGCGGGCGTTTTGGGTTCTACTGATCAGTTCCTGGTTGATACAGGAGCTACTCGTAGTGCTCTGTCTAAAAACTTGGTTCCAAGGGCTACCCTGTCTGGCGAAATGATTACATCGATAGGGTTCGATGGAACACCCTCTCTTAGCCCATTGTCACAACCCCTTACATTTTATATTGACAGATTCTTTGGCCCGTGCTCGTTTTTATTGTCACCAAACACTCCAGACAATATTATGGGAATAGATATGCTCAAATATTTTCGAGCGACCATACGCTGCGCTCCTGAAGGAGTGCGGGTTATTTTGAATGACAATTACCCAGATGTAGAGAGATTGTGCTCCATGCAAGAAATCGAGGCGTTAGCCTCTCTCCCACGAACGTTATGGGCTACTTCAGACACGGATGTGGGACAGATGATTATCCCTCCTATTCGAATAACTGTAAAGGAGGGAGCGTCTCTGCCTCGTGTACCACAGTATAAAATCTCCAGGGAAGGTGAAGTTGCCTTAACGCACATTGTACACGATTTGATTATTGCAGGCGTAGTGGAGGAAGTTCCCTATAATGTCTGTAACAGCCCTATTCTTCCGATTTTAAAGAAGGATACCGATGACAAAATCTATCGATTTATTAGTGAACTGAGAGAAATTAACAAGATAGTAGTGCCCCAATACCCGGTGGTGTCTGATATTACTACTTTACTTACTTTGATTCCGCCCACAGCCACCACGTTCACCGTGATCGACCTGAAAAATGCCTTCTTTTCCATTCCCATCCATCCTGATAGTCGATATCTATTTGGCTTCACATTAAATAATAAATCGCATAGATTTTGTCGAGTTCCTCAAGGCTATACAGAAAGTCCTAGCATTTATAGCCAGGCTCTAAAAAGACAGCTTGATTCTTTCGATCTACAGTCTGGAGTTGCTCTTATTCAATATGTCGATGACATTTTACTTGCAGCAGACACGCAGGAGCAATGTGAGGAGAGTAGTCTTGCTTTGCTTTCTTTTCTTGCCCAGAATAATCAAAAGGTTTTGAGGAAGAAGCTTCAATATTGTAGACGAAAGGTGACCTACCTCGGTCATCTTTTGTCTAAGGAGGGACGTGCATTGACATCTGATCGAATCCAAGCGATTTTAGATACACCAGTCCCCCGCACTCAGAGAGATGTTCGTGCTTTCATAGGTTTAACGTCTTTTTGTAGGCAGTGGATAATGGGGTTTTCACACATTATAAAACCTTTGTTAGCATTATTGTCCAAGACTACACCAATGCCCCTTGAATGGACAGATAAATGTCAGAACGCTTTTGAACAATTGAGACAAGCCCTTTGTTCTGCACCAGTGTTAGGTACACCAGATTATACGAAGATTTTTACACTATATGTGCACGAGAAGGATGGGTGTGCATTGTCAGTCTTAGTGCAGACACACGGGGATAAACAGAGGCCTTGCGCGTATTTCTCAGCAGTACTTGACCCCGTAGCGCGAGGATTACCTGGGTGTTTTCGAGCAGTTGCAGCAACAGCAGTGGCCATACGACAGAGTGAGGGAATAGTCTTGTCACACCAAATTGTTGGTGTTAGTTCCCCATGCGGTAGATGCTCTGCTAAACCAAACAAAAACTCAATACCTCACGAGTGCACGTTTAACCCCTTCCATGCTGGTGACGAACCCCAGCCGTCATGCACTACAGTGCTCGTGTGCTGATGACGGCTGGGGTTCGTCATGGCCCGCCCGTGTTCGGCCGGCGGCCGCACACGGGAAAAATCGCGGCCGCACGGAAGGGGTTAACAGGATATGAGCTAACACTGTTGGCACCGCATATCACACTAAAGAGATGTGCTACTCTGAACCCTGCTACTTTATTGCCGTATCCAGTTGCTGAGAGCCTGGAGGAAGAACACCATGATTGTGTTTTCCTGACTGAAGAACAAAGGGTCGTGTCACTTTACAGGATACGCCACTTCCAGATGTGGATGGGGAACTGTGGGTTGATGGATCGTGTTTGAGGCTGCCAGATGGTACAACTTCTGCAGCATATGCGATCACGACACGTAAGACAGTGGTAGAAGCAGCACGAATACCACAGAAATCGGCCCAAGCAGCGGAATTGATAGCCCTAACAAGAGCATGTGAATTAAGCGCTGGTTTATGTGTGAACATCTACACTGATAGCCAGTACGCCTTTGGAGTAGCGCATGATTTTGCCCTACTCTGGAGAGAGCGAGGGTTTTTGACTTCACACGGAGTGCACATCATGCACGGAGAGCTAGTGCGTGATCTCCTGAATGCGTTACTATGTCCTAAAAAAGTGGCGATAATTAAATGTAGTGCACATAAGAAAGTGATAGATAAAGTAGGGCAAGGAAATGCCTTTGCAGATCACATAGCGAGGGAAACTGCTATGTCACGAAATGCCTCGCCAATGTATGTAGTGAAATAGCAGGCTGAGCGATGGCATGATGCTAGAGAGGAGATACTAGACATTCAGAAATCAGCGTCTGAAGCAGAACGTGCAACCTAGGCAACGGAGGGAGTGTTGGACGATGAGGGTTGTTGGAGAAGCAAAGATATGGAGAGAGAGCAATGGTTCAAATGACATATGGATTGGCACATGTTGGAGCTCTCGCAATTACTAGATTGCTTATGCGAGTCTGGGAGCATCCTGAGATTGCCAATACGGCCAGAAGAGTAGTGTCTGATATGCTTGCAGCACAATCCTGCTAAAGGGACGTAAACTCCGAAAGGAGGGTTTGTTCCACCTACTGCACCATTCGAAGTGCTACAAATGGATTACATCCAGCTTGAGCGTTGCAATAACCTTAAGTATGTCTTAGTGGTGGTGTGTGCTTTCAGTAAATGGATTGAGGCCTTCCCCACGAAGGATAATACAGCGCTGACAACAGCCAAGGTGTTGCTCAAAGAGTACTTCCCGCGCTACGGTGTTTGTCAATTTTTGTGGAGCGATAATGGTCCTCATTTTGTTGGGGAAATTGTGGAATACGTCATGAAGGGATTGGGAATTCAGTAAAAATTCCATGCTGTATTTCATCCGCAGTTAGCAGGTCTGCTGGAAAGGTACAACGCTACTTTGAAATTAAAGCTAGCAAAGATCGTGGCATCCACGTCTTTGAAATGGCCGGATGCTCTGCCTCTGGCATTGCTATCTATCAGATCAGTGCCCCATTCCTGAACTGGCATCACACCTTATGAAGTGGTGTTTGGAAGGCCTATGAATATATGGGGAGTTCCTAAGCCTCGATTGTTACATGATGTGCCTTGTATAATGATGAACGATTATTTGGCACGATTAACAAATGATTTACTTTCTATTCATCAACAGGTTCGAGAAGCGCTCCCTGACAATTCCATTGGAGAGGCTCACAATCTTCGTCCTGGCGACCATGTGATGGTCAGGTCCTTTGAGAGAACAAGCAGCTTGGAGCCGAGGTGGCGTGGCCCCGAGCAAGTGCTACTCGCGACTCGAACGGCTGTGCGAGTTACTAACAGGAAACGTTGGGTGCATTCGACCCATTGTCGTCGTGTCTCTCCGGACCTGGTGAGCCCAACTGTGCTGTCTGATTATCGAGACATCTTGGATGAGGAGAAGAGCCCAGCTGTTACGTCTACTGAATCGGAGGGAGCCTTCCCGGACCATACCGTCTCTGGTAGAGAGAGATATAATCTACGACCAAGAGAAGCAGTTATTTTGTGCGAGACTGGTTGAGTTACCACTCCAGGTTTGTGAAACGGAAGTCGGGAATATCAAGGGGGGGGATCAGTTCTGCCAAGTGTAGCGACACCCGTCTTGAACCACGGAGAAGAAACCAACGGCTGCCTCGGAGCTCAGCACTCATATTTTTATTTTTTAGTTGCTTTCTTTTTGAGACATTTGGACTTTGAACTATGGCATCTTCTACGATGCGAAATAAGAGAATTCTTGGTGCTGTACTTTTTGTGATGACAATTGTGGTGATAGCAGTAATAGCTTGGGTGGTAGAACTACTGGTGCCGGCAAGAGAACATTTATTGCCTACTACCCCAATTCCATCTGAACATTTTCATTTCACTTTGCCTTATCATGAAGAACGACATAGACAGACTTATTTGAATAATAGTTTCATCCAGATTCTACATCACACCCATAATATGACGAACACTTCGAACTGTTGGGTATGTGGGATGTTGCCTGGACATCAAAAGAAAGGAGGCACTCCGCTTATTCCTCTCCCGTTTTCTCACAATGGTTCCTGTAATGCTTGGTACACTCTTCTGTTCACTTTGAGATGGCCAACAAAGGGTGGACTACTTTTTCGACTCAATAAAGTCTGTTTTAATGATCGAGATGGTTATCCACAAGCTGAAGGAACTAAATTTGAATGGGAAGAATATCGACCAGATAATGTATCTTTGCCTCGAATTTATACTAATCAAAGAAATATAAATACGTCTAGCCTGCATGTGATTACAGTCATTGATACAAAAGCAGAGCTATGTGTCCGAAATAAAGATACAATCCCAGTAGGAAGAAGTGAATGTAACACTACTCTCACCTTTGATACTCCAAATGGTATCACCTTTGTGGCTTCACGAAATACTTATTTTATCTGTGGAAATAAAGGTTATCACCGTCTCCCTATAGGATGGTTAGGAACATGTTATATATCCTTTGTATTACCTCCTAGGTTTATTGCCCCACCTATGTACCATAATGATTTTGTGCTTTATCATGATTTTATATTGAATAGAGTGAAGAGAACATTAGCCCTCGACGATATTGACCAGACCGATACCTCTCTGCAGCAGTATGTTGATTTTAATTTAGGTCTCTTCTCATTTGTTGGTGCTGCCCTAAATAGCAGAAAAATTAGACGACTGACACGTGTTGTAGAAGCTGTTGCTAATGAGACAGTTTTTGCTTTAGGGAACTTGACTGAGGAACTTCAAATTACCAGAATTGTAACGCTCCAGAACCAAATGGTTCTAGATGTAGTGTTAGCTGATCGTGGGGGTGCATGCCGCATTATCGGAAGTAGTTGCTGCGTGTACGTGCCAGATAATTCTCCCTCTGTATATGATGCTATTTCTAAATTACACAAGATAGCTGCTGAGATACATCCTGATAATGGCACTTGGACACTTTCGGGTTGGTTTTGGACATTGCTTAGTACATGGGGCTGGAAACTGTTAACGATCTTGTGTATAATAATTGGGTTGCTATTCTTTCTATGTTTGTGTATTCAGTGCGGCCCTATGTTATGTTCCATGTGCCTTTCTGCTTTTATTCCCTCCAAACGAGCTATTGTTAAGAATGAACAAATGATTCATAGAGAAGTAGCAAACATTATGTCAATCAATATTGATGATGAATATCCTGATTATGTCCACTATGAGGTAGCTTCAGCTAAACGCTAAAAGGGTCGTCTGTCGTAATTTGACAGTGATCGGGTTAGCGTTAAGCTTTGCTACACGAATTTTCCCTTATCTTGACTAAAGTGTTCGAAGGCCATTTTGAGAACACTGGCGTCCATTTTATATGAACGTGCTGCCTCGTGGTCAGCATGCCCTTTTGTCCTTTCTCTGTACCACTGACCACCTAACTTGCCCAGCAACAGGCTATTTTTAGTACTGGTCAAGCTTGCACATGCGTAGTCAAACCCTCTGTATTAGTGGACAGTCATCACTTAGGGATGTCCTTTCAAACTGACCAGTGGTGTTGTAACTCCTCCCATGAGTTGGCTGTGTTCCAAAAATGTCCTTATATGTACCTAAACCGAGTAAATGTGTTCCGCCTACTCTTTTTATTACTGTAAAACTGTATAAAAGATGTCTCGCACCGATGTTCGGTGTGATACTTCTTCCATTGCCGAAGGGTGCTGTAGGAATGTACCACCACCCCATGGGGTCTTAATAAACTTGTCTTTTGCATTTTCCAGTTTCCGTGCCAACGTCTGTTTTATGGTGTAGCGGGTTTTTGCGGAATATGTAGGCCTGGAGAACCCAATACCACATTTAGGCTTAATCACTCGGCCCCCCTTACCAGACATCCAGCGGGAGTCTTAGACAAAGATACCGGGCTCGATAGTTCCTTTTGGCTTTGCTGTGCTTTGCCCGCCTTTCGCGTGAGAGCCGCTCCCCAGACCTTCGCTCTGCCAGTGCTGATGTAGATGTGAAGAGCCTGTCAGTTTCAGCCTTGACGTCTGTGTTCTGCTGGAGCCGCAATTCAATCTGCTGCTCTACTGGCCTGTGCAGGGCTTACTCAGACCTGGCAGCATCCACGAAGCCAGAGCCGGAGACTGGTCCAGATCGTCACGGAGGGGCAATAGCAGCCGCGGGAGACTGCAGTTGATCTGTACGGAGCAGGTAAGGACCACAAACACATTTGGCCTTTGTTGTACGTTCCGCATGCCTCCCTGGATTGAATCAGTTTCCGGTTAGCGCGTATCAGAGCTCAATAACCAGGTAAATGATAGGAGATCGGGGATGCTTGGCAGAACATCACTGCCGTGAAACTAGCCGGATGCCATATTGCCTCCCAAAAAAGAAATGTTTAATTTGTTAAGTGCAAAGTGGCACTCCACTTCTCAAAATTGTTAACTAACAAGGTGGAATGCTACAGGGTGCACAAATTTCTTAAATCTGTGGTACACATCAGAAATTTTATGCTTTTTTACCTTTTTATTGATATGTTTTATTAACTATTCTGGGTCCTGTATTACATTCTGTACATCTATGAGTGTTTTTGACACCCTAAAAAAGTTTGATTTAATTTGAGGTTTGACAGTATTAGAACGGGACTCAATATTTTAGAAGATTAAAATGTAATTATTACTATTTGATTCTTATTCCGCTTCCCTAGACACATGTAATCACCGATAAGGACTTTGGACAATTTGAATATTAATTATCATTATGTACTCTTACCTTTTGCAAGTTTTCCTACCAATTTGTAATAGCGCACTAATCACCCATGATGATATTCAGGTGCTTGAGCAGGTGTGTGGGCCCCGCAGAATTATTTGAATAACCAGGTCTTTAGCCTCTTATGGAACCTAAGAAACAAGTACAAGGCTCTGATGTGTTGTGGGAGGTAGTTCCATGTTTTGGGTGCAATGTATGAGAACGAGCGGTGTGGCTCACTGGTTAGAGGCGGCAGACCCGGGAGCAGAGGACGGCCCGGGACCAGGGTTCAAATCCCGACGCGGCAGGGTCGGGGACCAGGGTCAGCAGACTCGATAATTCTCACCTAGGTGCCTACTCTAATCAGGGATCACACTCGGCAACTCTGGGCATCAGCTCGCCTCATCTCCACTACAACCCCCCACATACGCCGGGGATGCCTAGTTTCACCTTGGAGATACCCAGTAGGGACCATCTCACAGGGAAAGCCAGGACGGGTTCCCCAGCGGTCTACTGCGCAGAGATACTCCTTCGGGGGTCGATTCTAGCGCATTACAAACCCACAATTAATTAATTAATTAATGTATGAGAACGAGCGACCTCCTGCTCTGATTTTGAGAATGAAGGGGTGAGTTTGAGTGAGTGTGAGGCTGAGCATAGGTGCTTGGAGGGCTGGTTAAAGTGTATGTGGCTGTTCAGATATGCTGATCCAGGTTTATGCAAAGCTTTGTATGTGTGTGAGAGGAGTTTCAATTGGCTGTGTTTCTGATAGGGGAGTCATGAAGTTCTCTGAGAGGAGTAAGGTGTGGGTGCGGCATGGGAGGGTGATTATGAGTCTTGCTGTGGTGTTCTGGGTGGTCTGAATTCTGTGTAGAAGCTGCTTGGAGATTCGGGCATAGAGTGCATTGCAGTGGTTGAGCTTGCTTGTGATGAGCGCTTGCATGACAGTTTGTCTGGTGTGGGGTGGTAGTCATATGAAGATCTTCGTAGCACACAAAGGTTGTTGGAGGCAGGCTGCACTCACTGTATTGACCTGGACCGTCATGTTGTGCTAGTTGTCCAGAGTAATCCCCAGATTCCTGAAGTGGTCAGTGGGTGCTAGTGCTCGTCCTAGCTCTGTTGGTCACCAGGTGCCATCCAAAGGGGAAGTCATGTTTCTGAAGACCAGTACTTCCGTCTTGTCAGAGTTGAGCTTCAAGCAGTTGGTTCTCATCCACACTGCTTACATGGTCATGCAGTTGGTGAAGTTGCTTCTGGTGGTGGTTGTCTTGTCCATCATGGAGTGGATACATTTGGTGTTGCCAGGGTAGGAGATGATGGTGATGGTGATGCCTTGGGATCGAATGATGCTTGTGAGCGGTGACATTTAGAAGTTGGACAGGGTCAGGCTGAGAGACGATCCCTGGGGGACTCCAAAGATCAGATTCTTGGTCTTCGATGTTAAGGGTGGCAGGATGACTATTTGGGTTTTTCCCATGAGGAAGTTGAGTGTGGGTCCCTGAGAGTTTTTATCCACCCCTGGTGGGGAGTCTTAAGCCTTTCTAAAGACCCTACAAGAGTGACCTGTTAATTTCACTTGATATGGCCTCTCTGTTTCATGTGATTTGTGCCATATCAGGGATATTTACCCTTCCCTTTCCTGGCAAGAACCGGTGTAGTATACATGCCCCGCTTGTTTGATTTTATATTAATCATGACCTATTCGTCATAACGTGTACTTATTGATTAATCCACTTTGCACAACCAGCTTCACGCCACTTTGGAGGTGTGTGTTTTTAATTTTTTTACAAGATCATTTTCTGGAGGTGAATCCATGACAAACAAGGGACTACGCAAACTTACAACTTGCTCAGAAGCTTCTTCCACATCTACTTTCAACAGCACCTTACAAATGAGGTAAAGATAAATTAATTTACTTTCTACTAATTTAGTTTCCCTTATCACGGGATAGAAAATAATCATTTTCGTTTTTATCATCAATAACGTATTCAGGAGAAGGAAACTATCTACAGGTTGTTCAGGTAAGAAAATTCCCTTTTCCCTTCAGGTGGTAGTCCCCCACATATGGAAGAATCACACACCATACAGTTATTTTCTTTTCTCTCTTTTTTATGTTCATCACATTTGTAATCACCAAGTAAATAGCAATACTTGTAGGAAATAGCATCATTTTAATCACACATATGCCCATCACTCAATTCTTTTAAACTTTCCATTGCAGATCTTGGTTCTGCTTATTAACTGTTCATCCTGATGATGACCCTCTAATCAACCATGGATCGAAATGCTGTTGACGCTTGTTGCGATCAGACCCTTTTACAATAAATTTTCTTTGCTGTACTGAAAGAATGGACTTCTACTGAACAAAACAGCAAACCAAAATTTATCATTATACCATTGCCTTATCTCTGTGTTATACACACCTATATGTTTCCCTTTATGTCACTCACTGTGTGATAACGGGCTGAATGCATTTATGAATAAATGCACAAATTATTTGAATACACATGTATAAAAAAAATGAAATGGCTAATCATTTTTGTCCGACTTCGATGGACTCTAGGATGAACTCATTTTTGTTCCTAGATAACTGGTGATTCCACTAGACAGCAAAACTAATCAGCAGTCCCTGTTAAGTGGCTTGCATTTAGCTTCCATTTTAGTTCTTGCTTTAACTTTCTAATGGTGGTTTGCACATGTTTCTCTATTGTGAGAACAGCACTTGCACGCATTGATTCCTGATAGGCATTGTCGCCCTGTAGTCTGCACATTTAGTTCCAGGGTCGCACAAATTCAGAACATAAGGCATACTTTCTGTGGTGTAACAAGAGACGACTCTTCTGCATTAGTCTACTCAAAAAGCTGTCCTGCACCTTTGACGCAGAGTGATTAGTTTGCCGTGTTGTTATTTAAACTGCATCTGTGCTGAAGTTAGTGAGAGGTGCATTCATCACAAACTGTTGCTGTAAGATGAAGTGCCACTGTCCCCGACCTTCATCCTGAGAAGGGAGAAAGCTGTACACTTGGTGGTGCCTTTATGGATGCACTGAGCCTGACTTCCTAACATACAGAACCAAGGTATGGGGCTAGGTCACTCCAATATGCCCGGTAGATAGGTACTCCCGACATGCTCTCTTTAGCATAGAGGCTAATAAAAGAAATGAGTAACATTACCAATATTACGAACAATAACTATAATTGAATTGTTTGTATTTTTTACTATTCTAATAACGTTCTTTAAAATACTGTCTCATCTTTCTTACAATTGCAGTTCATATTTTATTTGGAATGTTTAAAGCTTTTCAATATGCGTTTGGAAATGCAATATTGTACCTTTCTTTGTTGCACTTTGGGCATGCAAGAGTAACAAACAAAAGAGTTAGGTCTAATTTTCACAATTTCCTAGGGAATCTGAGAGTCATATCCTATGTTACTGACAACATCTATAACTTTGTAGGTTTAGGACTTTAAATGTAGAACTGTGAGCTAGCCAAACAGACCAACATGTACTGATTATATGAGAAGACTTGGTCTCTGTATCATGAAGTGTTGTTGTTCGATATACACAGTCCTACTAGATTAGTAGGAACGGTATAACACCCCTCGCAGCCAGCGGATCTCAATGAATTTCTAAAGGAAGCTCTGCAGTCGGTTTATCTACTTCGGTGTCTAGACCTCTACCTGCCAGCTTCAGGAACGTCAGAAATACTCCTCCCCTGTCTGGAAAAACAACCTTACCTCCAATATTTGCTGCACTCTGCCAGGCTCAAGACAGACCCACAACCTCAAACATCAGGATACCAGATAATAGTAGCTGAGCACTCATGTTGGGTAAACACAACTGTACACCATGCAGGGGACATTCTGTCCCAACAATAATGTACTAGAGTTAATTGACCTTTGAAAGCGAGATATTCTAAACATAAAGGCTTACTCCTGTATTTTGGTAGGTTGAAATCTGCTTCCAGATTTGACTACATTTTGGCTTCAGCCAAACTATCGGGGTTTAATGTCAAATGAGTTTAGCAGGCCACAAGCAACAATGAACCCTTCAATCTTTGTCATTGAACCATTTATTTTCCTTCCTCTGCTGATGAGATTGCGATTTCCCTCTCTTTTTACTTGAACTGCATGCCATTAGGGAAGATCCAGATCACTGAGACAATATTGTGGTAAACCGTATCATTTACAAAAATATTGTGTTGAAATATCATTTGCCACAATACTTATAATGGTAACAAAATAAATGACACAAATTTCGTCCAAGGATACTAAAATATACATTTTTTAATACACAAGAGTTTAAAGTAGTAAATGTTAAATATTTTACTCTATAAATATATTAATTTATTATAATGTAATTTACATACATACCATTAACATATACCACTGTATGTAAATATATATATATTAATATATAGTGTAACATAATTATTACAAATATTTATTTTATATTATCTTTTTTTATATTTTACATTTAATACTATGAAAATGTATATATAAAATGTAACATAATTATTACAAATATTCATGACAATATTTTTTTTATAATTTACATTTATTAGTATAAAAAGGAATATATATATATATATATATAATGTAACATATTTAATACAAATATACATTTTATATATATATATATATATTTTACATACACAGTAAAACAAGAAAGGATATAAACAATTCAATAACAAAAAACATATTAAAGAGCTCTTTTTCATCTGTAAGGAGCTAACGGCACTCACAAGGACAGTGACTAAAGATCTTTTTTCCACTGAGATATGCAAATCCATCGCTGACCATTTTGTGAGCAAAGTGGAGCAGATATATGTGTCTTTTCAGCAGGGCTCAGCTGAAGAAGAAGCCTCGGCTTGCGACACCTCCCAAAGGCTCACCAAGAAATCATGTCTCAAGGAGTTCATAGTGCCTCCGAGAGAAGAATTGATCAAATTAATTATGGGTGTCCATTTGGGATCCCCCACGAACATTGCTCCTCCGAAAATTCTCAGGAATCATGTCCACCTCTTGTGGAATTACATAGGCAATTTGGCTACCCTATCCTTTCAAGAGAGTCAGGTGCCGGAGGAATGGAAACTTGCCAGGTAGTTCCTATTAAAAAGAAGGCGAACCTGAGTATCTCCCAATTGGATAACCTCCGCCCCATTTCCCTCCTACCTTTCTGTGCCAAAGTGGTGGAGAAATTGGTTAATAACCAGTTGGTCAAATTTGTAGAGGATAATCATCTTCTACATTCTTCGCAATCTGGTTTTAGGGCGAAACACTCTACAGAAACTGCCCTCCTTTTCTCCACAGAATTGCTTCGCCAGAAAGTAGATGAAGGACAGACCGCTGCTCTGATATTGCTGGACCTGAGTGCTGCATTTGATACTGTATCACACCCCAGACTTCTTGCCCGTTTGAACGAGATGGGGTTTGCCGGGCCAGCATATGAATGGATGGTCTCTTATTTGGCGGATAGAAAATTCCAAATATACTGTCCCCCCTTCAAGTCCACGTCCCGAGCCCTAAAACAAGGAGTCCTGCAGGGCTCAATATTGAGCCGTACGTAATTTAATCTGTATATGGAACCCTTGGCTCGAATGGTGGAATCTTATGGGGTGGAGATCGTATCATACGCGGACAACACTCAACTGGTGGTCACTCCATCACACAACCCAGTTGAGACGGCCGATAATTTTTCTGCTTGTCTTGCGGCACTTGCAGCTTGGATGAAGAGCAACTGCCTCCGACTTAACGGAGGGAAGACCGAACTTCTTGTGATCGGTTCCTGTCCATAAATCTGGACATCTGCCTGGTGGCCTGCTGACCTGGGTCCTATACCCACCCCTTCTAATACAGTGAAAAACTTGGGTGTTCTACTGGATACCAATCTTTCATACTCCCAGGACATTGGCAACATAGCGGGGAAATGCTACGGCATACTGAAAGTCCTACGCAAAATCTTGGACCTTCTACCTATTACAGCTAGGAAAACATTAGTACATGCCCTGGTTACTTCCCATCTTGATTATAGGAATTCCCTTCTCTGTGGCCTCAGTACTAAGAACCTGAACCAACTCCAGTGTCCAAAATGCGACGGCCAGGCTTGTTTTAAATTTGCTGAGGAAGTCGTCTTGGAAACGTGCTTTACAGATCTTGCACTGGCTCCCCATGCGGGAACGTATTCGGTTTAAGGCCATGTGCATTATCCACCGTATTGCACAGGGCAAGGGCCCGGCTTACCTCCAACGGATGTTAACTGTATATCGTCCCAGACGTCTTTTGAGGTTTATGGGCAGCATGCAGTTTTCGGTACCCCGCATCTATAAAGCACGGATGGGTGGGCGCTCTTTTAGGTTTCTTGCCAGTAAACAATGGAACGAACTCCCCATGGAGCTTCGGATGGAACCATCAGAACCAAGATTCCAATTGAAACTCAAGACTTACTTGTTCCCGGAAGTTTAGTATGGAGTCAGTGTCTAACCTTTCCTGTCCCGCCCTCTCATCATTTTGATTGGTCTTTGTGAGAAGTTCTTGTGGCAAGGCATCCTAGCGCGGAGACGCACTGTTCCTAGTGTATTCAGGCGCTTAATAAATGTTTTTATTATTATTATTATTAATTAATTAAAGCAATGAATAAAATATAACAAAAATTAAAACCCCCAAAAACACATTTAATAAAAAGACCATACAAATTAAAAATTAATTAAAAAACATTTATATATTCATATAATATAAAGAAATAATGTTATAAAATCCATCAGATCTATTTAATCAACATAATAAAAACTACTGGAGTCTAAGAATATGAAATATTCTATTCTCACTCTAGTTTATGCAATAGTAGGGAAAGTGGTTGAGTTCAGAAGGGTTAAATCTACTATTCACACTCAAGTCTCTGCAAGAGCAGGGAAATTACTAGTCCCACTTCAGGATGTGCAATAGCAAGAAAAGCGTTGGATTTCCTAGGGGTTAAGTTTGCTATTCCCACTCGAAACAGCACAACAGTAGGGAAAGCAAAGGACTTGGAGTTGTTAAATTTACTATTCCCACTCCAAACAGTGTAGCAGTAGGTAAAGTGTTGGACTTCGAAGGGGTTACATTTACAATTCCCACAACAAACAACATAACAGTAGGGAAAGTGTTGGACTTTGGAATGGTTAAATTTACAATTCTCACTCCAAATAGGGCAACAGTAGGGAAAGCGTTGAATTTCGGGGGGATAAAATGTACTACTGCCACTACAAACAGCGCAACAGTAGGGAAAGAGTAGGACTTCAGAGGAGTAAAATGTACTATTCCTACTCCAGTCTGCGCAATAGTAGGGAAAGCTTTGGATTTTGCAGGGGTCAAAAATACTATCCCCACTCCAAATAGCACAACAATGGGGAAAGTGTTGAACTGCCAAGACAATAATTTTACTATTTCAACTGAGGTTTAAGCAAGATTATGGACAATACCTCACTTTAAACACATTACATTTATGAGAAAACCCATGAATGTGGAACAAATAAGAAATTCTTAATATGAAAAAAGTATTAACATGAATATATATATATATATATATATATATATTAAAAATCGAAAAACTAGTTACATACTATTTAACAAAATTATTAATTATCGATTATTAATTAAATGCCATTCGATTGTTAATTAACTTCCCATCCAATACCCCTACAAACCTAGCAGCCTGCACCTAGAACATAACTAACAAAATAAGTATTCCATAATTTACAGTTAAAATCAACTAATAATTAATTAAATATGAATAATTGTTAATTATTAGTTAATTTGCTACCTACCCTAGACCACTACAAACCTAGGAGTTTGTAACTAAAATATAAGTAAAGAAGAAAAGTATTCCATAATTCACATATTTAACCCTTTCGATGCTGATGACGAGCTCAGCTCGTCATCACCCACGGGTGTTGTGTGCTGATGACGAGCTGAGCTCGTCATGGTGCCACTAAAATGGCATTTTCCAGCACAGGGGGGGGGGGGGGGGGGGGGGGAAACGCCCAGCAGCCATGTGGTTAATAGTAAATTAAATAATTAATTTACAAATAATAGTTAATACTAAATTATCTTCCCACCCTATACCCCTTATAAGCCTAGCAACCTGCTACTAAAATATAAGTGAAAATAAATAGTTTTCCATAATTTACATAACAAAAAATCAAATAAATAATTAGTTTACAATTAATAATAAATTGTTAAGTAATTATTACTTAATTAGTTTCCTATCCCAGACCCCTACCAACCTGGCCTTCCGCAACTATAGGAAAAATTAGTAAGTACCCCATAAATTCCATAACTAAAAAAATCTACTAAATAATTGACAATAAATAATTGGTGATTATTACTTAATTAACTTCCCACCTGATATCCCTACAAATCTAACACCCCACAAATAACATACAACGAATATAAATCAATATTACTGTGGAAAAGTCACGGTCCCTACCTCAGCGGGGAAGCATCCTCGCGCTGGATCCTGCGTGTCTAACCCCGATTGCACCTTGTTCCCGCTCCCCAGGATTTCTCCCCTCTCTCTTCCCCTGCAGGTACGACAGGAACCGATCACAACACCCAAGACACCGGAAGCAGTTTACCCTGACCCCGGAAGTTCCAGCCCCAGCTCCGACCCGGAAGATAGAAAAGCCGACGGTCCACAAGGGAGGAGGTTCCAAACAGCGGACTCGTGGCAGGAGGCGGCAAGGGAGGAACCGGAGCGGAGAGCGAGCGGAGCGGAGTTGGAGAGTCGAGTCGAGGAAGAGGAGGACGACGACGACGTTTGGTCTGAAGACTGGTGGAGCCCTCAGGAGGTGGCTGGAGAAGGGCCGCGACTCACTGGAGAGTTGCGGCGGGCCACGTGAGTAACCATCATCATTCTCCGTGTGTTCCTTGTAAATATAGTTGTTAATATTGTATAGAACATCACACCCCTGAGCACTGTCACTCTGTATATAGATATAAAGTTCACCCCCTCCCACACCTAGAACACCCTAATCTTCCCCTTCCCCCCTATCGTCTGTCTCTTCCACCTCCCCTTCCGCCCCTTCCTCACCTTCGCATTTCCGTATCATCACCTCCCGGTGTCGGTGGTGGTACACCGTAGTCCGTGAGAGTCAAGGACTAACGGCCCTGTACTTTCTCTCTTCCATAAACCTCCGAGGCCCATCGGTGCATCATACGGGACCAGACGACCCAGCCCAGCAGAGAGAGCATCGTCCTGACGACCTCAGCCCAGCAGAGTGAATCGACCCACAGTACTCTTCTGTCTGACGTGCTACTCATTCCGGACACCATCGAGGAGAAAGTTTCCCCTACCCCAGAAACTGCATATCATCTCTTGTACTTGGAGAAAATAAAACCAGCTAGCCATAGCTCACTATATCTGGCCTCTCCGCTTGTTATTCCGGTCCGCTGAAGCCCACAGTCCACAATTACATAATAAATGTCAATCATATAAATAAATAGAATTTAATAAATAACTAGCAGCCCGCCCCAGCGTTGCCCGGGGCAGAAGGGGGCTGGGGGCAGCATTTCAGGCTTGCGTGCACTCCCGCCCCGGCCCCCGCCCGCCACGACATTGTCTGTGTCCCGGACAATGTCGTGGCGGGTGGGGGCCGGGGTGGGAGTGCACGCAAGCCTAAAATGCTGCCCCGAGACCCTGAGCCTTACCGCAGTTGTTCTGGGCCAACCTCCCGCACTGGCTCCCTCCCGTCCCGTGTCCCAGAGCCTTACCTGAGCCGCCGCTCCTCCCGAGCTCCTAACTTCACAGCCGCTCCTCCTCGTCATCACGTACATTGCGGCCAGCGCTACGCCCTGGCCGTCAGCGTCGCGGCCGGCGCTACTTTCAGGGCACTACTTTTTTTTAAAGTTATATTTTTAAATTGACGTTTTTTTTTTTTCTATAGCCTATGTCCATCTGCACACCCGGAGTATTACAACAATGTATTGGGTGTGTGGATTGGCGCTGTGGTTCCCGAGTTTACCTTGCCAAAAGGTTTGTGATCTCTCTTTATAATAGTAGTATAGATTCCTAAATAATTTCCCAGCCTATATCCCCCCTACAAATCTAACAGCCCGCTACAACACTATAAATTACTATTAATAATTAAATACAAATGTCGAAATCTGTATGTAATGAAAGCTGTATTTGAAAAAAAAGTCTACCATTTAAATAAACAATAGTACCATGTAAAAATATTATATCAACTAAGACATATTAAAATAATGTACAAATATATTTTAACAACTATGGGGGTCATTAGGTTGACGGATAGACTTTTGTCCGCCCGCCATCCAATCGTATTTGGGACCGCCCGCCTATGAGGTTCCACAGGGCAAATTAGGATGCAATTGCCACCATGGCGGTCGCATTGGCCATGTTTTGTATTTTGGCGGGTACTGTGCTCTGCAGTGCCCGCAAGTCAAAACAGACACCCCACACATATCCGTGCACGACGTGGCAGGCACCATGCGGGGCCTATCACATGGTGTGGGGATCTGTAGGGGGCACCATAGGTGCCCCCCAGAGCCAAGTCCCTGGCCTAGGGGTTTAGGGGGGCCCACTACAGGGCGCCAAATCCGTTTCCGCCTGCCATTTTGCTGCAGGTTGACCACCGCAGAACGACAGGCAGAAAGAGCTATTGTAATCCCAACAGCCACCGCATTTCTGGGATTACAGGGAGGTCCGACTGGCGGTAAAATAAAGATGGCCTATTGAGACGATGGCATCGTTGTTTCCGACCGCCACCCGTCAAAATGCCGTTGTTATATGGCGGACGGAGATCCCTGGTAAGACCGCCACCGACAGACTGTCGGTGGTGGTCCTTCGGCCATCGTGATGAGGCCCTATATTACTGAAAACTATATTAAAAAACAATATCTTTATCAACTGTATTTATGCATCACAATATTTTGGTGTCACGATATTTAATTTCCGATATTTATGGCTACCTGATATTTTTAACTTGATATTTAGTCCAAACACAGAAAGATCCATGGGTCCAATGTAGTATTTGTGTAGTTCAGGCATGCTGCGTCTATGTTTTGGTAGAATGTTCACTTAACTGACATCAATTTAAAAAAAAAAAAAACAGTCCTTGCTGTTTGGATGATTTTCATCTTCAAGTTGAAGGGATATGGATGAGAATGACTCCAGGTTGGTCAGATCACTTGGTTGCTCTGCTACTCATTCTCTATGTTTTTTTCTATACCAAAATTATAATGACAATCTTCTTTCAAAATCATTTAGAACAGTTTTCTTCCACTCAAACACCAGTACCTCGGAATCACAGGATTTGAATATTACTGAAACACTGTACATTCTCAGGCAACAAACTCGATCTGTTTAAAACTAAAGCGCTCCCTATCACTAACTTTCACTGAAAAGAGCATTTGGAAAATGTGGTCATTATGTAGTCTCCTGCAGGTGTCAAGGGTCTGGGAACACACATTCTTTAAACCAAAGGAAAGGGATAATAATTCTGACAGACATTTTCTGGGGAAGGAAACAACAACATTTTGTACAAATAACACTATTCCCCGATTAAATACACATAAAAGAGGAAAATCTGAGGCGTGTTGAAAATGTTGTGGATGGGGAGGCACAATCACCCATGGTGGTATCTTTAATTCTTCGTGTCATAGGATGGGACCTTGGTGTGAATTTGACACACTGAACAAGAATACCAAAGATGAAGAGGAGCTTAGCGAGCATCCAAGATGGTCACGTGAGCACAGGGCTTCCCGGACCATCACCACTCCTCGCAATTTATCCTGAGGATATCCTGATTTCTTGGACGGATCTTCAAAGATGAACCTCGACTGAGTCCATAACTCTTTTCAGAATTGAAATCAGACTTGGGTAACCGAAATTACGGCACTTTGAACTTTCGAGGTCCACCTGGAGGCTGTGCCGGGGACTTGGCGACTTGCGGATCCGGGACGGAGTTGAACAACAACGGCAGTGGGGCCTCATTGGTGGCCGTATCTCCACTTTCGGTTTGGTTTCCGGATCCTCGCAGGGTCTGATTGAGAGACCGTTTCGCCCGGCTGGGGACCAATCCAGCCTCCACTTAGTGTCAGCATTGCCTCCTCATTTTATCTCTTTTGGGTCAACTGTGACTTTTTCTTGGCCATACGAGCCAGCCTTGTGGTTTGTTGGCGCCAGGACTGCCGGCGGCCATTTTCACCAGGTCGCGTGGGCCCCTTCGGGGAGCATTTTCCAGTATGGCGGGCAGGGGTGACGCAGAGAAGCGGAAGACCAAGACGTCTCTTCGTGGGGGACCAGTCCAGACAAATGTTATGGACCGGTACACTCAAGCCAAAGGATCCCCCGGGCTTTCCAGCCGTACCCCGGAGGACATCTGAGACGACCCTTCTGTTCCTGTAATTGTCCCTGCAGGACATTATGGGCGCCATCACCGGCACGAGGGAAACCATCGGCCAGCAGTATGAGGTTCTGGCTAGTAAAATAGACACGGTCGCCATTGATGTCACTCTGATCAGGGCCGACCTGTCTAAAACAAATGAAAAAGTCAAGTCATTGGATTTGAAGACTTCCAGCCTCACGGCCGATGTGTCGTAACTCCAAACCGAACTTGGGAATTTGAAATCGGCTAATGACCGAATGTCCCATCGGCTGGAGGATTTTGAGAACATGGCAAGACGCAACAACATTCGCGTCATAAGTGTTCCAGAAAACCCTGAGACTCACTCGGTGGACCTCCTGGTCGAAGATCTAATCCTCACCCATCTTGCCCCTTCTGGACTGAGTAAATTCTTCGCTGTGGAGCGTGCACATCGTGTCCCGGGCGGTAAGCCCAAGCCGGGCGCCCCTCCGAGGCCTATCATTGCAAAACTTTTTCATTTCAGATGCAATCTTGCAGGCATCGAGAGTGCATGGCCCGGTGAAATTTGAAAACTCCTCGTTAATTTTTTCCCGGACTTCACTCAACTTGTTCAAAGACAAAGGATGGGTTTTCAGGGGGTTAAGCGACCTCTCCGGGACCTGGGCTTGAAGTACGCTATGCTTTTCCCTACCAGGCTTCGAGTGGAATATGAGGAACGGACCTTCTTTTTCGATCGACCGGAAAGTGTGAGTGACTGGTTGGATTCCCTGCCGGGCCGAGGCGATCGGACGGAGCACCCTGGCGGTGCCGAGGGTGGTGAGCCTGCACAAAAGTGACTTTTCGGTCCCTGATCTCCGAACATTGGACGTTGCTCAGCTGGGTGCTATTTCTTTTGTATATGTTGCCCTGTGGTAGTCCACTTTTGGGTGGCGGGTGGGGACGGGCCTCTTTCCTCCTCCGGGGTCTTTTTGTAGAATGGGATTGTTAGGTCGACAGGCACACTGCATTTTGGGGTGGCTCTTTAGTCTACTGCAGGGGTGCAGGGAGGGGGGAGTTGTAACGGGTTTTAGTTGGGGGGTGGGAGGGGGTGTTTGTGTTTGTGTTTTTCTTTCCCAAGGCGGCGTATTGGTTCTTTTTCTGCTTCTGGTGTCCTGCTCTTTGTGGGGAGCCTCATGCAACATGTTTGGGAATGGGGGGTAGTGGGTTGAAGCTCATATCTTGGAATGTCAATGGTTTGGGAGATCGTATAAAACGGGGTGTTGGACTGCAATATTTACGTCGTTTGTCCCCTGATGTGGTACTCCTGCAGGAGACGCATTTAGTTGGCAATGTGTATCACGCTATGAATAGATGGGGTTGCAGATTGGTTGCACACTCCAGGGGTTCACCACTGGTTCTAGAGGGGTTGGGATTCTGGTTCGGTCTCTTTGGTCACAATGTATGTTCCCCCAGGCCTCCAGACCTCTACTTTCTCGGATGTTGGTCGGATGATGCTGATGGTCTTCTCCTTATGGGTGGGGATTTCAATTCTGTACTTTCCGGCGATTTGGACCGTCACCCCCCAGGGACCTTCCCGCTTCCCAATCATGGCTTGGTGGGTTCCTGGACACCTTTGGTCTGGTGGATTGCTGGAGGTTAATGCATCCGACGTTACGTCACTACACCTATCACTCTGGTGCTCATGGGAGTATCTCCAGGCTAGATTACTTCCTTATGCCTGCTGTCCAGTCCTCCTACGTAGGGGAAGTTAGCCACTTGGCCGGGGGTATTTCGGATCATTCTCCTGTGTGGCTTCTTTTTGATACGGGTCTGCACGCTGCGGGGCGGGTCGCCCCTATCAATCCCTGGCATTTGCGTAACCCCAAGACCCGCACCCGCCTCATGAAATCGCTCGACCACTACTTCCTGGAGAATGAGGGGTCTGTCTCGTCCTCAGTGTCCCTGTGGGAAGCCTTCAAGGCTGTTATTCGCGGACACGCCCTATCTTTAATAGCTGAGACTAAGAAAGCTAGGACTGGGGAGGTCGAGAGTCTGGAGGCTGCAATACTGGATTTGGAGGCTGACCTAGACTCAGGTGTCACCCGGGACAAACTCCACGCCCTTAGCTTGAAACAGTTTGATTATAAATCCCTTATTTATTTATTTATTTATTTATTTTTTGCACTTATAATGCGCGCAGATACCCACAAAGGGTTTCCCGGTGCAAAGATTGGAAGGCTGAAAACACAGAAAGCGCAGAAAACAACTCGTTCAAAGACCGCGATTATTTATCAAAGAGCCAGGTTTTAACGCCTTTCTTAAAGCTGGCAAGATTTTCCTCCTTACGCAGGGCTAAGGGAAGGGAGTTCCAAAGGACTGGTCCCAGATGGGAAAAAGACTTTCCCCCCATACGGGCCAGTTTAAATCTAGGAACCACAAAGTATGCTCCATTTAAAGAGCGGAGGTTGCGTTCAGGAACGTAGGGCCTAACCAGTTTTTGCAGGTACTTTGGTGCGGTCCCTGCCTTGATCTTAAACATATAGGTCAGTGCTTTGAACCGAACCCGGTTCTCAACTCTAAGCCAGTGCAGGTCCTTTAGATGCTTCGAGATCCTAGCTGTCCTAGGGATCTTACATAGCAGCCTGGCTGCGGAGATCTGGACCAGTTGGAGTCGCCTAATCACAGCTGAATTGGAGCCCAGATATAAGATGTTACCGTAGTCAAGCCTAGATGTAATAAGTGCATTGACTACGGTCTTCTGGGTATCCACAGGCAGCATCCAGATGATCTTCCGCAGCCATTTAAGGATAGTGAAGCACGTACCAGCTACTTTGTTGACCTGCTGTTTCATCGATAAAGAGTCATCGATGCATACCCCTAAGTTCCTGACTTGGGTAGCCGGGCTGGGAAAAGCACCCAGGGATGGCGGCCTTCTGACAGATGCTGCCGAAACGATGTACAGGGAACAATAAGGTAGATTGTATGATGTTGGGGATAAGGCGGGTAAACTGATTGCCTGGCTCGATAAGAAGGAGAGAGCGAATCGTGTGGTCCCTGTGATTCAAAATTCTGACGGTGTGGATGTGACTGACCCTGGCGAGATTGTGGAATGTTTTGCTGACTATTTTCGTGTGGTCTACTCCTCGGTGTCCGACAGAGATGAGGATGACTCTCACTTATTGTTGAGAGACATCGCACTGCCCTGCCTGTCTGAAGAGGATCGGGAGAGTATGGAGGCATCGTTGTCGGTCGACGAGATTGCGACTGCCATCCGTTCCCTCTGTTCTGGCAAAGCCATGGGGCCGAATGGCCTGCCCATTGAATTATACAAATTATGCCCGGACAAGGTCGCACCATATCTTCGTGATATGTTTACGGAGTCGCGTGATCTTGGCTCCCTCCCTGTTGACCAGCGTCTGGCTACTATAGTTGTAATTCCCAAGGAGGGCAAACCTTGTGACCGTTGTGCCTCATACAGGCCTATCTCCCTATTGAATGCTGAGCCGAAGATTCTCGCTAAGGTCCTTGCTAACCGCCGCCTCACTGTTATTTGTGACCTGATCCATCCGGATCAGTCTGGTTTCATTCCGCACCGGAACACTGCTCTTAATTTGCGGCGCCTTCATGTCGTTCGCGCTAGGGCGGAGCTTCTTTCCGAACCGGCCATCTTGGCTTCATTGGACGCCACGATGGCCTTTGACACGATTGAGTGGCAATACCTCTGGGCCACTCTCGAGAAGTTCGGTTTTGGTGCAGGATTTATCAGTTGGGTGAGGCTTTTATATACGGATCCGCTGGCTCAGGTTGTTGTCAATGGTAGGGTCTCCCATCCCTTCGCTCTTGGGAGGGGTACTAGGCAGGGGTGTCCGCTGTCCCCCTGCTCTTTGCTCTTGCCCTAGAACCGCTCGCGGCCTGGCTCCGATGGGAACCGTCAATAAAGGGCATTCAGTGGACCCCCGATTTTGAAGACCGGGTTTCGTTGTATGCCGACGATATTCTCTTGTATCTCACTTCCCCTCGCAAATCCCTCAACGTCCTCTTTGACGTCCTCGCTTCTTTTGGCAAAAACTCCGGTTTGATTATTAAATGGTCTAAATCGTGTGTCTATGTCATTTCTGGTGGCCTTCCTCCCTTGCCGACTAGGTTCCCCATTCAAATTTCACACTCTGGCTTCAAGTACTTGTGGGTCTACGTATCGTTGGACTCGGCTGTCCGCTACGAGCATAATCTCCTTCCTCCTCTCCGTCGCTTGAAGCTTGACTTGGCTCGTTGGCGTAGATTGCCGTTGTCACCACTTGGTCGAGCGGCACTGTTTAAAATAATGTCCCTGCGTAGATTGCTCTACGCACTTCAGAACTCCTTTGATATTATTCCGGCGACCTACTTTCGGGAGGTGGAAGGTTTACAGAGGAGACTTGTTTGGGACAGTCGCACACGCATCGCTCTCTCAAAACTAACTCTCCCCTGGTATGACGGGGGCATCGCGCTCCCGGACATCAGGAGGTATTATTGGGCCTCCCAGTTGTCCGCCATCAACCATGCTACGTATGCACCCGGCCCGAATCCGGCGTTTGCGATGGATAAATACCTGTTGCCTGGTGGCGACTTCAACAGAGCACTCTACTCTCGGACGGCGGGGAGGAACCTAACGGGACCCACCAAGATTGCATTGCGTGTGTGGAAGGATGCCAATGTGGCTATGGGGTGGAATGATCGACTGACGCGAGCGACCCCTTTGTTTGCTTCGGAACGATTGGGATGCCTCTGGACGACGAAAGGTTTCGAGAACTGGGACACGATTGGCATTAGTAGAGTGGGTGATCTTTGGGTGAAAGGTGCGGTCAAATCCTTCGCGGTGCTTCAGAGTGAGTATGAGTTAAATGAGCGGGAGTTCTTCAGATATGCACAGGTGCATCACGCTTTGCTGTCGGTCTTCACGGCCGGTACCACGGTCCCTGAATCTTCCCCGCTTGAGGACCGTATACTCGATGGTCATCTGCCCGATAGTATGATTTCCTTGATTTATAAGAAATTAATCAACAATCGGGCGGATATCCTTGTGCGTCTTAGGGAGGCCTGGGCTGGGGACGGGTTGGAATTGGACAACGAGGACTGGCAGTCCGCACTATCCTCCCCGAAAGAGGTCGCCATTCTGGCCCGTCTCCGTCTCGTCCAGCTCAAAATTCTTCACCGCGTGTATGTGACGGGTCCTCGTTTGGTTGCTATGAGTTTTTCTTCGGATGGGTTCTGTAGGCGCGGTTGTGGAATGAGTGCCACCTTCCTTCATATCCTTTGGGAGTGCCGTGATGTCGCTGCGAATTGGAACCGCGTGCATGCTGTAATGGAGTGTGTCACTGGGATCGCTCTGTTGCCTAAGGCTCGAAGATGTTTGTTGAATGTGTGGGAGCCGAATGACTACAACGTTGCCCAGGCCCGGTGGACGGCACTTGGGAACATGATTGCCAAAAGGGATATTGCGCAGCTTTGGGGTTCCCAACGGCCTCCCACCGTGTCAGTATGGAAGGAGAACATGGATTAGTGCATGTTTAGAGAGAAGACGGTATATTTGGCTAGGGGCAAGCCTAGGGCGTGGAGTAAATTTTGGGGCCAGTGGAACGCATACCGATGGAACATCTGTATGACCCCCTCCGAAGACATCCCGGACATTTCCCTGTCCCCCTGACCTCTGAGTTCCTTGACTACTGTATTCTTTTGCTGATTGTCCTGACTTCCCCACTGCCTCCCCCCACCGGTCATCTCTATATTCCTCCTGATTCTCTATCCGGTATGGTAGGTCTCCCCCACCTGAGCTCGACATCTTCTACAATGTTTCTCGCCTTGAGTTTTGTTCTTTTGTTTTTCTCTTAGTTCCTTTCTAAAAAATTTAAAATATTTTGTATCCTGTATACCTCCTGAGTTGCCGAACATGTATCCTGTACTTCTGCTGGACCTCTAGGGATCAGCCGCTGCTTTTTGACGCTACATAATTGATCTACATGCACTAGCGGCTGGCCCCTGTGGTTGTAGGCCCATATCCGTAATGACGTTGTTTTGCACAATAAAGTTTTTATAAAAAAAGAATACCAAAGATGCTAGAAGGTTCACCATCGCCTGGTGGTAGTCTACGAAAGACTGTGGCTAGCCCGCCATCAACAGCCTGTCATCGAGGTAGGGGAAGACTGGTATTGTTGATTGCTGTGGTCCTGCTTCCTTATCTCCGAACAGATGAGTGCCATCAAATGGTATGGCCATTAACAGTTCTTGGTTGTCATCTAAAATGCAGAAGGATCTCGTCAATGTGTTGTGCCAATGCATGGCGCTGGTAACAACAGCCCTGCCCAAGCAATCAGTAGTGTGCAGTCTAGAACAAATGGTATACTCTGCTGCATCCTGACCATCTGCACTACATTTGCACAAAACTCTTCTGGAACCATCGGCAAAATCTCACCGACCTTATCCCACAAAGCATTTGAATAGCATCCATTGACCAAGATAAGGGCTAGGTCGGTGGCAGAAAACACTTGTTTTTAGTGCCTCCATTTGTTTAGATTCTCTGTCAGTAGGAGTCGTAGGAAAGGAGTCTGGACAACCAGGCTTTACGGGTGTGTTGCTCAGGAGAACTTTCCTTCCTGAAGGTCAGGAAGGAAAGGTCTCCTGGGCAGCACACCTGTAAAGTCTGGTCACCTGCCTATTTGCCAGCGGGCAAAAGCCAGGTTTGCCCAAGAGGCCCATCAATGTGTCAGTGAGTGAAACGGAGAAGCGACTCAGTAGATGCCAATCCAGGCTGAAGAACACCGGTCAACATTTGTTCTATTTGTTGTAGGCTCAGACCTTTGGTCACATGCTGGAGGACCACACCATAAGAAGCTGCTTCCTCAGTTGAATGGCTGGATTGGAAAACTCAAACCAGTGTCAGGACAGGAATACAGACCACAAGTCTCATACAAATCCATGACAAGTTCATGTCATCATCATTTTGGTGATCATCTCTATTGTCAGATCAAAGATTATGTTACCTTTGGTCAGACAGATACTGAACCAAACAAGTTGTGAAGGGCTTGTGGATGAGGTCTGATATACGGGAAGTGTTTTTCGGTCCAAATTAGGCCGAATCGGTTGTGGCATATGATGCAGCTGCAGTCGAGGTCAAGTCCGATTCATTTCGGACTAGGACAGTACAATCGGGCATTTCTCCTGCATTGGCGGAGTTGGGCTAAAGTCAACATGGCAGAAACCGGTGTGAGCAGTATAAAGGTAACTGAAGTAAAGCTGGGTCTAGTGTGCAGTGGGGACAAAAGGCAGAGATGGCACAGAGGATGGATCTGCCAATGGAACCAGAAAGGAGGCCTCCTTGGTTCCTTGGGGCCTCAAGGCACGCACGAGGGAGCTGGAAGGGTGCTAAATATGCACACCATGGCTTCTCTGAAAATCTCAATCTGCTGCATTGCCGCCAACAGACCTTGAAACACAGAGTACATTGGGACAATTGAGGGATCTGTTCCTCGGGAGAGGATCAGGACGAAGATCGAGAGGCCCCTGGATGTCCTCAGGATGACAGTGCTGGGACAAGGAGGAATCCAGCTTCTAATTCTTCCTTTTCTTTTTCTTGGACGTATGTAAGTACTTCATTTTGAAGGAGGATAACTTGCAAGGACAGCGCTGAGAGTGGATGTGGGGCCCGTGCACTGGACTTTGACAGGGAGCGCAACTTACATGTGTTCAGTGACATACAGTTTGGCTTTGCAGTCCAGGATCTTCTTGGGATTCATGCAGGTAAAGAACCGGCAGGCCCTGGAGTTGTGTCACCGATATCTGCTAGTAACAGTCCCCACAAGGCTTAAACCCTGTGGTTTTAGGTAGGGACAAATTACATTGCACACTGATGCAACATTTGATATAAAAACTCATCAGGGATGAGGTAAAAAATTAGGAAGCGAGCTCCGGATATGGATCGGAAGGTGCAGAAAGAAGAGAACTGAAGTCAGTGAGCAGTGTTGGCACATACCTGCAGCACCACTGCCCTGGCTCCTCAGCCTGCATATTGGTGGAATTGAGGGTAGAGGCATGGAGGCCTCTGCTGCTGAGGGGATCCGTGCTTGCTTCCTCCCTGACTGCCAATGCTGCCGCAGGCCCTGGAGCCATATCGGGCCTGGGGTGACACTCCCTCTGTGGTGCTAGCAGAGGCTACTGGAGTGGGTGGGGGGGAGTCGAGAAGTGATCTACATATTTACACCCTTTGGCAGGCGAGGAGTGCCCGTGTAGAGTGCTCCTGCATCACATTTGGTTTCACAGTGGGCTCAATGGGGGGCTTCAGTATAGTGGACTAAGGGTGCTCATTTGGGATGCTGGTGTGCTGCTGTGGCTGCCACGGCTCAAGATGGGGACACGGGGTTGGTTTCGGCCCAGGCTCCTGTACCAGACATGTGAACTTGTATGCACTGTTGTGGCTGGTGCTGTGTCTCCTAGGCATCATTGAATGGCCAATCCGGCTGCAGGAGTTGGATGAAGCATGAGGGAGAAGAGTCTGGATCCTAGTCATTGTGGTCACATCTTGGCCCCCCGGCGAGGACTCCTGCTATTGTCCTTCTTGGACCCTCCTGAACGCTCCACAGCCCTGGCCTCGGTGGGGAAACTCAACTCGCTTCACTGACCTTTAGACTCTACCCTTGCGCACAGAGGATGGATCGCGCTGCAGTGCTGTAAAACAAACTGAACACTATGCAGGCGGCAATTTAGGTGGCTACTGAGCACTCTCGCACATCATTGGAAGCCCAAATAGCCACCATGGCTATGGATTTCACACTGCTACATGCTGATCACCGAAAACTTGTGTACAGGGTAGACACGGTGGAACAAAATATTGCTGACTTATAAGTTCAATTCGCACATTCATCAATGCAGACACTGATGGAGCATACTGATGTCTTGGAGCGGAGGGACGAAGACGCTGAAGGTAGATCGAAGTGAAAAAATGTTCGAACTGTGGAACTCCCTGAGAGGACGCAGGGCAGAGATGCTATACAACACCTGGAGCGTTGGCTGTGGGATTTGCTTCCCCACACACTTTCTCGCAATATTTCACCACTGAACAGGTGTACTGAGTCCCAGCGAAAAAAAAGTCCCCGCCTGGAGCCAATCTTCGACCAGTGGTATTCTGGTTACTCCATTTCCGTGACTGAGACTCCATCCTGCATGAGACCAGGAAACTTCCTGAGATAAAAGTGGACAAAGCACAAATAATGAGCTTTCCCAACTACACAATCACAGTTCAATGGCACAGCAGCACTTTTCTGTGGGTGAAGCAACGTAATTGCTACTGTTCCCAGCACATCTCAGAGTGGTAGCATGCAGCACCATGCATTTTTTATTCACCTGCTGAGGTCTGGCACTTGCTAGGATTCTACGGCGCTCAAGCCACTGACATGTCGAGATCTGGCACTATTGAATATAGGGTGCGCACTAGAGGTCTCCTGCGCCACTCTGGCCACACTTGCCTTCAACCCCAAAGTCTATGCCTAACAGGGACAGATCATTACAGAAAGCCGCAGAGCGTTGCAACAGACCACTGCCCTCACAGAAGAAATGAGACACTTGAGCTCTGCAGATGATTTACCACAATCCTCCTGTGATACGAGTTCTGTAGCCACCTGGCCCTCCAGGGCCCACTCTGTGCCCACACTCCACAATCAATGACATTTTTGATCTACCCTCTGCCTTACCTATTGTTCGCCCATCACGTGCAGCATGAAGCATGATTACACAGGACCAGCCTTAACCCCTTGTGCTCTGTAGCCAAATGGAAAACTGAATTGCTATGCTCCTTCTCTTTATACTTTGTACTAACTCTTCCCTCCCTACTTTCCCCCACAGGGAACATTGACGCAGCTGAACTGCCTGAAATAGCTCATTACTTTATGTAGGAAGCCAACTTTGATCGCACTAAGGGGATTAACCGGCTTTTGTTTCTGAGCTGGTCTCCCTTGAAAAACGTTTTTAATTGGTACCTAAATGTTCACTTCAGATTGGTTTGGGTGGGTACTCAGTTAGCGTATGGCACATCTAGCATTCATTGTTCTTTTGTTGTTATCTTATTCAGTTTTCTTATTTCAGTTTTACGAATGCTACCTGGTCTCCTTGTTCTTGCCATTCCAGCTGGTGAGCCATTGCCGCTACTCATGCATGATGATTCATATCCATTGCCCATACCTGTCCTTCCCCAACATACATCAACGCATGTCATCTATTAAAGTAATAACTTGGAATGTGCACGGAATACATACCCCTGCACGAAGATATGCCATTTACTCAGACCTTAAGCGCCACTCAGTCCATGTCGCTAAACTGCAAGAATCCCATTTGACATGCACTGTGGTGACCAAGTTACAGTGCTGCTGGCATGTAAGATGTTCACCTCTGATTTCTTCTCCCAGGCCCAAGGGATTTTGATCCAGGTGCACCCAGGGACGTCATTTAATCCGGATGAGATGGTCACTGACCCGGAGGGCCGATGTTTTTGTGAAGTGCACAATAGATGGTCGACATGTCTTGCTGGGAAGCATATACCCCCCCAACACGACTAGATACAATAACTGCATGCGCACTCTGGGGTTCTGTCGCATTGGGGTGGAGTCCCATGGGTATTAGGCATAAACTTTTATAGTGTGCTAGATGTCGCCTGAAGCGCTCATTCCCTCTGAAGACCCATATGACTGCCTTCTTGAACACCCAGGCTCCCAAAAACGGGTTACAGGGTTGGTAGTTATTGGACGTGTGGTGCAGCAGCTATAAGACTACCTGGGTGCATTAACTTTTATTCTACGCCTGATGCTTTACACATGTGGATTGACAGGCTGATTGGCACACTGAGCCTGGCCTCCTGTGTCACACATATTGATTACCTAGGCTGCACCCACTCTGATCACAACCCCTAATATCTGCAAATTGGGTGGAACTCTGGCACATTGTGTGTGACTTGGTTTAGCAGACGAACTTGTGGGTACTTAGGTTCTATGTATTTCTTTTCTAGTTTTGATACGAAAGTGGAGCCCGTAGCTGAGTTGCTCATGCATGTCAGCCCTTGTTAAGAGATGTAGTCCAGTACTGGAGCATCTCCTCTGGAACGTCTATGTTTAAAGAACAATTGATGGACAGAATGTAGGAACAATGTCATACATTCACCCCAGTACAGAGATCTGGGCCTACATCAATTGTTGTTTTGCTCACCATGCCATTCCAGTTTAAACCCAGCCATACTCAAATCAGTTTAGACCCTGCACCCAATGGGAACAGTCCAGCCCGAACTGCCAGGCCAGGTCTTACGTGGACTGGAAACAAGCATCCTATGACTGGTTTTGAGGGTTCACCCCTCACCAGCCAGGATAGATTGAGGCCAGTGGCATGGAGAGCATGGGACCCATGTCTGGGAATACCCGTCCCACTCGGGGAGACAAATGCAAAAAGAACAACTGATGGATGGATTGTAGAACAATGTCATACATTCACCCCAATACAGAGATCTGGTCCTAAATCCATTGTGTTTTTGCTCACCATGCCATTCCAGTTTAAACCCAGCCATATGCAAATCAGTCTTGACCCTGCGCCCAATTGGAATAGTCCAGCCTTAATGCCAGGGCGGGTCCTTCCTTCGACTTGGGCTATTAACGCTGGAGCGGGCCTTTAATGGTCGGTATAGTCTTCTACGGCAGGCTATAAGACTATATTAATGTTCTACAGATTCCCGTACCGAGTCCCGCAGTGCCAGATCCAGAAAGACGATCTTGTGAATATAACATGTATGGAAATGTGCTCGGGAAGAGCGCCCACGTCGATTACTAGAGACGCTGGGTCATGGTCTGACAGAATCTGGGTGCCTATAGTCTATAGAGGTCGTTATGCTTAGTGGCTAAAGAGATCAGGATATTTCCCTCGAAATATCTATCAAATTTAAGTCGAGTAACCCCTGGGTCTGTTAGGGAGAAAGGGTGTGTGTATTGTAGTGCATTACTAAGCGATCAATTGGGAATTCAGGGCTGTGTTGAAATTTTCCCCAATAATCGGATCAGCCCAGGTGAAGTATGCTATCAATATAAGCAGTGAGCTGGAAAACTCCTCCTTATTGTCGTTACGGCCATATAAAGAGTTAAGTGTAATCGAATATGTGCCTAAACAGACTCTCAACCCCATTGCCTACCATCTCTGTCTGTGTATGTCTGATCAATGGTTATACCTAGGGCAGGTCCCACTTGACAGCCACTTCTGTGATCATGGTAGAGTGGCTCGCTTGAAATTGGAGCAGGAACCAGTATGAGTGAAGCCTCTTAGTGTCAGGCAAGATAGTGTGTCTCTTCAATCACAGCAATATCTATCTCTTTAATGTGAAGCCATTTCAAAAGTGATTTCCATTGTAATGTTTCAAAGAGACTATATTAAGTTGGTGCATCTTTTAAGAGTGAGGGTAAAGTAGCGGTGGTGATTGGTGGGCCAGTCCTCTTCTTGACAACATTACTATTGCCCCACTGAGGGCTCTCGGCACTCATGCCAAATCTGTCAAGGGGAATTGTGCACACGCTGGGATAATAAATGAGGTAGGAAACAACAGCAACAGAACAAAATCTTTACAACAATAACAGAACATCACCATAAACAAATAAATAAACAAGATACAGTGGCTGAGTGGTACACATCAGCAAAAAGGAGAGGGCAGTTCACAAGCTAGCCACAGGTAGCCTACCCGTCCACCGGACAAACGATGCAAAGGATATGAAAGCAAGTTTACGTAGGTCAGAGGGTGGCCATTGTAGGAAAGGATGGAAGGTACGAGTAGTATACTCCGGCTTAGAATAGGTAGCGGAGCCAGGGACACGCTTTAGGAGAGGCGAATCCCCCCAGTCTCATCAGCCGGTGCCCTCCGAGAGCAGATCCGATCTCTGCTCATGCCACAGTGCAGCTTACTTAAATACTCCAAGTATTTTCCTCGCAGCAACAGCCGACTCAGCCCAATTCACGGCGACTCCGGTATCCAGCGGTCTCTTGCAGTTAGCCAGCAGAACCTGACAGACAGGAGCCCCAGCTCGGGAGCTCTGGCGAGCACTCTATTAAGGGTCCCCTCCTAGACCACAACCCCACCTCCTTTTTCTAGGTCATTATAAAGATTGACTAAAACGTAATTCTCACTTCTCAACTCTCTCTCACATATTTCATTGACAGGACACCAATCCTATAGCACTGAGTTTTTCAAATGTATAAACTGTTAAAACGGTGCTGGTTCATTTTGCTCACCTTGTTCTCTTTCTCTGCGTTTGTTTCTGTCACAGGAACAGAAACAGGCATTAACAAAGGTGCCACCAATGGATTTTCCAACGGTTGTATGCTTCCCGGAGAAATCAATTCAGCCTCCTGCAGCATCTGTACACTTTGTGTACTCAACCTGTCTGCACTGCACAGCTAAAGAGGCAAACCAAAATCAAAGACACCTATTAGGAAATATTGTTGTTAAGTCTTTCGCTAAAATATAAACCTCTACACGCTAAGCTTCAAATACAGTATCCTTTAAAAGTCATTTTTGGTCAGAAAGTCCATGCAAGGTATATGTAACATAATTGCAGAGTTATGTGCTCATTTCTTTAAAAGCTAAATGTCAAAGAACAAAATTACTTAAAATCTGTGTGCCCAGTATTAATCTGATTACTACTTGGTATAGTATCTTTCTAAATTAATTTGGTGTATATACTTTGATGCTCTGCGTAGTCTTTACTTTTGTGTGCATTAGTTATCCTTTTTCAAAGTAAAAGCACTGTCAGTGGAATTAGTTATTGGGTGTTATTATGTGTGTTAAGAGCTCTGAAGTTCCATCTCGCTTCACCTCACTGAGGGAGACTTGGACTGCTCTGACATCGCTACCTTTAGAAACAAGTGCTGTCGATGTGTGCTTGGTTTCCAACTTGGGGTGACAATAGTATAGCGACCCCCCGGGGTGACAACAAGGCCATGTGAGTCAAAAAGGAAGATGACCCAAGGCGAATAAAGAACACATTTGCATGAAAATGTTTTAAGTCAAAACCATAAGTGTTTAATAATAATTTAGTAATCATTACAGATAAGGAAAAAGGTCGTTTGTCAGTTTAAATCAGTATCAATATAGCTCACAAAACAGAAGAAGAGTCTATGTAAGTATAAAGTCAAATAAAATCCAACAGAGGGACTGACCAGTATGAAAGGAAGGAAAGGAAGGAGAGGTCTAGGTCTAAATCAGATAAACAGACTGTTATAAAACCTGCCTTCTTAGAAGCAAGCAAAAGGTCCGCAAAACATCTAAGTGCAAAGTCAGCAAGAGATTCAACATGATGTCTGCATAGGGAGAGTGCGGAAAAAGCTATGAGCATTAAAAAAAATAACAGGCTGTCATAGACTCTGCATTCTTAGAATCGAGCAAAAGGTCTGGCATACATCCCAGGAAAGGTATATTTTATAGGTTCGGAGGAGTAGGACATCCTGCTCTCAGCATGGTTTGAAGTGACATCATAGGGTTCAACTAATAAAGTTACATGAGATAAACCAATCAACATTGCAGAAAGTATGTTACATACATTAGGCCACGTTTGAGCCCACCTAAGATATAAAATAATAATGAGCCCCTTTACTTTACATTCATGGGAAATGACAGTGAACAATAAACCATTAAAAATGAATAAACACATAGTTGTCGCTGCAGGAAGCAACAGCACTTATTATTATAACATTTCAAAAACATATTTGGTAGGACTTTCTTCGAAAAACAAGTTAGATACAATATGAGAAACTGCACCACAAAAAGAATCCAATTTCAACTATTTTCTGTTAATGAAAAAAGACTCCAGCAGGCCCTTAATCTCGAAGAATAAAACCGAAATTAGTTTTGTAACTGCAAAAGTGCATGTATCTACAGACAGTGTAGGCCTGGTTATCGCAACTTGAGACCAGGTTATGCTAACTTTAGCACATATGAATAAGCATTATTTTAATTAATGAATCTAATATAATAATCCACCTTCTTATGATCAATTTTAGTTTCTTCAACTTCATCTTCTCAAAGGCTTTTAGTCCATCATACATTTTCGATTTGATTTAATCAAGTTCAATATCTACTCTTTGTCTTTATCTGGTCATCGTCTTCTTTTCCAATCACATTTCAATGTATCTCTCGGACAAATAACTTCAATAAGTTTCAGTAGAAGAAATATACCAATTAAACTGAGAATATTCATAATAATAGGGGTTAGCATCTTCCTTAATATATCACCACTTAAATCTCCAATCCATTCAGCCATCCATGCAAATCATTTACCAATGTTATTGGACAATTATCAAATATATAACCCCTCCTAACAATATCATTATAGATACAATCACTCATTACAATCATTTCAGAAGTTTATCATTCATCATGTTTCTCATGCATAATACAAATAACTCCTTTATTCTCTTGATTAATTGTAAATAAAAGCTGTATCTTTGAATTTCTAAATATCTTCGAAACTTCTTCTTGTAATTGAGCCTCTCTCAATTCACAAATTTTTACTCTTTCCTTAAAATCTCTATTAAAATTATTCTCCACATCAGTAAACCTACACACACTCTTTTTGTAAATTTGGTTAGATCCTCGTTTTAACATAATAGGTATATCTTTTTTGTTAACAGAGGTTACGTTCTTAATATCTTGTAACCAGTTAAAAGGCAAATCATATTCTGTTTGTATTCCGCCAATAGATCCAGCTCAAACAAAATTGACAAATACCTGGGCAGTAGGTCCTGTTAATATAGATGACTATAGGTCATATTTTACTCCTGCAATTCCCTCACCTGCTGGAAGGGCGAGGGGTGGGATTGTAACACCCTGCAATTTCAAGTTTTATCATTTTTTAATGAATGTCAATATTTTAACATGTTACAACTTAAGGGTCCAGAAGGTGACACCATATTATTGATTCATTTCTATAATAATTATTTGGGGGTGATATGTACAAAGTTGTTGCATTAGTGGAGGAAAATATGAATAAGTTAATTGGTTTTTGTAAAAAAGATCCAACAGTATTGTGGTTGGGCGATTTTAATGTACACCCCTGTCCTCTCACCTCAACCTGTGTGTGGTCTACAAGACAAGGATGGAGGGGGTATTATACACTTTTACCATAACCAATATGGCAACGCCCTAAATAATTATCACCAAAGACCTGGAGATCATGAACCCCACGTCGGAATCTACTGGTTCCCTGCTTGAAACCTTTCGCTCTACCCCATACAGATCAATCGATTTTATAATAGCTTCTACTATGTTGGGAGGAGCGTTTAGTAAAGGAAATGTTGAATTTCTTTGTTATAGTGATTATGCGGCTGTAACTTGGGTTATGAAATGGTTAGATATTCATGGCCCTAACTTTTCTCACATAAAACCCACTATAGCTAAGAAGAATGGGATAACTCTTAAATAGGAGGGCATTGACCAGGCTATTCTTATTCCCCAGGTTGTGTCTAGCAGAATGAAGGAAATAGAAATATGTTTAGATCCGATTCAGGACCCCAGGCTATTATTGAGGCATTTGAGGCTATTTTGCAAGAGCTTAAAAAGAACCTTTTTAAGAGTGGGGCTCTCACAAATCCATAGGATTGAAATGGTTTCATCATAATTGTACTAAAGCACTTTCCCACCTACATCGATTACTCAAGAGTGTACCAAGAAATCTCACCCTTGTGAAACAGGCCTGACAAAGACAGAGTAAAGATATTAAAAGAAGAAACTTGGGGAAAATTACTGAAAGCCTCAGTTACAAACAATGCAAGGGACTTTTGGTCAACGATCAATGCACAATTTCGAAACTCGAATTCTGATCATAACTTGGACACACATGTGGATGAGGACTCATGGGTGGAACATTTTTGTAAAAATTTGAATGGTTTGGGAGAGGGTAACGGAGCGGCCGATGAGGCGCCTGCCCCCCCCCCCCCCCATCTAATATTGAGCTCACTTTTAATCTTATGGAGATAGGTGCAGCCTTGGCACAATCCTCCAGCAATAAGGCACCGGGTACAGATGGCACCCCAATAGATTTCTTCACAGCTCGCTCTGATCTGTGGGGACCCCTACTTACAAAAATGTTCAATGTAATAGCCAAAGAGGGACCGCCAACATCTTGGCATGAAGCAGTTTTAATTCACAAAAAAGGGGATAAACTAGTCCCCAGAAACTATAGGCCAATTTCCCTCCTTGATAGCACGGCTAAACTTATGGGAAGAGTGCATTAAATAAATTGGAGACATGGGCTCTGCCAAACAATATTCTGATCCCGGCACAATATGGCTTTAGAAAAAGAAGAGGCACCCAAGATCAGTATCTGAACTTGAGTTTACTCATAACTAAGTACACCCACGCTAAGCAAGGCAACCTATATCTGGCCTTTATGGACCTTAGCACAGCTCTTGACAGTGTATCCCATTTCCATTTATGGAAGATCATGAGGCAAATGGGGGTAGACCTTGAAAATATCACCTTCATAAGACAATTGTATTCGAGGAACAAAGCATGTGTAAGGTATGGCAAACAGGGTGAGTGCACTAGATGGTTCCCAGTTACTAGAGGCGTTCGACAAGGGTGTGTTCTTGCACCTTTTCTGTTTTCGCTCAATACAAATGGGGTGGACTCACGACTGCTCGAATCAGCCATAGATGTATCCAGAATAAATAAGATGTGCATCCAAATTTTATTGTATGCAGATGTTGCAGTTTTAATTGCGCGCACAGGGAGGTCGCTGCAGAAACTGACAAATCTCTATGTAGAATTTATGAAACGTTTGGATCCCCAAACAAACAAATCCAAGTCATTTGTTTTAATTGCAGGGAAAAAGCTGACCCCCCCCCCATCTTTTTTATTCCTAATTGTAAAGTGGTGCAGACAGAGATATTTTCCTGTCTAGTGGTGACTTTTGACTATCAAGCGTCCTGGACATATATGGTGGCAAACCACGGGATCATGCTTGAAAAGAGTACAACCCCCATTTGCTCCTTTTCAAAAAAATTGGGAACAAGAAATCCAGACATTTTAAGGAATGTCTCTATGGCCGCCAGTAGGTAATATGTATATATATATCCAAGCTCCAGTTTGTACCAAAAAATCCCAGGGCACTCGTGGGCGGGTGCTTCAGCACGCCGGTACCGCGTGTTAATATTCAGGCTCGGAACTTCGTTTCCCCTCCATAAACAAAGCAAAAAGCACTCCGTGGTATAGCGGTCAAAGTTGTTTATTCCAGCAACAGCAAAGTGTGCACCGACGCGTTTCGGACACCTAGTCCTTCGTCAGTGTTTCAACATCGCGTGTAGTGAGGTGGCTGTATTTGAGTACGTCATTGCGACTTCCACATTGAAAGCGATGACGACTCATACACTCTAGTTTCACATGCAAATCGGGCGGCCATGATAGTACTGTGACATACAGACATCAACATATTGGGACGCACTTTACATACAGCGCAAAAACCTCCAATAACAACAGTAAAGCTGTGTATCAGCATTTTGGCCACCCTGAGCCGGTATTCATTTCTACAATAAAACTGTGTATAGGCATAACACCAGCTGTCAATTTGCATGATATAACACTCTAAGACCCTTTATGTAATTACTCAGGACAGAAACATTATCATTTCAATTCATAGCAGGATTATCAGAGGTAATTATCATCATATCTATATAATCTCATTCACCTCAACGATAAAAATTAGAATCAGCAATAATTGTCATAAAGCAAAGTAAAGAAAAGAAAAGAAAGCAATGGATACAATGTACAGGTCAATATCCTCAATTCATTTTAACTCATCTGTCCATTATTTACCCAAATGTAATGTTAATTCCTCCCCACTGTTCATACCTTGTGGGGTCTAGGTTTCTAGATCAATAATGTAGCGTGACTCAAGTTTTCGCAGCTTCAGAAGCCTATCCCCACCTCTGGGTTGTGTTGGAACGTGATCTAGCCCCCAATATTGTAATAGATCCCTATTACTTTGATGTACTTTGGCAAAATGGCGGGCCACAGGATATGTCACATCTTTATTTGTAATCGCCTGTTGATGTTCCAAAATCCGCAATTTTACGCTCTTGATTGTGCTGCCTATATATTTGAGGCCGCATGGGCATGTCAAGCAATATACAACAAATTGGGTCGAGCATGTGATAAACTTGTTGATTTCTCTACCACTTGGTAGGCCCGGCACCCTATAGGTGAGTACTCTTCGGATTTGCTGTGTACTGCGGGAGGCTGACGAGACTCTTTGCCTGTCCCCGGATCTTTGCTTCGGATCTTCCAGCGACTTGCCGGACCCGCTGCGAGGGTCCCGCTGCGGCCGTGGACTCCCTGTGTGGCGCTGGTGGGGAGCCTTACATCTAAAAACCTATTTCTTCACCGGCAGGGCTGCAAGCAGCCTAGCAGGGACTCCATTGCCCAGGAGTCCCTGCGTGCTACACCTGTGGCCGCTCTCCCTGCCGGCAACGCCCCCTGACTGCAGATTTAAAGTGCAGTGTTTCCTCTGTCAAGCGGGAAACCTCTTCGGATTTGCTGTGTACTGCGGGAGGCTGACGAGACTCTTTGCCTGTCACCGGATCTTTGCTTCGGATCTTCCAGCGACTTGCCGGACCCGCTGCGTGGGTCCCGCTGCGCCCGTGGACTCCCTGTGTGGCGCTGGTGGGGAGCCTTACATCTAAAAACCTATTTCTTCACCGGCAGGGCTGCGAGCAGCCTAGCAGGGACTCCATTGCCCAGGAGTCCCTGCGTGCTACACCTGTGGCCGCTCTCCCTGCCGGCAACGCCCCCTGCCCTGCCCTATTTCATAGGTGGGAACATCCGCGTCGCGGGAGCGACCGGGGCGAAGACCGGGCAAAGATCGGGCCGTTTGAGGCCGGCAGAGTCCGGCCCGGGCCCACCCCCCCTGGCCGTTTGGAGGCACCTAAGGTAGGCGGCGGCCCTTACCATACTAACCTTTGCCTTCTGGTTTTGCAAGGACGGATTAAAAATAACTGTGAGATCTTTCATCCTACCTACATCTTATAATGCCCTTAAGGTCAGGTAAAGAACGAACAGTCCAAATCCATACCACCAAGGGAGTCGTATCTGGCCCCCTTGACGCCTTTATCACACGGGCCACGGGGATATTGGAGAAGGAAATTGCCATGGTCGAAAAAAGACTCTCCCTTGACCTTATCAGCGGAAAGCGCTCTTCGCTGGGGGGATTAGCCACCATTACCAGCCCTGTACCACATGCCGCTTATAATTGTGTTCAAACCTCTTCTACGGACGCGATCGTCCATCTAGAAAGCGTGGGGGTGAGTCCAACTGTCCCTATCCTGGAGGTAGATGGGTACAGTACAGATTACTCACAAGCTAGCCAGGGGGGCGATTTACAGACTAGCGGGGGGCTCGAACCTAGCCAGATATCTGGATACCTTCCCCTTAATGTCTTTAACACTGCTGAAACTACAGATTCTCCAAATATAAATACTGACCTTAATAACAAAAAGAGTAAGCACGATTCTAGACTGTCGGGGGGGAGAGAGCGAAAGATCCCAAAAATAAACGATGCCTCAGACAAAGGGAGCCAGGGCTCTGAGCATCCTACTGACTCACAAAATCCCTCTGTGTTTTCTAATATGTTGTGCCCTTCCCTCACTACATTGGGCTCTTCAAACACTTGCCCTTTGTGCCTTAACAGCGACGAAATACTGTTAGTAAAAATGGAGGCCATGTTCAAAACTTTATTACTACCTGTTTTGGAGCGGGCAAGGCTAATGACCTCAAAAATTGACAGCATGGAGGCTATAATTAACTCAAACCATGCTATGCTACAAAAACTATCCGGTACTAGTCCTATAGGAATTAGCAAAACACAAACAGCCCCAAAAAACCTAGTTAGTAATAATTTGGCAATGAGCAACACAGCCCATAACAAAACTTCAGGGCCAATTACCAACACGCTCACAGGGGGGGGAGAAGCAAAAAGCCACATCCTCTAAACCAGCCACGAGTACTTTAACACAGGCATCCAAGACAAAGATCACGGACAAACACAACTCCTGTGGGCATCAAAGTACGGGACCACCCCAACAAATTAAAATAAATCCTGCCCCCCCCGTCCACATAGAGATACTGCTGGCCAACGCATTAACACTAACCATAGGGAGGGGAGTCACAGAAGATTTACCACCCCTCGCGCTGATCTACCGGTCGAAGCAACTCAACACACAATAGTCGTGACAGGTGTTGCCCCACTAAAACCTGGCAGTAAGGAGTCATATGGGGATCTCCGTAACAAAGTAATCTTCTGGTTAAATAAAAACCAACCTTTATCCCCCCCTCCTCTCCTACTGAGATATTATTTGTAAGAAGAGTGGATTGGGTGGGTCATGGGACCAAGGACTTGGAGGGAGATTGCATCTTGATCTCGTTTAAGGACCCATGGGTGGTAGATACCATCCGAAGAGAAGCCAGATTTGCTAGACAGGGGGATGTACAAACTTTGGGCCTATCGTACTTTTACCCTCATAGGCAAAGACCCATCCAACCATACCCCACCCTCCGTCAGGCCCCAGCCATAAGACACCCCTTGGCACTAACCCCTCTTGACCGTCAACGCCCATTCCTCTTTAACCACTTTGGCCCCCTCTCCGACCTCGAGGCCATAGATTGACTTCACACAACATCTAGTGAGTCTTCCCCTGCTAAAGTAGCTGGCCACGAGCCAATAGGGTGTAGCATGGAGACCCCGCATCCAATCGATAATTTAGATGCAGTTGGGGGAGGCCTAGAGACTAGGGCGTCTAATCTACCCGCACCCAGAGATGATCAAGAGGCTAGGATAAATGTTGATTCCATGGCTAATGCCAAGCTCAAGGAGAATAAGAAGGATAGGGGGCATAATCAGGCACCTATTCTAGCCTTACCTTTGCAACTTCCCCCTGTGGTTCCAATCTCTGACAACCTGAAAATCTTATCTTGGAATATCGCAGGAATTAAGGCCCGCTTGTCTTCTGCAGATTGGCTGGAATTTGTGGACAAATATGACATTATTTTGCTCCAAGAAACCTGGGCAACTGAACCAGTCTTTAAGTTGGGCTATGCCAATTTCTTTAAACCTGCGATTAAAGGGGGCAAAGGACGTGCCTCAGGTGGCTTAATGATTTGGGTGAAGCAGTCATTGGGTCTTTACCCAACAGAACTACCTGTTCAGCACCCGGATCTTCTTTCAATCAAACTGAGTAAGGCTAATCAACGGGATCTGTACATCTTCAACATATATGCCAGAGGCATGCCTGGTGGTCGTAGTCCGCCATTGCTGAACGTTATCGACCACAAACTTGTTGAAATGGGCAGTGGGAATGTCACCATCTTAGCTGGAGACTTAAATTGCACCATAGAGCCATTGTTTGATATGGGGGACAGTTGGAGCTCGGCTGAGGATGCTGCTTGGGACATCCCTGATTTAATAGTTGATAAAATGGCTAAAGCAACTGAGGCAGCAGTGAACTGGATGGCACTTTGCCTAAACAGGGGATTCCGAGCTTGTAATGGCCAAACAAGTTCGGATAAAGAAGCCAATTGTACTTTCGATAATGGCCTAAGGCGGAGCCGCATTGACTATGTCTTGTTAAAACTGGAATATTGGTCCTCACTAGAATACATGGTAGTAATACAGCGCCCGGAAAGTGACCATAATCCGCTGTTATTAACATTGAAACTACCAGATTTAAAGAGACTAGAGGAGCCCACCACCTCACAAACAGGGGATGTTTTGTTAACCAATGACAGGAGGAGGTTGAAATGGTCCCGGATTATGGAGGATAAATCCTTATGGGCCAATGTTAACACAATGGCTAATAATGTGTACAATGACATGTTAAAAATTGATCTGCTGGGGGGAAGTCCGGGCTTGGCAAACAATGTTATTAATCTCCACATTAGTTGCTTTGACCACCTAAAGTCCCTACTTTCCCTCCCTTGCCGGAGTGTTTCCACCAAAGCTAACTCCCTTCCCCAGAAATGGTATAACAAAAAATGTAGGGAGGCCCATTCTGATCTTATTAAAACTATTAAATCACAGACATGGTCGCAGTCAAAGCGGCTAGGCTCCATTATAGAAAAACCCAGTGGGAATCCAAACGGGAGTGGGAGGACAGGTTTTGGTCAGATCTCTTGGATGCCTCCACCTCAAACAATCAGAAAAAGTTTTGGGATCTAGTCAAGTGGGGGAAGGATCCGGACTCGAGTACCCCTGCTAACCATGTACCCCTAGATGAGTGGGTAACATTCTATTCTGCCCAATTCGGAGCCGATGACCCAAAAGCCTTAAAATCCTCGGGCAGGTCACCCCCGTTACACACCCACGGGGAGAAACTCATTTTCTCAGTATCAGAGGCCGAGCTGGCCTTGGGCTTGACCCTGCGAGGGAAAGCTCCGGGCATGGATCTCATACCAGCGGACTTATTTAAATCTAATCCAGCCTTGTGGCTTCCTTACATAACCATGATCGCTAATTCATTAGCTAAAGGAGCCACGATCCCAAAATCATGGAAGGGAGCGGAGATAATTCCAATATTTAAAAAAGGCGATAGGTCCAAGCCAGGGAATTACCGCCCTATTAGTCTCATTGATTCCATACAAAAAATTATCGCACGTATGGTCTTGGGACGGGTCCAGGGCTGGATTGAGACAGGGGACATACTATCTCCCATGCAGGCGGGCTTTAGATCAGGAATAAGCACCATAGATCAGGTGTTTAGACTCTGCCTGATCTATTGGAAAGTGGTCTTGCTTGGCGGCGGTACCATCTTTGCTGCATTCATTGACCTAAAATCCGCCTTCGATCTAGTGCCAAGGGACAAACTGTGGGGAGTGATGGAAAACTTAGGATGTCCACCAGAACTACTTGACCTCATAATTAAATTCCATGAGGATAATTATGCGAGGGTGAGGTGGGGAGGCCAGGGACAAGTGACGGAAACATTTCCCGTAACCAGAGGTGTCCGTCAGGGGTGCGTCCTGGCACCAACACTCTTCCTCTTATTCATCGACCAAGTGGTGAAATTTTTTATGGACACCCCCACTGATGCCCCAATGTTGGCTGGGACGAGATTCCCACTGCTCATCTTCGCCGATGACACCTTACTCCTCTCTAGAACACGCAGCGGGCTGCAGCGGGCTTTGGACCGCTTTGAGGAGTTTTGTGCCATTAATAACCTTGCGGTGAATGTGGGGAAAACAAAGTTCATGGTTTTTTCTAGAAACCATCCTGTCCGGAGCTCCGTGAGGTTAAATGGAGTTAATCTCGAGCAAGTCGAGACCATGACCTACCTGGGGGTCACCCTTGACAGCCGCTTGAGATGGAAAGACCAAATTAACACCCAACATCTCAAGCTTGCACGGTTAATGGGCTGTCTCATAAAAGAGCAAAAGAGATCCATTACCAAGCGGGTTCTCCCAGCTCTCAAGATCTATGACGCCAAAATTACTACTGCTATTCTATATGGCGCAGATCTTTGGGGCTATATGGATCTCCTTAACCTCTTTAAAACCCAATGTAAGTTCCTGCGGAACCTAGTAGGCCTACCACAGTCGACTCCTTCAATCCCCCTTTGTCTGGATTTGGGGTGCCCTCCGATCAATGAGATGGCTAGATACAGGTTGGTAGCCCTCTGGAGGCGAATATGGACCTCTCCTGACCTGTCTCTTTTCGCAAAGGAACTAGCAGAAGTCAGGTCAATCAGTGGATCTGGAAAAATCCCATGGCTCCAAGCTGTAAAAACCATACTCATTGACATGGGCTTAGAACAGCTTTGGATATCCCCTTTATATAATGCCTTCCCCTCTAAACAAGAGTTCAAAACCATGTATTGGGCCTCGACTCGTCTAAATCGAGTCTCACTTTCCAGCAATGTCAGTCTCACGGGCAGGTTTCTAACATTCAAGCTAGATCTGTCCCATGAGCCCTATTGGGACGTTATAACCAAACCGCTGGACAAGAAATTGTACCATCAGTTTAGAGTGGGTGCTTTGCCTTTGAATACTTTTGTAAACAAATGGTCTACAGGGGTATCGATTTTCTGTAAAGGCTGTCCGGGACAGAAAGAATCAGAGGGTCATTTCCTTTTTGCTTGCCCCAGTTATTCAGTGCCTCGAAAGAAATGGTTAAAACCACTGTTCCAACGCTTACCATTTAGAACATCTGGCGAAGCTATCTGGGCGCTAAAGACTAATACCTCTGAGGTCTTTGTAGTGAGTTTAGCTACATTTTTGGGTTGGGCCTGGCTTATAAGGTTAAAACATATGTCAAAGTTGCCAGAGCCCGCACAAAGTGCTTCATAAAGTGACATATTCTGTTTATTGCTTAAAACATCTGTTTTCTATTATCTGCACCTTCTGCACTTTAAGCACGAAATGGTTTCCTATTGATCGACATGATTCGAAATGTATCACTAAAACATCATGTTTTTAAATCAGGTTTCTCTTCCTAGATGTTTAATACTTTTTTAATTCCTCTAAAATCAACTTACTTAAGGTTATTATTGTATGGTTTAGATGGTTTGTTTTAAATGTACATAGTCTTTGCCCACTAACGTTTTGCACTTCTTTCTTTGCAAAAGTTTTTTAAACTTATTGTTTGTTTTATTAATGTATTATAATGTGTCTTTTATGATTTGTCAAAAATCGAAATAAAGACTTGAAACCTGGGTACTCTCCTACTATTTTCACACGCTTTGCATTTCCCGCAGGGGAAAAAAACCCTCATTTCTTTCAGGGTACCGCTACTTTTGGGTTTTGGTGGCATGAGATGGCTTTGTACTATTTTATCCTTAATGGATTTTAGTTTGCGGAATGTAATCAATGGACGTTCTGGGACATCCATAGGATCTGTTTGCAGTATATGCCAATTCCTGGTTAGAGTATTTCTTAGGTAATTGGCATCATCAGATTAATTGGTTATCATTCGGAATTTATTAGTTGTTTGAGTTAGTTCACTGGTTTTCTCTCTTGGTAATAACAGCGTGCTTCTAGGAATTTTGAGCACTTTACTGTATGTTTTCTCTAGAAGGGCACTATCATAGCCTCTGATTTTAAACCTTTCAATAGATTCTCTAGCTGCCTGAGAGAAGTCACACACTTGTGAGCAGTTCCGTCCTAATCTCAATAGTTCTCCATATGGTATACTGCGAACTAAGCTGGGAGGATGGCTACTTCTTGCATGCAATATGCTATTCCCAGCTGTGGGTTTCCTATATAGAGTTGTGTGACGGGGCGGGACGTGCCTCTGCGGACCTACACCTTGATTGGTGGTCGGAGGCCCCCTTGTCACCCATTTCTCTCCCCTCTCAACAGCGCGACTCACCATACCTGGAGGACGATTGGCAAACTAAGGAAAGCAGACACAGTTGGGACGACGAAGACATCAAGGGAATGGGCGCCTTTAACAGCGCCTTCCTGAGTAACAAAACTCCTCCCCTCACCGACGTCATTGAATCAGCCGAGCCAAAAGAAGGACGAACCCGGAAGAGGACGTGTGAAAATAGAAGGAAAGTACTCACCTATAGGGTGCCGGGCCTACCAAGTGATAGAAAAATCAACAAGTTTATCACATGCTCAACCCCTTTTGTTGTATATTGCTTGACATGCCCATGCGGCCTCAAATATATAGGCAGCACAATCAAGAGCGTAAAATAGTGGATCTTGGAACATCAACGGGCGATTACAAATAAAGATGTGACATATCCTGTGGCCCGCCATTTTGCCAAAGTACATCAAAGTAATAGGGATCTATTACAATATTGGGGGCTAGATCACGTTCCAACACAACCTAGAGGTGGGGATAGGCTTATGAACCTGCGAAGACTTGAGTCACGCTTCATTATTGATCTAGAAACTAAGACCCCACAAGGTATGAACAGTGGGGAGGAATTAACATTACATTTGGGTAAATAATGGACAGATGAGTTAAAATGAATTGAGGATATTGACCTGTGCATTGTATCCATTGCTTTCTTTTCTTTTCTTTACTTTGCTTTATGACAATTATTGCTGATTCTAATTTTTATCGTTGAGGTGAATGAGACTATATAGATATGATGATAATTACCTCTGATAATCCTGCTATGAATTGAAATGATAATGTTTCTGTCCTGAGTAATTACATAAAGGGTCTTAGAGTGTTATATCATGCAAATTGACTGCTGGTGTTATGCCGATACACAGCTTTATTGTAGAAATTAATACCGGCTCAGGGTGGCCAATATGCTGATACACGGCTTTACTGTTGTTGTTGGAGGTTTTTGCGCTGTATGTAAAGCGCGTCCCAATATGTTGATGTCTGTATGTCACAGTACTATCATGGCTGCCCGATTTGCATGTGAAACTAGAGTGTATGAGTCGTCATCACTTTCAATGTGGAAGTCGCGATGACGTACTGAAATACAATTCAGAAAAGGGGGTGGTGATGGACAGAGTGTCTGAATTAAGCAGACCACTCCTACCCAGTCCAAAGATCAGGGCTTGATCCATCACCGTTTTTTAGCTCACTGCACCATCCCAGCTCAGAACCTGGCTACATGCAAATTAGTCTGTCCCTGGCCCAGTGCATCATGGGAACAGGGCAGACCAAACTACCAAGCCAATTCTTATACTGGGAAGGAAACAAGCTTCCGGGGACCGGTTTCTGGCAATAAAGCCGTCTTCGGCCCGGCTTACTTGAATCCTGATGGTGCAGTGAGCAAGGGACTCACATCTGAATATACCCTTCCACGCTTATGGTGGACAAAACGATTCAGAAAAGGGAGTGGTGATGGACAGAGTGTCTGAATTAAGCAGACCACTCCTACCCAGTCCAAAGATCAGGGCTTGATCCATCACCGTTTTTTAGCTCACTGCACCATCCCAGCTCAGAACCTGGCTACATGCAAATTAGTCTGTCCCTGGCCCAGTGCATCATGGGAACAGGGCAGACCAAACTACCAAGCCAATTCTTATACTGGGAAGGAAACAAGCTTCCGGGGACCGGTTTCTGGCATTACAGCCGTCTTCGGCCCGGCTTGCTTGAATCCTGATGGTGCAGTGAGCAAGGGACTCACATCTGAGTATACCCTTCCACGCTGATGGTGGACAAAACGATTCAGAAAAGGGGGTGGTGATGGACAGAGTGTCTGAATTAAGCAGACCACTCCTACCCAGTCCAAAGATCAGGGCTTGATCCATCACCGTTTTTTAGCTCACTGCACCATCCCAGCTCAGAACCTGGCTACATGCAAATTAGTCTGTCCCTGGCCCAGTGCATCATGGGAACAGGGCAGACCAAACTACCAAGCCAATTCTTATACTGGGAAGGAAACAAGCTTCCGGGGACCGGTTTCTGGCATTACAGCCGTCTTCGGCCCGGCTTGCTTGAATCCTGATGGTGCAGTGAGCGAGGGACTCACATCTGAGTATACCCTTCCACGCTTATGGTGGACAAAACGATTCAGAAAAGGGGGTGGTGATGGACAGAGTGTCTGAATTAAGCAGACCACTCCTACCCAGTCCAAAGATCAGGGCTTGATCCATCACCGTTTTTTAGCTCACTGCACCATCCCAGCTCAGAACCTGGCTACATGCAAATTAGTCTGTCCCTGGCTCAGTGCATCATGGGAACAGGGCAGACCAAACTACCAAGCCAATTCTTATACTGGGAAGGAAACAAGCTTCCGGGGACCGGTTTCTGGCATTACAGCCGTCTTCGGCCCGGCTTGCTTGAATCCTGATGGTGCAGTGAGCAAGGGACTCACATCTGAGTATACCCTTCCACGCTTATGGTGGACAAAACGATTCAGAAAAGGGGGTGGTGATGGACAGAGTGTCTGAATTAAGCATACCACTCCTACCCAGTCCAAAGATCAGGGCTTGATCCATCACCGTTTTTTAGCTCACTGCACCATCCCAGCTCAGAACCTGGCTACATGCAAATTAGTCTGTCCCTGGCCCAGTGCATCATGGGAACAGGGCAGACCAAACTACCAAGCCAATTCTTATACTGGGAAGGAAACAAGCTTCCGGGGACCGGTTTCTGGCATTACAGCCGTCTTCGGCCCGGCTTGCTTGAATCCTGATGGTGCAGTGAGCAAGGGACTCACATCTGAGTATACCCTTCCACGCTTATGGTGGACAAAGCGATTCAGAAAAGGGGGTGGTGATGGACAGAGTGTCTGAATTAAGCAGACCACTCCTACCCAGTCCAAAGATCAGGGCTTGATCCATCACCGTTTTTTAGCTCACTGCACCATCCCAGCTCAGAACCTGGCTACATGCAAATTAGTCTGTCCCTGGCCCAGTGCATCATGGGAACAGGGCAGACCAAACTACTGCTTAACGGTGATGGATCAAGCCCTGATCTTTGGACTGGGTAAGAGTGGTCTGCTTAATTCAAACACTCTGTTCATCACCACCCCCTTTTCTGAATCGCTTTTGGCCACTATAGGTGTGGCAGGGTATACTCAGACATGAGTCCCTTTCTCACTGCACCATCAGGATTCAAGCAAGCCGGGCAGACGACGGCTGAAATGCCAGAAACCGGTCCCAGGTAGCTTGTCTCCTTTCTGGTGAAGAATTGGCTTGGTAGTTTAGTCTGCCCTGTTCCCATGATGCACTGGGCCAGGGACAGACTGATTTGCATATAGCCAGGTTCTGAACTGGGATGGTGCAGTGAGACAAATAACGGTGATGGATCAAGCCCTGTTCTTTGGACTGGGTAAGAGTGGTCTGCTTAATTCAGACACTCTGTTCATCACCACCCCCTTTTCTGAATCGCTTTTGGCCACTATAGGTGTGGCAGGGAATACTCAGACATGAGTCCCTTTCTCACTGCACCATCAGGATTCAAGCAAGCCGGGCCGACGACGGCTGAAATGCCAGAAACCGGTCCCCGGTAGCTTGTCTCCTTTCTGGTGAAGAATTGGCTTGGTAGTTTAGTCTGCCCTGTTCCCATGATGCACTGGGCCAGGGACAGACTGATTTGCATATAGCCAGGTTCTGAACTGGGATGGTGCAGTGAGATAAATAACGGTGATGGATCAAGCCCTGATCTTTGGACTGGGTAAGAGTGGTCTGCTTAATTCAGACACTCTGTTCATCACCACCCCCTTTTCTGAATCGCTTTTGGCCACTATAGGTGTGGCAGGGTATACTCAGACATGAGTCCCTTTCTCACTGCACCATCAGGATTCAAGCAAGCCGGGCCGACGACGGCTGAAATGCCAGAAACCGGTCCCCGGTAGCTTGTCTCCTTTCTGGTGAAGAATTGGCTTGGTAGTTTAGTCTGCCCTGTTCCCATGATGCACTGGGCCAGGGACAGACTGATTTGCATATAGCCAGGTTCTGAACTGGGATGGTGCAGTGAGATAAATAACGGTGATGGATCAAGCCCTGATCTTTGGACTGGGTAAGAGTGGTCTGCTCAATTCAGACACTCTGTTCATCACCACCCCCTTTTCTGAATCGCTTTTGGCCACTATAGGTGTGGCAGGGTTTACTCAGACATGAGTCCCTTTCTCACTGCACCATCAGGATTCAAGCAAGCTGGGCCGACGACGGCTGAAATGCCAGAAACCGGTCCCCGGTAGCTTGTCTCCTTTCTGGTGAAGAATTGGCTTGGTAGTTTAGTCTGCCCTGTTCCCATGATGCACTGGGCCAGGGACAGACTGATTTGCATATAGCCAGGTTCTGAACTGGGATGGTGCAGTGAGATAAATAACGGTGATGGATCAAGCCCTGATCTTTGGACTGGGTAAGAGTGGTCTGCTCAATTCAGACACTCTGTTCATCACCACCCCCTTTTCTGAATCGCTTTTGGCCACTATAGGTGTGGCAGGGTTTACTCAGACATGAGTCCCTTTCTCACTGCACCATCAGGATTCAAGCAAGCTGGGCCGACGACGGCTGAAATGCCAGAAACCGGTCCCCGGTAGCTTGTCTCCTTTCTGGTGAAGAATTGGCTTGGTAGTTTAGTCTGCCCTGTTCCCATGATGCACTGGGCCAGGGACAGACTGATTTGCATATAGCCAGGTTCTGAACTGGGATGGTGCAGTGTGATAAATAACGGTGATGGATCAAGCCCTGAACTTTGGACTGGGTAAGAGTGGTCTGCTTAATTCAGACACTCTGTTCATCACCACCCCCTTTTCTGAATCGCTTTTGGCCACTTTAGGTGTGGCAGGGTATACTCAGACATGAGTCCCTTTCTCACTGCACCATCAGGATTCAAGCAAGCCGGGCCGACGACGGCTGAAATGCCAGAAACCGGTCCCCGGTAGCTTGTCTCCTTTCTGGTGAAGAATTGGCTTGGTAGTTTAGTCTGCCCTGTTCCCATGATGCACTGGGCCAGGGACAGACTGATTTGCTTATAGCCAGGTTCTGAACTGGGATGGTGCAGTGAGATAAATAACGGTGATGGATCAAGCCCTGATCTTTGGACTGGGTAAGAGTGGTCTGCTTAATTCAGACACTCTGTTCATCACCACCCCCTTTTCTGAATCGCTTTAGGCCACTATAGGTGTGGCAGGGTATACTCAGACATGAGTCCCTTTCTCACTGCACCATCAGGATTCAAGCAAGCCGGGCCGACGACGCCTGAAATGCCAGAAACCGGTTCCCGGTAGCTTGTCTCCTTTCTGGTGAAGAATTGGCTTGGTAGTTTAGTCTGCCCTGTTCCCATGATGCACTGGGCCAGGGACAGACTGATTTGCATATAGCCAGGTTCTGAACTGAGATGGTGCAGTGAGATAAATAACGGTGATGGATCAAGCCCTGATCTTTGGACTGGGTAAGAGTGGTCTGCTTAATTCAGACACTCTGTTCATCACCACCCCCTTTTCTGTACTGAAATACAGCCGCCTCACTACACGCGATGTTGAAACACTGATGAAGGACTAGGCGTCTGAAACGCGTCTGTGCACACTTTGCTGTTGCTGGAATAAACAACTTTGACCGCTATACCACGGAGTGCTTTTTGCTTTGTTTATGGAGGGGAAATGAAGTTCCGAGCCTGAATATATATATATATATATATATATATATATATATATATATATATATATATATATATATATATTTAGTCCAAGCGCTCCTGCTGTCGCACCTCGCTCAAGGCAGTTGATCGCATATCACCGGCGGAGCATGCTGGTCTCCAAATTGATAATGAACTCCAAAAAAGAGATCACTCAGGGGATTTGTAATACCACCAGTTGGTTTATTTTTCAGTAACACGTTTAGCCTGACCACGCAGGCTTGCTCACACACTGAAATGTTTGGACTGACATTCCTACATAGTTTTTAGAAAGCAAAAAAGGGCTCATCATAATATGAGATCCATGGCATCCATCTTGGAATGGTCAATTATATAACAAAAGAATACAGTTTGTACTGTCAAAAAGCATAATTGGTTCCATTCACTGATCAAATTTTCATATATAAATTACAATTTTAGTACATTTTATAAGCATTTGCCAAATATAATATTATATTGAAATTCATATAATTTTGACAGTTGCTATCAAGACCATAAAGAAATTCAGCATCCATGTTGGAATGGTCAAAATTTTGTTTGTACACAATATGACCAAAATCACAAACACGGACAGATTTAGTATGTATATATTGTGTCTAAATGCACCGACACAGACACAACTGTAAGGTCTAGTGCCTGTAGTTACATAGTCCTAACTTATAACCCTTGATGAGCTATATAACATTCATGCAGCATAGTGCCTTGTCCATTTCAATTCTATTTGGCATAGTGCCTTGGATTTTTGTCCATATTGTTCTACATGTCTATTCTACGTGTAGAGTATTTCATGGTGTGCACATAGTTGGTTAAACACTGTCAATTCTATCTGCTATTCTGATCTATATTCTGGTGCTGTTCAGTCGTAAGTCATCATCTTGGTGTCATCATACCTCACACTTCTATGTATATATAACATGGTATTTGTTACCCCCCTCCACCGATTATAGACAATTGGACAATGTTGAGAATAAATATGAAATAAAGAACATTAACTCTCTTATTTGTCTAGTGCAGTCTCTCATCACTCTTTGTCGTGATGTCCAAAGAAAAGGGTAGGGGAAGAATTTGAAGTGTCCACTGCTGGAGTCGGCCCCTTCCTTTCCTCCGGTACATAAAAAGGAAAATCACTTCTTACTTTCGTGATTGGGGTTAAAAACAAGTTCTACTATTCTGTGAAGCAAACAGACATTTTAAATACAGGCTTTTTTCATGCTAATTTTGGAAAAACAGACTCTCTTACTCATGCATGGAAAACTGGAGAAGCGAGTGGCTGATGTATGTTGTTTTTACCCCTATGGATAGTAAATCCTATTCGTCACGTAGGTGGATGTTTAATTCCTCATCCTGGTTATGCCTTTCTGGTGTTTTGGCCTGCTAGTTAAGGATCTGCCAGGACTACCTTTGTTTGAGGTGGAGTGTCCTATTCCCACCCACTATGTTCAGTTCAATTTGTTCAATTGCAAAGTAAGTTAGCAACGAACTGTTGGACAGGTGATACTCTGCAAAGTGCCTGGCTACTGGATACTGAGGGTCCTTGTTGTTAATGGCCCATATGTGTTCCAATATTTTATTTTTCACTGCTAGAGTGGTACTTCCCACATACCGAAGGTTACAGGGACATTCCAAGTTGTAAATGGCAAAGGTGGATCCACAGGTAAGAAACTGGTTTATTGCTTTCTCCCCTGTTGGAGTTTGATACTGCTTTTGCATGTGGCTGTTGCGGCATGCCTTGCAGTGTCCACAGGGGAAGAAGCCCTCCAACTTCAAACTAGTGTCTTGACGTTTGTTCGGTATGTCACCTTTGACTAGGATGTCTTTAAGATTTCTTCCTTTCCTATATGTGATGCCAGGGCGTGCCGGTAACGTATCTGTAGGAGTGGGCTCCCTGACTAGAATATTCCAATCCTGATTGAGAATCCTAGAGATTCCTTTCGATTCTGAATTGTATGTGAGGATGACTCTTACCTCTTGCTCATCTATTGTGGCAGGTTTATCCTGTAGTGTTTGTTCCCTAGCAATCTTGAATACTTTATCTTTGGCTCCCTCTAAAACCCATCTCGGGTATCCTCTTTCCTTTAATCTCCTATCATGTTTTCCTGTTCTATGTGGAAATCTTCCTGATTGCTAAGGTTTCTCCTTGGTCTCAGCAGTTTCCAGAAGGGAATGCTCCACTTCAGGGTCTATGGGTGACTGCTGAGAGCATGCAGGAGACTGTTACCTGCAGTTGTTTTGTCGGTGGAGTTTGGTTTTTATAGAGTTGTTTTGGATATCTACTACTAAATCCAGGAATTCCACAGATTCTTTGCTTATTGTGTGAGTTAGTTTGAGATTAAAGTCAATGGTGTTAAGTTTCTCAATGAAGCCTATGGCACTCTCCTTGCTCCCTTTCCATATGATGAACAAGTCATCTATATACCTTAACCGTTTTAAGATTTTGTTTTCTGTGTTTTGTGCTTCCAGCTCTTGGAGAATTTCTTCCGCCCAGACTCCTAGGAAGAGGTTCTCAGTACTAGGGGTGAAACACGTCCCCATGGAGGTGATGAGGCCTTGCTTATACAGTGTACCATTAAATAGAAAAATGTTTTTTTTAAAAACGTAATCATTTCCAACATTGTTGTGTATTCTACAAAACAGATTCTTTTTTTAAGAAAATGATTACAACATTGAATGCCTAAGGTGTGGTCAATGATTGAGTAGAAGGAGTTCATGTCCATGGTGATCAGTAAGTAGTCTTCCTCCCAAACTGTTTTTTCAATCTTTCTCTGAAAGTCTTTTGTGTCTTTGATGTAAGATGGAAGTGTCATCATGTTATCATATAGGAATTATTCCATATACATGGATATGTGTTCCGAAACACTTCCTATTGATGACACAATAGGTCTTCCTAGTGGTATAGTGGGATTCTTATGTACTTTGGGCAGGAGATACAAGTTAGGTAGTTTGGGATAATCGCATTTTAGGTAACAATATTCCTCCTATTGTACAATGCCTCTGTCTTTCCAGGTACTCAGCATGTTCCAGATTTCGACAATGCTATTGTTATACTCCTGCATGTTGGTCACTACATAGAATTTGATGTCTCCTAGTTCTCTCAGTGCTTCCTCTATGTACATGCTCCTGTCCCGTAGCATAATGTTACCCCCTTTGTCTGCTGGCCGGATAACAATGTTTTCATCTTCTGATAAAGACTTGACAATGCCCCACTATGTTCTGGAAAAATTCTGGGTTAAACTATATTTCTTTCTTTTCTTCTTCCGAAATTGCAAAAGGTCCCTTGTCATAGTGTCATGAAAAGCATCAATGTTATCATGGGCCATTTTGGGATAAAAGATGGACTTCGGTTTGAACTTAGTTTTGGCCGGCTGGTCTGTTTGTACATCAATTGTTGTTCCATAGTTTCCTGAGTCTAACTCTTCATACAGATTTTGTATGGTCTGTAATGCTTCAATGTCACCGACATTGAGATATGTTTCATTTTCACTGTTAGTCAGGGTAAGGGTATTGGTCTTGATATCTCCCCTTTCTGATGGTCGTGATCCTTTTATTTTGTGCCACTGTTTAAGGTCAAACTTTCTCACAAATTTATATAGGTCTATTCTCGTTTCTGGTTATCTGAAATCATTGGCAGGGCAAAAGGAGCACTAAACAGAGTTTTCCTTTTTCCATCATAGAAAGTGGAAGGTGTGATAAGTTTATAATTGTTTTATTTACTGTATTATCATCCATCATATCTATTTCTTTGGGCCAGTTGTTTTGGTTCCCATTAGCCCTCATCCCCGTCCTCTACCGTTTTCTCTGTCTCTGCGGTTGTCTTTTTCTCAAGTTTCTCCTGTTTTTTTTTCCTCTTCCTCTGCCCGCTGGCCTCTTCCTCTCCCACTTATCTTTGTTGGTTGTGTCGTTCTCTGGGTTTGTCTCCCTGTCCTTAGGAGGCGATACTTGTCTAAAAAAGTTGCTTCTATCTTCAATCTCATATCTTTTTTTGATGAGGTACCACCTATTAGAGATTTCCCTCAGTATCACTGCAGGTAATGGACTCAGTGCTGCTCAGTCTCTGCTGGTTCCTCAATTGGTTCTCCTAATGATATTTTCTTGTATAAATGGTCGTATTTGTGACAATACATAAGAATTCTGACGCTTTCATAGTCACAGCAGTCACGGTGTAATTTGCGTTGCTTGTGGGCTTTTATGTTGTTCTCATATAACTTCGGTAAGTCATGCACATATTTTTAGATAATCTCTTATTCCTTGTGGCTTTTGAAGTCAACCTCAAGTTTTTTTTTTGTTTTAATAATTTGTTTGTTGAAGTTTGCAAGTGAAAATATACATCACACATGAATTGCAGCGATCATATATAAAAGGGAAAACAATACAACAAAGCGTGGCATGAAACGCATAATTCAAATGCACAACATGTGGCTACAAATGCAGCAGTCAGTATAGTGACATGCATGCAATTCTACACCTCATAACAGCTATTGCCCATTGCTTTCCGGGGAATCCTCTGCAGATATGGATCGTAAATATTGTAATAGCGGTTCCCATATATCGTTGGGGCTAGATGAGGAGGGGAGCTCCTCTGCGTATAGCACCCGCAGGTCATGGCAACTTGCCAGATGCATGAGCCATTGTTTAGTCATTGGTACAGCCGCAACCTCCAGGTCACCGCCACTCGCCTCTTGGCCATCAGTAGTGCCACTTTCACTAGTTTACCCACCACTTCTTTCACACAGGGCACCAATTCTAGCAGACAAACCGGCAGTGAGCATTGCAGCCCAACATCTACCATTTTAGATATCGCCTGGGTCACATCCACCCAGAAATGTGAAACTCTGGGGCATTCCCAGGCTAGATGCCAGAAGTCAGCCTCTGGGGCACCACATCGCTTACACAAATCATTGTCTTGCAACCCATATTTGAATAATAGGTCATCCTCGAGTTGTTTGAGTTCCAGCAGAATCCCTTCCCTATCCTCCCATGCGTACTTAACTAAAATAGTAAGAATTCGTTCAGAGCTTTCCGCTGAATTTTCTGCCCATTCCTCCAGCATCTTTGGGTTGGGGGATTCATTGGAGGGGGTTGTGTAAATCTGTATGCCCTGCTGTACCATTTCTTTATAAATACAGTCCGGCAATGATATTGCCTCCCAACACTTCGAGGTTTCAGATTTGTTTAGTTTTACTAGCCTTTTCAATTTATCTTGTAGGGTGCTATCCTTAGCTATAGTTTCTTTTCTTGGCTGGCCTTTATTTGGTGCTCTTGCAAAGAGACTTTGGGCAGCCCACCTCCTCTCAGTTTCTACGTCCATGTTCTTTGCACAGTATTTACCTAATTAAATTCCTTTAGACATTGTGGTTTAAATTTACAATATGTCTGTAGCTGCTTGCAATAACGTGTGGCTTGTGCTGATGGCTGAAAAGTCGGCTGGTATTTATCCCACGCCCCATTCAGTGTGTAGATTCCTGCTGTGGTATATGCTCCTGCACGTTGCATGCCTTAGTTCTTTTACACATTCTTACAAGAATAACTCAAGTGGTTAGGACGGTTTATGTATATTCATTTTCTGTTTATCTGCCAAACATAACTGTGGGTTCATGGGTTTCTGATTACTGATTTATGTAGGATGTAGTCCCTGGCCGATCTGATTTGCACAGGTGTTCTTTGTACTGGTTGGAAATGAACACCGAAAGGATAAGCCTTTAGGGTTATAAACAGAGAGTGGTGTGTTTGTCTGGATTGGGACTGCCTAGTAATGCTGAATGTGAACATTTGTCCTTCTCTTGTACTCCCTGTCAATTCAGGTTCCACTGTGTTTTCTTGGGACTTGTGTTCCTTATACCACATTACAGTGTGGATGTCAAAATTAGTCTCAGGCGGTCATTCAGAGAATTCTGACCTTTGAAGTGCTGCCTCACCCTCACATGGGTAGATCGGAAATAATTACAAAAAGAAACTACGCAGCATTACTGAGCACTTCTGATCTTTAAGCGCCACTTTTCTCTTTCATGGGCAGATCGTAAAAACATTGATTACATAACAATTTCGAGCATTTCCAACCACGGAAGTGCCGTATTACTGTTTCAGGGGCAGACCGCTAACAATTTGAAATATAAAGCACACAAACCCTGCCCACCAGAGACTAATGTTGGCATCCACACTGTATTACTGTAGTGCTAGAGGCACTCTTGTGGTCTGACACCCTGTGAGACCTTTGACTACCATTATTTTACTTGACTTTGGTGTTATTTTACCCTAGCCCGAATGTACGACAGTCCTGCAAATGTCTTGCTTCTCTTAAAGGTTTATTTCTTGTAATCTTGCAGTCTTTCAGTGGGAGCTGTCACGGAGTAGAACAGCCTTGCCAAAAAAAGAATGTGTGGGATGTGCATTTGAAAGCATGAGAGGTGTCAAATGTACTTTTTGGTCCCGAAGTGCAGTGTTATGAGCAGTGGAGCACAAATGTGCACTGTGTTGTACATTATGAGATGATGTATGTGATGCTATAAGCAATGGTAAACAAATGTGCATTGTGTTGTACATTAAGAGATGAAGTGTGTGATGCTATAAGCAGTGGTGCACAAATGTGCACTGTGTTGTACATTGAGAGATGTATGTGATGCTATAAGCAGGGGCGCACAAATGTGCACTGTGTTGTACATTGAGAAATGAAGTATGTGATGCTATAAGCAGTGGTGCACGAATGTGCATTGTGTTGTACATTGGACGTATTATGTAGTTCATACAATTGGCTTTGACATTGCCTCATGTCATCCTGAATTCTGACTCTGCCTGGCTTGAGCTTTATCTGCGTGCACAGCCACGCTTGCAAATTGTTTGGGTTAATCACGTTCAAGGATTGCTTTCTGTGAAAGATTGTTTAATGTACCCTGGAGTGCTTTCGTGAGCTTCAACAAGATAAAGGCTGGAACATGCATGACTGTGAAGGGAACGTGGGAACTCCTTCCTGCCATGGAATGCTTGCTTGGAAGCTGGCCAGTACTAGTAAGATTCCTTTGCAGTGGGGGAAGGTTTCTCGAACCTCTAGTGCAAGTTTTGAGACTAGAAAGCTGTGGTTTGTTGAAAGTTGAGTTTGGGTGCTCACTTACAGAGTAGACTTACTGCTGTAAGACCTACGGAACTTGAGTCCCGGTCGAGAGTCCAAGCCAGCTGTGAACGGGCCCCCCAGCGAGAATTGGCAAGGATGTTGAGTGAACGATGGGGGAGGTGATTTGTTTCTGACTAGTGCCATTGTGCTGTGTGGTTCCAGTGGCTGGGGTCATTTGAAGTGTTGAGGGTTGATTATTGCCATTGTGATGTGTGGCCAGTGGCTTTTATCATTTGAGGTGTTTTCTTTGTGATGTGTGACTGAGGTGCACATCCAAAGTAATCATTTGATGTATCTAGTGTGTATATATCTTTCTGATTTCTTGCAAGACGTCCAGCATATTATATTTGCTTGAGCCTTAGCTCATATTATTTGCTGCTTGTTTATTCATGGTATTATTCCTGCATTCCACTGTTGCATTTACCAATTGTGTTATAATTGCATGCATATAAACATATATATATGTGTGTGTGATTTTGAATGTTCTGCATTTGGCATCTGGGAAAGCCTTTCTGTTAGAGAGCATTGTGTAAAATAAAACCCCAAGCCCTATTCTAAAAAGAGAGTCTTTGCATTTTGCAAACTAAAACTCTTTTCTAAAGGTGTTGCTGTGTTCTCCTGCTTCGTTGGGTTTGAGCCACCGTGTGGGAGATTCTGTATTATCTGGAAGGCAAAGCAAGACACTTTTGGCATCACTTGTCAGGATACGAAAAGAAAATTAAAAGGGGAAAGAAAAATGTTTTCCAGAAAAACAAAGGCAGAGTCCCAGATGCCAACTGAGTTATTTGAGAGGGAGATTGTCTCTTCCAAAGACGGAAAATAACTATTATTTCAGACAGAAATAGTGGTGACATTTTGAATGAATTGCCTAACATGTATCAAAAATGTGAACATTTGGAAAAAGAATGTAGTGAGCTGAAAAGACAGTTAGCTGACGCTCAGTTTGAAAACAAATCTTTGAAAAAAGAGTTAAACATGCACCAATCTCCTGTCAGGAATTGCTTCACAGGTACTAAGATTTGCATGATTTGTCGTCACCCCCATGGCACCTATACTAATCATGTTGCAGTGTACTCTCCTGAACCTACCCCTTAAATCATGAAGCAACTTCTCCTGTATATCTCCTGAACCTACCCCTTAAATCATGAAGCAACCTCTCCTTGATCTGGTCTCAATATAGCCAATTCTTGAAGCTATCAATGCTTAGTGTTTAAGATCATGATGCCTAGTTAATACAAAATATGTTAACTTGCGAGTTTCTTGCAATCCTTTCATTGTTTGTGCACCTCTAGTTTCGTATCGGCTTGGTTTGGCTTCCAGTTGTCAAGGAAACCAGGACAACACGTTGTCTCACGTAGGACACATGTTTTAGCTGACGTCAAGACAATGCCCCATGGATTGACTATAAATAGCCACACCTCTTGGACACAATCACTTGGCTTTGTTTTGACCCGGACTCCGTTGCGTCGTCTTGGAAAACCAGAAGACTCGTCGAGGGAATCCTGTGACCATGCCTATCCTCCAGTTATCGAGCAGGCTCCAAAGAAAGAAAACTCTGTTGCAGACGACGTTAGAAGGTTAATTAGGGCTGACATTGCAAAGACCAATTGTGCTTTTTTAACATTGATAGTTAAAGACGGTTTTTTCTTTCACATTTGATGGTCATTTTCTCCTGTTTGGTGGATTTTTCTTTGGTGTAGATAATTGAAGACCTCAGTTAAATGTTATAATCTGACGATTGTAAGCCAAGGTGTTAGTGACTTCAGTACAGTGTAAAACACATTGCGTACAATTGAAAGATACTTATTTTCTTTTGGAATCCTTCCTTTGTTGAAAAGCGGTCTGAAGAAACATTTAGTATTTATCATAAAAACTATACAGGTGAGATCGGTTTTCAAAGGGGTTTGTGATAACGTTTGAGTAGTCATTATTTCCTTTTTTATTGATGTTCATTTCTTGCATTACAGTCATTAAGAAAACAGTTCTCCTTATTCTATGATACAAAAGACCTGTGAGCAAAGAAACACCTTCCACAAAGTATGTCATTTCTGATTAGAGGTAATTGTTTAAACAGGAAAAGTAATATTAATCACTGAACTAGTTTCTTAAGCAACGTGGATAAATATTGTGTGTTTTTTCCTAAGGCTAGAAGATAACAAGGCTCTGCATGCTCAACATAAGATCTTGGCAGGTCCAGGTTGCGGAATGGAGCAGTATCTTCTGTTTCTTTGTCTTCTCTGTCTAAATTCTCCTTCCCCCTCGGGACACCTGCCAGGGCTTCTGTTCTCTCAGTAGTGCTGAGAGGTGTTCTGGTGGGGTTGGAGAACTTTTCATCACCCCTTTAGACAATCCTGTTTTTTAGGCGAGTGCTTGGCCACACACCCTGACAGCTTCGAAGCCGTTAGTTTTGCCAGGCTGTTCAGATAGCCAGGGTGAGTCATTTGTGAAAAATATGAACTTAGAGATACTGCAAGTTAATCTGCAGGTTTCACTGGAGGTTTTAATTAATTCTTTTGAGGATGTTCCTCAGTCAGAAATTAATTTGAACCAAGAAAATGTAAATTGGATGTAGTTATAAATCAGACATGTCAGTGAATGATAAATCATGCTTCATATGAAGAGACTATTTTGAAGAAAGAAATACAGCAATATGCATTTCAATCTGCGCAACAGAATGTGCAGTGTGTTTTAAACGTGTGGTCAATACAGGAAGGTGACTACATCTTTTGTACCAGTTCAGGGGCAGTGTGCTACTTTTAGTAATTGTTAAAAACAAGGAGAGAAGAGTATGCTTTTAGACTTTTGGACTGAAACATTTTCAAATGCTGGAGAATATTTTGCTTGCACGCTGAAAGAAACTGGGCAGATGACAATAAGACATAATGTGATTTTGACTTTTGAATTTTTTTAAATGCAATGGCAGGAAGTAAATGTAATGAAGTGTTACATACAGACAAAAACTGCAGTTTTGCATGAACAGTTGGTGCAGGTCCCAATAGAAAGATCACAGGTGGTGCTTGAGGTGCCTGAGACATAGGATTCCCCAGTGAAGTGGCAACATTTTACTGCACAGGGCAGCAACTGTGTATGCTCATGGTCTTATATGGTCATGGTCATCACCCTCACTGAAAGCCCCTCCATCGCGGCCTCCAGGTTCAGAAATAGCCTGGCAGCAGTGGCACAATGGATGACGGACAATTACTTACAACTGAACGCGGGGAAAACCAAAGTGCTCCTCCTTGGCAGAAACACCAGCCTTTGGAACGAGCACTGGTGGCCGCCATCCCTTGGTTCCATCCCACTCCCTAAATCCCTTGTAAAAAATCTTGGAGTCTGGATGGACGCCACACTCAGCTTCCAGACACACACCAAAAAGGTGGCCGCCACCTGTATAGGTCGTTTGAGAAACCTCAGCTCTATACTTGGCTTTTTCGACCCAAAGGTCCGCCAACTGATTGTCCAAGCGACTATCCTTTCTCGCTTAGACTACGCGAATGTCCTCCTCCTAGGCGCAAACAAAGCAGAAATTGCCAGACTTCAACGAGTGCAAAATGCGGCGTCAAGAACGTTGGTCGGTCTCCCCCGCAGATGCTCAGCCAGAGCTACCATCCGCAAACTCCACTGGTTGCCCGTTGGCTTCAGAATTCAATTTAAGGCCCTCATCACGATCTTCAAAATCTTCAAACAGGGAAGTCCCACTCTTCTACAAAATCTCATCAACCCCTACGTTCCTGGGCGTGATCTGCGTTCCTCTAACCAGCTCCTCTTGAGTGTTCCCCGTGCAAAGCTTTGCCGCACTGGAGGTCGCTCCTTCAGGGTCCTGGGACCCAAGCTTTGGAATACTCTGCCCCTTCACATCCGTTCCCCTAGACAGCCTTCCTACTTTCCGAAAAGCCATCAAGACCCTCCTATTTCCCTCCGGTTAGCTCTTCACTCCCCCCCCCCCCCTTCCCCTTCCTGGTAGGTTCTGTGACTCCTCTCAGCACCGGGACGCCTCTTTGCTGGGGCAGCTGTCGCGCTGTACCAAACCCAGAATAGAATACATTCACTAGACCGAACCTTTAATTCCCTTACAGATGAAAAGGCTAAAATCTTAGAGACAGAGGTGGTGACACAAGATTTGGATTGATGTGCATGACTATGTGTGAGCACCTAGGAGAGAAAGACCATACAAACAGGTGGGCAGAGAATGAAGGGATGCATATTCCCCTAGACTTAGACCTGTGATTCCTATGTGTCAGTATGCACAGCGCAGACCAGTCCCACAGAAGGTAAGGGGTGTGTTGAAGAAAGGAAAATAACCAGAGCAGATGGATTGCCTTGAGCTTATGCCAATTGATAAAGGGTGCACGTATTCAGTAGGGAGTGGAAAAATTGTCAGGAAGGACACTTCCCCAGCCCTTCTTACTGTGCAAGGAAAATGAGAGTTTCACCCAAAACCAAGAATTTAGAGATCAAATTGTGGGTAGAATTCTCAGAAAGTTCCCCAGAGCCAGCAGAAAAACGTGCAGACAGAAATGATAATATTGTGTCTTAAGACTCAAAACAGAGAAAGGAAAATGTGCGCTTTTTGAAAAATATTTTTTGCAAGAAGAGTGAAGCTTTTTTCTTTTCCAGATCATACTGCAACGTGTTGGTGTACCTGATGTCCCTGTCCTGCGAGTGGATGCCTGTGTCTGTGTGGCCCCATGTGGATGTGGGACCCATCCCCTAACCCTGGAGTGATCACCGGATGGTGCAAGCTGACATCCTTTGGTTGAACAAACCAGACGAACGAATTAAGCCAAGAATCATGAACTGATGTCGTAAATTTGAAGTAAAATGTACACAGTTATAATTTTAAATGCAAGAAGGCTGTGTGTCTTTCACACAGAAGGACAATGTTTTTTCTGCAACTGATGGTCAATTTGAAGAGAAAAAAAAATATTATGCAATCGAAATTGAAGATGTTTTCAGTTTAAAGATGTTGATGTTGCCTTTATTTTTAAACACAGAACATATAGGTTTGGCTGCTTCAACAGTAGAAGTTCCAGTATTATTTGTGACATTAGGAGCATAACTGAGTTCATATGCTTGATTCCATTTGTGCATTTATTTTGTGTATCCATCAAACATTTATTTGTGCTGAATATCCAGATATGCATGAGCTATTTTAAAGGCTCAGAAATGATTGTTAAATGCCTTTATGATTTCACTGTTTAATGCGTGCTTCAATTATATTTGTGGAAAGGGGAACAAGGGAACCCTACTCACTGGGAGCCTGGGTATGTAAGCTATTTAAGAAAACAATGGCTCCTGTGGAATAGTATGGAAGATTTCTGATTGAGTTACGCACAATGGCTATGCAAAATGGTTGGAGGGATGTAAAAAAGAAAGCTAACTGCACACCTTGACGATTTGGTAAAATTTTTTGTAATGATTTATAAAGAAATTAAGTGATTACCACAATATATATACACAAGTGTTCAGGTATACAATTATGACTACAAAAAATAAAACATTTAGACAATGGTGTCTGGTGTCCCGTGAAAGTGCTATTGAACCTATGCTAAAACAGTGACATTAAAGGTGACAAATGAGTAAGGTTTCAATTTACAAACAAGTAAGGCGACAATGTAAATTATATGCCATTGACAAACAGCAATTTAAACAATTAGAAAATGTTGCTGTTTGGTTCGCCTCTTTAAACTGTCAACAGAGTTTCGACCCAGTCAGGGTATTGAGTCTCTTGAGGACCTGGCGGTGTGGGGACACCTGAAGGGAGGGCCTGTCGTTCCTGGTGAAAATGCAGTGGCACTGTGAAATAAGTGTAAAAAAGAAACTCACAGGGACCCAGCCGGGTGCCCTTGTGAGGGTAGTGAAGGTAGGCAAGCGGTACGATGGAGCTAGCCCAGGAGCTCAAAACTGAATGAATCACGGTATGAGCTCAGAATGTGAGGCACGTGGAGCGCGCAGTGGCGTTACATGTACGGGGGATCGCTGAATCATTATGCGATGTTGATGAGAAGCTAGCAGCTAGTGAAGGTTAGAGTTCAATGAAGGCGGCGCATGCTGCTGTGAGCGTGGATGCAGCGGCGTGTGATCCCCCGGGGATCAAGAGCAGGGAAACGTACTGCTCTGCTGGTACGCCACCTCTAAGCCTTTTGCATAGCCATTGCACGTAATTCTATCAGAAATCTTCCATACAATTCCACAGGAGCCATGGTTTTCTTAAATAAATATCAATTATATTTGTGCTTTCAGTTCATCACATGAGTCTATGTCACTGTTTTAACATGTGCTCAATCATAGTTGTGCTTTCAGTTAAAACATTCTGTTTTTTGAAATATGTATGTTATGATAGTCAAAGGTCATTGGTTGGAATGTAGTGCTAGCGGTACTCTTGTGGTCTGACACCCTGTGATGACCTTTGACTACCATTATTTTAATTGACTTTGGTGTGCTATTTTACCTTAGCCTGAATGTACGACGGTCCTGCATATGCCTTGCTTCTCTTAAAGGTTTATTTCTTGTAATGTTGCAGTCTTTCAGTGGGAGCTGTAACAGAGTAAAATAGCCTTCCCAAGAACAGAACGTGTGGTATGTGCATTTGAAAGCATGAGAGGGTGTGAGAGGTGTGGAATGTACTTTTTGGTCTCGAAGTGCTGTGTTTTGAGCAGTGGTGCACAAATGTGCACTGTGCTGTACATTGAGAGATGAAGTATGTGATGCAATAAGCATCGGTGCACAAATGTGCACTGTATTGTACATTGAGAGATGAAGTATGTGATGCTATAAGCAATGGTGCACAAATGAGCATTGTGTTGCATATTGGAAGTATTATGTCGGTCTTACTATAGGCTTTGACTTGGCCTCATGTCAACCTGAATTCTGACTCTGCTTGGCTTGAGCTTTATCTGCGTGCACAGCCATGCTTGCAAGTTGTTTGGGTTAATTACGTTCAAGGATTGTTTTTGTGAGAGATTGTTTAATGTACCCTGGAAGGCTTTTGTGAGCTTCGACAAGATAAAGGCTGAAACATGCAGGACTGTAGAGGGAACGTGGGAACTCCTTTCTGCCATGGAATGCTTGCTTGGTAGCTGGCCAGTCCTAGGAAGATTCCTTTGGAGTGGCGGGGAAGGTTTCTCGAACCTTCTAGTGCGAGTCTTGAGAATATAAAGCTGTGGTTTGTTGACAGTTGAGTTTGGGTGCTCACTTACAGAGTAGACGTACTGCTGTAAGACAAACGGAACTTGAGACCGGGTTGAGAGTCCAAGCCGGCTGTGAACGGGCCCCCCAGCGAGTATTGGCAAGGATGTTGAGTGAACGATCAGCTGAGGTAATTTGTTTCGGAATAGTGCTGTTGTGATGCGTGGTTCCAGTGGCTGTGTTCATTTGAAGTGTTGGGTTTTGATTATTGCCATTTGAGTGGCTAGTGGCTTTGATCATTTGAGGTGTTTTCTTTGTGAGATGTGACTGAGTGAGGGGCACATCCAAAGAAATCATTTGATGTATCTAGTTTGTATATATCTTTCTGATCTCTTGCAGGATGTCCAGCATATTATATTTGCTTGAGTCTTATCTCATATTATTTGCTGCTTGTTTATTCATGGTATTGTTCATGCTGTGTTATTATTGCATACATATAAACATATATATATCTATGTGATTTAGAATGTTCTGCATTTAGCATCTGGAAAAGCTGTTCTGTTAGAGAGCATTGTGTAAAATAAAACCCCAAGCCTTATTCTAAAAAGAGAGACTTTGCATTTTGTAAAATAAAACCCTTTTCTAAAGGTGTTGTCGTGTTATGTCTCCTGCTTTGTTAGGGTTGAGCCACCGTGTGTTGGAGATTCTGTATTATCTGGAAGGCGGAGCAAGACAAATATGGCATAAGGAGCACAAGTCCCAAGAAAACACAGTGGAACCACAATTAACAGAGAATACAAGAGAAGGAAAGATTGTCACATTCAGCATTACTAAGCAGTCCCAAACCAGACAAACACACCTGTCTCTGTTTATAACTCTAAATGCTGATCCTTTCGGTGTTCATTTCCAACCAGTACAGAGAACACCTGTGCAAAGCAGATCAGCCAGGGATTACATCCTATATAAATTAGTAATCATAAACCCATGAACCCACAGTTCTGTTTGGCAGATAAAAAGAAAACAAATATACATAAACTGTCCTAACCGCTTGGGTTATACTTGTGAGAAAGTGCAAAAGAACCAAGGCGCGCAAAGGGCAGAAGCATATACTGCAGTAGGAACCCCCACACTTAACGGGGGTAAATACCAGCCGAATTTTCAGCCGTCAGCACAATCCACACGATATTGCAATTAACAAGACATATTGTAAATTTGAAGCACAACGTCTAAAGGAATTCAATAAAGTAAATACAGTGCAAATATGGACGAAAAAACTGAGAGGAGGGTGGCTGCCTAAAGTCTGTTTCCAAGAGCACCAAATAAAGGCCAGCCAAGAAAAGAAACTATAACCAAGGATAGCACACTACAAGATAAATTGAAAAGGCTATAAAAACTCCCAAAATCCGAAACCTCCAAGTGGTGGGGGGCGATATCATTGCAGGACTGTATTGATAAAAAATGGTACCGCGGGGGCTACGGATTTACACAACTTCCTCCTATGAATCCCCCAACATAAAGATGCTGGAGAAACAGGTGGAAAATTCAGCAAAAAGCTCTGAAAAAATGCTTACTATTTTAGTTAATTACGCATGGAAGGATAGGAAAGGAATTCTGCAAGAACTCAAATAACTCGAGGATGATCTCAAAAGGCACAAGGAACAAGAGATTATCAAAAAATATGTGGATGACTTAAAAGTAAGACTGAAGGTATATGAGGACAACATAAAAGCCCGCAAGCAACGCAAAATGCTGTGACTATGAAAGCAGCAGAATTCTTCGGTATAGTCACAAATATTAACATTTATACGAGAAAATGTCATCAGGAGAACCAATTGAGGAACCAGCAGAGACTATAAGCAGCACTGTGTCCATTACCAGCAGTGATACTGAGGGAGATCTGTGTTTAATAGCTGGTACTTCATCGAAAAAAGATATGGGATTGAAGATACAACCAACTTTTTTAAACGAGTATCGCCTCCTACGGACAGGGAGGCAAACCCCGAGAATGACACAACCAACAAAGACGAGAGGGAGAGGGAGAGGCCAGCGGGGCCAAGGAAGAGGAAAAAACCCGGGAGAAACTGTAGAAGAAGACAACGGCAGAGACAGAGGAATCAGAAAAGGAAGAAGACAGGGACGAGGGCTAATGGGAACCAAAACAACTGGTCCAAAGAAACAGATATGATGGATGATAATACAGTAAATAAAGCAATTATAAACATATCACACCGTCCACTTTCTAGAAAAAAGAACACTCTGTTTAGGTCTCTCCTTTTGCCCGGCCAATGATTTCAGCTATTCAGAAACAAAAATATACCTTTATAAGTTTGTGAGAAAGTTGAAACTTAAAAAGTGGCACAAAATAAAAGGATCACGACCATCAAAACAGGGAGATATCACGACCAAAACCCTTACCCAGGCTAACAGTGAAACTGCACAATATCTTCAATGTAGGTGACATTAAAGCATTACAAACCTCACAAGATCTGTATGAGGAGGTAGACTCAGGAAACTATGGAACAATATGTGATGTACAAACAGACCAACCGGCCAAAACTAAGTTCAAACCGAAGTCCATCTTTTATCCCAATATGGCCCATGATAACATTGATGCTTTTCATAACACTATGAAAAGGAACATCATGCAATTTCGAAAGAATATAGGAAAAAAAAATAGTTCAACCCAACATTTTTCCAGAACACAATGGGAAATTGTCAAGTCTGTATCAGAAGATGAAAACATGGTTGTCCGGGCAGCAGAGAAAGGGGGTAACATTGTGCTATGGGACAGGAGCATGTACACAGAGGAAGCATTGAGACAACTAGAAGACACCAAATTCTATGTAGTGACCAACATGCAGGAGTATAACAAGAGCATTGTCGAAATCTGGAACATGCTGAGTACCTGGAAAGACAGAAGTATTGTACAATGGGAGGAATATTGTTACCTAAAATGCGATTATCCCAAACTCCCTAATTTTCATCTCCTTCCCAAAGTACATAAGAATCCCACTATACCACCAGGAAGACCCATTGTGTCATCAAAAGGATGTGTTTCGGAACACATATCCAAGTATGTGGATTACTTCCTTTGTGAGTATGTGATGACACTGCCATCTTCAACCAACGACACAAAAGACTTTCTGGGAAATATTGAAAAAATGATTTGGGAGGAAGACTACTTACTGATCACCATGGACATGAACTCCTTCTACTCAATCATTGACCACACCTTAGGCATTCAATGTTGTAATCACTTTCTTAAAAAAAGAAGAATCTGTTTTGTAGAACACACAACAATGTCGTTGGAAATGATTACGTTTTGTTAGTTTAGCAACATTTTTCTATTTAATGGCCCACTGTTTGAGCAAGTTCATCGCACCGCTATGGGAACTTGTTTTGCATCTAGTTTTGCGAACCTCTTCTGGGGAGTCTGGGAAGAGAAATCCTCAAAGAGCTGGAAACACAAAACTCAGAAAATAAAGTCATAAAATGTCTAAGGTATATAGAATAGGGTAAATAGATGACTTGTTCATCATATGGAAAGGGAGCGAGGAGAGTGCCATAAGCTTCATTGAGAAACTCAACACCAATGACTTTAATCTCAAACTAACTCACACAGTAAGCAAATAATATTGGATTTCCACTACTGCATCCTGGAATTCCACAAACAACTCTATAAAAAACACACTCCACCGCAAAACAACTGCAGGTAACAGTCTCCTGCATGCTCTCTGCAAACACCCGGAGACCCTGAAGTGGAGCATTCCCTTCGGGCAACTGCTGAGTGATACTTTCCACATACCGAAGGTTACAGGGGCCTTCCAAGATGTAAATGGCAAAGGTGGACCCACAGGTAAGAAATTGGTTGATTGTTTTTTCCACTGGTGGAGTATGATACTGCTTTCGCATGCGGCTGCTGTGGCATGCCTTGCAGTGTCCACAGGGGAAGAAGCTCTTCAAGTTGAAACTAGTGTCTTGGTGTTTTTATCCGAAAGAAACAGGTTAGTATTAGATTCCGTACCTTAGAATATCCCCAGGCGTCAGACTGGATCCGGAAAGTTTTGCGTAGCAGCACCCCTGCGCGTCGGTAGGCGTTGTCTGCGGCTCTAGCAGTCAAGAAGAGAATATTGAAACACATGAGGGCCACTAACAACGAGGACCCTCAGTATCCAGTAGCCAGGCATGTTGCAGAGTATCATGTGTGCACTCCCATCCAGGAAGGTTACCTTGGCCTTGAGCAGGTGTGAATCTAGCCGCTCATAGGGCCTAGAGGGACTACTCGAAAATCCAGATCATCTGATTCTTGTGAAATTCAAGAAGTAAGGAGAAGGCTCTCACCCGGTGTTCCACTCTACACTGGCTATGTGCTGCCCCTTAAGTGATGAAGTAGAGCTGCATAGAAGAGCCACCACTGGCTCTGTGCTGCCCCGTAAGTGATGAAGTAGAGCTGCTTCGAAGAGCCACCACTGCATGCAGACATCAATTCCTTCTTCATCTCTTTCCGAGCCCTCAGACGCGGAGCGTGGTCAATTGTTGGCACCAACCAATCAGCCTAACTGCGCCCTTGATATTCGCACATATTGATGACCTGCCCTTGATGCAGCGTGACCATGCATCGGCACAACCTGTGAATAACCTCTCCTCTCCCGAGGGATAGTGCTACTCACATACAATGCCCTCCGCCACGGCAACCCACACCGTCCCCCCTCTTCAAATCATGTAACTCTGCATGGCGTGAACTCCCGCACGATCAGTTACCCGAATGACCTCTCACCCAAAGCGAAGAACTTTAAGCAGAAACTGATCAGACAGCACCCAGAATCACTTTTTGCAGACATCTACCACTGTTTCTCCAAAGAAAGGGTAAAAATGTACCTTATCTTCCACATTGAGACACAGGAAGTATGGAATTCCATCCTCAGATTGCAGCTCAACATTTTAAAAACCACCAACACTTTACATAGCTGCAAATTGACAATCTCACTCACACACTGCTCAAGGCGTACTGGAAACACCATGGTGACCATCTACACCAACGGCACAGTCCTTATACAAGCCAACAACGACAACCCTAGAGTCCTTTGATGCCCTTTTCCCCTCTCTCTGGAACACACCCTCTCACAAACCCCTCCCCCTCCCTCCCCTCTCAGAAGAACCAGACTCACCATCAGAACCCACTCTCCGCTCCGGTACTCCCTAGCAACCACACACGCCCATCACTATGCTGCATCCCCCCTACCACAACGAGGGAGAACATCTCCCCCCCTACTGCCCCCGTCCGGCTCTTACCCACAACTGACACCTACCAGTCCGGTACTCCCTAGCATCCTTGCACGCCCTGCTCCATGCGACATCCCCCTCACCTCACACAGGGAGAACAGGACACCTCCACTTCCCCCTGGCGGCTCTCACTGTCACACGCCACTTACCGCTCCGACACTCCCTTACAATCTCACTCCCCCGCCACATCACTTCCCCCTCACCACCCCCAGCGAAAACAGGACCCCCTTCTTCCCTCCTTAGGGTCCCACTCTCATCGGCCACCTACCGGCTCTCACCCCCACCCACCACCTACGTTCCACCCACCCCAACCCACTACGAACAACCAGAACACCAACCTCCCCAAACCCACAGGCAATAAAGCATCAACTCCCCAGAAAGTCCCCACGCCACACAAAATCCCTCTCACCCCCATAGAGAACAGGACCCACACACCCCCTACCTACGGCTTTGATCCCCATCCGTCACCTGCCACCTTCCACCTGCCCCCCACGCAACCCAACCCATTCCGAACTACCTGAACACCCACCTCCCCAAACCCACAGGCTACATAGCTCCAATGCTCCAAAAAGACCACCGCCAAACTGCACTCAAGCCCCCGCCCATACCCCACACGGACAACACACCCAAAACAAGGCGACCCAATTCCCTGAGATTCTCTCCCCCCAGACACGACACGAACACCGCCACCACTAAGCTACCCAATACCCTAGGACCCTACCCCTTTTGGCCCAAAACTCACGCTCAGGACCAGCCTCGAGACCTCAATGACTTTAAGACTGAGCAGCAACTTTTCAAGCTGGAAACTCAGATGGCAACTATAATCCGGGGCTTTAGTGATATTCTAGCCAACCTTGCGGCGCCCCAGCAGCCTCAGCGCACCCACTCCTCCACCACCCATACACAACAAAAACCGTCCATAGTCCCTCCGCGGAGATGGGTAGCTAACCCCATCCCTTTTCTGGCACAGAGACCCAAAAGAACTAGAGAAGCCATGTCTTAGAGTGATGCTGCGGACCTCGCCTCCTCGTACGACAATCCTTTATCTGTCACCCTCCAATCCAAAATCCAGGTGATCACCGGACAAGAAGAGTCCAAGACCCTCCGAACTCACCCAGACTGCTGACCACCCGCATTAGCATCCCCACAGCCCCCCTAACATAGAAACCCAAAGCAAAGGCGACCCCCACTAACTGCATGCTCATTAACTGCAGATCAGCCATCAAACATGCCACTAAATTAGCTGAATCCATCCACCCTCACGACATAGACATAGCATTCACCACCGAAACCTGGCTCAATGACTCCTCCACACCACTCCTGGACACTCTCGTTCCCCCAGGTTTTATAATCACCAACAAAGACATTAAAGACCAAAGAGGAGGAGGCATAGCAATCATCCACAGAGACAATATTTCTGTGAAGGAAACTGACTCCTTCAACTACATAACCTTTGAGTGGCTTACAGGCAACATCGGAATCCACTCAAAGTGATAGTGATCCCTAGAGTGATGGGGAACACACAGTGTTGTTTAAATGCCCCTCACACACCAACAGGCCCCTTGGTGTCATGCTTCATCATCGGGGCCTTCGCACCCCTCTACGGGATGCGGCGTGCTACGACTCGCGGATACGCAGGAGCACTAAGAGGTGAACTATGTGTGGGGGTGTGTGTTTTACCAAAGTGTGAGTGAGGTGAGGTGAAAAAAAGTGAATGGTTAAAAAATACCTGGCACGTGGGAGGAAATGTTTTTTTAATTTAATCCCCGGCTGGTATTGTTAAAAGAAGTGCAGGGCGTGGTTAGATAGATACGTATTAGGGTATCAAAACCACTGTTTAGAGTGTCAACATGTTTCGGAGGTCAAAGCCCCCTTCTTCAGGACAAGGGTTATGCACTTACCCTCCCCTTACTCACATGTAGAATGTAAAAGTGTATTTAAAAATAATTACCACAATGTGTAATATTCCTAACTATGTTTTTATGTTAGTGAATGCCGTTGCGCCCAATTGGCGATAGAACCTGTGGAGAGAAATTCACAGATAAACACATAGATCTATAATGCACAGACCAGTGGAGAAGAAAAAAGCTTCTCTGAATACATCAAGGTTAAACCAAAAATAATGGGACGCTGTGGAAAAAATAGAACACAAATGGACATAACACAGTACTTACAGACATATATACAAAACACAAAATTACTCTCTGCTCAGATGGAAAGAGAGCAAATAATAGGAAAGGTAGGTCTTACTTAAAGTTCTCAACTATAAGACCTCATGAGCCTATGCGTATATTGGGGGATCCTTCCTTTCTGCTCAGAAATGACCTATAAAACATTAATATATGGGGTTCAGTTGGAAACATAGTACTGACTGCACCAAAGCGATGAAACAATTGCTCCATTCTATGACCAAAACTCACGGTTACTGCAATGGCTAATCGCCTGCCTTCCATCAACGCGGCTCCGATGAAGTGAGCATGAATCGCGTCAAAGCCCTTATATATACTCTCCCTGGAGGTAATTAGTGGTAATAGATTGATTAATGAGGTCCGGGGGATGCCCAAATACGGAGATCGTAATCTCTGTGGGTCCGGTGCTGCGCTCTCGGCTCACACTACCTAACGCGCATGCGCATAGTACCTAGTTCAATGCGCATGCGCGGCGTCTGGAGCGACCGCGCATGCGTTAACGGGGGAGCGCTAGTTCAATGCGCATGCGCGGCACCAGGAACGACCGCGCATGCTATGCCAGGGGAGCGCTGTACTCTTTGCCAGAGATGGAAAAAACGGGGAATATGTCCCTAGGTATAGCGCATTTAAGAATAACAAGTATAGCGCATTAGTGATCAACAATAAATCTATTGCATGTGAAGGTGATTACATGGAAAGGCTCATCATATGTGGTATAATATGGGGAGCCAGGGAGTAAGTGAGTTTATTACTCATGGGGGACCCCAGGAGACAAGGTCCCTACTGATAAGTAATTAATCTTATCTGTTTACATAGAGAGCTGGTGAGCCTGACTTCATGGTAGCAGTATGACCTAATTAAACCCCAATTTCATGGTTTTGAATGTGGCCCCAAATGTACATCAGCTGTCAAATGTATTGACCGGATAGAGTTTATTTTAGGAGGTTCCAAGGAATGGAATCATTCAGCCCAGTGGTGTCGGTTCCCAACCGGAACACCCACCGTTGTTCTTTTTCCAGAAGGCCCACCTCTGAGGGTAGTTGTTCTATTACCGTCCACTGTAGCTCATTTACACAGTGTTGGTGTTCAATGAAGTGGGCTGACATTTTTCTTGTGAGTTTTTTACACCTGATGTTACTTTTGTGTTCATTTAGTCTCACTTTCACAGGTCTTGTGGTCATTCCCACATATTCTTTTCCACACGGGCACGTGATCAGGTATACAACATTCTTGCTGTTGCAATTTGTAAATACACGTTGTTCCCACTGTGTCCCATTCGAGAAGGTTAGAATCAGGCTTTTTTTTAGTAAGGTGGCAGTTGTTACAGTTGCCACACGGATGGTGGCCATGTATGCCCTGCAGTCTTGTCTGGTCCTTTTTTGGAGGGGGTGGTCTTGTATGGACAAGCATGTCTCTTAAGTTCTTACCCCTTCTGTGTGCAAAAAGCGGTTTCTCCAAAGTTAGGCCGCCACTTGTCAAAGTGCGCCAATGTTTATTAACCAATTTGGTGACTTGGTTAGTGACTGGGCTATACGTGGTGACACATACTGTCCTTTTTCCCGCATCATCTTTCCGTGGATTATCCTCCAACAGGGCCTCACGGTTATTATTTCTGGCCCTTTTTAATGCTTTATTGATCACAGTTTCCGGATATTTCCTCTGTCTCAGTTTCATGCTGAGATCCTTGGCCTGAGATTTGTATTTAGCAATGTCACTGCAATTCCGACGCAGACGTAGGAACTGTCCATAGGGTAGGTTCTCCCTCAGATGACGCGGATGAAAGCTGTCGAATCTGAGGAGGCAGTTCCTGGCCGTCGGTTTGAAGTGAGTTTCCGTTTTGAGAGTGCCTGCTTCGTGGTAGATATTCAAATCCAAGAAGACCATGCTAGTGTTTGACACCTGGTGAGTAAATTTCAGAAATACATTCTGGTTGTTAAGCCAGTTGGTGAACTCAGTTACCGTGGTCTCATCCCCTTCCCAGATGACCAAGATATCGTCAATGTACCTCCGCCAGGTGCGAATCCTTGCCCTGTATGGATTGTCTGGATGGAGGATCTTTGTGGACTCCAGGTGATGGACATATAGTCCGGTCAGACTTGGGGCAAAAGTACTGCCCATACTGGTCCCATGTTTCTGCCAGAAGAGAGTGCCCTCATACTCGAAAAAGTTTTTTGTGAGGGCCGAGATGCATTCCAATACTACATTCCGTGGGGTGTGGTATTCCCAATTAGTAGAGTGCAGTACCTCCTCAATGATTTGTAAGGTCTCATCGTGTGGGAGACTCGTATAGAGGCTCTCCACATCTAGGCTGAGCAGCATCTGAGAGGTGGGATCAAAAGTCTGGTTATTTAACAGTTGGAGTACTGCTTTGGTATCTCTCAGATACGTATCAGTGGCTTGTACAATCGGTCTCAAAAAGGCATCCGCAAACTTGGACAGTGGTTCCAAAATAGATGAGATGCCGGAGACAATGGGGCGGCCTGGAGGGTTATCAAGGTTTTTGTGCACACACCTGGACTGTGTGTGCCCATATGTGCCCATATGTTTCAGATTGTATCACACTCAAAAGAGTTTTTGGGAGCAACCATGAGTCTAATAGTGTACTGCCTGGTCTGTATGGTTTTATATAGTTGTTCAGTTTAACGTTTGGCAATAGAATGATGTCTTTAGTTACTGCTGTTGTTTTTGTAGTTATAGTTTTGTATTTAGTTGCAATTTGTTTGTGTTTTCTTTCTTGTTTAAAAAAAAATGTATGACGGTGTGCGTGGGCTGGCGCTTGGCTGGCGGTGTGCATGGATTGGCACTTGGCTGGCGATGTGCGTGGACTGGTGCTTGGCTGATGGTGAGTGGACTGGTGCTTGGCTAGAGCTGTGTGTGGACTGGCACTTGGCTGGTGGTGTGGGTGGACTGGCGCTTGGCTGGCGGTGAGTGGACTGGAGTTTGGCTGGCGGTGAGTGGACTTGCGCTTGGCTGGCGGTGTGCGTGGTTTGGTGCTTGGCTGGCGATGTGTGTGGATTGGCACTTGGCTGGCCGTGTGCGTGGATTGGCGCTTGGCTGGAGGTGTGCGTGGATTGGCGCTTGGCTGGCGGTGGGTGTGGACTGGCGCTAGGCTGGCGGTGAGTGGACTGGCACTTGGCTGGCGGTGTGCGTGGATTGGTTCTTGGCTGGCAGTGTGCGTGGACTAGCGCTGGGCTGGCGGTGAGTGGACTGGCACTTGGCTAGCGGTGTGCGTGGACTGGCGATTGGCTGGCGGTGTAGGTGGACTGGCGCTTGGCTGGCAGTGTGCGTGGACTGGCACTTGGCTGGCGTGTGTGGATTGGCGCTTGGCTGGCGTGTGCGTGCACTGGCGCTTGGCTGGCAGTGTGCGTGGACTGGCGCTTGGCTGGCGGTGTGCGTGGACTGGTGCTTGGCTGGCAGTGTGCGTGGATTGGCGCTTGGCTGGCAGTGTGCGTGGATTGGCGCTTGGCTGGCGTATGTGGATTGGCGCTTGGCTGGCGGTGTGCGTGCACTAGCGCTTGGCTGGCGGTGTGCGTGGACAGGCGCTTGGCTGGCGGTGTGCCTGGACTGGTGCTTGGCTGGTGTGGAGTGGACTGGCACTTGGCTGGCGGTCTGCATGGATTGGTGCCTGGCTGGCTTGCTTGGATTGGCGCTTGGCTGGCGGTGTGCGTGGACGGGAGCTTGGCTGTCGGTGTGCGTGTACGGGGGCTTGGCTGGCGGTGTGCGAGTAGCGGTTTGCTGCTGGTCACTATACACACTGCTAGCCAAACGCCACTCCACACAATCCGTGAGCTAGAGTGGTTGCTGTGTCAGGAATGTGGGCGTGTGAAAGTGATGGGCCGTTGAATGGCGCGGTCTGCTGGTGTGAGTGTTGTAATGTGCTGGGCACGCGGCTGGCGGTGTGAATGGTTTTGTATGCATATAGCCATGTCTAAACTGGGGTGGCAGAGTGAGCTAAAGAACGGTGATGGATTAAACCCAGATCTTTTGACTGGGTGTGAGTGTTTGATTGATTCAGATGCTCCGTCCATCACCACCCCCTTTTGTATTGGTTTTGTATGTGTCACATGTATGAAAGGCCTGTAAAGAGGTTGGTGCCTTGTCGTGGCTTTACAGCCCACAGTGTTCTCCTTAGTGTCCCGAGCAAAAGGATACCTCACTTGTGTGGCTGTCCTATGCAGAATTGACTAAAAACGTATTTTCCAAATAATTTAGCGCTTAGTCACAGGCCCTTGCCTCACCCACACAAGTGAGGTATCATTTTACTCTGGAGACTCAGGAGAACACTGTGGGGTAGGACATTTGTGACGACACAGTGATTTCACATAAAAATGTGTGGAAAATTAGCTTTTTTAGCTAAATTTGATGATTACCTGGCATTCTGGGAAGGAAAACGTTGGAGGATCCATGTAAGCCATACCTTATTGGACTCCCCTGGGTGTCTAGTTTTAGGAAATGTTTGGGTTTGGTACTTTCCCAAGATGGCCGCTGAGCCCAGGGCCAAAATCTCAGGAGACCCCCCCCAAAAAACAGGAAGTTTTCTTATAGGTAATTTTGAAGTCTCCACAGTACGAATTGGGCCATTTCCTGTTGCAGCCACTATGCCTACCCACACAAGTGAGATACCATTTTTATCGGGAGACCTGGGTGAACGCAGGGTGAGAGTAAATTTGTGGATCCAAGCAGATTCCAGAACTTTCCCACACAGAAATTCGCTGGACTCCCCCTGGGTGTCAAGTTTCCAGAAAAGTGTGGGTTTGGTAGGTTTCCCTAGATGGCCGTCGAGTCCAGGGACAAAAACGCACGAGACCCCCCCCCCCTTGTAAAACCAGGTTGGTTTGTGATAGGTAACTTTGATGTCGCCTCAAAAGGTTTTTGGCCCTTGCCTGTCGCGGGTCCTTGACACACCCACACAAGTGAGGTACCATTTTTATCGGGAGACCTGAGGAAAAGATGGGTGGGAGGAAATATGTGGGTCCGCGCAGATTCCAGAACTTTCCCACTCAGGAATGTGTAAAAAGTATTTTCTTTTCTTCATGAGGTTTGCAGGGGATTCTGGGTAGGAGAATGTTGAGGGACCCACGCAAGCTATACCTCGCTGAATTTCCCCGGGTGTCTAGTTTCTAGAAATGTGTGAGTGTGGTAGGTTTCCCTAGATGGCCGCCGAGCCCCCGGCCAAAAACTCATGGGACCCCTCTTGCAAAACCAGGTTGGTTTGTGATAGGTAATTTTGAGGTTGACTCAATAGGTTTAGGGCCATTGCTTGACCCACCCACGCAATTGAGGTACTATTTTTCTCAGAAGACTTTGGGGGACGCGGAGTGGGTGGAAATTTGTGGATCCACGCAGATTTCAAAACTTTTCACCACAGAAATGTGAAGAAAATGTGGGTTTTTGAGAATTTTTTAGGTTTGCAAGGGATTCTGGGTATTAGAACCTGGTGAGAGCCAGTCAAGTCACCCCATCCTGGATTCCCCTGGGTGTTTAGTTTTCAGAAATATATAGGTTTGTTAGGTTTCCCTATGTGCTGGCAGAGCTAGGGTTAAAAAACTACAGCTAGGCACTTTGCCGAAAAAGGGTCATTTTCCACTGTGAAATTATGGTGTCTCCACGTTGCGTTTTGCGCAGTTTCCTGTTGCAGGCACTAGGCCTACCCACACAAGTGAGGTACCATTTTTGCTCGGAAGACTATGGGGAACACAGGATGGGTGGAAATTTGTGAATCCACGCAGATCTCCGAACTTTCCACCACAAAAATTTGAGGAAAATGTGGGGGTTTTCGACAATGTTTTAGGTTTGCAAGGGTTTCTGGGTAACAGAACCTGGTGAGAGCCAGACAAGTCACCCCATCCTGGATTTCCCTGGGTGTCCAGTTTTCAAAAATGTATAGGTTTGCTAGGTTTCCCTAGGTGCCGGCAGAGCTAGGGTTAAAAAACTACAGCTAGGCACTTTGCAAAAAAAGGGTCAATTTTCACAGTGAAATTGTGGTGTGTACACGTTGCGCTTTGCGCTGTTTCCTGTCGTGGGCACTAGGCCTACCCACGATAGTGAGGTACAATTTTTCTTGGAAGACTAGGGGGAACACGGGTGGGTGGAAACTTGTGGATCCACGCAAATTCCAGAACTTTCACCACAGAAATGTGAGGAAAATGTGTTTTTTTTGGACAATTTTTTAGGTTTGCAAGGGATTCTGGGTAACAGAACCTGGTGGGATCTAGTCAAGTCACCCTATCCTGGATTTCCCTGGGTGTCCAGTTTTCAAAAATGTATAGGTTTGCTAGGTTTGCCTAGGTGCCGGCAGAGCTAGGATTCAAAAACGACAGCTAGGCACTTTGCCAAAAAAGGGTCATTTTTAGCTGGGAAATTGTGGTGTGTCCACGTTGCGCTTTGCGCCGTTTCGTGTTGCATGCACTAGGCCTACCCACACAAGTGAGGTACCATTTTTCTCAGAAGACTTTAGGGAACGCAGGGTGGGTGACATTTGTGGATCCACGCAGATTCCAGAACTTTCCACCACAGAAATGTCAGGAAAATATTTTGGGGGACAATTTTTTAGGTTTGCAAGGGATTCTGGGTAACAGAACCTTGTGGGAGCCAGTCAAGTCACCCCATCCTGGATTGCCCTAGGTGTCTAGTTTTCACAAATGTATAGGTTTGCTAGGTTTCCATGGGTGTCGGCAGAGCTAGGGTTCAAAAACTACAGCTAGGCACTTTGCCAAAAAAGGGTCATTTTTCACTGTGAAATTGTGGTGTGTCCATGTTGCGTTTTGCGCCGTTTCCTGTCACGGGCACAGGGCCTACCCATGCAAGTGAAGTACCATTTTTCTCTGAAGACTTTGGGGAATGCGGAGTGGGTGGAAATTCGTGGATCCACGCAGATTCCAGAACTTTCCACCACATAAATGTGAGGAAAATTTGTTATTTTTTTACATTTTGTCAGGTTTGCAAGGGATTCTGGGTAACAGAACCTGGTGGGAGCCAATCAAGTCACCCCATCCTGGATTTTCCCGCGTGTCTAGTTTTCAGAAATGTATAGGTTTGCCTAGGTGCAGGCAGAGCTAGGGTTAAAAACCTGCAGCTAGACACTTTGCCAAAAAAGGGTTATATTTCACTGTGAAATTGTGGGGTGTCCACGTTGCGTTGTACGCCGTTTCATGTCGCGGGCACTAGGCCTACCCACGCAAGTAAGGTACCATTTTCCTTGGAAGACTTTGGGAAACGGGGGGTGGGTGAAATTTGTGGATCCACGCAGATTCCAGAACTTTCCACCACAGAAATGTGAGGAAAATGTGTGTTTTTAAAAACTTTTTTTTAGGTTTGCAAGGGATTCCGGGTAACAGAACCTGGTGGGAGCCAGTCAAGTCACCCCATCCTGGATTCCCCTGGGTGTTTAATTTTCAAAAATGTATAGGTTTGCTAGGTTTCCCTAGGTGCCGGCAGAGCTATGGTTAAAAAACTACAGCAAGGCACTTTGCCAAAAAAGGGGAATTTTTCACTGTGAAATTGTGGTGTGTCCACTTTGCGTTTTGGGCCGTTTCCTGTTGTGGGCACTAGGCCTACCCACTCAAGTGAGGTACCATTTTTCTCAGAAGACTTTGGGGAACGCGGGGTTGGTGGAAATTTGTGGATCCACACAGATTCCAGAACTTTCCACCACAGAAATGTGAGGAAAATGTGAGGATTTTTTTCCCCATTTTTTTAGGTTTGTAAGGAATTCCGGGTAAGAGAACCTGGTGGGAGCCAGTCAAGTCACCCCATCCTGGATTTCCCTGGGTGTCTAGTTTTAAAAAATGTATAGGTTTGCTAGGTTTCCCAAGGTGCCGGCAGTGTTTGCAGACACTCTCTAAAAAAAATTAAAACATGGGTACGATTCAGAAAGGTCCGCGAGCCGCCAGGGAAGGCTTGCCAGGCCGCTGGCGGTGCGCGGGCCGCACTATGAGTATCCGTGCGCTAGAGTCTGTGTCCGTCTTTGAGGCTGCTGGGGTCGGGGTTGCCGATCTGACTTGGTGGGAGGTTTGGGGACCCCGGGTGCCTGAAGAAGTAACATGGCTGCAGGTGGCGTAGGAAAAGTGTGGTCGCCCTATCGAGTAGCGCTGTGTTCGCCCGCACCAATCCCCAGGCCGCTATCCCCGCTTTGGTTTCTGCCCTCTCCGCTGTTGTGCTAGGAGCTGGGCCGTGAGCACACCGGTCTTGTCTCGCCTAGTGGTACGCGGTTCTGTAACACCCTTGGCAAGGCCTCACTGAACCTCTGACTGTACCTTCTCTGGTCGTGGCCATCTTGTCTAGCTCATAAGCGTAAATTCCTGTCATCTGCCCTGAACTCCCGTCTCAGTGAGGGGAAGGATCTGTACGGCCCCCCTAGCCCGTTGTGCTCCATATCCGTCCGCACCTTTGTCTGCGCTGACAATGTGTTGTTCCGCCCTCACCAGTGTGCTGCCCTCACAGGCACGGTTGCAATCACCCTTCTGGAGCGCCCCACCACCTCCGTCGAGCTCTTTCGGGTAGTGGGCAGGCTCCCTCGGGAGAAGGTGAGTCCCAGTTTCCACTCCTCCGGTAGCTGTGAGCGAAGTCCTCCCCAGGCTCCCGATTGTATGGCGGCCTGCACCAGGAGAGGTATTCCTGTTGCTGGTGATGGAGCAGTGCCCGGGGACAGCAGAGTGGCCCCGCTGGGTCTTCGTATCAGGCTTCACCCTCTCCAAGCGTTACTGGTTAACTCTCCAGTGGGCTCTCGGGCACGGCGCATCAAGGCACTGGGGGGGGGGGGGGCCTCCACTTGTCCACTTCAGTCTTCAGAAAGCCCGCCCATAAGCTACTTGGGTTGGTGCCTATGCTCCCAGGCACCGCTGCTCACTGTGTCCTCCCCAGGCGCGCTGTTGTCAGGGCTTCATTCTCTCCTGCTGCGGGTGCTGGGTAGGTGCTATGTTGGGCTCAGGCCCTTCCTCACTCTTGGTGGGCAGTGACTGTTTGTAGCTGGGAGATGACTACTTTGGGCCGAGAAGGATGTTGCTGTGCTCAGCAGGTCTCCTGTTCAATTTGTAGCACTGAGTGGGCTCCCACCCACCGGGGACTCCCATACTGCCGTCACGCCTCTTCCCTAGTGGTCCCAGCGCAGGATATATGGCGGCGGGGATAGCTGCTGCTGGGTCTCTGCCGCTTATTCGCAGGTGTTGTGCGCGTTCCCTGTTTCGGTTGGCACTGGTAGGGGCAGGCGTACCTTACCACTCTGTCGGTTTCCTGGGGCGCAAGGCTGGTTACGGCCGCTGCTAGGCGGGCACCATGTTGAAGTCGGGCGCCAGACCCTGTGTGTGTCCAGCCGCGCCAGTCTCCGGTTTTGCTGCCCTCCTCCGCTGTTTGCAATCTGTGCTCCGGGTGATCAGGCCTCTGGGTGAGGAGCTATGGCCTCAGTGCAGGCCCCCGCTGTGGTGGATTAATGGCGATTGTCAGGGCCCCCGAGCGGAGCCTCAGCCAAACACGTCTGCCATCGTGGCTAGTTAAGCCACGCCCCCAACCTTTCTCCTCACTCTTTATGGTGAATACAGTCTCTCGTTCTGTTCCACCTTTCTTGCTACACTCTTTTCTTTGGTACTCTAATCAACTCTCTCTTTCTGTTAGGTCATTGTCAGTGTCCTGATAAGAACGTGAAGAGCGACTATAAGAGTACAGATACCCCTCAGGCTTTTTAATGTTAGCATGGTCCCTTAAATTATAACCATCTGCACCCCTTTTGAGTCGTGTGGACCCCCACTGAATCATTACTGGAATCGCAGACCCCCACTGAGTCATTATTGGAAGCTGGGACCCTGACATAAGCAATTTCTGTTATTTCAATCACAAAACAAAGCATAAAAATACAAAAAACAAGTATACACCAATCAGATGCTCAACATTTTTTTTTTGTTTAATTCACAATCAAATGTAGAAAAAACTTTAAAATTTTCAATATAGCTTCTTTATTTGTATATGTTTTAATTTTAATTTATTGACAGCAATATTATTTAATTTTATAAAATGGTCTCAACCCCTTGAGTAGGCCACGGGGAACCCATGGGTCCCCAGACCACAGGTTAAGAACCACTGCCCTACTGGATTCCCTAATTACGGAAGATCTAGCTCATCTTTACTCTCTCTCCCTCTGTTTCTTACTACCTTCTGTTGCAGATTTCTCCTTATTGGAATCTTCAATGCCACTTTCAGGTTGTAAATGTGGCTTAACAGCTCGTGTACCTAAGGTATCACAATCCACATATGTGAGAAAGTGCCCTCTTTCTGCATGATACGCTCCCATTTTTTGCTTAATTGTTGATGTTCTTTGACGGAGTGTGCCCTGAGCTCCTGCTAATCAGGTACCCAGGGCCTACGTTCCTTCCCTAAAATTGCATTGAAGCCTAAACCTAATTGCCATCCCTGGCCACCGGTAGGCCCCTGGTAAATGGTACCACAGGTACCCAGGACACTGTGACCAGGGAAGGCCCCTAAGGGCTGCAGCACTTATTGTGCCACCCTTAGAGGACCTGCACCTTTTCACTCACACACTGCCTTTGCAGGCTGCGTGTCTTGGTGCAGAACAAAAGTGAAGAGTCAACATGGCACACATCCCTGTGTGCCATGCCTAATACAACCCACTGCCCTGGCCTAGATCAGCCACCCCTCCAGCTGGATGTACTATGCCCCGTGGTGAGGGTACAGGTTCATGAGCCCTGTACCCCTACAGTACCTAAATCAATTTTTTGGTATTGTAAGTGCAGTGCTGCCATTAAGAGTATATGGTGCTTGGAGTTTGTCATTACGAACTCCACAACACCATAATGGCTACACTGAATACTGGGAAGTTTGGTATCGAATTTCTCAGCACATTAAACCCACACTGATACCAGTGTGGGATTTAATGCAAAATGCACAATAGAGGGCATCTTAGAGATGCCCCCTGAAATTCGACCTAATTCTAGTGTCCCAACTGAGTGGCTGCTTAGGCTGCCACCAACAGACATGTTTCTGGAACCCTGGGTCGAGAGCCTGCTGCTCTCGGGGACCTGAAACAATGCACTTCCAGGGACAAGGTGCCAAGCCTCCTCCCCAGGATGGGCAGGGTTCACGAAGGGGAAGCTTCAAAGGCATGCCGCCTTTGTGAGCTTCCCCAGACCCCTTGCTGCTTTCAGCAACTGGTCCCCACTGGTTCTGACCCCACTTTGAGCGGGAGAACCGGCGGGAAAAACGAGTGAGGGAGAGAGGTGTGCCCACCTCTGCCAACTCCACCCCTCAGGTGGAGGAGGCCAGGTGAAGCACAACTCCGAGTCCGCGCCATCTTGAGGATGGGGGACTCAACTAACCAGGGACAGGCTCATGCCCCCCTCCCACTGGAGGGTGGCCTAATAGGCGGTGTACTCACCCTAGGGAAGGGACCCATTGGTCCCTGCCCTCTACCTACCTTTAATGCCCTTAAATCTAGTATTTAGGGGGCATCCTGAACATTACTTCCTCAGATCCAGAAACGACAAGAAAGAAGATAAGAAGAAGGACTGAAGAGCCGTGCAGAGCTAACAAGAGAACGACAACCACTGACTTGGCCCCAGCCCTACCGGCCTGTCTCCCCTCGAACCTGCTCCTGCGAAATCCCGGTGTGTCCAGCAACCTCAAAAACCCTGGAGGACCTGCCTGCCTTCACTTCCAAAGACTGCTTCTCCCGTGAACACCAGATTTGTTCAACTACAACCTCTGGCTCCGGCCGGACACAGCAAATCGAGCCCACTCTGCACCTGCCAAACCCGGCACGAGCTCAAGTGGAAACACCCGACAAGGAGGTCTCCCCGGCGATTGTGACCCAAGATCCAGAGATCCCAGACCAACCTCAAGACCTCAGCCGACGCCTGCAGCCTCAATCCAGAGGATCCCCTTTACCGCGTCCAAGAGCGGGTAAGACTTTCGGACGACAAAAGGCACCCCTGCACCCAATGCTCCACAGCCTTGTGTGCCCCAACCAACGGTGCCTTAACAACCCAAGACATCCCAACTTACCCCTCAAAGTGGTGGTCGCACCCATAAGAATGTCGTCCCAGAGCCTGCAGTGTTTCTTTTGACCGGAGTCTCTCCATAGCAAACAAAAGGGAGCCCGGAGCCAAAACAGCACTCTGTACTCAGCCGCCCCAGTGCTGCTGAGGGTGCACCTTTCGTGCTGACCTGCAACCCCAACTGCCCATTGCTAGACCCCAGGAGCTTTGCTCCCACAGCTGAGTGGCCTGCTTGCTAGCAGCCACCAACCGGAGACCCCCTATCCTCCATAGAATAACATTGGGCCTTAACACTCTGCACCCGGCCGCCCTAGTGCCGCTGAGGGTGTAACAAGAGTGCATTACTGACACTGGGGGACCCCTGAGTCTAACCCCCAAACCTTAACTCCCACAGTTGATAACTTACCTTTGAAACGATAACTTACTTTTCCTCGTAGGATAACATTGACAATTTTTCTTCCAAAACGTTTCAAAGTGTTGAGTTTTGAAATCTAAGAATATTCTTCAAAAATTGCATGATTAACCAAAATGTATTTACTTACCTGTTTGCAGGAAATGTCCCAGTGCTGAATCTAGGTATCCAGCACTGAGTAAGAAAAGTAAGGTAAAAAGTAACTTACCAGTAATTTACTTAAAAAAGCCTATTCATCCAATGTACTGTATTTGCTAAGTATTGCAACCTACTGCAGCCCCTCTAGATCAAACAAAGTACAATTCCTATTGCATTTTCAAACTGTTCGACATTCAGGAACTTATTACTGTAAAGTATTTAATGCTTACCTGTGCCAGGCTTGCTTGGTTCTAAAATAAAACAACAGTATCTTTTTTATACAAAAACAATTGTTCGAGAGTTCAGTCCTTGAGTGTGTGAGTTCATTTGCTGACTTTGTACATCAAGGGCCAGATGTAGGAGCCCTAATACCGGTCGGTAACGGCCGAATTCGGCCGTTACCGACCGGTATTAGGGTTTCCAGATGTAGGGGGCCTATATTTTACCGATTCTGTAAAGTTACCGAATCGGTAAATTTACAGAATCGGTAAAATACCGAATCGGTATATTTACCGATTCGGAAAAACCACATGTAGGTGGCACTCCTAAGAGTGCCACCGGCCCTTAAAAATCGGTATTTTACCACCCAATCCTATTGGGTGGTAAAATACCGAATTCAGGTGTGCATGCACATTTGTGCATGCACACCTGTGCAATGTGACACACAGACATGCCCTTAGGGCATGTCTGTGTGCCACATGGCACACAAGTCCAGAATTGGGGTGCTAGAGGGTGTCAAAGTGACACCCCCTGCACCCTTGCAGGATTCGGTATTTACCGATACTGTAAATACCGAATCTGTATTTCACATTGATTCCTATGGGCTTTAAGGGCCCGATGTAGGTAGGCCGTTACCGATCGGTAACGGCCGAAAATACCGATTTTGGGCCCTTACCGATCGGTATACTGCCATCGAGATGTAGGGCAAAGAAAAAAGTCCAAATCGGTCCAAAAACCGATTCGGAATGAGTACCGAATCGAAAATAATCCGATACGTACATACCGAAAATCGGAAATGTAACGAATCGGTAACACACCGAATCGGATTAAAATACCGATTCGGTCCATGTACCGATTCGGTAGTGACACCGAATCGGAAAATATCCAATTCGGTCCATGTACCGATTCGGTAGTGACACCGAATCGGAAAATATCCGATTCGGTCCATGTACCGATTCGGTAGTGACACCGAATCGGAAAATATCCGAATCGGTCCATGTACCGATTCGGTAGTGACACCGAATCGGACATAAGCCGAATCGGATAACCTACCGAATCGGTAGAATCACCGATCGGGAAAGTCCCCGATTCGGACAGATGGGGAGATGTAGGGAAGCACAGAAACACCGATTTCGGCTCAAAATCGGTATTATCCACTCGGTATTTACCATGGATTACAATCAGGTGGTAACCAACTCCAACACATAAAAACAGACCCAAAATGCATGGCAACTTGCAGGATGGCAGCTTTTTATGTCATTGCGAGGCGGCTACGGCTACAGCAGGAAGGACAGAGGGAATGGCAAAGAGAGGAACAGGTCTAGAGACAGAGGATCACCCTGTTCATGCTCACAGAGGCAGAGATCCTACAGAGGTACAGGCTGGACTCAGACACCATTCTGGAGCTCATCAGGGACCTCAAACCACTGTTGGACCACCCCACCCCAAGGGCACACGCCATCCCAGCACACGTCCAGGTGCTATGCAGCTTACACCTGCTTGCGTCTGGCAGCTATCAAAGTGGAGTTGCGGCGGTAGGAGGGGTGACCCAGAGCAGCCTGTCAAGGTTCTTCCACACATTCCTTGACGCCATGATACACAGGATGGACCAATACATCTCTTTCCCTGCAACCCACGCAGAACTGCTACAAACTAAAGCTGACTTCTACCAGATGGCACAATTTCCCCAAATCATTGGCTGCATAGATGGCACGCACATTCCGATTTGCCCCCCAGCTGACACAGAATACATATACCGCAATCGGAAGTCTACGCACACCATCAACGTGCAGGTGATCTGCAATGCAAAATTAGCAAAATTCCCAGGGAGTACCCACGACTCCTACATTTTTCAACAGAGCGGCATCTATGCATGGCTGATGGCTGGCGACTTTGGTGAAGGATACCTCCTAGGTGAGACACATCATCAGACCCCCATAACACAAAGTAGCTAAGTGTGATACATGTATGCATGTGAGTAATGTTACCCCTTTACCTTCCAGGTGACAGTGCATATGCCCTCCGCTCTTTCATACTCACCCCCTACCTCAACCCCTCCACACCCAGCCAAAGGAGGTATAACCGGGCCCACAAAAGCACAAGGAATGTAGTTGAACGGACCTTTGGCATCTGGAAAAGTAGATTCAGATGCCTGCACAAGAGTGGAGGTGCAAGGCAGTATACCCCCATCACCTGCTGCAAGATCATAGCTGTCTGTGCAATGTTGCACAACCTTGCGGTGAAGAAGGGCACTGAGGTGGAGTTGTCTGACTACGAGGACCATGACGACGACGATGCTGTGCCACTAACACAGCCTGCTGGGGTGTCTACGCCAAGTGATGGCAGATACAGACGTGGGGAGATTACAGAAAACTATTTCTGAGTGAGTACAGATGCACAGACAGGTAAATGGTTGTGGGGAAAAGCAAATTTTAATAATGTTGCAACACCGTTACTGCACTGATGTGCAACAAAATAATATGTAAAAGTAAAACTAACAAATGTCCAAGGTCCGGGTTGCCTCACCCGCCCTGGCAAGCCTACTTCTTGGAGCGCTTGGCAGCCCCACTGGGGTGTGCCTCACCCCCTTCCGCATGTCCTGCGGCTTCTGCGGAGCGCCTGGTGCTCCTGCGCGGCTCTGATGCAGCGCTGGCCGGGCTGCTGCGGCTGCTGCTGTCCCCAGCATCCCCCAGGTCCAGGGCTGGATTGGCGGCAGTGTTAGAGATTATCATTGCCTCCATGGCTGTAGTGATGCGGGCCATTCCCCTGGTGACCTCGGCAGTGTTTTGCGTCAGACTTGCCTCCATATTGGCACCACGCTGACACAGTTGCGCGGTTGCAGCAGCAAGGCGGCTAATGGAGCGGTTTTGCACGCGGGCATCCTGCCTGCGCGAGTTCTCGTGCTCCTCAAGTCTTCCGCATAACTGTGTTATGGCTGTGGTCAGCCTGCCAAGACCTGCAGCAACCTCCTTGTTAGTGTCTACAAATGCCTTGAAACCTTTCACCATCTCGCCCATCTGCAGGTTGTGCTGGCGGAGCTGGCGCTGGCAGGCCATGATGGACTTTGCCTGCTGTCGTTGGATTTTTACCATGCTGCCTTCAAGGCCCTGGAAGACACTGCCCTCTGGTGCCGGCGCTGCAGTGCTTGAAATGGCACGCCTCCGGGTACTGCTGCTGCCGCCCTGCTGTGTGGGCTGGGGTGCCACTGGTGTGGGTGTGGTGGTGGCCGGGGCCTGACCCACTGCTCCCTGGATAGGGTTGACTGGCGCCACAGCCATACTCGTGGCAGGAGGTGGTGTAGGTGCAGGGTGGGCCCTTGTCGGAGAGTTCTCAGGGGAGAACAGCAAGAGGGGTGTGCCTGGCATTTGTGGGGAGTGTAGGAATGCATAGTCGATTACCAGGTCTCCCTCATTACCCTGGTCAATGCTGTTGTCCTCCTCCTCCTCCTCGGCAGCCTGACTCGTGCTAGGCCCTGCCACCGCACTGGTAGTTGGTGCTGGTGCTGGTGCCTCTGTAGCTTGTGGTCCTCCGCCTGATGGTGCCCCTAGGTATAAAGAAGCATTTGTAAATTGAGTGCCGATGTATTACAGTCACTACAATTAAAGCATTGCACATGTCCTTGCATCTCCTTTGAATGTGTTCCACTCTTTTCTATCTTGTGGTTCTGCACTGCCATATTTTGCAAACTTCTGCTGACTACATATACCATGATGCTTTTCTCTTGTATGTTGGTTACAGTACTGGGCTGGGGTTTGCCTGTGCATTGTGTCTAAAGGGGAGGTGTCTGGTAGGGTGTGTCATGATGCGCATGCTTCTTACCTGTAGCTGTAGCTCTGGCTGAGCTATCCAGGGTCCCGATTCCTGTCACACACTCCCTCTCGATGGTGCTGGACACCAGTTCCTCCAGCTCAGTGAGGGGTGGCGCCGGGTTCCTGCCCCCACCTGTCAGTCCAGCTTGCCTCTGGATCTCAGCCATCTTTCGTTTGGTCAGGCTGCGAATGTCATAGAAGCGTTTTGTAAGGTCATCAAGGGACCTGGGGGTGACACCTACTGCGTTGACCTTTTCTGCTATCTCACTCCAGAGCCTCCTCTTCGTGCTGTCCGGCACAGTGAGGGACAGCCTCCCGAAGAGCTGCCTGTGCACCCTCACCACCTCCTCCACCAACACCTGCAGCTCCATGCTACTGAACTTTGGCTTTCTCTTCTGGCCAGCCTTCTGGCTCTCACTGGTGTTTGCCATCTTGCTCTCCACAGTTCTCTGCCTCCTGCTCCCACTGCTGCTCACTGTGAGTGTTCAGCTCAGGCTGGCTCTCTAGAATGTTCTTAATGAGCTGCACCTGCCTGGGTTGCCACTCCCTGCTTGGGTGGGGGAGGGTGGATCCACCTCATTGGCTGTATCGGATTTTGCCGATTCGGATTTTACCGAATCGGATTTTACCGAATCGGTAAAATCCGAATCGGTAACATCCGAATCGGTTTTTACCGATTCGGATCGTTCAATGCATTCCTATGGGCTTTTTGGCCATGCGGGTGTATTCCGACCTCCGAATCGGTAATTGCCGACTCGGATTTTGCCGAATCGGTAATTTACGATTCAGTGGTAGCCGATTCGGTAATTTCCGATTCGGTCCGTGCCGATTCGGTACGTATCGATTCACAATACCGATGCCGACCGATTCGGTATTTTTTCGGTGTTTTTTTCCTACATCTCGTTTTCCGATTTCTGAATACCGATTCGGCCCGCCTCGGTATTTTGAAATCGGAAAAACCCATTTACCTACATCGGGCCCTAAGGCCCATAGGAATCAATGGGAAATACAGATTCAGTATTTACAGAATCGGTAAATACCGACTCTTACAGATTCAGTAATTTTTTACCTACATCTGCCTCCTTCCAATTTACCAACTTTTAAATACCGATTCGGTATGACTCGGTATTTAAAAGTCGGTAAATCGGATTTACCTACATCTGGCCCCAAATGCTTAACACTGTCCTCTGATACTCTACCACAAATAGAGAGTAAGGTTCTATCTAATTTTAACCTCTGCCTACCTCTGGGGTCTCCTGGACTCTATACACACTATACCTCCCTTTGGTGTAGTATATATAGAACCAGTTTTACTACAACAGAGTTGTAGACTTCTTAAATCATTTTCTGTAGTGTCTGTGGATGTATGACGGTACAACGGGGTATAAAACACCGCAGACCATCACAACGCAGGTTTTACAACGCAAGTCATTACGACTTGCACTATAGGGTGCTGGACTTAGGAATAGTAAGATTTACTATTCCAACATCAGCCTATGTACAGTAGGGAAGGTGCTGGAATAGTAAATCTACTATTCCTTAGCCTAGAGCGCCCTCCAGCGCAAGTCGTGGTAACGACTTGCGTTGTGAAACCTGCGTTGTAATGGCACTTCCGGTGTCATTACCGCGTTGTAAAGGATGTTCCCCGTTTCTGTTCACGATCTTGAATTGGAACTGCTTGAAGTCTCTGACGTACAGGTACAACTGAAACTTCTCCCTTAATGTTACTTAGGATGGTTGAGGAAACCTCAAAGAAGTTCCCCATTAACTTAATTCTTAAATCTAGATCTGGTGCCACCCCATGCTTGTTTTGTGCTTGTTTTAAATCCTTCAGGGAGAAATGCTAATGAATGCATGCCATGCGTGTTAATACAGATGAAAGCAAATATGCTTCCCCAGGTGTCACACACCACTTTGTGTGGTACCATTTCAAGAACAAGACACATAGTCAGTATGCCATGTATGTCTTGGGTTCTCAAACAAGGGTAAACCGCTTCTAATTGGTTGGTCTTGCGAGCAATCCAGATGGTAATCCTGTCACTTTTCGTGGATATCTTTCTCATGATATTGTTTATCGTTTATTGACTGGCTGATTTTACAGCAACCTGTTCTTGAACTGCAGGTCCAGCTAGAGATGGTCTAGAGTTTATGTACGTATTACAAACTGTATATGTTTCCTGTATAAGGAGACTGTATAATTCAAGATCTCTACCACATCAGATCGTGAAAGAGTCTTGGGACATGGAAAGAGTATGTATCCAGCTAGTACTGGCCACGTATCTCCTTCATTATTGGGGGGTCTCAATCGGACATTCCTGTGTGTGTGGCTATGGTAACCCACCATCAAACCACTTTTGATGTTCTTGGTAGGTGAAAGATATTTTCAGATCCTGGTATGCCCTATTGTGTACAGCTGGTGTTGCTATTTTGTAAGCCTGAAACTGCCCTGAGGCAGCGCCTACAGCCTCGAACTCTACCCATGAGTAAAACGTCTCAAAGAAATAAGCTGCGTGAGCAGCTATTACAAATGTAACTGACCCCCATGCATTAGGGACATCTCTATTCTTGAGATGTTGAGCAAATGCCTCCTGGTAATTTATTACAATTGTAATATGAGCCGTCATTTAAACCAAATGAATTCAAGATATGTAGGATTCAAAGAACATGGTAAACCCACAGATCGGGAATATCAATTAAAAAGTTAAGCTTGGTAAACCTTTGGGAACAGGTGCTTCCTTAGTCCTTGTAGGAGGTAACCATGATCACTACGGATGTCTTTGTATCAGCTTTCATTGCGGAAAAGGATGCTGCGGAATCACTGCAGTCTGCCAGTCTCTATCCAGATCTTTTGGCAGTACCTTGCACAATATTCTCCAGTACAGGACCTCTCTACTAAGAGGTCGCTTGACAGGTCTTTTATACTGTGGCTTTTCTGATATGGTAATTTCTGACACACCCTTAGGAATGTCTGAAATAAACTGTGTGCATCGAAATGTTAGTCTTAGACGCATTCTTATAAACAAATAGGGCAAAAACACGCCAATTCAGACTACATTGTTTATGTTATTAGTATATGGCTTTGAAATAGTGCTATCAAGGACACTTCTCCCAGACTGATGTTGCATCAGGTGTCTTATCAATGTCACTGTATGCGCATCAAGTGTCTTATCAAAATCATTGTCTGACTGACTTGACACTTTCACAGGTTCTTGGAAGGATAAGGACAGACGACAGCTGAGTAAAAGGCTGCCATGCCTATGATCAGGCAAAAACAGAAAAAAATGGAGTCGCTGCCTGTTAAAAATGGAGTCTGTCCTTAGTGACTTTACGTCATTTCAGATTTACCTTCACACATTCAGTTTTTGGTGATGATGGAAAGTGAAATTAACTTGAAAAAATATCAGGTACTCCTGACAGTAAGAGCTAGAAAGTGAAAGTGTCATTGCATTGTAACTTTTAACAAACAGTACATGAAGGTTCCAAAACACTTCACTTCTACCACCTCGCAAATATTAGAAGTCGATGCACACAAACAATTTATCTTGCTAACCTCTAACATCATTCCATACCTATCTTCATATTTTCAATGTTAAGTTACACTGTACTCCCCACAAACACATATCACATATGTTCACTTATGTGACTCGTAGTTGCGCAATTTGCAGCTCTATTATCCGACAATTCCTGATGGCTACAGCTGAAATTGTATTTATGCACCTTATCGCACAAGTTACATACCTTCGATAACTATATATCTGTAAGAGACATTAGTTAGTGATAGATTCCTTACCTTAGAATTACCCCCCGGCGTCAGACTGGATCTGGAACATTTTCGTCAGCAGTACCCCTGCGCGTCAGAAGGTGACGTTGTGCGGCTCCGCGTCCGTCGTAGGTGTAGTGATCGCCAGGATGACGTTGCAGCAACTACTTAGATGCCGCCCTCGCACGCTGACGTCAGTTCTTTCTTTTTCCGCTCCAGCAAGTTCGGATCCGGAGAGAGTGGTACGCCCATTCAATTTTTGTAAGGCTTGTTAGTGTCTATTTAAGTATGTTAGGCATATTTCTCAGTGAGTAGCAAGTGGAGGGTGATGCTGTGTTTGAAGATTAAGGTGATTCTTCTGCAAACGTACTTGGGCAGCCTTGAAGTCCCCTACCTGTTGCTGGCCGGGATAACTGAGCTCCCCTTTCCTGCTGGACCCGCTTCTCCACGCTGGTGTTCCCGCTCACCCCCCGCCGCCGCACCTTTCCACCTACGGTGCGGCCGCCGAGTGGGGGCGAGCTCTCAGTCATACCAGGGAACCAGGGAACTACAGGTTCCATCTCTTCTTGCGGCCAGAAGCCGAACACTTGAATTTCCCGCCAGGAGGTGCACAAATACCCGCGTCCCTCTCGGCAGAGCTTGATTCTTCTGCAAACGGACTTGGGCAGCCTTGAAGTCCCCTACCTGTTGCTGGCCGGGATAACTGAGCTCCCCTTTCCTGCTGGACCGGCTTCTCTGCACTGGTGTTCCCGCTCAACCCCCGCCGCCGCACCTTTCCACCTACGGTGCGGCCGCCGAGTGGGGTAGAGCTCTGTCATACCAGGGAACCAGGGAACTACAGATTCCATCTCTCCTTGCGGCCGGAAGCCGCAAACTTGAATTCCGCGCCAGGAGGCGCACAAATACGCACGTCCCTATCCACGTCGCGGGAGCGCCCGGGCTAAGCCCGGGACAAGGGCGGGACCATCTGTGGCCATCGGAGGCCAGAAGAGGCTGGGCCACACCCCTGATATCCGAGACATTGGTTAGTGGATATTTGCGTTCAATGCTCTCTACTCTTGTTAGGCCTTATGGCAGCAAATCGTAAGAATGTACATAGAGCGGGGGAGGTAGTCGTTGGATCAATGGACACTTTTTTAATTAGAGCTGAATCTGTATTATAACATGAGATAGCCCTGACGGAGAAGAGACTATCGCTAGGTATAGCGGAGGTACAGAAAAGGTCCTCGCTAGGCAAAATTAGCAACGCCAAATCGCCCGCAGTAAATCTCTATCCCACAGCTCTTATAAACAAGCCGGGTAACGATCAGGGGCCTGGTAGTGGACAAGAAGCGGATACATCCACTACTGATATGACAGAAAATGACCCTAGAGGTCAGTCCCTAGCTTCACCATCTCTTCATCTGGATACGTGCATACCACCCTCAAGCCTAATAGTGGTTTCCCCAATTACATCACGCTTGCCTATCACCCCAAGAATGTCTGTGGTTACCTCCTCCGAGGAAGACACATCTAAAACTAGCCCTACATTAGTAGCAAGACTTCGCTCACATAGATTAGCTGCAGCTCAAAAAGGGCAAGATCAGTGCACTAAGAAAAACATGGTAATTCCCATAGCTAAGAATAAAAGTAATAGCAAGGAAATTGGGGGGGCCAGGCCAAAGGTTGGAGTTAATCACGCAAGGGGCTGGCAAATGGTCCTAACAAAGTCTATAAGTACACAAACAGAAAATGTTAGTACCATTTATGATATCGGGCTGGAGAGACGACTAGGGAAATTAGGGACAACATTGAAGGACTCCCTAGAAGCTATGTTAAAGGAGGAAGTGGAGGGCCTCGAAAAAGATCTGGTAGCAAGTTTAACACATTTCACGGCAAGAATAGAACATATGTATAAGAAACTAGGGAATGCGGAACGAACATCCTACTCGGAAGGGAGTAATCCTTTATTACATCATAACCCAATAGGGAGGGAAGCCGAGGGCCCAGCGATAGCTAAAAAACAACCCCAAAAGGCAGTAAACCTGATTGAGGGAAACAAGGACCATACACATAACATGGCACATGATAACATGGGATACGCAGGTAGATTTACATCACAGGGAAGCCCGTGTAAAACACTGGGCAAGACTAAGTTCTATAGCCCAAAAGGAACTGACTTGATGCCAAATACTGACGTTCTACAACTGCCACTGGCATCCTCACCCTATGTAATAGTTTTAACAGGGGTGCCCTCCTTAAAAAGAGACCAACAAGAACCCTGGCAAAACCGCCGTAACAAGGTAGTCGACTGGCTGGTAAAATTCAAGAAGTTCCACCCGGGAGATATCCATGTCATCTTGATGGTCCGTAGGGTTGGGTGGCTGGGGCACTCCTAAAAAGATATCAGAGGAGACTGTGTGGTAATCAATTTTAGGCGCCCCCAACAAGCCAGGAAGGTCTTACACTGCATGGAAGAACCCCATGGTGCAAATACGCTTATTAGAGCACTTCCCCTGGGGGAATTCTATAAACCAATGTATGATGGCAATCCAAGACAGCAGTCTCTTCCAGTCTCGTTAGAGAACAGATTTGATGGCTTTGTTAATCTAGAGGAGGTGATTGACTACTTAAACCTAGTTTAATTATATCCCCTCTGGAGGAAACCAATAAGGATGTAATGCGGGGCGAGGTAACCCAGACATCTACTACCAAGCAAACATTAAATACATCGGGAAGGGGTGCTACGGGCTCAGGTGACGATTTATTATTAACAGCCAATAATAGTAGTATTAAGATAGCAATGGACAGTGGTTGTAAAGTCCAAAAAGGAGGAATAGGCGGTACACTCACTAGAGTAGAGGACACAGTTGCTCAAGTTAGCCAAGTGGTCCCACAACTGGCAATATCATTGAGAATTCCGGAAGTCAAATTTATGTCATGGAATATAGCGGGCCTGTCGAGGAACCTCCGGGACATTGTCTGGTGCAGATACACCGATGAGTACGATGTAATGCTGCTACAGGAGACATGGGCCTTAGATACTCCCCATAGGCTTGGATATAAAACCTTGCCGCTAAGCTATTCGGTCTGTAAGAGGAAGAGCGTCTGGGGGTCTTGTGATTTGGATAAAAATTACAATGGAAATTGAAGTTACCCCCTCTCTATTCCATCCCAGGACCTTCTGGGTGTAAAGATGGTGACTAAAAACAAAGAAATTGGCCATTTAATAAATGTATACAACAGGCCTAACCCTTTAAACAAGGAATTTGCTGCTGCTGCTCTCACATGTACTTATCAGTAGCTCGGTTTATAAGTACCGACAACTTGCTCCTTGAAACAAAATATTACCCACAGAGGAGACAGCAGGTCACAGTGCACAGATTTGCACCCACATGTTTGTTAATTGCCAATTTGAGTACTTACAGGAGTACTACTCTGCATACTCTTAAATGGCTTTGTGAGTTGAGCCTGTTCTTTCTAGAAGTTAGAGACATTTTAAGCTGCTGACAGCAAGGAACAGCTAACAATTGCCACTGATTGCAATCAGAACATTCATACTTTGCTTAGTTTTCATGAAGAGCGTGGTCATTCAACAAAGAGCAATGGTAAATCTCTGCATAGTGGTTTGGGTTGTCATTACCCAAATGCACTGTCTTGCTTTAATGATACCAAGATGGAAATAAGGAAATTAGATTCCAATTGGGCCTCCTATTTGATGAAATCCTTATTTCTGAAGAATTGTGTTGTCTGTGCAATATTATCGTACCCTGTGAAACAGGAGTGCAAATTCAGCTGAAAGTCAACAGGACATATGCTATTGCCTTGCTATTTGTCCTTCATTATATGTCGTAATCTCTTGTCCACTGAGCCTACTGTACATGGCCTTTGGCAGTTTGCAGTGTGGTCTGAGTACATATTGTGGCTTTTGGCGAGACAACGCACCAAGCCCCCATATCTCCAAAATCTTGGCTATTGCTGTTGCCATATGTGAAAAAGAAAGCACTGGGGTGAACTGCTGATTTCATAAGTGGGCTGCTTGAGGTACTTTTCCTCCTCTATGTCCATGGTTTGAATTCCACATGGCTGCATTACCCCTGCTGCTTTGATATTTGATATTTGATATTTATGGAAATTTGTAGAGCGCGGCTATCGCTCCGGGAGGAGCATCTTGGCGCTGGGCGTGCAGAAGATGGAAACGAGGTGATAAGTTGGATCATATAGCTGCTAGGACTGAGGTGTCAGATTGCTGGAACACCCAGGTTTTCAGAAGTTTCCTGAAATGGAGTTCAGTTCCAACTAGCCTGAGATTAACAGGGAGGCTGTTCCAGGCTCTGGCAGCTAGGAAGGAAAAGGTTTTTCCCCCCCTTAGTTTTTAGCTTGAATCTTGGAATTGTAACAAGATTGGTTCCTGAAGATCTTAAACAGCGTGTGGGATTGTAGTAAGTGAAACGCTTGGAAAAGTAGAGGGGGCCTGTTTTCCTAGTAGCTTTGAATACAGTCAGTAGAAGTTTGAACAAAATTCTTTTGTGGAGTGGTAGCCAATGAAGGACGTTAAGGGCTGATGCGGCAGAGGACCTTCTGGGAAGTTTAAGCACGAGTCTGGCCGCGGCGTGTTGAACGCTTTGGAGTTTCCAAAGCAGATACTTCTTTCCACTGGTGTATATTTGTAATTCGGGCAGTCAGCCTGCACCTCACCTTATTAAGCTGCTCCAAAGGCAAGTTTACCTCAACCTACATCTCGAAGGCGATTTGGGGGCTGCATACTTGCTAGCATACTTGCCTGCTCACTGGGGGAGACGCTGGGCTGGTTCCTGGGCTGCACGCCCGCCGCTCGACCACCACGCGGCAGGGAACTACAGCCCCCAGCATCCTCGGCGGTGACACGCCCAACACGACGCACGGAGGTGCATAAACACCGGAAGTCCCTCCCGCCTCGCGGGACGCGCGTGGGCGACGCCGGGCGGAGCCCGGGCAGAGGGCGAGCCGTCTAGGGACGAAGAGGGACGGGACGGTCACCCCCCTAAAGCCTTTAACCTCAACATGGGTAAGCGCAAACTCCAAACATCTATTACCGGTGGTGCAGGTAAATCTAAGGTCCCACGGAATGCTCCGACTTCTGCTAGCATTATGTCCTATCTAACCTCCGCTGTGGGGAAACTGAACCAGGAGATTGCAGCAACTGAACGTGAACTGGGGCTAGACACACCTCTATTGGATAACCTGGTGCCCCCACTGACTGGGAGACAAGCTATACCTTTAGAGCCCTCTGTTCAGATCATTACTGCTAAAGATCTGACATCACAACCCCTATGTACTGCAATAATTCCTGATGAACCTAATATATTGGGCACAGAGGATTTTCAAAGTCGCGCACAAGATCCAGTAACCCCAGTCATTAAGCGTACCAAAAGGCGTCTAAAGAGAACAAAAAGGAACTCCACACAGCATGTTGCTACATCCCGTTATGTGTCTAAGAGATTTGAAAAAGGCATAAGGGATATGGTGGAAAAAATGTTTACAGATAAAATTGAAAGTACCCTTGTTCAGATTGCTAATGATATTGTGGAGACTTTAAAAGATTGTGTCTCAGAAATAGTGGGGAAATGTGATAGGTTAAATATGTTGTTATGCCCTAAAGTACTTGAATGTCCAACCGTGACTTCTACGGCTATACCTGCTCCCACTGTCCAACATGAAACACCAATGGAGGGGATAGGGAGTGTTACTCCACTTGCTCCAATTGTCCCAATTCTCCCCCCATTTCCCCCTGTGCCAGCATGTTCAAAACCCACCATCAACTTGGCTGGGCCCACCAACCCCTTGGTGTTGACCCAAGTTGGGGATAAGGTCAACAATGTAGCTGGGAACACCAGCGTACATAAAAATGAACAGTTACAGGTGGAAAGAAGGCCGCGGGGGAAGCCCCGTTCTAATTTACCACCTGAGGCAACCCCCTTTGTTGCTGTCTTAGTAAATATTCCACACCTGAATCCAGGGGAGGTGGAGTCCCAGTGTTCCCTAATAGCAAATATAAAAGCGTGGTGTGATGAAAATTGCTCAGGGCCAAGGGATATATCCACCCATATTAATATGGGGAGACGAGTTGACTGGTTGGGGTATACGGCAAAAAACCTTCCCGGAGATTGCATCATTGTTAATTTTAACAGTCCCCATGAGGCTGCCTGTCTATTTTGGGATGCGACGGATGTGAAGGTTGGAAGGATTCGAGCTGTACCACTTGGTTATTTTTACCCACCGCCACCGCCACCTATTCCCAAATTACCCCTAGGCAAGGAAAAGCAGCAAGGGGCCAGCAGAGGGGATACTGGGCTGTCATCTTGGGCATTGCAAACACCTAATTTTACCCCTAGTCACACTGACCCTATTAGACCTACAAACCGGGCTACCTTACCACTAACAAACAGATTTACTGCCTTGTCTCATTTAGATGAAAATGACTGACTGTCAGGTAATGTTACTGATACAGACCAGACTCAATCCATTACCATCAGTGATAGGGAAGGTGGGGAGACTGTTAAAATCGCGAGCTGGAATATTGCAGGTCTCCGTTCCAAGAGAGATGACGTTATATGGTTGGAACAATTAAGGGGCTATGAGGTGGTGGCGCTCCAGGAGACTTGGGATAAAGAATGTAACTTCTGGCTGGATGGGTATTCTTCTTATTTTAAAGCTGCCCAAGGTTCCAGTTCAGGGAGAAATCGAGGTGGGCTCATGTTTCTAATCTCCGTTAAACACAGGGGAGTCGTGCAAATTGTAAGCACCACATCTCATAACCTTTTAGCCTGTGAAATAACCTTACCTAACAATGTCAAAATCCTTTATGTTAACTTTTATAATGCCCCAAATGGTACGCATTGTAATGAAAATATTAACGCATTAGCGAAATTTTTAACTACCTATAAGGAGAGTCAAACCACTTTTGTTCATTTAATTTTGCTTGGGGATTTTAATATACATTTGTGCCAGCTAAATTGTCAATATAGGGGGTACACAGATATGGATTGTCTTCCCTACTCTCATTCTGAACACTCTATAAAGGGGGCTGCCCTAGAAGAATTACTGTCAGATGTCGATTTATCTGAGCCAGAGTTTATCGACCCTAATGATCGGGTAGCCACATACAGTGCAAGGGATTCAAATTCTATTATAGACTTCATATTTGTGTCACCAGGCTTGCTACAAAATGAAATTTTTTATAATGCTGTACAAACTACTTTTAGTGACCATAACCTAGTAGTTATGGAATTGAGTAATAAAAATCTAGTAATACTTGCTGCAAATACAAAGACTGTGCCCAATATGGAATTAGTTGTGCAAGACCAGGGGAAGCGGGTCAAGTGGAGTAAAATTATCCCAGAGGATTTTTTCTTTGAACTTACTGAGAAGGTGGGAGATGAAATTAACACCTGTTTGGACCCTCTTAGGTTTGGAGGTGACATTATTACTTCATTCGAAATTATTTGTAAACAAGTAACTTCGAATTTAACATCTAAGACGAAATACAAGGAGCAAAAACTGCATGGGTGGTTCGATGCAAAATGCTCTAAGGCCCATAGAGATTTATTGGCAGCATTAAAAAAGTCACCCCGGGACATACAAGTAGTGGCTAGATTAAGGAAAAACTATAAGTCTATTGTAGAGACACGTAAGAAGGAGATTAAGGAAAATGCTTGGGACTCACTTTATGATAGGGCCACCCTGAGGGATAGTGCCAAATTTTGGGAAATTGTAAATACACCTTTGTTCAGTGATAAAGAAAATTCCCTGCTGGAATTGAACATACCTGAAAAAGAATGGCTGAACCACTTTGAAAAGATATATGGGAGTAACCTCCCGATAGATCCATTTGTACCAATAGCAAGTGAACAATTGGGCCCACCTTTGAGATTCACTATTAAAGAAGTCCTAAAGGCTATCGAGGACACAACTGCTCATAAGGCCCCGGGCCCAGATGGGGTCCCTGCAGACATGTATAAATCCAACCCCTCCATATGGTCAATTGTCCTCACAAATATCTTCAATATAGCCAGCATTGATAAAAGCAGATTACCTACAACCTGGTCACGGTCTATTATAGTCCCAATTTTTAAGAAGGGCCAGAGGGGGGACGCAAGATGTTATAGGCCGATATCATTGTTGGATTCGTCCTTTAAAATACTAGGGAAGGTTATTTTAGCTAAAATCTCAACATGGGCAACCAACAATGACATCTTGTGTGACGCACAGTATGGTTTTAGATCTGGCAGAGGCACTGAGGATCAGTGCCTCAACTTACATCTAATAGTCAGTAAATACACTGTGGCCTCAGGGGGGTCAATCTATTTGGCGTTTATGGACTTGTTCACAGCTTTTGACCTAGTTAATAGGTCAAAGCTGTGGACCATGCTTTTGGATATGGGTCTAGACCAGGCTTTGGTGTATTTCCTGGCTGAATTGCATAGGGACCTGACAGCGGCCATACGCATGTCACAAGAAGGGAAGTGTACGGCTGATTTTAAGTCTGGGAGGGGGGTACGCCAGGGCTGTATTTTGGCCCCAATGTTATTTTCTTTATATATTAATTCACTGAGTGCAAATCTGACGGCAGCGTCTGTAGATGTCCCGTGCATGGGGGGTACCAAATTGCCAGTATTATTATATGCTGACGATACAGTGCTGCTATCGAGGACTCCCATAGGTTTACAACGTCTTTTAAACTCCTTTGAGGATTTTATGCGAAACTTGGACCTTGTAATAAATGTAGAGAAATCGCATGTGATGTTTGTTGGGAAAGGCAGAAATAACACCAAGACCCTCTTGTGTAATGGCTCAGTAATATCAAAAGTAAAAATCTTCACATACCTTGGTGTAGTGTTTGATGATCTGGGCAGCTGGGCCCCCCAAGTTGCCAATAAAAGAGTGGCAGTGAAAAGGTCATCGGCTGCTATACTTGGCTTTGCAAAAAGATTGGGTGGGAAACCTCCTGAGGCAATTTTGGCGATTTATAGAGCCAAAACTATGGCCATAGCCAGGTATGGGGCAGCAATTTGGGGCTATAAAGATCTATCTTTGATACAGAGAGAGGAAAATACATTTTTGCGATCCCTCTTGGGTCTTCCCCAATCCACTTCATCTTTTGCGGTCCATGCAGAGTTGGGTATGGGTTATATTGCGGACATGTTAAACATGGCACCGCTTTTACTTTGGATTAGAACTTGGCTTAACCCCAAACTTACATTGAATCATAAAATTATTAATGATTGTTTGGGGCGGGACAGAGTGGCTGATAATAAATGGTTGGCATATATTAAAACAACCACAGTACTTCTGGGCCGACCAGAACTATATTTAAATCCGGAAAATTTGAATAAAGACGACATCAACTGGGTAAAACTTAATTTTATTAGGACCCGAGAAATGGAAAGAGAGTCGATTGAAATCTCTAAACCTACAGTAAGGTCACATTTTATGCTGATTAATTCAATGTCAGTGCAACCCTATTTGACTATTGTTACACGTCCATATCATCGCTGGTTGCTAACCAAATTTAGATTTAATCAGGCACACTTTCTGTTGGGTACTTATGAGAAATGGTGTACCCCAATGGAAAACGTACCATGTGAATGTGATAATTTCTCTGATCAGGATTTGATACAATTTATATTTTTCTGTCCCTTCTTTTTGGAAGGCAGGGTAAAATATATTAAGCCTCTCCTGAGGGAAATGGGGTTCTTACAGTTGAAACCAGCACTGTTGTTTCTTCAATTAATGGAAAATCATCGGGTGATGTTCTGTGTAGCCAATTTTTTGATTGCATCAATCCGTGCTAGACGGAAGAGACTCCAGACGAGTTTAGTTGGGGTCAATGTAAATGTTTGCCCTATACCTGATAGTACAAACTCATTTCCAGGCTCTGGTTCATTTTACATATATCCTTTTAATGAAATATAAATTATTACTGACAACTGTGTAATTCCTGTGTGCTAGGTCAATGCATATGTATTTGCCAATGAATTTTAAATGTACAGTAATTAACAGCTCTATATGATGTTTTTATGTATTTATATGTATTTGTATAGTATACTTTTATGATTTTAATTTAATCGAATAAAGTGCTTTTGACTTGACTTGACTTGACCTCAACCTACAAGCAACTGTAGTGAACTAAGTCCTAACACGTGACACCCCAACAACTATCTGTAGCAAAATTAAAGTGTTTGATTGACAAAACGATCACTGGATACCACCATAGCAATACTTTTTTAGCACTGAAAGGGTGTAACATATCACTAGTTTCTTTAGTTGATCAATGGTTGTATAATAATAATAAACGTGTTATGAAGCAATAGGAAAGCCAAACATTGAATTTAGGGCCAGATATATGACTATTTTGCATGCGCAAACGGGTTTTCGACCCGTTTGTGCATGCAAAAATCATGTGGGCCATGCACAAACCCTAATTTGCAAGTCACAAAAATTTGAGACTTGCAAAATAGTGTTTTGCGACTCGCTATTAGGAAGGGGTGTTCCCTTCCTAATAGCGAACCCAAATGCCATGTATGACTGTTTTGCGACAGCTCGCAAATGGGAAGGGGTACCCAGGGGAACCCTTCCCCTTTGTGACTGGCTCTAAAAATATTTTTTACGGGCAAGCAGTGGTCCCAGGGACCACTGCCTGCCCCTAAAAAATGACATTGAAAAGTTACATTTTTCTTTTTCTAAATGCATTTTTTTTAAACTGCTTTATTCAAAAGCAGTCCCAGACATGGAGATCTGCTGAGCCCAGCAGGCCAGCATCCCTAGGACGGCCAGCCATTACCAATGGGGTCGCAAATGGCGAGTGCCTCATGAATATTGATGAGGAATGCAATTTGCGACCCCATTGGGAATCGCCAAAAGTATCTCAGACACTGTTGTACATGGCAATTTGTGACTCGCAAATTGCCATGGTCGTACATCTGGCCCTTAGAGAGATGCACATCTGGACCTTTTGGACGGTAGAATTCTACAGTAAATCACTGAGCAATAGGATTTGCCCACTTTTCTGAATAGGTGACAGGCCAAAATGTATGACTACCATCTAATTCCATTGTTCAGAGCACTACGTTTTACAGCAAGGGTCTGGGAGCAATATAGGCCCTGTTATCTCAGGAGACCAAGAAAAAGGGATGTCTCATCAACTCAATGTTCCCCAATAAACTAGCTGTCTTTCTGTGCTGTATGTTGTATTTGACTTGCATGCGAAGTTATGATTTGCATTTCAGAGATAGCATCAGCACTTTTAGCTTAACTGTAGCAAAGTAAGGGAACCAGAATAGACATGAGAAAATCAGAAGTCTACACACTGCAGTCGCCTGGGGTAGAAAAGTGGCATTAGGGACCGACCATATATCAAGAACGAGAGAAAAACAAGCTAATGGCAGAACAACTTTGAATGAAAGACTGCATTGCTCATGGTTAAGTTATGATGCTGCATACATGTTAATGCACTTCCCACCCCAGCTATTTCTCTCCACCCACATTTAGCAAAAAGAACCACTATGACATAGCTTCCTCTTTACCTGCTGATCTAGGCCTTTAGATGGTGACTGCCACTGCTTATTGTAGAAACATATGTGGCTATTTAGTCCTTTCTCAGTGCAGAACAGTTGGCTGCAATTCTTGCAAATGTAACTGTTGCTCTGGCATTCCTCCCAGTCTGTTGTTCCTCCATTGGCCATACTGCTATAAAAAACAGAGGGAGGATTTACATTGAGAATCTACAGCAAGACTGTAATAATTATGGTTTCGAAAATACTGCATTAAATCACTTGATTCTAAGCAAAAATGTGTAATATGCTTGGCTAAGTGAGAAGAACGACAGTTGTACAGACAAACCTGCTAAATGGTTTCTTTTTTAGAATCTGTAGTATACTGCTCATACTCCCTGTAAGTAGCCTGCTGTCTACTTAAACATACCACACAACACTCACATATCTCAATTATTTATTAATAATCTCCATAGCTCTTCCTCATTTCAGTACTTACTTTATAAGGTTGACTTATAACTCCTAACATAAAAGTATTCACAGAGCAAAACATACATCTTCAGAGGTGCCATACCCATTAAAGGAGGGGACTTTTTCTCCAGCTTAACCATGATACCTAATATCTCAAAGATCAAAGAATCCTTTGGACCAAAGCCACCCTATTTCTCAAGGTGGAGGGCGAGATAAAAGCAATGGGAAGAGGTTGAGTTGGATTAGGAGCAATGAAGGCTAAAGTACTGCTATTGTTATATGCAAAGTAGGTCAGTCCTGGGCAGTGGTACAATCAGTATGCTGTTGTGTCATGATCCTCAATGTGCACAAATGCAGTTTACAGCAAGAGTAATAAAGAAATATGGTTAAACAGTGACTGCAGTAACTTTGTTACTGTATTGAGCTACTCACCAAGGAATTAGTGTAGTTGTATAAAATGAGGCCTCAAACGCCATGTGTGCAAATGGAATACAAACCAAGACTTCTATACTTTAAATCCAAAACCTGGATCTTTTGAAAACAAATCACCACCCAATAAGATTTTATAAGTTTATTTCAAGTAACATACTTTTAGTTCCTTCATTTAATTTGTTGTTATTACTTTGGTCTAAAAGAAAAAAATTACGTGTCTGCCATAACGATCCTTTTATTGGATACTCTATCAACATGCAGATTCCTCAACTGCAGAACAATTCCCAAGCGTCAGACTGGATCTGGAAAACTTCAAAACAACGTTACTGGTAGAGGCAGCTGGACTCAGTCAGCACTGGAAGTAAAATCAGGGGGCATCATCGAGGCCATAAAGCTCCCGCCTCAACACATCAACATCAGTTACCCTCCATTTCTTTTCCTGGCCTACAAGGCGAGATGGCAGATTTACATTGATGATTAATTTGTAGTTCCACAAAAATGCAAAATGGGATTTTATTAAATTTCCCTATAGCACATCCATCAATTGGGAAGGTGGGCACATCAGTGAGGAAAACCATTTTTTTATGATGGATACTTCTACCCGCATACTCCTCACATGTAGAACAGATTTCACAACAATATCCTACCCAGGAGGAGAGTTGATGGATGGTTGGAAAAGGAAATTCTGCAAGACGGACCTAGAAAAGTGTCAGTTGTTGCCCTGCACCTGGGGCATCTATCATCATCTCTGAGACCATTCCTATACAAGGGTGCTGGGGTGTAATAAACTCTTTGCAGACATTTAAAGTTTGTTAAGCGATGCCTGCCATTTTGTGATATGGATTTCGTGCTTGTGCAGCAATATATCCATTGTTCATCTGTAATGTCCATCAGTAACTCTATGCACCACACCTGTAACGCCCTAATGCTAAACGGGCCAGGGACTACGTTAGATGGAGTGAACAATATTGATATCATGTGAAGCGGGGATTTAGCACATAATAAATAAGATAATTTTGTGTATTCCTGTGGTTCACTCATATCCTCCCCTAATAATGCACGGAGTGCGTGCCTTGCCCGAAAATAATGAAATTTAGCAAAGCATGGGTGCATTCAGTGCATCTGATTGTAGCAGGTCCCATTGCTTGACCACCCCGCCTTGAAATAAATCACCTGCAGTGCGAATCCCTAGCATATGCATTGCAGAGAGGAATTCCCTCTCCTTCCCCATTGGTAACCAGTCACACAGCTCTAGCGTCAATTGGAAGACTAGAGTAACATGTCATTTTGCTTATCAGCAGCTCTCCAGAGCAGGTTCCTCGTGCACCCAAACGGGTATATACAGTACTAAGGTTCAATTTGTAGCAGCAAGGTGGTTTATCTGGTCTTGATCTAACACTCATATCAACTAACACTTGATAATGCATATGATTATATACAGTATTTGTATTGGTCATTAAAACAATTATTAGCAGCATGACTGGTTACATTAAGTGCCTCTGCAAGAGTATAATAGAAGATTTGTCAACCTTAAATATGGATAGAAAAAACAATGTAGTAGACCGTTGAACACCAGCCCTAATTCTTAATAGTCTTCTAACCTAGCATTGCATGCCTTAAATATGATACATAATTAAAATACTATTAGGCTAAGAATAAAAACCATCTAAAATGTCAGCAGTTAAAAAAGTGACAATATATGCTTTTTTATAGCCAGTACAGACAAAGAACACATGGCTTTCAGATTCTTCTGGACAGATGCATGCCGGGCAACCCAACATTTGTTGGCCTGCCCATTTATTCGTGAAGGCACACAGGCAGCACCCTGTGCCTGAACTGTAAGTAAAGCTTTCTTGCGGCAGTTGGCTTGATATCATTAAGCGCCAGCTCTAGTGTGTACTGGTCTTTGATTTCCATAAATGCCGCAGTAAGTTTCCCCATTGAGTGGTCCCCCTGGAGCTGGGTCAGTTTAGTCTCCCAATATCGACCCTTTAGCTCTTCCCTTGAAACTGTGGGGCATTGCATTTCAGGATTATCCCAAAGATTACCCAGACCCATTAGTGTAAGGGTATTCCTGACCTAAGTAAACCACGGTAGTCTCCGTGCCCCTGGTAGATTCAGCACCTCTCGGAGTACTTTCCTATACTCAAGCAATTCTGGAGTAACCCACAGGCGCCTCCAGAATAAAAGGGTTCTCAGAGATGCTTCATCTGCAAACTGGCCTAACACCCAGATCTAGGCGTGGGGTTCCTTTGGTAAGACCAAACAACTGCCTAACAAAGAGATTTTCTGTTTGTTTTACACTATAGGTGCAGTCATACTCCCAAATTTCAGCTCCATAAAGGGCAGCAGCTCTATCTTGAACCCTGTATATCTCTACAACTGGGCACACTGGTTTGTGGCTAGAGTTGTGAAACACCTTGGACAAACCCCCTGTTGTTTGCACTAACTTCATACTTGATTTTTAGGTCTCGACTGGCGTTCACTGCGCAGCAGTGTCGCGCAGCCGAGATTTTTTGATTTCCAGTACTGGGGCTTTAACCCGCCTCTCTCTTCCATTGGCTAGCTCCATAAATGGAGGCTAGCCATTGGAAGAGAGATGTGTCAATCATTCTGGGAGCAGATTCGTGAGTGTTTTGTCTTTTTTTTAAGCCCCGCCCCTTTTTTCCGTCATGGGGAGGTGGGCATTTCCTTTTTTTTATTACTACAGGGCTGTATTTTCTGCATTACTAACGTCTCTGTTGCCAGGATGGACGTGTCCGCTCTTCCCCGCAGCCCTGCAACCCCCCCTGACGGTCCCGTCCTTCGTTTCCCGTCGGAGAACGAGAGGTCGGTGTTCGGTAAAAATTACGACTGTGGCGGCGACTCCCACTACAGATGCCGGAATAGGCTCCGGCTCGGAAGGGATATTAATCGGGTATCGCATGTATTCCGGAGTGTTGATCACCCTCGAGAATTGTTTGATTCCCGATGCCCACTTCGCGCAGACCTCTTCCGTCAGCGACGGTTTAGGCCCGGAGATCGAGGGCGCGCTACGTAGCGTGGGGTGCAAACTTATCCAGTCGGCTGGCATCCTTTTGCGAATGCCGCCGGTGAGCATTTGGGAGGGATCGGCAAGTGTAAATGGTCACAGGTAGAGTTTATTAGTATACTAGAAGAGAGGATTTAGCCATCAGCTAATGAATTGCACACCGAGATGGGTAGATCCCAGCGAGATGTCGCTTGTCTCGTAGTTTTATTTTTTTTATTTCCGCCTGCGGTCAAAATGGCGGCCCCTTCAATGGGCCTATGTATAGCCTTAGTTCCTGTCGTTCTTTGTGAATGTGAAGTTTGGTGTGCGGCTTGGTTTGCTAAACTGGTGTCTTTGAAATTCTAAGTTAAAAAGGAATCTAGGAGGATGAGTGGGCCCCATCCTTTATGGTTTTTTTTGCTTCTTGTGTCAGTCCTACAATGGCGGCCACAAGTGCGGCCTACTCGAAGTTGAAGAGCCTGTTTTGGGCACGTCCTCCCATTTGGCATGCTTATTTTCCCAAGAAGCCCCCCTGGTGGTCCCAGATCTGGGGGGGTTGGAAAGTAGCCGCTCGTGGGTCATCCCCGGTGCATGTTGGTATGTGTGTATTTTCCTCTGGAGGGGTGGGAGCAGCATGATCTCTGCGGAGATAGGGGGTGCCTGTGCTCTTGTGACTCTACTCTCATTTTGGCCTTTCCTACCCCCGCCCCCTCTGCCACGCTCTCCCTCCTGAGTGTCCCTTTTGTTTGTGAAAGGCCCCCAAGTGCGCGTCCATTCACACACACCCCGGCCCTTGGTGTCTGGGACAGCCCTGGGCAGAGGATGTGCTTCACTGTTCACTGGGCTGTGGAGAGAGCACCGCCGATGAGCTACAGGTCCGGGCACTCGGGGGCAGGCGAGGGGCAGGGAGAAGCAGGGCACGAGGAGCGAGGGCAGGGCACGAGGAGCCAGAGCAGGAACAGGGCAGAGGTAAATGCCAGGCGACGGGGACGGGAAGGGCACATGGGTTGGAAAGTGATTAAAGGTAGCGGACAGGCATCATAGAGGGGCAGAAAGAGAAAGGGGCATAGGTGCAGGACAGGTAGTGAGCGGGAGGGGGGCAGAGTGGCAACAGGAGCAGGTTGGAGAGTTCTAAAGTAGGGGCGATGTTGTGTTAGCAGGGTTAAGACCTCCGTCCGGCACTCGACCACCATCTCTACACTCGACCTCCGTCCGGCACTCTACCACCGTCTCTACACTCTACCACCGTCTCTACACTCTACCTCCGTCTCTACACTCGACCTCCGTCCAGCACTCTACCACCGCCTCTACTCTCTACCATCGTCCCTACACTCGACGACGGTCCCTACACTCGACGACGGTCCCTACACTCGACGACGGTCCCTACACTCGACGACAGTCCCTACACTCTGTTTCTAATCCTAAACTCGACCCCTGTCCACGCACTTTACTCCTGTTCTCGCACTCCAGTTTCCTCAACCCAACCCCCTGTTCTGCCAGAGCGATTCCTGCCAGGGCACATCTCCGGGGCCGCTGCCCCACCCCCTCCCAAATACCCCCATGTATATATCTACCCCACGGGAGTCAGTGCAAGGTACCACTGCCTGCCTGTATAAAATGTGTCCCTATATGACGACTGCTTGAAATGGGACTGCGGTGCATGTGTAACACGGGCGCCTGTCCTGCAAGGGTCAGGTCTGTGCACTTGCCGTCCGGGTAAAATGCATTTCTAACCTACCCTTGTGAATTACACACCTGTTCTGCTTGTTTGGCATGCACACACCGGCTGTGCTTGTGTGAAATGTACCTGAATCCTGTATGTGTGACGTGCCATTCTGTCCTGTCTGTGTGAAGTGCACCTCTTCCCAGCCTCTGTAAAGTGAACCTCTGCCCTGCCTGTGATGTGCACCTCTGCCCTGCCTGTGATGTGGACCTCTGCCCTGCCTGTGATCTGCACCTCATCCCTGCATGTGTGAAGTTCACCTTTTCCCTGTTTAACGTGCATCTCTGCCCTGTCTGTATAAAGTTTACCTCATCTCTGCATGTGTGAAGTGTCCCTCTGCCCTGTCTATATGGAATGTGTCTGTGTGCAGTGCACCTCTGCCCTGTCTGTGAAGATCACCCTTGCCCTGTCTCCCTTTCTGTGTGAAGTGCACCTCGGCCATGCCTCTGTGCGAAGTGCACCTCGGCCCTGTTTGTGAAGTGCATCTCGACCCTGCTTGTGTGAAGTGCATCTCTGCACTGTCTGTATGAAATGTGCCTCAGTGCTGCCTGTGTGAAGTGCATCTATGTCCTGTCTGTTAACTGTACCTTAGCCCTGCCTATGTGAAATGTTTTTGGAAACATTTGTCTGTGAAATGTACTCCTGCCTTACCTGTCTGAAGTGCACCTCTGCCCTGACTGTGTGAAGTTCACTTCTTCCTTGCTCCCTTGCACTGCGAAATTGGAGAGATCACCTCGAGATCTCCGTTCATTGCGATTTCTCTTGGTTTTGATTCAGGCGACCTCTGCTATCGTCTTGACTGTATAGAGGTGTACAACAACCACAAATAGCTGCCAATTTTTTAATTTGCTTAGTGTAATATTGCTGTGCCTGCAGAGAGCTGTGTGGCTCTGTGTGTGACTCTGTGTGTGTGACTCTGTGTGTCTGTGTGTGTCTGTGTGTGTGTGGCTGTGTGTGTGTGGCTCTGTGTGTGTCTCTGTGTGTCTCTGTGTGTGTGTGTGTCTCTGTGTGCGTGTGTGGCTGTGTGTGTATGTGTGCAAATGCAATAGGTTTCGCATTTGCGAGAGATTAAGCTATTGGCATTGTAAATAACAATGCCATTTATTTATCTGTTTTAAAAACCAACACATAATTAAAAAGTTTGTCATTTACAATGCCAATAGCTCTAACTTTTGCAAAGGCGAGACCGTTGCATTGTAAATGCTTGTTTATCTGTGCTCCCAAATCCATTTTTTCAGTGATAGTAATAACAAGGTAATCAAAAATAGATATCCTCTATAATGGTCTACCTCCTAGACATGGGTTTGACCGGGTACTTTTTGTTGGATTAAATACCATGAATTTAGTTTTTTGCAGATTGATCTCTAGCCCCCTTTCTTTACAGAAATCATCAAATTTATTTAGGACCCTCTATATACCCATTGGGCTTTTAGATAATAACAGGGTATCGTCGGCAAACATCATGGCCGGGATATTACCTGCTGCCAACTTCATCGGTGCGTCTAGATCTTTCTCAGACTTTAAAAAGTCGGCAAGCCAGTTGAGTTCCCCAAGTTTGCCAAATCTTATCTGTGCATAATTTCCTTCGTGCAACCGTTTTATTACTTGACACAAATATGGTCTAACCCCCATCTCTAGCAGGACTGTCCACAACTTTTCTCTTGGGACCAGATCGAATGCAGATTTCAGGTCTACAAAAACTAAATAGAGGCTTCCACCCTCTGTACACACTGTCTTCCAGTGTAATAACTGTAGCCTGAAAATCTGGTCTAGAGTGGACATTTTTTCTCTAAACCTTGCTTGAAACGGGCTGAGGACTTTATGTTCCTCCATCCAGCTCTGCAAACGATATAACAATACATGTGCAAAGATTTTTTGACTAATGTCAATAAGGTTTATGGGCCTATGATTTGTGGGCAGAATCGGGGAACCCTTTTTAAAAATTTGAATTATTTTGGCCCGGCCCAACTTGTAGGGATTGCCATAGCTTGCATAACAGCATTGAATAAAACCCAAAGATACGGAGCCCAAATGGTTGGTTCATTTCGGAACAAATCCCCGGGGATCTTGTCAAGCCCTGGTGCCTTACCCGGCGCAGTTTGGCTTATGGCACCAGTTACCTCTGTGAGGGTTATCGTTGGGGTATCATTGACCGTTCTAGGTGTGTTTTTATTTGGATTAGAGCAGTCTGCCTGCAAATGGTGCCTTGGTTTATTCATTGCACTAGCCCCAGGTTGAGCTCTTGAGTAGAAGGACTCAATTTGGTCCCTCCACACATTTGCCCCTAGAATTGGCTCAATTGCCGGTTTGCCTTCAGTGCTACCCGTGTTCACCACATTCCAAAAGGTCTTCATGTCACGGGTTCCCAGGGAGCTTCTGAGAGTTTCCCACTTTTCACTTTCCCACTGTTATTTTGCCTCCACCATACTTGTACAATAGGCCTTTCTACAGATTTTGGTCAGTGGTCTGTTCTTGGCCTTAATGGCAGAGACCAAAGCTTTTTTCGCCTTTCGGCAATTTCCATTAAACTATGAGTGGCGAGGTATTCTATTTATTACTAACCTTTTTTATTGGAAAGAAAAAGCCAGCCATGGTAGCCGTTAGCTTTGTATGGTTCAGGGCAACCTTCGGTAGTTCAAATTGGGTATTATCGGCGGAGACAGACTGAATGGAGTCCATAAGAATCTGGATGAAATATAGATACAGGGCGCCTAGATTTTCTTGAGATTTACTCAAGTCTGCCCATCGGACTCTCCTCCTACAATTAGTAATAATCAATCTGTCATCCACAGGAGTAGCCAGGTTGTTGGTGCTCTCTGGGGTTAATATAAGTAGTTCTAAAACTAGCACATTATGGTCACTATCATGACATGGCACAATATTAAAATCAGCAACCCTATGCCACGAGGTTATACTGACCAAAATGTAATCAATTAGCGTGTTTTGGCCAATTCTATTAAAAGTATGCTTACTAGGGGTATCGGATTTAGTTCTACCATTACAAGCTCTAAATGAATGTTTTAATGCCAAGGAATTCATCTGAAGTACCAAGGGAGTCCATGCTCCTACTGATGGACAGGTTGAGTCTGGTACAGCCCAATTTTGAAGAGTGCCACTCGACCCAGTAGGGACAACAGTAGTCTAATCCATTTCTCAATAGACTCAGTAAGTTTCTGTATCACTCGCCCATAGTTTCAGGGTTGCTATGCATCTGCACCCCAAGATATAGGGTCAGTTCCGACGTCCACTCAATGGGGTAGGACACTGTCACAGGGAGAGTGATAGAGGTCAGCAGAAATGCAAAAGATTTATTCCAGTTGATTCATAACCCTGAGTGCTGATGAAGCGTTCCACCTCTTGTAGAATTGGCATTAAGTTCTTGACAGGTTCGCTTTCGTAAATGACTGTGTAGTCTGTATATGCGGTAATTATTAGATTATATTGCGAGAGTCTTATTCTGAGATGTCCATGGTATTCACGTAGTGCGCAATGCATTGGCTCTGCCGTTAGTGTATATAACGGGGGACAGGGGGTACCCCTGTCTTATGCCCTGTGTGATGTGTATGGGTTCCGAGAGAAGTCAGTTCACATGTACCCGTGCTGTGGGCCCCTCGTAGAGAACTTGATAAAGATCTCTCCTGCTCCCACACGTCTCAGCACAGGAGACAGAGTCCTTTTCTGTACTGTTTTACATTTTTTGGCACCACAGTAGCTGGTCATCTAACTAAAGTTCCTTGGTACGATTGAAGTATTAATTAACCGTCTGCTGAGGATCCAAACAATACAACAGTTTCACCTCTTTCATAGAATGAGGCCGAGGGTAAAAGGTCGGAAGTGTACTGGATTGGGCAAGATGGAAAGAGGTGACCGGCTTAGGGAGGAAAGCAGCCTCGGTTTACAACACCAACGTATCTGGAAAGAAAGTAGTGAAAGGAGGGCAACAGCTAAGGGCCATTAATTCACTGACTCATCCAGTAGAAGTTATAGAAACCAAAAATACTGTTTTGAACATCAACATACAAAGGGTATATCTGTTATTTTGTTATATCAATGCAATAAATGTACCATTATCAGCCCCCTTAAAAAAAATTAAAAAAGGGTATATCTGTGAAGTGGCTCAAATAAAGCCCCATCATGAAAGTAAGAACCAGATTGAGGTCCCATTAACCCCTTCGATGCTCATGACGAGCTCAGCTCGTCATGAGGCACGGTTGAGCTGTGCTTATGACGAGCTGAGCTCGTCATGAACAATGGAGCTCAATAATATTCAGCACAGGAGGGGAAAAGCCATAGCAGCCAAGGTGTTAAGGATCCACAAAGGGATTTGGAGGTAAAATGTTGGTCAGGCCTTTAAGCAAATGCATGACAACAGAGGGGTTTGAAGAGGGATGGAAGATCTGGCATACAGAGGAAAGCGCACAAGGTGGGTAAATAATCCTTCGCACTGCCAACGGCACATCCCTTCTGAGCAAAGAAAAGAGTAAATTGCAGCACTTCAGAAACTTTGGCCAGTAAGTGATTCACACCTTTGTTAGCTCACCATTCAACAAATTTGCCCAGTATGCTGAAATAAACATGCTTTATGGAGGGGGCAATGTGAACACAAGAAGGTGTTTACCACCACCAGTGGCAGCTGAAAGGAGCTCAGTTGTCCTCGCCCAATCTCAGGGGGCATGTTGAGAAGAGCAGAAGGATCCATACCCTTCTTTGAAGAAGGTACATACCCTTCTTGGACAATCCTGAGCAATGAGAATGACTTGGGCCCAATCTTGGCAAATCTTCCTGAGAACTTTAAGGAATCAAAGGTATGAGAGGAAAAGCGCAATGCAGCTGAAAGCTCCATCTCAACTGATACACGTCCACTACAATTTCCCTCATGTTTCTGGAGGTCTCAGAACTGCTTGCACTGAACATTTTATGAGAAAGCAAATAATTCCATCTGAGGAGTGTCTCATTGGACAAAGATGTCACTTGTGTTCAGCAAGGTGACATTCAGAGACCCAGGTAGGTGATTTGGCAGTGTGCCAGATCCCTTGGCGGTGTCCCCAAGACTACAGCCTCAATGATTCCAGGCAAAGGAGGTGAGACCCTACTCCCCCTTGCTTGTTAACGTACCACATCAAGTTCATGTTATCTGTCGACAGGTTGATGTGAAGAACTCGCTCATTCAGAGACTAGTGGCCTCTGATCTCCAGATCCTTCAGATTGGCTCCCCACCCTAGGGTAGAGGCATTCATCACTACCCCAATCAAGGTTAGAGTGGGAGTAGAGCCCATCTTGTGCGCTAGGTTGACCTCATTCCTCTACCAAGTCACTTCGGCCACAGTGCTGGGGGGAGTTCACATTGGAACCCAACAGGTCCCACCCATACGCGCCCCACACTGGCAGAGGAGCCACTGCAGGGCCCTCAATTGCCAACGTGCGGATGTGACTAGGAGGATGCAGGAATACAGCAGACCTAGAAAGCGGGAGACGCCCAAGACTGGGATTCTCGCACCTCGCTGGAAAGATGGAATCATCTCATGGATGTTTTTGATTCTCTGTGTTGGAGGAGAGGCACGGAGAAGGGTGGTGTTCAGTATCTGCCCTATGAACTGGAGCCAACAAGAGGGCCACAGGTGAGATCTGGGCTTGTTGATCTAAAAGAATCATTTAGGTCATGTCTCACAAGGTGTGGTTGTAGCAAGTGCAAAGGCAATTGGTGTTCAGAGACTTGAAGCCCATACTTCCTGCAGAAAAAGATTTCTTGCCCCAGGCTTCCAATCATTTTCACATCCTGTAGGAGGGGGTTATAGGGAAGGTCCTCTCCACTGAATCCCTGAGCAGAACACCTGGATGGCCATGCTCTCTGGGAAACGGTGCATTGAAAGGAAGGCCAGATAGCAAGCAGGGTAGCAATTACAGCAAGCAACAAGCAGACTGACCGCCGGAGCAAAGGAAGGCTTCTCACATGCCGCCATGGCAGGTACCAGTAATTAGTTACTTCAAGAGGAGAAAGGATCTCAGAGAGATCATTTGTCTAAGCTTCTGTCGCTGGCATTGGAGAACTAACATCTCTGCTGCTTTACGCATGACTTTGTTCAGAGATACAACTTCTGGCATTGGTGGCCCAATGGGAAAGTCCATAGCCAGCTCTGGAGGTATCTAAACCACTGGCCGAACACAGGCCTTGAAATTCAAGAGGGCCTTGATCCCGGTCAATACCAGAGAAAAAATTCAGAGCGTCAGAATTTGTACCTAATATTTCATGGAGGCTTGATCTATAAGCCTCCTCTTCATGCAACCTCTGAGTCTCTCTGCAAGAGTAAATCTGAGGTTTGACATTAGGCAGTAGCGTTGTTGGTGCCATAGCTGAAGTCAGAGGAGGCGGAGGAGGCAGGGGTGGCGCTGTCCATGGCATCGGCTGTAGCGCCGAGAAGCAGAGTGACAGACTGAAGCAATATGATGAAGAGATTGGAGTCAGTGGTACATCACCGAAGGAGGACGACTGAAAAGGCATTAAGACTGGCAGACAAGATGGGGGCATCGTGCCCGAAGGAGGACAATATGAAGCCTTGGTGGAGATCAAGTACATCGAGTTGATGAACACTGCCTGGTCTGATCTTGGAGTCAGGAACTCAGGAAAGGCTGAAGTCAGCGTCCATGACTCCACAGATGGGTGTGTCAGCCAAAGGCTCTAGTAATGGAGGTATATCCAGAGCAGGGTCCATACAAAGAGCAGGGCGGCACAGAGGACCCATTGCTGCTAAGTCGACAAGCTCCGGTAAAGAGGACGAAGGTCCTGTGAGAGACTAAGACCAACAAGGAGACTTACCTTTTGATTGCCTTTTCGTCTACCTTCTGTATTTTCTCTTCTTTCTAGCCAAAAATGAAGATAGGGAGTGGGAATAGTACCAGGAACACATCCAGTATCAATGGTGGTCCTTCGCTCGGGCCATCATGAGCTTGGCCTCCCGCACCTTGATAGCCATGAGATCCATACTGAGGCACGAGAGCAGGTTTCAGAATCGTAGTCGGACCACAAGCACCACAGACAGACAGTAGGGGGTCCGTAATGGACATCTGTCCCTCAGAATCCCTACAGGGTTTAAACCCAGATTTCTTGGGAGGAGACGTGGTACCCTGCATTAATTTAAATTTGGTCAGGAAAATTCCCTCAGAGAGTGAAGCTCTGGATTTGCATCGAAGGCGCAGATAAAAGGGAAATTACATTGATGCGCCAAGGCGGGCGCTTTATGGCCTCAGTGATGTCTCCTGATGACTTGCAGCCCCGACGGAGCCCAGCGCCCTCTACTGTCAACATCGCTGCTTTGAAGTTTTCTGGATCCAGACTGATGCTCAGGGATTGTTCTACAGGTGAGGAATCTGCAGGTAGAAGTATCCATCAGAAACGCAATTGTTCAAATTACTTTGCAAGCATATTAAGCAGAAGTGAAATGAGCATATGATTAACAGGACACTTCACTTTACATTCCCAGCAACCTCCAAAATGAGACAACCCACGAACGTGTCAAAAGCGACAGCAGTATATCGGAGTGAACTGTTGGGCAGAGTGCTGACACCACCACTTAATTGAGATGGTAAAAATAATGATCTTCACTAAGATACACAGGTCGGTGGCCACTGACACTCTCTGTAGTACTTGAGTACTGTGGTTGGGGGTGCTAGAGAGCCAGCAGTCGACATGGCCATCCTCTAGTGGGCCCAACATTCGCAGCAGACAGGAGCCCCTGACTCTGTGCATCACGGCGAACCCAGTGGTGTGCTCACCGGCTGAAGATGAACGACCAGTGGAGAGGGTGGCAGAGGAGCGACCGAGTATTCAAAGGCCTCTTGTGGGCCGCCTAGTGGCCAGGTGCCTGCGAGCGGAGACAAGGAATTCCAGGCGGAGAACTGAGATCTTCCCTTGGGCCGGTGGGTGCCCAAAGCAGGTGTGGAGGACCAGGGAGGCAGTGGAGGGGAGCCGGGGCGACCCAGTGACAGTGCATGGTGGCTGTATCCACGCAGCTGTGGGGCAGTGCAGAGTGGCCGATCTAGGCCTGCAACCACCATGAAGGATGGTGGGACCCACACCCCTGATGCCTGTGTGCTTGCCAAATAGAAGATAGGGTAGACTGACTAGCACTTGCGCTCTCTTCCCCATCCAAGATTCCTACTGCGGCAACACTGTTGACACTCTGAGCAGCTCATACAACACGTCTGTGCATATTTGAGACATAAAACACAGTGACCATTCTGGGCAAGACGCAGCAGGGCTATAATGCTACCATGGGGAAATCTGACCACAGGCAATAAAAACTGCACTTTGAATCGAAGTTCAGATCTCAGGTAGCTTACAACAGCCACAGGACAACGCTGAGCCCACTACTTTGAATGGTCTCAAGGACATTTCTCCAAATCTCAAAACACTGCTACACACCATGTAGCAAAGCCTGTTGTGTATTGCCACCCACATAGATGAGCTCACATCATAATGGACCATATGGCTCAACAAATGGGCAAACAAGATTTAAGCATTACAGCTGTGGAACAATGCATTTCAGATGTCGAAGACAAAGTGCAAAGTAGAGAGCAGCATGGATGTCACTGGTGTCACTTAAGGTGAAATTGGAGGATCTGGAGGCACGGTTGCAGAGAAACATTTTGTGTATTCTTGGAATACCGGAATCAACTAACACAGGGACGTTGGAAACCTTTGTGCAGAGCCTCCTTGAGGCAAAATTTGGTGCAGACACATTTACACGCCTCTTCTTGATAGAGAGAGCTTACCGATCCACTGGCCCTCTGCCCCCAGCCGACCCATAATAGCATGTTTCCTGAACTTTTAAGATTGGAACACAATCCTCAGGCTCACGTGGGCCATAACGCACAAAGGCAACAGCATCAAATTGTTCCCCAGCTTTGCGCTGGCAGCGCAGGAGCCACAAGTTATGTTATGTTATGTTATAACAATTTATTATGCGCACAGCGACTCCAGCGAAGGAGCATCCCGGCGCAGGGACACGGAGCAACATAACACAACAAGGAGATAATGCCACAGAAGGAAGGCTAAAACAGGCTAAAACAGGAAGGCTAAAACAAGAAGGTCTTTATGGCTCTACGGAAAGACAACAGGTCCTCAAGCAGCCGAATTTCGACTGGGAGGGTGTTCCAGGTTAACGCAGCTTTCACCCTAAAGGAACGACCCCCCATCCTGCTGAGCCTGAATCTGGGGACAACAGCAAGGGCCTGACCTTGAGATCGAAGGTTGCGGGTAGGGACATAGAAGGAAATGGAGTTGGCCAAAATCTCAGGGCCTATGCCTCTTAGGATTTTAAAGTTTAGCCAGAGAACAAATTGCTACAGTAGACCGGTATAGAATAAGCAATGCTGCAGCTGGTTATATTTAGGTTCTCATTGGAGGGCACACAACACAGTTTACAAGACCCTAAGAAGGTTGATAGCCCGCTGAGGAAAGGCAGCACCTGCAGAAAATGACCTACGCCCGACCCTGTGATAATAGGAGGTCTTCACAGGATGGCGACTCCGACTAACACAATGCCATTCCCCTTTCTTTCCTGTTACAGTAACATTTGTTAACTCTCACCTGGAGAAGATCTATGTACTCAAAAATACCCACAACATCATATACTGTGCATTCTGAACAACTCTCCTGCTGCAGTGGGTACCCACCGGTAACCCAGTCACACAACTGGGTGCTCCACACAACCCTTTCATGATGGTAAGGGAGTGGGAGTAAGGGATGTTTTGCAGGATACAATAACGCTAAAAAGTACAAATATTGGCATACAACAATCCTTAACTCCTAAACTAGGAGGACGGCATGTGTACACTTGTGCAGTATTCTCTCACCAAATCACACATGGCAATGGGAACAGATGTGGGTGGTAGTCAAATATTGCTGCTGACTTGGAATGTTAAGGGCCTTAAAGACCCGCGGAAAATAAGACACTGTAACGGCCGGATTCTCGGACCAGATAGGATCAGCTCCTCAGAGCACCTCCAACCCAGCCGGAACGTAACCACCTCCCTCCTCAGGACCCATCTGTCCAGGCACATGGTAACCTACCTGAGGATGGGGAACTCGCAATATACAAGCTCATATCATCAGAAACACCACTAAATCTATAGGGATTACTAGGAATACTCACTGATTACTAAGGACGTCCATGCCCTACACCACACTCATACCTCATAGTCTCGCGACCACATGGGTCCAGACTAATCTACCCTGGGGCAGTTCTGATTATTTACCATTACACACTGACCACAGTCAGTGCTCGCTCGGCAAGTCGCAATCCTGCGTGCCTACACACTAGTCTGCAGCCCTAGTGCTCTCTTCCTCACATCCTGGTCCACAATCCGGCGGACCTACACACCAGGCTCACCCCTGGTGCTCTCTTACTCACAGCCCGGTCCACAATCCGGCGGACCTACACACCAGGCTTCCACCGGGTGCTCTCTTACTCACAGCCCGGTCCACAATCCGGCGGACCTACACACCAGGCTCACACCTGGTGCTCTCATTAACGCCGCTTACCAACGACGATCACTTTCCTATGAATACCTTCAGCTCTCTCTCTCTATGTTGGGAAGTTTCTCTCACTATTCACTAAAGGTTCACTACTACAATAATATTATGGAATGGCCGAATTACTTAGTGTATAACTATTTCCCTAGCTCAAGGGCTCCTCTCTCTCCCTAATTATTCAGTGGCTACTTACCTGATCAGGGGCAGCATCTGTTCTGGTTGTAACACCTGACTAGAAGGAAAGGTTACCTGCGCTTTAAGAACAAGAGACACAGACTGTATGCAAAAGTTATTCCCTGATTTAAGCGCTCCTATTTCCTTTTTAGAAAGATTAGCTCTATCATAAGAACAACACATGCGCACTGGTTCACTAAGAACTGGGGTATCTTTATTACAATAACAATAAAATGGGAATAGACACATACACAGATCTGCGGGGTCTCTGTAACTAACAGGAACTGTAACACACCGCTGAAAGAAAAAGGATTAGACATACAATAGCCTAGGGAATAAAGACAAGATTACGGTGTAAGTGTAAAGCAAACTAGTTCAGACTACCTCACCTATTAGAAGGAATGTTTCTCTCTCTGGTGGAATCAGGGCTCTCTCTCTCTCCCTCCGTCACCACAGCTTCACTCCTCTGGCTCAACTGCTCCAGCTGGCAGCTTCAACTCCTCCATCTGCTTTAATGCATTCTGATAAACTGGCAGCCCCAGCTGATAGTTCCAACTTTGTTCATATGACTGCTCTCTCCAGCTTCAGCAATTATTTGCCTTCTCTCTTCATTCCAGAAAACCAATTGAACTGAACTGTACTCTGCAGCTCCAGCAAACATCCTACTCCCCTCTCTTCAAGAACCAAACTGACCACTCCTCCTCTCCCGCTAATATGGAATCCTCTCCCCTCATGGAAATTTCCAACAGAGGGCTGCCTCCCACCGAATTCCTGTGCTTGCTCCAGAACTCTCCGCGCAACCGCAGTGGCCATCTGCATGTTACGTCTGGGCCCAAGAGACAAACACATTCTTCCAATAAGAACCAGTCCTGGCTGGTTTTCCCCTAGCAGACAACAGGCTTAACTATAAACATTACCTTTACCCTGCAAGCATCTCAGCTCTGCAGGGACAGAAAGCAAAATGGAGTCTCTCTAGTTCTGGGCCTTGTAGGCCTGAGAAGGATGAAATAACCCTTAGCTCTGTCAGAGTACCTACACAAACCATACCAATATGTAATATAAAGTCAGGACTACAAAGGACACATAATTATGTCAAAGCCAATAGGCAATAGATGGATTAGAGTCAAGAATAAGGGATCTATCATATAAAGCAGCTATCCTCTTCTAGGTCTGGAAGAAAGGGCTTAAAAGGGCCTTCACAAGGTAAGAATACAGATTATAGATGTTAGCAAGCTTAAAGTCATCATCACTCCGAAATAGAGCCAAAAACCATGTCAGAACAGACACATAATAGTATACCTAGACCACCAGAAAATTGATATTGTCTATCTGCAGGAAAAGCACCTGTACCCAGACACCTAGAAAAAAATGGCAGGCAAATAGGGAGGATGTGTGGATAACGTTTGCGCTCCTTGATTCGAATGAACAGTGTTCTTTGTTTTAATTATTGTTCCTCAATTTTTGGGTGCCAGTAGGTATCACCTCCTGATCCTGAGGTGTGGCTTGTAGATACTTATGTATAGGAGTTCTCCAACCAGGAAAAAACTAAACCGCCTGGCTCTCCTTAGGTATGTTCTTTATATTTAGTAATTATAGGACATCGAAATGTAAATCAATTTTTCTTTTTATTCTTTTCTTTTTTTATGAGATCCACAAAGGTAATGCTAGTCTCACAATACAATTCACAGTGCATTGTGATTTTTCCACAAATTACAAAGACCAAACTGGCAACACATAGATATGCATCATCTTACACATCCTACTCATGGGGAACCTTGGTCTTAGTTAGGAAAGGGGTTGTCCCTTTCTAATCCATATATACATGCTCCGATGATCAGGGCAGCTATATGATTATACAAAGCAAAATTAATGATACCCGCACAACTCTAGTGAAAACATACGGCCCAAATACTGATGACCCAGCCTTTTATATGGCGATGTGGAACAACCTTTTCTTACACTAACGACACGCACCGTTCTGTGAGGGGGCGACTAGACCTCAATACTTGCTAGAACCCCACTATTGAAAGATCAGCCTCCACGCACAGGCATGGTAAGGGGGCTGTTCAAACTATACTATCAGGCATAGAAGATTATGGAATGCTAGATTTGTGGAGAACAATATCTCCCACCAAGCACGAATGCAGATGCTTATCTTCAATTCATAACACATAGTCTCAGGTGGACCACTAGCTGGCGACTTGTGATTAAATTGACTGGACATGGGCTATTACACACCTCCCCAGAATCCTTATCAGACCATTCCCTGGTGTTGCTCACAATAGCGATCCACACACATGCACCCACACAATTCCTTTGGAGGATCTGGTCAACAGAGGTCACAGACCCTGTATTTTGCAACAAATACGGTCCAACATATTAGCATACTTTGAGGACTACACAGGTTCTGTGGCTAGGGCGATTACTCACTGGGAAGCGTTGAAGGCCACCATTAGAGGAACATGCATTAGTAAACATGTAGGCATCCTTAAAGCACTACATATTCAACTGTGTAACAAGGAAAAGATAGAAAGGTCAGAACTCCAGCAGCAAACATGCCTAGACCCTACAATTTTAGTTCATATATGTTTGTTGGTGACAGATTAGAATACCACAGTAGACCTAGAGATCAAAAATGTCCGCACATGCAGTGGTGAGGAAGTATGGAGAGAGAAGAAGACTGGGACAAGCTCTGGCTCAAAAGCTAAAGACACTGTGGACACACAGGAACATACTCAAAATCACTTCTCCCTATGCCACGGAACACTGACAACAAGAACAAACTGGCAGTCTTCACAGATTATTATACTAACCTATATCAAAAGCATGACCTGGGCTCCGTTGACGAGCAGACCGGCGACCTGAATGAGATTGCACTGGCCTGGGTCTTGGAGGGACAATGGGAATTTCTAGCACAGCCCACCCCAGTAGATGAGATCAAATAGTCAATATCAAGTCTTCCAACGAGCAAAGCCCCAGGACTAGATGCTCTAATGATTAAAATGTATAAATAATTTTCTCCCCTCCTACCACCACACTAGCTTGCACTATATGAGAAGGCCTATAACGCATAACTGTTACCCCCCCACAGTACGAGACATGCTTATAAACCCCCTCTTTAAACCACAAAAAGAAACAGAGCACTGCAAGTCGTATAGGTCTCTATCGCTCATAAACATGGATACACAGATTCTTGCACAACTTATTTCTATCAGGTTCATGCCTCTCTCACCAAACTTTCTATAACGGGATCAGTCAGGATTTATGGAGAAAGGTTTATGTTGCATAACTTACACACCGTTTTTACACTACTCCACTAACTCAACCCTCAACCCCTTACTTGGCACCGCCAAAGCCTTTGACTCTATAGAGTCGGGTTACATGTTTGCAATGGAAGGACATGCCTGCAAACTTCATACATTGGACTGAATTATTGTACACTGGTCCAACAGCCTAAGTACGGATTAATGGCAATACCACCAAACCCATAAAAATCTGCAGGGGTATGAGGCAGGGCTATATTCTTCCCCCCTGCTATTCGCTATTTCACTGGAATCACTGGCCTGCACCATACGGCAGCACCAGGCTGTATCAGCTCTGTGCTTCGCTCAGAGACCAATCATACATTGGACTGAATTATTGTTCACTGGTCCAACAGCCAGAGTACAGATTAACCCGTTTACTGCTTCGAACGTTCAGCGCCAGGGCTGAACGTTCGAAAAAACGGGTGCGGCCGCGTCGGCCGCGCGCAGCACCAGGGAGGTAGCTCGCGCGACGTCCAACGGCCGACGGCAGCAGCGTTAGGGATAATGGTAATACCACCAAACCCATAACCATCTGCAGGGGTTTGAGGCAGGGCTATGTTCTTCCCCCCTGCTATTCGCGATAGCACTGGAATCACTGGCCTGCACCATACGGCAGCACGAGGCTGTATCAGCTCTGTGCTTCGCTCAGAGATCACTCACCATCTCCTTACATGCCGATGACATGGTATTGTACGTTCAGAGCCCAAGACCCACCTTGTTCCGCTGATGTATGAGTTACTTACCTTCGGTAACAGTTTTTCTGGTAGAGACCATTCTAGCCGCAGATTCCTTAACGTACAATTATCCCCAGGCGTGAGACTGGATCCGGAAAACTTTTTTGCCACAGCATCCCTGTGCGCCGGGGGAGGTGGGGCATCAAGCGACTCCGCCCAGCCGTCGTCCGCGTACGTGACGTCAGCGAGGTCACATAAGTCCCATACCGGTGCACCTACGTCAGTTTTCTTCGGAGAACTTTTCCGCACCACAACGTGGAGCCACCAGACAAACTGGAAAAAGGAATGGTGACGAACAACACCATAAGGAGCAGTGCCAACACCGCAGTACCCAAAGGCAGGGAAAGACGAAAAAACAGAGAACAGCACTGAGCAGCCACCCTGTCAGCATGTATGCAGCCGCCCCCCCCCCAGGCAAGGAACATACGTAAAATGTCATGACAACATGTAGCAGGAGTATAACCCCAACCAAGAACAACAAAGGGGAACCAGTTGCAAGACAAACAGGGAATGACAAACCTCCAAGGCAACCCCAGCAAGGAGTGTGACAAATCCCACAAAGGAACAAGGGCAAGGCACAGCCCATAGGTTAGCAGAGGGACTAGTACCCTTAATAACAAAGAGGGGGGGGCGGGGAGGGACGAGAGAGAGGCAAGAATCAACCCCGGAGCAACCAGAGCAGAGGGGCACAGGAGTACCATAGACCCATCCTCCAGAGTGCCAAAGAGGAGGAGAAGAACAAGAAACAAGACACATCATCCTGTCACAAGAAAGAAAAAATGCACTCACAGAAGACATAGCCACCCACCGGGAGGCGAGTGCAGAAGCCAAAGGTCCTCGCAGAACGGGGAGGAAGGGCGGGCCATGAAGGAATCTGCGGCTAGAGTCGTCTCTATCAGATACACCTTTACCAAAGGTAAGTAACTCGTACATCTGATAGAGACTACAAGCCGCAGACTCCTTAACGTAGAATAGATACCCTAGCCATACCCATGGGGACGGAGGGTCTGCCAAGGACCCCACCAGCCTGGACATAGCAGAGGGCCCCACCAGGGACTAGTCCAACAGACAGGGCGAGGAGCCCCGCCCTCCAGGCAAGGGAAACCTCCACAAGCAGAACACCACTGACCCCAAGAGGGGTCTGGGAGAAGAAAAAGGAGGCCTGTTCACATTCAACAGTTGAACTAAGGGCCGGGCCGGGGAAGGCCGAAGCAACCCATGCCCCTACAAAGCCACTGAACCTCATCCAACGCCAGGGCAAGGAAGAGCAAGAAGAACAGCCTAGAGGGCCCAAGGAGACAAGGGAAAAGAAGGCGATCCCACCACAGTCGGAAGGCAACAGACCAGACAGAATGGCGCTGACAGCAATAAAGCAGTCGGAAGCAGGAAGAATAGCCCGGAGCCCCCTGGAAGAACGGGCAGTCGACGCCTGGAAGGAAGAGGAGCACAAAACCATCTTAGCCCCTAGGACAGAAAACATGAAGGCGAATAGGAGCCCGGACACACCTCAGCGAGGGGCCGAGCACACGACTCAAAGAAGTAGAACCAGAGCCACGACGCCTAGCCGCAGGCAGTAGGCCAGACCTGGCGAACAACGCTGCGACCCCGGAGAAGGACACCCCGGGGCGCCAGCAAGGCGTTCCAATCCAGCAAGGGAATTGCATCTGCATCATACATAAACACCACGGAGAGCAGAGGCCCGAAGGCGACCACAACCCCCTAGCACAGCGCAAGCTATATAACAGCTACCACTACCCCACATATGGTACGCTAAGTCCCAAGACATGGGAACCCTCTTTGGAAGAAACTTCTGCAGCAGAGGACAACCGAAAGAGCCACGGGTAAAAAAAACCTGCAGAAGGCTTGTCAAGCAGTCCAATAGAAAAAATAAAAGGCCTAATCTCAGGGCCAAACCATGAAGATAACTCAAGCTAAACACACAGTCAAAAAAGGGCCGTCCAGCAGCCAACAAAACCACAGTCTCTGCAAGTAAGACTCAGTGGCCATAAAACACACAGAACTACAAGGGCGACCTACCCCAAAATAGGCCTAAGAACCAGATCAACTCTCCAATCACTAAGGAGGAGGAGGAGGAGGAGGAGGAGGAGGAAGAAGCCTTGCCAAGAACCTCTGGATGGCCAAGTCTGCTGGGGCATGGATTAACAGAGTGCCATCATAGGGAAGATAAACTAGCCATTCCCTAACATTCTCCGGGAACACACTGTCCCGGAGCCAAGCATGGCGGCGAAGGGCCACTGAAGAAGCCATGGCACGACCCAGCACCTCCGTTATGTCCAGAGCGGAGCGAAGAATAAACGCTGCTAGCTCCAGGCCATCCAACACATGGTGAAGCAAGTCAATCTGAACAGTCTCCTTTAACACAGCGGATCCCAAAGACTCAGCCGAGTCCCACAAACAAGAGGTGGCCCTAGCCAACATGCATAAGGTTTTAAGGGCCCGCAGAGCAGCGCTGGTCGAGGCGAAAATGTTGCGTCCCCAAGAGTCCAGCCAGTGGGCCTCCCGGGACGGCAGAGACAACAGTGGCGGCAAGGAGGGAAGGGCAGTCCTCAAAAGTGGGCAGAGGGACGGAGGGAAAGACACGCCGGGTCACGCGGTGCTGGAAGGTGCAGGTGGTGTACGGGCACCGGGTCCCCTGTGGCATGACGCCGCCAAGTCAACCATCAGGGAAGAAAGGAGCAAACCTTCAAAGGGAGCAGCAGCTCCCTCCTACCAGAGCCCTGGTGGAGAATCTCCAGAAGATGGTCAACAGGGAAATGGGCGGCTGGATCACCCATGCGCAAAATACCCACGGCCGTGGACACAGCGTGAGTGAAGGCCGCACCCACCTCCGTTGGGCCCCGCGGTTGAGAAAGCAGCTCCTCCATGGGCGACGGCTGCAAACTAAGGCGGCCGCCTCCGAAACCAAGGGGGCAGCAAGGGCCAGACTTGAAAAGTATAAGAAGGAACCGAGGAGTGGGGGACCTGTTGCACCTCCAGCGAAAGCCGCGGTCTCGGTAAAGGCGGGGAGCTGCCCTTGGATGAAGCCGGGGAAAAAGCCACCATGCGGCGTCCTGTCTCTGGTGAGGACCACACCAGCAGCCACCCAACCTCTGGAGAAGAGGGAGCGTCCGAAGAGAAGTCCGCCACTCGACGCTTGTCCGGCGGCGTAGAGTCCGCCGCCTGAGGCAGGACGCAAAAGGAGATGCCGGACAGGCTTCCCCCGAGTCACACAGCACCGGGGATCAGAGCTGGGACGGAGCCGAAGTGACCAAGGGACGGCGCCAACTCGAGCCGACGAGGCAGCCGCCCGGTGGAGGGGCGGGAGGAACCTGGGGAGTGACAAGGAGCCCTCCACCAGCCTCGATCCCAGAATGGGGCATAGGGGGTCCGCCGACCCATGTGGCGCCACCAAGGCGATTCAGCCTCCGACGAGACCTCAGACGAGGCAGCCGCCTGCGTGGAGGGACGAAAGGGGCCCGGAGGGGGACGAGGGGCCCCCTTCCAGCCTCGACCCATAGCCGGACAAGAGAGGTCCGCCAACCCCTGCGGCACCGCCCTGGCCAGCAGCTGCCGGCGCCGTGGCGGTGTCACCTCAGGCGTAGACAAGGCCGCCGCCTATCCAGAGGGCCGAGAGAGGCTCGGGATGCGACCCGAGCCCCGGCAACCTCCCGCGACACCACAAGGACTCCCACGGGAGTTTAGCGGCGAGGCAGAGGCGCCATGGTCCGAAGGAGGGACCACCGATGGACCGCACCCCAACAGCACCACATCCTCCAAGCCTGGAGCAGTACCAGTCGGCGCCAGGGCCGGAGCCACCGGCGATGCCGCGGAGGGCCCCCTTGCAGTGCACGGATCTGCTGAAGTCCCAGGAGGGGAAGGAGGAGGAGGAGGAGGAGGACAAACCAGTGAGGCCTGCAAAGCCGCCGCATATGCCTCCATCTGGGCTCTCGACACCCCCTCACCGTGAAACGGTGGTTAGGAGGACGAAACACTGGGTTGCATCACCCGCGGAGAGCCCACGCACCCAATAGGCCGGAAACCAGCCCCCGGGGACAAACTGGGACACTTACCCACCAGGGAGTGAAGCAGGCACAGAAAAGGGATGAGGACGACGACGGCAACTTCGAAAACCTTCTGCAGAAGCCGATCAATGACCAAGCCGACCTTGACAGACGTGCCGAGAGTAGTTTCATCCGCTGCTCCCGCCGTGACTTCGGCTTCAACTGTTGGCAGGCCTCACAATCAGTGGAGCCGTGATCTTCCCCCAAACACCACATGCAAATGAGCTGAGGGTCCGTCGCCAACATAAGGCGTCTACACGAAGTGCAAATCTTAAAGCCCGAAGGCATTCGCACACTGTTCCACACAGATAATCACAACCGTGAAAGAAAAAGGGGCCTAAACAGGCCTGGAGCACAGACCGGATCCGCGTTGCACACGGAAAAGGAAAAAACTGACGTAGGCGCGCAGGGTGGGACTTATGTGACCTCGCTGACGTCACGTATGCGGACGCCGCCTGGGCGGAGTCACATGATGCCGTCCCCCCGGCGCGCAGGGATGCTGTGGCAAAAAAGTTTTCCGGATCCAGTCTCACGCCTGGGGATAATTCTACGTTAAGGAATCTGCGGCTAGTAGTCTCTATCATATTTTGGAATATATAACATTTGGGAAATATTTGGGCCTCTGTATTATCTGGGACAAATCTCTGGTCTTCCCGCTAACACCGGCCACCGTGACTTGCCATTTGGAGTACCTGCTATGGTGGAGTACTGGCCTAGTGAAATACCTTGTGATATGGCTACATCGAGACTCAAACGAGATTGTACTTTGGAATTATGGCACTGCTATATCAAGGACAAGGTACAGAGAAGGTCCGAACTTCCATTGTCAATGGCAGAAAGAATAGCCATCCTGAAAATGGTTACACTGCTCAAATTTCTATACTTCTTCGTAAATACTTCCAGAGAGTTACCGCAATATTTCTTTCAGACAGTGCGAACACACCTCACCACCCTTGTCTGGGCAGGTAAACAAACCAGGTTACAACAGCAGTTTCATCTTGCCATATGCATAAGGAGGCTTCGGTGGTCCTGATTTGGGAACTTTCTATTTATGTGCTCAAGTCCAATTTGCACACTACTGGTACAGCTCACACACATGTTGAGGTGGAAGCAGATAGTATAACACCATTCTGACCCATCAGGGAATAGAGTTCAATAACTTAGATAACATCCCTCACCAACAATATCACACTCGACTGCTAACTTTTGCATACTACTGGCTTCGGGCAGCAGTATGAGCTGCGTTCCCTCTTTTCCCGAATGAGGCCCCCACTCTACCTGCACTAAACGCACTGCTGTCCACTCCTTCACACCAGAGATTGATAACCAAGCTCTACAACAGCACTCAAATAACCGAATAATGACACTGAAAGCAATGAGTAGATGTAATGAGACACAGAATACACTACTGACACAAGCTGAATGGGTGTTTTGTTGTACATAAACAGGTATATTATCCCCTAATGGTAACCTGCACATAATGAACTTTAACTATTTGCACCAACTATGCCATTACCCGGACAGACTACACAGATATGAAGTGAAGGAAGTTTCGCACTGAGCGAGATGCGCGGGGATGCTGACTTTGTCCACCTGGCCTGGATATGTCTCTTGGTATACTGCTACTGGACACAAATAACAGATGCACTATCACACATGCTAACAGAATGGATAGATCAGAAACCCCAAATATGCCTTTTAGATTTCATTAAAAAAGTTGCACCACCAGTGCGAAGATTGACAGCACTGGCATTACTGCTGGAAAAAATGATGGGAGTAAATGCAGAGTACCAACAAAGCAGCAAAGGCTGATCAAGTCTACTGTAGAGACCAACTTGAAATGTAAGAATAAGAACTGCCAGTGGCATCCCACCCTAAGGATATATGAGCTCCTCTAACAACCTATCTGCCGACGGAAGGTGAGGAGGCATTGGAGAGACAGTGACTATGCTCACACTAATAAAAGATATTTCGTCCAATGCATTAGTATTGTACCCAACTCTTATATCTGTTGCGTGATTTTCAGCTCAACTGTAGTTCATATGCTGGTATCGATTTTTTTCTGGTATAATTGATTCCTATTGTAATGAATCTAATCTAATAACATTTAATTAAAAAAGGGAGTAATGTGGTTCTGTAAACAGGGCCTACATTGCACCAAATACAGGTCTAGTTCACAAAAGGCGGCAACAAGAATGCACTGTTGTGATCTACCATTTTACCCCAAAAGAAATCACTTTGCCTACCATCCTTCCAAAAAGGTTTCCTCTGTGACAGAGTTGGGCAAGTTGTAGTTACGTCCACTCTGCCAAAGAAATAAAATGAAAGTAGTTAAGAATAGTTAAGAACAGCAATACTGCCATCAAAAACAGATAAAAAGCTTAGCCTTTATTTTCTGCCAAAGAAAAATAATTTACTTACCTTTGATAACGCTTTTCCTAATAGAGACCCTATCTAGCCGAGGACTACTCACCTTTTCAATATTCCCTAGGCGTCAGATTGGATCCAGAAACTTTTCAGCAGTTCCGTTGCTCTCCAGTAGGTAGGGTCGCGGGTTTCCACATTGACTCCATTCTGATTTGGAAAAGACATGCGGAGCCTATAGGCACAGCTCTTGCGCGCTGACTTCAGTTGCTTCCAGAGTGTCCGTGCCACCAGATACAGAGCACCAAAACCAAACTGGTGTGATCAGTGTCCAGATTCTTAGACTTGAGGTCTTAATAATACATAGAGTCCAACAACAGAACAGGGAGGCTGAGAGGGTTGGTGAGGAATTGCAGCTAGAGAGAGCCTCAACTAGAAATAGTATTAGGTAAGTAACTTGTTCTTCTGATAAAAGCTGCTAGCTGCAGATTGCTCACCTTTTGAATGGGTACCAAAACAGTACCTATTTGTAGGTGGGTCTGTGGATAGACTCAGACCAGAAAATCCTGCAGGACTGAACTGGCAAAGTGCCCCTCTTAGCAAATGCGACTGTCCAGAAGATACTGCTCAGTGAATGTATCGAGGGACACACATGTAACCGTTTGGCAAATGTCCAGGACAGGGACTTTGTGTGCCAACGAAATGGGAAGTAAATTTGTCTCTGGTAGAATGAGAATGCAGTCCTTCGAGAGGCTGCTTTTTACCCAATGTATAGCAGATCTTAATGCACAGAACAATCCAGCAGCAAATGGTTCACTACTTCAGCAAAGTCTTGCCTTTTTTTCACTCCAGATATCCCCACAGAGAGCTGATCGTCCAATCGTGCTCTTTGGTATGATCCATGTACAAGCTCAGCAATCTCCTGAGGTCAAAGAGATGGAGTTTTTCCTCCTCTGTAGAGGGTGTGTGGCACAGCATAGAACACTGCCAAGGTGATGATCTGACCAACACAGAACGTTGTCACAATATTCAGGCAAGAAAGATTTCAGTGTCCGCAAAAACAGCTTGTTTGGGAAGAAGATTGTTACAGCGGGTTGACAGAGAGCCTGAAGTTCACTCACGCCACACCGTTCTTATGGCGACAAGGAACACTGTCTTGAGGGTCTTGAGGGTTAGAAGCCGCAAGGAGCAGCTGTGAAGCAGCTTTATGGAAGTGCATAGCCAAAACATAAGGACCAATGTGACATGACAAAGGAAGAGGGAGGAAACAAACGTAAACCTTTCAAAAAGCACATAACAACTGGGGACTTAACCAATGAGGGCTGATCTGGGAACTGCACAAAAGGAGAAAGAACTGAAAGCACCCTTCAAATGTGTCCAGATCAAAACCTTGCTGAGCCAGGGACAAAACAAATAGGAAAACATCAGATAACATTTCCTGGAGGGGGTTTATCTGCTGAGTACCACATTAAGCCACAAATGTATCCAGACAGGCGAATACAGTTTTTGTCAAGGGAGACATGGCTACCGAGACGCCATCAACCACCTCCGGAGAAAGATAGACGGACTTCAGCTGTTGCTGCTCAATCTCCAAGCATGATGGTGGAGATTGCAGAGGGACGGTTGCAGATCCCTGCTCTGCTGCTACAACAGCAGATCCTTCTGGAGGTGCATCCTGATCGGAGGACAAATGCTCAAACCCAAAAGTTCTGGATACCACACTGTCTGCGTTCAATCAGGGGCCACTAGCATGACTTGGGCACATGTGGTCCTGATCTTGTTGAGAACTCTTGGTGGATTTGGTTTCAGCAGAAAGGCAGAGAGAAGCCAGAGATTCACTCAAGGAGGAACACGTCTCCAAGCAAGACACACTTTGGAAACTCTAATGATCAGAAGTGCTGATATTCACAGTTCTCCCCACTGATGGAGAGATCTTGTGCCACCTCTCGTTGCAACTGCCACTCATGATCTGCTAGGCGCTAACGGCTGAGCACGTCTGCATGGCCTTCCTAGGAGCCTCCCAGGTGGTTCACCACCCGAACAATTCCTTGGTGGTCCAGCCATTTCCAGAGGTGCACAGGGTCTGTAACCCCACCCTGCCCTTCTTGATGCAGTATGACATGGCAGTTGTTGTTTGTGAGCACCTACAACAGTCTCCCCTTGAGGGATGCAAGACGTCTTTCAACAGCAAGAGGATGGCCCTCAGCTCCAGAAGGTTGATATGGAGCCAGGACTTGTAATCAGTCACTACTGTCACCCCTGGGATGGGAAGGCAGAGGGGTCTGCCACTGACTCCATCACCACTGCAGAGCTTTTGTAGTCTTTTCCAAAATCTGAACATGGTTATAGAGGTCCTCTTAATGTTGGGCCTACTGAGGCATAGGATCGTACTACAGAGGCCCCATATGCCACCTAACGTCCACAACCAATAGGATACAGGAGGCCATCAATTTTAGCAGTCTCATAGTTAACCTCACTAAAATAAAGGATCGAAGTTGAAAGGTCTGGATCATAGCCAGAATGTCCAGGACTTTCTTTCCAGGGTGAAATGCACACATCTAACCATAACCAGAATGACTCTGATGAAGGGAAGCATCTGCAAAGCAGTCAGGCTTGACTTTAGCATGTTAATAGTGAACCACAAAGATGTCAGGAGGTTTGCCATAGTCTATAAGTGGTTGACTACTGCCTGGGGCGAGTCAATCTTCAACAGCCAGTCATCGAGTTAGCAGAAGACTGGTACCACGACCTCTGCAGGTGTGCAGCTAACACCGCCATCATTTTCCTGAACACCTGAGAAACATTGGTGCAGGTCTATAATAGGATGAAGGCCTCCAGAAATAGCAACCACAACTCACTGCAGGCACAGGCACCTTCTCAATAGCCCCTTTGACCAAAAGGGCTTGCACTTCCAGCTGCAAGATGGACAGTTGGTTCTGTTTTTCCGGGACAAAGGAAGTTGTTGTGGGGTAACTATGAAGGGAAAGGTGTACCCCTTCTGCATAATTTGCAGCACCCACCTGGCATATGGAATAGCCTTCCAATCTGGCAAGAGATATCGGATCATGCCTCTCACCAGGTGGCTGTGCTCTGCTAAGGACAAGCTAAAGAGGTTTGGCTGGTGGGGCTGCAGATAGGGAGTGGACTGGGTAGCCCAATAACCTTGATCATGGGGGTGCATGGAAAAGACTGCAAAACTGATAGGCACCTTTTGAGGGTTGTATTGGATGGTGGTATTGAGTACCTCTGCCGAAGCTGCAAAAGGAGCAGTAAGACTGGTGCAGCTGGCAAGGTAGGGCTGATATGCCTAGGGAGCATGCCATGGCACTGTTCTGCATGAACCACTTGAGAGTGGAATCTGTCTTGTCCATAAGGGACGGCTGGATATTGACTCAAAAACCAGTAAACCGTAGCCAAGCATGGCGGTGAATGGCAGAACTGGTGTCAATGGCACACTTGATTGTGTCCAAGTAGGACAAATTTTGAACTTGGCAGTGTCATGACCGTATGGTATACCCTGGACGTGGACAGATGGAGATCTTCAGTAATACATGGGAGGACTTAAGCCACCGAATACAAAAAAGGGCACAGGAATAGCTCCCCAGAAGGCAGCTAGCATTTACTGTTAGAAGCGCCAGGCTGGTGGACAAAAATACTGTTTTCTGGAACATTTCCATCCATGTTGACTCCCTATTGGGAATAGTTGATAAAGTGTTAAGTTAAATCTTGCTTGAAGATGCCTGCACACCCCAAGCTTCCAGGGGAGGAGTGTTGAAATAAAAATGCTGGATCACCAAGAGCAGGGTGATGGTGCTGTGTAATCTGCAAAACACACAGGGTGATGGACGGAATGTTGCACAATGGCAAAACATTCACCCCCAGATTCTGGTCCAGGGAAGACATGGCTTGGCAGTTCGGGCTGGACTGTTCCCATGAGGCACAGGTTCAAGACTGATTTGCATATGGCCATGTCTGAACTGGGGTGACTTGATGAGCAAAATAACAATGGATTAAACCCAGATCTGTGGCTAGGGGTGAATGTTTTGCCATTGTGCAACATTCCGTCCATCATCTTGTGTGTTTTGCTGTTCACCCTATGTGGGAAAGGTATGCCCAGACGTGGGTCCCGTGCTCACTAGGCCACTGGAGTCAAGCTATCCTGGATGAAGACGGCTGATAGCCAGATACCGGTCCTAGGATGCTTGATTCTGGTCCAGGGAAGACATGGCTTGGCAGTTCGGGCTGGACTGTTCCCATGAGGCACAGGGTCAAGACTGATTTACATATGGCCATGTCTGAACTGGGGTGGCTTGGTGAGCAAAATAACGATGGATTAAACCCAGATCTGTGACTAGGGCGGAATGTTTTGCCATTGTGCAACATTCCGTCCATCATCTTGTGTGTTTTGTTGCTGTGTAATCTTACAGCTGACTAGGGGATCAGAGCAAGGTTTGCCTAGGCCTCCAACAAGGTATCTGTAAGGGCTTCATTAAAAGTTAGGAGGTTCTCAGTGGATATTTGACCCTGCTGAAAGACTACTGTAAGAACATTGTTCTTGATTTCCGAGATGGGGAGCTTCAGCCTCTATCTATGTATAACGATGGTGTAAGAAGCACTCTCCTCAGTCGCAGAATCAGGAGTGAGAGGATCCCCAAATCAAGGGAGGTACCAGGGCCACTAACCTCCTGCAGATTGTTATACCAATTCTCCTTGTGACATGGTTTGCCAATCTTACCCACCCATTGTAGTCATTGTCTGAATCCGTACCAAACTGGGAATGCAGAGTGTGCGTTTTTCCTTCTAGAGGCAGATCAAGTGGAGGCGGGCCTCTACGGCATTCGAGTGCAGCCTCATTCAAAGCTGGCAGGAGTCTCATCTTCCAGCATCCATAAAATCAGCATAGAGGCACCAGGAATCGGTGTGCAATGTTGGTCAGGACTGGAGCTGGAGGCAGCAACATTGAGGGCTCGACCATCACCGAGGGTGAACCAGCCATTGGTAATCCAGGTAGGGAACCTCTTGTCTTACAGGCGTGCCAGAGCAAGTCAGAAATAAACCAAAGACTCGGAACATTGCATCAACAAACTCTTCAATCTGTTTAGGAGTGGCAGACGCCCCCGTATACTCGGGTTTGCCAAAACAAGTTGCAGGATCCCCGAAGGCAAACATATGGTGCCATCCTCGTTCCTTCTCAGAGGAGTGTCAATGGCGTGAAGGGGCCAAGGCACACTTACATTTCTTCTGTTTTCTCGTTGACTTACCCAAGGACTTTAATGCAGACAATGACGACCTCTGGAATGACTCTTGCGACTTCTGGATCTCAAACTGGACCAGCATGAACTTTCGACTTGGACCGGACTCGTTGTAGAGTCTTTTAGTGGTTGCCGATGTAAGGTTTTGCCTCATAGTTTGGTTTAATTGATTTTCAGCACCACAGGCCTTAGAGTCATGGCTCAACCATAGGCACCACAGGTAAAATTGATGAGGATTTATCACACACATTTGTTTGCAACAATCCTTACAGGGTTTAAAACCTGGTATTTTGGGAGGTGACATATCCCTTGCACACTGAAAAAGTAGCAATTTTTAATCATTTTTTTAAATTGAGATAAGATCTCAAAGTGACAATAGGTAGCTCTAGATCTGCATCCGATGGCACAGAAAGGAAAATAATGTAATTTCCAGAGCAGAAAGACATTAGTGCAGAGCCACACAGCGGCGCCTACCAGCGCACAGAGGTACTGCTGAAAGGTTTCAGGATCTAATCGGATACCTCGGAATATTCAAAAGGTAAGAATTCCACAGGTAGAAGTCTCCATCAGAAATGTAAAATCGCTGTATTTTTTACTTTTTCAACCACCATATTATATTAAATCCACAGAGAAGTGAAAGGTGCAGATGTAATTTTAAAATAATACAGTTATCCAACGTTTAGACTATTACTGTAGGAAATGTACCCTTTTGGTAGGGTCGCCCTGTATTTTTGCTTTTGCTGATCACTGACTTTGCTGACTGCAGAACTATGTGCACTTTACCCTTTCTACCAGTTGTAAAGTGCTTGTGCTCACCCTTACAAAATGATGAAACGTGCATACCCCCGATTGGCACATTTAACTTATCTATAAGTTCTCTGTATATGAAACAAAAGTGTACCCTGGACACCCATTGTGCACCCACTACAGTGACAGTGTAAACATGACCGGAGGCCTACCAAGTGTACCCTGCCTGTTTAAAACTGCAAATTCAACCTGTCAAAATAAACCCCTGTAGACCAGCCTAAAACATCCTTTTAAATATTATTAAGTCACACTATGTAGGCCTTACTAGCCGTAAAATAGGGTACATGGGATTTAAAGGTAGGACATGTAAAAATGTAATGTCAAAACTTTCCATAGAGGGAAAAGCCCCCAAAATCTATTTGCATTGCAGCAGGGTTAGCAGCTACACAGAAAAGCACTAGGATACAATATTAAATAAAATAATGGTATCTATGGCTAAGAGTCAGCTACAATTGTTATTCTTGAGCATTTTAAAATAGTTATTACCAGCCCAATTTACTGTTCAGGTTGTATTTGTAACAAATATTTTGGAAAAAGGCACTTTTACCAAGTCACATTTTCCCTGCCTAAAGCTTGTGGGTGCTCATTTGCATGAACCCAACTGTCATCCAGGAGCTAAAAAGGCCCCTTTGATGAGGTGCAAACTTGTTCCCAGAGTTGAGACAAAGGTCTTGGAGGGGGGGAAGGTGTTCTGTTCCTCTGGCAGGAAGTCCACCCGGGCTGTGCCCTGGAATTTGATTAACTTTAAAGAGCCCAACCTTGTCACTGGAAAATGTTAGCTTAAACTGGGTAGGACCCTTTGTTGTTCTCCCAGTCAGGAAGGTGCAAATCCCAGTGGAAGAGGAGCTGCCCCCAGAACTGGTTTAAATTGACCACAGATGAGGGGGTGCTCATTTCCTTGGCCACATCTCTGCAGTGGGCACACGGGCTCTGCACAGAGGAAGAAGAGTTTCACCATCCTGGATTAGGCAGAGAGGGGCCCTGTTGGATGAATATAAGATGTTACAACGCAAACAATTATAACGCAGCCATTAAAACGCATTTTTAGAAAGAAATGCGTTACTTACCTGTAACTGCAGTTATCCAGTATTAGTGTCTTTCATAGATTCACATGCCTGAATCATTCCCCGTCGTCGAGACGGGAGCCTCCGGTATATAAAAAAGTAATGTCCTAAGACATACACATAAAGGAATAGGCCTAAGGGTCTCACCTTAGTGTCCTATCTAGGTCCTTATGCAGGAAGGACCAAACAGAGTAGGCCCAAGGGTCCCACCTTGGTAGCCTATCTGTGTCCTTTTGTAAAAAGGACCAAAGTAAAGAGAAACAACCAATCAGCTACTACCTCCTTCTAGAACCTTCCTGTCAGGAGCCTCAGTCTCTCAGATTTTCGTACACACCAAGCTAGTTAGGCGTAAACTTGTTAGAGAGATAGGTGAGTCCTTCCAGGGGAGGCGGGAGGGTGCATGTGAATCTATGAAAGACACTAATACTGGATAACTTCAGTTATACAGGTAAGTAACGCATTTCTTATCCAGTATTTGGGTGTCTTTCATAGATTCACATGGCTGAATCAGAGTAGCAAGCAATACAATATGCACATTCTGTGATGGTATAGCATATATAAGTCTGAAGATAATACATATCTGCGACTGTAAATCAACAACATACAATGTGAAGTAGTATCTAGGAATAAAGAGATGTGCATACCAGTAAGGAGAGTAGGGTCTGCAATCCTATGATCACCCAGATTTTTTGCTTTTTGTTTCACTGGTTTACGACTTTCTCTGGCTGTGGGCCTGCCAATCAGACCCACAGCCTGGCTGTTCTCTTTCTAAATTACGACATGTACCCTAGGTGCATTTACCAATTGGTACTGGGCCACCTTATCAGACCCTGTAACTCAGGGCATAGGTGTACCCAGGGCTGCCAGGGGCTGCAGCATGTATTATGCCACCCCTGGCTGGCCTCCTAAATTTGACACAACTGGCTGCACGACAGCTGGGGCAAAGGCATGTAACCACCCTTTGCTGTAGGTGTAGTATACCTATACCTAACCCTAAATTGGACACACAAATTCCTATCAGTCACTCCTATGGCAGGCCTTGACAATCCTGAAGGCAGAGTGCTTGGAATCATGTGAGATGGTGCTCTGGCATGAGCTGAGCCTGTCTGCAGCTTGCGGAACCAAGTCCTAATAGCTGTTCCATGATATCACATACCATATACTCTTAAGTGCATTATAATCCTCGCGGTTAAATGTTAACTTTGGTATTGCTTTATCAAAACATGTCGAGTGAGGTGTCATACGAATTGGAATACTAACCCCTCGCCAATTCTGGCGACGGGGTTAGCATTCCACCCTTCTAGAGGGACACGACATGTATGTAACTGTGAACCCCGGTTAAAGTTAACTGAAGCCTCAGCTCCACAAAATGGATGCTGCCACCACAGACACGAGTCTGACCTCCTGCTGCTGGGAGTCCTTCCAGCGAGGGAGGCCTGGACAAAGGGTTTCCTGTCCGGGGCGGTGCTAGCACCGTCCCAGACATGGTTTTGTGTATCCTGGGTAGGCAGGGCTTTTCAGGAAGGTGACTGCTGAGTGGCACCCCGGTGCTCACTACGCATAGGCCGGTCTGAACCAGTTCCAGGGGCACACCAGCCCCTGGCCTGGGGAAGTCCGGCATGGCTGAGGGGTGTAACCACCCCCCACCTAGTCCCACCCATAGGCAGGACCTAGTCACCGGGTCAGCCCCCTTTTTTAGTATAAAGATGGGAGCGGGCCCCCTGTTCAAATTAGATCATCTTTGGAATCAAGACACGACTTTCTGCGAAAGGACTTCAAGATTTCTTCCTCAAGATTCTCCCTTGTGGCTAAGGAGTAGTCACCCTGCATCAAGCGGGCACCATCCTAAGGACACTGCGGTCTGCTGCAAGTCCTTCTTCACGAATCCGACGACCCAGCTCGACGAGACCCGGCTTCCCTGGCACCTCTGACCTCTACTCACCTCTACAGCAAAGCTGAGAACCGTGAGTGCGACGAGACCTCGAGGGACCGACGATCGCCAAGACTGCACGACTTCTTTGTACCAAGCCCACCGAGTCTCCCACTGGTGAGTGCTTTGGGGTCCGAGAAGCCCCAACCCTGCGCAGCTCCAGCACCCAAGATCAGCCTCCCTGCATCTCCACGATCTGCGTGGGGCCCTTCTGCTGTTTGCTGTGCACCGCGTTGTTTGGCTACTAGCCGGCTGGCTTGTGGCCTTCTGAACGACGCCCGACGACATCACTGCTGCTGGTCTGGTTGCTCCAGACTGGCCCTTGCTTCCTCCTTGAAGAGAGGCACCCCGGACCCTCCTGGTCCACTCCAGACGCCATTTTAGGTCCACCGCGTGGGCTTGAATTTGCCAAGGCTTTGTTGCCCAATCCTGGGTCCAGCGACGCCGACAGCTTCTATCTTCGTGGGACAGCTCGATCCTCCTTCCTGGTAGCCGACAACGCCTCCTGGTCCGTGAGATCTCCGAGCCCAGCGTCACCCACACGCCTTGTCGAGGTGGCTACCATCCGGTGCCCTCCTGGTGCCCACTGACTACTGGCTAGTAGTCTCGAACTTGGTACCCTCTGCTTTCAGGTGTCATCTTCCATCGATCCAGGCTTGGATCCACCGAACTTTCTTCACTGGTCGCCTGCCAGCAACTTCTTTCTTCCAGGCTCCTGGTCCGTCAACGAGGATTTCTGACGTCTTTTGAGTCCTATGCAGCTGCAGCCCCTGGGCTAGGTAACTTCGGCATTTCGGTGCCCCAGCATAGCCTCACTATCCAAGGGTCAGAATCTACTTTCGTTTTCTCCCTATCAGGTCGGGTTCGCCCGAGAACACTAACTTTGCAAATTCTAGCTACCATAGACTTTGTCCCGCATCTCGCGTGAGAGTGCACACACTGCACCCGAGTCCCCTGGGTCTCCTAGAAGTAATCTAACGATTCTATAGTCAAGTCCTAGCGATTCCAAAGCCTATTAGTACTGTACTTACCTGCTAGTAATTTCGCATTCCACTTTTCAAGTATATGGTTTTTCGTGACCCTCGGGCATTTGTATATACTGTGCTAACTTAAGTATTTTTGTAAGAGTTTTGGTTTGTGCTTAGTACCCTGTCCTCATAAAGAGTACAGGGCTGTTGTGATCTTTAATAAATAACTGTTTATTTTCATAACACTTGTGTGGTGTCCTTTCACTTGGTGTTCAAGGGGTATATGTGGTATAACAGCTGGCTTAACACGCCCTCTCGAGTCTTTAGCCTTAGACTGCTCGTATCCACGCTACTAGGATAGCTGGTCTATAAGGTTGACTTACAACCAATCATCAATAAGGGTTGCTGGACTGATACATAGTGTTCACTAGAATAGTGACCACTGCATATCAGGCCACCTTCTCACATTGGTGAGCCGCGGTTGGGATTTGAGCTTGCTGTTGTTTTACCACACGTATCCTAAGAATATCTTGTGAAAGATCACATAAGTACTGTTAGTACATATAATCAAGCTTAGAATACTCTGAGTTCTACTGAACCAGCTGTTGCAGCTCCTCAAGGCTTAGCACACCTTGGCTGCAACTCTTAGCAAGGGATCAGTAGGGAAACACATGGTGCAGGTAGGTGCATCACTTACACCACACTAGAAACAGTATGTCGGACAAAGGAGGAAACACTGAGTCTCCCCTTGTGTCAGTTGACCTTCCACAGGTCATCCCTTCAAGATATACTGTGCTTAGCTTCCATGAGTTACGACAAGTATGTACCTCTAGGAAGATTAAGCAAGGGGCTAACCCCACCACCTCCTTTCTGATTGGTCTCTTGGAGACTTATGATGCCAGAAAAGCTGAGAGACTTCTTAGCTCTTCTAATCCAGAAGGAGGCATGCCTCCCCTTGAGGGAACCAGAGGTGACCCTGACCTCATCCACCTCTCAACTGAGAATGAAGATGTGGAGTAGGATGAGAATGAGGATCCCTCTGGAGATGAGGCAGACAAGGGACAGGTAGAAGTCGTTAGACTAACCAGGTCCAACTTAAGCAAACATGACAGTGGTACTGGGGGACCCCTGGGGCCACTATCAGGTCAGCTTAACATTGGGAATGGACGAGCCAGATCTCTGTCAAGAGGCTCTGGCAGATCCCTTCAAACCAATGGCTCTCACAACTCTTCTCAAAGGGGGATGACATCCCCTCAGAGGAGAGTGTATGAAGCTAAAGAAAGGGCAGCCAATCTGAGGATTGAAAGGGAATAACTTGCCCTGGCCAAAGAGAGGCTTGCCTTTGCTAGAGAGCAACAGTTAAGTGGGGTAGTCCCCACTGGTGGCAGCATTGTACCTAGCAATAGGGAAAGGAGTTTTGATACAAAGCACCTTGGTAAGATAGTGCCCCCCTTTAAACAAGGGGATGACATCCACAAATGGATTACTGCTTTGGAGAGGGCCTGCACTGTGCAAGGTGTTCCCCCGAGTCAGTGGGCAGCTATCTTGTGGCTCTCCTTTGAAGGTAAAGGCAGAGACAAGCTCCTCACCACAAGGGTAGAGGATGCTAACAATTACAAAGTCTTGAAGAATACACTGGTTGAAGGGTTTGGCCTAACCACTGAGCAGTACAGGGTGCTGTTCAGGGATACCCAGAAAACTCAGTCTCAAGATTGGTCTGATTTTGTAGATTGTGCCACTAAGGCTTTTGAGGGCTGGTTGCTGGGCAGTAAGGTTACTGATTATAAAGGATTGTATAATTTGATGATGAGAGAACAAATTTTAAACAATTGTCAGAACCAGTTGTTGCATCAGCATCTTGTTGACTCAGATCTGACCTCTCCCCAAGAATTGGGAAAGAAGGCAGACAGATGGGTTAGAACAAGAGTTAAACAGAACCAGGGCCAGAATCAAGGTGGTCAGAAGAAAGCAGACCAGAAGGGTAAAGATTCTAAGGGGGAACAAAATGACCAGAAGTCTTCGACAGGTCCCCAACAACCCAAAGAGGGTGGGGGTCAGGCTCCCCAAAAGAAGAAAGAAGGCCAATCTAAAAGGTGGTGCCAATACTGCAAAAGTAAAACTCACTGGTTTAGTGAGTGCACCAAGAAAGGAGGGCAGACTCCTGCCACTGCAGCCCCTAAGGCACCTGTGCCCCCTAGTACAGCCAGCAGTGGTAGTGCACCTCCCAAGGGTTTAGTAGGGTTAACCCTGGGTTCTGAGGGGTGTGACAACTTAGTTGGTACACTCACTCAGGCTGTCCTTGTCAGTACAGGGGATATGGATATGTCCCCTGACATAAGTCCCAATACTTTGGGCAAATACAGACAGACACCTTTCATTAATGGAAAAATGGCTCAGGCCTATAGGGACACTTGTGCCAGTGTCACAATGGTGACACCTAACTTTGTGGACCCTGGACAGATCATGCCAGGTACAGAATTCCTGGTGACCAATGCAAGCAATGTCACTACCAATCACAGTATGGCAATTGTAGCTTTCTCCTGGGGAGGGGTAACTGGCCAAAAGAAGGTTGTAGTTAGTTCAGACATCCCAGTGGATTGTTTGTTGGGCAATGATTTGGAGTCATCACAATGGTCAGAAGTGGAGCAGAGGACTCACATGGAAATGTTAGGCTTGCCAGCACATGTGTTTGCTGTGACCAGGTCACAGGTCAGGAAATGCCCCACTGAACAGGTGCTGGATCCTGGAACAATGGACCAGACACCTTCCAAGAAAAAGAGCAGCAGGGTTAAGGCTGTGCCTTCCCCCTTGCCCCAGGTTGAGGATCAAGTCTCAGAGGAGGCTGACCTGCAGGAATTGAGGAAAACTGAGCCCAGAGAGTTTGAACTTGATCAAGTTGAATTCTTGGGTTCAGGGGGACCCTCAAGGGAAGACCTGGGGAAGGACCAGTTAAGCTGCCCTTCTCTTGAACCCCTCAGACAGCAGGCTGCTGCTGAGGCTGCTGGGAACGCCACAGGTACCCACAAGGTATACTGGGAAGATGGACTCCTGTACACTGAGTCAAGAGACCCCAAGCCTGGCATGACCAGGAGGCTGGTTGTACCCTTGTCTCAGAGAGGTTTCCTACTTACCTTGGCCCATGAGATTCCCTTAGCAGGTCACTTAGGCCAGACAAAGACTTGGGACAGGCTTGTCTCACACTTTCACTGGCCTCACATGAATGAGGATACCAAGGAGTTTTGTCGCTCCTGTGTCACTTGCCAAGCCAGTGGTAAGTCAGGTGGCACAACAAAGGCCCCCCTTATACCAATGCCTGTGGTGGGGGTGCCCTTTGAAAGAGTGGGGATTGACATTGTTGGTCCAATGGAACCCCAGACAGCATCAGGGCACAAGTTTATACTGGTGGTAGTGGATCATGCCACCAGGTATCCTGAAGCTATTCCACTTAGGACCACCACAGCACCTGTGGTGGCAAGGGCCCTAGTTGGAGTGTTCTCCAGAGTGGGCTTCCCTAAGGAGGTTGTCTCTGACAGAGGTGCAAACTTCATGTCAAGCTACTTAACTGCTATGTGGAAGGAATGTGGTGTCAATTACAAATTCACTACACCCTATCATCCACAATGCAATGGGCTTGTTGAAAGGTTCAACAGGACCCTAAAAGGGATGATTCATGGACCACCTGAAAAGCTCAGGCGTAGAGGGGATGTCCTGATTCCCTGCCTTCTGTTTGCTTACAGAGAGGTCCCACAAAAGGGGGTTGGCTACAGCCCTTTTGAACTTTTGTATGGGCATCCTGTGAGAGGCCCCCTGTGTTTGGTGAAGGAAGGATGGGAGAGACCTCTCAAAAAGCCTGCAACCAGCATAGTGGACTATGTACTTGGTCTCCGCTCCAGGATGGCTGAGTATATGGAGAAGGCATCAGAAAACCTTAAGGCCAGTCAAGAACTTCAAAAAGCTTGGCATGACCAAAAGGCTGTCCTGACTGTTTATCAGCCTGGACAGAAGGTGTGGGTGTTGGTGCCAGTGGCCCCAGCAGCACTCAAAGACAAATGGTCTGGGCCCCACACAATTCTTGAGCAAAAGGGAGAGGTCACCTACCTGGTGGACCTTGGAACTCCCAGGAGCCCCCACAGGGTACTCCATGTCAACAGGCTCAAAGCATATGTCGACAGGAAGGACATGAGTTTGCTCATGGCCATAGATGAGGGACAGGAGGAAGAGAGTGACCCTCTCCCAGACCTGCTCACTCAGAATCCTGATGATGGGTCAGTAGATGGTGTTGTCTTTTGTGGCAGCCTCTCTGAGCATCAACAGAAAGACTGTAAACAGGTTCTTCAGTCTTTCAGACATATGTTTTCTCTGACACCCAGTCAGACCAATTGGTGTACCCATGAGGTTGACACTGGTGACAGTCTGCCAGTTAAGAGTAAAATCTACAGGCAGCCTGATCATGTTAGAGACTGCATAAAAACTGAAGTGCAGAAAATGTTGGAGTTGGGAGTCATTGAACCCTCAGATAGCCCTTGGGCTAGTCCAGTAGTTCTAGTGCCAAAGCCTCACACCCAGGGTGGTAAGAGAGAGATGAGGTTTTGCGTAGACTACAGGGGTCTCAATGCAGTCACTAAGACTGATGCCCACCCAATACCAAGGGCAGATGAGCTGATAGATAGATTGGCTTCTGCCAACTACTTAAGCACATTTGACTTAACAGCTGGGTATTGGCAAATCAGGTTAGCTGAGGATGCCAAGCCCAAAACAGCACTTTCAACCCCTGGTGGGCATTATCAATTTGTGGTAATGCCCTTTGGTCTGATAAATGCACCTGCCACCTTCCAAAGGTTGGTGAATCAAGTCCTTACTGGGCTGGATGACTTCTGTGCAGCATATCTAGATGATATTGCTGTCTTTAGCTCCACCTGGGAGGATCACCTGGTCCACCTGAGGAAAGTGTTAGAGGCTCTGCAAGCAGCAGGCCTCACTATCAAGGCCACCAAGTGCCAGATAGGGCAGACACAGGTTGTATACCTGGGCCACCTTGTAGGTGGAGGCCAGGTTCAGCCACTGGAGAGCAAAATACAGTCAATCAGGGACTGGGCTCCTCCAACCACCCAGACTCAGGTTCGAGCTTTCTTGGGCCTGACTGGTTACTATAGGAAGTTTGTCAGGAACTATGGTTCAATTGTGACACCATTAAATGAACTGACAAGTAAGAAAATGCCAAAAAAGGTTCAGTGGACAGCAGGCTGTCAAAAAGCATTCGATGACCTAAAGCAGGCCATGTGCACAGCACCTATCCTTAAGAGTCCAGACTACTCCAAACCATTCATTGTCCAAACAGATGCTTCTGAGTTGGGTGTGGGAGCTGTTCTTTCTCAACTGAATTTTGATGGTCAAGACCAGCCCATTGCTTTTATAAGCAGAAGGCTGACCCCCAGAGAGAAGAATTGGTCAGCTATTGAGAGGGAGGCCTTTGCTGTGGTTTGGGCCCTGAAGAAGCTGAGGCCATACTTGTTTGGCACTCACTTCAAGATTCAGACCGACCATAAGCCCCTCTTGTGGCTAAATCAGATGAAGGGTGAAAACCCCAAACTGCTTAGGTGGTCCATTTCCCTACAGGGGATGGACTTTACAGTGGAACATAGACCTGGTACTGATCATGGCAATGCCGATGGGCTCTCCAGATATTTCCACTTAGAACAAGAAGACTCACCTGGTCAAGGTTAGCTTATTGTCCCAAAGTTTGGGGGGGGGGGGGGGGGTCATGTAGGAGAGTAGGGTCTGCAATCCTATGATCACCCAGATTTTTTGCTTTTTGTTTCACTGGTTTACGACTTTCTCTGGCTGTGGGCCTGCCAATCAGACCCACAGCCTGGCTGTTCTCTTTCTAAATTACGACATGTACCCTAGGTGCATTTACCAATTGGTACTGGGCCACCTTATCAGACCCTGTAACTTAGGGCATAGGTGTACCCAGGGCTGCCAGGGGCTGCAGCATGTATTATGCCACCCCTGGCTGGCCTCCTAAATTTGACACAACTGGCTGCACGACAGCTGGGGCAAAGGCGTGTAACCACCCTTTGCTGTAGGTGTAGTATACCTATACCTAACCCTAAAATGGACACACAAATTCCTATCAGTCACTCCTATGGCAGGCCTTGACAATCCTGAAGGCAGAGTGCTTGGAATCGTGTGAGATGGTGCTCTGGCATGAGCTGAGCCTGTCTGCAGCTTGCGGAACCAAGTCCTAATAGCTGTTCCATGATATCGCATACCATATACTCTTAAGTGCATTATAATCCTCGCGGTTAAATGCTAACTTTGGTATTGCTTTATCAAAACATGTCGAGTAAGGTGTCATACGAATTGGAATACTAACCCCTCGCCAATTCTGGCGACGGGGTTAGCATTCCACCCTTCTAGAGGGACACGACATGTATGTAACTGTGAACCCCGGTTAAAGTTAACTGAAGCCTCAGCTCCACAAAATGGATGCTGCCACCACAGACACGAGTCTGACCTCCTGCTGCTGGGAGTCCTTCCAGCGAGGGAGGCCTGGACAAAGGGTTTCCTGTCCGGGGCGGTGCTAGCACCGTCCCAGACATGGTTTTGTGTATCCTGGGTAGGCAGGGCTTTTCAGGAAGGTGACTGCTGAGTGGCACCCCGGTGCTCACTACGCATAGGCCGGTCTGAACCAGTTCCAGGGGCACACCAGCCCCTGGCCTGGGGAAGTCCGGCATGGCTGAGGGGTGTAACCACCCCCCACCTAGTCCCACCCATAGGCAGGACCTAGTCACCGGGTCAGCCCCCTTTTTTAGTATAAAGATGGGAGCGGGCCCCCTGTTCAAATTAGATCATCTTTGGAATCAAGACGCGACTTTCTGCGAAAGGACTTCAAGATTTCTTCCTCAAGATTCTCCCTTGTGGCTAAGGAGTAGTCACCCTGCATCAAGCGGGCACCATCCTAAGAACACTGCGGTCTGCTGCAAGTCCTTCTTCACGAATCCGACGACCCAGCTCGACGAGACCCGGCTTCCCTGGCACCTCTGACCTCTACTCACCTCTACAGCAAAGCTGAGAACCGTGAGTGCGACGAGACCTCGAGGGACCGACGATCGCCAAGACTGCACGACTTCTTTGTACCAAGCCCACCGAGTCTCCCACTGGTGAGTGCTTTAGTGTCCGAGAAGCCCGAACCCTGCGCAGCTCCAGCACCCAAGATCAGCCTCCCTGCATCTCCACGATCTGCGTGGGGCCCTTCTGCTGTTTGCTGTGCACCGCGTTGTTTGGCTACTAGCCGGCTGGCTTGTGGCCTTCTGAACGACGCCCGACGACATCACTGCTGCTGGTCTGGTTGCTCCAAACTGGCCCTTGCTTCCTCCTTGAAGAGAGGCACCCCGGACCCTCCTGGTCCACTCCAGACGCCATTTTAGGTCCACCGCGTGGGCTTGAATTTGCCAAGGCTTTGTTGCCCAATCCTGGGTCCAGCGACGCCGACAGCTTCTATCTTCGTGGGACAGCTCGATCCTCTTTCCTGGTAGCCGACAACGCCTCCTGGTCCGTGAGATCTCCGAGCCCAGCGTCACCCACACGCCTTGTCGAGGTGGCTACCATCCGGTGCCCTCCTGGTGCCCACTGACTACTGGCTAGTAGTCTCGAACTTGGTCCCCTCTGCTTTCAGGTGTCATCTTCCATCGATCCAGGCTTGGATCCACCGAACTTTCTTCACTGGTCGCCTGCCAGCAACTTCTTTCTTCCAGGCTCCTGGTCCGTCAACGAGGATTCCCGACGTCTTTTGAGTCCTATGCAGCTGCAGCCCCTGGGCTAGGTAACTTCGGCATTTCGGTGCCCCAGCATAGCCTCACTATCCAAGGGTCAGAATCTACTTTCGTTTTCTCCCTACCAGGTCGGGTTCGCCCGAGAACACTAACTTTGCAAATTCTAGCTACCATAGACTTTGTCCCGCATCTCGCGTGAGAGTGCACACACTGCACCCGAGTCCCCTGGGTCTCCTAGAAGTAATCTAACGATTCTATAGTCAAGTCCTAGCGATTCCAAAGCCTATTAGTACTGTACTTACCTGCTAGTAATTTCGCATTCCACTTTTCAAGTATATGGTTTTCTGTGCCCCTCGGGCATTTGTATATACTGTGCTAACTTAAGTATTTTTGTAAGAGTTTTGGTTTGTGCTTAGTACCCTGTCCTCATAAAGAGTACAGGGCTGTTGTGATCTTTAATAAATAACTGTTTATTTTCATAACACTTGTGTGGTGTCCTTTCACTTGGTGTTCAAGGGGTATATGTGGTATAACAGCTGGCTTAACACGCCCTCTCGAGTCTTTAGCCTTAGACTGCTCGTATCCACGCTACTAGGATAGCTGGTCTATAAGGTTGACTTACAACCAATCATCAATAAGGGTTGCTGGACTGATACATAGTGTTCACTAGAATAGTGACCACTGCATATCAGGCCACCTTCTCACAATGTGCATACCAGTAAAGGATGGTGGGAAGTAAGAAGGCTCACCTTACTGGAATAGATGGCGAAGCACTGCTCTGCCCACTGCTGCATCTTTCGTCAGCTCAGTATCCAAGCAGTAGTGCCTGGTGAAGGTATGCGGGGACTTCCAGGTCGCCGCTCTACAGATGTCCAGGAGTGGCACTCCAGCAAACAGTGCCGCAGACGTGGACATGGCTCTCGTGGAATGGGCTTTGACCCGCGAGTCGAAAGGCTGCCCAGCCTTGTCATGGCAGAAAGTTATCGCTGAAGAGATCCACCTTGATATACTTTGTTTCGTCAGGGGCATGCCCTTCCTTGGTCTGCTAAATGCAACAAAGAGTTGGGAAGATTTTCTGAAGTGTCTTGTTCTGTCGATGTAAAATTTGAGACATCTCTTCAGATCTAATGAATGCAGGGTTCTTTCAGCCGTAGTAGTTGGGTTTGGAAAGAACGATTTTAGAACCACTGGCTCATTAAGGTGGAAGTCCGAGGGGACTTTGGGTATGAATCATGGGTTAGTGCGCAGGATGACTCTGTCCTCTCTGAATTGTAAAAAAGGGTCTTGGATGGAGAGAGCTTGCAATTCACCAACCCTTCTGGCAGAGGTTAGAGCCAGGAGGAGGGCCGTCTTCCATGAAAGGAATTTGATATCCGTTTTGTGGATAGGCTCGAAGGGGTGCTTCATCAGTTGGTGAAGGACCACGTTGAGGTGCCACGACGGAGGGATAGGTCTTGGCCTTGGAAAGGACCTGAATAGGCCTTTCAGGAATTGTTTGATAAGCCTGTCCGACCACAGGGAAGAACCCTTAGAAGTTCTTGTGAACCTGGATATTGCTGCTAGATGTACCTTGATGGACGCATGTGCAAGGCCTGACTGCGCCAGGTGTAGCAGATATGGTAGCAGTTGCTGTGGGGTGACATGGAAAGGGTGTAGGCCTTCTGTCGCACACCAGACACAGAAGCGCTTCCATTTAAGAGAATAGGTCTTTTTAGTGCTGCCAGCTCTAGTTTTAGCGAGGACATCTCTGAATTCCTGCGGAATGTTCAGGTGGCTGAATTCGCGGTATTCAGGAGCCAGGCTGATAACTTCAGAGGGCCCAGGTTTGGGTGGAGAACCTGTCCTTGGGACATTGTGAGCAGGGCCGGATGACTGTGTAGGCGAAGAGGTGGTTGGATAGACAGGCGATGAAGTTCCGTGTACCAATGCTGCCTCGGTCAGGATGGGGCGATGAGGATCAGGGTGCAGGGCTCCGACTTCATCTTCCTGAGGACCCTGGGTATCAGTGGAAATGGTGGAAAGGCGTAAGCAAACACGTTCCGCCAAGCTATGGAAAATGCATTCCCGAGGGTTCCTGGGTGGGGAAGCCTGCTTGCGAAGCTTGGGCATTTGGCGTTCTCCCTGGTGGCAAAGAGGTCTATCTGCGGGGTTCCCCACTCCGCAAAGATGTAGTTCAGCGCCTCCATATCCAGCTCCCACTCGTGGGATAGAGACTGTTCCCTGCTCAGGGCGTCCGCCAGGACGTTGTCTTTGCCCGGAACGTATTCGGCTTTGAGAGTTATTCCATGCTCTAGGAGCCAATTCCAGACTCTCTGAGATTCTTGAGAGAGTGAAAGCGAACGCGTCCCTCCCTGTTTGTTCAGGTAGTGCATCGTCGTGGTGTTGTCTGTCCGGACGAGCACTGGGGAGTTTCGGATGCGTGGGAGGAAAGATTGGAGAGCTAGAAAGACTGCCCTTAGCTCGAGAATGTTGATATGGAGTTTGGATTCCTGCGGCGTCCATTTGCCGTTTATCTGGAGTTCTTGTAGGACCGCTCCCCAGCCCTCTAAGGATGCGTCCGTTGTGACCACATGTGGTTCCGCTGGAAGCAGGAACGGCAGTCCCTGCGACAGGTGTTTGGGCGACCTCCACCATTGTAGATGATTGACTATAGTTCGTGTGACTCGTATGCGGTCTTCGAATGATCCCGCGGCTTGTGTCCACTGCCTTGTCAGTGCTTCCTGGAGGGGGCGCATTTTGAGACGGCAGTGTGGAATGAGCAGAATGCATGAAGACATCATGCCGAGGAGAGACTTGAAGGTACGGACAGTCAGAGTCTTTTTGGATGCCACTAACGTGGCTAAGGAGATGAGTTTTGTCTTTCTCTCCTGCGAGGGGAAGGCTCTCGCGCGTTCCGTGTCCAGGGTCGCTCCAAGGAAAGTGATGACTTTGCTTGGTTTCAGTGATGACTTTTCTCTGTTGAGAGTCAGGCCTAGTTGGCGGAAAAGATGCAGACAGGCGCAGGAAGACGCGGATGCGGCTGTTGCCGACGGCGTCTTTACCAGCCAGTCGTCCAGGTATGGGAAAACCTGGTGTCCCTGTTGACGAAAGAAGGCTGCCACAGGAGAGAGGCATTTTGTAAATATCCGTGGGGCAGATTTGAGGCCAAACGGGAGGACACGGAATTGGTAGTGGGTTCCTGCTACTGCGAACCTGAGGTACTTCCTGTGTCCCTTGAGGATAGGGATGTGATAGTAGGCGTCCTGCAGATCTAGTGACGTCATGTAGTCGCCTTCTTCCAGGAGTCCCAGGATCTCTTGTAGCGTGACCATACGGAACGACTGTTTCTTTAGGAAGACATTGAGTGCTCTCAGGTCGAGGATCGGTCTCCATTTCTTGCCTTTTTTGTGAATTAGGAAGAAGTGGGAGTAGAATCCTTCCCCCTTTTGGGCGTGTGGAACTTTCTCTATTGCACCCTTTTGAAGCATGGAAGTTATTTCCTGAAGAAGCAGCCGTAGGAATCTGTGGGCCCGCTTGGCTGGTGGTGTTGTTGGGGGATTCGAAAGAAATTCCAGTGAGTGACCGAATTGGATAAGATGTAAAACCCACCGGTCCGTCGTTATTTGTCGCCAGTTCTGCAGGAAGAAGGAGAGTTTTCCTCCAAGTCTTAAAGAATGCGATGGTGGAAGGGCTGGCCCATTGGAAGAGTCATTGGCGATTGCCAGCGGGTCTCTTTTGGTTTTTTCCCCTGTAGGTCGATTTGTTGTAGGAAGTTTGACGTCCCGTCTGGTTTTGACGCTGTTGGAACTGCTTCTTGCCCTGGGAGTACGGGTAGGAGGACCTACTTTGGAAGGAACCTCTGTACGTAGATTGTCCTCTCCCTCTATTGCCACGAAAGGACTGATTTCTAAATTGTAGAGTTCCCAAAGCTCTGGCTGTATCGGTATCCTTTTTGATTGTGGTGAGCGCGTCATCGATCTTTTCTCCAAAAAGATGTTCGCCATCATAAGGCATATCAATGATTTTAGTTTGAACTTCCTGGCGGAAGGAGGTGGCCTTAAGCCAACCCTGACGTCTAAGGACAGCGGCGCCCGCCAGCTGTCTGAAGCCAGTCATGGCTACGTCAATGGCACAGTCAATCAATTCAGAAGCCGATGTTTGGCCCTCTAGGAGTAGTGAGTGTGCCTCCTCTTTCAAATCCTCTGGCAGGTTATCGAGGTAGGGCGCGATGTCCGCCCAGAGCTGACGGTTGTAGCGGCCCAGGAGTGCAATCGAATTTGCGATCTTCACCGTTGTTGCAGACGTGGTGGAAAAGCGTTTTCCAATGGCATCTAGCTTCCTGCCTTCCTTATCGGGTGGCGTTGAAGAGGGAGACGCAGGGTTGCGCGAATTTTTCTGCGCTGCTTGAGTAACCACGGAGTCTGCCTTGGGGTGACCCGTGAGGCATGCTGGTGCCGAAGATGTAGCTTTGTATTTTTTATCAAGCCTGGGCACTAGTACCTGCAGAGAAGCTGGCGTCTGCATCAGTTGTTTGCCCTGTTTCAATAGGTAGTCAATAATCGGGATCGATCTTGTCGTCTTTTTTGTAGGTTCCTTAAAATCATAGAGGAAACATTCAGTCTCCTGTGTCTCCATGGACATATGGAACCTTTTGGCTGCCCTCTCAATGAGGTTATGGAAGCCACCAATGTCCGCGGGCGGAGACTCCGAAGACTGTGGCTCTGGAGAGGCCGGAGAGTGAGTGACGTAGTCCTGGTCTGCGTCAGGGTCTGAGTCATCATCTCGGACTTCCCCCTCTTCATGGTCTCTCTCATCGTCGTCGGACGAGATGGTGTCTTGTGCTGGATCCTGATTTCTAGGAAGTACCAGCGGAGGGGGCTTATGTCGAGGTACAGGAGCAGGTACCTGCGGAGCTGGAGGTGCAACAGGAGTGTTTTTTTCTGGAAACCGCTCTTTATAGTCTTTGATGAGGAATTGTAGGTCCGAAACGATGGATGCTGGCAGGCACACCATCGGTGTCACTTGTGTGTGTACCTGAGTATGGACAGTTTGATCCACACATTCCTCTACTTCTTGTTCCTCATCTGTACTCTGGCACTTAAGTACCAGTTCCGAAGGGCTAGTGGCCTGAGTAAAAAGTTCCTCATCCAGTTCCTGGTCTTGTAAGAAGCAGGATGGTGTTAGTTGTTGCACCTTACTAGGTGATGTCATGTCCGGTGTGATTGGCTTTTTAGTTATTTTGATCGTGACATGAGACGTCTGGGCATCCATAGCATGCGAGAGCAGTTCAGACTCTTTCCAGGTACTAGTTGCCGTCGGCGCTTGTGTCGGCGGTGTCACCAAAGAGCTTTCCTTCGTCGGCGGAATTTTACTCTACGTCGGCAGTATGTCCGTCGACGATGCCCTCGTCGACGTTGTTCTCGCCGACGACCACTTTTCCGTCGGCGACGGCTTCGCCGCCGTCGACGGGGTGCTCCTCGTCGACGAGGGAGGCTTCGTCGACGTTGCGGCTTTCGTCGACGGCGCCGTCGTCGATGTCTTCGGCGTCGTCCGCGTCGTCGACGACGTAGTCCTAGTCGTCGAGGGAACGGTAGATGGCACAGGTCTACTCGTCGACGATGAAGGTGTCGTTCTTGTCGTCGGGGAAGACGCCGACGAGGCTGTCGTCGTCGACACTGTCGTCGTCGACGTAGAGACGGTTTTCAGCGCTGAGGAGGCCATAGACGTTGTTGTCGTCGCCGGAATCAGCGGTTGCTTCCTGGGGACAGGAAGGTCCTTGTCAGACACAGGTGGCTTGCCCTCTGAAGACTTTCTGGCCTTCTTAGGAGGAGTGTCTGAGGGCCCAGGGGAGGAAATCCTAGGCCTCTTCAAGGAGAACTGCGAGGCGCCAGACATGCTCTCACCTTCTGAAACCAGGTCGCTCTCAGGTTTGTTCTTAAGCCTGTTCAGCCATATCAGAAGACGTCCTTCCCGGTCCTTCTGGGTTTTATGGGAGAATGTCCTACATATTCTGCAGTCCTTGGCCTGGTGTTGGGGGTAGAGGCAGTATAAACAGGTCTCATGTTTATCTTCCACGTGTAGCCTCTTTTTTCCACAAGAGGTACAGGCTCGAAATAGTCCTTTTTTCTGGCTAACAAAGAAGTTGTGAAAATATCGAGATTTGAAGAAAATAATAAGTTTCCTGAAGAGAACTCAGGTGGAGACTCCCTAGCACAACGTGCGGTAGAAAATCTGAGAGACTGAGGCTCCTGACAGGAAGGTTCTAGAAGGAGGTAGTAGCTGATTGGTTGTTTCTCTTTACTTTGGTCCTTTTTACAAAAGGATACAGATAGGCTACCAAGGTGGGACCCTTGGGCCTACTCTGTTTGGTCCTTCCTGCATAAGGACCTAGATAGGACACTAAGGTGAGACCCTTAGGCCTATTCCTTTATGTGTATGTCTTAGGACATTACTTTTTTATATACCGGAGGCTCCCGTCTCGACGACGGGGAATGATTCAGGCATGTGAATCTATGAAAGACACCCAAATACTGGATAACTACCATTACAACGCATACCATTATATTGAATAATACTTTGGGGCAACAGTAGGGTGAGTGTTGGATAGTGTAGGGGTAAAAATTACTATTCCCACTCCAGTGAGTGCAACAGTAGGGTGACTACACAGCAGCTTTCGACCATGTAGACCGTACCAAGCTCTGGCAAAAACTGGAAGGATGGGGTATACCCAAACCTCTTTTGGACCAACTTAGGCAGCTGCACACCAAAACATTTGGATTAGGATAAAGGTAGGTGCTGGGACACAGCTATCAAAAAGAATTCTGACCTCAAAGTGGCTAAAACAAGGGTGCGTACTAGCCCCGTTGCTTTTTAACCTTTTTCTAGCAGATCTTTCGGGGGAACGCGACAGATGCACATCCCATGCCCCGAAGCTAGTAAAAACGATGTTGTCAAACCTGATTTATGCGGATGACCTAATGATGATAAGCAGGACCCCTATTGGACACCTCCTGGATGCGACTCCCAGCTTTTCGCAACGGAATGACTTAAAAATAAATTTAAAAAAAACAAAAATTATGGCAGTAAATTACCACAAAAAAAGGACATAAATTGGCACTTGGATGGCAGCGGTTAGACCAGACAATAAGTTATAAGTATCTTGGAATACTTTTAGATCACAATAACTCTTTTAAACCGCGGTTGGAGTCCTTGCAGGGAAAGGGAGTCAAGATTTATTTAGCAATAAAGCCTTTGAAGAAGAAGTTGCCGGATTTAACTTTCGACCGTCTGCTAAAGATCCTGCAAGCTAAACTACAGCCAACAACAACCTATGGGAGTGAACCTCTGAAAGGTAAAGATGCTGCAGCCCTGGACATAATAATAGCAAACTCCTATCGAGCAATTTTTCATCTCCCCAGATATGTTTCGCTGGCCCAAATACGGCTAGAATTTGGGCTACAAAAACAGTCGGTAGAAAGAAGGGGAGCTTTCATAAAATGTTGGAACAAAATCAGAGGAGCTGAGGAAGGATCCTTGAACCCTCACCTCTAGACTGCGTTGTTTGGCCTTGGAAAATCACCAGCCACAGAATACCGTCTGGAATCCATCGAGTTTAGGGTCTGACAAACCTCTGGAAAGCCCCAATGGCACACTTCTCATTAAAAAAAAAATAGTGAGAAATGCAACCTGATTGATATCAGCCCTAGAGGATAAAGAAACACTTGCTAAACGAGCGCATGGCTGAGTAGTGCTCAATAACAATGAAGCCCTCAAACCTCAACCCTACTTCAAAACTGGAATAAAAACGGCCACCAAGGAAAAATGTAAAGCTCTGTTTAGGAGTTGTCTCGATTAAAACATTTCTACCAACTTAGAAAAGGAGAGAAGGTGAGCAGCTCTGTCGCCTGTGCGGACACAGCGCTGAGGACCTTATCCACGTTATTAATATTTGCAACAACTAGGAAAACTTTATGAAGACCGATATTCAGGCAGCATGGCATTAGGACCTACAGGCAGGCAGTGAAGTTATGCGTCAATCCAGCTGTAGTGCAGCTAAACTGCTGGCTTACATACATTTTTAAGATTGTTGCAAAGAGACTTAAAAACCCCTCGTTACTGGTTACAACTCAACTCAACACAGACAAATTGGGCTCTACCTGAATCTGTCCTCTAAAACCTTTTAAGAGTGCTTTATGGCTGCACTAGCACTTTAAAAACAGCCATCATTGCCAGTTTGTCCCCCCAAGCTTAGAAAGAGTACCCTGTTGCAGTTCAGGCATTTTAAATTAATGCACAGGGTATAGTAATAGGCGCTGCGGAGGGACAATGACAGGTTGGCAGCCCAATTTAACAACTTATTAGCACTCAAACGTTCCGATGTTTAAGTTACCCAGTGTTGTGAAGACTGTAATAATCACGAGTGTACCTTTTTATGAGGATTCTTTTAATTGTCGTATTCACAGTATAAACGTGGGCTTTTAACATGGTTTTAATTCACTGTATTTTGAACAAGAAACCTCCATTTTTATATGTATTTCATGTATGCAATGGTTTTATTTAATCACCCATAATAAACTTACTACTATTACTTGCATGCCATTACAACACATTTTTAGAAACTACCATTACAACGCATACCATTACAGCGCATAATATTTTTGGGGCAACAGTGGTGTAAGTGTTGGATAGTGTAGGGGTAAAAATTACTATTCCCACTCCAGTGAGTGCAACAGTAGGGTAAGTGTTGGATAGTGTAGGGGTAAAAATACTATCACCATGTACCCCACAACCCATACCCACCCTAAAACTAAAAAAAAAACATTACTTGCCTTATAATGCATTGTAATGGCATACGTTGTAATTCTATGCGTTGTAATGGCAGACGTTGTAATGGCAGGCATTGTAATGGCATAATATCTAAAGGCAGTTGCTTTGTAAAGGAAGTGTGTTGTAATGACTGCATTGTAATGGTTGTTTCCCCTGTGGGGCTGTCTGCAGTAGAGCCAACAGGAAGTGCTGCAAAAGTCTGTAGGGTTGCCCGGGAAAATGTATCTTACTGATTGGGTCACCCCTACTCTCAGGCTGGTGCTAGGCATATACGTGGAACCCTCAGTTCCCCCCTCAGAACAAATTCTGGACCTGTGGAAGAAAAGAAGAGAACTATTCCTGCTGTTTGTGACATGAGAAGAGCTCAGAAGACTGCAGCAGCAGCTCACCCTCTTGTACCAAGGACAAACAAGTAGACTCCAAGTGTCTGGCCTCTTAATCAAGCTACAGGGACACAACAAGCTACAAGAGGCCTTTGCTGATGCTTCCGGGCTGACCAGCCTCATCTGGATCTTCCCTGGATCCTTCTGTTGACCTTTGCTGGAAAGAGTCTTGGCCCATAAGTGGTGTCTCTAAAGTCATAGACCCTTGGCCGGTGTCAAAGTATTCTCCTCCTAAGTATTCCTGAACTACGGGACTTAGAAATGTTTGGTTTTAAGAACCACCTGCGGACTAGGCCCATCCTGCCAAGCCTGTTTTGACTTTATTAATGTTTTGTTACTGCAACTTGAGAGCTGAACTCAGAGTCATTTAGTGATTTTAGTGTCAAGAATTGCGATTTTAATTTCAAGTGGGTAAGCACCCCCTAAATTAATATTCCGAATTTCTTACAATGACAGAACTCTCAAATTTCATTTTATAGTGCTTCTCTATTCCTGGGACATAGTCATAATTTTTAACGCTGTGTACTACTCTCCTGTGAAATATTTCTTTCCGCTAGTAGTCAATAAGTGCAACTATGTGTGATTATTTAAGTGCCTAGATATACATAGTTGTAAAAAAGTGCAAATACTTGATAAACATACCTAATGCTAAATCTTTTTCTAAGGTATCAGTCTTCTGAGATTATGTTAATAATCTTGATAGCAATAGGTTGTCTATGTGATGTTGATTATAACGGACACAACCATACTGCTCACAGTATTAGTGATGCTGCTGCAAGAATACTGTGAGCCGGCAATCCAATATTACTGATGTCAGTACAATAGCATCCAACCTGTAAAAAATGTTTGTGCCGTACTTTATCAATGTTAGCAAGACCTTTAGTTCTTGGCAGTGTGTTTCGAATGAGACTTGCAGCTCCGTTTAGCCAAAGAGCCAGGTCTTGAGGGCCTTCTGAAGGTGTTCAGGGAGGGGGCGTGTGTGATGTCTGCCGGTAATTCATTCCAGGTTTTGGCTGCAATGTGGGAGAACGATCTTCCGCCTGCTCTGGCTCTGTGGATGCGTGGGCTTTTGGCCAGTGCGAGGTTGGAGGATCGGAGGTTTCTTTTTGGTACGTGGAAATGTATTCTGTTGTTGAGGTATTTGGGTCCACGGTTGTGTAGACACTTGTAGGCGTGAGTGAGGATTTTGAAGGTGACTCTTCTCCACAGTGAGGCAGCGGAGTTTCCGTAGGTGTTGGCCGATGTGTTCGTGTCGGGGATGCAGAGGACAAGTCTGGCCGCAGTGTTCTGTATCCTTTGGATTTTCCGGAGAAGGGATTTGTTGATACCGGCTTAGAGAGCGTTACCGTAGTCCAGTCTGCTGGTAATGAGTGCATGGGTGACTCTCTTCCTTGACTCAGGGGGGTCCATTTGAAGGTCTTGCAGAGAATGTGGAGGGTGGTGAAGCAGCTGGAGGTGACGGCGTTGATCTGTCTGTTCATGGTGAGTGATGAGTCGAGTATGATGCCGAGGGTCTTGGCGTGGTTTGAGGGGGTAGGTGGGCTTACGAGGGCAGTGGGCCACCATATGTTGTCCCATGCAGTGGGGGTGGTACCAAGGACAAGGACTTCTGTTTTCTCGGCGTTGAGTATTAAGCTGCTGTTTGTCATCCAGACTGCGACATTTTGCATTCCTCTCTGGAAGTTGAGTTTTGCGGTGACGGGGTCTCTGTTGAGGGAGAGGATGAGCTGGGTGTCATTGGCGTAGGATACGATGTTGAGACAGTAAAGTCAGACGATGGCTGCGAAGGGGGCAATGTAGTTGTTGAAGAGGGTTGGGCTCAGAGATGACACCTGTGGGACTCCGAAGGTGATGTCTGTGGGAGTGGAAAGGAAGGGCGGTAGTTTGACCCTTTGGCTTCTTACGGTGAGAAATCAGATAGAGTCCATGGCAGTGCCTAGTATGAAGGTGTCGTAAAGCCTAGCAATTAGTGTTCGATGAAAGACGGTGTTGAAGGCCGCAGACAGGTCAAGGAGGATGAAGGCTGCGGTGTGGCCTTGGTCCAGGAGGGTATGGATATTGTCTGTGGCGGCTAGTACGGCGGTCTCTGTACTGTGGTTGCTTCATAATCCGGATTCGGACGGGTCGAGGACGGCGTTCTCTTCGATGAATCGTGTCAGTTCCCTGTTGACTGCTTTCTCTGCTACTTTGGCAGTGAAGGGGAGGAGCGAGATGGGCCGGTAGTTTTTTAGGTCAGTGAGGTCAGCTGTGGGCTTTTTGAGCAGGACCTTGACTTCCGCGTGCTTCCAGTGATCTGGGAAGGTTTCTGTTGAGAGGGTAGTGTTGATGGTGTGTTGCAGTTCGGGTGCAATGGTGTCCCAGGCTCTATTGTAGATGTGCGGAGGGCAGGGGTCGTTGGGGGGCCCGAGTGGATACCTTTAATGGTTGTGGTGGTGTCCTCCGTCATGATCGGCGTCCAGTTAGGGATGGTGGGCTGGCTGGTGTATCTGGGGGGTGAGTGTGGTGTCCTGAGGGTGGACAATAAAGTTGTCATTGAGTGCTCTGATTTTGAGGTGGAAGTAGTCTCCATGCTTGTCGCAGAGTTCTCGGGACAGGGTGATGTCTTTGGCCTCGCCTCGTGGGTTAGTGAGTACCTGAATGACACTGAAGAGTTCCTTGGAAGTTGTGGAGTTGGCGAGGATTTTGTTGTGGATGAAGTTTCTGTTGGTTGTTCTGATTTGGTTGTGGTAGTCAGTCACAGCGTCTTTGTGGGTGGAGTAGTTATCGGTTGTCTTGGTGTTCCTCCAGTTCTTCTCCAGGTGTCTGCAGTTGTGCCTGGCTTCTTGGAGGTCGTTGGTGAACCAGGCAGCTTTCCTGGGGCGCTGTGTGCCAGGGTTGCTTAGCGGGGCAAGCTCATCTACGCAGTTGGAGATCCAAGTGTTGAGTCCCCTTGCTGCGGTGTTGGCATCAGATGTCCTGGTATGTTTGACCCGGGCATCGGTGGAGTTCAGTTGCTCGTCAGTAACCATGCTCCTGTTCCTACGTGTTGGGAGGGGGGCTGGTTTGGGCGCCTTATGTTTGTCAACAGTGAAGTGAACGCAGTGGTGATCGGTCCATGGTTATTGTGATGTGTGGGTGAAGTGAACGCTGTTTCCTGCAATGAAGATGGGGTCGAGGGTGTGTCTTGCTTCGTGCGTTGGGGTGGTGACAAGTTGGTTGAGTCCAACGTTGGCAAGGTTGTCACGGAGGATGGTGGAGTTGGGGTCGCTGGGGTTTTTGAGGTGGAAGTATAGGTCTCCAAGGCGAAAGAGAGTAGAGTAGGTTCCAGATTTCCATGGCGTGTTTGTGTACGGAGCGCACGTTGAGGAGGATGCATTTTAGGGTTGGGCAGGTGCTGGCGTCGGTAGTTTGGGGCCTGGTGTGGTGGTGAAGGTCTGGCAACAGTGGAGGCAGTAGAACTGGCCATGGGTTGTGGTCGGTGGGGCCCGGTTGCAGTCTTTGTGGATTCCTGGGTTTAAAGCCAGTAGGAAGGTGGAGTCGTAGTGGTGGATAGTCACAGCACCAGGGATCGCGGGGCTGATCGCGGTCGGGCACAGACAGGGTTGCCATAGGCACGCCCATTGTGCGCGGCCGCCATTAAGTAGAGGAGGGGGAGGGACGTGCAGCTGAGAGCACGAGCTGGGGGTGGGTAGGGAGGAGAGGTTACAGCGTAAACACAGAGGGCACAGGCACAGCTGGGACACAGAAATTAAAAGACAAAAAACAGGATATGCAGTATTGCCAACAAAACTGAGAGAAATTGAAAATATCAGGGAAAAACTGCGTTAAAATATGGTCACAATATGGGCACAATGCAGGGAGAGCCAAGTGAAACAATATCAGCACAAGCAAGGGGCAGTGCAGCCACGGGCACCAGCGAGGTGCGGTCTTGAACCCTGCCTGGGAGGGACCAGAAGCGAGCACAGCATGGCAGAGCTGCTGGAGAAAAGCAGATCTCTGACCGAGGGTCAGAGGTCTTGCTTGCACTCCCCCACAGCGCCCGCCATTAAGTAGAAAGGGAGGAGGGACGTGCAGCTGGGTGTCAAGAGCAGGGCGGGTAGGGGGGAGAGGTTACAGTGGGAATACAGTGGGAAAACAGGGGGCACGGGCACAGCAGGGACACAGTAATTAAAAGACAAAAAACAGGAAATGCAGTATTACGAACAAAACTGAGAGGAATTGAAAATATCAGGTTTACCACTAGCTTTACTTGTAGTATGTAGCTGTGACAAAGTTATTCCCCATGACTACATTCGGCACAACACTCAACTCCTGGTCAGCCCCCACTCACTGATTCACCAGACTTGTCGTCACCTCTGCTCTGGGTTCACACATGTACCTTTACTAGGTAGGGCTGTACACCTTTAAAAACCTCCACCCTAAATCATACTAACCACTGCAGGAATTATTACTTTGTAAGATCCCCACTGTACTAGATTTTAGGAACGCCTTAAAAATCTTGCTTTTTAGGTCCTAGGAATCTTCATGCTGTCTTCTTTCTGGTCTTCTTAATGTTTAATCTTTTAGCACCAGAACACCTCTTGAGGCATTTGCTGTGCTTTACAAAGAATATAACACAACATAGCATAACACTTCAGGATTATCCCCAAAAACTATAACAAAGGGAAGTGGCAGGGTCACTTGCGCAAACCAGTTGCTTATATCCTCCTGTAATTAGAGAAAATTACAAAAAAGGTGCAACAGAACCAAAAGATAGAAGGTTTTTTACTTGCGCTCAAATGTCAAAAGGTATAAGAGCAATTATCAAAAGTTGCTACCAGGGATAATAATGACGTCTATTAAGCGTCATAAATAATGTAGTAAACTACACACAAAACATTTTTACACAATATATCCCGAGCATGTCTGAATCGCGTACAAAACAGCCGTTCAATAAAATGACGTGTTCCAAACTCTTGTATCAATTTCTTCTTCTTTAATGTTCTTTTCAAATCACAAATATCTCCTCTGATCACTAGCCAACACGTGTTTCGTCTATTTACAGCAGTCTATGCAATTAGACTTCATCAGGGCAGTTCAATTACTTCCGATATGGTGTTTGTCATTAGCATGTTCGTCACAGCAATAATATTTATATATTTAAAGTCGTCGGAGAATGGTCTCATCATACGAGTTAACAGCACCTTGATTTATTTCAGTGAACACGACCCGCGTCAGGACTGGTCCAGCTTCCACGTCCGTCTTGTTTGGAGTATTCAAAGCCACAAACGGAACACGAGTGCGGCGTCATTTTATTGAACGGCTGTTTTGTACACGATTCAGACATGCTCGGGATATATTACAAAAAAGGTGCTCCAGGGAAATGGGCCGCCGCTGAGGCCCACAATTTATGAATAGGGAAAAACCCAGGCCAAAGCAATAAGTATAATTATCCTGAGCACCAGCGTGTGGAGAAAATAAATGTCCAGTTCCGTTGAATATTCACATTAGTTTATTTTCTTCAAAATTCTTCAATTCCAACTTCAAAGATTCATCTCTTCAAATGTAGCCATCAAGTCGAGCCAACACGTGTTTCGTCAGATAACAATGTTTTACATCTCGGACTTCATCAGGGCTACAAGTAAACAAACAAAGAGATGCTGAGCTACTCTATATAAAATTAATAATCCTTCACCAAACAGCCTGGTGAACGGAGAACGAACCAAACAACGCTTCAATAAGACAATTCTCAAACAATGTTAAAAATATTATAAAGTGCTTTTTTTTTTCTCCTCATTTGCCTTGCCCTCTTTTCAAGAAACCACCAACCACCTAGCGTGTCCATTGCCGAGAGACATTAGGATTTAAACCGTCTCCAGCTCCGAAACACGATTTGAGATTACTGGCAGAGGATGGAACTTGAAAGAACCCGGCGGGGGAGGGGTTAAGAGGGGTAGTGAGCTTGAAATTCCTCCATCTTGGTTTGTTCCAACCTGTAGGACCGACAATGAGATGGGGAACCCTGGTCCATGGAGTGTCATAGGCATAATCATAGGACCCGGGGGAAAAAAACCACCAAAAAAAACCCCGGAACTTTTATCTCCACAATACCAGCAAATTCCAAAAAGCCAAATTACATTTGCTACCAGATCTGGCCAAGTCCACCTTAGATGTTTCATATAGGGACATCAACCAGTCTGAGTGCGATGGAGCCGTGTTTTCCACCCATACTTTACAAATCTGCCTCCTGGCCAGAAGGATCGCATAAAACAAAAATGACCTTGCCTGGCGGGTAGTGCCTGCATCCAGCCCAAAAATTATTAATGGTAGCCTTATGGTCAAAGATGTATTCAAAATAGAATCCGGAGTTGCTTTCACTTCCTCCCAGTACCGGGAAATGCAAGGGCAGTTCTTAAACATGTGCACGTCTGATGCTTCCACAAGATTGCACTTATTACATTTCTTCCCAGGGAGGAATTTCGATAGTCTCAGAGGTGAGAGGTAAGCTCGATGTGCCGTAAACAGCTGGTTGCGTCTCAACCACGCCGTTTAACTATTCTATAAAGAAGAGTAAATGATTAATCCATATTTCCGCACACAGGGTGCCTAGCTCTACCCCCCACAACTCATCAGGAAGAGCTAATTCCCCATCCACCTCTTCCACCAAACTCCAATACCAATGGCCTACCTCCTTGCCTCCCCCTGGGCATTCTACCAACTGTTGTTCCAGGTTACTATCGGTCCCCAATAAAACTCCTTTCTGGCAGAGGACCCTTGGCCCAGCTATCTAGTTGTGTAAACTTAAATCTAGAAAGACCAGGGCCGACCTGTTCCCGTAGCTCGTCCCAAGCCCTCGCTTTCCCTTCTGCTAGCAACTCTCCCCATCTTGATATTCCAGCATCCCTCACTGGTGTTGAAAAACTATCCTCTAAACATAGTGGTAAGCCTGGGGAGTTCCAGACCGGTGCATAATTTGAGTAATATGGCAAACCTATTCTCTTTCTAATCTGTGCCTGTGCTTTCGCCAAGGACTGAAGGGTTTTTAGCTTGACTTTTTTGAAGAACTTCTGGTCCCCGAATTTAAACATAAAACCATCGATTGGTAGGTCTGCCCTCCAAGCATGGCCTTAAACATTGTCCCAGAAGATAGACTTGATGGTGTTTTTAGGAGCATTCTAGAGTGGGACAATTGAAAAGCCCATGCATAATATTGTAAATCAAATGCAAAAACCACAGGTGATGGACAGAATGCAGAACAATGTCATACATTCACCCCAGTACAGAGATCTGGGCCCAAATCCATTGTTATTTTGCACTCCACACCACCCCAGTTCAGACATGGCTATATGCAAATCAGTCTGACCCTGTGCCTCATGGGAACAGTCCAGCCCGAACCGCCAAGCCATGCCTTCCATGGACCGGAAACAAGCTTCTGAGGACTGGTTTCTGGCATTCCAGCCGTCTTCAGCCCGGCTTGCTTGAATCCAGTGGTGTGGAGTGCATGGTACTCACGTCTGAGCATACCCATCCCACTCGGGGTGACAAATGCAAAAACCACAGGTGATGGACAGAATGCAGAACAATGTCATACATTCATCCCAGTACAGAGATCTGGGCCCAAATCCATCGTTTTTTTGCACTCCACACTACCCCAGTTCAGACATGGCTATATGCAAATCAGTCTGACCCTGTGCCTCATGGGAACAGTCCAGCCCGAACCGCCAAGCCATGCCTTCCCTGGACCGGAAACAAGCTTCCGAGGACTGGTTTCTGGCATTCCAGCCATCTTCAGCCCGGCTTGCTTGAATCCAGTGGTGTGGAGAGCATGGGACTCGCGTCTGAGCATACCCATCCCACTCGAGGTGACAAATGCAAAAACCACAGGCGATGGACAGAATGCAGAACAATGTTATACATTCTGTCCATCACCTGCGGTTTTTGCATTTGTCACCCCGAGAGGGATGGGTATGCTCAGACGTGAGTCCCATGCACTGCACACCACTGGATTCAAGCAAGCCGGGCTGAAGACGGCTGGAATGCCAGAAACCGGTCCTCGGAAGCTTGTTTCCGGTCCAGGAAAGGCATGGCTTGGCGGTTCGGGCTGGACTGTTCCCATGAGGCACAGGGTCAGACTGATTTGCATATGGCCATGTCTGAACTGGGGTGGTGTGGAGTGCAAAAAAACGATGGATTTAGGCCCAGATCTCTGTACTGGGGTGAATGTATGACATTGTTCTGCATTCTGTCCATCAACTGTGGTTGTTGCATTTTTAATATTGTAATTCAGGCAGAGCAAGCCCCCCCTTTTCCCTCCTCCTCCTCAACTTCTTCCACGCCAATCTGGTAGATTTATAGTTCCAGATGAAGGAGTTGATCTCTCGCTGGCATTTATCCAAGATTTTAACGTCAAAGGCCAGGGGGATGGTATTAAAGATAAATGTGAATTTTGGGAGAATAGACATCTTTATCAGGCTCACCCTTCCCAAAATGGTGAGTGGGAGATGTGCCCAAGATTTTAGTAGCTTCCTGCATTCATTATATACTCTATCTACATTTATTTGTGCAATGTTTCCAATATCTTGGGTAACCCGAATTCCTAGGTATCGCATAGAAGTAGTCATCCCTAGATGTAAGTTGGGGATATTCCAAGCTATGATGTCTGTTTTGCTGGCATTTATTTTGTATCCTGAAATTCGCATAAACTTCTCCGCCCTCTTAATTACTGCAGGAAATGATGACACCGGGTCAGACGTTAGAATAAGAATGTCGTCTGCATAAAGAGCAACCCGTCTCTCCCACTCCCCAAACTTTAAAGATGGAATATTTTCGTATCCCCGCAAGACCTGGGCGAATGGCTCAATATATAAATTAAAGAGGAGAGGAGAGAGCGGGCACCCCTGTCTTGTGCCCCTCGTGATTTTAAAGGATTCTGTCAAGGCACCATTTATTAACAACCTTGCCGATGGTGCATCGTACATAAGAGAGATGACACAACAAAAGCCCCTACCAAAGTTAAACTTCTTTAGAACTGTGGCCAAATAGACCCAATTGACCCTATCAAAAGCCTTTGTTGCGTCTAAAGTGTGTATTGCCAATAGGAGGGAGAAAGCCGAGGCTATGTCTATTGCCCCCACCAGGTCCCACATCAAATCAGATAACCGATTTAAATGTATTCAGTCTATGGTTCTTCATCGGGCGTACCTAACCCCAGAGAGAATCCATAGGATGTTTCCAGACTCTCCCCATTGCTGCCCTAGGTGTGGAGCGGACGAGGCAGGCTTTCTCTATATGCTTTGGACATGCCCGCCACTGAAGAGATACTGGGGGGAGGTATGTCAGACACTGAGTGAGGTCACACACATTCAGATACAGGAGACAGCGGAGTACTGCCTAATGGGAGCCCGTCATCGCTCTAAAACACTGAAAGTCAAACTGAGATTTATAGATCAGACGCTTCTCTTGGCCATCAGGGTAATCACCATGAGATGGAAATCCCCCAGGGCGCCCTGTGCGGAGATATGGAGGAGAGATGCTGTAAAGTGGGGCCAGATAGAGAGTGTCACCTTTAAGAGCGAGGAGGACATTGGAAGACGGAAGACCCCCATAGCTATGGAGTGGGAGGTCATGCTACTGGATCTAGATAGACAGGACCCAGCACTATCCCAGGGAGATAGCTCCCAGGCCACACACTGTGTCGAGAGGTTTGAAGTCACTCATACCAAGGCCAGGATTGGAGTTTAGGTTTCGGTAAGCATATAGTAAAGATGTAGTTGTTACTGTAGACCGGAGAATCACACCAATTAGAGACTCTTTCGCCCAGGACACAGAGGGTAGGAGGAGGGTTCGTTGGGGGGGAGTGGGAGGTTCGGGATCTTCTTTTTCAGACACAGGTACGGCTATTGGAGGTCTCCGGCACCTTCCTGAGAGTAGGCGTGCAATGTCACACGACGCAGACCCATTTTGTGAATGTAGAAATTACAGGGATTTGTGCCTATTGAAGGGGATTACTGCTGTATGATCTACTATTGGGGTGAAAATAGAAAACCGTGAATGTTAGACATGTGTTAATTATAGTTGGGATGAGCTATGTATGTACATTCATGAATAAAGAATTTATATTAAAAAAAAAAATCAGATAACTGAGGCCCCTTAATAAATCCCTTCTGATCTTGGTTCACAATCAATCCAATAAACGACCCCACTCTCGCAGACATAATGGTAGCGCAGTTTTAATAGTCGCAGTTCAAGAGTGAGATCGGTCGATAGGACCCACACTCGATCAGTCCTCCCGAAGCACCGCTGAGCGGCTGAGCTTGCATGGCGTCTTCCGCGATGTAATTGGAGCTGTGATTTTCGCGATTTGGAGGAGTTTAGTTCTCCCCTGTTAGGAGGGCATTTCTGTTTTCTTGCTGTTTCCTTGCTCCAGCAGTAGCGCTCGCGGGCTAATGCGGATGTGCTTGGCTTCAGGGTTACGATCCCTCCCCCCACCTCCCTGCCGCGCTGCGGCCGAGCAGCCGTGGAGCTCAGGCGCGGCCGCATAGCGGCGGCCCGGGGGCTCCTGAGAAGTAAAACGGCAAGTTGCAGTAGAGGCAGCGTGGATTCCCGGCAAGCGCTTCCTGGCAGCATTTTTGACAACGCTGGTGGAGGGACATTGGAAAGCACTAATGGCGGTAAAAAGAATGCGGCAGTGAAAGTTTGTGACACCTGTGATGCCCGTGAAATCCCCGGAGGTCAAGTGCTGAATTTTGGCAGTAAGGTTGGGGCGGTGGAGGGGGGGCAGAGGTAGTTATCTGCAGCAAAGCCATAAATAAAAGGCAGGTTTCCAAAAGTGCAAGTAAAAAACGTGGGAAAGGGCAGAAAGTGGGTAAGAAACTACAAGCCCCAGAATGCACGGCTGAAGAAGGGAACAGGTCAGAGATAAGAACGGTGGTTAACAAGGGTGTAGGAGCAGAGTCTGCGACTGAAGCTGTGAATAATACAGGGGTGACTCCGAAACTTAATAATAACGACAAGGGTAAAAACATGAAACCCAGGGGAAGTTCACAGAGGGGGGGGCTAAAAATAAACATCCCAAGAACAGTCCGGTCAGGGTTACTCCACTCCCTGCGCTCATTCTTTAAAGTGTTACCTCAAGTTTTGGATCTTTTGCCTGCTACAGCTACAGCTACAGCTATGGCCGCGTCTAAACCCACGACTCCACACATACCCACATCCTTAGAGCTCACTACTTTAACAACTACACCTGCAACCACTGAGTTAGGGATGGCTGAGCTTTCCCATGTCTTAGAAGCAGGGGCTGAGGGCAATGGTTATTGCGAGCAAGTACCTACAGTACCAGTAGAGGCAGCAACTGAGGGTAATGATGTAGGGGCAGCAGGCGGAACGGGGGCTGGAAACACACTGGAGACCCTTGTTGCATCAATAACATCAATGAGGGAAGAAATAAGAAGTGATTTTTCTGTCTCTAAGGCCAACCAAAATGAGATAAGGGCTTCTTGTGAGATACTAGAGCGGAAAGTAGATGGGTTATGTGAAAGGACAGAGGTGCTAGAGAGTTCTATGGGGCTATTGAAGTCGAACTTAGAGATAGCAGAGTCCAAAATTCAAAATCTACAGAGAGAGGGAGTTGCTATGAAGGAGAGGGTCGAATCGCTGGAAAATTATTCTCAGCGTAATAATCTGCGGATCCTCAAGATTCCAGAAGGGCAGGAAGAGGGCGATGTCAAGGCTTTCGTGATCAAATTGTTGAAGGAAACACTTAATCTTGAAAAATCAGTGGAGGTGCTTGACAGAGATATACAGCGGGTACATCGGGACCCCTTCCGGTTAAACCCTTGTAGAACGAAAGCTAGAAAAATCCTGATACATTTTCTTACCTATACTATGAAGGAAAGAATCTTAAATCTAGCATTAAAAATGAAAACGTTTAAGGGCTCTGACTTCTCTTTCGAGGTGCGGTCCGACCTCTCTAAAACCACATTGGATAGACAGTGGGAACTCGGCCAGAGAATGGACAAGTTTAGGTCTTTTGGGGTAACAGTGCAGATGCGGTTTCCCGCATTTCTGCATGTGATGTACAACAACAAGATGCACAATATTAGATGTCCCTTAGAGGCCGATGAACTGCTGGAATCTATAAGAGTTCATTCACAGGGTGGTATTTAACACATTTATATCTGGCTCTAGCTTGGGTATCGCCTGTGTTTCATGGTCTCTATAATGAAAAGACTGGCCTAAGAGCTCTGGAGTCGTTGGATATCTGACGCCCTTTTACTTAAACCCCCCAGCTAGGGTAATAAGTGTTAAGGAGCATAACGGGGAAAAAAAATCAATAAATAAATAAACTTCTGTAAGTAACACAAGGAGGTGGTATCACTAATAATCTGCAAAAAAAAAAGACGGGGGAAAAGAAAGGGGAAAAAAAAAATATATATATATATATATATATATATATATATATATATATATATATATATATAAAAGGGGATACACTAGATCTTAGGGGTTAAGTGCAGTGGTGATTGTTTTTCTTTTTGGTATTTTGTTAGGCTCAGCAGCTTGATGCGGTGCAGGAGGGGGAGGGCTTTTAGAGGACGTAAATCCGGCTATATATCTGACCGGAGTAAGTATGGGTGGGTTTCCCAGGGATGGGAGGATTGTTAGGTGGGGAGGGGAGAAAATAGAAAATCCTCACGTGTCTGCCTACGTTAAGAAGGCTAGTTGTCCTAGCTGGGAATACATTCAGTTTCAGTATATAAAGACAGTAGGGTGGTGGTGCATAGGAGGGGAGATGGAAATCAAAAGATGAGTTCTGTTCAATATATGTCCTGGAATGTCAATGGTCTGCGCGTGAGGAGTAGAAGAGACCGAATTTTACAATACTTGAGAGACTCCCCAGCGCAGATCATTGTCATACAGGAGACACTGGAAAAACTGGATAAATCTGTCAATTCTAGAGCTTGTACATCTGCCAAATCAAGGCAAACCCTTATAGAAATTATGACACAGCTGGGCTTGGCTGATTTGTGGAGGGACAGGGTAGGCAACAAATTGGGGGTTTCTTTTCGAAACCTGAAATATAAGCACGAATCAAGAATTGACTTTGTATTATTTAGTTACTGTCTTAAGGATACACTAACCGCGATAAAATATCTTCCCTCCCATCTGTCGGATCATTCAGCTCTCACGTTTACTTTAAGACTCGATCCACAGTTTAAACATCCATCTTGGTCGTTTGACCGTACGATTTTACTGGAAGTAGACGAGGTTGGATTTCTGGTAACAGAGACCATATCATTTTTGGAGATTAATCTCGAATCTGCAGTAATAGCTACGGTTTGGGAGACAGTGAAAGCCTTCTTAAGAGGATGTATTACCAACAGAGCCTCCTATAGGCGGAAAATGTATAGGGAGAGGATAAGCAGCTTGGAGCAGGAGATGGAGGGGATCGAGCAGAGACTGGGCGCCTCCATGGGGTCATTGGCTGACCAGGAGAAGCTGGGTGTGCTGAAAAATTATAAAGTGCTTTTACTTCTAAGCAACAATTGTATCTTTATGAGGTTTATTGGTGAAACAAATCAAATCAGACGTGCAAGATCAAGATACTAGTTGTTTCAAGTGTTATTACAACACCACACATAACCATGAACAAGAAAGTATATATATGTACACCGTGATTTATAAAATATTTTGCTAGGTCTCATTCTGTATAGGGTGATCATTGTGTATATCGATGGTCTGGCTCACCTTTAGAAATTAAAAGGAACGTTTGTTTGTTTGCTTCTTCCAATTCTTTAGTCATTCGGACCACATAATAAACAGGACCTAAAATTCTATTAAAATATATCGATGAACTGTCTCTTACATTAATAGGTTTCTATCTATAGATCAGATGTTATCATCCTTCCAAATCTAGAGTTAAGTCAGAAGTTCTCATAGTACATACTGAATGTATGATAAACAATCATCTTATCCAGCAACTATCCTAAGCATTAGTCTAGTATCTAGACCACAATAGATTTTAATCAAAAGGAGACATTATTCAGATATTTAAATGTATTTCAGCTATAGTCTCACGCGATACACCTAATTAAGGTAGATGGCAAGAGGAACCAAGTAGCTATTCTGTTAAAAGCATAAAAGACTCACTCACATAGTCAAGCATATTCTTGTTCCAAAAGACACAATATTAGGAATTACCTACATCCAATCTGGCTTAAGTTTGTCGCAACATAGAAACTAAAAGCGGCAACAAACCGCATCTCTCTTCATTTGACACCAGAATACGCAAAATCAGGCGAGCAGATACCTTGAAAGATAATGAGGACAAATGCAAAAAGAGCAAACAGAAAGTGATTAGGATGGTCACTAAATACTATCCTCAGTCACAAACTGTACAGTATACTGAACAGACATTGGTCCCTACTTACTGCAGATAATGATCCACATGAATTTGTCAGAGCACGACCCAGTATTACATACAAGAGGGGTAATACCGTCCAAAGTATGATAAGTCCCAGCTACCTATCACCACAGAAACAAGAGACTTGGCTGCATACCAGACAAAAAGGGTTCTATAAGTGTGGACATTGCACAATGTGCCAAATAGCCCTTGATAAAGTTAAATAGTTCAGTTTTAACAACTCCCGCACTTTTGAAATCAGGTCCCGCATAGACTGTATGACACGCTATTTAGTTTATGTACTCTTATGCAACTGTAATAAGATCTATGTAAGGAGTACAATAAGAACCGTGAAAGAGAGGATCAGTGAACACTTTAGAGCCGCCAAACAGAGACATGAGGCACCCGATAGCGCAACTTATGTTTGAATGTACAGTACAAGGGAAACATTTACAATTTCGTTTCTATGGGCTACAAATGATTCCAAATAATCCCAGAGGAGGTGATAGAGACTCATGTTCAGCCAGAGCGAGGCACGTTGGATCATGACTCTCAAATCGGTTGAGAAGGGACTGAATATAGACCATGAAATGCAATATTTCTTATGATGTTCAGTGCTGAATATAGAGGCGATAATAGGGCCTAGCATACTTCTTGAGATGCTAAGGTCAGGGATGTCTCTTTGAAGTATAAAGTATTGGCGTTAATATATTTAACGCCTCCAAATGTTTGTCTTGTATACAATTGTTCAATACTGTTGGCAGTGTTGATTGTGTTCCAGAACTGTATATTTGTCAATGATGACCAAGGTTTTTTTCTATTTTTTATTTTGATTAATTCTGGCCTGACAATCTTGCTTTTATTTGCTTTTGTGTTGCAAATAATGATAAATTGAAATCAATTCCATTCTGTTGGAGATGAAGAATTGATATTCCACACAAAATAATAATTCGAATGAGTGATCTGTGGTATTTTGATGGTCTTTCTCAAGTGTTAAGTATGGGAGCAAATAGATGCGGTGACAAAGAACTATGTTGATCTGACTGAAGCCTTTGGGACAGTGAAGGTCATTGTGCCTGTTTTTAATTGTATATTTAGATGTACTCAAGTTCACAATACATAGAGATCGACCTATTTTTTTTTTTAATTTGTTTTTATTGCAGAGTTAGAAACCACAGAATACAAGTATTCAACCAGTCCACTCGTGACATCCCCCCCGATCAACAGTAAAACGTATATCATACACAGCCATTCAGCCCGCATCCCGGAGGCCGGGCGGCATTATACTCTACTTGGTAGGAAAACATCACGGTGAGCGTCCCATAGGGACCATGGTCGAAAGATCGTTTTACGCATCCGCATTTTACCCCCCCACCCTCAACAATACCTTCGTCAGCCATTCCACTTGCGTGATCAATGCTACTGTCCGTTCCAGGGCCCACCCCGAACGCTATGGAGCCTATCATACCTGGCCGCTCCTCCCCACCATTTCTAGCTCCGCGCGGTGCCTAACTGACCCACTTAACTCGAAGTCGCCCTTGCAGACAACCAGCTTCCCGGCTGCCGACCCACCCCAAACTCCCACTAAACGACCCCCCTATGTCCCCACCCCGGCAACTGCTAAAGGTGTGTGCTTCGTGCTGATGTGTTGGTTGGATCCACTACAGTGTCAATGACACCTCTGTGTTCGTTTGCCCCGCAGTGTCCGTTGATCCTATTCCCTCAAACCTCATCCTCCACCAAAGAATCACGCAAAGCCTGCACCACCAACTCCCACGCACGCGCTGCATCCAAAGCCTTCTCATTACCAAGCTTGACAGCCTGCTTCATCCGGAGCACACTCTCGCATTCAGACCACCGCAGCAATTCGTTCTTCCATCTCCGCAGTGACGGCCCGCCCTTGGACTTCCAATGCCATGTTATTTCTTTCTGCGCCAGTATCAGACCCAGATCAATAAATTTGCTCGTCACCTTGGTGTGTTTGGTGTGCGGAAACCAGAGCAGCAAGCATGCCGCCATATCAAATTCCACCTCCCTGTCGGTCACCTCGTTTAAGAGGTCCCCCACCTCCGCCCAGTAGGCCTCCAAATGTGAGCACCCCCAGAGCAAAGGATCCATGTCCGCTCCTAAAGACGAACACCGCGGGCACAGAGGGTCCTGTACCTGGAAATACCGCCGTATTTTTTCGGGGGTCAGGTAGGCCCTATGGAGCACATAGAAATGCACTTGCTGGAAGCGCGCATTTCTCGTGCCCTTCCACGTGCGCCGCAAAATGTGGCTCCACGCCGTGTCTGGAATGGGTCTGCCCACACTCTCCTCCCATTTAGCCTTGAGCCCCTGGAGCGGTTCCAGTCCCTCGTTCAGCATCCTATTATGGAGGCATGTCACAGCCTTGAACGTGCCCGCTGCCATCACCACATACTGGCACGCCATAGTCGTGGTCGGTTCCATGAGCCCCCCTTTCCAGTGCTTCTGTATAGCCGCCACCACCGCCGCGTGTAGGAGAAACCCCCCATCAGGCAGCCCGAACTGTTCCCGAAGAACCTCAAAGGGTACCAGGGCCCTACCACCTGCAGGCCCGCCTCCTCCCAATCCAGCAATGGGGACCAGTCACCCCCGTGTGGCAAGGCCGTCAGCATACCGATCGGGATCTCCGGCGCATAAGGCCGTGTCGCCTTCGCTCTCCTAAGGCTCCTCTGCCAGCACAGCCTGAGTGTCCGTTCCTCCATAGTGAGGCCCCGCAACTCAAGTCTCTGCTGCATAACGATGTAGGACAACACATGGCGTTGTATCCCCTGCTCTCGATCCGCCTCCGGCCCCCTAAACACCCTGGCCACGTTCTGCGTGAGGACCTGCAATTGCGCCGCTAAATAATATAGCTCAAAGTCGGGTACAGCCATGCCCCCCTCGACCTTGGGGCGAAGCAGCGTGCTCAGCGCCACTCTACGGCGGCCATGCCCCCAAAGGAACCCAATAATCATCGTCCTCAGGTCTCTAAAGATCCCCTGAGGAATCCAGATAGGCAACGTCCGGAAGTAATACAGGAAGCGGGGGAGCGCCACAATTTTTAAAGGAGCTATCCTACCCAGAACCGTCAGCGGGAGGGTCGACCAGAAGGCCATGCTGCCCCTCAGCGCCCGAAAGCACCGACCGATGTTGCCCTCCAATAGGTCCGCGGCCGCGTGGTAGATGCGGACTCCCAGATAAGTGAAGCAAGATGGCTCCCAGAGCACCCCCAAGTCACGAGCAGGGCTGGGCGACTCCGCTCTCAGCGGGAACACACAGGTCTTCGTCCAGTTGACCTTAAGTCCCGACAGCCGGCCAAACTCCGACAACAGGTCCATGGCTCCTTCCAGGGCCCGCGCCGTATCATCGAGATACAGAAGTAGGTCGTCCGCATACAACGATATATGATGTTGCTGCCCGCCGCTGGTTATTCCCGCATACTTGTCACCCGACCTCGCATGGACCGCCAAGGGTTCCATCGCCAGAGCAAACAGTAAGGGGGAAAGGGAGCACCCCTGTCTCGTGCCCCTACCCACCGGGTATGCCGCAGACACCAGTCCACCCAAACGCACCCGCGCCGTCGCCGAGGTATATAAGACCTTCGTCCACCGGCGGAACCCCTCACCCATGCCAAACCTCTCCAGCACTCCATCCAGGAAGGTCCATTCCAAGCTGTCAAAGGCCTTCTCGATGTCCACGGACAGGACCGCTTGGGCCCCGTCCCCATCCAAGATGGCGTCCATTATCCCCACCAGGCGGCGAATATTCAGCGCCGTGCTCCTCGTGGGGATAAACCCAGCCTGATCCCTGTGCACCAGGCCCGTCATGTGTGGGGCCAGTCTGGTTGCCAATATCCGGCTCAGGATCTTGTAATCCACCGTCAGCATGGACAGCGGGCGATAGGACCTCACGTCCGTTGCATCCCTACCAGGCTTCAGGAGCGGGACAATCAAGGCCTCGCGCATGGACCCAGGCAAGCTTCCTGCCTCAAAAGCTTCCGTGTACACCACCAGGAGCCTGGGGGCCAAACTGTCGACATACTGCTGATAAAATTCTATTGGTAACTCGTCTACCCCGGGCGTTTTATTACGAGCCATATGTTTAATAGCCACCCGTATTTCAGTGAGCGTGATCGGGCCACCCAACTCCTTCGCGTCCTCTTCATCTAGGACCGGAAGCTGCCTCGCCCCTAGGTACTCCGCTATGTCCTGGACCTCCACTCCCAACTGACTCTGATATAATTCCTGATAGTACACCCCAAAGCACTCCAACACCGCTGCCTGGGAATACACCATCTCCCCCTGTGCGTTGCTAATGCTAAGGATCGGGCAACCCCTAAGTTCCGGGTTAGCAAGTCTGGCCAAGAGCGTGCCCACCTTGTCCCGTTCTGCATGCGCTCTAATGGCGTACTGCCTGTAGTCGTAACACCTCAACCGTTCCGTCTCGGTGGCGACCACTTCCTTCGCCTCCAACAACTGGGTCTGTAAGTCCGGGCTGGCCGGCCTGCGGCGCTCCACATCTCTCAAAGTCTCTTCCGCTTTCATAAGTGCATTCAACACAGTCGTACGAGCATTCGAAAACCTACCCAGACACACCCCTCTCACCACCACTTTCATTGCATCCCATTCAGTGGACCGACTCGTGGCCGTGCCCTCATTCTCATCAAAGTATCGGCCGATACCCTGCTGGACAGCGTCATGGAATACAGAGTCCTCTAGCGTCTCCGGCCGAAGCCGCCATGTTGGTATCGCCGAGCGCTCCCGCTGCCACTGGACGTGCACCAATAGGGGGTTATGATCTGAAATGGTTCTGGCCAAGTACTCCGTATGAGAGATCAATGGGGCTAGGGACCCACCACAGAGCACCGAATCTATCCTCACATGCAGCGCGTGGAGAGCAGAGTAAAAGGAATAATCCCTGGTGTCTCTGTGCTGCTCCCGCCATACATCCAGCAACCCCCATCTGTCCTGCCAATCCTTCCTGTGCATGGCCAACTTGCGCACCGGGGAGTCTACCAGGGGGGGATGGGACCTATCCAGAGCCACATCCGTAATCGAGTTGAAGTCCCCCCCTAACACTATCGGGCCCGCCAGGAAAGAAGCCAAGGACCCAGAGAGACCATCAAAATATCGAGCCTGATCAGTATTTGGCGCATACACACAGCAGAGAACCACATCCCTTCCATACAACCTCCCCTCCACTGCTACAAACCTACCATCAGGGTCCACCACTCGATTCAACACCTGGAACGGTATCCCCGCTCTCACCCAAATCAGCACCCCCCTGGCATACGCTGAGTAAGTGGTGCCGAACACCTGGCCCCGCCATCTTTTTTGCAGCGCAGCGCACTCTTTTTTAGTCAAATGGGTTTCCTGCAGCATAGCAATCTGTACCCCTCTTCGCACCAGGTATGCGTGTACTTTGTGGCGTTTGACCATAGTTCGCAGCCCCCGGACATTCCACGTCAGGCATTTCAGGTTAGGTAATGTCCCCATACCAACATCGAGCAGTCCGATCCAAATAACAAAAGTTCACATCCCTTCCAAAGCAGTTGCCCCCCCCAGAACACACCCTGAACAAAAAAACAACACCCCAAACTCCACTCCCCAGGACAGAGCCTACAAACCCAATGTCAGCCCCGATCCAAACCTCGAACCAACTACCCATATTCCTACCCTGTGGTCTCCACCACAGCAGGCCTTAAGGGCCCAAGGGGGGTGAGTTATCGCCGACCCCAGCTAGCGGAGCCCGCACCCCGCGTCCTCATCCCCTACTGCGCGCTCAGCCCCCCCCCGGCAACCCACTCATCACCAACAGGATACCGCCCTACCATTAGGTCTCGAGCAAGTCCCAACACAGTCTCAACCGCAAAATATTCCATCAGAAGTCTGGGGGGTCACCACCGGCCCCTTCAAGCTTTCCGCCTCTGAGAGGTCTTCTCCCGTTCTGCTGCCTTCTCCGCCCGAGTCCGTTTCCACCCGGTCACTGTTCTGTTGCGACCCCGTGATGGCCGCCGTCGCTGCGAGCGCATCTCTCTTTTCCGCAGCCATTTGAGCCTCCCGTTTCTCCCGCTGGCGCCTGTTGCGGGACCTGATGCGCTGCGATTGTCTGATCCGGGGCTGCTTAGGCTGATCTCGCCTACTTTTATGCAACCTGTCCGTCCCCGCTCTATACGACTCCAGCCATTGCCAAACTTCGTCTGGGGTCTGGAAAAAGTGCGTAGTTCCATCAAGTATGATCCGCAGCTTGGCCGGGTAGAGCAAGGAATATTGGATGCCTTCCTCCCGGAGCTCCTTCTTCACCGCTAGGAACGATGCCCTGTTCTTCTGGACCGCCTGAGTGTAGTCCGGGAAGATCGTGACCTTGCTGTTTTCCACCTCATACGGGCCCGACATCCTAGCCCGCTGGATGAGGAGATCCCGGTCCTTATAATGGAGGAGCCGCACCACCATCGGTCGGGGGGGGCGGCCAAGCCCTGGTGGGCGAGCAGGCACCCTGTGGGCTCGCTCCAGAGTAAAGAAAGGAGTAAGCCCCTCCGGTGCCACCACTGTGCGAAACCAGTTCTCCATGTAGGCCACCGCATCCTCCCCCTCAATTCGTTCCGGCAGGCCTATGACCCGCACGTTGTTTCGCCTGTTGCGGCCTTCCGCATCCTCCGCCCGTCGTTCCAGCGAGTCCAACCGGGCTAATATATCCGTGATCCGGTGTTCTGCGGTCACCACCGACGGCTTCAGGTCCAACAGCAACTGATCATGGTCCTTGACCCTATCTGCCAGCTTCGCATGGTCAGCTCGCAGTAGCCCCAGTCCCGTGGCCACTTGTGCAATGTCCTGGTGCAGCGCCTCCTTGGTCGAGGTGATCGCATCAAGTATGGCGTCTAAACGTCGGTGCAGCCGCTGCTCCTGATCCAACTCCGGCGGGGGAGTCTCGCCCATCCGGGACGATGCCGCCAGGTCCCCCTCAGCGCGCTCCTCGGCCACCAGCCCTCAGGCTGCCGCCATTTCGGGATACTGCGTCACAGGCCAGCAAGCCGACCAGCTTCTGCACTCGTAGTCCGGCGCGAACTACCTGACACTGAGCAGGGTCAAGCGCCGCCACCGATGCCCTCAGGACCAATGGCCAGTGTGGCGGGCACTGTTCCGCCGGTCCCCTCGGAAGCCTGAGGGGGGAAGAAGGAGATAGAGATGGTGGCCAGCGAGGGACCACAAGGCCCGGGCGGGGCGATTCACTGTTCCCTGACCTCAGGAACTGGCGCCTCTGTCCCCAATGTCTCGATCTATCGGCTGCAGGGCCACCCACCAGCCGGCGACAACTCGGCTCAAAGTTGATGTCCGGGGCTGCCCGTCCTCACCGGCGCCATTTTCTTCTCACTCTCGGCAACACCTCGGCCGTCGCTCAACTCGGTCTCCTCGGGGCCAGCAGTCTCCCAGCAACTTTCCGTCCGTGCCCGGCTGTCCCCTCACCCTTCAGAGGGCAGGAGCGTCGACCTCGGGTCACCCAGGGTGCCAAAGACAGGAGAATTAGCGGGATTCCGCGCGGAGCTGCGAGCTCACGCCGCCATCCCGATCGGCGTCCAAGCCACGCCCCCGAGATCGACCTATTAATGATAATATTTTTGAGCCAACATATATTTGTTTGGTTTCATTCTATGAAATTCGAGGATATTAGGAATCAGTTTTTGGAATGAGGCGGCTACGGTGTTCTGATGTAGCACGATGTGAATGTTAACATTAAACACAATGCAAATAAATATATACTGTTGCGCACAGAATTTATTATCTATTTTCCATGTGATATTATTGCTCATATTAAGCAATGATTCCAAACTTAATACTTTGATATCCAGCTGATGCTACGTTCCGTTATACTCGGATGGAATATTGAGGCTGGTGGCGGGTATATTGGATAAGGTGCAGAGTTTCGAGTAAAAGTACCCGTTTGCTTCGATTTTAGAGTTGACAACCATTTGTTAGTAATGACAAAAATGTATTTACTCTGATATGTTCTGAAATAATGCAACACCAGTATTTTATTCTTTACTGTTATTTACAACTAAGTGAAAGAACGATGACCAGATAGTATAAACAGAGATAACTAAGGTGGCGCTTGTCCACCACGCCCCTGAGAATCGTGATTGGAGCACTCTCCGCACCGAATTGTAAGTATGAGACTTGCCGTTTTGCTTATCAATTGGTGTGTGCTTTTATGCATCAAATGAAGAGAGATGCGGTTTGTTGCCGCTTTTAGTTGCTACATTGTGACAAACTTAAGCCAGATTGGATGTAGGTAATTCCTAATATTGTGTCTTTTGGAACAAGAATATGCTGGACTATGCGAGTGAGAGTCTTTTATGCTTTTAACAGAATAGCTACGTGGTTCCTCTTGCCGTCTACCTTAATTAGGTGTATTGCGTGAGACTATAGCTGAAATACATTTAAATATCTGAATAATGTCTCCTTTTGATTACGATCTATTGTGGTCTAGATACCAGACTAATGCTTCGGATAGTTGCTGGATAAGGTGATTGTTTATCAGACATTTAGTATGTACTATGAGAACTTCTGACTTAACTCTAGATTTGGAAGGATGATAACATCTTATCTATAGATAGAAACCTATTAATGTAAGGGACAGATCACCGATCTATTCTAATTGAATTTTAGGTCTTATTTATTATGTGGTACGAATGACTAAAGAATTGGAAGAAGCAGATGCTAAAAAAAACGAACGTTCCTTTTAATTTCTAAAGGTGAGCCAGACCATCGATATACACAATGATCACCATATACAGAATGAGACCTAGCAAAATCTTTTATAAATCACGGTGTATATATATACTTTCTTGTTCATGGTTATGTGTGGTGTTGTAATAACACATGAAGCAACTAGTATCTTGATCTTGCACGTCTGATATGATTTGTTCACCAATAGAACCTCATAAAGATACAATTGTTGCTTAGAAGTAAAAGGACTTTTATAATATTTCTCATTGTTTGAGAATTGTCTTATTGAAGCGTTGTTTGGTTCGTTCTCCATTCATCAGGGTGTTTGGTGAAGGATTATTAATTGTATATAGAGTAGCTCAGACTCTCTTTGTTTACTTGTAGCCCTGACGAAATCAGAGATGTAAAACATTGTTTTCTGACGAAACACGTGTTGGCTCGACTTGATGGCTACATTTGAAGAGATAAATATTTGAATTTGGAATTGAATAATTTTGAAGAAAATAAACTAATGTGAATATTCAACGGAACTGGACAGGTATTTTCTCCACACGCTGATGTTCAGGATAATTATACTCATCTCAAAAAAACTCTACCGATAGCCATAGTGACCACAGCAGTAAGTACTAACTCCACTCCAGGGTTCATCCCATAAACCACTACCCTGAATCAGATTGACTACTGAAGGTATTGTTAAATCTGCTCACAAGTTCATCCCATAGACCACTGGTTCAAACTGAGCCCTGCAGATAAGGGTTAAGTCTGCTCAGGGACTCACTCAGAACACTTATACAGTGGTAAGGATAACTCAGCTACTGAGTTCACTCCAAATAAAACCTCTTCAAGTTGAGCTAAAGCAGCCAATATATTAAACCATCAACCACTATCCTGAATCGGACTGACCACTTCAGGTATGGGCGAACTCTACTCCTGGGATCTCAGAACACGCAATTAACAAGGTAACTCAGTCACTGCAAGGACACAGCATTCCATTAACTTGCAAGACAATAATGTATGACACTGAGAAACTAGTGATCAGTGCACAATGGGCAGCATATTAGCCCACTTCCCAGAATGACTCTGAACTACCAATGTACCACTTTAACGGATACAGTTCTCTGTCTCACTATACTTCAAACCGCTCGAGGTTCACTTTCAATTCCCTCCTTCTTCTAACCACATTCCCATTATTACAACTGAATTCCTACTACCCCCAACATCCTCAAAGCTCACCTTCTCAACCCTTCATCATCCTCATTGAGCCATTCCTCATAACCGCTAACCTAGACAGCTAGTGTCCCACTCATTCACTCCAACTACACTTACCGCTCACTCTTTCTCTCCTATATCACTTCAACTAATATCCACCTGTCTCAACTTGCAGCCTTTTTCCCAGTGCCTGCATCCACATTTAATTGTAACTCTCCCTTTCAGTCCTCACCTATCTAAAAATAATGCCCCACCTAACAAATAATCTCCATGAAAACTCCTCCTACAGCTCATAACATCTCCTACAGCTCATATACCCTCCACACTGACACTACCATTAACCCCTTACTTCCAAACAAAATAATGGGTCATCGTCACCGACAATCCTCTTCATTAATACTGGATCACGAACAAGAGCTGCTTATGTATTTTCAACTTGATCTCAGACTCATTACCAAACCTTCTATTCTCAACTGAAGTCTGACTCCGTGGTGATGCCTCATCAATTTTTTGTAACAAGACCATTCCTGCAGAGTCTGGAATCATATGTCGCAACCTTCACAAGAAGACAAAACATTGCCTTGCAGTTGTCTTCAAATAACGCAATAAAAACGTCCTATGTAGTGTAAACCACATTGACACGTAAGTCTATACACCACATGGGTGGAGTTACAATTACTGAATTGGTTCAGGAACCATTCTTTTCCTGATGTCAGCATCACACTAGTGCTCTTCTTAGTGAGTGGACAGACAGAACAGGTCCCACAAGGGTAGTGACCATTTGGAACCGTCTAGATCGTGGTGGTTCTTTCTACAGGTGCACAAGAGTGTACAAGTTTGTCCTTAAGATTGCACTCCTTTTTGAACGTGAATCTCAGTGGCGGCATTTGAAATTCGTTGTTCGATAGCAGGGACCAGTGCTTTCGGATAGATTGTCTTATTTTAGTCGCCATCGGGTCGTATGTCATTACCCGAATCCATCAGCCTTTCCAGTTGAGCTGGTAGAATCCTCAACAATATCATCGCCCTTAGGATGTTCCCTCAAGAATAACACCTCCTGGAACTCCTTTCACCTCCCTGATGTCAAGGAGCTTCTACACAGCATGGTGTCCCTTTAACCTTCCAACCACTTTAGTGATACTTTACCTGCCAAGCTTTTTAAAGAGCCTAATTCAGCCATTCTCCCTCTTTAGTCCAGGTTCATTCATGAATCCCTCTTACAGCAAAAGATACCAGACTGCCTCAAGGTGGGGCAAGTTACTCCCATCCCTAAGAAACCCAATGTGGACCGCTCGGATACCAACAACTTCAGACCTATCACCTGCATTATGACACTAGCTAAGCTGCTCGAAAAATGTGTCCACTCACAGCTATGCAAACACATTGAGAAATATCATCTCCTTGAGATGGGTCAGGCCACAGTACTGAAACAGCACTAACCCACATTGTAGATGACGCTTTGAGATCCCTGGACCAAAATGTCCCTTATCTCCTGATCCTGCTGCACCTGTCTTCAACCTTTCGATACCGTCTAACATGAGAACTTGATTGATGTTCATCAACATAGGATTGGTCTTTCTCGCCCGTCCTAAATTGGTTCGCCTCTTTCCTGCATAACCGCACACAAAGGATCAAAATCGACCAGTCCCTTGCTTCCAGTACCCCTGTCATGATAGGAGTGCCTCAATGTTCCGCTCTCTTGCCTACTCTCTTCAATCTCTTTATGGAACTACTTTCCGTCATTTTGAACCTTGCTAAGATTCAGTGCCACATGTATGCGGGTGACAGACAATTGTACCTGAAGATCTCCTCTCAAGAGGACAGAAAAACGCTAAATGCTCCACTTGCACACACTCAACAATGGTTAGCTCAGAACCATCTGCTGTTAAATACTCTCAAAACTGAATTCTTTTGATTCCCCCGCAGTCACTCGGCTCCTACCCTAGATTGGCTGAAACAATTCACTGCTCTGAACTGCACCCCTCATGTCACAGACTCTGCCAAATCTCTAGGCATCCGCTTGGATAAACACTTAAACATGCAAGCGCACTTCAGTGCAGGCAACAGGGGAGCCAACTTTCAACCTAATACCTTTAAGAAAATCAAACCTTTCCTCCCACCAGAAGACATCAAGCCGGCGGTTCAATCCTTGGATATCTGTAGGTTGTAATTTGGGCTGGTGACCCTTGCTGGACTTCCTAAAGCTAGCTTGGCCCCACTCCGAGCTACCCTGAATGTTCGGCTAAACTCATCACGGGCTCCAGAAAGCATGACCACATCTCCCCTGACCTTGTGCAACTAAATTGGCTATCTATTGAAGCCAGAATATGATTCAAGATAGCTTGCCTGACCCATAAAGCCATACATTATAACACTCCGATCTACTTGGCAAATAAGCTTGAACAATCAGGCTCTGGCCGGAACCTTAGAAGTACGTCCACCCTACTCTTGAAACCACCAAGATTCAAAAAGAAAAAGTCTTACAATCGCTTTTTCTCTGGTCTGGGTCCAAGAATCTGGAACTCCCTGCCTCCTGAGATTAGATCCAATGCCTCCACAATATCTTTTAAGAATCTTGTCAAACGGCTACTCTTGACTGAGCTTTAACAGCATCAACTGACTCTCATGCACTTGTTTGTTAATACTTTGATTCTTATTGTAATACTCAAATGCGCTTTATTGTATGCTGGTATGTTTAACTGTTTTCGTGCTTTAGGACACCCTAAGGATACCCCCACCTCTCAACTGTTTCTGTTTTTCCCACTCTGTTGTAACCTCATTTATTGTCCCTTTGAGTTTGTTACCCTAGTTTTTGCAACCTATGTACAGCACTCTGATACCCGTATGGGTCTTGTTCGCGCTTTACAAAACTTTTCAAATAAATGAATAAACCTTCAGAAATAAACAACATCCTACAATAACAGGAAACTTGTACATTAGCTGGAGCAACCATGGCATCATCTCTTTACAAACACACCTCCCAACCAAGAGGAAAGCATTAACAGAAAGGTCCCAGATCAATAGTAATTAGATAGAGGGGCCGTAACATAACCTCTCACAACATCACACATCAAGACCTTATTCAACAAACACATTACAAAAGTAGTAGGTTTCAACAAACATATCTTAGATGGCTTTCACAAATAAATTTCAGCTGTGACACAGACCAGCCAAACATGAAATCGCAACTTGGATCAATAAAAGAACTGGAACTAAAATCAGAACTTGGTGCATTACAACAAAGTCAAATGACAATTCTGATGAACAGGTTACTAACATTCTAAAACTCTCTGACCTGGTCAGAGCCAGTCGCTCCCCCCGCCGCGTGGCTCACCCAGAGTGTGCCCGGTATCCGCTTGTCGCCTCCGCTGCCGCTGCCATGTTTGTATCTGCCCCTGTTATTGTTCATTGCTCATTTACATTGTCAACTGTTGTCCCAGTATTGTGCCTGTAACTGTGCCCCTGTTCTCGCTCCCAGTGTTGCGCCGTATTGTTTCTGCCCCCTGCCCCCTGACCTCAGTATTGTTTTGTGATCCTGTATTTGTTTTATGATCGTTTGCATCGTTGTGCCCCTGATCGTGCCTGTGCCCCCACCGCCATTTCCTGCCGCTGACCCACCCCGCTCCCTGCCACTGCTCCCCCGCGGCCCCACCCCCGTTCCCTCCAGCATCACCGCTCCCCTCCCCACTCGCCACCCCGCTCCCGCCTCCCAGCTGCTTCTCCCTCCCACTGAACACAAAAGGTGGTGTCCGCGAGGCGGGGAGCTGTGACCTGACCTGACCTGGTCAGAGCCGGTCTCTCCTCCCGCCCCGTGGCCCACCTTGAGTGTGCCCGGTATCCGCTTGTCGCCGCCGCTGCCAAGTTTGTATCTGCCCCTGTAATTGTTCATTGCTCATTTACATCGTCAACTGTTGTCCCAGTATTGTGCCTGTAACTGTGCCCCTGTTCTCGCTCCCAGTGTTGCACCGTATTGTTTCTGCCCCCTGACCTCAGTATTGTTTTGTGATCCTGTATTTGTTTTGTGATCATTTGCATCGTTGTGCCCCTGATCGGGCCTGTGCCCCCACCGCCGTTTCCTGCCGCTGACCCGCCCCGCTCCCTGCCGCTGCTCCCCCGCGGCCCCACCCCCGTTCCCTTCAGCATCACCGCTCCCCTCCCCACTCGCCACCCCGCTCCCGCCTCCCAGCTGCTCCTCCCTCGCTCCGCCCCCCCACTCTCCATTTATGGCAGAGTCCGCGCGAGTGTGCAGCGTTCACGCGCAGCGGGTGCGCCAAAGGCAAGCCCGTCTACGCCGGTCCGCGCCCAGCGCCAGACCCCCTGGCCCTTGCAGACGCCATCCCACCCGCCGGACGTACGACGCCGCCACCCTCAGCGCACTCAACACCGGCCGACTCCCCGGCTGCCACCGAGCCACCCCAGGACGCACTCACGGACCCTTCACCTGCCAATCCTGCAAGTTCTCCTGCATCCGGACCTGCACTGCACCCGCACCCGCACCAACCACCTGAAGTGCATCCTGCTCAACACCCGCTCCGTCCACAGACACGCCGTGGAACTATGGAACCTGCTCGACACCACATCTCCGGACGTCGCCTTCCTCACGGAAACCTGGATGAACGCCTCCTCAGTGCCCAACATCGCCATAGCCATCCCGGACGGATACAAGATCACCCGAAGGGACCGCGTCAACCAGACAGGAGGAGGCATCACCATCGTCCACAAGAACACCATCCGCATCACGACCAACTCCGACGACACCCTCACCGCCGCCGAACACCTCCACTACCAGATACACACCGACCCCAAGACCACCCTCAGAGGCACCCTCATCTACAGACCCCCAGGAACCGCACACAATTCAGCGAAGACATCGCAGACTTCATCAGCCCACATGCCCTCCCCTCCGCTGACTACATTCTACTAGGGGACCTCGACTTCCACCTGGAGAACAACAACTACAACAACACCACCACCCTGCTGGACAACCTCGCCAACCTCGGACTCAAGCAACTGGTGAACACCCCCACCAACTACGCCAGACACACGCTCAACCCAATCTTATCCTCCAGCAAATACATCTCCTTCAGCCACTCCCCCGGACTCCACTGGACAGACCAAAGCTGCGTCCACTTCAGCTTCAGAAAGACCACGACGCACCACCTCCCGCAACAGGCTCCCCGCAGGAGATGGAACAAGATCACCACCGACCAGCTCACCACATCACTGAACCAGAACCCTCCCGCCAGATCAACGGACCCCAACCAAGCAGCCAACAACCTCACACAGTGGATCACCAACTGCGCTGACGACCTCGCACCCCTGAAAAACCATCCCAGCAGGCCCGGTAGCAAGAAAGCCTCCTGGTTCAACGACGACCTCATGAACTCCAAGAAGAACTGCCGTACCCTCGAGAAAGCCTGGCGAAAAATCCCGACCACAAACAACATGACCGCCCTCAAGCACGCCACCTGCAAACACCACCAGCTGATCCACACCACCAAGAAGTCAGCGTTCAAGGACCGACTTGACAACAACGCACACAACCATACGGAACTCTTCAGCCTTGTCAAAGAGCTCTCCAACCCCAGCGCCGGAAAAAACGACATCACTCCCTCACAAGACCTCTGCGACTCACTCGCCTCGTTCTTCCACAGCAAGATCGCCAATATACACAACAGCTTCGGCGCACCAACCACGCAGCCAACCACAGAACCAACGCCCCCCACCATCACCCTCCGCGACTGGACCCCGGTCAGCACCGAAGACACCGTCCGCACGATGAACACCATCCACTCCGGATCACCAACCGACACATGCCCCCACCACGTCTTCAACAAGGCCGACTCCGTCATCACTCCCCATCTCCGGGACATCATCAACTGCTCCTTCAATACCGCCACCTTCCCGGAAAGGTGGAAGCATGCCAAACTCAGGGCCCTCTTGAAGAAACCTTCAGCAGACCCCACCGACCTCAAGAACTACCGCCCCATCTCGCTCCTCCCGTTCCCCGCCAAAGTCATCGAGAAGACCGTCAACAGACAGCTTGCCGCCTTCCTCGAGACGAACGGATCCCTCGACCACTCACAGTCCGGCTTCTGAGCCAACCACAGCACCGAGATCGCCCTCATCGCAGCCACTGATGACATCCGAACCCTGCTCGACAACGGGGCAACAGCGGCCCTCATCCTCCTGGACCTCTCCGCAGCATTCAACACTGTCTGCCACCGCACCCTAGTACAACGCCTCAGCAACGTAGGTATCCAAGAGAAGGCATTAGAGTGGATCATCTCGTTCCTCGCCGGAAGAACCCAGAAAGTCCACCTACACCCGTTCAGATCCGAGGCCACCGAAGTCATCTGCGGCGTACCACAAGGATCATCACTCAGCCCCACCCTCTTCAACGTCTACATGAGCCCCCTCGCATCCATCGCACGCCAACACAACCTCAACATCATCTCCTACGCCGACGACACCCAGCTGATCCTCTCCCTCACCAAGGACCCTGCCACCGCCAGAACCAACCTACACGAAGGGATGAAAGAAGTAGCCGAGTGGTTGAAGAACAGCCGCCTGAAACTGAACTCAGATAAGACGGAAGTCCTCATCCTTGGATCATCACCCTCGGCATGGGACGACTCCTGGTGGCCCACGGACCTAGGCAGCGCACCCAAACCAACGGACCATGCACGCAACCTGGGCTTCATCCTGGACTCCTCCCTCTCGATGACCAGACAAGTCAACGCCGTCTCATCATCGTGTTTCAACATCCTTCGCATGCTCCGAAAGATCTTCCGATGGATCTCCAGCGAAACCAGGAAGACGGTCACCCAAGCACTCGTCACCAGACGACTGGACTAGGGAAACACCCTCTACACCGGAACCACAGCCAAACTACAGAAAAGACTCCAACGCATCCAGAACGCCTCCGCATGACTCATCCTGGACATCCCCCGACATAGCCAAATCTCCGGACACCTGAGAGACCTGCACTGGCTCCCCGTCAGCAAGAGAATCACGTTCCGTCTCCTCACCCACGCACACAAGGCGCTCCACGACCTTGGCCCCAGGTATCTCAACAACCCCCTGACCGTCTACACTCCCACCCGCCAACTACGATCGACCAGCCACGCCCTCGCCGCGGTTCCACGCATTCGAAGAGCCACCATGGGAGGAAGATCCTTCTCCTACCTGGCAGCCAAGACTTGGAACTCCCTCCCCATCCACCTCCGTCGTACCCAAGACCACCTCGCCTTCAGGAGACAACTCAAGACCTGGCTGTTCGAGCAGTAGCGGACCCCCCTCCCCCCAAGCGCCTTGAGACCCTCCGGGTGAGTAGCGCGCTATACAAATTCCTTGATTGATTGATTTCTGGGGGATACTGTATTTAACCTCAGACTCCCCACCTTTAGAATATCCCCCAGGTGCCATTTTTCAACAATGCTCCTGCATGGTAGTAATAGGCATTGTATGGCTCCAATCTGATGTTATACAGTCCTAGAAGTCTGTATGGGTCCAGTAGTTTGTCAAATAAGGACAAATGGCATTTAGGGCTAGGGCCTGCTGGAAGTAACTGAACTGGAGCCAGAAGTGCACTAATGATTTACAGCATGGCTTCGTTGAAGGCCTCAATTTCTGCAGGGTTGACAATACCCAGAGAAGTTGGTGCAACAGGGCTAGCTGAGGTATTTCCGTGGGCAGTAGGTAACCTCAAGGGAATGTAATTTACATCTTGTTGCCTGTGTGTAGGAAACTGGAGTATTATATGGTGTGGGGGTTAGACCTCACCATGTAATGCTATCTCAATACCCAAAAGATGGTCCTTGTATTCACACTAATAAAACCATAGATCAGTCCTGGTAGTGTGGCAAAAAGCAGTCAGGCTTTACTAGAGGAGCATGTTTTAAGCATTTCAGAGTACAATATGGAGGATAAGTAATTGATACGGCTAAAAAGAAATACAACACTAATTTATAATAATAAAGTGTATTTTTATCTTAATGTAGACACCCAAATGAACCAGATTGCATACATACAACCGGAGTCATAGATTGTGTAAGTAATAGAAAATCAATAGAAAATACTACAGCGAGAATGTAACTTTGTGGTCGATGGGAAAAACCACTAGTGACAAATGGTCACTTGCAGGTCGAGTTGTGTTGTACCCTTGCAGGGTAAGGGTGTTGCGGATCCCAGGACCAAGCTGCGGCAGTCAGTTAAATTCTACCTGGCCTGTATAGTCTGGGTGCAAAGTTGTCCTGGCTGTCCTTGATGCTGAACGGGCACCGCAAAAGAGCTGCTTATATCACTGAGATGGTGCTGCAGGGTAAAAAGATGCAAAACGTCAACAACGGTGTGGTTGCTGAAGTTGCCCAAAGATCGAATGGAACTCCCTCTCAATGTAGCATCGATTAAAGGGGTCATTTGATGGACTGGTGACTAACAAACCTTGGCAGGAGTAAGAAAACAAGTTACTTACCTGTAACTTTAGTTCCCCAGTATTGGTAACTTTCATAGATTCCCATGCTTTGTATCATTCCCCGTCGTCGGAATGGGAGTCTCGGTAACAAAAATACCATAGCTGTAGGTACAAAAGACAATGGAAAAAGGCCTAGGCCTCATTACCTTTTGTAGCATATCACCCTCTTTGTGCAAAAGAGACCAAACTTTTGGCCTCAGCCAATCAGAAGTGCCTCACCACTTAGAACCTTCCTGAAGGAACCTCAGAGCCTCAGATTTTCGTAGCCGTTGTGTACTGAGACACCATCTGTGCTGTAGGCTGAGCTTTCCCCGGGGAGGTGGGTGGGCGCATGGGAATCTATGAAAGTTACCAATACTGGGGAACTAAAGTTACAGGTAAGTAACTTGTTTTCTTACCCCAGTATTGGAACTTTCATAGATTCCCATGCTTTGTATCAGAGTAGTAAGCAGTAGCAAGATAATCACATTTTGCATTGTAAATAATAGCAGTAGAAAACATGACATTAGATACAAAATGTGAAAAAATGGAAGGTGGGCAGATAGGAAAGCTCACCATTAGTGGAATAGGTTCCTCAGGACAGCCTGTCCAACTGCTGCATCCTCCTGCTGCAGAGATTCCAAGCAGTAGTGCTTGGTAAAAGTGTGGACGCTGCTCCAGGTTGCAGCCCTGCAGATGTCCTTAATTTGCACCCCTGCGAAGAGTGCTGTGGAGGAAGCCACAGATCTTGTGGAATGCGCTCGTATCTTTCCAGTCAGAGGCTTACCAGAAGCCCTGTGACAATGTAATATAGCACTTGTGATCCACCTTGAAACACCCTGTTTGGAGAGTGGAAGGCCCTTACTCGGTCCCCCGAAGGCCACAAACAGTTGAGTAGATTTTCGAAAATCCTTAGTACGCTGTAAGTAAAACTTCAAGCATCGCTGTACATCCAATGAATGCAAGGCTTTTTCCGCCGGTGTGGAAGGCTGAGGAAAAAATGTTTTCAGAATGACCGGTTCATTCAAATGGAAATCCGAGGGGACCTTTGGCATGAACCTAGGGTTAGTCCTCATGATGACAGTGTTCCTCTTGAATTGAAGGAAAGGTTCCTGAATGGTCAAGGCCTGTAACTCCCCTACACGCCGAGCCGACGTGAGAGCGAGGAGAAGAGGCAATTTCCACGAAAGGTATTTGATGTCAGAACGATGGACTGGTTCGAATGGGCCCTTCATGAGTTGAGAAAGGACCAGATTCAAATGCCATGTTGGTGGAGGCGGTCTCACCGGTGGATAGACCCTGAACAGACCTTTAAGAAACTGTTTGATTATCCTTGAAGACCATAATGAAGGTCCAGATTCTGTCCTCCTGAATCGTGACAAAGCAGCCAAATGGACTTTAATTGATGAGTGGGCCAGACCAGACTTGGCCAAGGACAGTAGGTATGGGAGGACCTGATGAGGTTTGGAAGTGAATGGATCAATGTGTTGCTGTCGACACCAACAACAGAATCTTTTCCACTTTGTTAGTGGAAGGGGCCCTTGCTTGGGACAAAACCTCCCTAACCTCCTTAGACAATGGCAGGTTCATAAATTCTCGCTGCTCAGGAGCCATGCAGTCAGGTGTAACGACTGAGGGTCTGGATGTAGAATCTGTCCTTCGGACATCGTGAGAAGGTCCGGCAGAATTTGGAGAGGTAAAGGAGGAGCGATCGACAGCAGATGGAGCTCCGTGAACCAGAACTGCCTCGGCCAAGCCGGGGCTATCAGGATCATCCTGCACGGTTCCATCTTGAATTTCTTGATTAATCGTGGTATTAGAGGAATGGGAGGAAAAGCGTAGACAAATGTCTTCGACCAGGGTATCAAAAGGGCATTTCCCAGAGAATTTGGATGGGGAAGCCTGCTTGCGTAAGACCGGCATTTGTTGTTGGTCGGGGTGGCAAACAGGTCGATGTCCGGTTTTCCCCACCGGCTGAAGACTTGTTCCAAAATGTCTTGGTTCAACTCCCATTCGTGGCTGACCGAGGATGACCTGCTCAGTTTGTCGGCATTTTCGTTGAGGACGCCCGGCAAGTGTTCCGCCATCAGAGACATGTTGTGTCGGATAGCCCATTCCCAAATCTGCTGGGCTTCTTGTGACAATGGGCGCGATCTGGTCCCTCCTTCCTTGTTCACATAGTGCATGGCCGTGGTGTTGTCCGTCCTGATAAGCACTTGTGAACCCTCCAGGAGAGGAAGAAACGATTGCAGAGCCAGACGTATCGCCATGAGTTCTAACAGGTTGATGTGGAGGCATTTCTCCTGGGGTTACCAATGACCACTGACATGAAGGTCCAGCAGTACTGCTCCCCAGCCTTCCAACGAGGCGTCCGTCGTTATCACTTGTGGAGACGGGTCGCTTGCGAAGGATAGGCCTTGGGACAAGTTGTCTAGGTCTGTCCACCAAAGGGCCGCATTCTTCATTTCCGGAGTGATAGCCACCTTGTCGTCGAAGGAACCGTGGACTTGCCGCCATTGATTGTCCAGTTGTTCCTGCAAGGGACGCATCCTCAGTCTGCAATGGGGAATCAGTGGAATGCACGACGATATTACTCCCAGCAGAGACTTGTAGCGGCGAACTGAAAGAGACTTTTTTGTTTGTAAGTCTTGGGCCATCGTCTGTAACTTGTGCCTCCTTTCCAGAGTAGGAAAAGCTCGTGAAAGCTTTGAGTCCAAGATGGCTCCCAGAAACCGGGCTCTTCTGGACGGGATCTGGCAAGATTTCTCGTCGTTTAGAGTGAGACCCAGGTTTCGGAATAAATTGGTACACGCTTGAACCGCCTGTAGCGCTGCCTCTCTGGACGGAGCCTTCAGCAGCCAGTCGTCCAGATAGGGGAAGACTTGAAACTTGTGCCTCCGCAGGAAAGCCGCTACTGGAGCCAGCACTTTCATGAATATCCTTGGGGCTGAACGGAGTCCAAAGGGTAAAACCCTGAATTGGTAATGGCTCTTGGCTACTGTGAATCGCAGAAAACTTCTGTGTGCTGGGTGAATCGGAACATGAAAATAGGCATCTTCGAGATCGAGTGTGGCCATGTAATCTCCCGGGTTGATTAGTTTCAAGATGTCCTGGAGGGACACCATCCTGAAGGACAGAGAGATGAGATAGGTGTTTAGCCCCCTGAGGTCTAAAATAGGACGCCACTTGTCGAGCGTTTTCTTCACCAGGAAGAACCTGGAATAAAATCCCTGGTTTCTTTGGTTCGATGGAACTGGCTCTATCGCCCCTTTTCGGAGCATTTGTTGAACCTCGAGCCGAAGGAGACGCTGGTGTTTTGAAGGAGTGGCTGCCGGGGGCTTGGGTGGCGGAACTTGAGTGAACTCTAAGGTATGCCCTTTCCGAATGATGTTGAGCACCCAACGGTCCGATGTTATTAGGGACCAGTTGTGAAGGTATTTGTTGACCCTGCCTCCAACTGATGACTTCCTGGAGGAGGGTCCAGTAGGAAGAGCCAGGAGGCCGCTATTGGCGCTTGGACGAATCTCGTCCTCGCGCACCCTGCTTTCCTTTACTGTAAGGCCTGGAGTAGTTGGTAGACTGGCCTTGCCGCTGTTGGTAAGATTGGCGGTGCTGTTGGGAACCGGATCCTGTGTTGGAATACCGTTGTTGTTGGAAGGATCCTCTATACGTAGCACCCCTGCCTCTGGCTCCCTTGAAGGGGGACTTCCTGTACTGAAGTGTTCCTAAAGACCTAGCGGTCTCTGTGTCTTTTTTAATATCTTGCAGGGTGTCGTCAATAAGTTTGCCGAATAGAGCCTCTCCATCAAAGGGGAGATCCAACACTTTATTCTGGACCTCTGGTCGGAACCAAGTAGCTTTAAGCCACCCTTGGCGATGGAGCACTGCCGCTCCAGCTAGTGAACGAAATGCCGTAGTCGCAATGTCCATTGCACAATCGATTATTTCCATCGACGTCGCTTCTCCCTCTTTCAGAACTTTCTTTGCCTCCGACATAGATTCAGGAGGTAGCTGGTCAAGGTACGGGCAGACATCGCACCAGAGTTGACGGTCGTACCTACCCAGGATGGCTAAGGCATTAGCTGCTCGCACCAGCAAACTTGCCATCGCTGAGAATCTTTTCCCCACATTATCTAACCTCCGTCCTTCCTTGTCCGGAGGAGTTGTCAGCGGTGCTGAAGGGTTGCGCGATTTCCTCTGCGCTGCCTGCGAGATCACAGAGTCTGGTTTCGGATGACCTGTCAAGGCCGCTGGGGCATCATCGGTCGCTTTGTACTTCTTTTCCAGACGCGGTAGCACCGGCACCACCGTCGCCGGGTGTGTCATGGTCTTTATGCCCTCTTTCCATAAATGATCCACAATTGGAATAGATCTGGCACTTTTCTGGAAAGGTTCTTTAAAGTCATATAAGAAGCAATCCGTTGTGACTTTAGGCATTGCTAACTTAAATCTCGCCGCCGCCCTCTCCATTAGCTGATGGAAACCTCCAATATCCGCTGGCGGGGAGTCCGCCGGGTCCGGATTCGGTGATGCGGGATTGTCAATAATGTACTCATCATATTCCGTGTCGGGAATAGAGACGTGATCCGACTGCTGATCCTCATCCGAGGATTCATCAACATCATGTGATCTTGGTACCCCAGAGGAATCCTGAGGGACGGCTGTTTGAGGCTGTGGAGAGGTTGGAGCCGAGAGCGTAGGTGGCACCAATGACGCCTGAGTCGTGGAAGGTGTAGCAGGTGTTGATGTATTTGGCAAAGGTCTACTGGCCTTAGACTTATAGTCCTGTAGCATCCTATGTAGATCCTGTAGGAAAGATGTTGGCACTGAAACCATTCCCTGGTCAGAGTGCTGCTGTTGATGTTGACTATGATCATGTTCCTCGTGGGTGTATTCGCCCTCTGAGTCAGTGTCCTGGCATTTGACAAATAGTTGCGAAGGACTATTGGCATAGCTATATGCATCTTGGTCATCTTCCTCTGACTGTCCCTCCTGCAAGAGCATTGTTGGTAGCAGAGGGGACACTGCCCTTGGAGAGGTCATCTCCGGTGTGATCCGCGTCACAGAAATGGTGATACGTTTTTCTGTGGCCAAGATCGTGGGTTCCGTCGTCGACGGTTGTACAGACGCCGTCGAGATAGGCGTTGTGGACGTCGTCGTCGACGAAACTGTGGACACACCAGCCGTCGTCATAGTCACCGTAGTCGTCGTCGACGCCCTCGTCGACGAAACCGTAGTTGACGACACCGTCGTCATTGCCGTCGACGGGACTCTCGTCGTCGACACCGTCGTCATCGCCGTCGACGGGACTCTCGTCGTCGACACCGTTGTCATCGTCGTCGACGGGGCTTTCGTCGTCGACGGGGCCTTCGTCGTCGACGGGGCCTTCGTCGTCGACTGGACCTTGGGCGTCGACGGGGCTCTCGTCGTCGACAGCTCCTTCGTCGACACCTGTGAAGATGGTACCTTCGTCGTCGGCGCCTTCTCCGCCGTCGACGGTCTCGTCGTCGACGAACCTCCAGTCGACGGAGCCTTAGATGATTTAGTCGACGGGACTCCCGCTGTCGTCGTCTTTGTCGTCGAGGACCTAGAAGTCCTCTCAGAAGACTGGCCTGAAGGCGTTTTGAAGGCTGTGGAAGTCTTCGCACCTGTAGACTGCGTAGAAGGTCCATCCCTCTCCTTTACACTTCCGTGAGGAGATTTGCTGGGACCTGGGCTCTCAGACTCACTGGGGGTCTTTTTTGAGGCCTTAGAAGATCGACTTACAGAAGAAGAAGGGGAACCCCTACCCCTTTTCACTGACCTTCTAGTAGAAGCCATCGATCCAGCATCTTCACTGTCACTGGAGACAGTATCCTTCCTCGATTTAAGCCTTTGCAGCCATGTCAGGAGCCTACCCTCATGGTCCCGGAGGGTTTTGGCAGAAAAAGAGCGACAGATTGCACATGTAGCCACCTGGTGGTCAGGATAGAGGCAATAGATGCAGTCCTTATGCTTATCCTCCACAAAAAGCCTTTTCTTGCCACAGGAGGAACAAGGCTTGAAAAGCGCTTTTTTCTTCTCAATTTCCGACATTCTGTCAGGCAGCAACAATCCTGAGAAGAATCTGAAAGATCCTGAAGAAAAATACTGTAGAAAAACCTGAAGAAATCCTGTAGAAGAGTAGAAGTTGAGCAGAGCTCAAAGGAGACTCCCTAGCACAACGTGCGGTAGAAAATCTGAGGCTCTGAGGTTCCTTCAGGAAGGTTCTAAGTGGTGAGGCACTTCTGATTGGCTGAGGCCAAAAGTTTGGTCTCTTTTGCACAAAGAGGGTGATATGCTACAAAAGGTAATGAGGCCTAGGCCTTTTTCCATTGTCTTTTGTACCTACAGCTATGGTATTTTTGTTACCGAGACTCCCATTCCGACGACGGGGAATGATACAAAGCATGGGAATCTATGAAAGTTCCAATACTGGGGTAAGCAGTGCTGATAGTAACTTCGACGTCCGGTGGACCAGGAGAACGCAGTAGTTGCCTATAACATATTGGAAGGCAAAACTACAGTTCCCACAATACACTAGACCTTCTGAATTTGGGCGATCCCACGGAGGGCCCAATTGTCAGCGATTGTTCAGATCCACAGTAAGTTTTACCTGTAGTTTTAAGGGGACTAGTGCCACTACTCCAGGGGATTCAGAGGGCACTTCAGGCTTCCATAGGGATCTCTCTGCCAGGAAGTGCTAAGTTTTAGCCAATGATGAGGCTCGATCTCGCAGTTCCAAATCTGAAACTAAAGGGACAAAGGATCCTCTTTTGCTTTGGTGCTGTGGGCAAAGTCTGGTGTTGCCGTCACAGATTTTCTCTTGGTCCTTCCTTGATGAAAGTTGTTCAGAACTGAGGTTCTGGTGTGGGGGTAGCGCCTTAAATCCTAAATTTAGGGGAATTAGGGATGTGGGAGCTAGAAGTCAATGTGCAGCTAATTCATGCAGCTAATCCGTCCTTGAGGTGACCACATCAGGGGTGTGAGTTACCTTTTCTACCTAGAACCCTTTACTCTGCCACTCCTAAAGATGGCAGAAATCACATGTTAGTGTACAGATCAGGCTGCTCACCATGGAGGTGTGGCTAGCCTTCTGGGGGTGTACACCTCCTTGCATTGCTAATTTCCCGTCTACCCAGGTGCACCTGTGCCTGGGGTAGCCGGAGGGCTATTTTCTCCACTGGGGGGTCAGCCTTTATGCAAATCGGAGGCGTGTAGCTGATGTAGCTCACCTCCTTGATGTGTTACTTCACTAGCCTGCTTGGGAGGAGTGACCTCCTTCATGCCCAAGCCTTTGTTTCTGACTCCTGGGAGTGATCACACTGCCTGGTAGGAGGTCAGAATCATGTCTTGGCGGCAGCAGGCATGGCATGGGAAACGTGGGCTGACCAGCCAAGCACAAAGATGCTGGGGCAGCTAGGTGGGCAAAATCTAAGGTAGCTACCTGGATGCACGCTACATTACCCAGGGCACGAGATTCATGTTAGAGGTGAACAGAACCCGCATCACCTTTACCCTGCAAGGGTACAATGCAACTCAACCTCCAAGAAACAGATTGTCACTAGTGGTGTTTTCACATTGACCACAATGTTAAATTTTCATTGTATTATTTTTCATTGCCATTTTTCTATTACTTCTAAAATCTATAACTCCGGTTGTATGTATGCAAATCTGTTCGTTTTGCTATTCAAATTAAGATAAAAACACACTTTATTTTTATAAATTGGTGTTGGATTTCTCTCTCATCATGTCAATTGCATATCGGCCAAGTTGGTACTTTGAAATGCTTAACATATGTTCCTCTAGTAAAGCACGACTGCTTTTTGTCACACTACCAGGACTGAGCTAAGGATTTATTAGTGTGAATCCAAGGACCAGCTTTGTGATATTGAGATAGATTTACATGGTGATGTCTAGCCCCCATACCACATAATACTCCACTTTGATACACTGGTGTTACAGTGGTGAGGATACTCAACCTGTGGTTTGTCATAAGTGATTTTGCATGAGAAATCCACTTCATTGATATTTAGCATAAAAAATATTTTTTCAGAATTTTTTCAATTGGATTTTTAGGTCCCTGTGTAGATACCCAATCCAATACTACATTTTAAAGGCTTGTGTGAGAAAAGTCTAAAGAAAAAGATTTTTTTTTAAGAAGGACTCTGCTACGTAAAAAGTTAGTCACAGTGGGAACTGGTCAGAATCTCGACCCGGCAGTCACCCCAGCCTTGAGGATCATGGGTCTAAGAGTGTTGAGCAAAGCAAGGGGCATTAGCTACAAAGTGATAACTAAAAAGGATGAACTGATGAAGCTCCTTGGCTCCTATGGGAGAGAAAGAATAGAGAGGGAAAGTAATTCATCATGACAAGAAAAACCTGAAGACGTTGAGGTTGAGGCCCTTCTCCAGACCCCCTTCACCAGTTGAAAGTGACATGAGTCACTCTAGTAGACCACCCAATGGTAAGGTGGTAGGAACCCCTGAGGATACCATTGACCTACTTTTCTTGGAGGAGAAAAAGCTTGATCTTGAGGACAGAAGATTAGATCTTGAGGAAAGAAAGGTTAAGTTGGGCCTTAAATGAAACGATGGTGGCAGCAACAGTGGTGCCAGGGAGAAGGAGGCATTCTTCGACCCTAAGATCCCCAAAGGGATTGGTCCCTAAGTTTTGAGATGGTGATGATATGGACAAATGGTTTGCAGCCTTTGAGAGAGCCTACAACATGAGGGAAATAGCACATCCTTACTTGGGCTCTCTACTTTGGGAGTTATTCTCAGTCAAGGGCAGATTTTACATGATTTGATATAAGGATTTGAAATCACTACTTAAAAATGCAGATTGAAGTTTAGGGACTCTTTAGTCAAAGCACTAGAAGGCTTGATAAAAGGCAATGAGGTGGACACTTATGATTGGCTGTATATTAAAATTATGAAGGAGCACATTTTAACTAATTGTACCTTACAGAAATTGCATAAGCATTCTTCGATTTCTAAGTTTTCTTCTCCTAGAGAGCTGGGGAGAATAGCTTACACATGGGTCGAAACTAGGGTTTCCAGAAAGACGCATGGTAGGAGTGACCAGAAAATGGGTTCACAGACCTTCCAGCAGGGGAAGGAGTTGAGCAACAAACAAGACAAAAAGAAGGAGTTCTCTAAATGCCATACAAATACTTCCCAGGAGGGTGGGGCTAGAGCCTTCTCCAAGTCCAAAGGCAAAGGGTACCAAGGTAAGAACTGGGATCCAGTAAAGGCTTCTAGGTTTTGCGATGACTGTCGTCAGGCAGGTTTTAAGTAAATACATGCATCATGCTCCACAAGGTCCCCCAGTGGTGAACAATCCAAGGGATTGGCTGGCATAGGAGTAGGGGTAGCGGTTTACTCTGGAGAGGACAGAAGATAAACAGAGGCTATGTTAGTTTCCCTGGGTGGGGTGGATATTGAAGCCCTGGCTGTTTTACCTCCAAGATTGTGGAAGTATAGACAATGGCCAAAGACCAATGGGACTGAGGTAGAGGCTCTAAGGGGTACATATGCTAATGTCTCTATGGTGGCAGTTAGACTAGTTTCCCATGACCTAACGTTGCCTGGTTTAAGTCACTAGGTTATCAATGCTGACAATGAGACTAAGCTCCATCAAATGGCCTTAGAAAAAAAACCTGGAATGGGCAGAGGTTACTGGCCCAAAGAAGGTGGTTGTGTCCCCCGACATCCCAGTGGAGAATCTATTGGGAAATTATCTTTAGACTTCTGCATGGGCAGACGTGGAGAGGAAGGCTCGAGCAGAAATGCTTGGTCTCCCTGAGTAGGTGTGTGTTACTACCAGAGCACACGTCAGGGAAGTCATGGGTACTTTGGTCCTGAAACAGTGGACCAAATGACCCAAAGAAAGAGAGGGGGCAATTAGTCTGCTATGGCAGCTTCTAACAGGTCACAGGACCGGGGGTGGAGGTGGGAGTGATCCTGAGAGAGATGCCCTGGAGCCTGAGGAGTCTGGCTTGACCTGGCAGAACTCTAAATGCAGGAGGCCTCCAGAGAGAACCTATGCCATGGGCACAAGCAGTGCAGCACTCTTGAAGGCTTTAGGCAGCAAGCTGCATGCAAGAAGAGGGTGATGTCAGTGGTACCCACAGGGCCTACTGGTAGGATGGGCTTATGTACACTGAGGCTAGGGATCTCAAACTAGAGGCAGCCAGGAAAGTGGTGGTCCCCGAGATGTACAGAGAGTTCATCCTTACTTTAGCCCATTACGTCTCCCTAGCTGGACAATCAGGACAAACCAAATCCTGTGACAGGTTGGTTGCCTATTTTTATTGACACCAGATGTCTGAAAAAGTGAAGGAGTGTTGTTGATCATATGTGACTGTTGAGCCTGTGGTGAGATAGGCTCACAACCAAAGGCTACCTTAATTGCACTACCATTGGTTTGGACTCCCTTTGAGTGGGTGGGGATTGACACTGTTGGCCCCCTTGACCCTCAAACTGCATCTGGGAACAGATTTATCTTAGTGGGCCATGCCACTAGACACCCATAGGCAATCCCCTCAGTACTCTAACTGCTGGTGCAGTAGAAAAAGCTCTCCGGGCATCTTCAACAGGGTTGGTTTCCTAAAGATGTCTGCATACCTAAAACTTATATGGGATGAATGTGGTGTGATCTACAAGTTCACGACTCCGTATCACCCACAGACCAATTGTTAAACTCAAAGGTTCAACATAACCATGACGGGCATGATAATGGGCCTCTCAGAAAAACTCAGAAGGAGATGGGTGTCCTGTTACCTTGCCTACTGTTTTCCTAGAGTGAGGTGCCACAAAAGTTGTTGGTTTCAGCCCTTCAGCACTTTTGTTTGCCCATCCTGTAAGGGGCCCACCGAGTCTGGTAAGCTAATGATGGGAGAGAACTTCCAAAGAGCCAAATAGGACCCCTGGTACCACATAAAGTGTTTGCCAATTTGGTATTATCGAGTCAAACAGTTTTGGGAGAGAGTACAGGCACTAGGACAGGGCAGCAGAGTCCAGAGCACTAACAGAGTCATAACTATCAGCATTTGAAGCAAAAAGTGGGGAATGACCAAGAAAAAGGGCACTTACACCTTCTCTTTAGGGTCAGAGTGGAGAGATGGGGTTAAGTCCCACTTTGCTCTTTTGTGCTTGCATTTGAAATTTGGCTTTAACAATTAATTTGCAATGAAGCAAGACCGAGGAATGAATAATTAATTAATAATTATTTGCCAGTCTGGCTCCAGCATGGACTTCATGGAGTTTTTGAGGCATTATGCTACAATCATATAACTATGCAAGGCAAAGACCCTGCAAGATAAATTCTACAGATTACTCCACTCAAGAATAGCACTTCATTGCGTCTTAGCACTCCCTCGAATAAGAGGCAAAAGATTGGAGGAGCAGCATTCTCAGTGCAGTCGCATAAATATGGAACTCCATGCCAACTAAGCGTTTTTTGACTTAAGTGCACTGGGGCCTGCTAATCGCACCAAAGTGACAGTGCTCCGACCCTCAAAGGTCTAATATTTTCTTGACTTATACCCAATCGGTATAACTTCTCTTACTTATAAGTCCGTAGTGTATGGTACCAGGGGTACGCAGGGCCTGTAAATTAAAGTGTCCAACCGAGGCTGCATAACCTATAGTAACATCCTGGATATGACAACGAGAAAATATGTCTCCCAGCCTACCACTACAGACTGGTAGAGCAGTTCTAAACCGTTAACTCAACTTTGCCCTTTAAACTAATAAAAAAGCCCAAACCACCCTTTTTTAGTCTTGCCTACACAGTGCGCATGCGCTGCATAGGAAAAAGACCTTTAGTAATCGGTTCACTTTTGCAGGCAAAAACGTGCACGCGCAGCATTTCTTTGAATGGCAACAAGTGCACATTTGAGATTCCCTTGCAGGTGCGAGCTTGGGCGACATTTGTTTGTAATTAGCTTGCAAACATATGGTGCTCCTGCTCGCTCGCGCAAGGGAAACAGGCGCAGGTCCCCTCCTCTCTCCCCTCCACCTGCTGCCTTCTCCTCTCCTCGTTCTTGCCTCCTCCTGCCCCCCTTCCCCTCAACACTGGGGCGTCTCCAGAGACGCATTGCTGCCAAAGAAAGGAACGCTTGATCTGATCAGGAATGTGTATGATACCAGTTTCTTCCAAGGGGCACGCGCTCTAACCCAGCATTCCCATTTTAGCTTTAAAATTTATATTGACAAGTTGTACGTGGCGAATGACGAGACTCACGCTTTGCAAGTTCTGCCCCACACCTATGTGTTTTTTCCCCAGCCCGCTCCAGGAGGGGTAGGGTGGGAGGCTGGTGGGGGGGAGGGGCAGTGGGGTGGAGTGATGCCACCCCGGGTGTCGCAGTCAAACAAATTGGACGGCATAGATTTACCAATCACCCCGAAAAAAAATTGAAACAATCAATGCACAAGCATATTAATTCCTGATGAACTCTGGAGCTTCCCACAGAAAAAAAGATAGCTATTAATAATTAGTTAGGTTTTTTGTAATTTCAATATGGCTCCAACGTGACCGGCCCAAAGGTGATTTAGAACGCTTTACATGAACTTCGGATTACATCACACACAGGCAGCTTTTTTATTTACTTTTATAGGGAGAACTAAGTGATTTGCCCTAAATTATAAGATGTTATGTACAACCTGGGAAGCTAACCAGGCTCCCCAATTCAATAGTCGCCAAGTCTTGCCATTAGGCAACATCGCCTTCCCTATGTGCTTATGATGTTTAATCCTCTCAGTAAATATGTATTGTGTATGCAAAAAAAGAGATATCGCAAATCGACTTTCCCTGATCACATTAGCACACAATTTGCCTTAAAGGCATTTTAAAGTGTGCATTTAAAAAGGCATTGTTTGGGCGAGCGTAAAGTGGAAGGACAAGATTTGTGGTGAGCTTTACAAAGGGGTCATTAACAAGCTGTCACACTCCCTGTGGTTGTCATCACCATCGCCACGTTGTGCAAAGCGCGAGTGTTAATTCCTCCCAACTCTCCAGGCTAGCTTGAATTTGTGTTGACTGTCACTATGGCAAGAGCACAAGGCTGCTGCAGCATCTCAGCTGACCCAGCAGCCGGTGCCTAACACTGCACTTAGTAGTTGTGGAAAGTAGGCTGGCCGGTCTGACTGCCTCCTTGACTGACTGACTGACACTGGAGCACCCCAGTAAACATCTCTTCAGCCTTCACTCTCACTCTCAATGCAGAAGCCACTGGCATGGACACAACAACCTGGAGGGGCTAAACATCAAAATATCCTACTGAGCAGACCGAAATTCACCTCTTGCACCAGACTGGACGCTGTCCACGCAGGAGTAGCTGACGTACCTACGGCGTGGTGCAGGGTCTATATAAGCACATTCTTGAACAAAGCCTGACCTCACGCAGGAGCGGCTGACACAGACACAACCTTCTGCAGGGGTGAGATACTTTCCTGCAAGTATTAGGCACTCTCCTTCCAGCAGCGGATTTATACTGACCCCCCTCGCAAACAGGACATGGCAATACTGATACAACTTTCTGCAATGCGCTCTAAATACTGTAAATGAAAGCCTGAAGGGACATCTTTGGCAATAAAGAGTGCGACTGACTAAACTGTACAGCAGCAACATAAATGCACTAAACGAAGAAGAGCATGACTCTCTTCCTGCGAGAGTAACACTGACCCAAGTTCTTGCAGCTGCTGTTTAATCTGACTTGCTACAGAAGAGACTGTCTGAACTGACTCACATAGGTGTAGAAAAGGCAGACCTGCCTCACCTCCTCTTAGAAGAGAGTCAAAAGACTGAACAGACCCACCCACATGCAGTAGAGACTGAACTGACTGACCTCCACGCAGAAGGGACTTAACTGGCTTCCCTCCCTGCAATCAGAGACAGAACATGAATTGCCTCCCTGCAGCAGAGATAGATCTGGCCCACATCCTTGCTGCAGGGGCTAAGGGGTGACTGTCTCCCTCTACAGAAGGGAGTCTTCCCCTTGCTATGAAAGAAAGCATAACACTCCCTGCAGAATACCAGACATTCGGATCATTCCATTCTTACCTAGCTTCCATAGCTTGCTGTGACAGGCCTTCCTTAAAGGGAAGGTTGCAACCCACACACTACCCTTTACTAAAGAGCACACAATACGCCATAAAATGTGAAACTGACCTGCTGAACGAGGAACCCACTCTGTGCTTGATTACCGCCGCTCCACTCTGCAGGACAAACAACTCCGTCCAGCAAGGAGGTACTTTCATTAATCAGCAGAATGATCCTGCAGTAGGAGCTGACACAGGGACGCAGGTCCCTGCCGCGTATTGAACTCGACTGTGGTACCCTCAAGGGGTGTGTTGGCAAAGAAACAAAGCATACGTCACTTCGCCACCAGTAAGACTCATTTGCTTTTCTCTGTTGAGCCGGTCTTCATCCGCACTTTAGAATTAACAGGACATTCAAATGTATGTCTTTAGTGTACTGAATTGGGCTTGAGCAGGACCTTGTTTAATAGTGAACTATGTCTAGCCTCAGTAGACGTTTACCTTGACTTGTATAACAAGTATTGTCACAGTCGACAGGTCTCGCCCTTGGGACTTATCAGGGCTTAATTTGTAAAAGGATAAGTGCCAGGACCAAAAGTGTTGTCCAGACCCTGCGGCCTTTGCTACTGAGTGCTAGGGTTCGAATACTAAGCCTGTGTAGTCTCGATTCTCCTCATGCCATTGTCTCTTCTGTCCAATCACAGGCACTCCCTGCCCTTTCATCTCACTGTTGGTGTTCTTTTCATCCCAATTTTCTCCTTTGGCCATTGTTATTTCTCTTCCTCTTCCTTTCTTCCTTTCCTCCTTTTGTGTTTTTTGCTTCTTCCTCTGGGTTAAAGTTGGATGAGGAAAAATATATACCATGCCCCAAAAATTAGTGCTGGTGGGCCCCACCTGCAATCACCAGCTCAAATTAATTACTAAGACGTTTTGGCTTTGCCAGTGCCTTTTGTCGATTCTGTATGGCCTTGGAAGAAAGATTTATTTGCTGCTGCTGTGCAGCATTGACAACACAATCATTTGGCATAGCCAATAGGTCTCGCCTTTGGGGCCGTATAAGTGTTTTGCCATGCAACAGTTGATGTTGCTGCACCAAGGATATTGTACTGCATAACTAAATACTTATAAGGTCCCAAAGGGGAGACCTTTTGGCTATGCCAATGCTTGTTAATATATGTAAGTCAACCTTGCAGCACGCCTACTGAGTCCTAAGGTAGGGAAAAGTATACTAAAAAGAATGACACATATTTTTATGTGTCCTGACATAAAAACCTGAAGTTGTTGCTTTTATTGCTGAAAAGCTAGTAGCACCATGGGTGAGTACAAGATTACATGCTGTCAACGCAGCTGTCCAAACCTTTGAATAGGTCAGGGACGGGAGACACCACCCACTGAAACAAACCCTGATGCCATTTCGTCCCGCTGGTCTCCTTACCGTCTTTATGACGACGACGATGGTACGGACAGTCCAATAACCAGGAATCATTTCCCTGCCCCACAGTATGAAGAACATGACCCGGAAGTCGTTCCCTGAAGCGGCGGGACTCAGCGGCCTAACCAATGGAAGAACGAGAACAGAGGTCAAGACCAGCAGAAAAAGCCGGAAGTGGAGTTCGACAGCACGCCAGCTGAGGAGGAGAAAGAAGCAGGCACCAACAGAACCAAGGACTCCCTATTGCGACGAGGAACCGCCGAAGGAATCTCCAACGAGGATCCGAAAGACCCCGACACCTGGTCCAAGGAGTGGTGGAGCCCGAAGGACACGCACAAGCCGCCACAACTCAAGGAGAGTTGTGGAAGACACGGTACGTGACGGGTACTGCGGGCAGACTTTGAGAGCGAGGCACAGGTTGGGACACTCTGGGAGATAGCGCTATTTTTATCTCCCTTGCTTTCTGAATGGTCCCGGTGCTCTGATTTAATAAGAACGCCACTACTCTTGCGCCCGTTCCTATAATTAGTAACAAAAGAACCCTCATGTATTACCCTGCCCTCCCCCCCCCCCCCCCTCCCCCACTTTAGAGCCCCAAACCTCGCACTTGGTGTGGTGACGGATTAGGTCAAGGCTATGTTCCAGATAGGGTCAGTGACCGCTATTTTCTTTTCTTTCTTTTGAGTGCTTCCAGTACTCCGGAAAGACTCTACCCAATTGAAGTATCGGGAATCACCTGTTCCACCGGAGCTGTTATCACCTGACCACCTGACGACACCCCTAAGAGTGGACACTGGAGATCACTCCCGAGATTGATTTTGTGACACTGGACTGTTATTTTGTTACCCTTATTACATTCCCCGCTACTCTGGGCTACTGCATATCCTTAATAAAACCCTACAAAATTCACACCATACAGCCTCCTCGCTTCAGTTTCCGACCTTCCCTCAGACATAGGACCACTAAAGTTGTCAATTCTAAGTATGAAAATGATCATAACATTAAACTTGACTAGAGGCTCAAGTCGAATTTGATGTGACTTTAAAAGAAACAACTTTTAGAAAGTTGTCAATCTGTTGCCCACATTATCCATCAACCATTTACAGTTGTTGGCCACTAGACAGCCTTCTGCTCTACTGGGGAGAAGTGTGAAGAACTCCCAGGGGAAGGAGCAATAGAATCCTACACGTGGAAGAGGTGTACCGCCTCCCTGGCAGGAAACCACACAAGGTGTGAGCCCACAAGGCAACTTTCAAAGGGGAAGCAGCTTTCGATGGTCAAATTGTGGACACACATGAGAGGAGCTGCTCTTTTGCTGGTCAAGTAGACAGAGTAACGTCAGGGCCAGAGAGCAGAGACCAGTTGCCCAACTGGTTCTTCCGAAGGTGTGTAGCTCCCTCAAATCCACACCTATATGGTGGGCTACGAAGCTCCATACATCGCAAGAAGGGTTCTGACATCTTGGTAGTGTGCAGAATAGTCGACAAAGACGTAGCTAGATGGCACACTTTGGCAGAAGTTGTCACTATGTGGTGAAGGTCTGGTTGACCATTGGCTAGTAATTGCTACATCCCCAAGGTCACTCTCCAGGCACCTAGACTTAAGATCAGATCTGCACTGGAGAGAGGACTGTCTTGCTCTTCCATGGACCTGGCAAGAGAGACTGCACCAACCGCTGGACTGCACTTGCTGCTCCTTGGGTTAGCAAAGAGAGGACTGTGCCTGTGGTGCCTGGCTAGTGGAAAAGTCGCTCCCGACTCGCTGGCAGAAGAGATGAGCTCAAATAGTCAGATGGCGGTCTTGCTGTTACAGTACCAGGGCCACAAAAGCTGAAGATGCCCGTTACCGCCAGGCAGTAGCACAATTACATGATCACCTCTGGCCCCCAACGTGCAGCTTGGATGGCCAAGTCCCGATGCTCAAATGATGCACCTAAGTCTGCTAGACCCAGGAGAGTTGGCAAAGAACAGTTCGGTCACCCAAAATGGACACTAGCCATCACCAAAGAGAAACACTGGTTGCACTGTGACTGGAAACCAGTAGTTCAGAGGGAACTGGACTTGTGATGGACCCAAAACAACTTTGAGGGACAGCAGAACCTGAGGCCAAAATCGTCCCACCTGGACACTGGACCAAGTAATAGCCCCAGGAAGCCCTAAGTCAACAGCAAACCATCCTTAGCATCCTGTATTCCTTGCATCAGACCCAAACAATTGAACTCTATGACGGTTCGTCCTTAGAGAGTGGAACTAGTCCTGAAACTGTTCTAGTGCCAGGGGAAATGTCCTCGAAATTTGTACTGGCCCCCTTGACTTTCTCCATACCACAGTTCATCGCCCAAACCAGGCTGAGTAAGGGAGCTCAATTCTTTATAACTTTTACAATGTTTCCAATGTTTCTGCTAATTGTGGTAGGTACAAATGCTTGGTGGATTTTGGGTGAAAAGCAGTGATTTACATGTCACTTAAAAATCAATATCTCGCCACGAGCCTCCACCGGGGTCACTCTCAGTCAGACTCAGCTCCCTAAGAACTCTATTCATAGCGAATATTCAATTGCGGATCACCACAGCAGCGACAGCCGGCATGGCAGGTGAAGGGCCGAAAGGAGGAAACACACAGTCACGACTCGAGAGGTACGCATATGATAAAACGACCTCCTCCCCGACAGACGCGAAAATGCAGGCGAACAAAACAGCCGACACGGCAGGTGGGAAGAAGGCGACCCTGGAGGACGTGATGCGGGCCCTGACACAGGTGCAGGCAACGGTGGGATCGATCTCAGCGGAAATCACACTAATAAGAGCGGACTTCCACAAAATGTCGGAGAAAGTAAACTCGATGGAGGTAGTGACCAAGTCACTAGTGGAGGATGTCTCAGAGCTGCAAATTAGTGTGGAGAGGATCTCGAAAGAAAATAAAGACCTGCGTGCAAAGCTGGATGAGCAGGAAGGGCGTTCGAGACGGAACAACATCCGCATAATAGGGGTTCCAGAATCAGAAGACACGGGAGCGATGGACCTGTATGTGGAAGAGCTGATCCAACAAGCACTTAAACCCAAGGGTCTCTCCAACTTTTTCTCAGTTGAAAGAGCACACCGAGTCCCGAGGGGACGCCCGAAACCAGGAGCAACCCCAAGACCGATCATTGCCCGACTCTTCAATTTCAGAGACAGGGATGCGATCTTACAGGCGGCAAGAAACTCACCCCCAATTAAAATCCAAAACTCCACGTTGGCGTTCTTTCCAGACTACACGGCGGAGGTCGCACGCAGGAGGAGGACATTCTTTGAAGTTAAAAAAGAACTTAGGGCGATGCTCTTCCCGGCCAAACAGAGGATAGTGGCAGACAATAAAACATGGTTCTTTGATACTCCGGAGGCTGCACACGATTGGCTGGAAGGCTGGAGACCGACGGGCCTACCTCGACGTTCCAATAGACCGAACAGACACCGCACTAATGGACTGCGTCCAAGTTCCCAGGTATCCGGCGGAGAAGCAGATCTGCATTCGCCCCTGAGCGAGGTTCAGGAACATGACGATAACGAGGAACAATGACTTCCCATGCTTAGAAAGGTAGACCAATTGTAACTCTGACCGGGCGAGCCGCCAAGGACACTGGGCGGAGGTCCTCCGTGGACAGAGCGAGGGGCCGCCGACTCCGGAGAGTCCTTCACCCCAGCGAGCAAGTGCTGTGTTTTTGGGTTTGGGTCAGTCACTCTGCTGAGTTGGGGGGGCGGGCAGTTCTGAGTCCGTTTAGCAGGGGGGCAGGGAGGGGGGGAGTTGGGGGTTGGGGGGTTTTGCATTTTTTAGGATGTTCCACAGGTCAAGATTGGATTTGCGAGGCACACGTACAAACTATAGCGAGCTACAGGCAAATTGTTAGACAGCATTTAATGTGGCACATAGGTACTCTTAACCACAGAAGCAATAACACACAAAGTGCCGAATGACACGGGGAGGGGGGAACCTGGGATGAGGACAGGTACACCTCTGCAACTTCTGTCCTGGAATGTGAGGGGCCTGGAGGACAAGGTCAAACGAGGCTTAGTATTACAAAGTATAAGGAGACTCAATCCGGCCCTGGTCATGCTACAGGAAACACACCTAACAGGCACTGCTATACATGTCCTAGACAGGAAAGGCTACCGTATGATTGCACACTCAGAATTTACCAGGGGGTCCCGTGGCACGGGGATCCCAATGCACCGATCCTCCAGATTCATACTTCAATCCACGAAATTAGACACACAGGGACGCTTCGCAGCGGCTCTTGGACAGTGGGAAGGGAGACCGCTGAATGTGGTCTCGGTGTATATTCCGCCGGCGCTGCATGCAGTCGCTCTCCCAGAACTGAAAATTTTCTGTTGGAACTCCCGGAAGGGGATCTCATAGTAGGAGGGGATTTCAATGCGGTGGTACACAATACCCTAGATAGATTCCCGGTACGAGCTCAGACTCCCGGGCCTTCTAGACTGAATGATTTCCTAGAAGCACAGGGTTTGATAGACCTTTGGAGAAGCCTCCACCCGACAGCCCAACAGTACACATACCACTCAGAGGTCCATGATAGTCTCTCGAGGATCGACTATCTCCTAGCGTTGGGCTGCGGACACCTTACTGTCGACGACGTACAGATTAGGCCGAGGGGTGTCTCGGATCATTCCCCATTGACGCTGACTCTCTCCAACCCAGAACGGTCACGAAGGCGCATTTACCCGATATACCCGGGATACCTTAAGATACCCCAAGTGGCCAAAGCACTTAAAAAAGCAACAAGGTGCTACCTCACGGAGAATGAAGGCTCAGTGTCATCCCCTTCTGTCCTGTGGGAAGCCTACAAAACGGTTCTCCGAGGACAAGCCATCTCCACTATAACGAGATATAAACACACCCAGAAACAGGAGCTACAGACCCTAGAGGATAACCTCGCTAAGGCCAACGAAGACCATATGGCTAACCCGACGAGGGACACGCTGCACACGCTCCAGTTGTGTCAGCAGCGTCATACCGATCTTGTCCGCCGAAGAGTGGCTGAAAATATAACAGCCACGGCCCACTGGCCTGGCTGGAGAAGAAAAGAGAGAGACAGAGGACTATCCTACAACTGAAGGACTCTGCGGGGGTGTTGCAATCCCACCCTTCACTGATAGTCGAATTGCTGGCTGATAACTATCAAGCAGTGTATGCCCCTGAAATAGAAGTTACGCAGGGAATGGCAGAGACAGCCCTTGTGGGTGTGCCCACCCGCACCCTGTCGCAGGACAGGGTGGAAGAACTGGAAGCAGATATAACGGCTGAAGAGTTACAGTTGGCCATCGCAGCTTTGCACTCAGGGAAAGCCTTGGGCCCCAATGGGATACCAATCGAGTGGTACAAAACCATGTCGGAGATGCTTACTGCACCCCTACTTAACATGTTCGTAGACAGTCTGGAAAAGGGAAATCTGCCGCCTGACCAACGTATTGCTACCATTGTAGCGATCCCGACACCTGGAAAACCACCTGAGGACTGCGGCTCCTACCGGCCAATATCCCTCCGTAATGCCGAAAGTAAAATATTAGCGAAAGTACTGGCCAACAGATTAATGACCCACCTCACACACCCAATACATCCAGACCAATCGGGGTTTATGCCACATAGAAGTACGCCAATGAATCTCAGAAGACTGCATGGTGTGATGGCAAGGGCCCCTTTGTTGACAGAATCGGCAGCAATCCTCTCGCTAGACGCTAAAATGGTGTTTGATCTGGTAGAATGGCAATATCTTTTTGCGGTCCTACAGCATATGGGCTTTGGCCCGAAATTCATAGCTTGGATTAGGCTACTATACAGGAACCCTGTGGCGAGAGTGACGGCAAATGGCCACATCTCGAGAGAAATTCTGTTAGCAAGGGGCACGAGACAAGGCTGCCCGCTCTCGCCGCTACTGTTCGCCCTAACATTGGAGCCTCTGGCCACTGTCATAAGGACCACTCAACTACTGCGGGCATAAACTGGGGGGGCGACTGGGAAGACAAAGTGTCACTATACGCTGACGATATGTTAATATACCTCACAGACCAGGCAGAGGGAATTCCGATCTTGTTAGCGCTGTGTGAACGACACGTTGCAGCCTCAGGCTATAAAATCAATTGGACGAAATCGGTGCTTTACATGCTGCATGGGGCACCGTCACACTTGAGCGGGGACTGCCCTCTGATACTAGAAGCCGTCTCCTTCAGATACCTAGGGGTCCAAATCACATGAGACCACGTGGTATTTCAGGAGATGAATCTAAGTCTGCTGCTCGATAGATTGAAAGCGGATGTCCGACACTGGAAGTCCCTCCCGTTAACGTTATTGGGCAGGGCGGCACTTTTCAAGATGATGGCGCTGCCCCGTTTCCTCTATGTCTTGGAAAACACACCGGCAATGGTCCCAATATCCTTTTTTAGACGGATATCAGAACAGCTGTCAGGCCTGTTATGGGGAAACAGACCGGCCAGGGTTGCGCAGGTGAAAATGGTTAGAGACTGGTACAGTGGAGGGATTGCGCTCCCAAACTTAAAACTATACTATTGGGCGGCACACCTCAAGGTGATTAATCAATGGGTACATGCACCGCAGAATGACCCGGCATATCTAGCAGATAGGCGACAGCTAGGCACTAACACCCTTCTGGCCCCGCTCTACAATAAAGGTCTGGCGGCAAAATTGGTCGGCCCAACTAAGCACACAGTAACACTATGGCACAAAGCTCAGACACGATTGAAGTGGGGAGGTGTGATCACACGGCTTACACCCTTATGGGACTCCAAATCCCTAGGCAATCTGAGACGCAGCAAGGGCTTCACGCAGTGGGACAACATCGGGATCTCCACGGTGGGTGACATGTGGACAAGAGATGGGGTGATTCCGTTCGAGACCTTGAGAGAGCAGTACGAACTGGGTATTACTGAGACATACCGATACATACAAATTAGACATGCATTATTGGCTGCAATTGCACCGGGCACTAGGGTCCCAGAGTCAGCTCCTTTAGAAGATCGACTGCTTACAGATTACATGGAAGCCAGCGCTACTTCCCTAACATATCGCAAATTGGTAAATAACCTGCCTGACCCATTGCAGAAACTGAAGGACAAATGGGAGGACGAACTCGGGGAATTGGATGAGGCAAACTGGAATGCTGCAATGGCGTCGCCTAGAGAGGCTGGAATCTCGACGAGATTCCGGCTAGTACAATTTAAAATACTACACCAGGTATATTACACACGCACTACCCTACATAAAATCCAGAGAGCAGATCACCCCTATTGTTTGAGGAACTGCGGGGAGGAAGGCACACTGTTTCATACTTTGTGGTCCTGTCCCAGCGTGATGGAGTACTGGAGGCGTGTAACACGCACTATCGCCCAAACTCTACAGCTCCCCATCACGCCTGACCCTAGACTGTGTCTGCTGAATATATGGGGCCCGAACAACCTGACTCAACATGGGCGGCAGTGGGTAGTTGTTGGAATGATGTTAGCAAAGAGAGACATAGCGCAGAAATGGGGGGCATCAGTGGCGCCGACTCTGGCGCAATGGTGCAGAAACATGGACATGCTCATGATGGTGGAGCGGGCGGTATATCAGCAAAGAGCCAACCCACGTAAAAGGAATAAAATATGGTTGCCATGGAACACATATAGGGGGGAGCTTTGTGAACCATTACCTGAGGAGGAGGATGTAGATAGTTCGGAGGAGGAAGAGGACTCGGAGTAGAGGTGGCAAGCGGGATGGGGGTACATAGTGGAAGGAAAACTCAGAGACTCCTGTGCCCTTCTGGCATGGACAATAGGTATGCGAACTGTGGGATACAAGGCCTTGACCACTTTACTGCAAAAATAGATACAGTACTTCCTATCGTGAATGCTTCTAAATTTCCAATCTATGAACCTTAAAATTGAAAGTTGTGTTAAAAATAAAAAATAAAAAGTTGCAATAATGGTCGGGCATGGCCGAATGTTGACGCCACACCGACAAAGATATACTATTGTCAATTACTCTATTTTGATGCAACAATAAAAACAAATTTAAAAAGAAAAAAAAAAAAAAACAATATCTCTGGAACCCTCTGGTGGATTTAGTTCATTTTGGTGTCTAAAAATTCATACAAATAAGACCTATGTTTATAAATTGGTCTCACATTTATTTTGTTGTTTTGGTGCTTCTAAATGGTTTACACTTGTTCCTTTGTTTAAGCCCGACTGCTCAAAGCCACAGCTACCCAGGGTTGAGGTAAGGTTTAACAAATGAGCCCAACTGGACTCAAGTCAGTATTGTGAGTGTATTACCCAGTCAGGTCCCACACCCACACCATTGAACACACCACTTACCTCACACTTACATGTCTGTAAGCCAACTGTTTCTAGAGTTTCCAACTCAGCTTCATGAGCCGTAAATCTTCATCCGCATAAGCTCCATGCAACATTGTTCTTAAAAAAGGAAGATTTAAGATGCTTTGTTGAGCCTACAGCTTTGGATAAGTGAGACGGAGCCAAGAATATCTGTAAAGAGCCATACCATGAACACATCCACCGGTAATTAGTTTTGCCAGCACCAGCAACTGCACTAGTCACTTGGTGAGATACCATCATTCCCTCTTGGAGTACCTGAGAGAAGTCAAGTCTGTCTTCTTGAGGTACCTTGTCGTGAAATCTCTAAAGAGCCTCTGACAGAGACCTATCAGACAGTCAAATAAGAGCAGTGGTGCAGGTGTCTTCAAATCAGTGGCAGCTGTAACACAGAACACTTTGCCTACCAAATCCATCTTTTTATTTTCTTTCTCAGGAGGCACTGTGAAAGCTGGTGAGGTAAGAGGATGTTTTCTTTCTGCTGCAATTATGTCAGAGCAAGGAAGAGGATCTGCATGCAAAAATAGAGGGTTCCCTCTCAGAAGGCCTGCACTCTTAAAACTGTGAAGGGGCAGACCTGGCTGGCTTTGGAGTTAGGAACAACTCTATTGTAGGTTTCAGAATTCCTGCAACCAACAGTAGCAAGGAGGGAGCAGAGGACAGAGGATGTAGCACTCAAATATGACTGACAACTTTGATAATCAGAATTGGTATATTCAGTTTGTTGGCCTCTGACCAAAACCTTGCTGAAGGTGGAGGATGGCGTTACCAGGTGAAAACCCGGCCGGAGGAGACTCTGTAAGAGATGTAGAGTAGTGACAAACTGAATAAACCATAGTATAGATGAGAGGATCTCAAGTGTTGTTAATGTATGGACAGATCAGTTAACCTTGGCCCATGAGTACATCTAGAACGGTGTCTGGACTGGTGATGTGACGCAGTCCAAAGCTAAGAAAGGTGATATCTACTCCTACCTATCAAATGTCTCCTCTGAGATCTGGATATTTTACTAGTAGGTCTCTCTCACCTAGCTGGAGTAGCCTAAGTGTTAGCTGGAAATAGAGGAGTAATCTTAGGAAGCAAGCTCGCAAGAGGTAGAATCAGCTTAGGTAGTGCTGGTGGAGGATGACAAAGTAACCACTGGCAAAACTTCCCTCGAGGGAGACCTTGCGTAATCAAAATCCAGAGGCCGCAGAACTCATCTTTTTTTTCCATTTGCGGAACCAGTCAGCAGAATGGTGGAAAAATGAGTATCTCAATGTCGATTGTCTCCTCGGCATCGAGAAGTTTCAACGTAGTCAGCCTTGTCCTCAATGTCAACTGCTGCAGAATTTGCAGAATTCAGGATGATTAGGGGCAGGGAGGTACACATAATACAGGCATTGTAAGGATCTGCTGGGGTAGGTTGTTCTCACAAAGTTAGGGTACTTCACAAAAAATAGCATTTTGTGGAGTAAAAAATCTTTTTTACGCAAGAAAACAGAAAAATGCAGTGCTAGCCTTAAAAGACATTAAACAAAAGTGTTGCAGTCAGGTTTGGAACGGTTTTCAAATGAAAACAATTAAAAAAAAGATCAAGATCAGAGCTCCAGAATCCTGTCATCAGGAGCTGGAAAATGAACTGGCTCAATTACCACCTACAGGGTATGATGAGATACTGCTAATGTTCTGTGCCTTAAAGGGGGAAACACAGTTTTTTCCCAGCCTTTCAGGCTTCAGCATAAATGGTTACCCTGTTCCTATTTTTCTCATCTACCCTTAAAAATAATTGTGAAAGTGCTTTTCAGGTCATTAGGTTTCGATGAATGACCGTGAACATAGTTTTTATAAAGTCACCTTTATAAGTAAAGGTTCGTAAATTGGTCAATATTTCCTGTTCTAAAAACTTTGATTTTTCAGAGAAAAAAACTGTCTTTTTCACACATAAAACATATGTTGCTTATTACTATAATGAAGATTTTCCCTGAGCACAGACATGCATTGCAAGGGCTGTTTGAAGAGAAATTAGACGTTGGGTGGTGGGCTGGAGATGAATGGTCTGTTGCAGATGGGTGATTGATTCACTGCACAGGATGTATTCATGACACACCAAGGAAGAGAAGATCAGTACCAAGTTTTCATCAACTTAGCAGCAGACGCCTGAAAGACCTAAAGGACCTTTCCTAAAATGACTGCTATACTTGTGATAAATGTGTCACTAAACTCTTCTAGGACTGGCGTAAACACATTAGATTTTGTTTCATGCTGCTAGACAGAATTCTGACAAAACAGTAAAGATTTGGTCAGACGTAAGGTGAATATAGGAGTGTCCTTGACTAACTGAATTTAAAATGATTTCTTCCAACAAAAGGTTTAAACTGGTTGTCTAAAAGTGCTTAATTAGGACAGAAATCTAATGCCCCTATAACAGTCTAAGTCCTTTATGGTTATGAAGTAGACATGCCAGCTGGAATTCAATAAAATTCAAATTGGTTAGTTACTGTGCCCGTTCCTTAGTTTGCTGCTATTTAAACATTTTGCCTGGAGCTGCTAATAGTTTCACACATGCTTTTAATATGTATGTATTTACAACAAGGGGTGGTGAGGGACAGAGTCTCTGAATTAAGCAGAAAGCTCTCACCCAGTCAAGAGATCAGGGCTAGATCCAACACCGTTTTTTAGCTCACTGCACCATCCCAGTTTCAGAACCTGGCTGTATGCAAATTAGTCTGTTCCTGTCCCAGTGCATGATGGGAACAGGGCAAACCAAACTACAAAAGCCAATTCTTACACTGGGAAGGAAACAAGCTCCCGGGGACCGGTTTCTGGCATTACAGCCGTCTTCGGCCCGGTTTGCTTGAATCCTGATGGTGCAATGAGCAAGGGTCTCACATCTGAGAATACCCTTCCACGCTTAGGGTGGACAAAAATATTTACAACAAGGGGTGGTGAGGGACAGAGTCTCTGAATTAAGCAGAAAGCTCTCACCCAGTCAAAAGATCAGGGCTAGATCCAACACCGTTTTTTAGCTCACTGCACCATCCCAGTTTCAGAACCTGGCTGTATGCAAATTAGTCTGTTCCTGTCCCAGTGCATGATGGGAACAGGGCAAACCAAACTACAAAAGCCAATTCTTACACTGGGAAGGAAACAAGCTCCCGGGGACCGGTTTCTGGCATTACAGCCGTCTTCGGCCCGGTTTGCTTGAATCCTGATGGTGCAATGAGCAAGGGTCTCACATCTGAGAATACCCTTCCACGCTTAGGGTGGACAAAAATATTTACAACAAGGGGTGGTGAGGGACAGAGTCTCTGAATTAAGCAGAAAGCTCTCACCCAGTCAAGAGATCAGGGCTAGATCCAACACCGTTTTTTAGCTCACTGCACCATCCCAGTTTCAGAACCTGGCTGTATGCAAATTAGTCTGTTCCTGTCCCAGTGCATGATGGGAACAGGGCAAACCAAACTACAAAAGCCAATTCTTACACTGGGAAGGAAACAAGCTCCCGGGGACCGGTTTCTGGCATTACAGCCGTCTTCGGCCCGGTTTGCTTGAATCCTGATGGTGCAATGAGCAAGGGTCTCACATCTGAGAATACCCTTCCACGCTTAGGGTGGACAAAAATATTTACAACAAGGGGTGGTGAGGGACAGAGACTCTGAATTAAGCAGAAAGCTCTCACCCAGTCAAGAGATCAGGGCTAGATCCAACACCGTTTTTTAGCTCACTGCACCATCCCAGTTTCAGAACCTGGCTGTATGCAAATTAGTCTGTTCCTGTCCCAGTGCATGATGGGAACAGGGCAAACCAAACTACAAAAGCCAATTCTTACACTGGGAAGGAAACAAGCTCCCGGGGACCGGTTTCTGGCATTACAGCCGTCTTCGGCCCGGTTTGCTTGAATCCTGATGGTGCAATGAGCGTGTGGCAGGGTATACTCAGACATGAGTCCCTTTCTCACTGCTCCATCAGGGTTCAAGCAAGCCGGGCCGAAGAAGGCTGAAATGCCAGAAACCGGTCCCCGGTAGCTTGTCTCCTTTCTGGTGAAGAATTGGCTTGGTAGTTTAGTCTGCCCTGTTCCCATGATGCACTGGGCCAGGGACAGACTGATTTGCATATAGCCAGGTTCTGAGCTGGGATGGGGCAGTGAGATAAATAACGGTGATGGATCAAGCCCTGATCTTTGGACTGGGTAAGAGTGGTCTGTTTAACTCAGACACTCTGTTCATCACCACCCCCTTTTCTAAATCGTTTTTGGCCACTATAGGTGTGGCAGGGTATACTCAGACATGAGTCCCTTTCTCACTGCTCCATCAGGGTTCAAGCAAGCCGGGCCGAAGAAGGCTGAAATGCCAGAAACCGGTCCCCGGTAGCTTGTCTCCTTTCTGGTGAAGAATTGGCTTGGTAGTTTAGTCTGCCCTGTTCCCATGATGCACTGGGCCAGGGACAGACTGATTTGCATATAGCCAGGTTCTGAGCTGGGATGGGGCAGTGAGATAAATAACGGTGATGGATCAAGCCCTGATCTTTGGACTGGGTAAGAGTGGTCTGTTTAACTCAGACACTCTGTTCATCACCACCCCCTTTTCTAAATCGTTTTTGGCCACTATAGGTGTGGCAGGGTATACTCAGACATGAGTCCCTTTCTCACTGCTCCATCAGGGTTCAAGCAAGCCGGGCCGAAGAAGGCTGAAATGCCAGAAACCGGTCCCCGGTAGCTTGTCTCCTTTCTGGTGAAGAATTGGCTTGGTTGTTCAGTCTGCCCTGTTCCCATGATGCACTGGGCCAGGGACAGACTGATTTGCATATAGCCAGGTTCTGAGCTGGGATGGGGCAGTGAGATAAATAACGGTGATGGATCAAGCCCTGATCTTTGGACTGGGTAAGAGTGGTCTGTTTAACTCAGACACTCTGTTCATCACCACCCCCTTTTCTAAATCGTTTTTGGCCACTATAGGTGTGGCAGGGTATACTCAGACATGAGTCCCTTTCTCACTGCTCCATCAGGGTTCAAGCAAGCCGGGCCGAAGAAGGCTGAAATGCCAGAAACCGGTCCCCGGTAGCTTGTCTCCTTTCTGGTGAAGAATTGGCTTGGTAGTTTAGTCTGCCCTGTTCCCATGATGCACTGGGCCAGGGACAGACTGATTTGCATATAGCCAGGTCCTGAGCTGGGATGGGGCAGTGAGATAAATAACGGTGATGGATCAAGCCCTGATCTTTGGACTGGGTAAGAGTGGTCTGTTTAACTCAGACACTCTGTTCATCACCACCCCCTTTTCTAAATCGTTTTTGGCCACTATAGGTGTGGCAGGGTATACTCAGACATGAGTCCCTTTCTCACTGCTCCATCAGGGTTCAAGCAAGCCGGGCCGAAGAAGGCTGAAATGCCAGAAACCGGTCCCCGGTAGCTTGTCTCCTTTCTGGTGAAGAATTGGCTTGGTAGTTTAGTCTGCCCTGTTCCCATGATGCACTGGGCCAGGGACAGACTGATTTGCATATAGCCAGGTTCTGAGCTGGGATGGGGCAGTGAGATAAATAACGGTGATGGATCAAGCCCTGATCTTTGGACTGGGTAAGAGTGGTCTGTTTAACTCAGACACTCTGTTCATCACCACCCCCTTTTCTAAATCGTTTTTGGCCACTATAGGTGTGGCAGGGTATACTCAGACATGAGTCCCTTTCTCACTGCTCCATCAGGGTTCAAGCAAGCCGGGCCGAAGAAGGCTGAAATGCCAGAAACCGGTCCCCGGTAGCTTGTCTCCTTTCTGGTGAAGAATTGGCTTGGTAGTTTAGTCTGCCCTGTTCCCATGATGCACTGGGCCAGGGACAGACTGATTTGCATATAGCCAGGTTCTGAGCTGGGATGGGGCAGTGAGATAAATAACGGTGATGGATCAAGCCCTGATCTTTGGACTGGGTAAGAGTGGTCTGTTTAACTCAGACACTCTGTTCATCACCACCCCCTTTTCTAAATCGTTTAATATGTATGTTGCATTACTTGCATTTGAAGGATGGGTAATGTTTGGAACTTGAACAGAAATGTTGTTGGATGTATGGAACCTGCACACATTACTTTATTGGAATGGCTATCAGAAGATGCAATACAAAGTTAAAATCAACAAAGATCTTTAGCTCTAATGGCATTTTTCGATCCCGCCATTAAGTAGCAGAGCTCAAGAGTCAGGAGTTATTTACATGTTTGAAAGCATTACAGTATCTTGCTTTAAAGCTGTAAAGCATTTAGAAGGTAATGAATCTGAAAAAAGGCAATTATCAAGAACTAGAATTCAGTAACAGGCAATAGATTCCAAAGACTCCTCATATTAACTATACCCTGTGAGATGTTGACCTTTATCGGGCATAAAAACATTTACATTTTAACAGAAAGGCAAGTCTATTATTGACTAAAGATATTTATATATACTTTCTTTGACAAAAAAATAAACACATTCTTTTCAAATTTTCAATTCAGGATATAAAGACAAGAACAGCAGACTACGAGGGCATACCTGGATCCTATTGAAAATGGCGAGCTTAGACTTCTTATCTTCGGAGGTTTCTGAATTACTGAAGGATGCCATGGCCACTTGGCTTGGTGAAGCATTGCAGCAAAGGCTGAATTTGAGTTTCTCTTTTCTTGAGCTGGAGCTACGTCTGGGACGACCTCCATTGGACATAGATTTGGCAACAATCTCTTGGGTCTTCTCATTATGGCTGGATTCATCAAAGCTGTTCCCTTGCTGGCTTGACTGGACACAAAGTTGTCTTTCTGGAAGGTCCTCTGGCAAAGCTTTGGATGGCTGAATACCATCCATGGAAAAAATATCTTCCAATTCAGCATAACTTTCTGGAAATGTCATAGAGCCATCAAGGGCACCTGAATTCATTCCAGATTCATTACGCGAACTGCTTGACAGTTGTTCAAGGTCAGCTTGCTCTAACTTCACACTAGTTGGAGAAAAGTCTTTACAAAGCGTTGTTAGTGTCCTGAAATTCCTAGGAGAAACATCGAACCTCATACAGTTTGGCAGTTGTTGAACCTCCTCTGGCTGATGTAACACATTATGAGGTGGTTTTGGCAAGGTGTATTTGGCACTAGAAAGTGTTAGCTGGGATTGTGCTGCTATCTGGGAATGGGACAGAATGTGTTGTGAGGATGTGATCATGTGGAAAAGGTGCTTCTGGATTTGCAATTGTTCTTGACTCATGCGTGGCTCCGGGCATTTGAGATAAAGCTGCTGGAACAATGGTCCATCTTCACTATGTGTCTGGCTCTGATTTGGAGTGTCTGGATGCCATTGTTCACCTAAATATTGCAAGGGGGGTGATTCATGCTTGTCTTTAAGTGTCTCTTCGTTGAAGCTCACTTTCTCATCCCCTACGCCTATTGAGGTAGTGCTGATACTAGGAGGATCACTGTAACTATGTGCAAATGTGTCAGAAGTGGGCAACGCATCTTCTGATATTTCTGTACATGGCATGGAATGGTCTGAGGCAGTGCAGGTACTACTTATTTTGTTCTTACAATGCGCCAAGATGTCTCTCATCCAAGGGTAGTTTTGGCTTGGCAGCTGAGAATCTGCAGTAATTTTTGAGCTTCTGAAAACTTGGAAGCAGGGTAAGGCTGTGCTTGGCCGGCAATCCAGCCCCTCTGATTGCTGAAAGAATTGAGATGTCAATGGAACTAAATCTTTTCCCTTCAGGGGAGCATTTTCTTTGCTGTAATTTGATGGCGTGGCAGTAGGCAAATTAGAAGAATTTATTAAAGTGTATGTGCTAGAAGAGGCTATGTTATTCTCGTATTCCTTAAGGGCTTCTGTGCCTCCAGATTCCAGAGGCAATCTTTCAGGTACGCAGGAGCTCTGTTTAGGTGTCAGTATGCAAGGCTGAAGTGAGACTTTTGTGCTCCCATCACACTGCCTGCCAGTGAAAACCATGCTTTGTGGAAGAGTCTGGGTAACAATACTGCTAACAAGGCATCTGAGCAATTCTTGGTTGGGTGCAGTAGTATTTGGAGACTTAGGACGGGAAGGTGGAATATCTAAAGTTCTAGGCACTCCCAGAGAATCCATATGTGGAGCTTCCAAACAAGGTTGTGGCGATTCGCAGCAAGCCCCTTCATCAGAACACAATTCCTTTGGAGTGCATATGCTGTGCTGGACTTCGTAATGTCGGCGCAGCGAGCGATAGTCGCAATAACTCTTTTTGCAGCCTTGCTCCCCACATATAAATGGCTTTGTTTTCTGATGTGTTAGCATGTGTCCTGTCCTAAATAGAAGCAACATGAGAAAATACATAAGTATCAATTTAAGAATAAGGCAATAGGCTGAAAGACGAAAACTAAACATACTGACTGGCTGGAGCACATGGATAGAAAATTCTAAATCAATTTCTCCAAATTCATTCAACTATAAATACAAATATTATGCTCAGTAAACTCTTCAAAGATAATGTATAGGCTCAAATATACAGTCCACTTAACAGGCAATGCACAAGAGTCCAATTTATCACTATGTCATATAGTTCCTACTAATTCAGTAAGACTGTTTGTTTGGACAACATAAACGTCAAAACTATGGGTACTGAGTCCACACATGCCATCAGAATATGTTGGCTTGATTTCTGTCTAGCTCAGAGTGTGCCACCTGGACCACTAAATCTCACAGATTACCGGATGGTGTCTGCAACCTTAGAACAAGGCAACCCTAATTAACACAAGGAAATCGTGGAAACAGATCTACCCTTTCATTATCTCAGGCATGCCCAAAGAGAGACACAAGAAATACACCAATTGGCATTTTAAACATTTATTGAAGCAATTGAATTCTTGTGTAATATAAGTGTGCTGCAATGATTAGTAGAAGGAAACAAAGCATTATACACAAACAATACAAGTAGCATGAAGATAAATAATTCAACCATTACAATTTTGCATTGATTATATGAATACATATAATTGTACTCCTAACCTAGTACTGCCAATCCTAGAGAGCACAGGGTGAATGTGATTCTGCCAAATACCTTGAAGTGGTCTAACTTTCCATTTACTTGTGTGCGTGTTTCATCCAGAAGCCAGTCTGGTGTAGAACAGGCCGCCGTCCCTCTCAGGACAGTGATGAGATTTAGCGGGCTGGAATTCAGGCACGGGTGGCCATGACAATCCATGGGAATGCTAGGCTGCCAAACAAAGGCTTGGGGCAGTTTATATAATAAAAACTGGACCCATTAGCACCCTGCTAGAATTAAGATACAGCTTTCAATCTTGATTCTACCAATTCAGAGTGGTCTACAAACAGACAACAATATCCAAGGGCAGTTTGCACAGTGTGCTTGGTCCTTGGACAACATGTACGGTGGCATGATAATGTGCCTACAATGAAATCTATCTTTAAGCAAAACATTGTCTAAGTACACTATTGCATGCAGGCACACAAGCAAAATGTGCTCAAATTCATAGTCAAAAGAGAGGTCATCTTTAAACGTGAAAATGTAGAAAACTGGAGCATTTATGCCCAGGTCCTGTTGATCTCACGAAACCCACTCCTTGGCTGTAAGGGGACTGATCCTAAAATCAAATTTGAAATATACATAATTAAAACCTAAAAGTCCGAAAATAAATATATCACTTTAATAATAAAGCATCAAGAAAGCCGAATTGCATTTAAAGGCAATTTTAAAATATGCAAGATATATCTACATAAACAATTTGGAAATAAAAAGATGCAGAATAAAAATTCTTGAAACTCTAAGAATGTTTTAACAGTTCACAGAGCCATCAGGAACCACGGAGTTCCTGGCTTCTGCCAACGATGTTCCAGTTGGTGTCCCAGTCACAAGTTCCAAAGAGCAAGAATGGTCATGTCCAACCCAAAAAGGAGCCCCTGAAGGTGTGACAGCGAGTAGCGCATCTGCAGAGGATGAGCTAGGATCCAAAAACCCAGGAGCCAAAGCACCCACAGAAGGCTCATAAAATGCATTTTGCAGCAATCACATAGGACATCTCTGAAAATGGATTCTCAATGGCCCTATTATCAGTTCCACATCCGTAGATTGTAACAACTGCATTCCAAGGAATAATTCCAAGGCATACTCAAAAGTGCACAGTGGACACCTAAACACAGGCTGTACGCAATGTAACCATTCAGGCTGAAAGGACAAGGGCCAGTTGTCATTCAGTTCCTTAAGTAAGAAAGCACCAATGTACTGTATCATGCGATCACGACACATCAGCACGTGTGCTACTGCCCTTTTCTTAAAACATGCACATTCTTACTCACGCTCTGAGCTTCTGGCATTGAACATCAAAGGCCTGACCTGTAGCAACCAATCTTGGTCCCCTTTGGCTGGCCCCTTTCATTGGCAACACTGCGCTTTTCAAAGTGAGTCAGGTGGGAGAGGTACTCCCCCCTCCGACTTTACTGACTTTAGGTTTTGTAGTTTGATCTGCAGGTCGCTAGTTAAGCACCATGCTGAGTTTTTAGACCTATTAACTGAAGAGTCACCTGATGCACTATTTCTGACTGAGACCTAGTTGACGCAGGATTCAGTTGCTGAACCATGGCTGGCACTGCCCCAAGGCTGCTCTATGAACCAACTTAATAGAAATGGAAATAGAGGTGGGGGATTTCATTGATTTATAAGGAGCGATATTTGTGTAGTCTGAAGAAGGAGGATATTCCTGAATGAGAAAGCGCTTACTTTAAAATCTTGTTAAATCATAGTTTTACGGTCTCCGGCCTTCTAATCTATCAGCCACTTGGACCTTCGAAAGTTTTCATAGAGGAATTAGTAAACACGATTACTCTATTGGCCGGTAAGGCAGCTAATTTTACTATTTAGGAGACCTTAATCTGCATTTAGATTATTACTGTAAGACAGATATTGCCAATTTTCTGGCTGATTTGGAGGCCTGTGAGCTGACCAGCGGGTCTTGAACAGTACTCATGCTGCTGGCCATTTGTTAGATTCTATATTTTCTAACTTAGGCTCCCAGTCAGGCGCGGCCCCAATTCCTATAGTTTGGACATACCCTTTTGTTATCTCTTTTTTTATTCAATAACAATGTGAGTCGACCCTGAAGGGTTCTATGCCAATTTTAAAACGACCCTGGCATAAATTAGACACTAATGAAATTACAGATTTTCTTTCAAGGCACAAACCTCAGATTCCATCTAATATAGAATCCACGACCTTGGTCTTCCACGATTGGCTGTCTCATTCTTTGGACAGCTGCATTCCTGCTAAGCTCTGACAGTAACAAAAGAGAGCAATCCAAACCCTGGTTTAATGAATCCCTAAGCAAGGCTAAAACAAAAAACAGTTGGAGCGGGTTTGGAAACGCGCTTTTGACATTGAAGCAAAAAATAATTATCGGAAGGCAATTTGGACATATCATAAATTAATTTGGAGAGCCAGAGCAGAGTATATTGCCAACAAAATCTTGGAAAGCAATAATTGTCCAAAAACAATCTTCTCCCTTCTCAATTTCATGAAAGGCTCCAATCTGAAAGCTGACTCCCCGATTACCTCCAATACTCAATACGATGAGTTGGCGAGGTATTTTGTACAGAAGGTGGAAAAAATCTATGCAAACTTTGCCCCCACTGTCAATTGTGACAGGGGAGATTGTCATGAAGACAGAGGAACTAACAGGGAAAAGAATACACTGTCTCTTTCCTCCGCTATCCCTCACTGTGACCGAATCTCCATGTTGGAAGATCAAATCTGGTTCCTCAGTTGACCCTCTGAAAACATCTTCAGTTCCGTCAATTTCATAATGTCATTGTACCAGTAACCCGGGAACTGATCAATCTACCTCTGTCCTCTGCATCTCTACCATCAGCCTGGAAACATGCCAAAGTAATCCCTCTCTTAAAGAAACCATTGTTAGATCCTTCCGAACCGGGTAATTATAGCCCCATCTCTCAGCTCACTTTTCTAGCTAAAGCCACAGAATCTCACGTAAATACCATTCTCACAGAGTTTGTAGAACGTAATGTTATAATGGATGCCTCATAAAACGATTTCAGGTCCCGCCATGGTACGGAATCTGCTTTAATGGCGGTGACCAAAGAAATCCGTGGCAGTCTTGATGAGGGTAACTCAGCGGCCTTGATTCTTCTTGATTTAAGTGACCCATTTGATACAGTGTCTCATTAGATATTATTGCGTAGGCTTCAGGAGATTGGGATTGGGGGTCCGGCCTTAACATGGTTCCAATTCTTTCTAGAGGGCAGAAACTTACAGGTCACTATGCCATCTTTTCACTCTAAGGAGCAGGTTATTAAACAAGGGGGTGCCGCAGGGCTCGATCCTGAGCCCTTTGCTCTTCAATATTATGTACAGCCGCTTGCATTGGTAGCCATGAGTAGAGGGTTGTCATTGGTGTCGTACGCAGATGACACCTAACTAGTCATCGCCTTCTCTAATAAACATGAATGAAACTGCGTTAAATTCAAGAATGATATGATAGCAATTGCTGGCTGGATGACAGCAAATTGCTTGCAATTAAACTCAAGCAAGTCGGAAATACTTTTGCTCAGGTGAGACAGTGATATGTGGTCAGAGCAGTGGTGGCCGGATAAACTCAAACCTGCACCCATACCTAAGGAGGCGGGTAAGAACTTAGGCATCTGGATTGATAGGAGTCTGTCCTGCGATATCAAAGCTAAGGCAGTTGCAGGCACCTGCTTTGGGCAGCTGAGAGGACTTAAACCTATTTTGGGGTTCTTTGATCCCTCTGTTCGTCAGACCATTTTACAGGCCACAATTCTGTCTAGGCTGGATTACGGGAATTCTTTATTATTTAGGGGCCAGCAAATCATGTGCTTTGCGACTTCAAAAAATACAAAATGGGGGCGTGGCTACGAGCCGACCGAGATGGCGGCGTAGTGCGAGAGCTCCAAGGCCGAAACGAGCAGCGCAGGTGGCTGCACTGTAACACTTTCGCCTTGAGTCCGCCATCATCTTGCTCCCCGTGGAGACAGACGAGGGGCCCTGAAAGGCATCGCCATTTTGAATATCGCCTCCCCGCAGCCCAGAACAGCAGTACAGTCGACACGTTGAGTGCAAACAGCGAAAACGACTGTCGATTGCGATGGCGGGAAGGGGGCCCCAAACATGCTTCGGCACAATCGAAACTGGAGAAGTACGCTTTTGAAAAAACGGCCGCGCATCATCCGGAGGGCCGCCCGTCCACGGGAAAAAGCCCAGAGGGAGATGGATCCAAAAAAGTGACACTAGAGGACCTCATGAAGACGCTCTCCAGCGTCCAGACAACGGTGGGGTCTATCGCAATGGACGTGGGCCTACTACGGGCTGACCTCCACAAGATGGCGGAACGTGTGGCGCAGGTGGAAGTAGTCACTAAATCCTTAATGGAAGACACCTCGGAGCTGCAACTCGCTACAGAACGATTGGAAGCAGTCGCCAAAAAACTGCAGGAACGCCTGGATGATCAGGAAGGACGCTCATGGAGGAATAACGTCCGAATTCTAGGTATTCCGGAATCGGAAGGCAAGCAAGCGATGGATCTATACGTGGAGGACTTAATCAAAACGAAAATGCAACCGAAAAGCCTCTCCCATTTCTTTTCTGTTGAGCGAGCACATAGAGTTCCAGGGGGTGCAGCGAAGCCGGGGGCACTGCCGCGCCCGGTGCTGGCCAGACTTTTTAACTTCCGTGATCGAGATGCCATACTCCAGACAGCCAGGGTCTCTGAACCTATTAAAATACTGAACTCCACCATTGCCTTCTTTCCTGACTATACGGCTGAGGTGGCCCGGCGCCGGAAAACCTTCACCGACATAAAAAAAGCTTTACGGGCCAAAGAGTTGCCCTACTCCATGCTTTTTCCGGCGAGACTGAGAGTTGTGGACAATCAGAAGGCATGGTTCTTCGACACCCCGGAGGCGGCAAGTGACTGCCTGGATGGTTGGAGACGCACTGGGGCCCCACGGCGAACTGGTAGGGGTCAACGCGAAAAAAAAACTGCTCAGACGGATCACTAGGCATCACAAGGACATAGTCAGGACCTATTTGCTGAATCGGGCCTAGAAGAGGGTGAGCCACCGGAAGAGTGAGCGCCGGACCTAGAGACCCTTGTTCAAACTTTATACGACACACTGACTATGTAGCCCTTGGTATCAGGCGGACAAGGCTACACGGAGCTGGCTGCAAGGTCACAGAGCTACTAACCCCTTGCAAGCAAGTAGACTGGGTTGGGTTGGGACCACGCGCTCTGCTAAGTTGGGGTGGCGGGCGGTTTTAGGCCCGTGCAGCAGGGAGGCAGGAAGGGGGGTGGGAGGGGGTTGTTTGGATGTTTTTGTTTCTATTTTCGTGCTTGGCGACAAAACACGATATGTTCTGTACAATACGATGGAGATTGACCTATTGGTAACAGTGCGCGGTAAGGCCCATCCCCTGTTGGACTGCACACAACCATGCATACACTTGAATGGCGGCACAAGTAATGGATACACCTGACAATCCTACGCCGCATCCCTCTCACACATCGACCTTATCAGTGATGACGTGGAATGTCAGGGGACTGGGAGACAGGGTGAAGAGAGGCCTAGTCCTACAGTATCTGAAGCGTTGCAGACCAGCAATAGTTCTATTGCAGGAAACTCACCTTGTCGGCACAACTTCGAAGGCGATGGATAGATGGGGGTATAGATTCATCGCGCATGCAGACTTCTCCGGCTCTAGAGGGACGGGCATACTTATTCGGAAGAACTTTCTCATGGTGTGTCAACGGACTAAAATAGACAATCGGGGGCGCTTTGCGGCAGTGACGATACTGTGGGAGGGCCAACTGTATAACTTTGTGTCCGTATACGTCCCTCCTGGGCTACACGCCACTGCACACACTGCCCTAGCCACTTTTCTCCTGTCATTGCCGGCGGCTACACTAGTGTTAGGGGGCGATTTCAATGACGCTTTAGACCATGAGTTGGACAGACATCCATGTACTACAGCGCCACGGGGAAGCGGGCGACTTGCTGGATTATTAGATGCCCTGGGTCTGACGGATGGAGACATAAGCACCCCCATGAGAGGCAATACACTTACTACTCTGCGACACACCACTGCTTATCACGTATAGATTACATTTTAATGTCCGGAGACGGACTGCACGGCATTGAGGATGTAGACATCCGCCCCAGGGGAATCTCCGATCACTCCCCGTTGAGACTCACACTCACGACTCATCGCTCCGGTAAAAGCCGCGTTTTTCCTGTCCATGAGGATTACCTTCAGAGTGCCCCTTTGAGGAAGTCCCTTTCCAACGCTGCTACTCACTACTTTCAGGAGAATCTGGGTACCGTAGGCTGCCACAGTACCCTGTGGGAGGCGTATAAAATGGTTATACGTGGGCAGGCGATTTCATCTATAGCCGCCCATCGGCGGACTCAGAATCAAGAACTTAGCGCCCTTGAGTGTGCTCTGCGGGATGCCATCTCTGATCACGAGTCACACCCGTCCCCAGGTACCGCTCGAACAGTCCAGTTGCGGCAGGCTGAGTGGAGGGCATATCAAAGGGAAAGGGTGCAGACCACAATTCGGGCCTCCCGCCATAGGGTGTATGAGCTGGGTGATAAAGCCAGGAAGATGCTGGCTTGGCTTGACAAAAAAGAAAAAGCAGGCAGGGTCATTGCACAACTGCAATTGCCTGAGGGCGATTTAACCTCGGACCCCAGAGTTATAGTTGAACGGCTGGCTGATCATTTTGAGGCCATTTAAACTCCCCAGGCGTCCTACACTACAGATGAAGCCTACAATTACATTAAAGACTTGACAATTCCCTGCCTCTCGCCTGAGGCGGCTCTTTCGTTAGAGGCGGACATTAATGTGGAGGAGATACGGGAAGCGACCGACGCTCTGGCATCCGGTAAGGCCCTGGGACCCAACGGACTCCCGGTGGAACTCTACAAACAAACAGCCTCCATAACGGCCCGCCATTTACTCAGAATGTTCGTGGACAGTCTAAAAATAGGGGAACTCCCTAAAGATCAACGCCTGGCCACGATCTTCCCGATCCATAAAACTGGTAAAGCTCCGGAAACATGCGGCTCATACGTCCCATCGAATGTCTGACATAATATCGACAGACAGAATATCTACATACAAAAATATCGGCACAAAAATATCGAAATCAAAAATATCGGAGTCATATCTTCATAAAGGTAAGTACAAAAATATTGAAAAATTAATATCGTAGTACAAAAATATCGAAATTAAAAATATCGTTTTTTTAAATGTATTAATAATAATGTAAAAATAATTTTAAAATACATATAATTTTACAAATATTAAATAAAAATATTAAAACATAATTAAAAAATTAAAACTAATACATATACATTTAAAATAAATTAAACACTTAATAATTTAATGTAATTTTATTTTTTTAATTTCATTTAATTGATTTAATTTAAATTAATTTTATTTTTACCCTGTACGCCTGTACCCAAAACCCAAAACTGACCCTGAACCCTAAAAATATCCCTGTACCCCAAAAACCCAAAACTGACCCTGAACCCTAAAAATACCCCTTTACCCAAAAACTGAAAACTGACCCTGAACCCAAAAAATACCCCTTTACCCAAGAACTGAAAACTGACCCTGAACCCAAAAAATACCCCTAGTGCTTCTCTCCCTCGATGCTACCATGGCGTTTGACACAGTGGAATGGCCTTACCTATTCGCGGTCTCCGTCATATGGGTTTTGGCCCTAAGTTCTGTGCGTGGGTCCGCCTGCTTTATACTGGGCCTTTGGCTCAGATAGCAGCTAATGGTCACATCTCCAGAGACTTCCCGCTTGGACGTGGGACGAGACAGGGCTGCCCATTGTCCCCCTTGCTATTCACGCTAGTCCTTGAACCATTGGCGATTTGGGTTCGGTGGGAACCGTCTATCAAAGGTATCAGATGGTCTCCGTCATGGGAGGATCGGATATCTCTCTATGCGGACGACATCCTTCTTTATTTGACCTCCCCTAAAAAGTCAATCCTAGAATTACTTAATGTTTGCGAGAAGTTCGGGAGAGTCTCTGGATACAGAATTAACTGGGCTAAATCAGTCCTATACGTCCTTTCTGGTTGTCCGCCACCGCTCCCGGCTGACTGTCCACTGCACTACACTGACACCCGCTTTAAATATTTGGGAATCCACGTATCGCCCAACCCCGACGAGTTCCACGCACTAAATTTGAAACCCCCTCTCGACCGTTTCAATCGAGATGTAAAGGTATGGCGGTCCCTCCCTCTCACCCTCCTGGGCAAAGCCGCGTTATTTAAAATTATGACATTGCCCCGGTTTCTTTACCTCCTTGAGAACACTCCGTTCCCGGTCCCCTCCTCCTACTTCAGAGCCATCGCGGCAGCGGTCTCTACTTTACTATGGGACGGTAAGCCGGCGAGGATCGAGCAATGCAAACTGGTGAAAGATTGGTACGATGGGGGCATTGCGCTCCCTAACATTGAATTGTATTACTGGGCTGCCCATCTCAAGCAAATCAATTACTGGATGCACGCCCCACACACGGAACCCGCCTTTAAGGCGGACAGGCAGAGTATTGAACCCAGAGGTTTGTTAAGAAACTTATATAGTCGTAGCGCCCCAACGGATCTTCTGGGTCCGACCCGTCACACGGTTCAGCTTTGGTACAAGGCACATAAACATCTTCAGTGCGCGAACACAGTCACACTAATGACACCCCTATGGGACTCGCACAGGTTGGGCTTCATGGGCAATAGTAAAGGTTTTTAGGCATGGGACTCCATAGGTGTATCGGTGGTGGGGGACCTTTGGAAAAAAAACAATGTCGTGGATTTCACTTATCTGCAAACCAAACACGACATGGCACAGTCAGAGTACTATAGATACATACAGATACGACATGCGCTTCTGTCAGCCGTTCCGGTGTGAACGAAACTGCAGGAGTCCACCCCTTTAGAAGACAGACTACTTACGGAACATATGTCACACAAAGCGACGTCCTACACCTATAGAAAAACAACCTCCCTGACATGATGTCCAAACTACGTCTGTCCTGGGTAGATAACGTAGATGAGCTTGATGACTCGGAATGGCAGGAAGCTCTCTCGTCACCCCGAGAAACTGCAATTCCCTCTAGACTTAAGCTGGTTCAATTAAAGGTGCTGCACCGCACGTACTACACCAGGACAGTCCTTTACAGAATGGGGAGAGCCACTCATGAATATTGCCTCCGAGGTTGCGGAGAAAGAGGAACGTTCTACCATACTATTTGGGACTGAAGCCGGGTGGCCATGTACTGGGCGGCGGTGATGCGAACAATCTCCCAGACCATGAATGTCTCCTTGCTACCCAAGCCACGTCTCTGCTTGTTGAACATCTGGGATGCAGAAGACCTGACACATCGACAGCAGGACTGGGCCATGCTAGGGATGTTGGTAGCGAAACGTAACATTGCGAGACTGTGGGGTTCTCACGTGCTGCCCACGTTGCGAGACTGGTGTAAGGACATGGATGAAGCAATGGTGGCGGAGAAAGCAGTCTTTATTCATCGGGGATGCCCCGCAAAGTGGGGACAAATTTGGGGGGCCTGGAACAAATTTAGAGGGGACATATGCGAGCCTCCACGACTTGACCCGGATGAGTGTCTTTCAGATTAGAACCTGGGTCTGAGTTGCATGTGTGTTGAAAGATATCGCCTGCTCAGGTGAACTCCGCCCTACTGCATATTTGCCATTAGAAGAGAGAGGTCAAAGGTCGCACTGCCAATGTTTGCTACGTTGTTTACTTGAACATCGTTTTGTCGCTAGAAAGAAATGAACGTTATTGATTTGTTTTTCATTTATTGTACAGATTTGTTGTGGGGTTAAAACAAAAAATCATAGACCTAAGCCATACCGTATATTAGAAACGTCTGCATTTTGGTACAACATGCTTACACTCGCCGCCGGACCCCCGGGTTGTCGGCTAAACGGCCGTGTAATCCTGATAATATTGCTAATGACTAAATCGCTATCCCGGCCGGCCCTGGAGGTTGTAGGCCCTACATTGTGCTATCTTGAAAATGTACAATAAAGGTCTTTCAAAAAAAAAATACAAAATGCTGCAGCCCAGATTCTGCTTGCACTTCCTAAATCGTGCTCAGTGTCTAAGTCCCTATCCAAACTACATTGGATGCCAGTAGAGGGAAGAATTCAGTTCAAAACTCTGTGTAGCCCATAAAATGTTGTCTCATCAAGCTCCCTCTGTCCTAGCTAATATGTTAGTGCCGTATATTCCTCATCGACCTCTTCATTGCTCAGATCAAAGGCTGGTCTGCATTCCCCACGTTCGCAGAGTCAGAGCCGGTGGCCGGTCTTTTAAGGTGCTGGTGGCTTAGCTTTGGAACTCTTTTCCATCAGCAATTTGAGGACTCCAAACTCATTTAGAGTTCCGCAAAGCCATAAAGACATGGCTTTTCCCGGGATAAGTATGTTACCATTCTCCGCTCTGCTTTAACCATGTTTACCTGGGTAGCGCTGGGACGCCCCGTTGCTGGGGAAGCTATGCGCTGTATAAAATCAGTAAACAAATGTGTGTGTACTTGAGAAACAGATAGATAGGCAGTCATATTTGTCTCATCTGTCTTTCTGTGCTAAGGTGTAGTCCGTCTCTAGGGAAGATTTACCAACTTTAGATATTTCTGTAAAGTAAAATAAAAAGGGTGAGTGCTGGGTGGTATGCCTCTCATGGATTCCAACAAGTTTTTTTACTCGCAATGCCATGCAAACCTCAAAATGTGACTATAGTCACACATTTTCCTTGCATTACTGTGTCATAATAATCTGGTGTCATAAAAACCACATTTTTCCTACCACCCAGCATTCCCCCACAAGTCTCCCGATAAAAATGGTACCTCACTTGCGTGGGTGAGTTAAGTACCCGTGACAGGCAAGGGCCCAAAACGGATTGAGGTGACATCAAAATTAATTATCACAAAACAACCTGGTTTTGCAAAGGGGGGTCCCATGGGTTTTTGACCCCAGGCTCAGCCGCCATCTTGGGAAACCTTCCAAATACACGCACTTCTCTAAACTAGACACCCAGGGGAGTCCAGCGAGGTATGGCATGCGTGTACCCCCCAACGTTTTCCTACCCAGAATCCACTACAATCCATGCAGATTCCAGAACGTTCTGCCTGAGATTCCCCTAGGTGACTAGTTTTAAAAAATGTATAGGGTTGCTAGCTTTCACTAGGTGCCGGCAGACATAGGGTTCAAAAGCTACAGCTTAGCACTTTGCAAAAAAAGGGTATGTTTTCACTGTGAAAATGTGGTGCGCCCATGTTGCATTTTGGGCCATTTCCTGTTGGGGACAATAGGCCTAACCACGCAAGTGAGGTACCATTTTTCTCAGAAGACTGGGTGGAATTTCATGGATCCACGCAGATTCCAGAACTTTCCACCACAGATATGTGAGGAAAATTTGTTTTTTTCACAAAGTTTGAGGTTTGCAAGGGATTCTGGGCAACTGAACCTGGTGAGAGCCAGACAAGTCACTCTATCCTGGATTCCCCTGGGTGTCTAGTTTTAAAAAATTTGTAAGTTTGCTAGGTTTCCCTAGGTGCCGGCAGAGTTAGGGTACAAAATCTACAGCTGGTCACTTTGCAAAAAAAAAGGGTCAGTTTTCACTGTGAAAATGCAGTGAGTCCATGTTGCGTTTTGGGCCTTTTTCTGTCGCGGGTACTAGGCCTAGGCACACAAGTGAGGAACCATTTTTCTCGAAAAACTCTGGGGAACGCTGGATGGGTGGAAATTTGTGGATCCAAACAGATTCCAGAACTTTCCACCACAGAAATGTGAGGAAAATGTGTTTTTTCCCGACAAAGGTTGAGGTTTGCAGGGGATTCTGGGTAACAGAACCTGTTGAGAGCCAGACAAGTCACCACATGCTAGATTCCCCTGGGTGTCTAGTTTTACAAAATTGAAAAGGTTTGCTAGGTTTCCCTAGGTGCCGCCAGAGCTAGGGTTCAAACTTTGTTGCTGGACCTATCTGGGATTCCTGGGACACACGCCGCTCGTCACACGCCGCCGCTGGGGCCCAAACGCTGCCTGTTCCCCCTGCCGCCAGTGATTTCCAGCTTCACGGCCGCCGGGGAACTACAGCTCCCAGCAGGCCGAGCGGGTCACTTCCTGCTCAAGCGCGCCCGAAGGCGCAGAAAAGGAGGAGGCTCCCACTGAGGAGCGGGGGCACTAACTTTGTTGCTGGACCTACCTGGGATTCCTGGGACACACGCCGCTCGCCACACGCCGCCGCTGGGGCTCAAACGCTGCCTGTTCCCCCTGCCGCCAGTGATTTCCAGCTTCACGGCCGCCGGGGAACTACAGCTCCCAGCAGGCCGAGCGGGTCACTTCCTGCTCAAGCGCGCCCGGAGGCGCAGAAAAGGAGGAGGCTCCCACTGAGGAGCGGGGGCACTAACTTTGTTGCTGGACCTACCTGGGATTCCTGGGACACACGCCGCTCGCCACACGCCGCCGCTGGGGCCCAAACGCTGCCTGTTCCCCCTGCCGCCAGTGATTTCCAGCTTCACGGCCGCCGGGGAACTACAGCTCCCAGCAGGCCGAGCGGGTCACTTCCTGCTCAAGCGCGCCCGGAGGCGCAGAAAAGGAGGAGACTCCCACTGAGGAGCGGGGGCACTAACTTTGTTGCTGGACCTACCTGGGATTCCTGGGACACACGCCGCTCGCCACACGCCGCCGCTGGGGCCCAAACGCTGCCTGTTCCCCCTGCCGCCAGTGACTTCCAGCTTCACGGCCGCCGGGGAACTACAGCTCCCAGCAGGCCGAGCGGGTCACTTCCTGCTCAAGCGCGCCCGGAGGCGCAGAAAAGGAGGAGGCTCCCACTGAGGAGCGGGGGCACTAACTTTGTTGCTGGACCTACCTGGGATTCCTGGGACACACGCCGCTCGCCACACGCCGCCGCTGGGGCCCAAACGCTGCCTGTTCCCCCTGCCGCCAGTGATTTCCAGCTTCACGGCCGCCGGGGAACTACAGCTCCCTGCAGGCCGAGCGGGTCACTTCCTGCTCAAGCGCGCCCGGAGGCGCAGAAAAGGAGGAGGCTTCCTCCGCGTCGCGGAACGCGCGCGGGACCGCGCCGGGCGAAGCCCGGGCAAAGGGCGGGCCCTCTGTGGCCCTCAGAGGCCTGAGGAGGCCGGGACGGGCTACCCCCCTTGGTCTTCTAAGAAGAGGTAAAGCCATCTACTGCCAACTCCACTGACTATCACATTGGATTGAGACTGTTTCCCCTTCCTATAAGGGAGCGGATACTCAATATATTCCCCTAGCCACAGCTGTTTGTTTTGTTTTCTCTCACTTTAAACATACCCCTATCAGCATGGATCCTTCTACGAAAACGTCCAGTACAGCATCTAATCCCCTATGGCTAGATGACTTAAATAGTATGTGTAACAACAAGTACTCGCTTGTTACATCGCCCTACCTGGTATCTAAAGCCAGTCCGCTAGCTCTTAACGATAGTACACAGGGGCCTCTACCGACTCTCGTAAAACTAAAAGCAAACAAAACAACTCCCCTTAAGGCCATATCTGGTAAGAGGAAACATGACGGGGCTGGAGAAAGTGGGTCCCTATCCAAATCACCAACGTTGCAGTATGTGTCATCAGATTCAAACCCGCCTGTTAACATGGCTCTGCTAATCCAGGAGATGGGCAAAAAAATAGATGACCCAGTATCCTCTCCCCAATTGGTCTTACTGACCATGATGGAACAGTTGATTAAAACTATCATTCGTCCCCTGATCGCCAAAATTAACAGCTTGGGGGAAAGACTAACGGGGGTTGAGGAAATTGTTAAACTCAATCAGCCATACACAGCAACATCTAAATGTTTACCCCAGCCCGGTCTCCCTAATTTGCCTAAACAAACTATGCAAAACACAGCTCCCCCAACACAAGTAACAGTCTCCACTACTGTGTGCCCACTCGTCCCTAAACCACTACCCATACCTACCTCAGAACGCAATATTGAGCCAAGATTAAAAAGTACTAAGACCCCTCATATTAATCTTCCCCCAGAGGCCGCTCCATTCGTGTCCATCCTGTCGGGGGTTCTTCCCCTGAAACATGGAAAAATCGAGAGACCCAGCGATTTGATAAATAAAGTTAAGTTCTGGCTATCGAAAAACAGACCCCTACCCCATAACCTCGATGGCAGGATAGTCAGCGTGAGGAGAGTGGGATGGTTGGGTCCCCATCGGAAAGATATCTGCGGGGATCTGATTCTAATCAGATTTAGGAGCAGACATGTTGTCCCCTATCTACAGTCGTGGCAGCCCCAAGAAAGTGATGGCCCCATAACAACTTGGGACCTACATGACTTTTATCCTAGTGAATCATACAACCCTTATCGGGAACAGACTGCCAATCACAACCCTAAGCTGGCCCATGGATCCTGGCCACCAAATGAGCACAGTTTCCCCTCTTTTAACCTCTTTCCACATAGACTATTTAAGTTTAGCAACCTACCTCAATCTAATTTTTTCACCCCATATAACAAGTGTTAATATTAGGCGGGTGCATAAAATGTAAATTCTTTGACATTAATATCAACTGGGTCAGCTAATTCTATTTTACTTAATCCAATGAGATTTTTTTTGATCCTTTTAAATTGTATGTTGTTTGTTAAATTATGACTGTATATTTTTTCTACATTGTATGCTTTTATGGTTGAAACAAAATCGCTAGGGTTCAAAATCTACAGCTAGGCACTTTGCAAAAAAAGGGTCCATTTTCACTGTAAAAATGAAGTGTGTCCAGGTTGCGTTTTGGGCTGTTTCCTGTCGCGGGCACTAGGTCTAACCACACAAGTGAGGTACCATTTTTATCGGGAGACTTAGGTAAAACAGAATTGTAGAGCAACTGTTATTACCTATTGACTTTCAATGCATTTCTGCCTTCCAAATGATAGACAATGAGTAAAAAAAGAAGTCACTTTGAAAAATGTCCTATAATTCTCATCATAGTATGGGTACTCACAATTTTGGAAATGTGCAAATACATACTGTTTCAAAACTCTATATTTTGTTCCAATTTCAGAAATACATAGGTGCCTTTCATCCTGATTTTTCACTGTACATATTTTCCCAAATTAATGGCTATATACCCAGTACATAATAAAAAAGCATTGCAAGACGCTGCACAGTAATTGGCTCTGGGTTCGTCGGGATCTTGGTGAACCTACAAGTCCTATATTTCCCCACAACTGAAAGGTCCAGCGGATGTAACGGTATATTGTTTTCAAACATTTGTCATAATTAAAAGAAGTTGCAGGTGAAAACGTTGGCAAAAATGGCTGTTTTTTCAACTCATTTCCAATTTTTCCTATTTTCAACTTTCAATTACTATAAAGAAACCTTGAAGGATCTACACAAATGACCCCTTGCTGAATTCAGAATTTGTCTACTTTTCTAAAAAGTATAGCTATTCATTATTGCTTTCATACCCTTTCTACCATTAACTGGAAGAAGGTTGAAAGCACAATAAATTGCAAAAATAGGCTAGGTCCCAGTAAAATGCCAAAACTGTTTTCAAAATGTTGGGTTTCTGACAAAAGTCTGTTCGTCCCTGAAAGACAAGGAAAATGGTGATTTCAGCCCCACACACCCTTTGTTGATAACATTTGCAGGGGAAAAGACACTTTCATTTGGAGCATTTTATTCCCATTCACCCCGCCCTCCCAAATAAAATGCTGGCTATATTTTAGATAATTTCTGGGTCCCCTCCAGGGAATCCATAAACACTGGATACCTTTAGAATCCCTGTGATGTTGGAAAAAAAGGACGCAAATTTGGTGTGGATACCTTGTGTGGTCAGAAAGTTATAGGTGCCTAAGCGCGAACTACCCCAAACAGCCAAAAAAAGGCTTAGCACAGGTGGGGAAAAGGCCTAGCAGCGAAGGAGTTAAAAGCTGTGGGTATACAACCACCCGATTTCACAGTTAAAAAGCTCTACTAAAAAGGGTGTTAATTTATTGGCAAACACCTTATAAAATTCTATTTGCAGCCCATCATTTCCACACACTTTTCCTCCTGACATTGTGCCCAGGGGCTAACTGAATTTTGGCCGCTGAAATATCTACTTGGATCTCCTCTGCCTGGGTATTCGATAAATGGGGGAGGGTAATGTTGTTAAAGTATTGTTTGATTACCTACTGTCCCACTCTATATTTGGAGGCATATAACTGATCATAGTGCTCCACAAAGAAGTTGGGCAATTCTTTCCTTGTCATTCACTGGAACTCAGGTACTCAATTATAATTAATGCTGCTTCCTTTTTCACTATAGCCGAGTTTGCCTACCATTTGTCTTTCTTCATAAACTTGCTGCTGGAATGTCTCTTTTCCCCTTAATGAGGCATTCTTCTGCAGTAAAGCACTATCTACTGCCAGATGAAGTATGGCTATGAGAGTCCCACTAATTTTAGACTGTGCTGCCATAAAGGCCACCATCTGCCCACGGAAGGTCCCAAGTACTGAAACAAGTTAGGATGTGCCTATATTGTCCTTAAAAACTTCTTGAATCAATTTTCTCATTGCAATAATCCATTGTTGGTTTGAGAGAAGGAGTCGATCCATCTGCCACCTGCACCTTATCCTCCTGCCCTCATCTATTTCTATTTCCAATACAACCAAACAATTGTCTGAAAATGAATTAGCCCCAATACCTGAGCCAGAATATTTAAAAGAATGAGAAATTAAAAAGAAATCATTGCGGGAAGCTGACTGAAATTGTCGGGAGTATCAGGTATATGAAATGCGTTACTTACCTGTAACTGCAGTTATCCAGTATTGGTATCTTTCATAGATTCACATGCCTGAATCATTCCCCGTCGTCGGGGTGGGAGTCCCCGGTATATAAAATAGTAATGTCCTAAAGACATATATATATATACTAATAGGCCAGAGGCCTCACATTAGTAACCTATCTGAGTCCTTTTGTAAAAAGGACCAAACTTTGGCCAGGAGCCAATCAGCTACTACCACCCTCTAGAACCTTCCTGGAAGGAGTCCTAGTCCCTCAGATGTTCGTAAGCACCGTCCTAAGTAGTACCTATTGAGAGAACCAAGGTGAGCCCTTCCAGGGGAGGCGGGTGGTTGCATGTGAATCTATGAAAGATACCAATACTGGATAACTGCAGTTACAGGTAAGTAACGCATTTCTTATCCAGTATTATGGGTATCTTTCATAGATTCACATGCCTGAATCAGAGTAGCGAGTAGTATGCAGCACATTTCGCATAATATAGTATGTAAGACACCTGATAATAACTTATCAATAGTGCAACAAAAGAAACTGCAAACAGTAGCAAGATAAGAAATGTGCAATCAGTGAAATTGGAAAGGTGGGATGAGAGGAAGAAGGCTCACCTCTAATGGAATAGATGACGGAGCACTGCCTGTCCCACTGCTGCATCCTTCATAAGTTCAGAATCCAAGCAGTAGTGCTTGGTGAACGTATGTGGTGTTTTCCATGTCGCCGCTCTGCAAATGTCGACAATGGGCACCCCAGAAAAGAGCGCCATGGAGGTGGAAACCGCTCTAGTGGGATGAGCTCGAACCTTGGCTGGCAGAGGATGACCCGCTTGTTGGTGGTAGAAGGCGATAGCTGCAGAGATCCATCTTGAAATGCTCTGCTTTGTCAATGGTAGGCCCTTCCTGGGCCTGCTGAAAGCAATAAATAGTTTGTTGGATTTGCGAAATTGTTCTGTTCTATGAAGGTAGAATTTTAGACATCTCTTCAGATCTAAGGAATGTAGAGATCTTTCTGCTGTAGAGGATGGATTAGAGAAGAAAGATCTCAGGACAATAGGTTCGTTCAGATGAAAAGCAGACGGAACCTTTGGTATGAATTTGGGGTTAGTCCGTAGAATGACTCCGTCCTGTTTGAACTGAAGGAACGGGTCCTGAATACAGAAAGCCTGTAGCTCGCTTACCCTCCTTACTGATGTGAGAGCCAGCAAGAGAGCTGTTTTCCATGACAAGTATTTGAGATCCGCTTTGTGTATCGGCTCAAAGGGGTGCTTTATCAACTGCGCCAGGACAAGATTGAGCTGCCATGTAGGTGGTAAAGGTCTCACTGGAGGATAAGTCCTGAATAAGCCTTTTAGAAACTGCTTGATCAGTCTATTGGACCATAGAGAAGCACCAGACGAAGAGCGTCTGAATCAAGATATGGCTGCCAGGTGGACTTTGATTGAGGCGTGTGCCAGTCCCGAGTTGGCTAGGTGAAGCAGGTAGGGCAGCAGTTGTGCCGGAGATGACGAGAACAGGTGCAGTTTGTTAGCTTTACACCATAAACAGAATCTCTTCCACTTAAGGGAATATGTCTTATTGGTACTGTCAGCCCGGGCCCGGGCTAGGACAACCTTGCAGTCCTGAGGGATATCTAAGTCCTGGAACTCTCTGAACTCAGGAGCCAAGCCGATAATCTGAGAGATGTCAGATCTGGATGCTGGACTTGCCCCTGGTTCATGGTGAGGAGATGCGGGTAAGGTCTGAAAGGAATCGGAGGCTCCAGCGATAGAAGGTGGAGTTCTGTAAACCAGTGTTGGCGTGGCCACGCTGGGGCTACCAGGATCAACGTGCAATGCTCCGCTTTCAGTTTCCGAAGGACCCTGGGGATCAGGGGAAATGGTGGAAAAGCGTAGGCAAAGACGTTGCACCATGTCATCGAAAATGCATCCCCGAGAGACCCTTTCTGTGGAAGCCAGCTTGCGTAATGTTGGCATTTTGCGTTGATCTTTGTCGCAAACAGATTCAGGTGAGGTCTGCCCCATCTGGAGAACACTGCGTTGAGGGCATGTTGGTCGAGCTCCCACTTGTGGCAGATGGAGCGTTGCCTGCTTAGAGAGTCCGCCAGGGTGTTGTCTGCTCCTGGGACATACTCCGCCCTCAGCGAGATGTTGTGTTGGAGTAGCCACTTCCAAATTCGCTGTGATTCTTGAGACAATGTCATGGATCGAGTTCCCCCTTGCTTGTTTAAGTAGTGCATTGTGGTGGTGTTGTCCGTCCTCACAAGCACTGGGGAGTTCCTGATTCTGGGCAGGAAAGCTCGAAGAGCCAGGTATACTGCCCTCAGTTCTAACAGATTGATGTGGAGCAGTTTCTCTGCTGGCAACCACTGACCATGTATCTGAAGTTCCTGCAGGAACGCACCCCATCCTTCCAACGATGCATCTGTTGTTATCACGTGTGGGGAGACCGGAAGCAGTAATGGAAGGCCTTGGTTCAGGTTTTTTATTTGAAGCCACCAGTGTAGGGCGTTCACCATGAACGGGGTGATTCTGAGTCGATCGGCGAAGGATCCCGTACTTTGAATCCACTGGGCTGATAGTGCCTCCTGTCAGGGACGCATACGAAGGCGGCAGTGTGGAATCAGGAGGATGTTGGAGGACATCATTCCTAGCAGTGACTTGAAAAGTCGCACCTCGATGGTCTTTTTGAGCTGAATGTGTGCTGCCAGCGACCTCAGTTTGGCCTGATGTTCCTGAGATGGAAAGGCCTTCTCTTGATGTGTGTCCAGAATTGCTCACAGGAAAGTGAGGCGTTGAGAGGGCTGTAGTACTGACTTTTCCTGATTGAGTGTAAGTCCTAGACTCTCGAAGAGCTGAAGACAGGCGTTGGAAGACCTGTTCACACCTTCTAGAGTAGGAGACTTGATGAGCCAGTCGTCCAGGTAGGGGAATACCTGGTGATGCTGTTGGCGAAGGTAGGCTGCCACTGGAGATAGGCATTTTGTAAAAATGCGTGGCGCCGACTTTAGGCCGAAAGGCAACACTCTGAACTGGTAATGTCTGCCCGCCACAGTGAACCTTAAGAACTGGCGGTGACTTTTGTGGATGAGTATGTGGAAATAGGCATCCTGGAGGTCTAAGGACACCATGAAATCCCTGGAATTGAGGAGTTGTAACACCTCTTGAATGGATACCATCCGGAAGGATTGTTTTTTGAGGTATGTGTTGAGGTTCCTTAGATCCCGTATAGGTCTCCATTTCTTCTCCTTTTTCCGTATCACGAAGAACCGTGAGTAGAATCCTTTCCCCCTCTGACCTCTGGGAACTCTCTCTACAGCTCCTTTTTGAAGCATTAGTGAGAGTTCCGCTTGAAGAAGATGAAGATTCTTGTGTGGCATGGGACATGGAGGGTTCGAAGAAGGAGTGTCCACAAACTCCAGAGTATGCCCGAACCGAACCAGTTGGAGAACCCAACGATCCGTAGTTATTTTTTGCCAATTGTGGAGGAAGTTGGAAATTTTTCCAACCAACTACGTAAAATGGAGAAGAAGCGGAGGTCTGTTTGAGAAAGAAGCCACTGTCTTCTGGGGGGATCTTTCTTTCGCCACATCAATAATCTCCGAGGCGGACCGCTCTCCTTCAAGGAGGATTTTCTTGACTTCTTCTTTCTGCTCCTCTGGCAGAGAGCCTAGGTATGGTGCTATATCTGCTCACATCTGGCGATTGTAGCGTCCCAGGAGCGCAAGCGAGTTTGCTGCTCTGACGTTAATGGCCGACATCGAGGAGAACCTCTTCCCGATGTTATCGAGTTTACGGCCTTCCTTGTCCGGAGGCGCAGTCAGTGCGGCAGCCGGATTGTTGGATTTCCGCTGCGCGGCCTGTGTGATCACAGAGTCCGGGTTAGTATGGCCTGTAAGACATGCCGGTGCCTTGTCCGGGCCTTGTATTTCTTATCAAGTCTGGCCAGCACTGGAAGTAGAGATGAGGGGTTTTGCATTATCTTTAATCCCTGGTCGCAGATGTGTTCAATAATCGGGATTGACCGGACCGTCTTTTTGAATGGCTCCTTAAAGTCGTATAAGAAGCAGTCCTGAGGTTGTGTGGTCATTTCTATTTTGAACCTCGCTGCTGCACGTTCTATAATATTGTGAAACCCCCCCATGTCCTCTGGAGGGGAGTCCGCCTTTGCCTGGTCTGGGGAAGCTGGATGTGAGATGACGTATTCGTCCCACTCATCCTCTTGTATTTCTCCTTCTTCTTGTTGACCCTCCTCTTCCTCTTCCACTGCTTCCTCTTCGTCCGAAGATTGCTGCGGAGGCAGAGACACAGGATCTGGGGTAATCACCAGTGGAGGTGGTTTATGGCGAGGAGGAGGGGCAGATGATACAGCTTGAGGTGGCACCACTGGAGGTGGCGGAGCAGGTGGGAACCGCTGTTTGTAGTCCGCTATAAGGAACTGGCGGTCCGTGACAATTGAAGCCGGGAGGCTCACCATAGGCTGTGAAGGAGGAAGCGAATGATATTCCTCTTGATAAGGAATGTCTTCCTGATCCATGTCTTCGTTGTCCGAACTCTCATGTACCTTAACAAGTAGTTGTGATGGGCTTGTTGCCACTGGGAACATGGCTCCATCATCATAGTCCTCAGTCTCCAGTAGATTGGCCGGCGGCAGTGGTTGGACTCTGCTAGGAGACGTCGCTTCTGGCATCAGCGTATGCGTTGACATTTTGAAGTGTGTATAAATACACTTTATCTTGGGAGAGCCTTCCGTTGACGGGCCCGTTGACGGGGTGGTCGTCGACGGTGAGAAACTGACGGCCACCGCAGACTTCTCTGTTGTTTTCTCCGACGACGATGTCGTAGACAGTATCGGCGTAGACGGTGTTTTCTGTCGTCGGTACTGTCGTCGACGGTTTCGTCGATTGTCTTGTCGTCGACGGCTTCGTCGACGCTGGTGTCGACGGCTTCGTCGATGCTGGTGTCGACGTCGATGGCTTCGTCGTCGATGGCGTCGACGTCGAAGGGACTTTCGTCGACGACTAAGGCTTCGGCTTCGTTGACGAAGGAGCTGTCGACGACGAGGCGTCGTCGACGGTCTTTTGACAGGAATAACAGATGGTATAGACCTACCAGACGACGACGAAGTGGAAGTAGATGTCGTCAAGGCGGTGAAGGCAGACGCTGTCGACGCAGAGATGGTGACTGTCGACGCTGTCACGGGCATGGCAGAAGACACTAGCATAGGCTTTTTGAATGTAGTTTCCTGAAGAGAAGTCTTTACTGCCATGGTCTTCCGACAGCCCTCTGAAGACTTAGGCGTCTTCTTTTGAGGAGGCATATTAGACGGACCTGGAGAAGTCTGTCTCGGCCTTTTAGAAGAGGAGTGTGAACTCCTAAAGGAACACTCGCTCTCACCTGAGGAGACTGCTTGATCCTTGTCCTTCAGTCTCTGAAGCCACAGAAGCAGGCGTCCCTCTCTGTCTTTAAGAGTCTTGACAGAGAAAGTGCGACAGACCTTACAGTCCTTGGCAGAATGGTCAGGGTAGAGACAGTAGAGGCAGTCTTCATGTTTGTCATCTACATGCAGTCTCAGCTTCTTACACGAGGCGCAAGGTCTAAAAAGCCCTTTTTTAGGAGTGGTAGACATAGTAGACTCTAGCCCTCCTTCACAAGAGTAAACAGCAAGAGAAAAATATGGATAAAATCCAGAAAAAACAGAAACCTGAGCAGAGCTCAGTGGAGACTCCCTTAGCACGATGTGCAGTAGAATATCTGAGGGACTAGGGCTCCTTCCAGGAAGGTTCTAGAGGGTGGTAGTAGCTGATTGGCTCCTGGCCAAAGTTTGGTCCTTTTTACAAAAGGACTCAGATAGGTTACTAATGTGAGGCCTCTGGCCTATTAGTATATATATATATGTCTTTAGGACATTACTATTTTATATACCGGGGACTCCCACCCCGACGACGGGGAATGATTCAGGGATGTGAATCTATGAAAGATACCCATAATACTGGATAACATCAGATGAGAAAGCGAAGTCTATGTTCTTGCCGCCACAGAAGACCCCATCACATGAGCCAGAGTCAGCAGTGTCCATACCCGATTGAATCACCTGCCGGGCCGCAGCCTGAGAATCTGAAAGGACCTCCAAGAAATTATTCCGATCTTCCTCAGGCAACTTCGGAGCTAGCTGCATGACTGAATCCATCAAAGCATGGATATACCTTTCAATAAGACAGGTTGCATTACTGGATTTAAGAGCCATACTTGCAGAAGAGAATACCTTCTTTGCCGCATGCTCCTTTTTTTTCAGAATCCCTATCACCAAGAATGGCAGAAAAAGAACCAGAAGACTGCTTCAAACAAGAAGCCTGGACAACTAAACTTTCCGGTGTAGGATGTGAAGACAAAACAAACAGATCCTCAGGAGCAGGCCTGTACCTTCTAGAGATGGAACGAGAAACTGCAGGAGCAGACAAAGGCTTTTGCCACACCTCCATTATTGGTTCTGTCAAAGCCTCAGTAAAGGGAAGCAACGGTTCAGAAGCTGAAGAAGCTGTATTAAGAACCTCTGTAAGGATATTAGATTTCACTTCAGCCAAGGGGAGATGCAGACCAAGCAAATCAGCTGCCTTTCTTATGACCACATGATAAGGAGCAAAGTCTTGCACACCCAGCCTTAGCAGATGGGAGATACTACTCAGGAGAAGTATCCAAGCCAATGACCTCATGTAGACATTCAAACTCATCCATAGACTCAACAATCTCTCCTTCCTGATCCCGTGCATATTCCTCCTACTCAAGGAGCCTTGGCGCTGGTGAAGACATCAACTACATCGATGGAGGAGCTTCAGCTTGAAATCTTGACATCGATCAAACTCGAGGCGGCGCAGACTCAACAGCCGAAGGAGTCCGAGGAGCCGGAGTAGAGGACCTCGGCGCCGGGAAATGCCAAGCTGGAGTCGACAGCAAGAATGGCATAAAGGGTACTTGAGGATAGATGCGAAGAACACCCAAGTTAAAAGGCCAAAGGACCCATGGGGCCCTAAGGCGCACCGGATGGAGCAGAGGCCCTGGCAAACATGCCAAAATCGCATTACGAAAATGCGAAGAGTCTGACCCAGGAGCAGGAAAAGCAGGATATGGATCCGTACCTTCCTGAAGTGGAATTACCTGAGGTCGAACTGGAGGCTGCAAAGCCGGGAACGGCGCCCGCACAGGTGAAGCCACCCGGCCTGGTGACGACTCCCTAGGTGTTGGAGACATCGGAGGAGCCGGAGAGCCTTCATGCAGCTAAAGAGCCTTCAGAAGCTGGCGACCCCGAAACCGGAGATGGAACCGGCGTCACCCGAGGAGATGGATAAACTAAGTCCTTTCTTCGAAGCCGTACAGCCGGAGGCCTCGACGCCCTGGCCTTCGAAGAACGGTGCCGAGAACCATGCCTCCTCTTAGACTTCTTATACTTTCTTGACTTTGACGTATGGGAAGATGATGACTTCGCCCTTTTTCGACCCCTCTTCTCCATTTTGGTTTTGGACATAAACAGCTTGGCTTCACGCTCTTTAATGGCCTTAGGATTCATTTTCTTGCAGCTTCGGCATTCTTCGACATCGTGATCCGACGATGAGCACCAGAGGCAGTCTTCATGCGGGTCTGTAATCGACATATGCCGACCACACTCTCTGCAGGGTTTAAACCCAGCCTTCCTGGAAGTAGCCATCAGAAATGAACAAGGATACAAAGTTTTCTTCAAATAATATGGAGAGCCCATAGAAAAACCATTACGCGGCGACTGCGCGGAAAAAAGGGAACGGACGTCAGAACGCCAACGAGGTCCTCTTATGGCTCCGATGACATCATACGGTGTCGCGAGCGGAGCTGTGCTATTGTGACGTCCTCGTCGACGTGGGAGAGCTAGGAAAGAATTTCTCCGCTGAATTCTGGCGCAGGAGTATTCACTAGGTGAGGAATGCACAGGCAGAAGTTTCCATCAGACTGCAACTTAATGCAAGACTTGGACCTCGATGATGACCTGTCGTGGAAATGTCCTCAGAAGCAGGAAAGGGTCAGTGCCCTCAACTTCAAGAGGGTCTTTCGGTGTTTGGCCACAAACAGATTGATTTTGCATTCCCGGGTCATCTCTGGGTTCATACAGCGCACTCTTCACAGGACTAAGGGGCATATGTATCAAATACTGTATTTGTGATTCTCAAATAGTGATTTTTCGAGAATCACAAAATGCGATGTATGTAGGATTTGCTAAAAATGTTGAGAATTCTACATATCTCTTATTTGCGATTTGCAAATAAGAAATTCCTTCCCATTCATTCCTAGGTTCTAGGAGGCCCATTGGAATGAATTAGAAGACATTCTCAATTTGCGCTTCGCAATTAGAGAATCGCAAATTTAGAATGCAATTTCAAGGGTGCCAGGGTGTCAAAAGGACACCCTGGTGCACCCCTGAAATATGTATATGAGCACATTCGGCACACATACATGCCCTACTTGAACTTGTAGTTGGTGGCAATTTGCGATTTCTTAAATGCATTTGCAAAATAGGGAATCGCAAATTTTGTGATTCTTTATTTTGGGAGGGCCTTTTGGGATGATACATCCCAAAATGCTATTTCCTGTTTGCAGACGGGCCGATTCTGAGAATATGCCAGTTAGAGTCATGTGCCAAAGCCAAACACCAGAGTTAGACATCAGTTTGTGACAGAACCTACAATCTTTAAACCTGTAGTTTTAAAAGGGGATATAGCCCTTGAAACCTGAAAAAATATTTTTGGGAAGAAAAAAACGTCTTAAAATAAAAGGAAAAAGCTGGCAGTGAGCTCCAGAGTCGAAGGCGCAGAAAAAATGGACATGACATTAGCCCGCAGAAGTGGCGCATATATGCAGCTCCAGTTGTCACTTCTGGGGCAAAACAAAGCTGGAGCTGAGCAGCACAACACTACCTACCGTTGTGTGGGAGCAATTCTGTTTGATCTTCTGGAACCATTCTGGCACCTAGGGATATTCTAAAATTGAGTAATCTATACTTCGAATTATGCATCACAAGGCGAAATCACTGAGCTGGGAAAGTCTTTAGAAAACATTCTTGCCAGTTGCTTCCCTGCATCTAAAGGTGTCACTAACCGCAGGATGAGAGCACTGCCATAAGCTAGTGGTGCTATTGCCACCCCCAAACTCAAGCTACCACACCTTATTTAAATTCAGGGGTACCGGAGGATTTCAGACTTCAAAGTCTCATCTAGCTCCACTCTCAGAAACCATTGACCCAGCGGTCGGTCTACTGCTGGACCACTGAGTCACAGTGGCAGTCGTCCTGTCTTATGTAATCCTGGCGACCCAGTCAGCAAAACAAATTATAGCCTCAAGCACTTGGAGAAAAAACTCCCAGTGCCTCAGAGCCATTGATTTTGTTTCCCAGAAACAGACTCCCGGTTTGGGAGTGTCATTTAAACAAACAAGCATTGGAAATACAATAGGTCTCGCACCATTAGAGTTAGTGCTTTTAGAATTGTTTATGGTTTTTTTTTGTAAATGTTTAGCATTTTTGTTTCCTGTAGCCAATGCTAAAGAATTACAAATAAAAAAAGCCATAAACATTTCTTAAAGCTGTAACTGAAATGGTCTGAGACCTATTGCACTGGGTGAGGGGTTGAGGGTGAGTGAGGGTGAGGGGTTGAGGGTGAGTGAGGGTGAGGGGTTGAGTGTGAGTGAGGGTGAGGGGTTGAGGGTGAGTGAGGGTGAGGGAGGGTGAGGGTGAGTGAGGGTGAGGGTGAGTGAGGGTGAGGGGTTGAGGGTGAGGGGTTGAGGGTGAGTGAGGGTGAGGGGTTGAGGGTGAGTGAGGGTGAGGGTGAGTGAGGGTGAGTGAGGGTGAGGGGGTGAGGGTGAGTGAGGGTGAGTGGGGGTGAGTGAGGGTGAGTGAGGGTGAGGGGTTGAGGGGTTGAGGGTGAGTGAGAGTGAGGGTGAGTGAGGGGTTGAGGGTGAGGGGTTGAGGGTGAGGGGTTGAGGGTGAGGGGTTGAGGGGTTGAGGGTGAGTGAGGGTGAGGGGTTGAGGGTGAGTGAGGGTGAGTGAGGGTGAGGGTGAGGGGTTGAGGGTGAGGGGTTGAGGGTGAGTGAGGGTGAGGGGTTGAGGGTGAGTGAGGGTGAGGGTGAGTGAGGGTGAGGGTGAGTGAGGGTGAGGGGTTGAGGGTGAGGGGTTGAGGGTGAGTGGTTGATGGTGAGTGAGGGAGAGGGGTTGAGGGTGAGGGGTTGAGGGTGAGTGAGGGTGAGGGGTTGAGGGTGAGGGAGGGTAAGGGGTTGAGGGTGAGTGAGGGTGAGGGGTTGAGGGTGAGTGAGGGTGAGGGGTTGAGGGTGAGTGAGGGTGAGGGGTTGAGGGTGAGTGAGGGTGAGGGGTTGAGGGTGAGGGTGAGTGAGGGTGAGTGAGGGTGAGGGGTTGAGGGTGAGTGAGGGTGAGGGGTTGAGGGTGAGTGAGGGTGAGGGTGAGTGAGGGTGAGTGAGGGTGAGGGGGTGAGGGTGAGTGAGGATGAATGAGGGTGAGTGAGGGTGAGGGGTTGAGGGTGAGTGAGGGTGAGTGAGGGGTTGAGGGTGAGGGGTTGAGGGTGAGGGGTTGAGGGGTTGAGGGTGAGTGAGGGTGAGGGGTTGAGGGTGAGTGAGGGTGAGTGAGGGTGAGGGTGAGGGGTTGAGGGTGAGTGAGGGTGAGGGGTTGAGGGTGAGTGAGGGTGAGGGTGAGTGAGGGTGAGGGTGAGGGAGGGTGAGGGTGAGGGGTTGAGGGTGAGGGGTTGAGGGGTTGAGGGTGAGGGGTTGAGGGTGAGTGAGGGTGAGGGTGAGGGGTTGAGGGTGAGTGAGGGTGAGGGTGAGTGAGGGTGAGTGGGGGTGAGGGTGAGTGAGGGAGGGTGAGGGGTTGAGGGGGAGGGGTCGAGGGGGAGGGGTCGAGGGTGAGTGAGGGTGAGGGGTTGAGGGTGAGGGGTTGAGGGTGAGGGGTTGAGGGTGAGTGAGGGTGAGGGGTTGAGGGTGAGTGAGGGTGAGGGGTTGAGGGTGAGTGAGGATGAGTGAGAGTGAGGGTGAGTGAGGGGTTGAGGGTGAGGGGTTGAGGGTGAGTGAGGGTGAGGTGTTGAGGGTGAGTGAGGGTGAGGGGTTGAGGGTGTGTGTGTGACAGTAACTTGTGTGTGTGAGGGCAGTGTGTGTCAATGCAACGGGGCTCATGTTATCGACCTCAGAAGCATTAAAAGTGTGTGTCTTGGAACGTCTGAGGGCAGCTCGTGTTACAAGCTTGCTTTGAAGATGGTCATGCAGTGCTGGGAGTGGAGCAGATGGTCCTGTTTATGACCTGCAGAGTGCGTGTGAAGTGGGCGCGGATGAAGTGACTGGTGGGTGAGGGGTGTGCAGCCTGGTGTGCTGAAGCCTGGCAGCAGAGGCGGCGCGCGCCAGCAGAGGCGGCGCCTGCACACAAATTGGGTAGGGGGAGGGGGAGGGGGGGGGGGGGGTGTTGTAAAGCAAACGGGTGACACTGCATCAGGGTCGGAATGGCCTTATGGGAAAGCACTCAGTGCTTGATGAGCAGCATGACTGATCAGGACGAGGGGCGATTTTTTTTTTAGCTGGTGGTGTGCTTGTTAAATGGCCAAATAGGCTGGGTTTGTAACGCCGATTTCCATGATGTTACTACAAAAATGCTCGCAGCAAACACACATACACAGTCTCCCACACCTTACAAGAAACCCATACAGCGTGTCTTTACACGTTCAAAAGTGGCCAGATAGGCAAACATTGGTCACTTTTTTCGCAAATGGAGGAAACTTTAATTGTGGTTTCCGAACACTTTTTTGTTCCTGAGTCCGACCCTGGACTACATGCCTTCCATCTCACGGTACCGTACAGTCTAAATTGAGTAATATATTCGTGTAAGGCACGGATTGATGCAAGATGTACTGGCTGTGAGTCTGTTAACAACGCACGAGCTGCCCCTACTGCTGCGCATCTTAACACCAACATCTCTAATAACACCGAGGCATCGATCGAAGCCTGGCAGCAGAGGCGGCGCGCGCCAGCAGAGGCGGCGCCTGCACACAAATTGGGTAGGGGGAGGGGGAGGGGGAGGGGGGGGGGGGTGTTGTAAAGCAAACGGGTGACACTGCATCAGGGTCGGAATGGCCTTATGGGAAAGCACTCAGTGCTTGATGAGCAGCATGACTGATCAGGACGAGGGGCGATTTTTTTTTTAGCTGGTGGTGTGCTTGTTAAATGGCCAAATAGGCTGGGTTTGTAACGCCGATTTCCATGATGTTACTACAAAAATGCTCGTAGCAAACACACATACACAGTCTCCCACACCTTACAAAATACCCATACAGCGTGTCTTTACACGTTCAAAAGTGGCCAGATAGGCAAACATTGGTCATTTTTTTCGCAAATGGAGGAAACTTTAATTGTGGTTTCCGAACACTTTTTTGTTCCTGAGTCCGACCCTGGACTACATGCCTTCCATCTCACGGTACCGTACAGTCTAAATTGAGTAATATATTCGTGTAAGGCACGGATTGATGCAAGATGTACTGGCTGTGAGCCTGTTAACAACGCACGAGCTGCCCCTACTGCTGCGCATCTTAACACCAACATCTCTAATAACACTGAGGCATCGATCTTGAAACAGCAGGTGCCGCTGTAACGTACGGTGTACATTATACATCATGCTGTCAGACTTGCTCCTACGAGCAGCCAAGCAGATCAAGGTCCGCAGCTTGAACGCAGAGTCCGAGTTGGAAAAGACAAGCTCACACAAGACGTGTCAGAAGGCGAAGCTTGGCGCAGGACTGCAGTGTCCACTCCGGGATCCACCGCAGAGCTGTGGCGCGTGCTGTAGTGTCACGTGTGCAAACAGTGGTGGTCCTAAAGCCCTGTAATCAGGGCCGAGCTCCACTCCACGCCTGGATCAGGTCATGGTAGATGGGAGCGTGTGGATTTTTTCAAGTCATCAATTGTGTGCCGAAGGCCTCCATTGTAGATGCCCCGTTTAACAAATCTTTCATCGGACTTACACATTTTACTGGAAGCGTGACATTACAAAAACAAGTTGTCGTTTAAGCACGGCGGGCAGGGGAGGGGGCGGAGACGGCAGGCAGGCAGGGGAGGAGAGTAGGAGGAGGAGGGGGGAGGAGAGTAGGGGAGGCACGGCCTAGCGGCAGGCAGGCAGGGGAGGAGAGGAGGAGGGGGGAGGAGAGTAGGGGAGGCACGGCCTAGCGGCCGTGCAATCAAGTAGTGAGGGGGCGGAGCTGGGGGAGGCTGTGAGAGAGAGTAGGCGGCTAGGGGCATGTGCACGCGGATTTAAGCTCAATGCGCATGCGCATTGAGCTTAAATTTCTCGTGCACTGCAAGGAATCGCCACGATTCCTTGCAGTGTGGATAAAGAGCGGATAAGTGCCAATACTCTCGCCTTGCTCGATGCGCATGCGCATCGACAGGCGAGACCTAAAAATGAATGCCAATCAGGCAATCATGGTACCTACGTGGCATTCAGCTCGGATATCTTTTCATCCACTGCATTGGCAGATGCACTGAGGAAATTGGGATTGCAGCCAAGAAGGCAGGGAACTTCAAAAGGGGTGAAATTTCATTTGCCAGAGGGGTGGAGGCCAGAACGTCCACCTACCTGGCAAGCAGCCCACTCGCCACACTATAATTTAAATCTTCATGCCTGAAATCATCAAAGGATCAAAATGTTTTGCAATGAATGACCATCTGTGTAAACTATGTTTTAGGGTCCTAGCTGAATCATGTACTGTTAACAAAGGTTTTCTTTTTACAATACACAAACATGTGTTGCCACTCTTTCGGGGTGAGGTGAAATCAGATCAGTTAAGAGTAAGTGAGCTGAAACAGAAAAGTATGTTTTATCTGTTTATAAAACGCTTCCAAGTAAATTTGTAAATGTTAATTAAAATGGTGAAAAGCCAGAATGATTCATCACCCTAATACTTACAGGTGGTCCTGACGTTTGAATGCCTTGGTGCATATTTTGCAAACATGCTTGCGTTCCTGGCTGTGGGTCACATAATGCTTACTGAGGGAACTCGCACTACTGAACGTCTTGCCGCACAGACTGCATTCCTGGAGAGAACTCTGAGGGGATCCTCGGTGCCGCCTTCCTCTCCTTGTGGTGTCTAAGTTGGGGTTTCCCACTAGGTCCTGTTCACCAAAGGGTATGGATGCTACAAGTTCCAGTTCTGAAACAATTGAACACTACATTTAAAGTTGATGTTAAAAAAGGAACTGCGTAAGACATTGACACAAGTACTGCAAAACAGCGTTCAGCTTCCTATGCTTTCATTTTGACAGCTATCAAGATCAATAAATCCTAATCTTACTATTGATGCAAGAACCAATTAGTTTCTTATGATTATAATGGAAATAAATCACAGACTTTCTGCCCTTATTTATGGTTGCATTGTTGGTGCTGACTTGTCAGACTAAACGGTACTGCTAAAACCAAATAAGCAAGATTGTAATCTAAGCATACAACTTTAAAAATGTGTTGACAAATCATTATGAAATTTTCCAAGCTCTTAATAAGTACTGTTTATACAGTGTAAGAGGGCAGAGCAGAGGCACCCTAAACCCCAGGCACTTGAGGGGTGGGAGGTACTCAGCGGGGCCCACCCCCAGGGGCCAAAAAGTAAAATTTTATTTTTAAATTCAGGCCATGGTACTGTGGTAATCCTGTAGGATCCAGAGTTGCCCTCTTGTGAGGTACCATAGTATTCCCAGGGGAGCTACTGCTCAAGCTTCATTCCTATGGTAATGTGGCATCGTGCAAACTTCATGGTACCGATTTGCCATGGGTTTGAAACTTGGGTGTGGGTACCACCTACGTACCACGGTAGCCTAAAAATGTTTACAAAAAAGGCAAAGAAAATGTGGGTTTGTGTCCACAATAGGTGGAGCTCACAAGGCCTGCGCCTAACCTCACATTACACATGGCTGAAGGCTGTGCGCAGTGGGGAATTGGGCGCATGCAGCAGGGTAAGGGAGCAGGGCCGGGCCTGGGGCCAGGCCTTGCGGCCAAACCCCGCTGCACAGGGCACAGGTAAAAAGACAAAGTGACCTTATAGTTAAATGTGGTAATAAGATCTTAACCTATATTTATTTTAAAACTGAAATTTCCTGCAAAGAGCAAAGGTTAAAGGAATGTTACAGTCTAGTGTGGTAATAAGATCTTAGCTTACGTTAAGAAAAACTGCAATTCACTGAAAAACAAACAAAGTTTAAAGTGACATTATAGTTAGGTACTGAACTGATATACAACTAACATTAAAAAAAAACCAAATCACTGCAATTCACAAGTTGTAGCTTACTGAGCTAACTATAACTTGCACCTCACATATTACATCACTCATGACAGGTTACATTGAATCATTGATGACATCACTGATGCCATCTCAAATGACATCATTGATGATATAACTGATAACATCCAGTCATTGTGACAGCATCCTATAGGGCACTGAGCTTCAAACTGGGGGGGCGGGCCCCCCTAAGCAGGCCTCAAGTGCTCCTGGGAGGGCGGGTATGGGGAGGGGTGCCTGGCCAAAAGAAGCATTATCTTGATAACACTGCTTTGGTTGATTATAACCTAGCTGGTAGTATGTGTCAAAAGGGAAGGGACTCCAAATATTCTCCAAAACCCACCACTCCACTTCTAATAATCACACTGTGCTGTGGATACTTGTACACGTTAGTAAGCCACGGCTGACCAGAATAGTATGTATGGCAATCAAGCATTTGATTGCATTTTTAAAATGGTAACAAAACTTAGCTACAATGTGTAAATAAGTCTAGACATATTTAAACAATGCCAATTTAATGTAATAATTGTGAAACATTCAGAGGGAGCCTGATGATTTTTTCACGGGGGAGAGGGGGTGGAGGTGGAGGTGGCATTAAAAAGTTTGAAGTCCACTTCTGTACGATTCTTGGACTTGAAGTAACTCACCACGCTACAACTGTGGCCAATTTTCTATTCACCATAATAGGATTACTTTCTTAAAGACTTCACATGACATGAAATTGACAGATATCAAGCAAGCCTTTGCATTCATTTATGTTGGTCTCATCCGCAGACAACAGTTCGCTATCTGTTATTGAAGATCTATTACGTACAACACCAACACTTAGAGTGGGATTTGGTTCAACCCACTGCTTACCATTAGTTCACTTTCTTGGCAATGCCATTTGCCTGCTACTTATTTCATGGCTTACCTTCCTTTACTTGTCCCTCGCTTGGAGCTCAGCTTTTGACCACCGTTTTAATTGGATTACTAGTATCCTTCCACAGCTCACATCAAGGAACAATCATGGGAGTGCATGTGCTTTCTTGCTTGTTCTCTCATGTGCTCCTTTCTCCTGTCTCAGTGCCACCCCCTGCCCTGTCAGTATTGCTTTTTATTTCTCTCTCTAAGGTTGTCTGCAAAAGGTATATTTTTTCATGGGTATTTCTAAAGTGCAGACTTTAAGGATTATTTTTGTTTTATCTCCTGCTTTCTAAATATTTAATGAAAGCAAAATCCGGGGCATACAAAGTTTCATTCATGGTGCTGGTAGAGGGGCCGGCTGCTTCACTAAATCAACTGGCAGTAGAGACGGGAGGTGTCCTTAGCATGACTGGAAATTAAATGAAAAGGGGGCTCAAAAAATCCACTGCAGAATACTAAATAGCTGGAGCAATTGTTTCAGTTCAGAGTCCTGTGTAAAGTATATCAGGCCTTGGCAAGCACTTTCCTTACATTTTGACTCTTCCGTATTCTTTTAAATTATGTTCAGAGTGTCCAGAGTGAACAGTATAAATAAATCATGCCATGCTACATAGATAAGATTATTTTTCTTCCAGGTTTTTTATTTATTTTCTTTAAAAACACTAATTTATAAATCAGCATTGGCAAAGTAAGACCTATTGACTTTGCCAATGTTTTTTTTCTTTCTTTCTATGTTTTATCAGCTTTGCCTCTACATGATAAACAGCAATGAGATGGGCTCTTAAAAGTTCAATATGTATGAAGTTAAGGCAGTTAAGAATCAGCAAAGTATTCTGCAACACAAACAACAAAATTAAGGGAATGAGCTCCCATCGGAATCGGCATTCCTCCATTTGCCAAGGAAGGGATGGAAGATCAGAGAATGGAGGAGAGAGGTGAATTTAAAGTACAGAGATGATAGGTGTATACATGAGTTGCTATCATTTTCAGGTAAGAATAGCAGCTTTTATATTATGGGTGGGCATGGAGCTAGTATTTGATATGATATGATATAGTTTTATAGAGCGCTCGAATGCCGAGGCGTCTTGGCACTTAAAGGTGAGATAGGGGATCATAGTAGCTATAACTGATTTGAAGGAGGTGGAAACAGTCGTGTTTTTAATGCCTTCCTGAAAAGAAGCCTATTAGACATTAATCTCATAGAAATGGACAGTTGATTCCACAATTTGGTCGCACAGTGTGACAGACCTCTGCCCCCATCTGGGCTTACGAATCTTGGTAATACATATAAAACCTGTATATCTCTAGAGAAGGGTTTTTGAAGGCCAGGGAATGTAGGCGCTCAGCTACGTTACACAACTTGTGGCTTCGAAAATCTATTAGGATGTTGCTACTGGGAGAGGGAATACGCCCTAAAACCCCTAAAAAATGTAAGGGAAGAGGTACCCAGACTTACACAATGTAGATCCAAGTCCAGGCACACATAGGAGTAAATGAACAGTATGTAAAGTCTCTACACAATTTGTGAACAATCAAATCAATGATCAATGACTAATGAAGAGAATGTTGCTTAGTCTTTAATTCCGTATTCAATCCGACCAAAACAAAACCAGCCGACACCTGTTTTGTCACATGTGGAAATAGTTCAGCGACTTCCTGAGGGCTGGGAAAGATACAAAGGATATATATGATACATTCTACAGGAGCAAATGGAAAGTGTATTCATTCATATTTCAGTGAAAACATTGGTACCAGTGGAAACCCTATTCACCGAAAGCTGGTGCGAGAAGTTAAAATTCCAAAAAATTTACATTCAATATAGCATGTGTGAATTTTGGGAAACACAGTCCCTTGAAAGTGACAAGGTTCGTAGTGCCTGTGTAATGACGTGCAAACACAAATATCCAACATATTAACACCTGATGTTTGCAAGTCCTCAGTATTATGGCAAAATTCAACAAGACAGATAGTGCTAATTACATAATGGTAAAATTAAGAACTTTCCTAAAAAAAAGTGGTGTTGATTCATTTTTTAAAATACAACCTGATAGACAAACAGAGATAGCCCTGTACCTGAAAGAAGACGATTAAGGTCTTTGTAATCTATGGAGTTGTAGAAGAAAAATAGTAAAGAGAAAAACGTGGGAGAGATAAAGTGGGGAAGAAAAAGGGGAATTATAAGCATCTGGGTTTCCAAAACTTTACAGAAATAAGGGGAAATCAAAAACAAGAGGACGCTTACCGCGCTGCTGGTAATAATTCCAACCCGGCTGGGCTATATTGTAAAGTAGATCGGTACTACTTTATTATATAGTCCAGCCGGGTTGGAATTATCACCGGCAGCGCAGCGCAGTAAGCACCCTCCTTGTTTTTTGATTTCACCTTATTTCGGTAAAGTTTTGGAAACCTAGATGCTTTTTTCTTCCCCACTTTATCTATCCCACGTTTTTGTAAAACCTGCTATAATCCTTGCAAACATTGCAATGTTATCTCTGTTAGCCTTATTAATCTCTTGGAAATATTAGGAAGCAGTTCTGGTCTATCGATCAATCTATCTAGGCTGAAATTTTTCTTTACATGATTTATACTTGTATTTATTGTTTAAATCTTATATTTCGTATACCAAAAAACTGCACCTTTTAAGAGGTTGACATGTATGCATTTGCCACTGAAAAGAAACCATTTGCCACACCCACTGGTCAACCCACTGTAGTTTGGTAAATTACACTACACACATTCCTGAGATAGTCACTATAGCATACAACCGTAGACCCATCATTGAACGTCCACACCTCATAAGTGTCCTTGGTACATAGAAGTGGTCAATAGCACTATAATTCCATTTTATAGCAAGTGCACATGTCCAGATATCCACTGGTAAGCTATGGTCAACAGAAGCTTTGGCTTTTCTGACAGAAATTTTAGAACAGGTTTTGGCTTTAACCCGTTGACCGCAGCGGGAATTCCGCTGCGGTGCGGGTGATTTATAACTGGGCGTGGTCAGGACGGCCTCCGGCCGTCCTCCGCACAAGCCCACCGTGACGTCGGACGGCCTACAAAATACGGGGACGTGGCCAAGATGGCGGAGTGAGCGGACGTGTCTTCACTGTGTTCTGCTCCTGCCGGGCCCAAATCATTGCTTACAGCACACCCGGACGCTGAATTACCTGCTGAGATCCAGGGTCCTGTCCGGCAGACGTGGCGGAGAGTGCAGAGCAGCGTTGCCCGCCCGCAAGGGGCCTTTCTGGGGGCTTCCTGCACGGCCCACAGCTCGGGCACCACGATCAGGGAGACAGATCATGCTGCTGAGTCTACTGGGGCGCACCGGAACTGGGGCTAAGCTGTGCGGCCCCATCGGTGAATAGCACAGGTTTCACCTCGCCTCGTGCACTGCTGGGGGGCCGGTGGGCTGCTGTCAGGGTCTAGCTCTGGAATTTGTGAGGCGCCAAGGCACAGCGCGACATTGAGGAGGCGCCCGGTCCTGGACCCTGACGAGGCAGCGCCCAGCAGAAACTACACAATACTGCAGGCCTGCTGAGGGTGACGTCCTGGACCTGCAGCAGTGGTGTGCGCTCATTGGGGCAATGAGGAGACAGGCAAGTGACCCGGGCGGCCCCCATTCTGTTTCCCTGTGCCCGCAGCAGTTGGGGGGCCCCGCCTCGCCGTCTCCCCACTGGCAGCCTGCTCCTGGCATAAGTGAGGCCTAGTTGAGGCCTACCAAGTGATACAGCGCTCCTGCTCCCTGATGTGGCCACTAGTGCTTGATCGATCCCCTGCTTATTTCTTGGGTACTGGCCAGTAGTGAGTCTGAGTTGCACTGCCCACCCAGTTGAGAAGCAGGGCCATCGCGGGAGTGCCATTCTCCCACAGCATAGAAGAGCTACGGAATCCTGGCCTGGGCTGATTGATTGGTACTCCTGTGAGTGAGACGACCCGGGATATGGAGAGGAGCTTCCTCTCCTTGTGGTGTCTAAGTTGGGGTTTCCCACTAGGTCCTGTTCACCAAAGGGTATGGATGCTACAAGTTCCAGTTCTGAAACAATTGAACACTACATTTAAAGTTGATGTTAAAAAAGGAACTGCGTAAGACATTGACACAAGTACTGCAAAACAGCGTTCAGCTTCCTATGCTTTCATTTTGACAGCTATCAAGATCAATAAATCCTAATCTTACTATTGATGCAAGAACCAATTAGTTTCTTATGATTATAATGGAAATAAATCACAGACTTTCTGCCCTTATTTATGGTTGCATTGTTGGTGCTGACTTGTCAGACTAAACGGTACTGCTAAAACCAAATAAGCAAGATTGTAATCTAAGCATACAACTTTAAAAATGTGTTGACAAATCATTATGAAATTTTCCAAGCTCTTAATAAGTACTGTTTATACAGTGTAAGAGGGCAGAGCAGAGGCACCCTAAACCCCAGGCACTTGAGGGGTGGGAGGTACTCAGCGGGGCCCACCCCCAGGGGCCAAAAAGTAAAATTTTATTTTTAAATTCAGGCCATGGTACTGTGGTAATCCTGTAGGATCCAGAGTTGCCCTCTTGTGAGGTACCATAGTATTCCCAGGGGAGCTACTGCTCAAGCTTCATTCCTATGGTAATGTGGCATCGTGCAAACTTCATGGTACCGATTTGCCATGGGTTTGAAACTTGGGTGTGGGTACCACCTACGTACCACGGTAGCCTAAAAATGTTTACAAAAAAGGCAAAGAAAATGTGGGTTTGTGTCCACAATAGGTGGAGCTCACAAGGCCTGCGCCTAACCTCACATTACACATGGCTGAAGGCTGTGCGCAGTGGGGAATTGGGCGCATGCAGCAGGGTAAGGGAGCAGGGCCGGGCCTGGGGCCAGGCCTTGCGGCCAAACCCCGCTGCACAGGGCACAGGTAAAAAGACAAAGTGACCTTATAGTTAAATGTGGTAATAAGATCTTAACCTATATTTATTTTAAAACTGAAATTTCCTGCAAAGAGCAAAGGTTAAAGGAATGTTACAGTCTAGTGTGGTAATAAGATCTTAGCTTACGTTAAGAAAAACTGCAATTCACTGAAAAACAAACAAAGTTTAAAGTGACATTATAGTTAGGTACTGAACTGATATACAACTAACATTAAAAAAAAACCAAATCACTGCAATTCACAAGTTGTAGCTTACTGAGCTAACTATAACTTGCACCTCACATATTACATCACTCATGACAGGTTACATTGAATCATTGATGACATCACTGATGCCATCTCAAATGACATCATTGATGATATAACTGATAACATCCAGTCATTGTGACAGCATCCTATAGGGCACTGAGCTTCAAACTGGGGGGGCGGGCCCCCCTAAGCAGGCCTCAAGTGCTCCTGGGAGGGCGGGTATGGGGAGGGGTGCCTGGCCAAAAGAAGCATTATCTTGATAACACTGCTTTGGTTGATTATAACCTAGCTGGTAGTATGTGTCAAAAGGGAAGGGACTCCAAATATTCTCCAAAACCCACCACTCCACTTCTAATAATCACACTGTGCTGTGGATACTTGTACACGTTAGTAAGCCACGGCTGACCAGAATAGTATGTATGGCAATCAAGCATTTGATTGCATTTTTAAAATGGTAACAAAACTTAGCTACAATGTGTAAATAAGTCTAGACATATTTAAACAATGCCAATTTAATGTAATAATTGTGAAACATTCAGAGGGAGCCTGATGATTTTTTCACGGGGGAGAGGGGGTGGAGGTGGAGGTGGCATTAAAAAGTTTGAAGTCCACTTCTGTACGATTCTTGGACTTGAAGTAACTCACCACGCTACAACTGTGGCCAATTTTCTATTCACCATAATAGGATTACTTTCTTAAAGACTTCACATGACATGAAATTGACAGATATCAAGCAAGCCTTTGCATTCATTTATGTTGGTCTCATCCGCAGACAACAGTTCGCTATCTGTTATTGAAGATCTATTACGTACAACACCAACACTTAGAGTGGGATTTGGTTCAACCCACTGCTTACCATTAGTTCACTTTCTTGGCAATGCCATTTGCCTGCTACTTATTTCATGGCTTACCTTCCTTTACTTGTCCCTCGCTTGGAGCTCAGCTTTTGACCACCGTTTTAATTGGATTACTAGTATCCTTCCACAGCTCACATCAAGGAACAATCATGGGAGTGCATGTGCTTTCTTGCTTGTTCTCTCATGTGCTCCTTTCTCCTGTCTCAGTGCCACCCCCTGCCCTGTCAGTATTGCTTTTTATTTCTCTCTCTAAGGTTGTCTGCAAAAGGTATATTTTTTCATGGGTATTTCTAAAGTGCAGACTTTAAGGATTATTTTTGTTTTATCTCCTGCTTTCTAAATATTTAATGAAAGCAAAATCCGGGGCATACAAAGTTTCATTCATGGTGCTGGTAGAGGGGCCGGCTGCTTCACTAAATCAACTGGCAGTAGAGACGGGAGGTGTCCTTAGCATGACTGGAAATTAAATGAAAAGGGGGCTCAAAAAATCCACTGCAGAATACTAAATAGCTGGAGCAATTGTTTCAGTTCAGAGTCCTGTGTAAAGTATATCAGGCCTTGGCAAGCACTTTCCTTACATTTTGACTCTTCCGTATTCTTTTAAATTATGTTCAGAGTGTCCAGAGTGAACAGTATAAATAAATCATGCCATGCTACATAGATAAGATTATTTTTCTTCCAGGTTTTTTATTTATTTTCTTTAAAAACACTAATTTATAAATCAGCATTGGCAAAGTAAGACCTATTGACTTTGCCAATGTTTTTTTTCTTTCTTTCTATGTTTTATCAGCTTTGCCTCTACATGATAAACAGCAATGAGATGGGCTCTTAAAAGTTCAATATGTATGAAGTTAAGGCAGTTAAGAATCAGCAAAGTATTCTGCAACACAAACAACAAAATTAAGGGAATGAGCTCCCATCGGAATCGGCATTCCTCCATTTGCCTAGGAAGGGATGGAAGATCAGAGAATGGAGGAGAGAGGTGAATTTAAAGTACAGAGATGATAGGTGTATACATGAGTTGCTATCATTTTCAGGTAAGAATAGCAGCTTTTATATTATGGGTGGGCATGGAGCTAGTATTTGATATGATATGATATAGTTTTATAGAGCGCTCGAATGCCGAGGCGTCTTGGCACTTAAAGGTGAGATAGGGGATCATAGTAGCTATAACTGATTTGAAGGAGGTGGAAACAGTCGTGTTTTTAATGCCTTCCTGAAAAGAAGCCTATTAGACATTAATCTCATAGAAATGGACAGTTGATTCCACAATTTGGTCGCACAGTGTGACAGACCTCTGCCCCCATCTGGGCTTACGAATCTTGGTAATACATATAAAACCTGTATATCTCTAGAGAAGGGTTTTTGAAGGCCAGGGAATGTAGGCGCTCAGCTACGTTACACAACTTGTGGCTTCGAAAATCTATTAGGATGTTGCTACTGGGAGAGGGAATACGCCCTAAAACCCCTAAAAAATGTAAGGGAAGAGGTACCCAGACTTACACAATGTAGATCCAAGTCCAGGCACACATAGGAGTAAATGAACAGTATGTAAAGTCTCTACACAATTTGTGAACAATCAAATCAATGATCAATGACTAATGAAGAGAATGTTGCTTAGTCTTTAATTCCGTATTCAATCCGACCAAAACAAAACCAGCCGACACCTGTTTTGTCACATGTGGAAATAGTTCAGCGACTTCCTGAGGGCTGGGAAAGATACAAAGGATATATATGATACATTCTACAGGAGCAAATGGAAAGTGTATTCATTCATATTTCAGTGAAAACATTGGTACCAGTGGAAACCCTATTCACCGAAAGCTGGTGCGAGAAGTTAAAATTCCAAAAAATTTACATTCAATATAGCATGTGTGAATTTTGGGAAACACAGTCCCTTGAAAGTGACAAGGTTCGTAGTGCCTGTGTAATGACGTGCAAACACAAATATCCAACATATTAACACCTGATGTTTGCAAGTCCTCAGTATTATGGCAAAATTCAACAAGACAGATAGTGCTAATTACATAATGGTAAAATTAAGAACTTTCCTAAAAAAAAGTGGTGTTGATTCATTTTTTAAAATACAACCTGATAGACAAACAGAGATAGCCCTGTACCTGAAAGAAGACGATTAAGGTCTTTGTAATCTATGGAGTTGTAGAAGAAAAATAGTAAAGAGAAAAACGTGGGAGAGATAAAGTGGGGAAGAAAAAGGGGAATTATAAGCATCTGGGTTTCCAAAACTTTACAGAAATAAGGGGAAATCAAAAACAAGAGGACGCTTACCGCGCTGCTGGTAATAATTCCAACCCGGCTGGGCTATATTGTAAAGTAGATCGGTACTACTTTATTATATAGTCCAGCCGGGTTGGAATTATCACCGGCAGCGCAGCGCAGTAAGCACCCTCCTTGTTTTTTGATTTCACCTTATTTCGGTAAAGTTTTGGAAACCTAGATGCTTTTTTCTTCCCCACTTTATCTATCCCACGTTTTTGTAAAACCTGCTATAATCCTTGCAAACATTGCAATGTTATCTCTGTTAGCCTTATTAATCTCTTGGAAATATTAGGAAGCAGTTCTGGTCTATCGATCAATCTATCTAGGCTGAAATTTTTCTTTACATGATTTATACTTGTATTTATTGTTTAAATCTTATATTTCGTATACCAAAAAACTGCACCTTTTAAGAGGTTGACATGTATGCATTTGCCACTGAAAAGAAACCATTTGCCACACCCACTGGTCAACCCACTGTAGTTTGGTAAATTACACTACACACATTCCTGAGATAGTCACTATAGCATACAACCGTAGACCCATCATTGAACGTCCACACCTCATAAGTGTCCTTGGTACATAGAAGTGGTCAATAGCACTATAATTCCATTTTATAGCAAGTGCACATGTCCAGATATCCACTGGTAAGCTATGGTCAACAGAAGCTTTGGCTTTTCTGACAGAAATTTTAGAACAGGTTTTGGCTTTAACCCGTTGACCGCAGCGGGAATTCCGCTGCGGTGCGGGTGATTTATAACTGGGCGTGGTCAGGACGGCCTCCGGCCGTCCTCCGCACAAGCCCACCGTGACGTCGGACGGCCTACAAAATACGGGGACGTGGCCAAGATGGCGGAGTGAGCGGACGTGTCTTCACTGTGTTCTGCTCCTGCCGGGCCCAAATCATTGCTTACAGCACACCCGGACGCTGAATTACCTGCTGAGATCCAGGGTCCTGTCCGGCAGACGTGGCGGAGAGTGCAGAGCAGCGTTGCCCGCCCGCAAGGGGCCTTTCTGGGGGCTTCCTGCACGGCCCACAGCTCGGGCACCACGATCAGGGAGACAGATCATGCTGCTGAGTCTACTGGGGCGCACCGGAACTGGGGCTAAGCTGTGCGGCCCCATCGGTGAATAGCACAGGTTTCACCTCGCCTCGTGCACTGCTGGGGGGCCGGTGGGCTGCTGTCAGGGTCTAGCTCTGGAATTTGTGAGGCGCCAAGGCACAGCGCGACATTGAGGAGGCGCCCGGTCCTGGACCCTGACGAGGCAGCGCCCAGCAGAAACTACACAATACTGCAGGCCTGCTGAGGGTGACGTCCTGGACCTGCAGCAGTGGTGTGCGCTCATTGGGGCAATGAGGAGACAGGCAAGTGACCCGGGCGGCCCCCATTCTGTTTCCCTGTGCCCGCAGCAGTTGGGGGGCCCCGCCTCGCCGTCTCCCCACTGGCAGCCTGCTCCTGGCATAAGTGAGGCCTAGTTGAGGCCTACCAAGTGATACAGCGCTCCTGCTCCCTGATGTGGCCACTAGTGCTTGATCGATCCCCTGCTTATTTCTTGGGTACTGGCCAGTAGTGAGTCTGAGTTGCACTGCCCACCCAGTTGAGAAGCAGGGCCATCGCGGGAGTGCCATTCTCCCACAGCATAGAAGAGCTACGGAATCCTGGCCTGGGCTGATTGATTGGTACTCCTGTGAGTGAGACGACCCGGGATATGGAGAGGAGCTCGTCACAGATACTTGGCGATTGTTGTGACAGGTGCACAGTCTTCTGTTACCATTATCTGGAGGCTTTATTCCGATCTCAGGCTCGGCTGCCTATCTCGCTCGCTATTCGCTGGTCCAGCGATGGCTGGTTCCAAAGGAAGAAAGGACAGGTCGGTGCGGGATCTCCTGCTGAAGGCAGCTGGAGACGCATCGGGCCCTGGTGTGGCATCAGTGGGAGACAGTCCGGACAGTGCCGTCACCAGGGAGTTTCTGGAGTCTCTCTTTGCCTCTAAGAGGGAGGACATCCTGGCCATCAAGACAGACCTGCAGGCAGATCTCTGAGAGGTCAGGCGCGATGTGGACGGGGTGGGGGAGCGCGTTACCGTTCTGGAAGACTTCACAGCGGAGAGAGATGAGGAGATTGCGACGCTTCAGTGGGAAGTCCTGAGACTGCGGGAACAACATCTGGACCTCCAAACGCACACTGAGGATCTGGACAATAGATCCGGGCAGTCCCTACGGGGGCAGAGGGTGAGGACCTCGTGGGATATGTGCAAGATCTCTTCCGCACGATATTGGGCACTTCGTCGGATTCCTCCGTTAAGATAAACCGATGCCATCGGGTTGGCCCCCTGTCAGTCGAACCGCCCCCTGGCAGACATCCTGATCTGCGTCCATAACTACACAGTGAAAGAGAATATTCTCAGAGCCCGTTCCATTAACCTCTCCATTTCAGGAAACATACTCCGCAGCTTCCAGGATTCGGCGGCGAGCACGCTCCAGAAGAGAAAGGACAAATCATCTTCGCTCTCAGAACATTTCTTATGCTTGGGGCCATCCTTTTCGCCTCATCTTCCATCTCGATGGGAAGCTCATACAGGTACCTTCCGTTTCTGAACCTTGCAGAGTGCTGAAGTTGTCCCCCCGACGATCTGCCCTCCCCTCCGGATGCTGCGCCGCAGGGTTCACAAAGATCTCAAAACCGTGGCCCTTGGGGCGCCTGGTCCGCAGGCCGCCTTCGCCCTGACCCAGCCACCATCCTCAAAGAGCGCTCTGCTGTTCTTCGAACCCTGACGGGCGCAGAGGGGGACTCGCTGGACTCTGATGACTGAGGGTAATGTGTCTGCGGGTTTATACCACCTTGGTGGGCCTGGGAGGGGGGGGCGGACAGGCTGCTTGGTTCTCCTGTTGTGGATGGCCCTTACTCTCTTGGCAGTCTTCTCTGAATACTGCCCAACCTTCACGTTGGACTAGCTGCTGTTTTGTTGTTTGGGGTTTGTTCTTTTTGTTGTTCTGGGGTTGGGTGGGTCCTTCCTTTGGTGAGCTTTTTAGCCTTGTACGCTGCGATATGTTCTACTTGCCAACACATACACACTCTGTCCTTGCAGTTCCCCACTCCTTACTTGGACTCCTGGGACTTAGCTATAACGCCTAAAGGTCTTTTCCCTCTTGATGGCAGTCCAAGTTGTTAGTTATAATGTCAAGGGCCTCAATATTCCCACTAGAAAGAAGGCTGTGTTATCTTTACTTGAGAACACGCAGGGTGAGGTGTGCCTACTTCAAGAGACACACCTTCACAGTGACACACACGGCATGCAACAGAGCGTTTCCGGTGCAAATCTAGTCCTCGGGGAAATGGAAAACAGGAGTGGTGGCCATCTTACTTTCCACGCATTTTAGAGGCTCAGTTGTGGGTACAGTAGCAGAGATACCGGCTGATTACTTGCAGTACGACTTCGTATAGGGACCACCACTATCACAATAGCCTCCCTCTATTCCCCCAATGACCATCAAGAGGAATTTCTGCTTAATGCCCTGGCCGAAGTGTTGCGCGCACCTGACAATCTGGTGGTGACTGGGGTGGGGGGGACCTGAACGTGGTTATGGATGCACGGGTAGATCGCTCTTCCTCGAGAACAGGCGGAACAGGCACCCTATTGGGGGCGGGGAGGGCTTGGCTGGACGATTGTAGGATTAGAGATGCATGGCGGTGTTTGCACCCTGATGAAAGGGACAATACGTTCTACTCCACGGCTCATAAGACATACGCTTGACTGGACCACTTCCTTGACACCCAAGCAGCATGGAACTACACTCAGGCCTCCTCTATGGAAGCAGGATCTCTTTCGGACCAAGCTCATATCACATTCACGCTACGCCTCCCCTCCGTGGCGCTTACGGCACTCCCTCCTGAGGTCCCCGTCCGTGGTGGAGGATCTCCGCAGTACCCTGACGGATTACCTGAAGCTCAATGAAGATGGCTCAACTCCCCTGGCATCTGTGCGGGAGGCGCTTAAGTTAGTCGCGCGGGGGCTTTTATCTCCAGGGAAGCTTACGATAATAAACGTAGGCGCGAGAAGCATCACAAACTCGAAGGCCGGGTGAGGGAACTAAAAGCCATTCATAAGCGCACAGATGCCCCCCGTATCTGGCGCCAGTTGGAAAGGGAGCGGAGACAACTGAAGCGCTTCGACCTTGATAGGGCCGAATAAGCGTTACTGCGACCGAAGCATAATTATTTTGTCGGTTCTAACAGGGGCAGCAGCATGCTGGCGTATTGTCTCCGTTGCCAGCAACAGACACAGGCTGTGAAAGTGATCCGAGATGCCCAGGGGTCAGAGGCAACAAATGACCTTACTATAGCCGCGGCCTTCCGGGCGTTTTATACAGGGCTATATTCCGCTGAGTCCCCAGGCCTTCTCGATCCTCTCAAGTACTTATGGGGTGCATATGTAACCCCCCTCCCAGGGCAGGAGGCGGAAGGACTGGAGACTCCTATTCGAATTGAGGAGGTGGTACCTGCCATAGCCCGGCTGAAGCCTATGAAAGCGCCTGGCCCGGATGGGTTTAGTAACCTTTTTTAAAAAACATTTTGTACGGAACTGTCGCTGGTGCTCACCCGACTTTTCAACTCTTTCCTTGACACAGGCATTCTTACGACCTCTATGCTACAAGTCACGATCTCGGTTATTCCCAAGCCAGGGAAGGATCCAGAGCATTGCAGCTCCTACCGCCCCATTTCCCTGCTAAATGTTGACGCAAAGCTGTTCTCAAGCATTTTAGCCCATATGCTCAACCCTCTTATGCCTGGATTGATAGACCCGGATCAGTTGGGTTTTATACCAGGGAGGCAGTGCGGGGATAATACGAAGAGGATCTGCCACTTAATTGATAAGGCGAACAGGTCGGGGGAAGAAGCGCTACTGCTGGCCGTAGACGCCGAGAAAGCCTTCGATCGTGTGCACTGGCCGTACCTATTCACCGCGTTGGAACGTTTTGACATAGGACCTAAATTCCATAAGTAGGTGGCTAGTATCTATAACGCCCGTTCCGCATAAGTCAGTGTAAATGGCGTACCTTCCAAAAACTTTAAAGTGGAGAGGGGAGAGGGGCTCCAAGCAAGGCTGTCCTCTCTCCCCATTGCTTTTTGCTTTATATATGGAGCCCTTTGTCCAGCAGCTTTGGGACGATCCGCGGGCACAAGGGATTCCTTTTGGGGCCGATTGCCACCTTATCAGACTCTACGCTGACAATGTCATTTTCTCACTGGCCCACCCCCAAACCTCCATGCCACCCATAGTGACAGCCCTGCAGGCCTTCAGCCAGGTCTCTGGCTTCAAAATAAATGTACAGAAATTAAAGGTACTGAATCTCACTGCAGGGCCCTCTACAGTGGAAGACCTGCAGGCTCACTTTGATTTTGACTGGATGATGGGGAGCATTACATATCTAGGACTGACTCTGCAACTAGCTTGGTTAAAACAGCGGAAGAAAATTACTCCTCCCTACTCTCTCACATTAGGAAAGACCTCACCCATTGGAAACGGCTACCTCTGTCCTGGCTAGGCAGACTGGCCGGGATAAAGAGGAATGTTTTACCCCGGGCGCTCTATGTTTTCCAAACTCTTCCCCTGCTGCCCGCTGACTGCACTCACATGAATCCAGACGGGGATTGAGTGCTTTATTAGGGTCCTATTTCACCCAGGGTGCAGAAAACCTTACTAAGACGTCCTAAGAAAGAGGGGTCTGGACCTGCCTAATCTCATTCATTATTATCAAGCCTCAATTTTGCGTTACATTGTGGAATGGAACCGTCCCATGACTGAGAAACACTGGGTATTTATTGTTCAGTCGGTAGCTGGTTGGCATATCTGGATTGAGTGCTGGTTACCCAGGTTGGCGCGTGCGTGGGGGCTTTACTCCTCTGCAGTCACCCACCTTACTATGTTGGCGTGGGACAAGGTGTCTCAACGAGCAAATCTCACCACTTACCCCTCTTTTTGAATCCCGATTTTCCTCCGGGAATGGACAGGGGTGTAGGCTCCCGTTGGGTGGAAGGAGGGTGCAAACGTGTGGGGCAGTTGTTTGATTTGAAGGGCCATATCCCTTTTTAAAGAACTTCATGAGGACTATAATTTAACAGTTTCAGACGCTTTCCTCCACACATAAATGTGTCACTGGACGTCGGCCTCCCTGGTGCAGCCACTGATCAGCAGGCCGCTGCTGACCTTCGAGAAGTGGCTCTTTTTTAAAAAGGACGACAGCAGGCTTATTTTCGAATTCTACACCTTTCTTACGCCGGGATCAAGGGGAGAACATTCGGCGGGACAGAAGTGGTGGGAGACAGAGCTTGGCCGTACCTTGACAGACAGATCACATCATTTTGCACACTCTATGGGGCACACAGAAACGGCATATTAAATAGTATCCCATTGGCACTATACCCCGGCCCGGCTGGCTAAGAATGATGGTTTATACTGGTGTGGCTGTGGGAGTCCTGGGACCCTTATTCACCTACTATGGAACTGCCCCAAACTAAGACGATATTGGGACACAATCCTCGATGAGATTGATAGGGCTTTTGACACCACTATTCCGAGGTTTCCTGCTTACACCATCCTAGGTCTTCCCAATGCATTGACCTTCCCCTAGCGTTCACTCAAAGGAAAGCAGATCGCCTTGGCCTTGAATGCTGCACACCGGGTTATCCTGGTGGCCTGGAAGACCGACAGGGTCCCCGACCGTTGCCAGTGGCTGCTCCAGTTGTGGTCCCTTTTAGGCATGGAGGGATTATCCATGGCTTCATTGGGTGACAAATCTGAAAACTCTAAGATCTGGGCTCCTTTTAATAACAATTTTGTCTTTTGAATACCGGGAACTAACTTGTCCTGCCTATCTAAGTCTCCTGCAATTGATCCCTGAGGGCCCAGCACCGGAGCAGGGCAACCGCCCCCAACGCATTCGCCCGTTTTCTAAAGGGATTGATATCCTTCATGACAGTACGCATGTGTGGGCCTTAGCTTGCGGGTGGCTCACCATGAGGGAGGACGGATGAGGGGGGGGGGGGGGGGGGGGGGGGTCAATGTTTAGATGTTTTGACTCTTGGTTAGTTCTCTTCTCTTCATTTTTCCTAATATATTGTTTCGCTCTTTTTATCCCTTAAAGGCAGGCATACTTGTTCTATGACCGCTGCGGAGTGCTCTAATGGCACTATTGCATAAGCATGTGAGGTGCCCTGGCCCTGGCATTGGTTTTATCCTTACGCTGGTATATTTACAAATTTTTTCCAGTTGTCATACGCGGTCGGCCCGTGATGGGTTGTGGGCGACATGCTGTGTTACATAAAGGTATAATTGATTGCTGGATCACGTACTATGCCCTCTATTGCTTGTTTGCAAATTCGCCGGCCCACAGGGTTGTAGACGCTAACGCACTGTACTTCATTTGCCAAGTGTACTGCCAATAAAAACTGATTTAATTCTAAACTACAAAATACTTTGAAACATGTCTCTACAGCTCACATCAGGTATGCTCGGCCTTCACCTTGTTTAATGCATCACAAGCTTTAGTGGTTTATAAACTGTCTGTGCACCATATAATTTTCAACATGCACAATCAAACTTGCCTTCGAGGTTTAAGGTATTTCCATGCAATGATGTATACAACTATGGAGTTACCAGTCATGTCATCAATAATGTCATTAAATGAGTGATCTAATACGTGAAGACATAAGCAGTAAATGGCGGAGGCGCAAGGTATAGTGTAGTCAGTAAACTGCAACTTGAAAAATTCAGTAGTATTTTGGTTTTTATTCCTTAGTATTACATTTGTTCAACACCCAACTATAATATAACATTAACCTTTGCTTTTTAAGCAAATATGAATCATGGGTAAGGCACTGTTGAGGCTTCTGAATGAATATTTGCCAGTGGTTTCAATGCTCGCATTGATTATTATTATTATTATTATTAGGAAGCTTATAAAGCGCAATGGTTACTCCAAACCAGAGTGTCCCCATGCTCGGACATAAATGAACCCAGCAACACTCCCAAGCTAACCACCAGCCAATGCGGACATCCACACAGAGATGGCACCCTACTACTTTAGACCTCCCGGTGGGTGACGGAAGAGCCAGGTTTTCAGTTTCTTGCGCAAGAGACTCCAACTCAGATGTCCTCAGATCCACAGGGAGCTCATTCCATGCCTTCGCTGCCAGGAAACTGAAAGATCTCCCGCCAGCCCGAGCCTTCCGCACCCTGGGCACAGTCAATGTAGCACTGCCTAACGATCTCAAATTACAAGCTGGCTGGTAGACTGTCGGGAGGGGGGAGAAGAAAACTCAGCCCCCTTTTCCTAAGGATCCTATGACTAAAACATAGGGCCTTAAAGGTGACTCTGGCCCGGATAGGGAGCCAATGCAGTTCCTTCAAGGCTTCTCCTACCGAAGCCCTCCTTGGGATATTCAAGATAAGCCGGGCTGCGGCATTTTGGACCTTCTGAAAGATGTTGCAGCCACCCCTAGATACAGGACATTGCAATAATCAAGGTGAGACGTGACCAGAGCCTGTACAATAGATTTTAGCATCCGGGGGGAGGAAGTCCAGAATCTTATGTAGCATCTTTAGAATGCCGAAACATGTACCTGCCACAGCAGGTATTTGCTCAGAGAAGGAAAGATTTTCGTTGAACCACACTCCCAAATATTTCACCTTGCTTTCGGCACTGGACTAGGTCCTAGTGTTTCTGGCCACCAATGCTGGAACCAGAGAGAGGGCTGTTTGCCAACCTCCATCACCTCTGCCTTCCCTGCATTTAACTGGAGGCAACTCAGTCTCATCCAGTCCATTAGCTCCCCCAGGCAAGTTCTGAAATCAGCAGTCCTTCCAGATTTATTTTGTTCCAGGGTCACAGCTAGCTGAGTGTCATCAGCATATGACACCAGCTTAATTCCATGTCTCAAAACAATATTTGCAAGCGGGCGCATATAAATGTTAAACAGGGTGGGGCTGAGAGCTGATCCCTGCGGCACCCCCTGGTTTTAAGGATAGACTCTGGAGCTGAAAAGATGTTGAGGACCTGGAAGGATCTATTTTCCAGAAAGTTCTTCAACCAAATCCACGTGACACCTCCGACCCGGACCTCACGTAACCTCTCAAGTAGGAGGTCGTGGGACACCGTGTCAAACGCAGGTCTTGGGTCAAGCAGAATCATGGCCGTGTCCTACCTTCATCAGCCGCAGCCCTCAACACTTTGGTTGCCAAGAGGAGAGCGAACTCCGTACTGTGCATAGGCCTAAAGCCGGACTGGGTGTCATGAAGAACCCACCTCTCTTCCAAAAACCTCGAGAGTTGGCCATTCAGATGTTTCTCTGCAATTTTGGCTACATAGGAAAGTAGAGATAAGGGTCTTACATTTTCAGGGAGAGCGGGGTCCAATGAAGGTTTCTTCAACAGTGGGACCACCATGGCATGTTTCCAATTGCTGGGGACCTGCTTGTGCTAAAGGACAGGTTCAGTTGCAAAGTGAAAACAGGAGCAATGATTTTCTTTCCTAGTTGCAAATATTTTGGAGGGGCCGGATCCAGAGGTGACCCAGATTTCACTGCCTCAATCAGCCTGAGGACCTCGTTTTCCGCCTGAGAACAAAGGGCAAACTTATCCTCGGTCCACAGTGCCTCCACACCAGGCACAGGGACATGCTGCCTACTTTCTGGAAAGGTGGCATATATCTTTTTAATAAAATAGTCAGCGAGCTTATTACAATAATCAGTAGAGGCAGGGAACCCGTTCCAAAGGGGATAATTGTTTCACTACCTGAAAGATGGTCTTCGTGGAACTTTTTGCTAGCTCAATTTGCCTTGTATAGTATTCCCTCCGCACACTCCTGATCTGGCGATGGTAAAGCTTCAAAGCATCTAAATATTTCTTTCTGTTCTCATCCCGATAGCTCTTCCTCCATTGGTGCTCAAAGTGCTTGCAGCTGGATTTAATTTGCACCAGATCTCTCGAGAACCACTTTGCAGAGGCAGATGTACGCCCACTTTTACAATGTTCTAGCGGTATCAGGGAGTCCACATCCTCCAACATCCACTAGATAATAGATTATCAGCTCTCTGGATGTTGTCCCCTATCTCAGGAGGTCTGCCAGCCAGTACTTTTCAAAGGCATCCTGAGTTAATGCGGCCCATTTCCAATTACCAATGTAGGTTTGGAGCAACTACCCTGCAAGTGGAAGGCCTGACCTGGCGATAGTAAACTAAAAGGCAGTATGTAGGGGTCTGACCAGGCTACCGGGACCGGCGGTACAGCAACTGTCTGTGCAATTTGTGAAAATGTTACCAAACGTATGCCCTCTTTTGTGAGTGGAAGTATGGACCAATTGGTTCAGGCCCAGAGCCTGAAGGCCTAATAAAAACTCAGCAGATTCTTTACAGCCTTTATTTTCTAAATACAAATTAAAATCCCCCAATAGGAGAAAGTTAGAGTAGCGGGGGCGTGGCCACGGCAGCGAGCGGAATGGCGGCTCCGCAGTGAAGCTCCTCCGAGCGGGCGCCCTGCAAAGGCACACCTAGATGCAGACCGGTGCTCCTGAACGCTCCTCAAGCCTGTCAATGCCTCCGGACGACAGCGGACCGCAGTAGAGCCATTTCCGAGCCGCTGGAGCGGCCGGACGCAGAGATCACGGCGGAGGGGACCTGAAGCCTCCGGGCGTCGGCGCCATCTTCCCTCTGCGCTGGAGTACCGGGTGAGTCCCGCTCTGCCTTGGCGGCCGCGGCCCCCTCCCCCTCGGTAACACTTCCTGCTGGGCTGTTGTGGGTGCCGCTGCTGTTGCGCGGTCTCTACTCCCCGGGTTCCCTGATCCCTGGCTGCGGTCGGGGCCTTCGGCCCGGGCGTGTAGGGGAGCCGGGGCCTGGGGTTTGGGCTTGCGCGACTCGTGGGTGGTGCCTGCGGGGCCTTGCTGGGGGGGGGGGGGGGGGGGTCACGCGGCTGCTGGGGGGGCTGGGAGCTTTATCCGGTGCTGCCCGGCGGCCCCGCTGTGCCTCTGTGTTTCACGCTACTGAGCTGCCTCGAGGAGCTCCACCATATGTACCCGGTGCACACCCACGACTAAGGTGGCGACGCTCTGCACGTGGTGCCTGCTTAGAAGCGATCCGTTGACCTACCTGTGACTGACCCGCGCATCCTTACACTCACTCTCCTGATCTGAGCCCACACTACTTGCCTGTCGCACTTCTCTGCTGCAGTTGCCCGGGTGGGGGTTATACCCGACCACCTGCACTACAATTGATCCCTGCTCTCCGCCATTGTCGCTGCGTCTGCGACCCCGCCACACATCTGCAGCCATGGGGAAGAAAGACCCGGCCCAGAGGACACTTAATTTTGATAAACCCCCACTGCCTGCTGCGGATCCCCCTCCGGGCACGGCTTCGGGTGCACAGGGGGCACCAGATACTGGTGACGCAACTTCCATGATGGCCGCCATGATGGGGGAGATGCGCGCCGGCTTTAAGGCGCTGGACACTCGCTTTGATAGTTTGGAAAAGAAACTGTCTGACATCGGCTCCACGGTGCAGGCTCACGATCGGCGCCTGGACTTAGCGGAATCAAGGGTTTCTGATTTGGAGGACGGGTCATACAAGGCTCTGAAGAGGCTGGAACGGGTCGAGAAGATTCTCAAGGACGTGGCCATCAAGAATGAAGATTTGGAAGCGCGGAGCCGGCGCAATAATATCCGAATCCTTGGCGTGGTGGAGACAACAGCCACGGGCCTATTCGACACCTTTGTGGAGAAGCTACTCATTGAACTGTTTGGCAAGGACACCTTCACGACCGGCTTCGTGGTGGAAAGGGCTCACAACTTTGGGGCTAAGCCGAACTCGGGGCTGCCGCCTCGGCCCATCATCGCCAGGATCATGAACTTTCGAGATCGCGACGCCGCCCTCCGGGCTGCACGGGAAATGGGAGATGTGCAGTGGCAAGGGAGTAAGCTGTCCTTTTTCCCGGACTACACTTTGATGGTGCAGGAAGCGCGTCGGAAGTACAACAGTGTTAAGGCGGCTCTCCGCAATCTCGGCCTAAAATACAGCATGCTGTACCCTGCCCGTCTAAAAGTGGACGTTTATGGCAGGTTCCGTATCTTTGACTCTCCAGCTGTCGCTCAAGAATTCTGCCGCTCCTATAAACAGGGGCCGGGTTCGGCTTCTGGCTCCAGGCCTACATCTCCGCAGCAGCCGGACACACAAGCTAGCGCAGATTTATTTGCTGACTCTGGCCGAGGCTGATCACCTGTGACACTCCAGCTGGGGTTTTATGTTTGTTAACCGGGGTGTGTTGTTTTATTCGGATTTCCATGCTTGCTAATATCTCCAATTTTGTGATTTAGGGTTGCCCGCTCCGGGGATGGCGTTGCCTCCCCCCATGGCATATGCCTACGTGTTTTGCTCTTTTTTCTGGGGCGTATTACGCTTCAATTTGCAGAAATGTCCTGAAGCTTTGTATTACTGTTCATTGTTCTTCTGCACTGTTGCTCGAAAACTAGTTGGGTTCTGCCTCTCTTGGGGTGTGGGGAGGCTGGTCTCGCGGGGGGGGGGGGGGAATGTGTGTGTTCTTTCTGGTCCCCCCTTTTTTTTATTATTGTCTCTTGCTTGCGAGGCACATATTGTTGGTTAGTTACATAACCGTTTATTGCTCACACCTTTTGATCTGACACCATGGCCCGGGTAGGCTTACAGGTTGGTCCGTCGGGGCTGACATTGATGACATGGAATGTTAGAGGGCTGAATTCCACCCGTAAACGGAAACAAGTATTGCAATACGTTGAGAGGCATAAGACAGATGTCCTTTTGATACAGGAGACCCACATGACTCAGGCGGACACGTCATCCTTTGCTAGGGGCTGGGGTTCCCACAGAGTATTTTCATGCTACAGCAGGTATGCGCGTGGGGTGGCAATTCTGATACATAAGCGGATTCCTTTTGTCTTCTTACATAGCAAAGCTGATAGCGAAGGCAGGTATGCAATGATATCTGGACAGCTGTATGGCCATAAAATTGCGTTTGTGGTAGTCTATGGTCCGAATGTCGACTCACCGGCCTGTTTTGAGGACCTGTACATCTCCCTTTTACACTCTGACATAGACATGCTGGCGATGGGGGGTGATTTCAACATGCTGATGGACGCCGGTAGGGATAGTACGTCCCCCTCCCCTGATCGCAAACCACTTGCCCGCACAGCGGTGGCGTCCATATACTCCCATTTCTCACTTCTGGACATTGAGGAAAAACTACACTCTACCTCTCCTGTTTTCACACATCACTCTGGCTACCACAATACCAGCACCAGAATAGATTACTGGCTACTTTCTCCGGGATTGGCGGGTTGGGTCACGGATCATTGCACTCTTCCCCGCACCCTTTCAGACCATTCCCCCGTGGTCCTGTCCCTTGCAGTTCCTCGATTGGGCAGCTACGAACGGCAGTGGAGGTTTCCTGGGAGGGCTTTAACAGACCCGGTATTTGCAGAGGGGGTGCGTGCTGCGATTGAGGACTATTTTGAACTGAATACTGGATCGGTGACCACCTGGGCCACACTATGGGAGGGGTTCAAGGCTACCATAAGGGGGGTATGCATCACTAAACATGTTGGGGCGCTACGAGAAATCCGTGCCACTCTGTCTCGCCTGGAGAAGGAGTTGTTGGCTGTCGAGCATGTGATCCTTACTAACCCCTCCCCGGGCCACGAGGCACATCGCCTCGAACTGCTCCTGGAGTTCAGGGACACGGCAGACAAGGAATTGAAGTATTTGAGCAAATACCACACGGCACGCCAGTACGGTGAGGGCGATCGGCCGGGTAGATTGCTGGCTCAGCTCTTGCGCCCTCCCCGTCAAGCGACGTATATTACGGAGATATCTGATGCGCAAGGCGATCGCCATGTCACTACCCCCGCCATTTGCAGCACCTTTTTGGCCTACTATTGGCATCTTTACTCATCTGCCCTTACGGCGGAGTGTCGCGACCCAAGACCATACATTAATGAGATCGCTATGGTGTACCTGGAGAAATACATGCAGGATTTTTTGGCCCATCCCATCACGCCGGAATTGATCGCGGAAGCGATCGACTCCTTGAAGGGGTCCTCAGCGCCTGGTCTTGATGGCTTCACGGCTGATTTTTATCAAGAATACAAGGAAGAACTAGTGCCCATTCTTATGGAAGTGTACGCCCAGGCCTTGGACTCTGGCATTCATCCTCCGACTCTTCGCGAAGCGGTCATAGTTTTGTTGCCCAAACCAGGACGCGACCCCACGGTCTGCAGCTCCTATCACCCACTTTCGCTTCTCAACCTGGACTAGAAGATCTTGGCCAAAGTGTTGGCGATGCGGTTAGCGTTGCTGGTTAACACCATTATATCACCGGCACAATCAGGCTTTGTCCCTCAGCGGTCAACATCACTGAACCTTCGCACGATTTTTTCGGTTCTCCACAGAATCGATCCAGCCACCCCTGCTGCCGCGGTCTTTTTGGACACCGAAAAGGCTTTCGATACGCTGGAATGGCCCTTTTTTCTAGATGTGATGCGCAGGATGGGCATGCCCGCGATGTTTGTAGCGACAGTGGAACTGCTGTACACTGCTCCCGCGGCCCGCATTCGCATAAACGGCACCATTTCCGGCAAATTTACACTATCTAGAGGTACCCGTCAGGGATGCCCCTTGTCTCCCTTGCTTTTTATTTTGGCAATGGATCCCCTGGTGCGACACTTACAGGAAAAACATCTCCACAGAGGGCTGCAGTTCCGCACGGGCCCTCTATTGGTCTCGCTCTATGCGGACGACATGGTCTTATATGTCAGCACTCCGGAGACCAATCTGCAACCCCTGCTATCTGAGATTGAACGCTTTGGCGAATACTCTGGCCTTAGGGTCAATTGGCACAAGTCACAGTTGTTTCCCCTCACCCCCGCCACCATGCAATGGCCCTGCTCCCTCCCGCTGGAGTGGTGTGAGGACTCTGTTAAATATCTGGGGATACATATACACCTTGATACTTTGTCCATTATTCGCTTAAACTATGGTCGAGCTCTTGATTTTCTGGAGGATAACACTGACAGATGGCTGCGTCTCCCTTTGTCAATGGCTGGGCGCATCGCCATTGTAAAGATGGTTGTTCTCCCCCGGTTTTTGTACCTCTTCAACAGTATTCCGATTCCTCTTACCAAGGTTTTTTTTACGCAATTGCGCACTGCATTGCTGAGATTGGTATGGGGGGGTAAACGCCCACGACTGGCTTGGCGCACGCTAACGCTACCGTACGAGCGGGGCGGCTTCGGGGTCCCGGATTTCCACCTTTACTACCTGGCCGCCCAGTGCTCCTACGCACACTCTTGGTATCATCCTGATGCCAGGATTCCGCACTTGAGGCCTGAAGCTGACGCGGCGCTCCCGGTGAGCCTTGCGACGGTTCTTCCCAAGGGTCTCCCCCGCGAACAACAGGACATACTCCCACTCACCACAACGACTTGGGCCTGGGACAAACTTAGGCGCTTGCTTCACATAGATGCACTGTACTCCTCCGCCCTCCCGCTACCCAACTCCCACTGGCTCCCTACAACGGGCGAAACGGTGGTCTGTAGAACGCTGTCGAAGTTCCAGTTACACACGATTGGCGACCTGTTCCCCAATGGCCACGTCTTCACTATCACTGAAGATCCCCGCTTCGCAGACCGCACATTCATGGACACATTCATTCTTACAAGAATGCGAGCGATGCTGAGAGCTACCTTCGATACATTTCCTCTCCCGCCTGAAGATACTCCGGCCCTTACGCACATCATACAGAACACATCAGGGGCCCACATGGTGTCCAAACTTTACAAACTGTGCTTGCTTTCACTTCCCTCGTCGGACGAGGCGGTCCGTACCGCTTGGGAGCTAGATCTAGGCACACAGATCACAGACGATCAGTGGGAAGCGTGTTGTGCCATGACCAGGGAGGTCTCCATGAATGCCAGACACAAGCTTATACATTTTAAATTTCTCCGAAGACTGTACCACACACCGGCACTTTCACATAAGATCGACCCCACCAGATCCCACACCTGTCCTAAATGTGGCGCCCCCCAGGCTGACTTTGCACACTTTTCCTGGACCTGCCCGAAATTATACACCTACTGGGTTGAGATACACAGAACGTTGGGTGAAATACTGACACTATCACTGAATGTCACGCCTGAGATTGCACTGCTGGGGTATGTGTCCAATTTCCCTCGTAAAACCCGCAGATTGGCATCCATTTGCTTCCTGCTGGCCAAGAGAGAAGTGGCGCTGCTTTGGTGCTCGCGACGCGCTCCCACGGTCGCGTCGTGGCTTAGGAGCGTGGCATACTGTAATATGAACAGCGTGGAATATTCAGAACAGCTTCCAACCTCCTCCCGCCCCGTGGATATCTGGGGCCCTTATCGCCATTATATAACTGAAAAGGCGAAGATGGCGCCCTCTCAATCCTTACATCCCAACACTCCGACCAGGGTGGGTTAGTTCGTGAGCTCTACCTCTACCTGATTCAGGTGGGCCGGTGGTTCTTCTCCCCTCCTGGCGCTGGAGCCTATTCTCGCTGGAGCTGTGGGCAGTGGTGCGGTTCTGATCCGGCCCGTGGTTTGTTCTGTCCCCTGTCCCTTGTGTTGGCTCTTGCTGGGTGCTTGTACCCTTACAGGATGGTGCCGGTCATCATCGTTTTTTGTATTGCCCTAGGATGGTTGTCACCGATAGTTATGTGCATTGTCTTACTAACTGACTTAAAGTGCTGTTCTTGCAAGATATCCCGTATGATTTCTGTTTCTTTTATACCCTTTTTTGTCATTTACGTGCATTTTGATTTACAGTGCATCCACACCTGTTGCCTTATTAGAAAAATAACACTACTGTATACATGTTATCCTGCTATGCAATCTTACTGGACAGTTGCATGTTCAATTTGTGTTGTTGATACTGCCACTTGCTATTCCAGTATACATGATGTGTATCGAATTGCTGTCAATGTAGATTGCTTTACTGACCTCAATAAAGTGTTTACAAAAAAAAGTTAGAGTAGCGGAGAGCATATGGGGGAAGTATTTCCAGAAGATCATCAATAAAGGTTCTCCCCGGACCAGGAGGTCTATAAATAAGGAGCCCAGAAACAGATCTAGAGCTAGTGATATTCAGACTAAAAAAAAAAAAGCAGCTTTGTATCTAAGAAGCTGAAGATCTCTCCTGAAAAATCACAGCAATGCCCCCCCCTTTCTGGCAAGACCTGTCCATTCTAAGAATCACATAGCCCTCGGGTATAGCGTCCAAAATATATGGGGCGGACATCTTGTTAAGTCAGGTTTCAACTAGGAATAGTATAGCTGGTTCTTGGTCATTAAGAAGATCGCAAATTTCTGTCCTAAGTTTACTGAGCGATCTACAGTTCAGAGACAGACAGTGTAAAGGGGTGCCAGTCGTTCTTGGCACTTCCCTTTTACCCCTTGCTTCCACACCAGGTGTCAGCCAAAAGTCACAGAGCTCACAGTCCCTTTGCCCGCCCCACGCCCGCAGAGAGTGTAAGCAGACAGTGAAGTTCAACTAGATCAATGTCAAGCAAAAAAATATAGAGCAAGACAGACTCTAGTCAGTCTAACTCATACTATAAACACCGAACAAACGTTATTTTGGAAAGGAGATAAGAATAGAATGTGGAGTACTTAACTGTTACCAAGTCATAATTAATGTCTCTGTAATAGTATAATCACATGTACTGATTGTTTTACAGACATTTTGCATATCCAAGAACGTGTAATAGAAATGCCAATAAACCAATGTTTAAAAAAAGAGATCAAAGTCATAATGCCCACCCGGCGTATCCACATTAGTTTCCATCCATTTTCTCCCCAGTCTTTGAGGTCGGCAGATGGATTGACATTGATAAAGTAGTGCAGTGCCAAAACATATATATGTATATGGGATCTTATTAACCTTCCTCTATAACTATCCTTCAGAAAGGGGGGCAGGCAAGTTGGTAAGGAATGCAGGTAGACAGAATGACTTAAAGGTAAATAACTTTTTCTTCTGATGAATACTTCTACCTGCAGATTCCCCACCTCTACAATACATTCCATAGCCATACCCACCTAGGAGGGTTGATAGGGGTTTATACCATGAAACCTGTAAAAACAGACGTGGCAAACTGACCATCTCAACACACCTCGGAATCCAGGCAGTAATGCTTGGTGAATATGTGCAGAGACACCCGCCTGGCTGCTTTGCATTATCTCTGCAATTGGAACTCCCCTTGCAGGGCTTTGGCCCTGGTAGAATTGTTTTTTAATCCTTCCAGTTGATCTTTCTTGGCCAGCGCAAAGCAGGTCTTAATGAAGACAATGATCCACATAAAAAGTTATTTTCTGCATTACTTTGCTTTTCTTGACACTACAGTACTCTACAAAGAGCTGGTCATCCAGTTGTGCACCTTGTTGTGGCTTAGGTAGTATTTGACCGCCCACCTAGGACCTAATCTATACGACCGCTCCTCCTTCATTGGCTGGGGCGAGGTCTAGAAGGTCAGAAGTGTGATGGGCCGACTCAAATGGAACAGAGTCACCAATTTAAGCAGGAAAACAGTCAGGGTTCTCAATAACAACTTGTGGTTTTCTACTTAAGGGTTCCCATGAGCCTCCAAGCTGATGAGCTTTTGGAGACGCACCTGCGCGCCGGAAAAGGCAACGAAGCCTGTGACCGTTACTTGGCGGCCTTCTCATCCACCCCAAATACTTTCTCTACTAATGAGGGAAACTATCCCGAAACCCGGGCCATGCCTCGGGTCTAGAGATCTTGGGAACAATAAGTACTTACTTACACCAACCTTGGTGTACCACTTACGAACTTTGTGTCAACTCTTCATACTTCACGTACTAAGAATACCAGAGTGCATAGGGGCGATCCGGAGGAGGGGCTACCGGTGTGCGATCCATCGTGGTTTTCTACTTAAAGGCTCCCATGAGCCTCCAAGCTGACGAGCTTTTGGAGACACACCTGCGCGCCGTAAAAGGCAACGAGGCCTGTGACGGTTACTTGACGGCCTTCTCATCCACCCCAAATACTTTCTCTATTGATGAGGGAAACTATCCCGAAACCCGGGCCATGCCTCGGGTCTAGAGATCTTGGGAACAATAACTACTTACTTACACCAACCTTGGTGTACCACTTTCGAACTTTGTGTCAACTCTTCATACTTCACGTACTACGAATACCAGAGTGCATAGGGGCGTTCCGGAGGAGGGGCTAGCGGTGTGCGATCCATCATGGTTTTCTACTTAAGGGCTCCCATGAGCCTCCAAGCTGACGAGCTTTTGGAGACGCACCTGCGCGCCGGAAAAGGCAACGAGGCTTGTGACGGTTACTTGGCGGCCTTCTCATCCACCCCAAATACTTTCTCTACTGAGGAGGGAACCCATCCCGAAACCCGGGCCATGCCTCGGGTCTAGAGATCTTGGGAACAATAAGTACTTACTTACACCAACCTTGGTGTACCACTTACGAACTTTGTGTCAACTCTTCATACTTCACGTACTACGAATACCAGAGTGCATAGGGGTGATCCGGAGGAGGGGCTAGCGGTGTGCGATCCATCGTGGTTTAGTACTCTACAAAGAGCTGGTCATCCAGTTGTGCATCCTTGTTGTGGCTTAGGTAGTATTTGACCACCCACCTAGGACCTAATCTATACGACTGTTCATCCTTCAATGGCTGGGGCGAGGTCTAGAAAGTCAGAAGTGTGATGGGCTGACTCAAATGGAACAGAGTCGCCAATTTAAGCAGGAAAACAGTCAGGGTTCTCAATAACAACTTGTCAGGGTAAAAGAATGTAAAAAGGCACACAGGAACAAAGCCTGCAACTAGCTCACGCCCGAGGCTGAAGTTATTGCTACTAAAAAAATTGTTTTCAAGGTCAACATCCTTATGGGGTTGCAGGATATAGATTTGTTAATCCCTTCAGAAAGTGCACCAAAATAGGGGATTTGAAAAGGGACAGCTGTCCCTGCAAACAGAGGAAAGCCAACAACAGTGCTAAATACTCCTTGATAATAACTAGTGCACAACCCCTCTGGTCAAGGGAAAGTGCAATTAATAGAACCTGGACTAACATGGCTCGGAAAGGGTCAATGTTGTTGTTGACGCACCACACACAAAGTTACTCCATCTGTCACAGTAAGCTAATTTGGTAGAGGGCCAATATGCAGAAAGAAGGACATAAACCACCTCCAGTGGCAGCTGAAAGGAACTGAGATGCACACGCTCAATCTCCAGGCATGTAGGTGAAGTCTTCGGTGCAGTACCATCCCCTCTGACTGGGAGATGTCGGATTTGAATGGCAGCTTGAACAGGGAAAATCTGGAGAAGTGCAGGTCTGCACATCATGTCATCCTTGGCCAATCCAAGGCAAAGAAACTTTTTTATTGAAAAGTGTCCCCCAATGCTCCCCAAATTGTCAAAGTTCTAACAGGCGAAGAACCTGTTCTTCCAGAGGCCTCTGGTCTCCAGATCCTTCAGGTGAGGTCCCCATCCTTACCTTCACTTAGTCAAGGTCTTTCATTAACTCCTTTTACATTGCCAATACTAAGGGCTGCTTTCTAAGGTTAGGAAGTATTTGCATGTTGACTATTGATCATATATTGTTCAATTGTAATTGAAATCATGAAGAACGAGTACATTGTCCAGCTTCAAAAAAGAAGTCCTACAGCTTGCATGATTACCAACATTTGTGTTATTGTTTCAGTGCTTATAATTACGGATATTTACTTTCAAAATATATCTTGATTTGTTATTATTGCTTTAATTTGATCTATTGTGTCTGTTTGACATATTCTGCTTTATTGTTTCAACTAAGATAACTACCTAAGGAGGGTTGGTCTTTGATCCATTGTTGTTTCATGGTTTGTCACTAATTCTATTCTTGTTATTATTCCCGTTCTTCGGTAGAACCCAGACATTGCAAATTGTTTCGAATTACTAATACTATTCAAGGCGATACATTTTGAGTCCTGATGAAGGTGGCTAGATGAACTGTTACCCACCAAAACGTGTGTGGACATTCTCACTATCCACAGTGGATTGGCTTTACGAGAAGAGAAGTCATGATTAACTGTCTCCTGTTTTCGCTTAAAGACCAACCATTTGCCACTAGGATCTTGTTTTTAAACTTGAGACTACCTCATTAATTTTTTCTTCAATTTCTTGGCTCTAATAAAGTCCTCGGCTTTTACTTTTGTGGAGAAAATGTTAATCGTTTTTAACCCTTTACCCTATAATGTATATATGATTTGCTGATCAGGTATTACATTTTTTTAAGTAGATTTTCTGAGTTGAATGCAATAAATGTATATATGCATAGGTTTTTGATACATGTTGTTTTGGTACTGATGGGCCACAGAAACGACTAGAAGATCTTGCTGGTTACTGTTATTAGGTTTAGGTATGGAGATTTTGTATTTTGTTTTATTCTGAATATATGCAGGCAATACACATTTACAGAGCCCATGGTTTGTCTGTCCTGATTCGGTTACAGGTATTAAGGCGTTTTAATGATACCTTAGGCTGATACATTAACAAACAAATATCAGTTCTTTTCCCTTTAGCTCGCTTTGCCAGGAGGGAGCTGGCGGACCCATCCCCTCCCAGATTTGGGACCACTATGGGAGCTACTGAGGTTCCATTATCTGGGCCTGGGCATACAAATTACATGTACAGCTGAGTCACAAGACTCTAATAATATGGGAAGAGTTATGCAGGGGCTTACGTAGAATGTGAAAAAGTAGACTAGTTTGTTGGTGTCGTGTATGGGCTGGATAGCGTTAAGTAAAATGTAGTTCCTCCATTGAAGCCGCTATACGCTGCAGAAGTCAATATGTCTGATATCGTGGACGACATTCCAGGAAATAAAGAGTCTCCTGATTTTGTTACTATAGGCAGGTAAAAGTAGTATTGTAAGCCTCAACAAACAAGCTAGGGAGAGGAGGCTGGCCTTGGACTTTGTCAAATATTTATATTATTTAGTGGTGCTACTACAGTTTGCAGCCCTCTGGTGTGATGAGGGGCCCTCATGGGCCAAAGAGATCCCAAGCTCATCCTTACATGTATGAAGGAGGACCAGCTGCTAGCACTTCTTGGGAGTGTGAACTTAAAGAAAAACAAACAACACATACCATTAAAGGAGAGGGAGCCAGTTGAGGAGGATCTGCAGGATCCCCCCGTCTAAATCAATTAGAATAAAGCCTGCATACTGGTTCTGTTGACATCCATAAAGGCCATATTTAAATAACTAATTTTTATTATTTGTATCACACCTACCTTACGCCGCAAACATTCAATAAAACATTTCCAACAAGACCAACATGTCCGAGCTGTGAGCAGAGGTAGCTTCATTTATCCATATGACATGGTCCTGGATGGGGGAATTAATACACTCTAAAGTGTGACTGCTCTCAAATTATGCCGTACTGTGAAATACTGCCTGTTGGTATTAATACGAAGTCCTAAGAAAAGAAGTAAAGTGCAAAATCGATGTGCAACTCTTGGTCTAGTGTTAAAAGGTGCATAGCCATACATTGGTCTTTTCCACACCCATAATGCTTAGATTTGGTCTCAGGACTCACTCAACATTTCTCAGCAACAGCCCAACTATTATGACAGATGTTAGGGGTGAGTGGGTGGCACTTGGTCTTGAATCCTGGGGAGAAAGGCCTACAAATCTGACCACAGACCATGAGGACCCTCTCTCGCAGCCAAGTGTTTCCTAAGAGGACGCCATAGACGATGGGGAGAGGGACTGATGGTGATCAGAGATGGAAGGGGAAGAGAGAAGTTGAGAAGCATACCTGCTGAGTATGTATTTGACTACACAATAAATGATACGGCCATATCATTTGGATTGTATTTATCTGAAATCTGAATAGCATATACAGGAATGTAAAATGAAATGATTCTGTAAAATTGTTCTATGTACGGTATTACAATATGATATGAGGTTTAAAACTGAAACTGAATATATATAAAAAAAAAACAGGGCACAAGTTACACAGTATTTCCTGAACAAAGGTGTCCCTGCGGTAGGGGGTGCAGCGACGTGCTGTAAATGCACATTCTCACAAATACCTTTGACATTTCGTCTTTTACTCATGGGTGGAGTTTGACCCTGTAGACCCCCCCCCCGCCCCGCTACTAGGAATTTACATACCTATAAACTTTCCCCTGCACCACAACAGTACCATGCTTATTGAGACTTGGGATTCCTTTGGACTTAACAAGAACTTCAAAAAGGATTCAATGGTCAATTACTGCACATACCACAGAATGACAGAGTGGGTCCCCTAAGTAATGAAGTGGCCACCTGAACCATACTGGCCAAATTTACACCCTTTCCTAGCCCAGCAAATTTATAAGGTAGAGACATAGTACAACAATTAAACTAAATATTAGCGGGTTACACGCAAAACAGATAATAGGCACTGCAAACGACATTTGCCAGAGTAACTGCTATAATTCCACCACCACAAGCTGCCATACAATCAGTGCACAGACTGTAAATGCAATCATTGGTAAAAGACCAGTCAAACAAGATGAAATTCCATTCTCAACTGCTTATAAGACAAACCAGTTAAAAGAGATCTATCCTCATACAACACACCAAGATAAGCATAGACCTTTGCCTTTTGACGGTAGCACCTCTAGAAGAGTACATCAGTTGAGGAAGTTTATTTGCAAGTATCTATACTACTATGCAAGGCACACACTCACTAGCGGGGTTACCAGATTTGCTGAAACAAGTATATAATAAGCATGGAGTGGCACCAACCGTGGAATTGGGAATAAAATGAATTCCAAATTTTGAACCTACTTCATCGAATATTCTTGGTAACGTTTGTAAACAAGCCGTAGCTCTGGTGTATGTCAGAGAAGAACAATTGTTACTTACCTGTAAACCGTGGTTCTCCAGTATTGGTGTCTTTCATAAATTCACATGCTTGAATATTCCCCGTCGTCGAAGTGGGGGCCCCACGGTAAATAAAATAGCAATAAACCAATGATATATGTATATAAAAACATAATTATATACATTCCAAAACCATAAAAACTTATAAGTATTAAAGGTTACCATTAACACATAGGAATACATAGAAGAGAAGAAAACCTTTATAGCATATCCATGTCATTATGTTAGTCCAAACTACAGCCAATAAGGCGCCAGCACCCCTCCAGAACCTTCTCCTCAGAGGCTCAGGCCCTCAGATTTTCGTAGCACAAGAGTGACAAAAGAGTCTATGAGGAGAAGCGAGCCTCTGAGGGGAGGTGGGTGGGTCGCATGTGAATCTATGAAAGACACCAATACTGGAGAACCACCGTTTACAGTTAAGTAACAATTGTTCTTCTCCAGTATTGGGGTGTCTTTCATAGATTCACATGCTTGAATAGAATAGTAAGCAGTAATAGCTGGCCGCAAGACAAAGTAGCAGCGCATTAGCATGAAAATGCAATGAGATGACATAAACTGCCAGACCAATAATAGTAAAAAAGACTGCACAGGCGGAGGGAAGGTAAGAGTCTCACCTTCTTTAAAAAGATTACGAAGCACCGCTTGGCCCACTGCTGTATCCGCTTCGTTGATCGTCTCAAGGCAGTAGTGCTTCATGAAAGTAAGCCTGCTGGACAACGTAGCTGCTCGACATATTTGATGAATCGGCACACCAGCAAACAGGGCAGTAGAGGATGACATCGCGCTTGTGGAATGAGCTCTCACTGTAGATTGAAGAGGCTTGCCAGCCTTCTGATGACAGAAGGAAATAGCGGAAGAAATCCAACGTGCAATAGTTGGCTTGGTAACAGTACGCCTCTTACACATGTGTCCATAAGCAACAAACAGTTGATCAGACCTACGAAAGGGGGCTGTCCTGTCGATGTAGAATTTAAGGCATCTTTTAACGTCCAAAGAATGCAAACGCTGCCCCGCTGGAGATTGGGGTTTAGCAAAGAAAGCCTTTAAGAACACTGGTTCATTGAGGTGAAAATCAGTTGGCACCTAAGGCATGAATGCCGGGTTGGTGCGAAGTACAACACAGTCCGATTTGAACTGAAGGAAAGGAGGCTGAATGGTAAAGGCGTGGATATCACTCACGCGACATGAGGAGGTCAAAGCAAGAAGAGCCACCTTCCAGGTCAAAAATGTGAAACCCGCTTTGTGGATTGGCTCAAAAGGCGCCTTCATCATTTGCCACAAAACAACATTGAGACACCAGTTAGGAGGATGACGCCAGATGGGCGGGAAAATCCTTAACAGCCCCTTGAAGAACTGCCGAATTACTCTGGAGGAGTAGAGAGTGGAAGAACCATCCTGCCGGAAACGAGATATTGCCACTAGGAAGACTTTCAAAGTGGAGTGGGAGAGTCCTGAATGAGCCAACTGGAGAAAGAACAGCAGAAGCTGAGCAGCAGAGGAGTGCACGGGATGAATGTTGGCAGATGCACACCAGTGACAGAACCTTTTCCACCTTAGCTTGTAAGTCTTTACTGTGGACGGAGCTCTTGCATTGGCCAGAACCTCTCTACATGCTGGCGAAATGTTCAAGTGGGCAAATTCAAGGTGTTCAGGTTCCAGGCCAATAATTTGAGAGAGGAGGGGTCCGGATGACAGACCTGACCCTTGTCCATTGTGAGGAGATCCTCTTGAGGACAAAGGAGGATGGGTTTGCACTGTGAGAGAAGCAGCAGTTCCAAGAACCACGCTTGTCGAGGCAATCTGGGAGCGATCAGGAGAATGTGGTACGGCTGTCTCCGCATTTTCCACAACACTCAAGGAACCAGCGGAATCAGCGGAAAAGCGTAGGCGAATAGATTGCACCAATCAATCAAAAGGGCATTACCGCACGACCCTTAATGGGGAAGCCAACTTGCATAAGACTGGCATTTCCGGTTCACAGGGCTCGCAAAAAGATCCAAGTCCGGGCGACCCCACAGTCGAAAGATGAAATCCAGAGTCGGCTGATGCAACTCCCACTCGTGGGTCGAGGACGCGGACCTGCTGAGGGAGTCCGCTAGGATGTTGGAGATGCCTGGTAGGTGAACCGCTGTCAGAGTTATTTGGCGACGGAGTGCCCAGTCCCAGATGCTCTGTGCTATCTGAGAAAGGAGCGGTGACTTGGTGCCGCCCTGCTTGTTTACATAGTGCATACTGGTAGTATTGTCGGTTTGAATGAGCACTGATTCTCCATGGAGGAAAAGATGGAAAGAGTTGAGCGCCAGGAAGATGGCCATTAGTTCCAGTCTGTTGATGTGCCAGGAACATTGAGACAGGGTCCACTTGCCCTTTATGGATAGTCCCTGAAGATGTGCGCCCCAACCTTCCAGGGAAGCATCCGTGGTAAGGACGAGCTCCGGAGCGATGGTTAGGAAAGAAGTGCCGGCAGCGATGTTTGAGCCCACCATTGGAGAGCGGATCTCACCTGAGCGGTCACTAGGACCAGATCATTAAAAGAACCGGTGACCTGACGCCACTGTTTGTCCAGTTCCTCCTGAATTGGTCGACTCTTGAGCCTGCAATTTGGGATCAGGGAGATGCAGGAGGACGCCATCCCAAGAAAAGACTTCAATACACAAACTGAAACGGACCCTTTTGAGCGGATGAGAGCCACTAGGCGTAGAATCTGCAGCTGATGTTCGGGAGACACGAATGCCTTCGCCAGTGAAGTATACAGAGTGGCCCCAAGAAAGGTCCTGCGTGGAGCTGTATCGACCTGAGACTTATCAGAGTTGATGGAGAGACCGAGGGAGTGGAATAGAGTCTGACAGAACCGAGTGTCCAGAAACGTCTGATGACGAGATTGCGACTTGATGAGACAGTCGTCCAGGTAGGGAAACATTTGAATTCCCTTCAAACGTACATATGCCACCACCGGGGCCAGGACTTTCGTGAAGACGCGAGGGGCGGAGCGAAGGCTGAAAGGCAGAACCTTGAATTGAAAGCCTCTGCGCCCTACCCGGAAGCGCAAGTACTTCCGGTGTCTTGGAAGTATCGGCACGTGGAAATAAGTGTCCTGGAAATCGATGGTTTTCATGAAATCGTCCTTCGAGAGAAAGCGGAGAACTTCTGCGAGTGTGAGCATGCGGAAAGATTGGCACTTTAGGTACTTGTTCAGGGCTCTTAAGTCAAGGATCGGACTCCATTCGCCACCTTTCTGAATCATGAGTCGAATTTGTTGAAATAGCTCCCCGAGGTGAGCCGGAGGTGGACCAGTTGGTGGTGTGGGTGGAGGGAACTTGACGAACTCCAAAGCATGGCCTCTTGATACAATGCCCAGCACCTAACGGTCCGAGGTGATTGAAGACCAATTGGAATAGAAAAGGGAGATTCGACCTCCAACTTTGAGCAGGGAAGGCAAGTCATTGCTTTTTAGAAGCGGAGCCTCTGTAGGAAGGCTTTCCTCTGTAAGACTTGGTAGACTGCTGCCGAGAGGACTGCTGTGACTGGGAGGAATATCGTTGATTTCCTTGGCCATAGGAGCGGTTCTGGTTGGATCCGCCGTAGAAAGAAGAGGAGGTGCCGCGTCCGCGAGCACCACGAAAAGGCTGTTTGCGAAACTACAAAGTGCCTAATGCACGAGCCGTTTCGGTGTCCTTTTTTATTGTTTTAAGTGCGTCGTCCACATGCTGGCCAAAAAGCAAATCGCCGTCATGGGACGCACTCTCTCCCTCCTGAAGAATCTTGAGAGCCTCTGCTCTGGAGGGCTCAGAGATGAGGTCGATAAAAGAAGACATATCCAACTACATCTGGCGGTCGTTGCGCCCCAGTAAGGCCAGAGAATTTGCAGCCCTCACGGTGGTAGAAGCCATAGTGGAAAATGTTTTGCCGACGGCATCAAGACGACGTCCCTCACAGTCAGGAGGAGCGGTCATTGGAGAAGACGGGTTCCTGGAACGGCGCTGAGCGGCCTGCGTGATCACGGAATCGGGTTTAGGCTGCACTACCAAGCAATCTGGAGAACCCTGGGGCTCCCTATATTTCTCCTCCAAACGAGGAAGAAGTGCTGGAATGGAATTTGGCGTCTGCATCAGTTTGACACCCTCGTTCCAAATGAGGTCAATTATGGGCACTGTCCTGACCTGTTTAAAAGGTTGACTCTTGAAATCATAAGGAAAACAGCCCTCATCCTTCAGAACCATAGGAAGTTTAAAACACTGCGCCGCTCGTTCCATAAGTTGGTGAAAACCAGCTATATCCACGGGAGGAGAATCCCCCGGACCCGAAGGTGGCAGAGACGGTGTCTGGATCTGATAGTCGTCCCAGTCCGCCATGTTCCCATCATCATCATCAACTTCGCCGTCTTCCCGATCTGGGTGAGGGTCATCATCCTCATAAACTGTAGCATGGACCTGAATAGAGGTTGTTTGAGATGTAGAGGGCGCAACTGACTCAGGCAGTGGAGCAGGGAGAGGAGCTGCAGTAGCTGCAGGCACCGTAGGTGGAGGAGACCCCTGGTGAGACGATGGAAATCGTCATGTATTGGAGATTAGAATTGAGAGAGAGTGGTATTTGAGCGGTGGTAACCTGAACAGAAGGTTCCTCCTCATGAAAATTAGGATCAATCTGATCATCCTCATAGTCTTGACATTTAATGACGAGCTCCGAAGGGCTTCGAGCTGCCCGGAACCTATCATCTTCCTCCTCATCAGAATCAGAGCCTCTTCGAACCCGTGGCAAAAAGAGGTGACGGAGGCTGAGTATGACATGGAACTGGAAGATGATCCAAAGGCACCTGTCGCCGTTGGTGCAGAGGGTCAACAGCAGAAACCCCAGATCCAGATGAAGAAATAGGAACCAGAGGCAATGATGCGAAGGTAGACGTCGTTGACATTGTCATCATCGACGGGACAAGCATCACCGACGAAGCTCTCTTCACAGTAAGCGTTAACGAAGATTTCGATGTCGACAAGATTGCCTTCTTAGACATCGATGATGAGATTGAGATCGTCGACGAGACAGATTTGTAGCTCAGGCACACCATTGTTGACACGGACGACCCACTGGCACAAGTCGTCGTCGTTAGAGAGCTGGAGACTGCAGATTTTGTCGTCGGAACAACCGTCGCCGCTCCCATCCATAGATACAAGTTATTCAGTGAGGGTAAGGTTCTGGCAGTTGACTTCCTGCAGAAGTGAGCACCCTTACAGCCTAAAAAATACATTAGGGAAAATTACAAGCCCTGATGGGATTTCTTAACTTCAGGAGGACTTACCACAATACGCTGAGCGAGTGAAGCCAATGCATGATCTGATTTATGCCAAGTTTTCAGAAAAAACATTGGACAGGAAAACACAGTTAACTTTTCTGAAGAAGGATCTCAAATCCTTTTCCATTTGAAATGTATTCACTTTAGTGGTTGGAACGAAATTAAAACCCATACTCAGTACTTCCTCCTCTACTTTGCTTAATTTTCTCCGGGATAGATTTATTGCAGGGTTATCTTTTTGGATTTCTTTTATTTCCAGTACCTCTTGTTTCTCGTGCTCATATATTCCTACACTACAGCAGTTACCACCCTAGGAGCCAAAAGGATAACATCCCTTTTGGGGAGTTCCTTCGATTGAGAAGAAACTGTACCTCCTTAGAAGATTTCTATAAACACTCTGAAAAAACAAAAGAAAAATTTAGACAGAGAGGCTATCCCAAAAATCTTGTGAATCACTCTTTCAAAAGAGCTAGATTTTACAATAGGGAATCCCTGCTGGAAGTGAAACAGCGTAAAGATAAGGAGGAGATAGTAATCATGGTCAGTCAATTTTCCAATATAAGTAATAAGGTTAAACACATCATCAACCATAATTGGAAAATTTTGAATGAGGGTGAGGCGAATAGTTTATCTAAACCTATGTTTGCATACAAGAAAAACAAAAATCTACGTAACTCTAGTATATACCTATAGAGAGGATACAATAGAAAACCAACAGAACATCCATGGTGATAAGGCTATAGGGAAAAACAGATGAGGAAATTGTAGCATCTGTGATCTCTGTATCATCACCAAGAGTATAACCCTCAATTCAGTAAAACATGACATGAAAACTCCTAACAACTGCAGAAGTAAAAATATCATTTACTTGATCCTCTGCTCATGTGGCCTAGGCTACATAGGGGAAACGGGGAGAGAATTAAGGCACAGAGTGTGTGAGCACAGATCTGCCATTAATACTAGTAAAGAGAATGCACCTCTTGTTAGCCATTGGAAAGAAAAGGGCCACACAGTTGGGGACATCAGATGGGTCATTATAGAGAAGATGAAAGAGCATAGAAGATCAGGTTATGGTGTACAACGTAGAAAACAGCAAGAACAATGGTATATGGTGAAATTCAATACAATCAAAAATGGGCTTAATAGCAGAGAAGATTGGGAGAAGATCATCACTACATAGAATGTAGTCGAAAATAGTAGGATTTATCCTTAGGAATAAAGTAACTGTACTATTTAAGCATACATGAAGGGAGACAAGCTTTCAGGCAAAGTGAATCCCCTGAATGATAATAGGAATTCTTAGATTTAAAACTGTGAGGTTAAAATAAAATTTATATAACTCATAAGCACGCCAAACTATTTTTAAACAATAATCGAACCAGGGTCCAAAATGTGACGCATTAATGTATTATAGTGAGAGCCATTCAAGCCTTCTTTTAAATTTTTTCCTAAATTTATGTAAATAGAAATAATTAAAGGTACGGGGAAACAAATAAATAAGCAGGAACCGTTATATCGGTGGAAATAGAGGAGGGAACACACGCGTTTTTGTTTATAGATAACATAAAAAAACACACACACCTAAGATGGCCGCCAAACCCCGTACAGCGTACGTGATAACGGTGTGACGACACACGCCACTAACACGGTGGCCAATGATTTAAAGAAGGCCAGATTCAGCGGTGCTCGATTTCACCGAACACGCTGAGACCCTGGCTGATTATCAGGTAAGACCGGACTAAGAAGAAGAGGGTGCGTGTTATATGGGGGCATGCATAGCTACCCTGTTTATTCAAACGGAGATGAAGGGAGGATTAAGAGTTTAAATTATTTAACAAACTCCTTGGTAAAGAATAATCGCCACTTATTAAGCATAAAAAAGTGGCACCGGACAAACGGACATGTCTGGTTTTAAAATGTAAAAATAAGCAGATACATGGGGGTTATAGACTTTCCGCCCGTTTTAAGCATGGGATGCATATGTAGGAAAGAGGGTTGGCATCCTCACTCCTTGCCTACATAAAAAAGCTAAAGGCAAGTGAACCCGGCTATTATAACACTCGATCATTTTTTATAGATTCCATTGCGATTCGAGAGCGGGGTATCCCTACATATAAAGATATAAAGAGTGCATATCAGAGGCAAGAATAACCGAGGGACGTTTGTTATACCAACTATAAAATAATAGTAAAAGGAATATACAAACAAGTGGTTATCAAGGTAAGCTAGTGATGCAGACATGAAATACAGAGTTTCACGGTAGAGAAACTATAAGAATCATGTGAAACCATTAGTGCTGTAGATTTTTAATTACAAATACAGGCAGCTATCCAAGAATAAATGACGTTTACCGAACTTATCCGAGGAGAAATATAGGAGGAGATATCAGATCTCACAACAAAGGTGAGATTAACTCGTAAATGATGCACCATAAGAAATAGAGAGAAGAATTATTGGAATTAACATATTGTGTGAATCTTCATTTATGTGTTTTAGTTCCAATTATTGGGAGGAACTCCTCACATCATAGAGGCCTAACAAGACAATAATAGAACAAGTAGAGCCCTAAAGTATTATCCTCAGTGGTGAGTGAATGAGACCAATGGAATGATTGAGAATGAGGGGTCAGAATGAGATCTAGAGGGATCACACCCCGGGGGGAAGAGTTCACAGGGAGGATCTCCAAGGGAACTGTGGGGTGTGAGTTTGGAAACCCCAGAAGGGAAGGTAGTGCTAAATTAATGATATAAATGTTTTTGGAAGAAATGGTTAATCAAAGGTGATATGCAGATAATACGGATAGATCAAGGGTAAGGAATCGATTAGGAATGATTTATTGTAATGTCATATATAATGTACGATGTACGGTGGCAAGTCTGATATTTGTTTTTTTTCTTGTTTAGATTAAATGAATTGGAGTATTGGAAATTAGACCCAGTATATATTGTTAGTCCTGAAGAAGGTGGTTGGAAAATAAATAGTAATGCCGCCGAAACGCGTTGACGCATACGTAAAGAATCCACTGCTGAAGGGTTGTTTTCAGGACTAAAACAAGGATAAAAGTGTTTGCCGTAACTACCTGATACTAAATATCAGCTTGGGATCAATAGTTGGTCACCACCTTAGGTTAATATTGAGTTGGTGGTTGGCCTTTGGGTCTTGGTATTATGGGAAAATGAACTGCTTATAATTTATTGTGATTTTGTGTTTTTAAAGAAATGTACTTGATCTTTTTATAAAATGTATCTTTTAATGAAGTTTTGTTTTTTAATGTATTAGTGTTTTTTATAATGTCAAAGCTAAAAAACTTTTCATTTTCCATGCAAAGGAAAAATAAACATGTATTAGCACTACTTTTCAGTTTGGACAGAGATTGATAACAGTAGGGGGAAGATTTCTAACTCTGAATGAGTGTGTGTATCAGAATCAGTAGTGAGTGAAGAAAAGTAGTGGCTGTTCAGCAATAGAAATGCAGGGTTAACTCCTTGCTTTCTTGAGATTTAGCTCAGTCCCCTGGGACACAGCGAGCCACGTCTCCTTGTTTTACAAAGCATACTACTATGCCACTGGTGAAGATGCGATTTCCAAAACGACTGACCGGTCACTCCCAAAAGTTGGAGACCTAGTTCAAGAAAAGTTTCCTGATACATTTTCCGACCATCTTATAGAGTATTTGTTGCAGTTACTGGGCTAGAAGGCATATTAACAGAAAAACAGGAAGGTGACCATCAATCCCACCAAAAGGTACTATGTTGCCCATTCTGCTGAGCAGACTCCTCAACCCCTCCCTTACACCAAAGTGCCTTCGGAGTAGAACCTCACAGTCTCTCCCTACTCCACAGGATATACTCCAAGAAAAGTACAGTTGCATCAATGTTCCGAGTCCCATTTTGGAAACTGCAAAGCCTGCTGTGTCTTCAACTTTTCACCAAGTGCCAGATCTCATAATGGAAGTTGATGCTAAGATTTCAACAATCCCAACTGTGTCAATTACCGATATAGTTTATACCAAGTCAACATCACTTGAAATTCGCAGTTTCAAGAATTTGTACTGTATGAAAAAAGGCTGTAACAGATTAATTAAATGACCGACAAATGCCTTCCACAGTTACTCCAAGTCATCAATGGCTTATCATGCAGATTACACATTCTTGTTGCAAATAAATGGACAGAACATTCCTGATAAAACTGTGCAATTTCCTGCGTTCAGGAATTAAAACAGTATTCTTTTTCTCACAGAGTTCGTCTGGACAATCCTGCTGCTAACATCACTTCATATCCTGTGCTGGATGGCTTAGATTGGGAAAAGGTTTCAGATTGTGGGACCAAGCGATTCGCTTCAAATGCCATATTTTAAAAGCATGACATCATTCCTGGGTCCTTTACAAATCGCCGTTTGAGCAGAGGAAACAAATAGAAAACTTCCCAGACTACTGCGACTGCCATTTTTGGAACGCTGTGCAGTCTAGTCTCTAGACTCCGAAGGCGCGCCACCAGCCGCCAGGAACCCTGCTCCTTCTGCTAGCAAGGTAAATAAAATGCCTCCCCTATGCTATACCAGTTCTGAATTGATAGATATTAGGGATAAGGCGGTCTTCCACAAAACCGCTAGTCAGCTTTATACCTCCCCTTTCCCTTTGGAACTGGGGGGCCCTCCATGCTTGTAGATCATGTGACTTCATGTGCTCCGTGTATCTTTCAGAAGGTCTGCACCATCCAGAGTGACTTCAACCCTAGGCAGGGCTGCATGGATAATACATCCATTCCCTGGATCAGCAGTAGGTGCCTCATTGAAAGTTTTAACTGACCAGTATCTGCTACATATCCTCTATTGTAATGCACACTCCTTCCCTAAACATGCTATTGAACTATGGGATCTTCTTTTCACTAATCAACCAGACTTCTGTTTTATCTCTAAAGCATGGCTCCATTCCTAAACACTTCCCAGTATCCCTACAGCTTTGCCCCCTGACTACAGGTTGATTTGTTGGGGAGACTAAAACTGCAGTCTGAGTTGCCATTGCTTTCCATTACCCGGTAAAAATCACTTTTATTGGATTCTCTTCTTACCGATTGGTTGGAGCTCTCAATCTTTAAATGAGACACCACCTGGTGCTGTTTTTCAAGGCGCCGTAGTGTACCGCCCTCTGGGATCTAAAAAAAGACTTCACCAACAATCTGACAGAACGTCTAGCACCACACATTCTCACTTCTGACAATTTTATGTTGGTGGGCGAATTTAACTATCACTGCAAACTGGATTCCAATCCAGAAACCTTACTATTGCTTTCAACGTTTTAGTTGTTTGGCTCTAAAAGTATTTTTCCCCACTTACATAGCGGGCCATACTCCGGATTTTATTTCATACAAATTCTCCTAACCTTCAGGTGGACTCCCCAAGCTAATTGGTCTGGATGGATTTCTCCATTAGCTTCCATCTCCACTTCAAAGGAGAACAGACTTGCCACAAGATGGCGGGTCCCTGATTGACTAGGCCTTAGAGCAGTGGTCTTCAATCTGCGGGGCGCGACCCCCAGGGGGCCGTGGAGTCCTTGGAATCGGGTAGTGTGTTCTCCAGCTTCACTTGTCCCTGCAATCCAAAACCTTTGCTTTCCTTTGGAAAAAAACAGCCGGTTAATCTGCAAGTGTAAAGAAAGCTTGAGCGGTGATGGCTTTAATTGATCAAATGTGATAAAGATTTGTTTTTTTTTAGAGAAGTACAAAGAGTTAACAACTGAGCTGGGGAGTGCTTGTTTTTAATTTAGACTGCATTTATACAGCCTGTAGAACCCCTAAAGGAGTGCTGAAGGGACAGTTATTGAAAAATAAATTGCATTACATACACTCTGGTATTCCTAAAATCTACATTTAGAAGCGCACCATTTTATAGTAAAACTATTTGCACGTTTTGCAGCATTCTATCTTACAATGTGTGTAAAGCAAGTATGACTTGCATATTTTCAGTGTCTTCGGTCACAGTCTGTGACCTCGTAGCACTAAAAATATGCATCTCTATTATCCACTGCACCAATCAAGATTTAATTCTGTGGTTCTCTGGTTACACACAGACCTCTGCAGTGCATTAACAATGTACTACAATGCATTTCCCACTGAATAACACCTTTTTATATTTATTTTTCATTTACGCTGCCCATTATTTAATGTAGATACCTGATGGTGAAAGACCTAAAAAGCATACAGAATATTTTGGGGCTTATTTATGAGAGGCTTGCATCACCAGAGCATCACTTTTATTGACGCTCCGGTGGCGGAAGAGTATCAACCATACCTATGAGGCGGTACAAATTCACCCTACATGGCTTTGCATGGCCTCATAGATACGGAATAAGACAAAGCAGCGCAAGTCACTGTGTTGCCTTACTCTGTGTCAAGGAGGTATTCCTTGGGCTTTGCGCGCTGTCCCCACGTAACACCCATGTATTTTGATGCTGCCTATGATGGTGCTACGCAGCAATTTGTGCACCAACACAAGGGAAAAGGACAGGAATGCACTGTATTTCATAAATACGTTGCACTCCTGCCCTTTCACAGTGGCATAGGGCAGTGCAGCAAGAAGACTTGTGGCCCTGTCCTAAACCAATTCCTCATAAATGAGGCCCTTTGTTTTTAGCTACCCCTTTGACTACACCCCCACGCTCACTAACATTTGATTTGCTAAACACTGTTTAATATTATTTCCCCACCGGAAAATGATTTGCTGTGGTTATTGAGGGCATTTATGGTTGTCGATAGTGGTCGATGAGGAGGAGTACCAGGTTCTGGAAATTTTAGTCAGAAGGGGGTCCCTATGCCTAAAACGTTTGACAAGGGGGTCTCGGCATCAAAATGTTTTAAGACCTCTGCCTTAGAGGAAGGTCTTGTTTCCCCTTTCATGCCTTACTTTCTCACCAATTAGAAACAAATGGGGCCACCCAAGAAGCCCTAGGGCCTGGGTGATTACGGTACATGCAACAGTATGGTCCTACCGGCATAATATTTTAAAGAAAACATTCAGCATTCATTAACGTATTATATTCATAGCAGGAGAGAGACACAAAAAACAGATCACACTTAAGAACTAATACAAACAAGAAAATGAATTTGCATAATCCTTTTATATTATTAAAATAGTACACAAATTCTTTTTTAAAACATTTTTTTTTTAAACACAGTTGCTCAAAAAGCAAGTGCATAAGAAACAGTGCTTAAAGAAGTGCTAAAGTGTAAGGTGATTAAGACAGAAAGAAATAGAAATGATTTCAGGCTATACTTTTATTTTGTTTTTCACCAATGACTCCCAAGAACTGAGTCAACCAAGGTGAGAAAAGCCTGTTCGAAAAAACAAATCCTTTTGCGTAATGGCAAATGTCCCTATTCAAGAGAAAGTGATGGCCAAATTTTAGCACAACATTCTGTGGGACGTATATATTCAATCCTGGCTGGAAACAGAAGTGTTGACATTTCAGCCAGAATACCGCATGCGGCGCATTGGGCCCTTACATGCGGGCCTTCATCAGGACGGTAGAGCGAAAAGAGTAGGGCAACCTATGATGGTGCAGCCGCACCATCGGTGTTCCACTCAGATACACACTGATATCTTGGCCCAATTTTCAGTGACCAGTGAATATTCCCAAAACTGTCTCACTAATGGAAAGCTGATCATAGGGATTTAGCTTGTGAGTCGAAATAAAACAGTATCTGACAGATCACGGATTAATCGTAACTCCCTGGGTCATCCAACCCCAACTAACAACTCAGACTCTCTCACACAACACTCCATAATGATCTCACATGTCAACAACGCACTTCAAGACTTCCAGAGTTCCTGCTCACAGGTTTAGACAATATTGATCGCTCCCTCTAAACTTAGCCAAGTAAAACTCACTCTCCCTGGTACTCACAAGATCTCAAAATAGAATCTACCATCTACCTACCTATAAATTGGCAGGAACCTACCAGAAAAGGATCAGAGAAGCTCGTAGGTCCCATGCAGTCAGTAGGATTAATAATGCCGGAAACACGATCAAGAAATTATACAAGGTTTTAAAAGACTTTACCAAACCTACCGCCTGCACCTCTTCTATACCAGCATCCCTGTGGGATGCCCACGCAGATCAATTCAAGCAAAAAAATATCTAAACGTAACTTATCTTGTCGTGCTACACAGACAGATATCTGCTCTCAGATCTCCTCATCCAGCAACCACTTTGACTCACTGGAGGAGTTAGAACCCATTATCTCAGAGCAAGTCTTTGAAGATGAGCAAAACTAAATCAGGCTCACCTTCTGATTCTTCTCCCCATATATTATGGGGAACCTGGCTACGCTACTTATTCTGAGCAGCACTTGTTTGTTTAACCTCTCGCTTAGCTCTGAAACCCTCCCTTCGAGCTGGAAAGCAGCTCAGATCATACCTAATGCAAAGCATATCATGACCCTAGAGAAGGGGGTGCTGCAGGGCTCCTCACTGAGCCCTACACACTAATATTTTACAAGGCCCCCTGACTCAAGTGGTAAGATCTTGTGGTTTTAAAGTCATCTCTTATGCAGATGCCAATCAATTGATTATCTCCATGGGACCTGAGCCTGAATCTACCAAAAACAGATTCCGCGACTGCATGAAGAAGGTTTCCTCTTGTGTGTCGTCGAACTGCCGACAACTAAACGGCAATAAGACAGATTCTTCTATATGGTAAGGGCGATGCACATGGTCGGAAGACTGGAGGCCTTTGGAACTGGGCACAGGCCCCCACCCCAAAAAGAAAGTGAAAAACCTGGACATTTTAATAGATGAGAATCTCTCCCTGATAGAGAAGGTAGGTTCCACCTATGGTGCCTGTTTTGGGATCATGTGCCTACTCTGAGGGTTTTCCTGGTTTGCAGCAGCAATCCCTCCCTCTCAGGCACTTATTGTAAGCCGCTTAGACTATTGCAACGCCCTCCTGGATGTAGCCATAAGACACTTGTCCAAGTTTCAGTTCGTTCAGAACACGGCTGACCGTCTGGTCTGTAAGATCTCTCGTCGCACTCCTTCCAAGCCCACTTTAAAATCCCTACACTGGCTGCCAGTTAGAAAGTGATCTCTGTTTGAGCTCCTTTGCCTGGTTCACAAATCTTTGTCTGGTAAGGTCTCTACCTACAAAAGAAACTACAGCCTTACCTTCCCACTCGTTACCTCGGGTCCAGAGGGCAACTCTTGCTATATGCCCACGTCGCACACGCATGGTTAGATATGGTGGGCGATGTTACTATTATCTACCTCCCCACCACTGGATCAAAATACCTTTACACATTCGATCCTGCTCAGACGTTGCTAGCTTTAAAAACTGCTCAAGATTTGGCTTTTCTCACTCCCTTCTCTAACTCAGTCTTCCTGTTTATGTGCAGAGAGACCCCATCGGGAGTGATTCGTTCTGCGCTTTACAAATCTCATTAACATATGCCACCTTTAATAATGAAGACCCTAATTTAAATGCAAATAATCATAAAGAAATGCATTGTTTTCACCACTATGGTCATTTTTACATTCATAAAGTCAGTAGTCCCCAAGGAATATAAAGTTATACACAATGGGAGCACTGCTGAGTTCCCCCCCATAGTCAGTCACATTTTCAAGAAAGGTTTCCTTATTTTAATAGTGCAGAGCTATCTGATCTATCAGCCTTTTATTAGTCCTGAAAACCAGAAATACTTCAAAAGAACTGGATTATGTATCAAACATTCTACCCAGTAAAAATCTGAACATCTTACTATACAGCGATAGGAGTGCTGGGTTGAAAATGTACATGAAAAAGGTATTTGGGGAACAATATTCTGGCAAAGTCGGGGCACTGGAGCCTTATTTAAAACATGCAAAATGCCCAAAGAAATTATTTAACAAAACAAAATAGTACAGCAGAACCCCTGCTCAGGATATTAAGACACTATACTCCAAAAGTTCATTTGACAAAGATTTTAGACTCGAAATGGAAGAAAAAGATTTCAATTAAATATTTAAAACTGGTACTTATAATTTGACGGTGTTTCACTTTGAGGGAACTTCTCTATAGACAGTTGATACCGATATGTGTAAATGCATCAATTTCTTTCAAAGACTCCTAGTCAATTAGCTGATCAGCCAGACCCAAGGTGTACTATATACATACTTTAACTATTACCACCTACAGTGTGAGTAAGCTGTGCCAACACTGGCTAGCATGGTCCAGCCTATCGGTTTTGAAAGAGCACCTGTCCAAAAATAGGAATGGATTTCAATATTTTCTCTTAGGCCCACATCCTATTAAAACTAAACATTGTATACCCTATCAATCAATGCCACTCACAAGGAGATATAGACTTACTCAGAGAGAGGCTACTGAAAGAATAAGAGATACTGATAAGAGAAATAATGTAAACGACTTTTAAAGTTGATGATAATGGCATCTAGATGCTCTCAAAACAAGTGTATTCAATAAGCATTATAATGATGCTTCCCCAACAGGGCAAGGTAGGTTCTGAGTCTCAGGGCCCCCTCTTATGCGGTGGTGCAAACTCGGCGGCATGGCATCGGCAAGGAATGAGGACAGTGTCTTGTTATGGAGGCCCATCCAGGGTTTTGTTGCTGGCAGTAACATAGTGCGGTAATATTTTCTGGACTTTTGGTTCCAGAATGCCCCACGGCCTCAACGGAGCAGCCCATAAGGGGCATGGAATATGGCAGTAATTATGGGACTAAAACCGGAAAGTAGCACGAACTGCGACTAGGAGCCTCTGAGGAAGAAGGCTGTGTCCTTTGAAACGTGTCAGGCTTAATCCCGAATTCGCAGCTGCTTATGGAATCTGAATACAACATGCTGTCCGTATCTGAATAAATGTTACGACGCTGGAGTGTGACTCATTGCTTATGGCAAACTGGTAGCGGACATATCTAGGCGGCTTGCCATGCCGCCGAGTTTGCACCACCGCATAAGAGGGGGCCCTGGGACTCGGAACCTACTTTGCCCTGTTGGCCGGTATAGTTAGTTCAGCTAACTATAACTCACACCCCTGCAATGCACTGCTGATGACGTCACATATTACATCATTTATGACATGGTCAGTGACATCACTGATGACATCTCAAATGATATCACTGATGACATCACAGATGACATCATCCAGTGACTGTGTGTTTGTTTAAAGTTGAAATAGGTTTATATATATGCCAAGGTTTATTGAAGAATGGGTGTATAAGTGTCTGGATGGAGGATTTAGTAGGTGCATGACTGACTATATAAGTGAGTGATTAAATGTATCTTAGTAAATGCATGGGTTAGTGACTAAACTGTGTGAATGTATATCAGTTTGTTTGTTGTTGTGTAAGCTGCTGCATGGGTTGGTAAGTAGCTACATGAGTGTCTATATAGGTTAATGATTGGTTGCCTGAGTATTTGTGTGGGAGAGTGTGTGTGAGTGTGGGAGAGTGTGTGTGTGGGAGAGTGAGTGTGTGTGTGGAAGAGTGAGTGAGTGTGTGTGTGAGGGAGAGTGTGTGTGTGTGTGTGTGTGTGTGTGTGTGGGTGTGTGTGCGTGTGTGTGTGACTCTGCATAGATGTCGGAGCGATTGATTCACCGGGTTCAAGAGTGCATGTGGAAACAGTTGTATGGTGGGTGAGTGTTTGTATGGGTGTGTTGGTGAGTGAATGGATGTCTCAGTGGTACATGTGTGAGTAACTGCATATGTGAAAGGCAGTGTAGGTGAGAGTTGGAATATATAAATGACTATACATGAGAGTCAGTGATTGGGAGAGTGGTTGTATGGATGAGTGTGTACTTGTATCAGAGAGTTTTTTAAGTCACAAGAAAGGAAATGACACGGTTTGCCGGGTAACAGTTTTTAAGCTCTCCAATGTATGTACTTATTAAGGAGCTTATACGTGTGAGGATCGAAATCGAAACCTTTACCGCTTCACATTTTGTAACTTTTCCCAGCACGTGCACAAGTTAAACAGTGAAAACATGAGCACGTGTCAACTGTAAAACGTGACATCTAAATAGGCGGAGACGCATGTTCCTTCCATAGACTACTCAATAACCAAAAAGTATATAAACCACACCCGTTGATCGATTAGTTTTGTTTTTGCAAGTTATTTATGCGTGTCTATTCTGTGATGCAGGTTCCGCTTTCTAGCGCCGGATTCTTCTTTTGCGACAACAAAACATTACGGAGTTGTAAGTTGTTTGATTATGGCACTGCAGATATTTATAATACGTAGCAATTTGTGATTATTTAAAGATTTGTATTTAGAAAAAAGTGTTATTGATTGTTTTTGCCATTTATATGTAACGTCAGCTGCAGCTTGTATTCCAAAACAGACAAAATAGAGAAAACACGGTTCCTTTTCTCGCTCCTTTGAGCTCATATAGTGTGACTTTATATATTATAATATTGACACTATACTGGACCTCAGAGTAAGGGGCACATGCATCAAAGGAAATTGCATTTGCAAACGGTGCGAATCGAAAAATCCGGCTGTTTGCGAATGCAATTCCCATTTTTGGGATGCATTAACATTTTTGTAATTTTCGCAATTTAAGAAATCGCAAAATTGTGATTTCTTAAATTGCGATTGCATTTAAGAAATCTCAAATTGAGATTCCTTAAATGCAATGCATCAAACTCTAAAACTTTGCGAATTCGCAAATAAGGGGAACAAATTACCATGAAGTTGACCTTCATGATAATTTGCGAAAACTTTGAAAAATGCACTAAGGTGCATTTTTCAAAGTTCCATTTTACACACACACACATGCCCTTGGGGCATGTGAGTGTGCAAAATGTACTTCTAAGCAGATTTCAGGGGTGCAACAGGGTGTCCTTTGGACACCCCTGCACCCTTGAAATTGCATTCTTAATTTGCAAATTTCTAATGGTGAATTGCAAATTAAGAATGTCTTTCCATTCATTCCTATGGACCTCTAGGCCGATAGGAATGGATGGGGAGGTATTCCTTATTTGCGATTCTCAATTAGAGAATCTCAATTAAGGAATTTTAAGAAATCGCTATTTTTATAGCGATTTCTTGATGCATTGCAGTTTGCAATTCCTTAATTGCGATTCCTTATTTTGCGCAATTGAGGAATCGCAAAATGCAATATTGATGCATGTGCCCCTAAATCTTTATATGTAACATCAGCAGCTTCTGGTTCTTACTCTGTTTCCCCCCTGGGATCAGATAGTGTGAGTATGTATATTGTAATATTCACATTCATACTCACATCAATGGACTTTATGACCAGTCGACGCGAAGACGAAAGATTTCGAAGTCCCGGAGAAAAGAAGCTTTGAACATATTCACAACTAGAAAATATTTTGTTATTCATCTTGTTTTGTGTTCATGACTTTATTTTCCTTTCCCTATTGTCTGGCATCAGTGACCATCTGTATATTGTAGTACAGTGTCATTTTTTTCAGACAACAAGAGTTGGAGAAATGTTGGTGCCAGGAGTAAACCTTTTGAAATACAGCTTACTTACTTTAAAGTGAAAATATTTTGGGGTATTGCACTTTAAAAAAGGTTGTTTGCATAGATACTTTCTTACTGAATGCCTTTGATAAACCCTACATTTCTGAATGATATTTTGGTATTTCTCTTTTTCTCTGTTGTGGTTCCTATACTCCTTCTCCCTATAGAATATATAGGAATAGTAGTGTATATTATGCTACTATCCTATATGTTCTTAAAGGAGTATGTGATCTCTTAGCTGAGCAGGGAGCGACCTCTAAACACTACGACAGAACTTTCCCGAGTTCTACTGAATAGAAATTGTAAAATGTTTGATTTTTTTGTTGTGTTCCTTATTCTTGTTCTCCTGTGGAATACTATAAACTGACCCTGTATATTTTAATACTGTGACTTTATAGTAGTTCAAAGGGGTTGGAGATCTATCTGTACGAGAAATGAACAACATATACTACAGTTATTTCTGTTGATAACTTACTACCTCACAGTTTGTAACACTGCTAATGTTTTATAAAATAGTAGTTGCTAAAAAGAGCAGTACACATAGTGCTTCATTTTGATTAAGGTTCCATTTCTATGTAATATGACGTCATTTGTGTTGAATTGTTTTTTACTGGTTATTGTTGTTGTGACCTGAGATGATGCAGTGCGGGAGTGTTTCTTGTAGCACTTCTTTTCTACTTTATCTAAAAGTAACTGATGCCCTTTTACATTAACAAAAATATGGGGCAATACTTTTAAAAACTATAGGCGACAAAAAAAAGCAGGGTGTGGCCACGCTTAAGGGATATTTTATTTATTGCGTTTTTATTTGTCACCCCTCTGATATATATACATACCTTCACTTTCCTAAGAAAGTATATTTGTGATTGCATAATAAAAACTGTTTCAAACCTAGACTGAAATATTTGCAGCACAACAACACCTCCCCATCAGAAAAGTAAACACCACATTCTAAGTAAATAGTGCTCCTGGAAAGTATCCCACCCATGGACTTAATAAAAAAGAAGACCGTAACACACTCTGTTATTTTCTCGCTGTGATTTGTAGGCCCCACTCAAATTATATAAATGTCCATTAAAATATATAAAAAGAAAACAAGTTACTTACCTGTAACTTTGGTTCCCCAGTATTGGTAACTTTCATAGATTCCCATGCTTTGTATCATTCCCCGTTGTCGGAATGGGAGCCTCGGTAAATAAAAAATACCATAGTAGTAAGCACAAAGTTAAAAAATAGGCCTGGGCCTCATCTCATTTTGTAGCTTATCCACCTCTTTTTGTAAAAGAGACCAAAATTCTGCAGTAGCCAATCAGAGCAGCCTCACCCCATAGAACCTTCCTGAGAGAAGCTCAGAGCCTCAGATTTTCGTAGCCGTTGTGAACAGCTATCCACCAAGACCAGAAGACTGAGCTTTCCCAGGGGAGGTGGGTGGGCGCATGGGAATCTATGAAAGTTACCAATACTGGGGAACCAAAGTTACAGGTAAGTAACTTGTTTTCTTGCCCCAGTATTGGAACTTTCATAGATTCCCATGCTTTGTATCAGAGTAACCAGCAGTAAACAGAAAAGCATATTTTGCCATATATGAACCTGAAAATGTTACACATCTCTGATAAGAACAGCAGAACACATAGGATCATAAAATATGACAATAAAACAATTATACAAAATATGCAATAGGAAGGCGGGATAGAAAGGAAAGCTCACCGACTTATTGGAAAAGATTCCTCAGGACTGCTTGGCCCACTGCTGCATCCTCCTTCACAGAAGAATCCAAACAGTAGTGGAGGGTGAAGGTGTGGACACTGCTCCACGTTGCCGCCCTGCAAATGTCCTTGATAGGGACTCCTGCGAATAAAGCCGCAGAAGAAGCCATTGATCTGGTAGAGTGAGCACGAACTGCTCGCTGCAGAGGTTTCCCAGCCGCCTGGTGACAAAATTGTATAGCACTGGAAATCCAACGGGAAATACAAGCTTTAGAAACTGGACAACCTTTGCGTGGAGCACTGAAGGAAACAAAGAGCTGTGAAGATTTTCTGAAATGTTTCGTTCGCTCCAGGTAGAATTTCAGGCATCTGTGAATGTCCAGAGAGTGCAAAGTTCTTTCCGCGGGTGTAGAAGGCTTTGGAAAGAATGGTTTCAAGACTACCGGCTCATTTAGGTGGAATTCCGAAAGTACCTTCGGGATAAACTTAGGATTCGTCCGTAGAATCAGCACATTATTCTTAAACTGGAGAAATGGTTCCTCAATCGTGAAAGCTTGGAGTTCACTTACTCTGCGAGCCGATGTCAGGGCCAAAAGAAGAGCCAGTTTCCAGGAAAGAAACTTAAGATCAGACTTATGAACAGGTTTAAAAGGGGCTTTCATGAGAGATGACAAAACTAGATTCAAATGCCAGGCCGGAGGTGGCGGCCGGACTGGAGGAAAGACCCTGAATAAACCCTTCAGGAATTGTTTGACAATCCTCGCTGACCATAGGGAAGGACCTGAAGATGAACGTCTGAATCTAGAGATGGCTGCCAGATGGACTTTTACAGAAGATGGAGCCAGTCCAGATTTCGCCAGTGAAAGTATGTAAGGCAAGAGTTTGTGCGGAGAAGAAGTATATGGGTGTAAACCTTCCTTCCGGCACCAAACACAGAATCTCTTCCATTTAGCACGATAGGTCTTGTTGGTACTAGGGGCTCAAGCCTGAGCCAGAATGTCTCTACATTCCCTTGAGAGATCTAAACCCTGGAACTCTCTGAACTCAGGAGCCACGCTGTCAATCGCAGTGACTTCAAGTCCGGATGTAGAACCTGACCGTGAGACATTGTTAGCAAAGTTGGAACAGGATGCAGGAGAACTGGCTGGTCCTGGGAGAGGAGAAGAAGTTCCGAGTACCAAACTTGTCTGGGCCATGCTGGAGCGATCAGAATCATCCTGCACGGTTCCACCTTGAGTTTGCTGATCAACCTCGGAATCAGTGGAATGGGAGGAAAGGCGTAAACAAAGGCGCCTGACCAGGCAATCAAAAGCGCATTCCCCAAGGATTCCCGATGGTGAACCCTGCTTGCGAAGGACAGGCATTTGGCGTTCTGGGGAGTCGCAAACAGGTCGATGGATGGTGTCCCCCATCGTGTAAAGAGTTCCTCCAGAACTGTTTGATCCAGTTTCCACTCGTGAGAGACTGTTCTCTGACGACTCAAAGCGTCCGCCCTGACATTGAGTGTCCCCGCTAGATGTTCGCTGAGAGGGAGACATTGTTCTGGATTAACCAATTCCACAGCGTCTGGGCTTCCCTGGAGAGGGTGGAGGATCTTGTTCCACCCTGTTTGTTTACGTAGTGCATGGCTGTGGTGTTGTCCGTACGAACCAGCACTGCACGGTTGTGAATCCTCGGAAGAAAAGCTTGTAGAGCCAAACGGATAGCGAGAAGTTCCAGGAGGTTGATATGGAACTTGCTTTGTACTGGACTCCAATGTCCGCTGACCTTTAGCTCTTGGAGGACCGCTCCCCATCCTTCCATGGAAGCATCCGTTGTTACAATAAGGGGAGAAGGTGGAAGTCGGAACGATAAACCCTTGGAAAGATTGTCTCTCAGCAGCCACCAGCTGCCTGCCTTTCTCATTTCCTTGGTAACGACAATCTTGTCGTCGAAGGATCCTGTGACTTGCCGCCACTGTCTGTCCAATTGCTCTTGTAGTGGACGCATCCTGAGCCTGCAGTGCGGAACTAAAGGTATGCAAGATGAAATCGATCCGAGAAGCGATTTGTACCTGCGAACTGTCAGTGTCTTTCGAGATTGGAGAAGACGAGCTGAGCACATTAGTTTGGTCTGGCGTTCCTCCGATGGAAGGGCTAAGCAACTGTCTGTGTTCAGGATGGCCCCTAGGAACCTTGCTGACTTGGATGGGCATAGGACCGATTTCTCCCTGTTGAGTCGAAGACCTAGTCGCTCGAACAGATCTTCGCATGTCCGGACTGCATTGGACGCTTCTAGAACAGATGGAGCCTTTAGCAGCCAATCGTCCAGGTATGGAAACACTTGAATAGCTTGCTTCCTGAGAAAAGCTGCCACCGGAGCCAGAATCTTTGTGAAGATCCGCGGGGCGGACCGGAGACCAAATGGCAGTACTTTGAATTGAAAGTGTCTCTTGCCCACTGTAAACCGAAGATATTGCCTGTGAGCTGGATGAATTGGAACGTGGAAATAGGCGTCCTCTAAATCTAGGGTCGCCATATAATCCCCCGGATTGAGTAGACGAAGGATGTCCTGAAGAGTGACCATCCTGAAGGACAACTTCACGAGATCAGTGTTGAGCTGCCGTAGATCTAAAATTGAACGCCACTTGTCCTTTGTCTTCCGAACCAGGAAGAACCTGGAATAGAACCCCTTCCCCTTCTGCGAAAGGGGTACAGGCTCTACCGCCCCCTTGGTGAAAAGTTGGTGGGCTTCGAGATGAAGGAGCCTGAGATGTTTGGGAGGGTAGGCATCCGGCGCTCTTGTTGGAGGAAGGTCTTGAAACTCCAATGTGTGTCCTTCTCTGACAATCTGTAGGATCCACTGATCCGATGTAATGATCATCCAGTTGTTCAGGCAATGGGCAATCCTGCCCCCCACTGATGTGAATGAGGGAACAGGAACAGTGGAAAGAGCCACCTGGCCGCTATTGTTTCCTGGTGTTGTCTCTCCTTTGCTGCCCCTGACGTCCTTTAGGCTGCTGGCGAGAGAAAGAACCCCTTTGAGAGTATTGAGGCTTATACGTCTGGCTGGACTGTGATCCAGAAGAGTAGCGATTTTGATTTCCTCCACGATAAGAAGAAAAACCTCTACCTCTAGCCCCCCTGAAAGGCACCTTACGATACTGCAATGTACCTAAGGATTTAGCTGTGTCCGTGTCCTTTTTGATGCCTTGCAGGGCCTCATCGGCGTGCTTGCCAAACAGCATCTCACCGTCGTATGGTAGATCCAAGATCTTATTCTGCACCTCCTGCCTGAACCATGTGGCCTTCAACCACCCTTGGCGTCGCAGAACCGCCGAGCCGGCAAGTGCTCGGAATGCGGTGGTAGCTATATCCATTGCCACATCAATGACCTCCGTGGAGGCTCGTTCCCCTTCGAGCAAAATCTTCTTCACCTCCTCTTTAGAAGAATCCTGCAGCTCTTCTAAAAATGGAGCAAGGTCGCACCACATTTGCCGATCATAGCGTCCCAGAATCGCTAAAGCATTGGCTGCTCTAACCAGAAGACTGGCCATAGCTGAAAATCTTTTGCCTACATTGTCTAGGCGCCTGCCCTCATTATCCGGCGGTGTAGTCAGCGGCGTAGAAGGATTCTTAGATTTGCTCTGGGCGGCCTGAGAAATGACCGAGTCCGGTTTCGGTTGGCCAAGCAAACATGCCGGACTGCCATCAGGTGCCTTGTATTTCTTTTCCAGTCTTGGTAGCACCGGGAGGACTGTGGCTGGATTATGCATAGCCTTCAAGCCCTCAGACCAGACATGCTCAATGATCGGTATGGATCTCACTGATTTTCTGAATGGTTCTTTAAAGTCATACAGGAAGCAATCCGATTGAACTGTGGTCACTGGGAGACCAAATCTTTTGGATGCCCTGTCCATAAGGTTATGAAACCCTCCAACGTCCGCTGGAGGCGAAGTATTGTTATCTGGATCTGTGTTGTCCGGATCTATAGGATCAGTAGTATTCCACGGCGCCTGTTGATCTTGATCAGGATCCGCTTGTTGGTCTGCATCTGAAGAGGCAGCGTCATCATCAGTATCCTGCACCTGCACCACCTCTTGTGGGCGCACTTCCGGTGCAGTGGTACGCTCTCTTGGAGGTAAAGAATGGTCTGCCACAGGTCGTAAAGTCTGAGGCGGAGGTGTTGGGGGGCGCACTTGTTGGGTTTCTGGAGGAGCAGGAAAACGTTGTCGGTAGTCCTGCAACATAAGTTGCAAATCCGCAACTAAAGTGGACGGTATTGCCACCTTTCCCTCAGGTACCTGACGCATAGGCTGCTGTGAAGGCATGTGTCTGGTAGTAGTGCGCTCCTCCGCATAATAATGTTCTGGAACATAGTGCTGCCGTTCCATCTGCTCTTCCTCAGAGCTAACATCTTGAACCTTAACCTGGAGGTCAGATGGGCTATAGGCTTGCCCAAACTCACTAAAAGTCTCTTCATCAGAGTCGTCCTCCAACAGTAGGCTAGGTGGTAATCTCTGAACCTGGCGAGGAGACGTCATCTCTGGCGTTATCTGCCTTCTTTTATGCGAAAAAACATGTTTTTCAGGAAATTCCGTCGTCGACGAGGTCGTCGTCGACAAGGCCGTCGTCGACGGCAAGCTCTTGTGGGTCTGCGTCGACGATGGTGCAGACGTAGACACTGTCTTCGTCGTCGGGGGCTGCGTCGTCGACGAGGTGAAACTCATCGTCGACGATGGTGGTACCGTCGACGGGATCGTCGACGAGCTCGTCGTCAGCAACATGGTAACCGGCGTCGTCGACATCGTCGTCGTCGAAGTCGTCCTCGTCGTCGACACCGCCGTCGACGCCAGCTTTGCAGTCATCGTCGTCGACGTGGAGATGGTCACTCTCGTCGACGACGAACAGGAATCTGGAGCCTTGAAAACCGTCGACGGTGTAGGCGTCGTCGACACAGCCGTCGTCGACGAGCCCGTCGACGAGGCAATCTTGCCAGAGTTGTCCTTTTTACCACTCGTCGACGACGTACCTGATAGTTTAATCGTCGACGACCTCTGCCTCTTCTCTGAAGCGACCTCCTGAACAGGAGTTGAAGGCTTCTTGACCCCTCGATCCTTCTCTGAGGGAGGTGAAGAGATTGTTGAAGACTTTTTCACCTTCTTTGAGGACTGTTGTTCCTCAGGCTTACCCTGCCTCTCCTTTTCACCGTGGTGAGGAGATTTTTGGGCAGCAGGCCTGTCAGACCTATCAGAGGTCCCTGGTAAGGCCTTGTGACGGGACTCGTCTGAAGCAGAAAGGGGGGACCTACCCCTCTTCAGAGACTTCCTGGACGACACCATCGACGAGGAGCCCTCACTGTCCGAGGAGATAATATCCTTCCGGTCCTTCAACTTTTGCAGCCATGTGAGGAGACGTCCTTCCCTGTCCCTCAAGGTCTTTGCTGAGAAGGACCTGCAAATCGGACAGCCTGTTGGTTTATGGTCCGGATACAGGCAGTAAATACAATCCTCGTGTTTGTCCTCGACAAACAACCTCTTTTTGGAGCAGGTGGCACAGGCTCTAAAAAGGGCTTTCTTCTCAGACATGATGAAAAATATCCAAGTAGTTGAAGAAATAACAAGAAAACTGAAGAAAACTGAGCAGAGCTCAATGGAGACTCCCTTGCACAACGTGCGGTAGAAAATCTGAGGCTCTGAGCTTCTCTCAGGAAGGTTCTATGGGGTGAGGCTGCTCTGATTGGCTACTGCAGAATTTTGGTCTCTTTTACAAAAAGAGGTGGATAAGCTACAAAATGAGATGAGGCCTAGGCCTATTTTTTCACTTTGTGCTTACTACTATGGTATTTTTTATTTACCGAGGCTCCCATTCCGACGACGGGGAATGATACAAAGCATGGAAATCTATGAAAGTTCCAATACTGGGGCAAACAATGTTTACCTTCACAGTCCCTGTCCACCACCTTGTGATCACTGTACAGAGTTAATAGTGTTCCTACCCTCCCCTCTACTACTTTTTTTCCCCTGTACTCCTTTGAAGTGCGTCACAAAATGAATGACAACAGTGAACCGTTCCCAGCCAATAAGGAGTAAACTTGTACTCGGAACCCTTTAGCCACTAAATTGTCCATGGTGTTCCGCAGAAGGGGAGGGAATGGCTGACAACACTTCTACTTGCAATGGTTTACAGCCAACGAATATTAAGCTTGGGAAGGTCCTGCTTGGAACACATCAGCCAATCAAATGTCCCTGCTACTCCGCGGAGGGGAAGGGAAGGGAATGGCTGGCAACACTTCTACTTTCAATGGTTCGCAGCCAATGAACATTAAGCTCTGGAAGGTCCTACTTGGAACATGTGAGCCAATCAGATGTCCTTGCTACTCCGCGAAGGGGAGGGAATGGCTAGCAACACTTCTACTTTCAATGGTTCGCAGCCAATAAACATTAAGCTAGTTATTGGAACACCTCAGCCAAATAAACGTTAATTTTGTTCCGCGCACAGGGACAGAACACGCCCTCCCACATAACATTACATTTTCTCTAACAAAGTGACACTATCCGTGATAAAAGTGAACACTGCATTATAAGGAAACATTACTGCGCATTATATTAAAGGAAGGCCACAATACTGCGCATTGTTTTCCTGATATGATTTCCACAAGCTTACTGAACATTGCCGCAATCCCGCGCATTGTTGTTTTGCGGACATGATTTCCACGACCTAAGCAACATTCACACTACCTGTGTGTGCACCCTACACACTGCTTGACGCAATACGGTGCATTGTTTTCACGACGGGATTTCCAGAGACAATGCAACCTTGCCGTAATACCACGCACCGCTGTTCTGAGGATGTGATTTCCACGACCTACACAACATTCAAACTCCCTGCCTCTGCACCGTACAGACTGCTTAAACTAAGTCCACAGTGTTCCTACTATACCCTCTAATACAATTTTTCTCTTTTTGTTCCCCTACTACTTTCAACTGAGTCACAAAATGACTGCCAACACTTCCTAGTTTCAACCGTTCACAACCAATGAGCCGCAAGCTTGTACACGTAATGCCTCAGCTAATCATTGTCAGAATTCTCAAATATAGATATCTGTAAATTTTGATATTTCTCAAAAACTACTGAACGGATTTACACCATTTAAACTTAAGCGTGCTCTCTGGACCAAGACCTTTTCCCCTGCAAAATATGGCTTAATTCCGTTCAGCAGTTTGACCTGTAGCCTTGTCTAAGATTTCCTATGGAAATTGAAGAGAGAACACGTTTTGGGACCCCCCTTTTTCACAGCCTCCCCCTTGATGAATCACCCCCAAACTTCCAAGATAGGAGCTGAGCTGAGTAAATAATTTTTGGGGGAAAATTCGTAAAGCTTCGTCAAACGACGCTTAAGTTATAAGCAAATCAAAAAATGCTTTTCCAATGGAAACTTGGTCCTAACTGTAACTACCTACTGGCGCCCGCCAGTAGGTAATACACATCTATACACACACTGATAGTACCGGAAAAGAAGGACGAGGCTCAGGAAGCGTGCAGGAAAACAAAACATAACAAATCACAGAGAAAGAAATAACAAATGACAAGTCATAAATCTCTGTCATATAACACTCCGCAAAGCACACAAACAAATCCTGTCTTTAGGTCTGTCCTTTGCCCAGAAAGTTTGTTGAACTACAGTCAAACACGTATCAATGTTTTTAAATTTATCAGGAAAATACAGCTGCCAAAATTTCATGAGAGTTCTAAAAGAATACCTGTGAAACCGAAAGAGGCTAAGTAAACACCTGATTATGGGCTAAAAGTATTGGACATTGAATTATTGAAAGACTTGACGGCTCTAGAAAAAAAGAACGTCAGGAAAGAGTGGAACAAGTCTCAGATCAGACTTTCATTAAGGAGCAACAATTGAATGTCTGGTGGGACGTCGAATCTCCCTTTAAACCAGAATCCACTTTTGTACTGCCGTGTAGTTCCCACTAATCCATAGGACCTACACGTTTGTGGACAACAATCTTTGTATGAGGTGCCTAGACTGATTCCAAGCACTCCCGCAGTATATATGTTGGCCTGGGGACCAGTTAGATCACAGTGCCACCCTAAGCCCCCCTAACCAAAACAGGGAGCAAATGGTTTCTAGCAACCACTGATCATGACAACCATGACCCCTTGGATATCGTGGTAACAGCGTCAGAACCTTTCTGCTCAGTCACTCAGGCTCATGTTCTCAGAGAAATATACAGAGAATATACACTGGGACGTTTACAATATATTTATTGAACAAATGTTATTCTTGTATAGAATACATATGCTGTAATAATCAGTAGGCAGAAGCGGCTAAAAGTGATTACAAGCACCAAAAGAATAAATAGCAGATACAGTTTCACCATGGTGCTAAGACAGTGTATATACGCAGGCATACAATACAAAGTGGTAATCAGGTGTACTCCTACTATACAATCCCTAAACTGTGCATGAATAGAGTGTATGTAGGTGTAGAGCAAAGAATCCCCCCACGGGATGATACAACCACAATACCTGGCAGAAAAGAATTTAGGACCCCATCTTGGTCACAATTTGGACACCAAGATGTCAGGTACCTGCTCGGCGAAGCCTCAGCATGCAGGGCCTTTCGATGTCAGCGTCAGTGTCTCCTCTGCAAACCCCTGGAAATTCTTCATTTATAATAAAAAGCATCCTTGCGATGTACACGCAGACTTGCATTAATATGGATATGCATATAACCCTGTTGCCCCAAGGATGAAGCCAGAACAATATTTGTACATTGTGCGTAAAGGCCTAGTGCTCAGTATTCAAGGCATCGTGATAATGTTGCACGAAGCTAGATGTATAAGCAAAGCAGTTTCAGAGAAACTAATAATACAAGTAAGCTTCACTTTGAAAACACTCAAAAAGCCATTAAAATTCATTATACTGTTTGAAACCCCAAGCACTCAGAAAGCCACAGTGCCTAGAATAAAAGTAGAAAATAGTCCCCACCAAAAGTAAAAACCAATTGTTCATGTGTTCTGAGTGGTAGACGCAACATTGCTGTTGCTGACAACCGTAGACAATGTTCCCAGAGGTACACCTCGAAGCAAGTTTATGGGACAAAGGTGGTTCCATCTAGTACCCACAGTAGCAGCTGAGCGAGGGACTACATCCTGTAAGCAATGCACAGAGCGGATATCCTTTTCAGTAGGAGCCAAAGCATCCCAGGGTGGCTGAAAGAATGCATTGAGCAGCAAAGGAACACGCTGGAAACAACTGTGCCCATGGGCGTTCATGGGGTCTATTAGTATCTTAATATCCTATGACGCAACCAGTTACGAACCGAGGCAGAAATCCAGCACGAATTCATGGCTGCAAAGCAGGCAGAAGAATACAGGTTGTACGCAGTAAGGCCAAACCGGCCTGAACAACAAACCAATGCTCATCAGTTCTCAAAACGGAGGTGTGCCAAAGCAGTGTATCATGCGCTCATGGCATAGCAGCACAGCCAGTGCTGTCTCCATTCCAGTTTGAACTGGGAAGTCCATTGCTGAGCAGAAAAATTCAAATCTGAATCCCCGCTACAAGTAGCAGGACAAGCGGAAGATCTCAAATAACACTTCCTAGTATAGAGTGTATGAATGATGGAATAACTCCAAACACTGTCTGAAAGGTGCTAACCAATCCAGAGCCAATACATTTTAAAAAGTGTGCTCTTCCCTTTGTATCAAGCATGTTAAAGATACAGTGGACCAGATCATAAGTGTCTCTGGCAGATGTTAAGGCCACATACTTAAAAAAAAAGCATGGCTTTCAGTTTGCTTAGAGAATCAAACCGTATGTCGGAAACTACAGACTGGGAGATAGGACGTTTGACAGAGACTCTTCGAAATATTGACAAACATCTTGGAGCAGCAATGTGGAATTCCTATAGCCAGATGCCCAGGACATATTGTTTGGGGTCAAGGGCAACAAGTTTTCATGTGTTTTTTGTCCTTGGGATAATAGGCCCAACTCCCTAAAGCACAAACCTTTGGCTGCTAGTTTACAGTACCAGATTATGGATCAGGGAAAGTCATTGCCTGCAGTTAAGGTAATATTTATGTCCATGTGTTAATGCTGAACAAACTTGTATTTATGGTTCATTAATGCAAAGCCTTTTATGAATTCTCAGGCTGGTGGCAGCGCCTGGGATCCGCTTGGAGGTACCCGGTTCCAAGAGCAAGTTGGAAGCTGTGCTTTGGGAGTGTATTTTCTTCATTAAAATCGCCACTGCATTTTTAATATTTTAAACTGCCCTATCTTGTTTGCACTAACCCGCTTTTGTTGTGCAGGGTGCCGCCACTTCCCCGCTCCTCCACCGCCCTCCCTTGTGGATTACAGCCGGCCTTAGGGCCAAGAGGAGAGGGCGAGCCGCCATCTTGGGGTGGGGTGTCCCACGAGCCTGGCCGGAGTTAGCGGTCCAGTGTTCGGGTGGGAAAGCGCATATCAAGGCCAGCCGAGCGGGGGCTCCGGGCGAATTCTCAGGCTGGTGGCAGCGCCTGGGATCCGCTTGGAGGTACCCGGTTCCAAGAGCAAGTTGGAAGCTGTGCTTTGGGAGTGTATTTTCTTCATTAAAATCGCCACTGCATTTTTAATATTTTAAACTGCCCTATCTTGTTTGCACTAACCCGCTTTTGTTGTGCAGGGTGCCGCCACTTCCCCGCTCCTCCACCGCCCTCCCTTGTGGATTACAGCCGGCCTTAGGGCCAAGAGGAGAGGGCGAGCCGCCATCTTGGGGTGGGGTGTCCCACGAGCCTGGCCGGAGTTAGCGGTCCAGTGTTCGGGTGGGAAAGCGCATATCAAGGCCAGCCGAGCGGGGGCTCCGGGCGAATTCTCAGGCTGGTGGCAGCGCCTGGGATCCGCTTGGAGGTACCCGGTTCCAAGAGCAAGTTGGAAGCTGTGCTTTGGGAGTGTATTTTCTTCATTAAAATCGCCACTGCATTTTTAATATTTTAAACTGCCCTATCTTGTTTGCACTAACCAGCTTTTGTTGTGCAGGGTGCCGCCACTTCCCCGCTCCTCCACCGCCCTCCCTCGTGGATTACAGCCGGCCTTAGGGCCAAGAGGGGAGGGCGAGCCGCCATCTTGGGTGGGGTGTCCCACGAGCCTGGCCTGAGTTAGCGGTCCAGTGTTCGGGTGGGAAAGCACATAAAAAGCAATGTGCATCCAGGAGCGCAGCGGACGGGCGCAGCGGGCGCGCCGGTGGTGCGCCGAAGGTAAGCCCGTCTGCGCCCGTCTTGCTTGACACACACAAGCCTGACATGCTATTCTTAACCGAGACCTGGTTTGGCGAATCTTCCCTGCCCTCCCTCCTCGCCGCCCTCCCTTTCTCCTATGTTGCTCTCCGTGCAGATCGCCCGGCTGGCAAGGCAGGGGGTGGTGTGGCTCTCATTGCCCGGTCAGAATTAAATTTTCAACTTCTCCCCTCACCTCCCATCGTGTCCACTGATTATTTTGTCGTTCGCTCTCCTACTTTTTCTCCCCCGCTTACTTGCGTATTGATGTACCGTCCACCCCAGTTCTTGCCCTTGTTTTTACCTGCCCTTCAGGACCTCTTGGCCACCCTGGTGGTCAACCATGCCTCGGTCCTTGTGTTAGGGGATTTTAATTATTGGCCTACTGATCCCCAGGAGTGTACTTCTTCTAAACACTTCTCAGAATCACTTCAGGCCCTAAACTTTGTCTCTCATGTGCAAGTCCCCACGCATAGTCACGGACACGTGTTAGACCAGGTCTGGTCCCTCAACTGCCCTGTTTTATCGCTGTCTGTTTCCCCTTGTCCCTGGTCGGATCACTTTTTAATTACCTTTTCCCTCCACCTTAGCCCAATAGGAAAAGTCCAGCTTGCCAAAAACATCTGGGCTCGCAATTGGAGTCGTGTTGATCTCCCGTCTCTATCATCCTCCCTCCTGAACTCCGCGCCCAACCTGGTTGGCCTGTCCTCATATTCTCAAGCCGCCTCTATTAACACCTGGCTCGCCGGAGGTTGCGATCTGGTAGCTCCCCTACGGCGGATATCGGTCATACGTCCCAATGAGGCTAACCGGTGGTTCAGTGAGGACTTAAAGGTGAAAAAGCTGACCCTTCGGAGGTCTGAGAGGCAGTAGAGAATGGACTATTGCCCCATACTGAAAATCCAATACACCACCCTTTTGGGAGAGTGCAAGAGAGCTATCCTTGGCGTAAAAACAGCTTATTTCTCCGCAAAAATTTTGGCTGCAAAGAATAAACCCAGGGAGATTTTCACCACTGTCCTTGACCTGGCTTTCTCGGACAGGGCTACTCTCAAACCCCCTCCTACCCAGTCGTTATGTGACTCCCTGAATTCTTATTTTCTGAATAAAATCAGTAACATTAAATCTAATATTTCTCCTACCTCCCCTTCCTTTGTTGATCCCCTTCCCCCGACTGCCCAGTCTCTTCTCACCTCGATTCCACCTATCACTGTTGATGCGCTCCTGGCTATACTCCCTAAAGTCAAATCAGGCTCTCCGGCTGACATTTGCCCGGCTCACATTCTCAGACAGATTTACTCTGTCTGTACCCAGCCCCCTCTTACACTTCTGAATAGTTCCCTTGCTCAGGGGGTCGTGATTCCAGCTCTTAAATCCGCCACCATAGTGCCTATCCTTAAGAAGCCCGGGGCTGATCCTTCTGCCCCTGCCAACTACCGCCCCATCTCACTGTTGCCCTACTTGGGTAAGGTGCTAGAGCGCCACGTAACCGCGGTGCTCAGCTCCTTTATTGAGGAGAATGGGGGCCTAGCATCCCGCCAGGCAGGCTTCCGGCCTAGGCACTCTACCGAGTCCGTAGTGGTGTCAGTCCTGGACAACCTCAGGGAAGGCATCGACCAAAACCAACATCAGGCCTTGGTGCTCCTCGATCTCTCCGCCGCTTTCGACACGGTGGACCATTCCATCTTGTTGTCACGTGTCGGAGCGGCGGGAGTCGGGGGCTCGGCCCTGGTCTGGCTTTCCTCTTTCCTGAGGGACCGCACCCAGGCTGTTCGATTGGGGGATTTCTCGGCTGCCCCATTGAGGGTCACTTGTGGTGTTCCCCAAGGCTCTTCTCTTTCCCCTCTTCTGTTTAACCTTTATATCTATCCTTTGATTTTTGCTCTTCAGCAGCTGTAGGTCACCATTTATAACTATGCGGATGACCTCCAGCTCATCTTTAATCTATCTTCTTCATCTCATTCTATTGCTAATTTCCAGTCTGTTATGATTTTTATCAGGGACTGGATGAATTTCAACCACCTGAAGTTGAACCCTGACAAGACCGAGTTGGTTCTCACGGGTGGTTGCTCCAGTCCCTGGAACTCTTTGTTTTGGCCTTCTTCCTTTGGGCCCCACCCCCACTCCCTCTTCCACAGTTTAGACTTTAGGTGTCAAGCTTAATAATCACCTCACTCTCCACTCACAGGTTAGTTCTGTTGTTTCTTCTTGCTTTCTCACCCTTTGCACTATCCGCACTGTCTCCCGGTTCTTTTCTCCCCTGGCACTTAAACTGATCATGTCCGCCTTGGTGTTGCACCGGCTGGACTACGCGAATGCCCTCTACAACGGCATTCCGGCGTACAGTCTGCGGAAACTCCAGCTGGTCCAAAACCAGGCGGCTCGATTAGTTTATGGCCTATCACGTTCCCACCACTCAACCCCTTTACTGAAGGCGCTTCATTGGCTGCCGGTTAGGGAGCGAGCCCTATTTAAAATAGGTTGTATGGTTTTCCAGGCACGAGGGGGCTCGGCCCCCGCTTTCATCTCTTCCTTGATCAGGGAGTATATCCCCACTAGAGAGCTACGCTCCTCCTCACAGTCTTTCCTGCTGGTCCCTCGCTATAAGCGCAAAAAGTGGGGTGGGGCCAATTTTTCTACTTTGGCACCCACTTTTTGGGACTCCCTCCCCGACCATCTAAGATCAGCCACGCATTATCTTCCCTTCCGAAAAGACCTCAAGACTTTTCTTTATAAACAGGCTTTCTCTCTGTAAATTGTCTCCAATCTCTCGAATTTGTGGCTGCCATCTTTCTCCTCTGGTACCTTTCCTCCACAGCACCAAGAAACCGCTAGGTGAATGTTGCGCTCTATAAATATTTTTAAATTCAAATTCAAATTATTAGGGTGAGCGCTCTAAGTAAATGTTGTAAGCTCAGACTGCACTACTGACAGTGGTTCCAGTATAAAACTGTGTACACAAGTTTTCAATGTATTGCAATTTGAGGCTATGTTTACTGCTCCCAGAATGCTCTCTTATTAGATGCAAATATTTGCAGAAGCTTGAAAGCAAGATTTATTCTTTGCTTTCAAAATAAAATGTTCTGAAAAAAAATGCAAAAACATTTAGCTAAACTACTGTAAAATGTTACGTCTCTGCAGCATCATTTAGTAAAATGTGTTGATGTATGCTAGTATTTCCCAAAAATGTTCATATGGAAAAATCAGTGTAAGTAGTTTTAATTAGATTATGGGAAACCTAAAAATAAACAAGCATTGGTAAAGCCAGTAGGTCTAAAACTGTTGGTCAGCCTTTTGGTTTTGTCAATGCGTGACTTATTTTGGCGTGGTTTTTGTAAAACCTTATTGGTGTGAGAGCTGCCGGGCCTTCACCATTATAGCAAACATTGGGAAAAGCAAAAATTCTTTTGGTTTCAAAAACCACAAATTGCCACAGTAGTTTCTGGCACTGAACAAAACGACTGTCAATATGCTCCTTGAGAAAGAACAGAATGCTGTCACTCACAGTGAAGCTAGCCGATAGACAGAGAGAGACAGAGACATAGAATTTTATTAAACACAAAAGGTCATGGTTAACGCCACAGCTAATTAGGGGCCCAATTATGAAATAAAGTCTCAAAAGTGCACCCATGTCCTTGCATTAAGTACAGATATACGACTTTCGGGAATTCACAAGACTTTACAGAAGTAGGCAAAGAAATAGTACTCCTAGAAAATATTTGTGAACTGCATTTTAGCATGAGCAAATATGCAGGTGTATATTTGCTCATGTAAAAATCTGAGTGTTTGCAAGTTCACTTTTCCTCCAACCACTTTTTTCCCAATCCTGGAAACAGCTTCATGTCTTCCTTTGTCAGGAGTAATTTTTCAACCTTTCTCAGTATGAGAAAAGATTGGAGAACAGTTGATGAAAATCCTAAAACATGCAAGTTAGTAGGTCTGCACAGACTCAATAGGACATTCCAACCCTGGAACTGTAGCTTACTATTACCTTCAGTCCCAGTATGTAGATCTGTGGAAACGTGGCAACATAAGGGAATTGCTAGTATTCAAACCCTATGGAAGGAGCCCTGGCATAATCAGAGACGCTGTTTCAGAGCTCTTATATAATGAGACTGCTGCCATAATTTGTCGCCGTATTACATGGCACAAAAGGGACAAGTGGATTTTGTTACAGGACAAGAAGATTTATGAAGCAACCTGCCCCATGGACAAATAGATATTTTATTAAATTCCACATCCCTGTTGGAGGTGCTGTTGGTGCAGGTCGGATGTGGTTGGATCGCTTGTTTACTTCTGTTGTCACTTCCTGCAACTCAAGCCAATCAATCTAAACTCGTAGTATAGTTTTTCATTTACCATAGAAATCCTTATCTATAGGGAGTGTAAGATGTTTTAACTTGATTCATTGATCTGTCACAACACATGCAAGTCTACGTGATGGCCACACAGGAAGAATTCATCTAATGGAAGAGCTATTAATGAAGTGTAGAGAACACCTCATTAGTGATTTTATCTACCACTGCATGTTCTGAACATACACTACAAGAAACGGATCATTATTGAAAATAGACCGCCCTCCTCCTATCGACAGAACTGCTGCGGTGTAGGGCGGATGAGGGTCACGCGGCCGCACTGGTCCTATTGGACATAAGTGCGGCGTTTAACACCGTATCGCACTCCGTATTACTGGACCGTCTGAGTGAGAAGGGAATAACCGGGCCTGCCCATGAGTGGTTGGTTTCCTTCCTTAAGAACAGGAGATTTCAAGTGCATTGTCCACCATGTAAATCTAGTATAAGATGTCTTAGACAAGGGGTTCCACAGGGCTCGATTTTGAGCCCCACGTTTTTCAATCTGTACATGGAACCCCTTGCCAAACTGGTGGAGTCATATGGTGTTGCCATAGTCTCCTATGCAGACGATACACAACTGGTGATCAACCTGTCCCGTGATCCAGTTGTGGATGCTGAGAATTTCTCGGCCTGCTTGGTGGCACTTGATGGGTGGATGAAGCAGAACTATCTCCGCCTCAATGGTAATAAGACGGAAGTTCTTATCGTTGGTCCCTGTCCTTCCATCTGGACATCTGCCTGGTGGCCCATAGAACTGGGCTCTGTCCCTGCCCCGGTGGACACAGTCAAAAACATTGGCATTCTTCTTGATTCTAATCTAGCCTACACTAATCATGTTGGTAATGTTGCCGGTAAATGCTATGGCATCTTGAAGGTCCTGAGGAAAATCCTGGACCTACTGCCCCACAGCACCAGAAAAACAATGGTACATGCCTTGGTCACCTCCCATTTAGACTATGGGAACTCCCTCCTATGTGGACTCAGTAAAAAAGGCCTAACACAGTTGCAACGCGTCCAGAACGCAGCTGCCAGGCTTGTCCTGAACCTCCCTAGGAGGGCCTCTGGGAAACATGCACTGCGTTCCCTGCATTGGCTCCCAATAAAGGAACGAATTAAATTTAAAACTATGTGCATTACCCATCGCATAGCTCACAAAAAAGCACCTCCATATCTCCAGGATTTGCTTCCAATCTATCGTCCTTCACGCCCTCTTAGGTCGATGGGCAGCATGCTATTAGTGGTTCCACGGATCCACAGAGCAAGGATGGGAGGACGGTCCTTTAGACACCTTGCCAGTAAAGACTGGAACGACCTACCCATCGAATTGAGGATGGAACCGTCTGAAACAAGGTTCAGACAGAGGCTGAAAACCCATCTCTTCCCCAAGACATAATCAGTATAGTTTCCCCTGACCCTAGTGCTCATCCTCTGTGAGCTAAGCTGAAGAGATGTTTAGTGGGATTGTCAGCGCGGGGACGCACTGTTCCTTGTGCAACCAGGCGCTTAGCTTAACAAATGTCATTAACCCTTTCGATGCTGATGACGAGCTCAGCTCGTCATGATGCACAGTTGAGCTGTGCTGATGACGAGCTGAGCTCGTCATGAATACAGCAGAAGAGTAATTTCCAGCACAGGGGGGGAAAACACCTAGCAGCCAAGGTGTTAATAATAAATAATAATAAATAAAACAGAGTTCATCTCTAAGTTTTTAGAATGGTCCTGTTTTATCCACCGAAATGTGTCGACGCCTAGTTTTGTTAAATTTGAGGAACAAAGTTTCACATGTTGAGGAAAATTTCAGGCGTGTTACTCTAAATGATTACTGCAAATTAACATTTTTTATGACAAATGTGTATGTCTTATGTGTTGTCTCTCTTGCTACAGTGTATTTCTGATATCTCTCCATGTGATTTTTATTATCAGGTTTTAGATTGATTTTACTTGAATTTAATAAATATATATTTTTTGATATTCAAATTTGATAATCAAGGATTGTCTTTTTGATTCCTTTGAAGACTGGTGAGTATGAGTGTATGATATTGAAAGAGATTACAAACGACAGAGGTGACTGAATTTAGATTTCCAAAATAATTTATTTGTGACGACATGAAACCTTGTCTCTTGGAGTAGTGGGGCCTCTCTCCTTTGCATTAATGTTGAGTGAAATATTGCCAGTTCTTAAAACGTGCAAATGTGGGAATACGTGGTGTATTCAAATCCTTCACCCTGGCTATTCCAAGACAAGGTTTCTTGCACGGTTTTGTTCAGGAAAATCATTTGATACAGTAACTGGCATGCTCTAAACATAGCCTCAGTTCCCTGAATCTGCCACTCTTTTGTCCCCAAACAGAATTTGTGTCTATTGTGTCCTTCCAAAAGTAGAGACCATGTACAAACAGCTGGGGAAAAAAGAAGCTGAGTAAATCAGCTTGGTGTATGTTAGCATTTTTTTCCTAGCAGTTGTAGGTGCAAGCCTGCAGAAGTAAGAGCCTGAGTCTGATGTGTCAAAACCAGAAAAGTAGGCAAACTTCGGTGCAGATGTTTTTGAACTACCTTTTGGTGGTGCTGGGCAGTGTTCCTATTGGGTGTAAGTATAAACAGCAAAGTAGGATATTTGCTTTATGCAAGCAATGGTGACCATAATGTTGATAACAGAACATATCACAGTAATTAGAAGTACCATCATACAATTGATCAGAAGAAAACAATTGACTGTTCTACATCTCCTAGCATGCAATATCAGTGTCTCAATCATCAGAGATAGCACTAGTGATATTATTCAAAGAAATCTTAAACAAATATGGGATTTGTAAATGTTCAGTAGGACCATACACATCATAAGATACCCTGTCCCACACTATTTCTTCAGTAACTGGAACTGCTGTAATGTTCACAAGATACAGATCCCTTAGCTCATGGTACGATGAGAGGACCAGGAAAAGTAGCCCAATTGTAATCCAAAGGTGCAACCAAGGAGAAACAAACTATGTCTTTTTCATCCAAAGATAGAGGACACATCCTTGTAGCTTAAAAGGGAGAAGCGGCAGCAATGGTGGCTCAGGTTCAGTGGTTTTTGATGAGAAATCATCTTAGTCCACGAAGTAGCCAGTAGCTGTCCAGTCCATTTTGGCAGCTCAGCAGATTTTGTAGAACTAGGAGATTACTTAATCTTTGGTACATGGACGTAGATTTTGTTTGCTTCGAGTTGTCGAATTGGAATCTGTGTCTCTGTACTAGTCAATTGTACAGTTGCTGTTTCAACAGGGAGAAGTAATACTTCATTGTCGTTTACGGTCCTTAGCTGGAGAGGGTGATTTTCTTTAGTTATTCAAGCTTCCATTGGAACTTCCAGTACAGTAGCGAGAGGAGAGTAGTGGCTACCCAGGATGCCACGTGTCCAATTATTGAATATCTGCCTCATAGTGTGGTTTGAGCAGATCCATGGAGAAAAAAACCTTTTGTCTAGTAGACCGGCAAGGGGTGTAAGAAGTACAGTTTTTGTACCTTCAACAGCCAGGACAGGTATAGGTGCTCTGAATGATGGCCCTCTTGTCCACAGTTTTTTATCTGACTAGATCCCCGATCTTCGGTGCTTGTACAACCTTCACTTCACCAGTGGTGTTGTTTTTTTTACACGCCAGTGAGCAGTAATAATGATCTGCCTCCAATATTTCATGATAGCTGTATAAACAGATGGGTCTCGGCAGGGATGGTGTACTTCGGCTGCTTTTATAAACAAGGCTGTCTTAAGATGTTTGAAGATTTGCATGAGGAATATAATATTAGCCATAGGGACTTATTAAGTTTTTACAAGTCATAGATTTCCTATAAAAAAAAACTGGTGGGCAGGAGAAGTTCCTGAACAATCAATTGATTGATAATCTATGTAAAAAAACAACGCCCAGGATTGGGGAAATCTATGAAACATTGAATTTAGCCTCACCGGATGATATGGACAAACAATGTGCTATTTGGCAGGACCAACTGGGAGTACATTCTACAATCCCCCGTATGGCATATGACTTAGCTTTAAACTCGCTAATGTCGATAAAGCTACAGGCACAATTTTATAAAACTTTTTTCCTCCTATATTACACCCCTAAGAAAATCGCCAAATGGGGAACAGGGAAGGGAACGACATGTCCTTGTTGTACACTATATGGGTCTGATATTATACATATATTTGCAACATGTAACCCGCTCACAAATCCGATTCAAGATATTTCGGAATTCTTATCAGAAGTATGTCAAACAAGAATAGAAATCTCAACGGAGGAAATCATGCTGGGGGTAGCAAATGGTGAACGGCAGACAAACACTCAGGGGTTGATATTTGCGGCCATGGCAATATTTCGACTTACTATTGCCTCAGCCTGGCTAGATCCTAGCCCACCTGCTTTTCAACAATGGAGGGCTAGGCTATTAGCGACTTGCAGTCTGGAAGTTGCAATCTATAGAAACAAAGGCGCTAAAAAAAGACTGAGGGGCATGCGGATCTGGTCACTGCTCTTGTCGTGGATCCAGAGACATACATGATTGTATTTTGTCTATATATTATTATTATCATGTATTTTTCTTTGTATTCTCAAGAAATGCGAACTATACTGGATTAATTTCTGATTTATAATAAGTTTTTTTTTTTACATGTTCTTGGTCGAGGAGAGGGGGGCGGGGAGGGTGGGAATGCATTTATTATGTAAAAATTGTCAATAAAAAGATTTTTTTTAAAAACGAATCACATATTGTAAGTGTGGGGAATCCATTATCAGTGTTCTGCAGTGCCAGTATCAGGACTTTGAGTCCTGCCAGCTGCGCTGTACAGTCCCCTAGGGAGGGCGTGTGTGTATCTCTGGAAGGAACTTGCTATAATGCATGCGAACCATAACAATCGTGCATGCTGCGGATTATTGGTACTTAGTCCCTACAACAGGCTGGGCAGACCCATCGGTGTAGATGATGTAATGATAACAATCTAGAGGCATTGGGGGGGCACTAGAGGGCGCACAGCGGAATTGCTGCCTGATACGACAGCTCCGCCGACCAGGTCCAATCAGCGCTACAAAAGAGCAGCTAACGGATGAGAAACTAACAGGAGATGGCGGGGATGGCTGTTGGAATGCTTGGGCCTTGCAGGGAAAACAAGAAATAGAGGCTACATCGAGATCACGAAGAGAAAAATCGATTTTATAGCCTAATACCAGTGGCGCGAAAAGCGGGATTTAAAATGGCGGCGCCCTGTGGTATGTGTGGACTGTCCCTCTCCGGATGAAATCCAAAGGTATGCTGGGCCAATTTTACACTTTTAGGCTGCCGAGTGTCCTTCACCTTCAGCGCGAATGCCCCAACACTCTCATCACAAATATGCAGGGGTCAGCTATAGCAAATAACGGCGAAAATGGGGTCTCATGCACTGCACCAAGATGGCTGATGCGAACACACTGTCCCGTGATTGTAGCGATGATGTCTGAAAAATCGTGCTCTGGCGCTATACATGAATATAACTGAGGATAAATGCACTGTGCTATGGCTCCATTTCAAACGGATGGTTCTACTGTGGCCAAAGTAAGGGGAACTGTACAGATAGTTGCGGGACTACAAACTGCATGATGCCAGGTAGAAATGTGTCTGCGACCCGCGCCAATACGCCCACTGCCAGTGATGTACTGAGGTGAAGGTTCCTACATGTAAGCGTCATTTCAATTTATATGTGGCGCCCAACTTTAGCGATTATATAACATGCAGCCGAAACCAAGCCTCGGATTCAGCTCTTCAATGGCGATTAGCATCCTGCACTGGCATAAAATATTGGGGCTGAGACCGCTCAAAGATTGTGTCGCAACATCAGGTTGGCCCTGCTAAGATTTACTGTGCATTGCTACGCCACAGAGAGGAACGATTTGGCGCTCATTTACACCGTCAAGCCAAACAATGGGGAAGCCGGACAAGCAACAATCTAAGCTACAGTTTGAGGCTAAAAGGCAAGGACGGGGTGCGACAGATCATTCGGACACTGAATTGGACTCTGAAGAGGCAACTAATGGAAGTATGGAGAAAGTGTTAAAAGCCATCCAACATAGCCTCCAAGATATTAACGGGAAACTGGACACTCTAACGCAACGCGTGGATAACTTGGCGGCCAAGTTAGACAAGCATGGTGAACTTCTGGTGGAAGCCGAAGCCAGGATCTCAGGACGAATCCCACGCGACTACATCGAAATGCTCAGAAATGGAGAAACTCCTGGAGGTCATCCGTAATAAGGCGGAGGATTTGGAAGCAAGGTCCCGCCGAAACAATATACGCATTACGGGCGTACCGGAATCTACCAACACTTGCAAAATGGAAACGTATGTGGAAGACTTATGTTGTGAAATATTTGGTGAGGAAGCATTCTCGAAAGTCATGCTAGTGGAGAGGGCACATCGGACACTTGCACCGCGGCCAAAACCTGGGGCCCCACCACGTCCGATAGTTGCACGCCTTCTCAATTACAGAGATAGAGACACTAGCCTTTGTTTAGCTAGGGAGAAACTAAACATTAACCCCCAAGGTAATGTGTTGGAATTTTATCCTGATTTTAGGATGACTGTCCAACTTGCGAGAAAAGAGTTCAATTCCGCGAAACAGAAGCTCCTTGAGCTGGGTATTGAATATGCAATGCTGTACCCAGCACAGCTTAAAATCATACATGATGGCCGCCCTGTACTGCTTAACACGCCTCAGGCTGCGCAGGACTTCTTGAAGAAGATTAACAAGAAACGCAAAGACAAACAACATACAGATGCACAATGGACTCCGATTGAAGAGAAGGTGCCTTGCTGTGAGGTTACGTATTTTTGGCCTGTATGCAGTACTGTACAGTATGTACACACAATTGTCGTTGTTCTAAGCCCCCTAAGCACCTGTGCCATATGGATGTAGACATATAAAATGCCCGTTGACAATACTGGTCAAGGTGTGCTTGGGGGATACCCGAGTGCCGGGACCATGCCCTACTTACAATTGTGTCTTGTTACCGATGTGGAGAACAATCAGGCCATAAGGTACAGACTTACCTATGCAGCATATTGCTGGATATATCGCCGGCTTACAAATTTGGCTCTTTGTGAGGATCATGTATGGATGTCTATGTAGCACAAACTGGCCCACATGCTGATGGGTGGTGAATGTATATTGATGCAGGGCTCTGCATGAGTGTGACACTGGTTATATTTGGACTCTATATAATGGAAATGTAGTTTCTGATTATGCAAATGCATTACACTGGTTGCCATAACTCAAAAACCTTGAGGGGCTATATCACTTTTTAGTGACTGAACAGGTGTGTAAACACATGCATATGCTCAACACCCATGTCCTATTTATTAATGTTGGGATATTAGAAGACGTTGTCTTTTGCCAGTCTCACTTCCCTGGGCGTTCCTATTGCCTAATGCCGTGAAGAAATATTTTTCAGATGTTAATATCCGTGTTATATATGTATGCCTGGTCACATCCGTGTTAGCGGATGGAGTTATGTGCACCGGGTGGACCCCCCCATATGGGTGCTCCCCAATCAAAGTTGCATTTTAAATCTGTTCTACTGTGGGTATGTCTTTGGCATGGTTGGGATGCTGAAGTGGGAGGGGGAGGATGGGGGGGGGGTGTTGGGGTTTGTACTTCAGGCCGGGTCTCTTGAGAAACATCGCAGATTTTCAGTATTGTACTGCTATATTTAATGTCATGACTTCAAACCATTTAGAAAAGGGGGTGGTGATGAACAGAGTGTCTGAGTTAAACAGGCCACTCTTACCCAGTCCAAAGATCAGGGCTTGATCCATCACCGTTATTTATCTCACTGCCCCATCCCAGCTCAGAACCTGGCTATATGCAAATCAGTCTGTCCCTGGCCCAGTGCATCATGGGAACAGGGCAGACTAAACTACCAAGCCAATTCTTCACCAGAAAGGAGACAAGCTACCGGGGACCGGTTTCTGGCATTTCAACCTTCTTCGGCCCGGCTTGCTTGAATCCTGATGGAGCAGTGAGAAAGGGACTCATGTCTGAGTATACCCTGCCACACCTATAGTGGCCAAAAACGATTTAGAAAAGGGGGTGGTGATGAACAGAGTGTCTGAGTTAAACAGACCACTCTTACCCAGTCCAAAGATCAGGGCTTGATCCATCACCGTTATTTATCTCACTGCCCCATCCCAGCTCAGAACCTGGTTATATGCAAATCAGTCTGTCCCTGGCCCAGTGCATCATGGGAACAGGGCAGACTAAACTACCAAGCCAATTCTTCACCAGAAAGGAGACAAGCTACCGGGGACCGGTTTCTGGCATTTCAGCCTTCTTCGGCCCGGCTTGCTTGAATCCTGATGGAGCAGTGAGAAAGGGACTCATGTCTGAGTATGCCCTGCCACACCTATAGTGGCCAAAAACGATTTAGAAAAGGGGGTGGTGATGAACAGAGTGTCTGAGTTAAACAGACCACTCTTACCCAGTCCAAAGATCAGGGCTTGATCCATCACCGTTATTTATCTCACTGCCCCATCCCAGCTCAGAACCTGGCTATATGCAAATCAGTCTGTCCCTGGCCCAGTGCATCATGGGAACAGGGCAGACTAAACTACCAAGCCAATTCTTCACCAGAAAGGAGACAAGCTACCGGGGACCGGTTTCTGGCATTTCAGCCTTCTTCGGCCCGGCTTACTTGAATCCTGATGGAGCAGTGAGAAAGGGACTCATGTCTGAGTATACCCTGCCACACCTATAGTGGCCAAAAACGATTTAGAAAAGGGGGTGGTGATGAACAGAGTGTCTGAGTTAAACAGACCACTCTTACCCAGTCCAAAGATCAGGGCTTGATCCATCACCGTTATTTATCTCACTGCCCCATCCCAGCTCAGAACCTGGCTATATGCAAATCAGTCTGTCCCTGGCCCAGTGCATCATGGGAACAGGGCAGACTAAACTACCAAGCCAATTCTTCACCAGAAAGGAGACAAGCTACCGGGGACCGGTTTCAGGCATTTCAGCCTTCTTCGGCCCGGCTTGCTTGAATCCTGATGGAGCAGTGAGAAAGGGACTCATGTCTGAGTATACCCTGCCACACCTATAGTGGCCAAAAACGATTTAGAAAAGGGGGTGGTGATGAACAGAGTGTCTGAGTTAAGCAGACCACTCTTACCCAGTCCAAAGATCAGGGCTTGATCCATCACCGTTATTTATCTCACTGCCCCATCCCAGCTCAGAACCTGGCTATATGCAAATCAGTCTGTCCCTGGCCCAGTGCATCATGGGAACAGGGCAGACTAAACTACCAAGCCAATTCTTCACCAGAAAGGAGACAAGCTACCGGGGACCGGTTTCTGGCATTTCAGCCTTCTTCGGCCCGGCTTGCTTGAATCCTGATGGAGCAGTGAGAAAGGGACTCATGTCTGAGTATACCCTGCCACACCTATAGTGGCCAAAAACGATTTAGAAAAGGGGGTGGTGATGAACAGAGTGTCTGAGTTAAACAGACCACTCTTACCCAGTCCAAAGATCAGGGCTTGATCCATCACCGTTATTTATCTCACTGCCCCATCCCAGCTCAGAACCTGGCTTCAAAGCAAGCACGCTCAAGCAGCTATGTAGATTTCGACTACATGTCACGAACATAGACAATATGGGGAACAATTAGATGTTTGCTGAACGATTAGAACCTAAACATATACATGTCTTAACTTGGAATGTCCGTGGTTTGAGCAATCCAAAAAAGATTTGTCGAGTCTTCGCATATTTGAATAGGCATAGGATAGATGTGGCTTTCCTACAGGAAACGCATCTTGCTCCTCATATACAGCAAACCGTGGGACACAGGTGGGCGGAATCTATTCATAGCTCAAATTACTCTACCTACTCTAGAGGGGTCCTCACTCTAATTAGGAAAGGGCTACATTATAATGTTACCAAGGTGCTTAAGGATGATGTGGGCCAGTATGTAGTGGTATTGGGTAACATCCGGGGACAAAATATAGCGTTGGTCAATATATATGGGCCGAATGTGGATGACCCTAATTTCTATCGTGACATATGGCGTGTGTTGTCTGATTTTCGAGACGTACAGATTTTGTGGGGTGGTGACTTTAACCTATCTTTGCAGGAGGGCATGGACAGATCAGGAAACACATCTGAACGGCACAAAAATGCGCTAAACTCGCTAAAAGATATTATGGCAGATTTTCACCTCATTGACTTCTGGAGAGCACGCAACCCAGGCTGTTCTGAAGCCACCCACATAACATCAGCACACAATAGCTGGTCCCGTATCGACTATTGGCTTGGCACGGAAGAGTTATCATTGTGGGCGACTGCTATTAGACACCTGCCCAGGACAATATCTGATCACAGTCTGGTACTCCTTTCTCTAGTCGTACCACACTACACTCCCTTTAGCTGGCGATTCAATGCAGCTGCATTACAAGATTCGGTGTATACAGAAACAGTACATACTGCAATTAAAGAATACTTTCAGATCAACGCTCCGACAACTGACGATTTAAGTTTATTATGTGAAGCATTCAAAGCTACAATCAGGGGAAGTCTGCATTAACACCACCGTGGGCATACTTATAGACATACGGCGCCAATTAGCTATGAGGGAGGACAAGTTGAGGAACCTGGAGAGAGAATACGCAAACACACAGAATTCTGTAATACTGGGGGAGATCAGGTCAGTATTATCAGAATATCACATTTTTGCACAAGACGAACTAAAGTACATCACGAAGAGGCACACTGCGAGAGCCTATGGCGAAGGGGGCAGGCCCGGTAGAACTTTAGGACATAAAATTTGCACGCCACGTGCCCCTCAATTGGTGCAGATGATCAGAGACGCTACCAATACCCCACACTATGACACTCACAATATACTGAGGGAATTCATGCGTGCGTATGAAACGCTATACACATCACACCCTACTCCATATCCTGTTGACATCATGGAATACCTGGCGGATGTGGAGATAGCTTGGCTATCGGACGCACACAGAGAATACCTCTCATTGCCTGTCACTGTCGAAGAGGTCATTACAACTATTAAATCCTTGCCCAATGGCAAAGCTCCAGGTCCTCGTGGCTTTACATGCAAATTTTACAAAGCCTTTGCTGATATACTGGCCCCTCACCTAGTGCGCATGTATGGTGACGCACATGAGAAGCAGATACTCCCTCCATCATTGCGCGAAGCCATGTTGATCACTTTACTGAAACCCGGCAAGGATCCAGAATTTTGCGATTCTTACACGCCACTATCCCTCATAAACGTAGATACCAAAATAATCGCTAAAATTGTCGCCACACGCCTGCAGCCATTGATGCCAATGTTGGTGCGACCAGACCAATCAGGCTTTGTACCGGAAAGATCCACGGCGCACAATACCAGAACGTTATTTGCAGTGTCCCATTATCTTGAACCTAACGTGAAGGCAGCGGCGGTCTTATTAGATGCGACCAAAGCCTTCGACTCTATTGAATGGTCATATTTATATACAGTACTGCGTAAAATGGGATTTCCACCGATATATCTGCAATGGATAACGCCGTTATACTCTTCTCCCACTGCTCGCATTAAGGTCAATAGGTACATATCTCAAGTCAAGTCAAGTCAAGTTTAAATTTGTATAGCGCACTAATCACCCAGAGGGTCTCAAGGCGCTTGAGGGAGGGGGGGAACTTTACTTATCGAATATCAAAGTTTTTAGTTGTTTTCTGAAGAGGTGATTCTGTGTAAGGCGGAGGTGGGTGGGGAGAGAATTCCAGGTCTTGGCCGCTAAGTAGGAGAAGGATCTTCCTCCCATGGTGGATCTATTGATAGAATTCACTTTTCGACACCCCAATTACCCATTGATGATGTGTGAGTTAGCATCATATGGCTAACTGATGAAGTTCGTATATGCACCTATGCTGAATTATTTTACTTGCTCCTTACTTATATTCAAATGTACGTGTGACCATATTAGTTCCTTAGTTTAGCCTGTGTGCCACCATTTTGTGTATCCCTCTGTGCCTGCGGGCCCTGCTCGCTCATATGCCCCTCCCGCAGGAATACAGAAATTCACTAAGACAGCAGTTTTCGTTTCTCGGCTTGCTGTGGCCGAAACTAACAAGTCTCTTTATCAGTAATGTTCTCATGCCCAGAGACGCCGAAGCCTAGCTCCATGGCCTTGAGTAGAGATAGCGATGTATCCCTTGCAGGTGCAGATGCCTGCTGTTTGATGGCATTGTTCACTGCTCCGAGTTTCGGTGATTTTCCACAAGGGGCGTACCCTTACTACTTGTTTTGCATTATAATGTATTGCTGTGATGCTGAGAGTCAGTCCTCTCGTTCGCACTCCTAGGAGTGAGGTCGGACAGGGCCCTCTCATATGAGTGTTGTTTGGCCTAATAAAGACTTTTGTTTATTCTTCTCCACTGTCCGGCTGACTTCCTATATAGTGACTATAGGTGAGTGCGGTAAGTCACTTGGGTGGATTTGAGCCACGCTTATCACTATGGATGCGTGGAATTGCGGCGAGGGCTGGATTGGACGATCGTAGTTGGCGGGTGGGAGTGTAAAAGGACAGGCGCGTGTTGAGGTATTCGGGTCCTAGGTCGTATAGGGCTTTGTGTGCGTGGGTGAGGAGACGTAACGTTATTCTCTTGTTGACTGGGAGCCAGTGGAGGTCTTTCAGGTGACCGGAAATGTGAGCTTGGCGGGGGATGTCTAGGATGAGTCTGGCTGAGGCATTTTGGATGCGTTGGAGTTTTTTCTGTAGTTTGGCTGTGGTTCCGGCGTAAAGGATGTTTCCGTAGTCCAGTCGGCTTGTGACCAGTGCATGGGTGACCATCTTTCTTGTTTCGGTGGGGATCCAACTGAAGATTTTTTTGAGAATAGGTAGGATGTTGAAGCATGATGATGAGACGGCGTTGACTTGTCTGGTCATCGAGAGGGAGGAGTCCAGGATGAAGCCCAAGTTGCGTGCGTGGTCCGGTGGTATGGGTGCGGTTCCCAGGGCCGGTGGCCACCATGAGTCGTCCCAGGCGGAGGGGGATGATCCTAAGATGAGGACTTCCGTTTTGTCCGAGTTCTGTTTTAAACGGCTGTTCTTCATCCACTCGGCTACTTCTTTCATCCTTTCGTGTAGGTTGGTTTTGGCGGTGTTTGGGTCTTTTGTGAGGGAGAGGATCAGCTGGGTGTCGTCTGCGTAGGAGATAATGTTAAGGTTGTGTTGGCGCGCGATGGATGCGAGGGGGCTCATGTATACGTTGAAGAGGGTGAGACTGAGTGAAGATCCTTGTGGTACGCCGCAGATGACTTCAGTGGCCTCTGATCTAAAAGGGGGGAGGCGGACTCTCTGGGTTCTTCCGGCGAGGAACGAGATGATCCAGTCCAATGCTTTTCCTTGTATTCCGACGTTGCTGAGGCGTTGTATAAGGGTGCTATGACAGACTGTGTCGAAGGCTGCGGAGAGGTCAAGTAGGATGAGGGCGGCTGTTTCTCCGTTGTCCAGTAGAGTTCGAATGTCGTCTGTTCCTGCGATGAGGGCGGTCTCGGTGCTGTGTTTGGCTCGGAAGCCGGACTGTGAAGGGTCGAGGGATTTGTTGGATTCGAGGAAGGCGGCGAGTTGACTGTTGACGGCTTTCTCAATGACTTTGGCCGGGAATGGGAGGAGCGAAATGGGGCGGTAGTTCTTAAGTTCAGTGGGGTCTGCTGTGGGTTTCTTCAAGAGGGCGCTGAGTTCGGCATGTTTCCAGCTTTCCGGGAAGGTAGCGGAGTTGAGGGAGCAGTTGATGACGTCTCGGTGATGGGGTGCGATAATGGAGTCTGCTTTGTTGAAAATGTGGTGGGGACATGGGTCGGTTGGTGATCCTGAGTGGATGGTGTTCATCAGGCGGATGGTGTCTTCGGTGGTGATTGGGTTCCAGGCGCAAAGGTTGTTGGAGGGGGGTTTTAGTTCGGAGGTGGGTGGGGTGGACTGGTCTCCAAAGCTGTTATGTATGTCAGCGATTTTGTTGTGGAAGAACGAGGCTAGAGAGTCGCAGAGGTCTTGGGAGGGAGTGATGTCGTTGGTGCCGCCGGTGGGGTTGGTAAACTCTTTGACGATGTTGAATAGTTCCTTGCTGTTGTGGGCGTTGTTGTTGAGTCGATCCTTGAATGCTGATTTCTCGGTGGATCGGATCAGTTGGTGGTGTTTGCGGGTGGCGTTCTTGAAGGTGGCCAGGTTGTCAGTGGTTGGGTTTTTTCGCCAGGCTTTCTCGAGGGTACGACAGATCTTCTTGGATTTCTTAAGGTCATCATTAAACCAGGGGGCTTTTTTGCTGCCTTGCTTGGTTTGATGGTTTTTCAAGGGTGCTAATTCGTCAGCGCTGTGGGTGATCCATTGTGTGAGGTTGGTGGCTGCTTGGTTTGGGTCCGATGATTTTGCAGGAGGGTTTTGATGAAGCGATGTGAAGAGCTGGTCGGTGGTAATATTGTTCCAGTTTCTCCGGGGAAATGGTTGTGGGTCATAGTCTTTTTGTAGTTGAAGTGAACACAGCTGTGGTCCGTCCAATGGAGAGCTGTGGTGTGACTAAAGGAGATGTGCTTGCTGGAGGTGAAGATTGGGTCGAGCGTGTGTCCGGCATAGTGGGTGGCGGTGTCAACACGTTGTTTGAGTCCGAGATTGGCGAGGTTGTCCAGAAGGGTGGTGGTGTTGCTGTCGTTGTACTTTTCGAGGTGGAAGTTGAGGTCTCCCAGTAGAATGTAGTCCTCGGAGGGGAGGGCATGTGGGCTGATGAAGTCAGTGATGTCTTCGCGGAATTCTGTGCGGGGTCCGGGTGGTCTATAGATGAGGGTGCCTCTGAGTGTGGTCTTAGTCTTAGGGTCGGTGTGAATCTGGAAGTGAAGGTGTTCAGCGGTTGTGAGGTTGTCCTTGGAACTGGTCGTGATGCGGATGGTGTTCTTATGGACGATGGCGATGCCTCCTCCTGTTTGGTTGATGCGGTCCTTTCGGATTATCTTGTAGCCGTCCGGGATGGCTATGGCGATGTCGGGCGTTGAAGAGGCGTTCATCCAGGTTTCTGTAAGAAAGGCGACGTCCAGCGAAGTGGTGTCGAGAAGGTTCCAAAGCTCAATGGCGTGTCTGTGGACCGAGTGGGTGTTGAGCAGGATGTACTTCAGGTGGTTAGTGTCGGAGCTCTGTTTGGAGTCTATGGATTTGGTGTGTGTCCTGATGCAGTTGAGCTGACCCAATTTGATTGGCCGAGGGACGAAACAAGGCTGTCCTCTGTCCCTATTATAATTTGCGCAGGCATTGGAACCCCTTGCGTGCAAAAATAGACAGCGCCATCATTACTCCGCTCTTCAGTTCCCAGGTCGTCCTTTACATATTTCGCTATATGTGGATGACATGATGTTATACGTGAGAGATCCAGTCCCGAACTTGAACCCTTTGTTGCGTGAATATATCAAATTTGGCCAACATTCTGGACTTACAATTAATTGGGCAAAGTCTAACATAATTCCATTAACGGATACTACAACCCCGCAACAGTTAGATTACCCACTCGAGTGGCAATCAGACCCGATAAGGTATTTAGGTATATGGTTCCACAGAGATCCGGAAACTGTCATACGCACCAACTATGGTCGCATAGTGTCTGAAATAGAAGATAAAATAAGACATTGGAATTGCTTGCCACTGTCCCTGGCAGATCGCACGGCCATAGTTAAAATGGTAATTTTGCCCAAACTTCTATATATATTTAAAAATAACCCGATAAAACCACCGATGGAGGTATTTCGCAGAATAACGTCTGTGGTCCTGTCTCTCATATGGGCGGGCAAACAAGCCAGGATTGAAATGCGTGCTCTAACACTGCCATTCTCACAGGGAGGATATACGGTACCCGATTTCTTCCTCAATTATTTATGTGCACAAGCACAATACGCACACCATTGGTATCATGAAATCCCTTTTCTTACTCATGTGGCTGTCGAAGAGGGTGCTGCGCATCCTGTCCCATTATCGGCTATTATAACACACCATAGGCCTCCCTTGCATAATAAGGACATTAACACAATAGATACCACTAATAAAGCCTGGCATGTCATGGGGAAAAAAGCTCGTAAACTACCGTTATATGCAGCGGCTCTACCTCTCCACTACCACCCGGAACTTTCTGTTACTCAGGAAAAGGTGTGTATGGGACTATTACGCGCGGTCGGCATAGCTAATATGGGAGATTTATACAGAGATGGTGTCTTTCTCACTTTTTCTGACCTCACTTACATAAGCAACCCAACACATATTTTAGATTGCAAAAGGCTATACAGAAGCTGTACCCTACATACCCCGCAGAACCACAGCAGTTGTTGCCTCTACAGCTCATTCTCACGACCCCTACAGCGAAACATATGGTATCCAAACTATACCGATCATTACAAACTGACATTGCAGGAAATACCCAGTGTGTACTGGATAAATGGAATGCCACCCTAGAAATACCGCTGACGCCGGAAGAATGGAATGCGGCCTGTTCCTTTACTGGGCTATTGACATCTAACGGAAACTTACGAATAATACATTATAAATACCTCCACCAATCTTATTACACACAGGCTAGACTCCATAAATACGGCCTTAGTGCAGTTTCGAAATGTAAAATGTTTCAATCGCAAAAGGCGGATTTCTTACACTTAGCATGGTACTGCCCATAGATAGCAGATTATTGGTTGAAGGTCGCTGCACTATTGAGTACCATGGTTGGCGTTAACATTGAATGCACTGTACGTACATGTTTATTGGGCTTGCTGCCGGACGTAAGAGCCCTTAAACGCAAATTTTGTGTGGTGGCAATGCTGTTAGCGAAGCGGTGAGTATCTATGGGATGGAATGGTAAAAAAGTTCCAACTACTAAGCAGAGGATTCTAGACCTGACATACTGTAAAGACACTCTGCAGACGTATGAGGAAGAATTGCCTACTCTCTAGACCTAAGGACTACTGGACATATCTATTGGAATTTCTGAAAACGTATCAATTGGATTAACTATATGTATTCTATTGCGAATGATGTATTTATGCAGCAACTGTATTTATTATTTCTGAAGTCTACAATGCTGTATACCTACTGAGAGATGGATGTTGTTGAGCAATGGTCTGATGTACTCATTACTGTTGATTATGTCTTGTTTGAAATGCCAATTAAAAAAAATAATTAAAAAAATCTAGAGGCATTATTCCATACAGCAGAGGATATTCTTTTTCATACTTCAAAAACACTTGTGTTTGTAGGTAGAATCAAATCTGTAGTCTATGTCTGTTGCAGTGAGATAGTTAGCCCATTGTATCCATTGTGGGTGTAAAGCTTTGGCATTTGGAAATCTTGTTTTAGTGGTGGCCTATAAGGTCGGTATTGGGGTTGTGACAATTCTGTGTTTATCCTCAGCTAGTGCTCTCTCTCTCACCCACTACAGCAGTCTGTGCTGCTGTGAGAAATCTCAGTGGGTGCAAAACGCATTTCAGCTTTTGTGTACAAGTGTGATTTGTACTCTATAGGTACTGTATCACCTTCGTTGAATGGGAGATCAGTGTACCAGTGACTACGCGGATCACCAGGTTGGTGGTGCATATGCATGTGTATAGATGTTTTGAAGGTATCATATCAGCTTGTACAGACCGTAAAATGTTTGTGTGTTCCTGTGTCCAATGTGTGCTTGAGAAGTCTGGTCTAATCAAGTCCTAGAATGGTTTTACCCGTTCTGTATAATCCAAAATGTATGTTCTGCCAAAATGTAAAAATCCTAAAATGGATTGCAATCTTTTTAATCGTTGGAGGTTGGAGCAAAGCACATTTTTCTAAAATGTGTGTCGCCAGGCATTTGCCTTCCCTTGACAGATCGTATTCAAAAAATAGGACATTCAGAGGGGCAATTTTTGTTTTCTTGAAATTAAATTTGTAGTCCAGGTGAGCAAACCTCAGAAATATGCGGCTACAAATCTGAAACCTTTCTACACTTACTTTGCTGTTGCCCAACGTTGCTCGACTCTCGGCGAATACTAACAAAGCCACTCCTTTTATTTCATGGCATAAGAACATGTAACTATGCAATTAACTGGATTTTTAGTACCATGGCTCCCCCTGAACTGGAAAGTATACGCAAACTTTTTAAAGTAATGCAGGACCTACTTAAAAACACACAACTAACCACTGAGATGACAGCAGATTGACAACTCTTAGATCCTGCACTACGAACATTAGACATTGTTAAGCCAGATCCCTCTGTAATTGAGTTTTAATAACTGGTACGTAACCAATTCAATTCGTAGCAGATTTAAATCATTCCTATTTTAACTAAGGTCAACTGTACACTGTGAGTTCTGCCTTTTGGCACAATGTGACAGGCAACCTAGAGGGTATTGCAAGACCCCATTGATTTTGTTGTTTGTATAACGTGCCTTTTAAAAGTTTAATATTGTAATGGTTTTCAGTAACTACACAATAAATGTTGTATTTCCTTCACTACAAATTAAATAAATCGTAGTAAAATTATATACTGAAAAAGTAAACAGGAATCTCGCTCTCTAAGTATTCCATTAATTCATCATCGATCAGCTAGATATCATCCACATAGGACCATGCCTCATCAAAATTTTTAAAGTAACTCCATCATTCTGGCTGAAAACAGCCCAGGGCTATTCTTATACCCTTGAGGCAAATGACAAAATTGCCTCTGTGAGGCTAGTGCTGAAAATGTGGTCAAATATCTGCTTTCAGGCATTTTATTTTGGAAGAAAAATCTATTTGAGATAACTAAAGTGGCTTTGGTTTTTTTTCGCACAATGTTATTCCTTATTGGGGTACTATTTGCGTTTTGTACTGCGGATGTGCAAGCAGATGTGTGTAAATGTCTGTAGTCTAATACCAGACGTTATGAATTGTCTGGTTTCATTACGGGAAACAAGGAATTATTCATTGATGAGGTGCAATTTTCTACTACACCTTGGAATTCAAGTTGTTCTAGGTTGTCCCCAACTTGTTTCTTGGCTTCATGTTTTACTGGCCATTGTCTCTAGAGTTGAGGAGTTGTTCTCAACAGGATCTCACGCTGAGGAGCCTCCTCATTCCAACCAACATGACTGTGGTATAACCCAGGAGAAAGCGTGAACGCCCATTCCTTGGCGTATGAATGTTTAACTGATTCTAGAACAAGGTTGAAAAAGGCAGGTAAAATTACTATTTCCCTTTATGGGCATTCTATTACTAACTCCGGTGGCCAATCTTTGTCAGCCAAAAGAATATTGTAACCATATGTCAAGTTATCCCAAAACAGAGCCCTGATGTTTCTGGGTATGTTCCCTTCCAATTGGAGGGCAATTTTGGATAAACGATGGGGAACACTTACCCTAGTATCAGGTGTTTCCACTGTGATATGTCACACTGCGCTACTGCCGCCAGATAATCCATCTGCCGCGCTGTCCAGCATCGTCACTGCCCATTCCCCATTCAGAAGCAGAATCCTAAGTAGTCTGGGCATGCCATATTTTAATTCTGTCTACGTCATTCTTGAATTGAGGTTTATTATTCTGTAATTTTTCTTCTTTATTAATGATGCAGTCAGATGAGCATTGTGATTCCTTCTTCGGCTTCACATGGTCTTCCAATCTGCGCTCCAACCATCCACTCTCTCCGAATGTGTATCGGATGACTCCTGAAAGGAACAAGAGTGACTTGTATCAGCATCCCGATACCGGTCAGGCTTCTAAATCTTATCACAGTTTCTAAGACTATCTTTTTTCAGTGGCTTCCTGTTGAAAAGACCCACCTCTGGTTCGTATCTTGTCTTTATTTCTTTGTTTGTTCTTCCACTTCTGCTTAGTCTAAGAGTTGGGAGCTTGCTTACAGTCATCCTTTTCTGAATGAATCTTAAATTGTGGTTTCCCGGGTCTGGCTCCCAAATTATCTCTGCCTAAGGTAGCATAGGTTTCTTTGATAATCTTTAGTAATTCTAGTTCCTGTTGTGCAGGAGTGAAATCCCTCAGGCACTGGCGTTTAGCTAACGCAGTTGCCTCCCCTTTTATGTTACTTAACATAATGATGGATAGTGCCCATCAGTTTCATCCCTAAGTCAAGGGCAGGTGCTGCCCCATACTCATTCCTAAGCTGCTTCTATACATCAGGTAAAACAGCCAGGAAAGGGGTACCACACATTCTGGTATAAACAGCAGTGAAGACTTTACCCCAAGTGGTGCGGTCTTCCACTGGGGGGTGCCATATCCATAGTCTTGAAAAAGTCCATATTCTGGGTTTTTCTTGTGGGCCCTTATGGGAAAATGCCACTTTAAGCTGGCTTTTTTTTGTGCTATCCAGAACGGAATTTTCTTCCGACTGGTGGGAATCTTTCCAATAACAGCATTCAGTGTTATGGGCCGATTCTCATTGTAACCAATTCTGAATGAACAGCCTGCACAATGTTAACTGTGATTCTTCGTATTATGAACTGTGTGAGATTTCTATGTATTTTCACTAAATCTCTGTATAGTGTACGCATTTCTGCTGCAGTTAAATTGTCAGGATGCGGTGTGTATGCAGCTAAGACAGACCATGTCACTGATTCTTTGCTGAGCGGGCCTAGTCTCACGTTTTCTGTCGTGTGTGGGAGGGCGCCTTTAAACCAATTAATATGCTCTTGGTAAGAGAGAGGAATTTCTATGTCTTCATATGGAGTGCATTCCTCTGGTGTTTCATTCACAAAGTAGGTAAGAAACATTTGTGTCCGATCATTTGCAGCTGGGAATTTAACCCAGGAATAGAATTCCTCTGTCTTGAATGCTTTGGGTGCCTCAAACACGAAGGTAACTTCAACCACGAAGGTAACTTCTCCACCCGCAACCGGGAGACCAATGTTTAATAACTTGAGAGTAACTGTATGTCTGTAGTTCTCTGCTATTTTTAATTCCCTCCTACTTCCTCTACAGCAATGGTTTTAAAATGTTTGGAAGAAAAAAGGAAATTAGTAAATAAATTATGGAGCTAGGGTAACACAATGTGGGAAGTTTTTTATCCTTCAAGCTTGAACAACCTATAGCCAATACACAGGGTTTTACCTACTCAGCTGAGGCGGATTTCTCTACCACCATGGACGTCTCCGGTTTAAGGCGAAGAGGAGTCTTTGAGAGGGCACGATTGAACTACTCAGGTTTATCTGTAAAATAAGAACCCAACCAACATTGGGCACCATGTCATGTAGTTGCCACTAATCAGTAGATCCTGCATGTTTGTGGACAACAAACTTTGAGTGAAGTGCCCAGACTGATTCCAAGCACCACAAAGTATATGTTGGCCTAGAGACCAGTTAGCTCACAGTGCCACCATAAGCCCCCCCAAAACCAAAACAGGGAGCAAATGGTTCTAGCAACCACTGAACATGACAACCCTGACCCCTCAAGGATCGTGGTAACGGATCAGAACCTTCCATTCAGTCATTCGTGCTCTCTTATTCTCAAAGAAATATACAGAGAATACACAATGGGACGTTTTCAATAATTTACGGAACCAACGTTATTCTTGTATAGAATACATGACCTGCGACAATCAATAGACAGAAGCAGATGAAAGTGATTACAAGCACCAAAAGAGTAAATGGCAGATACAGTTCCACTATGGTGCTCAGTGTATATATGCAGGCATATACTACAAAGCGGTAATCAGAGGCACTCCTACTATACAATGCCTACTCGGTGTATGTCTAGAGTATATGTAGGTGTAGAGCCAAGAATCCCCCCATGGGATGAACCAACCCCATTAACTGGTGGGGAAGAATGTAGGACCCAAGCCTTGGCCGCCAACTGGACAGCCCTCACGGAGAGGTCAGGTAGTCAGGCATCTGCTTGGCGAAGCATCAGCATGAAGAACCTTTCGATGTCAGCAGAAGTGTCTCCTCTGCCACCCCCGGAAAGGCTTCTTTATTTATAATAAAAAATCATCCTTGCGATGTACACGCAGATATGCGTTGCTATGAATATGCAGATAGCCCTGCCGCCCCATAGATGAAGATAACAAAGCATTTGTTCATTGTGCGTAAAGGCCTTGTACTCTGTGTTCGAGGCATCATGATAAAGTTGCGCAAAGCTAGATGTATAAGCAAAGCAGTTTCAGCTAAACTAATCCAACATTGTCACACATGTGAATATGTGCAAAAGGTCACAGCGATTATGTTGTTGGGCAGAAAAGAGGAGAATTGTGTGTGCTTGGTCATCCATAGTTATTTAACCAAACAAGTAAGATCACCAAAGTTGATATGACCTGGACCAAGAAAGAGTCTGTTCAGTGGAAACAGACAGAGTGAGAAGCAGGGGCCATATTGAAAGAGGCAGTTAGCCATTCTGTTATGATTCAACCCACACTATCAACTGAGCCTTATCTAGGTTTGGTTCCATCTAACTTTCAAAGATACCACCTGACCAGGTTCAGGTTGAATTTTTTTCACTATCTACTAATAATACCAAAAAGGTGGACTAAAGACTTCTACATTTGCCCATATCGTTGAGATCAGGTCTCTCAACAGGACACCTTTCTCTTTGTCATGTTTTACACAATGTATAGTGCCTTAAGGAACATTTTTATTAATCCTATATTGCAGATGTTAATTTTTAAACAGGTCAGACCAGCACTTTTGTACTTGCAGCTCCTACCAGATGTCAAGACTTGTCACTCTGTCGCCTCTTTCAGTTAGAGTGAGAAGAGCATTAGGTGACCTATGAAATGTATGTTTTTAACTTTCAGCTAATTGTAATTGTTTTATATGTAATTGATGTTGAAAAATCGAATAAAGCCATAATGGAGTCACAACCCTGACCCCTCATGAGATTATTATGGGCCATCCCAAGGTCACACCAGTGAGACCCCAATTGCCCATAGTGTTGACTCATGAAGTCATTAACTATTGCCAACACCTAACTAGGATTTTACATCGACTATACCACAAAGTCCACAGTTACTTTTCAGAACTACAAACAGCAGCGTGTTAAAACATACAGCCCGGTGACTTGGTTATGTTAAGGTCCAGCAGTGGATGAACTATCTGCAGCCCAGCTGGAAAGGACCTTATCATGTACTGTTGACAACAAACACAACAATCAAATGTGCTGGGCTGCCATTTTGGATCCACGATTCACACACCAAGAAGGTATACCAGGCCCTCTTTGAAAGAGAAAGGGGTTCTACTGGTGACACAGATCATTGACTCACATCACTCCATCTCAGGTATTACTCGCAGTGTCACTGGCTTCAGAACAATCAGATAAGGGTGGGATCCGAGTGTGAAACCTACTGGTGACCTCTCTGCAAAAATAGTAATAACGAACCAGATTCAAAAGTACCACCGGTGGGTGACTGCAACTGTACAAATTATTGTTACCATTATCACCATCTTGGTGCGAATACTATTTAAAGAGAACAAAATGGTGTCAGCAGCCTTGAAATATTCAATTACATGAAACGGAAGGACAATGACTGGATACATCATCAATAGGAGTATTAAGCAAATAACTATGTAACTACTCTGCAAGATTACAAGGATGCTTTGAACATTTCTAACTGTTACATCTACACAAACTACATAGCCAGCATCAAAGAGGGAGTACCGTATAAGCTCATGCCCTGCTTTCTTTGACATGATCTTGCTAGTTTGTGATGTCTAAATGAAACCACAAAATAAAAGTTTTTCAGTGGTCATAAAGAAAAAAATGTTGTTAGAGTTCAATTATGATGTCAGTCATATTGAAGTACTGCTGGATAGTGAACTAGATCTCTGGAATTCTTATGGATGTAAAGCAGTCAGATTTTAAATGAAAGGCCAAGGAAAAGAGAGAGTTTGGATCCATATTTAAGGATAGTGGGAAGAGACACAATGGTGCTAAGTATTTTTAAGAAAGGGGACGTGCAGGTAGAAAATCGCAAGTATTGGACTGTCAGCACCTTCCAGTTTTTACAGGGTCAAGAACTATTGTAAATGTGTATGAAGGACTACATTTTATATGTGGGCAAAAATCATGCCTCTTCTTACTCCAGGATGGGGGAGGAATTTGCTATTTGGCTTTAGAAAACCATCAAATGTATGAAATTAATAGACCAATGCACACATTATTTCTGTCCAAAAGGAGAGGCTCTTGGTCTGAAAGTAGCATTTGATATTTGTCGGACTAATGCATCCCATGAGCATTACCATAAATACTTTGCAAATTGGCCACCTTAATAGAATGTTTGGTCACAACACTATTTTGGCACTTTTTAATGTAACTGATAAATTGATTTCCATACAAAGTATGACTATTCAGAACAGTACAGCATTGGACTTATTAGCTAAGGGACAGGTGTCCAAAATAGAACACTTCACTTTGATCCCCGATAACAGCCTGAATATCCATCTCCTAATTGGTGATATTGCACACGTTGCATATTAGGCTGTACTCAGATGAACCAACATCTGGGAAAGAGCCAAAGACACTCTGTAGTACTCCTGAATGCTTTTTTTGTTATGGTGGCAACTGCACAATCAAGCCAGATTGAAAAAGAGAGGAGTCATTTCTTTGCTTAGTCCAGGAATGCTTGCCAAATCTCCTCTTCGTGGCCCGTCTCATGTGATAAGACAAATATTAAGGTGACATATTAGGTTTGAAATGTCAAGGCTTGCTAAAAATATTTACAAATTTACAAAGAAAGCTCTGCTGTCAGTAAAAACGTTTAACTTTGGTAAAACTAATTTATCAAGCTCCGAAAATATACAATTTTAGTTGACAAGTGGAGAAATGTCCAAATAAATAGCGGTCTACAATGCTCTGATGAATTTGTCAAGCTCGGTCACATGATCTTTGTGAACTAATGCTGAGCTGTAATAATGTTTAAGGACATGATAAGTGCACTAATTCAATTCATCCAAATGATCAGAAAAATGTATGGGGAGCGGAATGAAAGCCGACCCAAGGAGATTTACATTACACTTAACTGTTAAAACAATTCATTACCTTTCTGTTCAATTAATTTAAATAGTGATTTGAAGCAATCACTCACAACTGACAACAAGAAAAGATAAAGAGGTGATTAGGTAGGCGATTCAGATGTGATTATTGTTCGTATTTTATTATGAACACAAAATTAGTCCCAGAAGAAATTTCTCTCTTAAAAGTAGCTACAGATGGTACTTTTTTCAGATTCTGTAAAAGACTCACCTTGCAAAGAAGGCATCACGTTTCTGTCTGAAGAAGCTTCTGGTGTCCTGGCACCTCCTTCTTTACTGATTCCACTTTGAGACAGTCTGCCGAAATTCTCCTCCATGTCATCACTAATCATCTCACCAATCTGAAGCCCAGGGTCCAGATTTGGTCCGGGAAGCTCTCTGCCTGAGAGCCCAGAGCACAAATCACAGCTGCTAAAATGGCCCTGGGATTCTTGCAAGGTGGAAAGATGCATCTCTTTCGGAACAGTCTTGAAGTCACTGAGGCTGAACATGTTTCTTATCCAAATAATCTGTCACACTTGACTTCAGAATATATCCAATGCTTTTTCAGAACGGTAAAGAAGTGTTAGCCCATGCCCATGATGCAAATCTAAACAAGAGGGAAAACAGTTAATGTACAACTTCATCAATAAAAATTAATATAGTAAGATTCTAAAATGATATGCCTAAAATGGTTTGAATGTACAAACAACTGGTATTCTATTCCAAGCATAAAAGCTACATTTATTTTGAGAAAGGTATTACAGCACCAAGGCTCCCCTAAGCCAATCACAAAGCTGCATGAACGATGTGGTTCAGCGCTCAGATGGGGAATGGGAGCCTGGGCATGTTCTCCACCCAGGCTGTAATGCTGTAATGATTCTCACACCACAGTGAAAATAGGAAGCACCAATTTTTATGACAAGTCCAAACTATTACTATGCTTTCTTCCCTCAATATAGTGTCTCCAACATGGGAAGGCAACTTTGATTATTGATAATTCTGTGTTGCATAGAGTAGAGTGTTGAGTGTTGACGAGGAGCCTTAGTTTACAAAAACTAAAAGCAAATGCAGAGGACATAGATTTCTGACATTAATGACATTCAACTCTATGCATGGTCTAAGCTCTCCACTAGATTTTGCACAAAAACATTGGTGCCCAAATGGAAACTTGGAATGTCTTATAAAATCCTAAATGAGGCTGTCTACTGTTTCAGTTCCATCTCTTCCCACTAAGCCAGTGTGCATATCCTTCAATGAGGTATTTCTGCTCCTGGTATCAAGTCAAATCACACATGGCCTTCGATGGGGAAGTTGATTAGCTCCCTCTTAACAGATTAGGTAATTGAATTCATGATACACTTCAGGGAGGATTTGCAAATCTTGTACAACAGGGAGTCAGATGACAATCTGGCTCACTCCTCAAAGTATTTCTGCTAATACACGGTGATATACTGAAAGCAGAACTAAATACTGGGACTGAGCAATAACAGACAACAAATACCTCACTCACTAGGCACAAACTGCTCATTCAGGTCTTTCACAAAATTATTTCTGCTGGCTGGCATTCTCAGGCAGATAATGCGTGCATAGCTTAAGGATGAGGGGGGTCACTGGGAGTCTAAGCGAGCACAAGAGGAAGCCAATACAACAGCTGACAAGTCTGATCGCTAGCAATCCTGAAAACAAGGCAAAACGGAAACAAAAAGGCAGGATCCATAATAAAGCTAGAAAATGCAGGCAATTAGCCAGGTAACCGACAGACCAAGAAAACAACATAGATGAGGCCGAAGCAAAATTCAACAAACCTATAAGTCAAGCAGTAATGCCAATGCAACACTGTCGGGCACCGTCCTAGGTAACGTTCAAATCTTAAGTAGCACCACTTCCAACAACACCGCAGAAGTCTGACACTTGACCTTTTGCAGTCTAGCAGTTTCAGCATCCCAGCAGCTACAGGCCGGTTTGCCACAATCTTAATGGGATGCACCTCGCAACACTCCTTGACCAGTTCGCCAAGCCCCTAGCTTAGTCGCGATAGCACCCTCTTACTCTTTGCCCTCCCTTTCCTGGTGCTGCTTTAGTTGGGAATTACTGATGAAAAGAGGCCACCACTCTTTGAGCATGAACATGTAAAAGAGGCTCCCAAGAGTGCTCACAGGCCTTCAGACCATCCACGCCACTATCCTATGAAATTGACCTCTCACACTCTTCTATAATCTACTATGGCCTCCACCTCAAATCCTCTGAAGCCATCTTTTACAACTGGTGGGGGAGGAATAGTAAGCTTAGATGAAGCAGGCTTCTTCTACAATTGTGCAATACTGAATGAACCTAGCACCTCTAAGGAAGAGCAAAGGCCCCTGCTTCTTAACCCAGTAATCACGCCACAGGAAAGTGACTCGATAGACTGGGGTGAAAACCAGGCAGATTTAAGAAACTAGTTGCTAGCTAAACTACCCTTTTTATGTACTGGCCTTTTCGATGAGTCAGAAAAACATTTGAAGTCACCCTTTGGTTGCTGTAGGTTAAGATGCATGTTAGCTTGTACTGTGGAAATCGTGGAATACTGTAGAAACCTAGGGAGCAAAACTTTGATGTGCATTATCATAAAACAATCGTGGGTGGAATTCAAAGGAACAACAGAAGGGAGAACACCCTAAAAATGTGGAGAAATATACTTGTTCAGATAATGGTAATTAAATGACCCATTGTTCATTGCAATTCACGGTATAATAGTGAAGACACTGCTTTTTATTTAACCGGTAATCCTTTCAGCTCCTTACTGCCTTCTACGTTGTCTTTTCGCGCCTGGACACTCACGAGTAGTTGTGCGCGCTAAAAATCATCATTGTAACATAACAGAACATAACTTAACATCTAATGACGGATTAATCCTTTAGGTCTGTCCATCAGTTAATGGATGACTACTAGCACATTAGAATGGACAGCACACAGTCTATTAATTAATGTGTTTCAAATTACAAAACGAAAACACCAGGAATTCCCAGTCAGCCACAATTTCTGTGGATAAATCCTGCTATTTCACAAACGGTTTCATAAAGACTATACCTACTTCGGGGTGGTTAGTAATTTGGGCAATAATACAAAACATATTCCGTAAAGCAGACTGATCTGAGCTAGTGTTTCTTGGAGGAAGAAGTCACTGGTGAAGTACATTGAGATCTAAATCCATGTTTTTCTTGGTGTGCTTAAGGGAATCAAACGTGGGTGTTTTTAATAAAAATGTTTCCTCTTGAAACACTTGGAGCACTGTTTTACTTAATGTCCTACATCTGTTCTCAAGGATAGCCACCAACACTGTTGAGCCACTAAATCATGAGTCTTCTCGCACCAAAGTGCACAGCACTTGGAGGGTTGTGACATCAATACAACAGTTTTTCCTGTAGCTCTGGAGTAGAAATAACCCATTTGTTTTGGTGTAAAAAAATAAAGCTTGCCCTTAATTCTTTTGTGGCACTCTTCCTGAATCCAGCGGTTACAATTCCATGTATTTTAGTTAGATTTCAGAAGCGCTAATAACTTTTCCATGTCAGATCATATTTTTACAGCAAGTATATGGAATGCTTCTATTTTACTTTTTTTCAGGTTTCATACTGACTAGATAGAACAATAACTTTCACATGTCTTCGCACTGCTCTGTACATAATTTGATATTGAAATCTAAGAAAAAAACACGTTCACCTGGCACATTGAGAGTTAGTACATTTCATAGATTTAAAGAAGCCCAGGATTTTATGGTCTGTCCATACACTCAATGGACACAAGGCTCCCTGAAGATGATGTCGCAAGTGTAAAAAACCTCTTTAATGGCCAATAACTCCTTGTCAAACAGTTCTGTTCAAACTATGATAATTTGCTCGAGAAAAAAGCTACAGCTTCTGTAGAAGGATCTTTGCATAAAAGTATGGAACCCCAGGGCAAATGATAATGCATCAGTTTCCCTAAAGAAGGGTAGAATGCGATTAGCATGTTTAAGAAGGAAGCTTCTGTAAATGCCGCTTTTAACTGCTCAAATGCCTTCTGCTGTTCAGGTACCCATTATAATAGTGCATCTGTCTTGGTTAAATGGACTATGGGAGTAACTACAATGGAAAAAGACTAAATTATCTATAAAAATTAGCAAAACACTAAGGTCTATGCACATCAAATTTCATGGGCAGAAAAAAACCTTTTGAGGATCCATTCTGAGCTCTGTCCAACAAAATACATTCTAAAAAGTCACAGATTGGATTTCAGAGATGCATCCATCAAACTCGGCGTGAACGAACAATCTAACAAACAATCAAAATTTGCCTAGCATAGTAACGGTAAGTTTCAATTCTATTAAGGACACGGAGGCGAGGATTATGCTTTTCTCTCTTCGCTGTTTATTTCACAAAAGCACATAGCAGCCAGAAGAGCAACTTATTTTCTTTGGAAAAATATATGTCAAGCACCCAACACGGGTTGAACATATCAAACATGAGAAAAAACACATGGGATAAACCACAACTCCGATCAGTCCAAGAACCATAGTCCTTTCATTGTGTCCATGACGTTAAGGTAGGGCGTCCATCGTATGCTCCCTTCCACTTTCTTCGCGCGAGACACGCCATCTCAACCTCGGTCCTGTTTCGCCTCGTTACCTAGCAGTAAAAAACAACCACAGCGTCAGCGGTGTAAAGTCCACTGGACGGTAATCAACTCGGACAATGCAAGGCAAAGGCACAGACAAACCATCACAAGTCAATAAAAATTGCTTACTTACACCAATACGGAGAGGTAAATTCCGTAGGAAAATAGGGTGGGATAATCCTCGCCTCCGTGTCCTTAATAGAATTGAAACTTACCGTTACTATGCTAGGCAAATTTCGATTCTATGTCAGGACCGGAGGCTTCAGATTATGCTTGTTTAAAGCTGACTGACCACCAGACTCGCAATATCCACCACTGGTTTAAAGTAAAACCGTTTGAACGTGGAGTCTGAGGACCAATCCGCAGCACGCATTAGGTCCTCCAAACGCGCTCCCAAGGAGAAAGCCTTCGCTGCCATGGCCCCTCTGGCCGAATGTGCTCCAAACTGTTTGGTATCAATACCTGCCTCCTGCAGCACCCACCGCACCCAGCGGGCTATGGTGGGAGAAGACACCGCTTTATGCGGTTTACGTAAAGCAATCAGGAGTTGCCGTTCGCCCGGAGGGCGAAGTTCCAATGTCGCATCTTCATTCGCTTTCAGACACTGAACAACACAAAGCTTGGGGACGTCCGCAAAAGCCGGATAAGATATGGATCTCGTCGCGGACTTTGTACGACGACCCACCGTAATGGTAACCCCATCCGGGGAAAACACTCTCGCTGATATGTCCAAAGCTCGGACGTCAGAAACTCTGCGACAAGATATCAGGCACAAGAGCATGGCTAGTTTCGCTGATAGTTCTTTCAAAGAAAGGTATCTGTTCTGCTGCCACGACAGAAAGAGATTCAGAACCACCATAACATCCCAAAGTACGGAGTACCTTGGCTCCGGGGCAGACTAAGGCGTACCTCCCGAAGGAGCCTACAAACCAAAGGGTGTTCCCCTACCGGTTTCCCATCTAACGGCTCGTGCGCCGCCGAAATCGCTGAGCGTATAGCATTGATGGTCCGGTATGCTAGGCCACTCGCCGCCAGCTCCGCCAGGAAGTTCAAGATGTGAACGACGCCTGCGACCAGGGGATCCAGGTCCCGTCGAACACACCAACGAACCCACCTGGACCATGCTGACCGGTATCTCTTCGTGGTACTATTAGCCCATGCCTTTGACAGGAAGGATTCAGCCGAGCCCGAAAGTCCCGGGAGCAACCAACGTCTCCGGAAAGTCTCCACGCCATGAGGCGGAGAGATCCCTGTGATATCAGGTGATGCGGGTTCCCTTCCGGATTGAGAAGAAGGTGAAGAAGGTGAGGGAGCTGGGGGAGTAGGATTGGAGAATGCCAAGAAAGTTCCAGAAGAACTGGAAACCACACTTGTGACCTCCACCATGGCGTCACCATCACCACTTCCGCCTGCTGGCGGCGAAGAAGGGCCGTCGATCTCATTACCATGGAGAAAGGAGGAAAGGCATAGGGCCGCCCCTGGCTCCAGTCTTGGAGGAACGCATCTGTCGCCTCCGCCAGGGGGTCCGGCCTCCAACTGAAGAACCTCGGTAGCTGGAAGTCGAGGCGAGATGCAAAGAGGTCCACCGAGAACGGGCCCCATATGGTGTTCAACCAATGGAACACCCGCGTGTCCAGTTTCCACAGACTCGAGTCCCTCAGGTATCTCGAGTGCCAATCCGCCACCTGATTGGTTCGACCTGGCAGGTATTCCGCCGTCACTGAGACTTGGTGGGCGAGACAGTAATCCCAGAAATCTTTCGCCAGGTTCGCCAGGGCTCTGGACCGAGAGCCGCTCAGATGGTTGACATAGCGGACCGACAAAATGTTGTCCATTCTCAGAAGGACGCACGACGTCGCTGTGTCCTTGGTCCAACAACGAACCGCAAAGGAGCCTGCGAGGAGCTCCAGGCAATTGATATGGAGTTGCTGCTCCTCGGATGACCAACCTCCCCCTGTGGAGAAGTCGCCGCAACGGGCGCCCCAGCCCGATCTGCTGGCGTCTGATTCTATGATCAAGTCCGGCACCGATCCGAAAATAGCTCGACCGTTCCAGGCCTCCACATGGGTGAGCTACCAGGACATCTCTTTCTTCACCTCGTCGGATAGTGGAACCGACTGGTTGTAGGACAGGCCTCGTCTGAGGTGATACGCTTTGAGGCGTTGAAGGGCCCGATAATGCAGTGGACCCAGAAAGATCGCTTGGATTGAGGACGAGAGAAGGCCTACTATCCTGGAGATCTGACGAAGGGAAGTGTGTGACTTGGACATTGTCTGTCGCAGCTCGTGTTTTATTTTGGCCATCTTCCGCGTCGGGAGACTCAAAGTGGCTCGTACCGAGTCCACTTGGAACCCCAAAAACACCATCTGCTGGGAGGGTGTCAAAACAGACTTGTCCTGATTGACGATGAACCCCAGGTCCTGCAGTAAGGTTATCGTTTGGTTGAGCTGAAGGGTCAATTTGCTGGGACATTGCGCCATTAGGAGGATGTCGTCCAGGTAGACAATCATCCGAATGCCCTGACTCCGAAGGACCTCCACCACTGGTCGTAACAGCTTGGTGAAACACCACGGGGCCGAGGAGAGCCCGAAAGGAAGGGCCGTGAACTCGTAAACCTGCTCCCGCCAGAGGAATTGAAGGAATCGCCTGTGCGGCGGGTAGATCGGAATCACCAAGTAAGCATCTTTGAGGTCTAGGCGGACCATCCAGTCGTTGGTCAGGAGTACGTCCCTCAAAAGATGGATGCTTTCCATCTTGAAGTGGTTGTAGACCAACCAAACGTTGAACTCCTGGAGATTTATCACCGGTCTCTTTCCCCCGTCCGTCTTTTCCACCAGGAAAATATTGCTGAGGAAACCTAGAGGATGCCTTGTCGATCGACAGATGGCCCCTTTCCGGCATAGCGACGAGACCTCCTCGTCGATCAACCGGGCATCCTCCCGGGAAAAAAGAAGGGGACGTGGATCGTTTAATTGACATGGCTGATCGTAAAAGTCTATATGGAAACCGCGCACGGTTTGAAGAACCCATGCATCGTGCGTGAGCGCTGACCAAGCGTCTGGAAAACAAGCCAGCCTCCCCCCTATTCGGACATTGTCCGCCGGGATTACACTCACCGTGGGAATTTCCGCCTCCTGCGTCATTCCTGTACTTGCAGCGACCTCCTCTGAAACGTTGCCCTCTGGAAGGGTAAAAGTTGTTGAAATTTGCGGAGGAATTGTATTGGCCTCTGCCGGAGCCTTGTCCTTTGTTCTGCTGGTTCTGACCGCCACGGCCGGTCGTGAGGCCCCTACCACGACCGGCCCCCCTGGAAAAACGCTGGCTAAACACCCTTTTAATGGTGGATTGGGCCTTATCCAGGGACGAGAAGGTGGAGACGAACTTCCCTAGTTCTTTTATGAAAGGGTCTCCAAACAGACCGCCCTGTGCCACCGCACCTGCCTCCGAGGAGGCCAAATCCCCTAATTTGGGATCCAATTTGTTCAACAAGGAGCGTCTACGCTCAGTTGAAAGGGCGCAATTAGCATTCCCCAAAAAGATCACCGCTCTCTGCGGCCCATTGGATAGGATCTCCGGGGAAATGGCGGAACCTGAGACCTTGGCTTCCTCCGCCATATTGAGGATCTTGGTCAAAGGGCCTATGGTATCCAACAATTTATCTTTGCATGAACGCCACGAGCGATCAATGCCCTTGCGGGGGTCCTTGACGAACTTGGCCATAAAGGTGGCCATTTTGCCGTCCAACTCTGGGGTCAAGGCCACTTTGCCCTCCAGCGTAGGCCGCGGACACTCTCCCCTAAGGCAAGCCCGTGCCTCTTTCTCCAGTGGCTTACGTAGACGACCCGCCACGAACTTCGCGACTTTGTCGCCCGGCGCCCAGGCCGCCGACCTCGGATGAATTATATCGTCCAGGTCTAGCATCCCTGAAGCGTCGTGGGGCAACTCAGTCGCTTATCCGGACGGACGCCACAAGCGCACCGAATCGCCATCATCATCGTCCGTGTCCGCCGGGGAGAGCCCTCCAGGTGAGGAAGGGTCTGTCGCCGTCGACGCCGAGGGACCCGGAATCGGGAGCGACCCAGAGGGTTCGGGTCCGGTCGCCTTAGCCAGGAACGCGTCTCTGAGGCATTCAAAGGCGTCCTTATCCACTCCCTGTGAGGATCCCGAACCACCGTCCTTACACGCTCTTTTCGGTGCGGGGGGGTTTACCCTCAGCAGAGGAGGGGGAAGCCCCGTGGGCCGCAAGGGGAATCGGGGCCAACTTCGCACACTTCTCAACTATACGGGCCGAGAGTCTATCCTCCATCGAGCCCACAATCTCCTGAACACACCTATAAATGGACTGGTCAACAGCCTCGTAAAATTCATCGTCCCCCAGGTACTGGTGGGTCTCCTCCTCCTCCACGTAGAAGCCCTCTGCCATAGTCAAGGTCGAGGTTAGAGGAAGGATTTAGGAACTGGTTCCAGGTACCATAGGTATGGGCCAACCCAAGGCTAGCAAGGATTTTTGAATCTGGGAAACCAGAAAGTAAGAGGCAGCACCCCTCTCATAGCGCGCAGGCCCCCTTAGAAAAGACCGGGCCTTCTGCCGCCTCCCAAGCGCGCTTAAAGAAAACTGCAGGAATCCGCCGTCCAACGGCAAGTGCTGAGAGTACAGCCCGCAGGCGTCAGTAGCGGTAACCCGCTGGTACAGACCCCACACGGGGCGTCAAGAAGTAATGGGGCAATACAACCCAGGATCGGGCGTCACGGTGAGGCGGCAATCAAAGGCTCCGACGCGGACGCTCTCCTCAGGGCGACTCCCGACAGGGGAAAGCGCGCCGAGGAGAACGAGACGCGACGGCGCCCTCTAGCGGCAATGCATGCTAGCCGCAACCCCGGGGACAGTCGTGTCAGGGGCGAAAACGTCCCCGCGACAAAAGTAAGAAAATTACGGGGCTCTGTGGGAGGAAAACACACATGTGAAAACCCGCAATGAAGAGTCCCCGTTTAACGCAAGAAATAACCACACAGTGCCACCCCAAACAATCCCACTACAGAATTATGAGTGGAGAAAGGGAAAAAGGCACTTAACGGGCTGCGAAGCAGCGAAGAAAGAGGAAGGGAGCATAAGATGGACGCCCTACCTTAACGTCATGGACACAATGAAAGGACTATGGTTCTTGGACTGATGGGAGTTGTGGTTTATCCCATGTGTTTTTTCTCAAGTTTGATATGTTCAACCCGTGTTGGGTGCTTGACATATGTTTTTTGCAAAGAAAATAAGTTGCTTTTCTGGCTGCTATGTGCTTTTGTGAAATAAACAGCGAAGAGAGAAAAGCATAATCTGAAGCCTCGGATCCTGACATAGAATCTACGTATAACTTCTCTGATGATGTCTCTGTGCGTTCAGGTATTTGCAAAAATAAAAAAACACTGTCCAGGTAGGTTGACAAATGTATACAAGATGCCAAGAAAAAAATATAATCAAGTAAGTGCTGGAAAGAAGGAGGAGCACTGAATAGGCTGAAGGGCATAACTAGATATTCAAATTGTCCTTTGTAGTATTCCACAGAATCATCATTTGTCTGTGATGCGAATAAAGCATCTTTAACCACATACAAACTATGAGACAAGAAGATTATTATATCTGGAATATACACTTTCAAATATGGACTGCATGTGTGTGCTTTGGTTGCTTTTTGGGAGGATTGCCATCTAGGATTCCTGAGTTCTGGCTACAATACTCTGGGTGGCGGGGTTCATTACCTAAAGAGCAACACACTAAGAAATGTTTGCTCCTTTGTACTAAAAAATGTGCTGAGACGTTTCAGTACTACTATCCATGTGCGTTTCTGTGCTACTATCCATGTGCGGGGGTTTGATGGTATAGCCACCAATGCTTTTTCATTAGTATTAAAAAGCCTTTTTCCACTAATCCACTACTTCAATTTGAACATAAACTGTAATGTTTCAATTCTAAGGTTGTGAGTAAATGTCTGGGCCCACCCAATCCAGTAATACAGAGATGAAAAGCAGCAGGCAGCACTCAGTTCCTGATAGTCCATACACCATCACAGCTCACTGCTCAATTGATGGAAAAAACATATAGGTGCTCCCTGCTGGAGGGAAAAAAGTCTTAAAGCCTTGGGCTACAACTTGATGAAGTTATTGTTCTTTTTTAGAAGTTTATCTTTTTTTCTTGCACCTGGAATTTGGAATTAACTGTATGTAGCAGTTATATTACACATAGGAAGGGAAAGAGTCTACTACACCTTTTTCAATGAACACATTCTGAAAATCATATTCTAGGTCAGGACCAGAAGCGAGAATTATGCTGTACGTTATTCACTTATTATACAGCAACAATGTAAAGATACAAAGACTTAATTTCCCCTAAAAAAAGTAAACAGTTGAACATCAAATCTGTGCCCAATCAACAGTGTCCAAGACCCTTGATAGTCCTGGATTCCTTTTGTTCCCTCCTCTTTCTTCGCTGCTCCAGCAGCCGAGATAAGTGCTTCCAGACCATTGGCCATTTCTCTATTTTTTTTATTGTTTTAGTGTGTATATACACTTTTTGTGATTATGTAGTGCCATTTCACTGTGCCATAGTATCAAATTTCAATTCCCTTTCAGCGCTGCCGCTGATTTCTCTCACGATACGTGCACCGGCGCTTGGGGGCGGACATGGTGTGATTCTCTGACTACTAGAGAGCACGCATGTTGAGCGCGCTCAACGTGTCTCGCTTCTACAAGCCGACACGCTGATTCCCCTGGGGCAATTTGCCAATTACAGTGCGGCTGGTCAGGTGCTTTAGGTTTTGAAGTTTACTCCTCATGCCTGAAGCACTTACGCCCCTACTCAGGGTCTGCATTACTGAAAAGCGCATATTGTGACTGACAGGTTGATGTGAAATACACATGGATACCAGCCCACACGTAAGTACAATACGTGAGCGAGTGGTATCCGGCAGGGTTTTTGCTCTGTTACCACCCCCTTGGGTTTTATTCTAATTGGCTGGGAGACCCCCATCTGACATAATACCCTCTATACATGCCTTTTGACCCCAGAGCCCTACAATGCACATTAGGGAGCTCCGGTAGGACTTTACCGCACATGAGTTAAGTTGAAGAGACCTATATAGAGGAGGACAGTAGGATTTGCCTCCCAATCGACTATCACTTTTGCAAGGTCATGGATGCTTCCATTTTAAAAGCGGTTATGCAGGCGGTGGCTCCTCTGAAGCAGAAACTTTTACAGTATGCTGAGCGCTGCTTTAAACCCCTCCCTGGGAGGGAAGCTACCCTCAGGCTCATGCTCCCGCTACCTCTGTAGTCGCTGACCAGTCTGCGCCCTTCCCCAAATTGATAGGCTGAAGAAGGCCTTTATGGACCAATCTCAGCCTTTGGCATTAGAGCTCCCTATCCTAGAGCATTCTGAGTCCCCCCCACTCTCCACTCCCAACCCCCACTGCCCATCACCAACAGGGACTGATTCTCACTCTTGCTCTGATGCAGAGCAGGATATGGGTGCCGCCAATGGCCCCCTTGGCCAACTGAACCATGCGAAGACACACCAACAGGCAATGCCACTCAAGAGACCTATGACATGTGGAACCCTGAAAAAGTTCTGCACCCCTGCTGAGTAAGATGGGTGCCGGCGGACGTGGGACGACCGTGTAAGCCGCTGGGCAAGGATATTGCAACCACATTCTGGCGGAGTGCCCTCACCTGTCTGTAGGTGATAAGGTGGCGCAGTCCCCCTGACATTGATGATCACATGGCCATCTTTTTAGGGAAGTATATGCACAACTCAAAAAATGGTATTGACAGAGTCTGGCAGGCTTGCCAGGCCAAGTTATTAGACATCTCTAGCCCATTGGACCACTGACCCGTATTTTAGACATAGCAGAGGACGCCAAGGCGTCCGGGACCCTGATCTCCCCAGATGTATTGTCAGGGTGGGCCCAACAGGCCATTACCTTTTGGGGGAATATGAACTGCATCATTCCAACAGAGAGGTACAGTTGGCTCCTCAAAAATAGACCCCAAATTGGGTAACTTGGCCCCATTGCCCGGGGGAGGGGTCAGATGTTTGGTGACCAGTGAATTGGGAATATGTGTGCAAAACATTCAATTCATTAGATAGGCTCAGGCATCCATAAAACAAATCTTCATGCCCCAGATTTCCGCCGGGCTGGGCAAGGCATGGGGTACTCGGCTGGGGCACACATCCTCCAGCACTCTGCAGTGACTATGGCAGTAGATGGGGGCAATACCAGGACGCCTCAAGATTTAGAAACTTCTACCCCATAAAGGTTGGAACAGATACTGAAGTTCAAGAGCAGCCACAGAGGCAGTTTCACTGAAGGCTCCGCTCAAGGTGGGTGATCATCCTTTCCTGCATCAATGCCAGGGGGCAGGCTACAATGAATTATTCAAATTGGGTGGCTATCACCTCAAATGCTTGGGTGCTCCAAACCATGCAGGGTTTCGGTACAGAGTTCTACGGCTCACCTACCAAAGGAGGCCTCCTATCTTGGTTGTAAATGCAGAATTGGTAGACACAGAAGTAGCATATTTACTCTGCAAAGGTGTGATTATACAGACTTCTCCTCACCCTGTGGGGTTTCTCAACAATTTCTTCGTGGTGGACAAAAGGGATGCAGCCAGTAAATCTGAAGAAATTCAACGAGTGGGTGGTTAACTGTCACTTCAAGATGGAAGGTATTCACCTCTTGCGGGATCTCCTTCCAACTCAACAACTTGATGGTGCTTCTCGAAGTCAAGGACGCCTATCTTATCATCCATATTTTTCCTCCCCACTGCAGATTCATCCATTTTCAGTGGCCAAGACGGACTTTTGAGTTCACCACTGTTCCATTGGACCTATCCTCCGACTGTGGTGTTTTTTGATTTCAAATCTTTTTTATTAAAGTTCAAAACAAAGATTACAAAAAGATAGAAAGCAAACATACAGTAATGGGCTCGCGGGAGAGATACAATGAATAATGCATGGATAAATACAGTTAGTGCAGTCAACACGAAACAACACGATGCTAATGTCATATTACACATGTGGGAAATACACAATCGGTCCATAAGATAGTGTAGCAGAGATAGCGTTGTCCCAGATATCCATACATATAGTCACTGCTTCATAGAGCGGGAGTAACTGAAAAGACAAAGAGGACACAGAAGGAAAAGGAGAGGGGAAGAAGTTAGACAGAGAGAAGGGGAGAGCACTGGAGAGATCTAGCAGCAGCAATAAGGTTTGAAGAAACTGCTTGAACCCGGGCAGACGTTATGTAGGCCAGGAGTAATGCCCAATGTTGCAGCAGCGTCCAGGAAGTGGCATGCTGAATCCTTGGTAGTGCACCTAAGGTGGGTCATAACAGAGTTCCAATGAATCGAGCAGACTCCAAAGTTTGGTGTTATTTTATTGTAGAAGGGAGTGAGATGTATCTTGCTCCAATCAAAACCAGGTTAGAGGAGTTTGTCTCACTTTCCCAGTCCCTCTCACATTTTCTATGTGTTTTCTGTGGCAATGGTGCTATGAGTTTATACAGGGCCGGTCCTAGAACTTCTGGGGCCCCGGGCGAAAGGGAAGATGTGAGGCCCCTCTAATTTGCATGTAAAATCCAGACACGGCTAGCATGACTCGCGGGTGGGAGATCTCGCAGGGGTTATTCAAAAAATAAAATAAACTTACCTTCCCAGGTCTCGTGTCATCTCTGCTGCTGACCTGCTCTCTTTCTTTCCTGCCTCTGGCAGGAACAGGAAGCAGGCAGCCTCCCTCCCCAATGGCAGCATTGTGATTGGTTGGGACGCCGACCAGCCAGGCGCTTATGGGGAGGCCGTTTTCTCCATGTAGGGTGCATTGGTGGCTACATGGAGAAAGGCCAGAGTGTGCATGACTGGTTAGGTCGGTCCCGGAGGGCCGACCAAACAATCAGGGCCCTTAGCAGGGGGCAAGGCACTCCTCCCCTGCCCTAAACCAGACCCGCCTTCCCCCAACCAAACACTTCTGCTTTCTCGTAGTGTGAGTAGCAGAAACATAAAATGGTAGTTTTTGCATTTTATATTTCTGCTTCTCGCTTTGCGAGAAAGCAGTGGGGTGACGCTCCTCCGCCCTAGTGGAGGAGCTGCCTTTGGTAACATCACAAGAAGTGGCATAACAGAAAGTTACACCGCAGGACTATTGATCTTATTTGGCATCTCTGAAGAGACCTAACATGGATAGCAGTAACATGGACAAAAAAAAAATATTATTATTATTAAATCGGTTTTGTACAGCGCACGGTTACCCTGGAGCATCCCAGCGCTTTGCCAACAGAGAGTATCAGAAGTAGCAAAGACAGAACCGGTTAACAGAAGAGGAAAGTTTTGAGTTGTTTTCGAAAGCGCAGAAGACAAGGTTCAGCGCGTAGACCTAGAGGGAGGGCATTCCAGAGGGTGGCGACGTTAACGGAGAATCTCCTTCCTCCTGATTGGGCCTTTTTTACCCTAGGGACAACATTCAGGTGTTGCTGGTCTGAGCGTAAGGTTCTACTGGCTTTATACGGGATCACCATCTTTGAAAGGACGGGGGGGCCTTTGCCTTGCAAGATTTTGTGTGCAAGGCAAAGGGATTTAAATTTCACTCTTTCCCGTATTGGCAGCCAGTGTAACGCCCTCATTGCTGGTTTTGCAGAACGAGACATAGGGATGTTGTAAAGCATTCGTGCTGCCGCATTCTGAACTTGTTGGAGTCTGTTCAGAGTGCTCTCAGGGGCACCGAGGTAGATCGCATTACTGAAGTCTAATCTAGACATAATTAGGCCCTGGATTAAGAGCTTCCTGGATAGAAATGGAATGAGGGGTAGTACCTTACGTACCGATCGGAGGAGACCAAAACAGACACCCGCTAATTTGGAAGCCTGGGTTCTGAGAGAGAGATCTTGTTCCAACCAAATGCCCAGGCTCTTGATCTCAGCCTTTGGTTCAGGAAGAGGACCTAGGCAACTGGGCCAGGCCAAGCAGGGGAGAGAGGGGTTTTTTGGTCCCATAAGCATAATCTCCGTTTTGGACCCATTCAGTTTGAGTGCGGAGTCCCCCATCCAGGCATGGACCTTTGAGAGGCAGACGTGAAGTATCTGGGAGTTTTCTATGGATTGGGAGAGGGCGAACACCAGTTGGGTGTCGTCAGCATAGCTCACGATCTTGATGTTGAATGGGGCCACCACTTTCTCCAAGGGAGCCATATACACGTTAAATAGTGTAGGGCTCAGGGAGGAGCCCTGAGGCACGCCACAGTGGAGGTGAGTGGATGCTGATCGTGCGCCCCCTTCCCAAACCTGGAAAGATCTATCGCTGAGGAATGACCTAAGCCAATTCAGCGCTGTCCCCCTCACTCCGGCATCCGACAGTCTCTGGAGTAACACTTGGTGGTTAACAGTGTCAAACGCTGCACTCAGGTCCAGGAGGATCACTGCCACTGATCCCCCGGAATCCAAAATGCAGCGTGTCTCCTCCATGACTGCCAACAAGGCGGTGTCAGTGCCTTGACCCGGGCGAAAACCTGTTTGAGAACTTCTTAACACGCCATAGGACTCAACAAAATTAGATAACTGAGAGTTAACTAATTTTTCGCGATTTTACTCAGTCCTGGGAGGAGCGAGATAGGCCTGTGATTGGCCATATCTAGGGGGTCTAGGGAGGGTTTTTTTAAGAGGGCTTTCACTATTGCACTCTTCCAATTAGGTGGAACCATACCCGTACCTAATGAGGCGTTGATAACTTCGGTGATGGGCTCCACGGTGGAAGGGGCAACCTGTTTAAGGATCCTCATGGGGGCAGCATCCCGGGGGGAGCCACTCTTGATTGAGCATAGAACTTTAAGGACTTCATCCTTAGTGACTGGCCCAAAGGATTCCAAGGTTGTCTGAGGACGACCTTCCTCCTCCAATAGCTCAGGTCCTATCTTGGGCTGGGGTAGAGAAATGAGAATTTTTTCAATTTTAGAGTGGAAGTATTCTGCCAGATTGTTGCATTTAGCTTCCAAGTTCTCAGTGGGGGCAGAAGGTGTAGGAACCTTCAAAAGTTCTTTGACCACCAAGAAAGTTTCTCTTGAGGAGTTGGAGGCATTATTAATTTTTTCCTCGAAAAACTGAGTAATAGCCAGCCGGATGGAGATCTTGTAGCTCCTCATAGCCGTTCGGTATTCCTTCTTACTAGCTACCTCCCAGTTTTTTCTCCAAGCACGCTCTAATTTTTTGCATGCCCTCCGCATGACCCTCAGCTCAGGTGTATACCAAGGGGCGGTGTGTAGTCTTTTCTCCTTTACTCCTGTCGATCTTATAGGGAAAACGGCGTCTAGGGTGTTCGATATCCACCTACAAAGGTCTGCTTCGGCTACGACAGGGTCCTGTGAAAGTAGTGGTCGCGAGGCTTCCAGACTACAAGTGAAATTTTCCATTGATAGCCTGGCCCATGGTCTGTCAGGAGTGCCAACACTAGAGGGGGGGGTGCTCTCAGACTTAATTTCCCATGTAAAAGGGATTAGGAAGTGATCCGCCATGGCAGAGGAATAGGGGGGGAGCTTTCATGATGGGAATATTAGCAAAGATGGGGTCTAACAAATGGCCTTTGTTATGAGTGGGCTCCAGGTTTATAAGGTCCATCCCATAGGTTTTAAGGTCGTGTAAGAGGGCAATAGCCAGCCGCTCTTCCTGGTCATCAAAATGGAGATTGAGGGCTCCCAAGGCAATGAAATTTGTGGCAGAGGCAGCACCAACCATTACCGTTTCTGTAAGTGAACTGGCGAAATTTCCATTATTTCCTGGGGGGCGATAAACTAACAGCCCTGACATGGCGACAGTAGGTGAGATTTGGAAGGAAAACTTACAGCTCTCGCAATCTTCCACCTCGCCTTTCTGAATTTTACAGGTAAGTGAGTTTTTATACAGAATGGCGACGCCTCCTCCTCGACCCAACGGTCGATCCTGTGAAAGAATAAGAAAGCCAGGAGGAAGGGCGTTAACCATATCTGCTTCTGAACCCTGCGACAGCCATGTTTCTGTTAGAAACAGGATGTCTAACTCCTGTTCCAGAATGAGGAGATTAACCTCAAGCGAATGCCTGGGAAGAGATCTGCAATTCAAGAGACCGAGCCGTAGTGTATGTTTTCCCACTACTTGATTAGGGGGGTGACATAAGGCACAATAAGTGAAAGGTAAAAGGTCCGTCTCACACAGGGTACAATATGAGGGTGGCAGGGGACGCAGACGAAGTAGTGTATCTCTGGAATAAGTGCGAAGGGTAACTGGTGAAATCGGCAGAGTGGCTGGCCCTAGGCTCGTCTGGGCGCGGACAGGCGTAGACGGGCCTGACTCTGGCTCGACTCCGGCGCGAGTCAGGCGCGTCCGCTGTGCGCGTTCGCTGCGCGAAGGCATGGCCATCCCCTTTTATGTGCAACTAGAGCGCACTCGATCCTACCCCACACACAAGATGGCCGCCGCTATTTTTATGCTCGAGGACCGGCTCCACAGCGTCAATGCTCGGCTGGGAGTGGTCCTAGGCTGCTGAAATGAGGGGGAGCAAGGTAGTCAGCTAACACTTATTAAAATCAAGCTATTTAGCTAACATTTCAGTGCAATAAGTAAAACGCGATTTTGGCTGCAAATACAATTAAAAAACGGGATTAAGGAGTAATACAGCGCAAAATGTTCAATATCATGCTACAGCCTCCTGGCTTCCGCCTCAGGAGGTGCTCAACAATCAGGCAATCAAGTGCTAGGTGTTCTGGGACCCCTTTTATGAGCAACTAGAGCGCACTCGATCCTACCCCACACACAAGATGGCCGCCGCTATTTTTATGCTCGAGGACCAGCTCCACAGCGTCAATGCTCGGCTGGGATACAAATGAAATAAGTCCATATATTTTAAAACTGTATTAAATGGATTACATTTGTCACATTGGATGGAAAAGCTAGGTGCAGGTCTCACAAAGATGTATATTATTTACTCCTTGTTAATTTATTGTTTCCAGATGAGTGCATGATACAATTTCCAGTTCTTCCTCATAAAGGGGGGCAATCCTGTAAGGTAATGAGGGGCGGTATCGGCTGGCTAGGTGAAATAAAATGGCACAAGGGCCACAATACCTGATTTGGCTAGGGTTGCCACCTGGCTGATTTTTTTACTGACATGACCTGTATTTTAATATCCTGGCCGGTGTGAAATTTAAGAAAAATGCGGAAGTCTCTATTTTTTTCTCTGATCAGTATGTAAACAGTCAACGTAAGTTGAACGCACTTTAAAATATGTTCCTAAGCTGCTTTACATAACTATGACTAATAGTTAAACTAAAGAAAGACAGATAGGACATGTTAAAAATAATATGGATATTTATATATAAATATTGCTCTCTAATTATCATGCTCTGGCCGTTGCAGAATCTTATAACATAAATAAGTTGCCGTTTTATTTTCTCTTTGCTTTGAACGCTTTGCAGCATTCTCTTCATAGACAGTTTCTGTTCCTACACTGTCTCACGCAAAAAACACAGTTAATTTTACTCATAGGCAACAAACATGCAAAGTAAAGAACAAGCATTCCGACTTTTTGTTCACGTTTTATTTTTGTTAAAATACATAGTTGGAGAACAGCAAAGGCCAGTGAGGATAATACATGGAGTGCTATGTGCCAGGTGTATATGCAAATCTACATACGGTGCTATATGCATACATCGACACATTGAGCACAAAACAAACTCAAGCCAGGTGGAAACTATGGCTTGGGGATTAAACTCCTTGTTGTTGCAGTGTGAGCCGATCAGAGAAGTTAGTGTGCATTAAAATAGCTGGAATTAAGTAAAAGAAAAATGGCTTTTTGCGATCGGTCCGTGATTTTTATAGTTTACATTATGTGAACTCGTGCTAGGGCATTGGGGTGATTTACATGGGTAACAGTTACACTGCACAAGATCAAATGTATTTTTACTTTAATCTTTGGTGAGATTAAGTGATTTGCTCAGAATGACAGGATGTTGAGCTGATGCTGGGACTAGAACCTGGTCGCCACATCCTCTCTAGTTTAATAAAAGCCTAACAAAGGTTCTCTCAGTGCGAGGCCCATGTAAATACACCCACACCCTCCAGGAAGGCCTATCATAGTTCACTCCTTCCCCAGCCCTCCATTTCTTCAGGGTGATGACCTTGCAGGGGAGGGGGGTCAAGAAAAAGGACACAGCTACTGCTGCTACCATGGAGGCTAAGGTGTCAATTGCCCATAGCTAAAATCCGGCTCCCTCAGTGACGGCCCGGCATACTCCCACCTGCCCCCAACCACCATTTCCTGGCAGGGCAGCGGTCTGGGGCAAGACACTTCTTTGCGGCCCCAATGGGGGTTGAGGGGAGAATGACACAACACTTAAAGCAACACCTGGCCACAATTAAGGCTGATTGCCACACTTAACACCTTCGCCCCGCACACCATAGCCAGAAGTGTGATGGCCTGGGAGGCAGGAATGAAGCGGAGGCCCTTTAACAACCGGCCTACATGTCACACCTTTCAGCACCGGCCCATCGGCCAATGCTCTACTGCTTGCCTTCGCAATCCGACCCTGTCCCCAATTACAGGTAAAAGCTGCAAATGCAGACGGGCCTCGCACTACATGTGGGCTGCACAGCCCTGGGGAAAAGGAGCCCCCTCCCTGGGGGTTAACAGCCATTAACCAGTGCTGCGAGGCACAGGGGAGGGGGGCCTCCTCTCCTATTCTTACACATGCTTGCGAAGCCCAGAGGAGAGTCAGCCCTTCCCTGGGCCACGCAGTGCTCACCACAGGCGCGAGGCTAATGGGGAAACACTTTTGCGAGGCCCCCTGTTGATGGGCTGAGCTCGGGGCCCTGGGCAGCCGCCCATGCTGCCCATGCCTAACGCCGGCCCTGAGTTTATAAATTTTGAGACCATGTGGCCTTGTGACATAAGTTGTGCTAGTTTGGTGCATAGCGTGGGTTGCTGCAGAACAATGGCTCTGGCAGAGACAAGTGCTTTGAGGCGTAGAAACCTATAAAAGTCAAGCGGACGGAGATCAAAGTGCGATTGTATGGTGGAAAAGGGGAGCGGGGAAGTGTCGTCGTAAATGTCCTGCACTAAATTTAAACCCTTTTTAGCCCAGTCTTGCCAAAAGAGGAGCCCACTTTCATCCTTTAGTGCCGGGTTAAACCAAAAGGATGATAGGATTGACTTGGAGAATTTTACTTTAGCTTTACAGTGCCTCTCTAGGCTGAGTAGAGCCCACTTAGTGTTGAGAAATATATTTTTTGATTGAGTAAAGGCCGAAGGATCCATAGCCATTATAGCGGAAATTGGCAGATTGTTAATGATGGATTTCTCCACTTGAACCGACACAGGAGTGTATTCTTGTTGATTAAGGAACCAATTTGCTCCTTGTTTGCACAGGAATGCCGTCTCGTAACATCTAAAGTTAGGAAGACCAACCCCCCCCTTTGTCTTTCGGCAATTGAAGTTTTTTCAGCGAAATTCTTGGTTTCTTATCTTGACAGATAAAATTATTCAAGAGTTTGCGTATTCTGGATATTTTGTTTACAATCTTTATTTCGATCAATGTAGATCATAAAAGATTACAACAATTGAGTAATCAAAAATATATCAAATACAAAAGAATTTGGAAAATAAGTTAAAAACAGTACAAGTAAGAACAAAAGTTACTTACCTGTAAACTGTGGTTCTCCAGTATTGGTGTCTTTCATAGATTCACATATTCCCCGTCGTCGAAGTGGGAGTCCCACGGTACATAAAATAGCAGTAACATATGCATGTATACATGAAAAATATCATAACTAAAAATATACATACATATAATGTAATAAAATTTAAAATTTTAATAAGTACCATAGAACATAATAGGCCCATTGAAATGCCTAAGCGAGAAACTCACTTTAGTAGCATTCTAGTGTCATTATGTGTAGGTTCACATTCCAGCCAATCAGGCTGTAGTCTCCTCTAGAACCTTCTCCTCAGAAGCCCAAGTCCTCAGATTTCGTAGCACAAAGTAAGTAAATGTGCCTGAGGAGAAGAGAGCCTCTGAGGGGAGGATGGGAGGGTCGCATGTGAATCTATGAAAGACACCAATACTGGAGAACCACAGTTTACAGCTAAGTAACTTTTCCAGTATTAGGGGTGTCTTTCATAGATTCACATGCTTGAATAAGAGTAGAAAGCAGTAAATCATCACATAAGTCATAAAGGTGATATACCAAAGCAAGTAAGGTAAACATATCAGTAAAAATGCAATGAATATTAAAATATTATTAGAAAAAAACCTTAATGACTGGAGGCGGGTAGCAACAGAGGCTCACCTTTATTGGAAAAGATTCTGCAGCACCGCTTGACCTACTGCCGCATCCGCGGCGTCTGTTGATTGCAGGCAGTAGTGTTTTGTAAAAGTATGGCTGCTCGACCAAGTAGAAGCTCTGCAGATCTGCCTCAGGGGTACCCCAGCAAAAAGGGCAGCAGAAGTAGACACCGCTCTAGTTGAGTGAGCACGAACTGGAGCAGGAAGGGACTTCCGAGCCCGTTGGTGGCAAAAGGATATGGTAGAGGATATCCATCTGGTTATGGTCTGTTTGGTAACAGGTTGTCCTTTGCAAATTGGGCCATACGCCACAAACAATTGATCTGACTTTCTGACAGTTGCAGTTCGCTGAATGTAACATTTGAGACAACGTTTCACATCCAATGAGTGTAATGACCGCTCAGCTGGAGTTTGCAGAGCAGGAAAGAAAGTCTACGGGATTACGGGTTCGTTGAGATGAAAGTCACTGGGAACCTTCGGGATGAATTTAGGATTAGTTCGCAATGTCACAGCCTCATTGGTGAATTGTAGAAAAGGAGGCTGTATGGTAAATGCCTGGATGTCACTGACACGCCTCGAGGATGACAAGGCGAGCAAGAGAGCAACTTTCCATGTGAGAAATTTTAGACTTGCAGAGTGGATAGGCTCAAATGGAGGTAGAAGCAGTTGAGACAAGACAAAATTTAAGGGCCAAGCTGGTGGAGGGCGACGGATAGGTGGAAACATCCTAAAAACGCCCTTGTAAAATTGCTTAATGATTCTCGAGGAACATAGAGATGTAGAACCATCATTACGGAAGCGGGAAATCGCAAAACAGAAAGACTTTAAGAGTTGATTGTGAAAGTCCTGATCTCGCCAGGGATAAAAAGAAAGGCAAGATCTGTTCAGGTTTTGCAGTCATGGGGTCCAAATCTTTAGTGCGGCACCAGACACAGAAACGTTTCCACTTTAATTGATAGGTTTTAATGGTGGATGGAGAGCAAGCACGCGCTAACACCTCTCTGAAGTCCTCGTTGATATTTAGACGTGCAAATTCATTGTATTGAGGTTCCAGGCATGGAGTTGGAGGTATGCCGGATCCGGGTGACAGATTTGTCCCTGCATCATCGTGAGGAGGTGAGGTAGAGGATGAAGCAGTATCGGGTCGGACTGTGAAAATAGGAGCAGGTCCGTGAACCATGGACGCCTCGGCCATTTGGGTGCAATCAGGATGATGTGGCAAGGTTGAAACCTCATCCTGTGTAACAGGCGAGGAATTAGAGGAAGTGGAGGGAACGCGTAGATGAAGTCGTTCGACCAATTGATCGAAAATGCATTTCCGCTCAACTCTCTGTGGGGATGCCGACTTGCAAATCGTTGGCATTTCCTGTTGGTAGCAGTCACGAAAAGATCCATCTGCGGCTGACCCCACCGCCAAAAGATGAAATCGACGGTTGGTTGGTTGAGTTCCCACTCGTGATTGTCTGACGGCGCCCAGCTGAGTGAGTCCGCCAGAACATTGGCCACACCCGGCACATGGATGGCTGTGAGATGAATTTGATGTTGAATCGCCGAATCCCATATTTCTTGTGCCAGTTGTGAAAGTAGGAGAGACCTCGTGCCGCCCTGCTTGTTGAGGTAGTGCATGCTGGTGGTGTTGTCTGTCCTCGCCAACAGAGTGTGTCCCTGCACTAACCTCTGGAAGGACTTTAGGGCCAAGAAAATCGCCAAGAGTTCCAGGCGATTGATATGCCAAGTACGTTGGGTCGCCGTCCACTTTCCTTTTACAGACATGCCGTCGAGATGCGCTCCCCATCCCTCGAGAGACGCGTCTGTTGTAAGCGTCAGAGTCGGAGGTTCGTCTTGGAATGAACGCCCCGTAGATATGTTTGGAGGGTGAGCCCACCACTCCAGCGCTTTCTGGATGCGAGGTGTTAGAAGGACTTTGTCCTCGAATGACCCTGACAACTGTTTCCACTGTTTGTCTAATTCCTCCTGTAGAGCCCTCATGTGCAATCTGCAATTGGGGATAAGTTGGATGCACGAGGAAGCCATGCCAAGGAATGATTTGAACATTCGAACAGAAACGTACAGTTTTGACTGAGGAATTGCACCATCTTTACCCTGGGGTCCTGTCTTTCTTCCCCCGCGGAGAATCTAGCGAGGCTCCGAGAAAATCTCGCCTTTGCGACTGATGAAAGTGTGACTTCTGGCAACTGATTGAAAGCCCCAAGGTTTGGCAAAGGGAGACACAGAGCTGAGTGTGCTGCTCGGTCAGTTGAAAAGTCTTGGCCTTGATGAGACAGTCGTCCAGGTATGGATAAAATTGGACGCCTTGCAGACGCAGGAAGGCAGCTACCGGGGCCAAGATCTTGGTAAAGACCCTCGGCGCTGATCGAAGGCCAAATGGTAGGACTTTGAATTGGAAGTGCAGCTGTCCGACTGTGAAGCGTAGATACTTCCTGTGTCTGGGGTGAATTGGCACATGGAAATATGCGTCTTGGAGGTCGATCGTTTAAAAGATTTCCCCTGGATTGAGATAATTCAGAATTTGATGCAGAGTTAACATCTGAAAAGTTTTCGAAATGATACATTTGTTCAGGGCCTGTAAATCCAAAATTGGATGCCATTCTCCCGACATTTTCTTGACTAAGAAGAACCGGGAATAAAACCCCTTGCTGCGTTGACCTTGCGGCACTACCTCAATGGCTCCTTTTTTGATCATCAATTTTACCTGGGCCAAAAGTTCTTTGAGATGGGGAGAGGGTAGTCCCGAAGGTGGACGAGTGGGAGGGAATTTTGTAAACTCCAGGGTATGTCCTTTGGATATAACGTCCAGGACCCATTGGTCGGAGGTGATTTCGGACCATTTGCAAAAATACTTTGAGATGCGACCTCCAAGATTTACAGTCGGCAGAAGGAAGGAACTGAGATCGTCACTGCTTTTTATTGTTTGAGCCACCTCTATATGTTGTTTTTCGTTGGTATGGTCTGGTGGTGGACTGACGATTCTGGTATTGGTAGGAACCCCTCTGCCGCTTATCGTTGTAGGTGTTGTACGAACGATATTGACCTGATCCTCGAAAAGTAGACGAACCTCCGCCTCTACCTCGTGCCCCCCGAAAGGGCCGTTTCTTGTACTGGAGGGTAGCTAAGGACTTTGCAGTGTCGGTGTCCTTTTTTATCGCCTCAAGGGCATCATCTACATGCTTGCCAAACAACGAATCCCCATCATACGGCAAGTCCAGGACTTTTGCTTGTACCTCTGGATGGAAGGTGGTAGACTTCAACCAGCCTTGACGCCTCAAGACTGCAGTCCCAGCCAATTGACGAAAGCCAGTGGAGGAAATGTCGAGCGCGCATTCAATAATTTCGGATGAAATTATCTCTCCCTCCTGAATAATGGCCTGCGCTTCTGCACGGATGGCATCGGGTATTTGAGGAATCAGTGCGGCAATCTCGGACCACATCTGGCGGTCGTAACGGCCCAAAATAGCCAAGATATTAGCCGCCCTCACAATAGTAGCCGCCATTGTTGTACATTTTTTGCCTATAGAGTCCTACTTGCGGCCTTCTTGATCAGGAGGAGACGTGAGCGGTGTAGCAGGATTGCGGGATCTTTTCTGTGCTGCCTGAGTTATAACCGAATCTGCTTTCGGCTGTGACACCAAACAGGCCGGGGCAGACGCCGGACCCTTATATTTTTTGTCCAATCTGGGCAAAACTGCAGGTACCGAATTTGGATGTTCCATTAACTTAAGGCCCTCCTGCCAAATAAAGTCAATGATTGGTATTGTGTGGGATTGCCTTTGTGAATGGTCCTTAAAATCATATAAGAAGCATTCACTTTCATGTTGTTGTTTTTCGACAGTGAGATGAAAACGCTTTGCAGCACGGACCATCAAATTATGGAAATTTGCAATGTCCACTGGAGGCGATGCTAGAGGTGAGGTGGGCGGAGTGGAAGGTGTTTGAGCCCTGTAATTGTCCCACTCATTCATATCGACGTCATTGTCGTCGTCATCAGTGTTGCGAGGATCAGGATCCGAGTTGTCGGTGTCAGGACGAGTACCCCCCGGTGACGCGGGTGGAACAGGTGCAGGTGCTTGAGGAAGTTGAGGTTGAGGCTGTGGAGGAAGTTGTGGTGCTGGAGAGGCAGGTGTAGATGGAGGGAACCTGCGGTTATAGTCATCTAGCATGTGCTGCAGGTTCATGACCAAAGATAATGGTATTTGCGTAACCGTCTCCGAAGTAACTGGTTCTGATTCGTCAACAGGAAATAATTTGTTCCCATCTTCGACGTTTTCCACTTCGTCACTCTCATCACTATACTCCTGGCACTTAATGTGCATATCAGATGGACTAGATGCCTCTCTGAATAGTTGTTCCACCTCTGAATCGTTTCCGGATTCTTCCTCACCAGACTGAAACAATTGGTCTGGAAGATGAGTTCCACTTCTCACTGGACTCAGTTGAATGAGAGGTACTGTCCTCAAAGAAGAAGCAGTAACCACTGTAAAAGTGGCAGCTGTGGCAAAAGGTTGATGAGACGTCAACAAGCCCGTTGACGTAAATGCGGCAGTCTTAGAATCAACCTGAGGCATCTGCGTCCTCGCCATAGATGTAATCGACGCTGAAATTGAAGGCTTTTTCTTCGTCGACGAAGATTTCTTTTCCGTCGACGGAGTCGTCGACGAGATTGTAGCCTTACTCGTCGACGATGATGTAGACGTCGACGGGACGACAGCCGTCGACGAAGTCGTCGATGATGATATGATGGTCGTCGACGGAGGCGCCGTCGACGAGACAGCCGTCGACGATGATGGGCCCGTCGACGAGCTGCTTTTAGATGATGCCTTGATCTTCGTCGACGGGGTTCGCGTCGACGAGGGAAGCGTCGACGATGACTTCTTCGTCGACGGTTTTGATTTGACACTCGTGGTCGAGATCTTCACAATAGAAGCAATGGGTCTCACCTCCTGGGCTGTCATCGACGAGGTGATCGTCGTCGACGCAGCACTGGTTGACATAGTACATGTCGTTGTCGACGTAGAGGCTACAGTCACTGACTTTGTCGTCGCTGAAGACGTCGACGGACGCGTCGACGAGCCCGTCGACGAGCCAATGCCAGATTTAAAAGTAGAAGGCAAGGCCTTGGGCGCAGACGTCAGAGAACCAAGTCCCGTAGACGTGTCCTGGAGCGAATCCTGTGGGGAAACAATCCTGCAATCCTGGAGGACTCCAACAGTCTACTGTTCTTCAGATAAGGAGATGGAACCTCAGTTTCAGATCCACGCTTCTGAGAGGATTTTGAAACACCAGATGACAAACTTTCTACCTCAGAAACCACAGACTCTGAAGTCTTCAACTTCTGCAGCCACAGAAGGAGACGGGCCTCTCTATCCCTCAGAGTCTTGGGAGGAAAAGTGTGTCAGTACTTACAGTTTTTTACCTCGTGGTCTGGGTAGAGACAGTAAATGCATTTACTGTGTGGATCCTCATGGAAAAGGCGCAGTTTACCACAAGAAGGGCAGGCTTTAAATAAAGATTTCCTATTTGAAGACATTTTCTGAAGAAAACAAACAGCTAGAGTTGAAGTATACTGAGCAGAGCTCAGGGAGACTCCCTTCCACGACGTGCGGTAGAAAATCTGAGGACTTGGGCTTCTGAGGAGAAGGTTCTAGAGGAGGCTACAGCCTGATTGGCTGGAATGTGAACCTACACATAATAACACTAATATGCTACTAAAGTGAGTTTCTCCCTTAGGCTTTTCAATGGGCCTATTATGTTCTATGGTACTTTTTAAAATGTACAATTGTATTACATTATATGTATGTATATTTTTAGTTATGATATTTTTCATGTATACATGCATATGTTACTGCTATTTTATGTACCGTGGGACTCCCACTTCGACGACGGGGAATATTCAAGCATGTGAATCTATGAAAGACACCCCTAATACTGGAGAAACGAAGTAAAAACATTAGAAGAACTTGTTACATAGAAAACAATTACAGTGCATTACAATTAAAAAATCATCAAGCAATGCTTTTATCAGTAATCGGCTTAATGCATCGATTACGAATGTACCACATAGCTGTTAAAAATGTTGCCACTGCAAACACAATAGGAGGGGATAGGTCTGTCTTTAATATTCTGTAGGCTGGGAGATAGCGCCTGAACACTAGGTTTTTTAAGAGGGGAACCAGACAATATTTCCTGGGTCTTAGATAAGCTTGGCAAAAAAATAGAACATGCAGATCGTTTTCATGAAGATGTCGGCAAGCTGGGCACTGTGCGGAGAGCTGGGACTTGCCCCAACGTTCCGTAAAGGCCCCAAGGGGGAGAGTGCCATAACGCCACTGCATGAATAGTTTCCTTGTCAAGACGGGGCTAATTCCATCAAGGACTGGCTCCTGGAGGTATGAGTCTTTGTACATGGTGAACAAATTAGTTAGAGACCCCTTGCGTGTACCTTTAATCGAATCAAGCAACTTTTGGTCGTAGAACTCTCTCGAGAGGAGTTTGCGTGGGGTCCTACCACAAGTATTACCCGGATCATGCCATAGTTCTGGCCTACCTAGAGACTCGCATGTTCGTCTGATATATCTCAGCCACGGTATATGGGTGGCATTTGGTAGGCGTAGGATCTCCATGAGCTCGGCCCTGTAGCTCAATAATTCCGGGGAGCTCCAAATTCTACGCCAAAAGGTTAAGGGTTTCAATTCCAGTTCTTCCGTAATGGGTCTAAGACCCAAATCTAGTCTCAGTGGGAGGAGCGGTGTATTAGGTGTTAAAGCTGCCAACTGCCTCAGGAAATTATTCTCACTAGTCTGTAGTTTCTTGGCGATTGCATGGCTCCACAGTTCTCCACGGGCATTTTGTAGATGTGAATAAGGGGACCAAAAGGCTTAGAAGTCGACCTACTTGCCATCCTACTAATTCCACCCGTAAGCTGGACCAGTTTCATAATGACCCTGGTACAATGTGAGTCCCAAGTCATATTCTGGTTGATGGTTACCCCCAGGCATTCAAAGGTACATTTTCGGGGTTACATCAATGAGGCTGATAGGCCTGTAGTTGGCTGGGAGCAGAGGTGACCCCTTGTTGTAAATAGGGACAATCTCTGCGCCCAGCCAAGTACCCGGTATATTCATACCCCTTAAAACAGCGTTAAATAACGTCATTAGGTATGGTGCCCATACTTCGGGCTCCTGTCTAAAAAGGTCACCCGGTAAACCGTCCAGACCAGGCGCTTTACCAGGTAACAGCCCTGCGATGGCTAGAGGCACCTCCTTTTCGGTAAAGAGGCCCCCTTCTAGTACCGTGCTGGTGATCGGTAAGGGTATACCAAAGGCGCCATCATCAACCCCATAGAGGGCCTGGAAATGATCCTGCCAAGCCTTGGGTGAAATATTGGGCTCGATTGCCAAGGCTAGCTCCTCAAACCCCGTGTTTACAATACGCAGAATTTGCGTGAATCTCTGCAGGATAATGAAATTGTGAGATTTTCCCATTTCTCCTGCTCCCATTCAGTTCTAGCATGCGAAATCAGGGATTTATAAGCCTTTCTCCTGGCCGTGATCTCAGATCTGTCTCTGCCTTCCTTGATCGAGGTCAGCAGGTCAGATTTAGCCTTACGGCATGCCGCATTATACCAAGTGGAGCGGGTATGGTGGCCACCACCATTCTTTCCTGTCGAAAAGAAAACATCGGCCACAGACTTGACTATGTCCTCATGCATCAGCCACAACTGGTCGTTGGTGCCCGGCAAGGTAGGTTGCTCCATTAGTGTACAAACCTTTTCAAGTATTGGAATAACCCGGGCATAAAGCCCTGATACCTTCTCTGGGTAAGAGGCAAGCTTCTCCCACCTAACTCTCCTTCTGTTATTCGTCAATGCTAGCCCTTTTCTGGGGACGTCCGTCACATGCCTTCTATTATCAGTGCCTGGATGGGCATATTCCAGTTCCAGTGCGTTCTGGTCACTGTCCTCTCTAGGTATCACCCGGAAGTCAATAATATGGGACCACAACGAAATTGGGACTAGAATATAATCTAATCTCGACTCCCTACCTATTCTATTGTATGTACATTCGGGAGGGATGTCAGAAATAGTGCGTCCATTACAGGCCCGCACACCGTGTTTGAGGGTCAGACCGGTAATTTGGACGGCCAACGGAGTCCAGGCTCTGGGCGCAGGTGTTGCCGTTGGTGGTACAGACCATAATGCATCCTCCTCTTGGGAAAGTCCATCCACTAGACCCAAGAGAGGTTCAAAATGGCAGTTTAGGTCCCCTCCAATCAAGAGGGGAGTGCCCTGGGAAATGTCACTAAGGGCGACCGAGAGGTCGTCAATGGTGGGTGACTCCTGTGTGATACCAACCGGCCTATAATAGACATTTAACACCACAAGTCTATTCGAGTTTGGCCACTCTAACAAAAGGCCAAGAATATCCTTAGTGCCTAGTGGAAGCACGACAACCGTGCATCCCAGATCAACCGCAACCCACGTCACTAAACAGCCTGAGGGGCGCCCCCTGCCCCCCCCCCCCCCCCCCCCACTTTGCAGGGACAGAATAAGATGCAAAACCTGTGCGAGGGATTTCCTCTCTCGCCCAGGTTTCTTGGAACATGCATATGTCCCTACCCTCATTGAATAAGCTCCAATCCGGAGAATTTATCTTGTTCCCCAGGCCAGCCACATTCCAAGATAGTATATTTAGGAAGGGCGGTCTGGGGTTCAGGGTCGGAAGGGGGGAAGTGCCCATATGTATAGAGTTCCTTTGAGGTGTGTTACCCAAGAGGCTTTCCCCTTGTATAGTTTCACTCTGACTGGGGATAATCCCGGCTGTGTTTGTATAAACCTCTCTAGGAGAATGTTGCGCCTCACAACGAGCTGGCTCACAGGAGTTATTATGACAGAATTTATGGGAGATAGCTCCCATTTTTTTGGAACCCCTGGGACGCATTACTGACTCCCCCCTCACAATCCTACTCTGTCAATCGACTAAATCCAAGGTGCTATACCTATTAAAGGTTGGAATGTTAGCTGGGTAGTAGGGAGAAGAACGGTATGTGAATCCTCTCCCTCTGTCACCCCAGCTTCCCTCCCTCCTATAAATAGTCTGCCATCGCTCCTCATCTCTCACATGGATCGCTGGGGGATAGAAAAAAGACAGAGGTAAGGACTGGATGGATGTCCCAAGGTCAGGGTAAGACCAACTACAAATATGAGCGACGGTCAAGGGGTCCCTGAAATTGATTAGGATGCAATCCCCATTGACCGGTTTTCGTGGGTTACCTAACCATGGGACTCTCCTCACCATGAGGACATCACTCGCTATTCCCTGGGGGAGGGGCCTGTTGATGGAAAGCCAGCTGATCACCTTGTTTTTAAGAGCCGTGACATGTTCTTTTGAGGATGGTTTTAGCTCCGGAACCCCCGCCAGAACAACTGTGTATGGACTTGCCTCTGGCGGTAAGTTTACTACCATGTGTTTTTTGTAAGTTCCCAGGTCACCCTGTGGGAGTACATTTGATTTTTCAGGAGGGTGAGTAGATGTAGCACAATCAGTCTGCTGAGTAGACACTATGAGGGGGGCAGGTTGTTGGGATTGTGAGGGCTTGGAGGTCGGTGCCGCATCCTTCACCACCTCCTTTGCTATTGGCGTGGGTACAGGCTTTTTATTCCTGAGCGCCCCCCCCACCTTTGACAACAGTACTATCTTTTTTGGAGGTATTTACTAATTGGACCGTAGCTTTTTCAATTGACACTAGTCTAGCTTCGATCTTTGTTAGGCACGCTTCCAAGGGGCTTAAAAGTGACTTCAAAAGAGTGCTGATATCAGAGAGGGTGATATCTACGTCAGATGAAGTTACATTATGGCTAAGTGACTCAGGTCGTGTTTGGGGGTGGGAATTGGCATGGATGATGGCATCTTACTCCTTAGAGGGGAATGTCCCTTGCTACCAGGTCCCCGGTTGGTTCCCTCTCCTAGTGGGTTATGCTTAGCTACCTTAGCCTTGCGCCCCCCTGGGTTTTGTGGCCCTCTTTTCCTTTCTGGAATGGCTCCTTCTCTTTCCCCCTGCATAGGGCCACTAGCTATATCAATATTCTCATTCGTGTTAGCCAGGCTAAGAATGACATTAATAGGGGGAGGAGGGGGTTGAGGTAGGGGTAATAGGCTTAACTCTACAGGGGCACTAGTGTCAATATCGTTGGTTAGTATAGTGGAGATGGTTAAGTCAGGGGTATCTAACATACTGCTAGCTCCATTCTCCCCGTTGTCACAGTCTATGCGATCCAATGACTTTACCGGGGTCCTAGCCTGCGCTATTATGCCCATGGATGATCGCCTAGTCCAGTCTAATTCTTGCGAAATTCGCCTTTCCAAAATCGTAATTTCATCAATGAGGAGAGACCCCGCCTTTGCAAAGTAATTGTCCAAAGTACCTTTAGAGGTCCCAGCAGCTAGCGTGCTCTTGCTCCTCGTCTCTCTCATGGCCATAGTTTTAAAGTTTGATGAGTGTAGAGGAAGAAAGTAAAAGATGCAAGGGAGTTGGCCCGGTCCCGGTCTCTACCGTTCTTGAACGGCCTCAAACGGCCCGCCCTTTGCCCGGGCTTCGCCCCGTGCTCCGTCCCGCGGGAGAGAGGCGTGTTTTGTAAGGTGGAGCAGGGGGCGGGAAGAGACACCAGCTGCGCTCAGTTGATGGATGCGCGATGCTCGCTGGGTCTCGCAGTCCCGGCCCCTGCAGGCGGTGAAGTTCTGCCTCTGACTCTGTGTTATTCGCAGTTCCCAAAGTCCAGTGTCAGGGAAAGTATGGGCTCCGTAATGAAAATCCCAGCAAGTATAAATCCGGCAGTAACGGCTTGCGAGCGGCACCCTGGATATGAAGTCATCCGAAAGCAACATGGGTAACATGCTGATTAAATAATTTACAAGGGGCGTAATCATCATTTTGAGGGTCTCCACCCTGCCCCACCAGGATAGAAACTAAGGTGACCAGCTTTCCAGAAGTGTGGATATTTTCTTAAATAGTGAGGTCTCATTAATTTTAAGCGTACTAATTAGGTCCTTCTCAAAATCAATCCCTAGATATTTGAAACTCTTCTGTTGCCAACAAAGGCCTGTGTCTCCCAGGACACTCCTATCGCCGATGCTACTAAGCGTTTTTACCTCAGTCTTGTCCTTGTTGAGTTTATATCCGGACACTGCCGAGAACTCTGCAATAGTGGACAGCAATGCCGGGATTGGCTCTTCCGCCTTTTCAGATACCACCAGAACGTCGTCTGCGTATGCTGAAATTTTGACTATGGTGCCGTTGAAGTCTATGCCTCTAATTAGGCTGTTGTTCCTTAAATAGAAAATGAAGGGCTTGATTGCTAAAATAAAGAGTGACGGGGAAAGGGGACAGCCATGCCTCGTGCCCTGCTGCAAGGTAAAGGAGTCTGACAGGCATCCACCGGCTCTAACACGTGCGGAAGGGTTGGAGTATAGAGCCATCACCATGCGTATGAAACTCGCACCCAGATTACATTTATGTAGAGCAGCTTCCAAATAGGCCCAATCGACTTTATCAAAGGCCTTTTCGGCGTCTAGGGTCACGGCCACAGTGGGGGAGTCGGACAATTTGGCTCTCTCTAAAATGTGTGCAAGGGTTCTAGTATTATCACTCGAAAGCCTGTTTTTAAGGAAACCCACTTGTGATGTGTGTATCAGCTGGGGTAGGACTAATTGGATCCTTTTAGCAAAGATCGCCGCATAGATCTTGCAATCAAGATTGATTAGTGATATAGGCCTATAATTCTTGGGAGCGGACGGGTCTTTCCTGTCTTTTGGTAGAACTGCAATAATGGCTTTTGCCGGCGTGCCAAGGACCTGACCACTGGTACTGAAGTGTTCGTAGAGATCCTTGAGTGGCTCCGTCAGTATATTCGAAAAGTTCTTATAGAACGATACACTGAACCCGTCAGGGCCCGGAGCTTTTCCTGTCTTGAGTGACATGACGGCCTGCAAAATTTCTGATTCAGATAGGGGGCGGTTGAGCGCGACCTGGCCTGATCTGACAGAGCTGGGAGTTCACACTTGTCAAGATATGACCCAACCTTGGAATTGTCATTGTCCTTGTTCTTACTATATAGGTCGCTATAGAATTCCTTAAACAAATCAGCTATTTTATTTGGGTCTGAGTGGGATGTGCCTAATTTGTCCACTATGCATTTGATCGTGGTTGCTGTAGCTTAAATTTAAGATAGGCAGCTAGGCTTTTGCCGGCTTTGTTGGTTTGACATAACCTAAAATTTTTATGGTGTTGGAGCCAGACCCCTGCCCTTTCACTGATGATTTTATTATACTCGTATTTTTTATTCATTAAGGCATTGAGGACCGAAGAATTTTTAAATAATATATGTTGTTTGTCTAGGGCAGATATCTCTTCCTCTAGTTTTGACAAGGCGGAGTTTGCGTCCCTATTCATGGCTGCACGTATTTTGATTATTACCCCTCTAATTGTTGTTTTAAGCGCTTCCCATCTTGTGAGGTCTGTGGTGTCGCCTTTTTTGTTGTGTATAAGGTAGTCAGTGATTGCATCTTCTATAGCAGCCCTGTGTACTTCCTTTTTTAACACCGCATCATTGAATCTCCATACGGTCGTTTTCCTACCCGTCTTGTGCACAGCCAGAGTCATTGTAATGCATGAGTGATCAGAGATCACGCGGGCTTCTATAGATGTGTGTTCAATGTCCCCCTTTGAATGCGCCGATGTGAGCAGGTAATCTATGCGCGAGTATGAGCCATGCGGTGGAGAAAAAAAGGTGTAATCCCTGCCTGTCGGATTCATCAGCCTCCAGGAATCGACTAGGTTAAATCGGGAACAAAGTTGAGTAATGCTTTATGTGAATAGGGTGGTCTAAACTGACATTTCGAGTCTCTGTCTAGGAGGGGATCCATAGGGAGGTTTAAGTCACCACCCAGAATGTGTGTTGCACTATCTGGGATCGAGTCTATGTGTGAACTAAGATCCTTCCAAAAAACTTGATCATCCTTATTGGGTGCATATATATTTGTTACATAGAACTCCTTCCCACCTTTAGATAATTTAGCAGAAACCCATCTAACTTTAGTGTCTGCACTACTCTGTAGAACATCTATGTTGGCCCGCTTTGCGATAAGTGTGAGTACCCCGTTTTTTTTGCCCAGGGCATCTGATCCAATCGCTGCACTGAAGAGCTTGTTTTTCATGGAGTTGAATTGTGTGGAATCTATTTTAGTTTCTTGGAGCAATATAATATCACCTTTCTGCTTATATAAATAATCCAGAATTTTTCTCTTTTTAAGTGGGTGGTTAATACCCTTAACATTGAGTGATACTACTTTTAAAGACTGCTTATCCGTAGCCATCCAGGAAGAGGGCGAGTGGTCTAGAATTCAACATGACATGTGCAGGACAAGATCTGTCTAACAACAGCACCTTTTCAGCGGTGTGGTTTCGGATCCCTGAGACGTATGAGCACGCGTGCATATGCATACATAGAGCATTCCCGTCAGTGCCGGTATGTAGTGTGTCGCTGCAAGAGGACAGGAGAAGAAGAAAGGAAAAAAGCAAGAGGGAAAGAGACACAAAAGGAATCACACTTAAAAGAACCAAAAACCAAGCCCTACGCCCTCCCAATCCCAACCCACCCCTCCCACCCAAACAATGCACTAGGAGCATGGCGACCAGGGAGAAGCAACCACAAAGGTAGCCCCCCTCCGTGGCTTAAGCTAGAAACCTGCAAAAAACCTGCGCATAAGTGTGGGCAAAACAGTGTTGCTGAATCAAACAGTGTTGCTGAATCAAACAGTGTTGCTGAATCAAACAGTGCTCCGGGATCAAACTATGAAGCAGCCGAAAACATTTAGTAGTTCGGCCGAGACCTAGAGTCCCAAAATGTCATACATTATTAACATTACTAATATTACTAACATTGCTAATATTGCTAATAACATTATGTTGCTATCCTAATATACACCAAAACAAGGTAGGAGGTGACTGATTAGCAGTTGAGCTTGGGGTGGCAAATATAGCTCACTGACCCATCTTTGGACATCTTTGGCATATAACAAACAAATAACAAACAGCCGACTGTGGTGTTTTAAAAAGTAATACACCTAGTGGTAGAATTCCTCAGGTCATGGGATGTCCGCCTCAGTGCCAATTTATACTACATTCTCCTGATGGACCAATGCCTCTGGAATCTCTCAGAGCATCTATAGATGGCAGTTTCCATATTGGAGCCTCATCATCAACTAACAGAAGCCCGTCCTTTTGCCCACTCAGTCTCTATTGTTCCTGGGATTTGTGGTGAACTCTGTACGAGCCACGCTCAGCCTTCTCCCAAGGAAGAGGACATGTTCAAGCACAAACTGTGTCAGATGGCGATCAAAGCATCCACATCACCTACATCAGATAGCGAGGACTGTGGGACTGCTGTCATCCTTCATGCAGGCCATCTTTCCAGGGTCCCTCCACTATCACACCCAGCAACGGCCCAAGCCTTTTCACCGGAGGAAAGGGCTCACATACTACCAAGTGGTCCGGTAAACAGAGGAAGCCCGGGAGGAGATATAGTAATGGCTTGCCCACATGGAGGAGTGGAATAGCCATACCATATTCAGCTCCGTCTAGAACCTAGCCATAGAATCAGACGACAGCGGTACGGCTGGGGTGCTTTCTCGACCAGCGAAGATGGTCCTTGTCGTAGTATGAAAGTCCATAGAAGGCCAGGTTGTGGTTCCAAGAAGTAAAGCGTATGCCACCGAAAGAGCATACAACGCAAATCCTGCAAATCACAAGAAACAGCAAGTACACAGGATCTCAATGCAAACAAGTAAAGGAAATAAGAAGAATACGCACTAAACCAATACGCCTCAAGTCAAGGCAACCCTACCTTCTGTGAAAAGGAGAAAACAGCGAACCAGCGCTGCCAATGGAGAAGGACCAGAACACAAAACATAGAAAAGAAAATGAACATGCATTTAAAGTAGAAAGTAGGCAACCCTCAAGAACAACGTAAAAGCGAAATTGTACGCCTACACACGCCCCGAAATAAAGGGTAAGAAGTCAAATGTAAAAACTGCTAAATAATTCTGTAAAAACCGAAGTAAATAAATGAAGAACTAGGCCTATAACTGTAAAGTGTAAGCATTCTACACCAAGAAAGATAGTATGTATGTATTCATGCAAGTAAACCCAATGTAAACAGTGGCTAATGAATAATAGCTGGGTACACGTATAAGAAAAGGAGGTAAAAGTAATATGAATCACAGAACAGGTAAAACAAAGTTTACATAACCTCCCACTAAGAATTGTAAAGGGGTACACACACCCATAGCACAAAGATAAGACATGCCACACATTGCAATGTAAATGGATAAATAACTGCAATATAATAATAAAAACATTTTACTAGAAGGTATAAAAATATCATTGCCAGCAAAACTTTCCACTATAGTGGAAACATTCTTGGTAAGCACTAAAACAATAACGAATAAGATGAAAGGAAAAATACATAGTAATGCCACAAGAAAACAATAAGATAAAATGAATAAAGTAGTCACTGTGGTCACACTGAAGGATGGAAACGTGTGAACAGCAAAAATGAAAACAAACAAACAGTCCTCTCATGAAAAATCCATTCACACCAATAGCCTCGAACTACTGCCAGGTTCTGTCACAATCTGGTGTTGAGCAGGACACAGCATTTCACTTGATCCTTTATCCAAGTGCTATACAAACCATATAAGGGGTAATTGATCCCAGATCCTATCAGACCTGGCCAGAGATTTCTGGAATTAATGCCTCGTGAATTAGGACTCCGTGACAGTGGAACACCTCTCTGGAAAATCCAGCCAAATTGCTGATTGCGATTCCCAACACCTGTTGAATGCGAGTCTGTAGCAGTTGCACCTATCAGTCTTCCAGGCCCTTCAGGCCAAATGGGGCCCATTCTTAGTAGACTCCCCTGCATCACGGCTGACCTCCAACTCCCCAGATACTTCAGTTGGTGACCGGATGCCGAGGTGGTAGAACGGATGCTTTTCTTCAGGACTGGCATCCAAAGCATAGGTACACTTTTTCCCCGTTCGTGAGAATGAGCCTCTTGGCCCAGTGGGCAAACTTAGTGTTAGTGACCCCGATTTGGAGATCACAAGTTTGGTATCCAGTTCTACTGGAACATTCTTGGGATTTTCCAATGCCTCTACCCCCTTTCCAGAACTCTTCAAGGCTCTAGACGGGATCCGCGATCATCTTGGGCTGGAGGGGTCTATACTTCTTATGGCATGGAGGATTACAGAAAACACCAGGTCCCATGGCTTTCAAGACACGCTGCGGCCCTACTCTCTAAAGCATGGGTTGACAGAACAATCAAACTGTATAGATCAGCATGGGTTTGATGGTTGGGCAGACATTGTCCACATCTTTTCTCACTTCCTTGGCTTCGGAGTAGGGTGGAGCACATCTTGATGCGAAAGCTTCTGCAGGGCATCCAATCATATTTTCCTCCAGAACCTAGGTATTCAGTGCTATGGGACATCAACAAGATCCTCAATCTTTTCTTGTCATGACAGTTAAATAGGTATCTTTCAAGGAGGGGGGGGGGGGGGGCGGAGCTAGCCAGCAACGAGACGGCTGCCTGAGCCGAGAGCTCCCCCGTCTCGCTGCATATCCTGCATTAATCCTGCGTCTATACCGATCGGTGCTGACCACCGGCTGGCAATCTTTGATGCTCAACATTTGCTGGACTAAGCTGTTGTGAATTTGGCCCCAGAGACCGGTCGCTGCCCCTGTGGAGGACTCTGCGGCCTTGAGGATTGGAGGTGGCGCCGGGAGCAGCGAGGCCGCGCTGGCTGCAGGGGGCGGAGACGGAGACTCGCACGCTGTGCTGGCGACTGGGCCGTAGAGGAGGGTTCCCTCATGCTGGATGGGAGAAGAGAGGGACCTAAGCCCATCGTTGCATCGCTGAAGTGGGGGCCCAACTGAGATCGCGGAGGCCTGGCAGAAGGCGATACCGCGACTGGAGGCGAGCGCTGCCCTGCGGATCTGGGGGTGAGGACGCAGGAGGAGGTCGGACCCCGCAGTCTGCTTTACTACGCATGTTCCCTGGTTCCTCCGCTCGGCAGAGTGAAACACTGCAACCGCGGTCCCCTAGCTGGGAGAGGAGACCCCCCTGCCCGCGATAGCTACTATGCGGGCGGGGTTAATTGAGGGCGCATTGCGGCTGGAGCGAAGGGGGGTCGCCGGATTGCTGCACCCGTGTCTGGGCTGAATTTGACTGCCCACTCCAGAGGCAGGGGGTTGGTCGACGGAGTACTGCCTTGGCCTGTGCAGGACCCGGGATGTGGTGATCTTGGGTCCTGAGCGGAGGGCCGTGCACGGGGACCTTTGGGGACGGCGCTCTGGCCTGAACTGCGGCCTGCTCTGGGCCTCGGCGACAGGGGAGCCCCCGAGTCATACGCAGAGGCCCTGAGCTGAAGTAAGGGACCGTTTGGCACTGTTCGACCCCACATCCGGCGTTGTTGCGGACTAGCTGGCGTGTTTTCAGGCGCTTTGAGATCGCGGCGGGGACCGCTTATGAACAGTGACATTAGAATAGGCTAGTTTGAGATTGGAGCTACCTCTGCTGCAGCTGAGCGGTGTGGAGAGACTGTGAGGGCCCTAATGCATCAACCCCCTCACTGGGTCTAGTCGTAATACAGAGGGAAACTTTCAGTGAGGTCCCCTACGACTTCCTCGTGGCCCTCCAGGATCACGCTTGCAGCCTACTGATACACTCTACCCCTGCTGGCTTGCTCTCGGAGACCAAGTGAAGATGGTGCGTCTGGGAGGTCCCACGCCAACTACCCCAAGGTGGGGGATTTGAGCGCCGAGAAGTCACTGCCACGGATCCGAAAGGCCCGGGACACTAAGAGACGTGACTACATCTTTGAGAAGGCCGCAAACCGAGACTGCCGCGCTATGGGCGTGGAGGAGGGGGCCTGGTTGGTGGTGTGCTGTGTGCCACGGATCATACTCTACTGTGTGAGATCGCATTAGCAGCTGGAATGGGGCGCACGGACAGATCACAACCAAAAATATAGTTTGGTCCAAGACCGGCAACGCCACAGGTTGGACTGAGATGGGGGACCGAGAGGTGACGGAAGACACCCAGCAGCAGGACATACGCAGGTTACTCATTGCCATGGAAAAGAGTCTTCAAGGGGGGATGACTGCGATAGGGATCAAACTGGATGAGCTTACTTATCGCATGGATCGTATGGCAGAAAGACTTAACATGCAGAACGTATAGACCTGTCGGAGCGCCGCCTCACGGAGGTAGAAGAGGCGCAGACCTCTCTAGACACCGAAAATAAACAGATGGGCAGGGCCATGCAGACGCTGCTTGACAAGACCGAGGATTTAGAGGCCCGCTCCCGGAAATGCAACCTCCGCATCTCGGGCCGGCCAGAGAACACTCAAACTGGAAATATGGAGATATTCATTGAGAACTTACTTAAGAAGCTCCTGGGGGGCACGGCTTTTTTGGCTATGTTTGTGGTAGAGAGAGCCCACCGATCTCTGGGCCCGAGGCCTAGACTGGGAGCTCCGCCGAGGCCCATAATAGCTAAACTGCTCAACTACAGAGATCAGGATGTGGCACTGAAACTGGTGAGGGACAAGCAGCCGCTACAGTAGGAGGGCTCGGTCATCTCATTATTCCCGGACTTCACCGCCAGGGTGCAGGAGGCAAGGAAACAGTTTGCCCCGATGAAACGACAGCTGCAGGAAATGGGCGCGGACTAAGCGATGCTGTACCCGGCGAAATTAAGGATCAACCGGCAGGGGAAATCTATGATCTTCACAGACCCTAAAGCCCTTCAGAAAGCCCTTTAAGAATTGCGAAGGGAGAATCGATCCCCTCCGAGTGAAGAGTCAGGCGCAGCGGACGGCTCCTTGGAGGAGCAGGACTGATTGAGTTATGCTCAGCTACGCCACGCAAATCAGGATGCATGGGGTAACATGTGACGGGAGGAAAAGGGGAGACTTACGGGTGGGGTTGGTTAAGCTCTGAAAGGGTACCCTAGCACGCTGAAAGGATCTAAGCGACAGGACTGTAGTAGGAAGTAATAGCTGTTAATAGACTTTTAATTGGCTCAGCTGCCCGCTTATGAGCTGTGATATCAAGTCAAATAATGTGATGTTCTATACTATAAATTACCCTTTCTCCCACATAGCAAGGAAGCGATATTGTAGTGACAGGAGGCCAAGGGTTAGATAGCACAGTTGGGTGCAGTACTGATTGTTTTATTAAACATGGCTTAGCTAATCATTGATTATCTGATGAGACGGATGGTTCAGTCAGAGTAGTTTCTTTTCTGTAACTCCACTTCTGTAGTAGGGGTATCTCTGTTATAGTCATAATCTAGTGAATAGTCCCGCCCATGTGCGTGGACCCCGGAGCAATCAAAAATAATCTCTTAAAGTGTCGAAAAAATGCAGAACTGCAGACACTGAAGAGATAATTTAAAGACATATAATGCAGCCTAAAAACAGGCTACACTGTCCAGTACTTCAACTAGAAATTCCACCAAAAATCCACAAACCAGCAAAGCCTGTCCAGATTTCCCTTGCCTTCAGCAAAAACCCCTCTGGAATGATAGAGAGGAAGACATGGACAGACAAGCCCCATATGCTGCCATTATGTGGCTCAGAATAGGATACTGTGCCTTTAAGAGAACTTTCCAGAATTTCACAGTATCCCAGAATGCCCTGCAGGTCCCTCTTACTTTCAGTTCTTTTTGAAGGCGTAACACGCCAGACCTGTAGCATTCCTTACATGAATATCTGCTCCACCGGGGAGGAGGGCTGGCGCTTATGACTATAACAGAGATACCCCTACTACAGAACTGGAGTTACAGAAAATAAACTACTCCTTCTGTAGTAGGGGATCTCTGTGTACAGTCATAATCTAGTGAATAGAATGGCAAGCCCATCCCCACACCAAAGCGGCGGTGGAGAAAAGAAACCAACACCACTATTGCGCGAACAAATTCCGCAGCGAAACCTGTCCAACCTGAGCATCCGCTCTGGCATCAGTGTCCAGACAGTAATGCTTAGCAAAGGTATGAACCGACTTTCAAGAGGCGGCCTTGCAAATTTTTGCAATCGGCTCATTACGGAGCAAGGCTGTCGTGGCAGCTTTGCCCCTGGTGGAATGAGCCTTAGGCTTACCTCCTAAGGTCTTATTAGCTTTCTGGTAACACAGTTGTATGCAGGACACAATGCACCTAGAAATGGACTGCTTAGAGGTCGCAACACTCATCCTGACCGATCCATAATTGATAAACATAGGTCTGACCTACGAATACCTTTGGTCTTATCCAGATAAAATTTCAACACCCTCCTAACATCCAGCGAATGTAAAGACCTTTCCGCTGGAGATGAAGGGTTCTGAAAAAACGTAGGCAAAGTTATAGTCTGGTTGTCATGAAAATCAGAAATAACCTTGGGAAGAAATTTAGGGTGAGTACGCATAACAACCTTAGCAGCATGAAATAAAGTATAAGGTTCATTTCAACACAACGCCTGAATTTCACTCACCCTGTGGGCCGATGTAATGGCCACGAGGAACGCCGCCTTCCAGGACAGGTGCTGCAACGAAGCCTTATGAATGGGTTCAAAAGGCTCCTTCATCAAACTGGGCAGCACCACATTCAATTCCCATGAAGGCGAAGGAAGCCTGACAGGAGGGAACACTTTCTTCAAGCCTTCCAAAAAATCTTTGATCACAGGGATCTGGAAGAAGGAAGACTGTGAAGGGCCTTTCCTGTAGGCAGTCAATGCAGCGAGATGAACCCTAATGGAATGAACATTAAGGCCAGACCGCACCAAATGCAGAATGTAAGGAAGGATGACATCTTCCTTGCACTTCGTTGGGTCAAAGTTCTTGGACACACACCAGATACAAAACCTCTTCCATTGTAAGCATAAGAAGTCCGAGTGGAAGGTCTCTTAGACTCCTTCAGTATGTCCATGCAATCTTCGGGCAGATTCAAATGAGCATATTGCACTATCTCAGGAGCCATGCTGCCAAACTCAAGGACGAGAGGTTGGGGTGCAACATCTGCCCCCCGAACTTCGTGAGAAGGTCCGGCCTGCACGGCAGCCGTATGTGTGGAAGGAGAGACCGGTGTAGAAGGTCCGTGAACCACCACTGTCTGGGCCATTCCGGGGCAATCAGGATCATCCGTGCCCTGGACCGGGACAGCTTGATGAGCACCGCTGGAATCAGGGGAATGGGCGGAAAAGCGTAAACAAAGCTGTTCGACCAGTTGATCCAGAGTGCATTCCCCAGCGTCCCTTGCTGGAAGTACCGGGAGGCGAAGTCTCGGCATTTGCTGTTTTCGGTAGTGGCGAACAGATCAACGTCTGGAATCCCCCACCTTTCGAAGACTTCTCCTAGTACTTCGTCGTTTATGACCCATTCGTGGTTTTCCTGAATCAGTCTGCTCAGTGCGTCTGCCTGAACATTCTGCACACCTGGTAGATGGGTAGCCGTTATCGTCAATCCTCTGGCCAGAAGCCAGCGCCAGATCGTCTGCGCCTCCCGAGACAGGGTACGTGATCTCTACACCCCCTGCTTGTTGAGGTAATACATCGTGGTCGTATTGTCCGTCTGTACAAGCAGAGAGTTGGTCTGGAAGGACGGATGAAAGGCCTTCAGTGCCAAGTGAACAGCTCTGAGTTCCAGGAAATTGATGTGATACGTGGACTCCGTCTGAGACCACGTTCCCTGAATCTGTAAGTCTCCCGAATGCGCTCCCCAGCCTTGGAGAGAAGCATCCGTCACGATAGTCCTAGTAGGAATGTCCTTGTGGAAGGGAACCCCTCTGAGGAGATTCTCCGCTGAACACCACCACTTCAGAGACTGAAGAGCATGCAGAGACAGTCGTATCTTGTCGTCCCAAGATCCTTTCCTCTGGTCCCATTGGTCCTCCAAGCACTCCTGCAGAGGTCTCATGTGTAGTCGTGCATGAGGAGTGAGGAAGATACAAGAGTCCATCGACCCCAGTAGAGAAGACACCGTCCTCACTGTTGTAGATGGAGCGGTCATAAGAGCCTGAGCCTTCCGAAGGATCGATCGCCGTCGCTCCTCCGAAGGAGACACGCTTGCTGACAGCGTATTGATGGTGGCTCCCAAGTATTGAATGCACTGGACCGGGATCGGGACAGACTTGGACATGTTGATGTGCAACCCCAACTTGTTCAAGAGAACGCACGTCTTCTGGAAGTCTGCCTGAGCTTCCGAGAAGGAGGAGGCCTTGATCAACCAATCGTCCAGGTACGGGTAGACAAACACCTTGTTCTTCCTGAGGTGTGCCACCACCACTGCCATGCACTTCGAGAATGTCCTGGGCGCAGATTTCAGCCCGAAAGGCAGCACTGGGTATTGATAATGGTTGGTGCCGACTTGAAATCGCAGAAACTTCCTGTGTTTGTACGCGATGGGCACGTGGAAGTACGCATCCTGTAGGTCTATGGCACAAAGCCAGTCCCCCTGACTGAGGATAAATCTGATGCAACAACAGCATGCGAAACTTTTCTCTGCGAATCCACTTGTTTGCCTGCCGCAAGTCCAGAATGGGCCTGAACTCGTTCTTGTCCTTCTTGCGAACTAGAAAGAACCGGGAGTACAGACCTCTTCCTCTTTGAGACAGAGGTACGTCTTCTATCGCCCTTTTCCTTAACAGGATATCGGCCACCGCCTGGAGCTCGCGCAGTTCATACTGCGAGCTGACCGGAGGGATCGCTGGAGGAGGGCTGATGAACCGAAGACTGTATCCATTGCAAACAATATTCAGCACCCACTTGTCCTGAGTAATTTTTCTCCACTCTGCCAGAAAAAATTGAACGCTTCCCCCCCACCAGAGCGGGTAACAGATGAAGGGGAAGTAACCGCTCAGGGTCGAGACCCGCCGGGCCCTTGTTTGCGGTAGAGGACTGCTGTCCCCCTCTACCCTTCTGACGTTTCTAGAAGGGTCTCCGGAACTGCTGCTGTTGTTGCTGCTGCTGTCCCGAAGACTGCCCCCGTCCTCTTCCCTGTGCGCCGTAGCTCCTCTGGAAAGGCCTGAGGGATTTCTTCTCTTTGGGCTTCTCCAAGCCCACAGCCGTCAGGGTCTCTGCCTCCGCCTTCATGCGGGCCATCTCATCATCTGCGTGTTTGCCGAATAGAGTCTCTCCGGAAAAGGGCAGATTGGCCACCCGCTGCTGGGCCTCCGGCTTGAGTGGCGTGAGCCGTAGCCAGGCATGCCGCCGCTGATTGATTCCATGGCAGTAACCATGTGCGGCCAACAGGGAGCTGTCCGCCGCTGTACTGATCACCTGGTTCGAAACCAGCATCCCTTCCTTGAGGATCTCCTGGAAGTCCTCCCTCTTGTCTCTCGGTAGCAGTTGTACGAACTGTTGAAGGGAGTCCCACAGCGCCCGGTCGTAACGGCCTAGCAGAGCTGTATCACTGGCAGCTTTCATGGCCGCGGAAGCGGTCCCACACACTTTCCGTCCCGCTGAGTCCATCCATCGACTCTCCTTATCTGGCGGCACAGTGGATGACGGGGAGGTAGAATGCAATTTCCTGGCCGCCGTCCCAATCACCGAGTCCGGTACCGGATCCAATCTCAGGAAAGCAGGGTCCGAATCCGGGGCCCTGTACTTCTTCAGAAGACGGGACGGAGCGGCCTTCACCACCGCTGGTGTGAGGAGAAGCTCCTCCGCAGGTTCCTTCAATCCAGGCACCAGAGGCAGAAGAGGGCGAGACAAGTGCTTCTTGTGAAGCGTCTCGAATATCACGGACGTCGTAAGAGTTGGAGCCGTCACCGTGATACCTAACTTCGCAGCCCCCCTCAGGAGCACTTCCTGGAACGTGGCAATGTCGTCCACTGGAGAGATCCTGGTCTCAGGAGAGTCCGATAAGGTCGGCGAGTAGGAAGTATGGGTCCTGTAAGAGTCCGTGCGGGACCCGGACCCCCTCCTCCTATGGCGACGCCTTGATCTGGTGGAGGATCTATGACGACTCCTTGATCTTCCTCTCCGTCCGGAGCGTGAACGGGACCTCCTCGGCCGAGGACGATCAACCGGGTCCACCGGAATGGGTGACTTGGGTTTGGACGGAGCCTTTGGCCTAGGCGTACCCTTCAGAGGCGTCGGAAGCTTAGGCAACGAAGTCGACCTCGGCGGAACCGGAGGTGGCTTCTCAGGCAACCCTGATCCAGGCTGCGGTGGAGGCAACGGAGGCGGAGTTGGTGTCCTCGGAGGGCGACCTCTCGGCAACGGAGGAGGGGTAGTCACCTTCCCCGACGGGATATATACTTCGGAATACACTGAGTGTGGCGAACCCCCTTCATTTCCAGCCTGGGACGTAGGTGAACCTCCCTGGGCGTCAGGTCTACTTCCACCTCTTTTCGGCGTCGAAGAACGGAGACCATATGGCGAGCGTCGGCCCCTGGACGTCGAGCATCCCTTCCTCGGCGTCGAACGCCTCCGGCGCCTCGACGGCGACCTTCTGTGCCTCGACGGAGACCTCTTGCGCCTCGACGTCGAACCTTGGCGCCTCGACGGCGATCCTCGGTGCCTCGACGGCGACCTCATGCGCCTCGACGGCGCCCTCCTGTGCCTCAACGGCGACCTGGGCCTCGACGGCGACCTTGACGGCGAGGAACTCACCGACGACGCCCGCCTCCTCTTCGCCGAAGGCAAACGGCGGTATCGCCTCGGAGGCGAGCGCCGACGCCTGGCTCGTCGACGCCGATCGCTCGACGTCAACGCCGACGAGGATGACGATGAAACAATCACCGGAGACTTCGAAGGTCTAGTCACATCCCTCGACGCCGAGCCTCGATGTCGTTTCGTCTCCGACGATGGGGAACAGACCGCAGTCATTCCTCTCGACGCCGTAGTGGGCGCAACGGACCCAGGCGGAGAATGGTGACGTTTGAAGGTCTTCCTGCCCCCCAGGAGCCTCAGCATGGGCAGAAGAAGCCCCTCCAGACCAACCTTGTGCCTTCAGTCTTCTTTCCTCGAGGCCCTGAAGTCTGATCTTCTTCCTTTCCCTCAGGGTCCTTCCAGAGAAGCCTTGGCAGACAACACACTCCTCTGGAACATGAGAAGCTGGAAGACAGAGGATATACACCTCATGGTGGTCCGACCTGGCCTTTTTCCTGGAGCACTCCGGGCATTTGTCGAATAAGGCAGGCATATTCGACAAAAAACAGAGTGAGAAAACCAAGAAGAAAAGCCCCACAGCACAATAAAGTACTAAAACTTTGAAAACTAGTGAAAAAACACCAAATAAGTCCCAAAAAAGGGAGAGCTCAATGCTCCAGGGTCCTGCTAGCAGGAGCCGGAAAAAAGAACTGAAAGTAAGAGGGACCTGCAGGGCATTCTGGGATACTGTGAAGTTCTGGAAAGTTCTCTTAAAGGCACAGTATCCTACTCTGAGCCACATAATAGCAGCCTATGGGGCTTGTCTGTCCATGTCTTCCTCTCTATCATTCCCGAGGGGTTTTTGCTGAAGGCAAGGGAAATCTGGACAGGCTTTGCTGTTTTGTGGATTTTTGGTGGAATTTCTAGTTAAAGTACTGGACAGTGTAGCCTGTTTTTAGGCTGCATTGTATGTCTTTAAATTATCTCTTCAGTGTCTGTGCAGTTCTGCATTTTTTCGACACTTTAAGAGATTATTTTTGATTGCTCCGGGGTCCACGCACATGGGCGGGACTATTCACTAGATTATGACTATACACAGAGATCCCCTACTACAGAATGATGGTTACACGCATACTGTTTGGGATATGAGACGGGGGGGGGGGGGCGGGTGACAATGTAAAGATTTTTTTGACTGCGATTGCAAATTGTTGGCTACTTTTGCCCTTGAGTGATATCCACTGAGTTTGGTTGAAGGGAAGGGGGGGGGGGAATGGGGGGGGAGTTCTGAACTTTTGTTATGGATTTGGCTGCTCCGGGGCTGTGCGGGGCATCCGGGGGGTGTTTTGCAGGACGGGGGGGGGGGGGGGGGGAGAGATCGCGGCCTCGTTGGCGATGGGCAGGCGTGGGTGGGTGTGGGATGGGGGGTGGGCAGATGTTGCAATTCCGTGGAGGGGCGGAGCGGGGAGAGTTTGAATTCTCAGAGAATGGTCTGCGAGATTTTTTATGTGGCAATAGCAGAATGTTTTGGTAGGTGGTTTGTCTGGATATTACTTGTAGATGACTCATACAATCAGCTGCCGACGGGATGACTCGGGAGGGTGAAAACCTTAGATACGCTGTCATTGGTGACCTGGAATGTACGCGGTCTAAATGACCACCGGAAGGTTCGAAAGATTTTACAATATTTTGCTAGGCATGGTGTAGATATAGCCATACTACAGGAGACACGCCTTCCCCCAGATAGTCATATATGACGATACGGAGGTCTCATGGGCAACGTTCATGCGGCTGGGTTCACATCACATGCTAGGGGTGTCCTCACATGGGTCAATCCAAAAGCCTCTTTGACAATGACACCGCTTGTGACAGACAGAGAGGGGAGGTATGTGGTTACTAAGGGCAGTGATAAGGGCATGGATCTATGTATAGTGAATACTTATGGTCCTAACTACGACCATCCAGATTTTTACATAGAGTTGGCTGCTAAGATACCGACGGACTCAGAGGGGATGGCCCTTTGGGGAGGCGATTTTAACATGACAAGACACCCGAATATCGACAGGTCGGATGGCCCTGATCGCCTTCCATCGGCCTCTGCTAGAGTCCTAGAGACACAACTTACTAGGCTGGACCTGAGTTATGTTTGGATGCATAGACACCCTACACTTGGAGGCTAAACGCACTATTCCGCCCCACATAACATCCACACACAAGAATAGATTATTGGTTTGGAGCATCGCAGTTAATTACCAGCATCCAGACCTGCACTATTCTCCCACGTACATACTCGGACCACTCACCGATCCTTCTGTTGTTGGCTGCTCCAACGCGACGCATCCCATTGTTTGCATGGCGTTTCCCCCCGTACTCTTTGCTAGATGCTCTCTTTAGGGAGGAATTGGCGACGGCCATTGAGACCTTCTTTGAGGCCAATGTGGGCTTTTGATTCGTTCCAGAGTGTGTGGGAGGCATTCAAACTATATATCAGGGGCATCGCCATATCCAAAAACTCGGGGGTCCTAAAGACGATTAGAAGCAGACTACAGACACTAGAGAATACACTCAAAGATCTTGAGCACAAACGTCTTCAAGATGACAGCGAGCCCTCGCGCTGGAACTTGCTAAGGTGCTTCAGGAATACAACGACGAGGCAGATGCCGAAGTCAAACACCTAGGGAAATATGCAATTGCCCGATCATACTGCGAGGGCGAACGACCAGGTGCTGTTCTCGCGCGCATAGCCAGAAGAGGCAGGAATAGAACGGAGATACCTACGCTGATGTCTGTGACGACAGACGAACCTCTCTCGAATGCTCAGGTCACGGAGCGTTTTCGTGAATATTACGCAGCGTTATATGCGTCGCGCGGCCCAATTCCGGAGGAACGCATTCTGGATTATCTCTCTCATATAGAGCTACCTTGGCTCACAGACACACATCGCAGGTTCCTAACGCATCTGTTTGAACGAGATGAGGTAAGGCTGGCTCTGTCATCAATGAGGGCCTGTAGTGCACCTGTAAGTGACGGCCTCATCGTCGCATTTTATAAGGCGTATACGGACCTCCTGTTACCCCATTTGCTTACTCTCTTTGAAGATATGGCAAACACAGGCTCCATGCCGAATACGATGTGTGAAGCGATTATAGTCACGATGTGTGAAGCGATTATAGTCACGATTCTTAAGCCAGGCAAGGACCTAAGTGACTGTGCATCATACCGGCCCTTGTCTCTGCTGAATGTTTTTTTATTATTTTTTTTTTTATTTATATTTTCACAGCGAGAACACACAGACAAGAAATACATTACAACGAGTAGTCATGAAAATTAGCACAACTAAGTACACAGTAAAATAAATAAATAAATCAGCAAAAAGGTCATCAACAATTATAAATAACCATACATAAGCAGGGAAGGAAAAATCAGAAATAAGGAAAAGTACATAGGGATAAAACGTTTCAAACATATTCTGCCAAATTAATTTATACTAATCAATATCATTCCTCAAAGTAATTACGGAATGCACCCCAAATTTTTAGACCCAACTGTCTCCTCCTAGATCCCTTAACTGAAAACAAACCCCATTCCAATTTATATAAGCTGTACATTTTAGCTCGCCATTGTTGAAAAACAGGTGGATTTTCCTGCAGCCACTCAGTTGCTATGCACAGCCGGACTACCGTCATAGAAAAAAAAACAAAGTAGCGATGTTGATATAAAACATCCACCGGCCTATTCATAGGAATTTTCCCCGTAGCATCATGGCCGGTGTAATAGCTAGTGGGGTTTTATTAACCAATGACAAAAACTTTTAAATGTCCAAAATAAAACTTTGGAGTTTAGCACAGCCAAAAAAGATATGTAAACTATTGGCGTCATCCTCCCTACAACAAAAACATTTACCCTCGTATCCACCCCCCCATTTTGCCATTCGTGCCGGGGTATAGTATAAATCAAATAAAGTTTTAAAAAATTGGACTTTAAGGTTTGCAGACATTAATGAATCTTTCGCCAACATAAGCATGTTGGCCATATGTTGGCGATATGTTCATAATGTGGTAGAGGAAAGGGATTAGAGTTTTGGGGGACTTGTATCTGGATAATGGGAGTTGTAAATCATTTGAGGAAATAATGGCCCAGTTTGGTCTTCCCAGAACCTATTTCTTTACATTTCTTCAAATTCGAGACTTTTTAGCTCGCCTGAATGTGGCTATGCAAACAAATATGGTGGTAGAAGGGGTTAAAAGGCAGGCAAAAATTGGAGTTATACATCAAATGTTATTATTGGGAAGATCAGATGACCTTGATAAAGTTAGACTGAAGTGGGTTACCGCTTTAGGGGACTCTTAAATTGTAGTGGAAGATATGCTTATGTTGGAGAAAGATTCATTAATGTCTCTGCTGAATGTTGACGCGAAGATATTCGCCAAACTAATATCTAATCGACTTAGTCCTTTGGTTACCTCGTTGGTGGCTCCAGAGCAGGCTGGCTTCGTTCCGACCCGCAACCTTACGTATAATATTAGAACAGCATTTGCAGCCTTTCAACACACACGGCCGGAGGTGCCTGTGTTGGCGGTCTTCCTAGACATGGAGATGGCCTTCGACTCGGTCAAGTGACCTTTCCTGAGACAGGTTCTGACTCGGATGGGAGTAAGCCAATTATTTCTACAACTCCTGGCGGTACTATATACCAGCAGCAAGATGAACCCTAATGGAATGAACATTAAGGCCAGACCGCACCAAATGCAGAATGTAAGGAAGGATGACATCTTCCTTGCACTTCGTTGGGTCAAAGTTCTTGGACACACACCAGATACAAAACCTCTTCCATTGTAAGCATAAGAAGTCCGAGTGGAAGGTCTCTTAGACTCCTTCAGTATGTCCATGCAATCTTCGGGCAGATTCAAATGGGCATATTGCACTATCTCAGGAGCCATGCTGCCAAACTCAAGGACGAGAGGTTGGGGTGCAACATCTGCCCCCCGAACTTCGTGAAAAGGTCCGGCCTGCACGGCAGCCGTATGTGTGGAAGGAGAGACCGGTGTAGAAGGACCGTGAACCACCACTGTCTGGGCCATTCCGGGGCAATCAGGATCATCCGTGCCCTGGACCGGGACAGCTTGATGAGCACCGCTGGAATCAGGGGAATGGGCGGAAAAGCGTAAACAAAGCTGTTCGACCAGTTGATCCAGAGTGCATTCCCCAGCGTCCCTTGCTGGAAGTACCGGGAGGCGAAGTCTCGGCATTTGCTGTTTTCGGCAGTGGCGAACAGATCAACGTCTGGAGTCCCCCACCTTTCGAAGACTTCTCCTAGTACTTCGTCGTTTATGACCCATTCGTGGTTTTCCTGAATCAGTCTGCTCAGTGCGTCTGCCTGAACATTCTGCACACCTGGTAGATGGGTAGCCGTTATCGTCAATCCTCTGGCCAGAAGCCAGCGCCAGATCGTCTGCGCCTCCCGAGACAGGGTACGCGATCTCTACACCCCCTGCTTGTTGAGGTAATACATCGTGGTCGTATTGTCCGTCTGTACAAGCGGAGAGTTGGTCTGGAAGGACGGATGAAAGGCCTTCAGTGCCAAGTGAACAGCTCTGAGTTCCAGGAAATTGATGTGATACGTGGACTCCGTCTGAGACCACGTTCCCTGAATCTGTAAGTCTCCCGAATGCGCTCCCCAGCCTCGGAGAGAAGCATCCGTCACGATAGTCCTAGTAGGAATGTCCTTGTGGAAGGGAACCCCTCTGAGGAGATTCTCCGCTGAACACCACCACTTCAGAGACTGAAGAGCATGCAGAGACAGTCGTATCTTGTCGTCCCAAGATCCTTTCCTCTGGTCCCATTGGTCCTCCAAGCACTCCTGCAGAGGTCTCATGTGTAGTCGTGCATGAGGAGTGAGGAAGATACAAGAGGCCATCGACCCCAGTAGAGAAGACACCGTCCTCACTGTTGTAGATGGAGCGGTCATAAGAGCCTGAGCCTTCCGAAGGATCGATCGCCGTCGCTCCTCCGAAGGAGACACGCTTGCTGACAGCGTATTGATGGTGGCTCCCAAGTATTGAATGCACTGGACCGGGATCGGGACAGACTTGGACATGTTGATGTGCAACCCCAACTTGTTCAAGAGAACGCACGTCTTCTGGAAGTCTGCCTGAGCTTCCGAGAAGGAGGAGGCCTTGATCAACCAATCGTCCAGGTACGGGTAGACAAACACCTTGTTCTTCCTGAGGTGTGCCGCCACCACTGCCATGCACTTCGAGAATGTCCTGGGCGCAGATTTCAGCCCGAATGGCATCACTGGGTATTGATAATGGTTGGTGCCGACTTGAAATCGCAGAAACTTCCTGTGTTTGTACGCGATGGGCACGTAGAAGTACGCATCCTGTAGGTCTATGGCACAAAGCCAGTCCCCCTGACTGAGGATAAATCTGATGCAACGACAGCATGCGAAACTTTTCTCTGCGAATCCACTTGTTTGCCTGCCGCAAGTCCAGAATGGGCCTGAACTCGTTCTTGTCCTTCTTGCGAACCAGAAAGAACCGGGAGTACAGACCTCTTCCTCTTTGAGACAGAGGTACGTCTTCTATCGCCCTTTTCCTTAACAGGATATCGGCCACCGCCTGGAGCTCGCGCAGTTCATACTGCGAGCTGACCGGAGGGATCGCTGGAGGAGGGCTGATGAACCGAAGACTGTATCCATTGCAAACAATATTCAGCACCCACTTGTCCTGAGTAATTTTTCTCCACTCTGCCAGAAAAAATTGAACGCTTCCCCCCCACCAGAGCGGGTAACAGATGAAGGGGAAGTAACCGCTCAGGGTCGAGACCCGCCGGGCCCTTGTTTGCGGTAGAGGACTGCTGTCCCCCTCTACCCTTCTGACGTTTCTAGAAGGGTCTCCGGAACTGCTGCTGTTGTTGCTGCTGCTGTCCCGAAGACTGCCCCCGTCCTCTTCCCTGTGCGCCGTAGCGCCTCTGGAAAGGCCTGAGGCATTACTTCTCTTTGGGCTTCTCCAAGCCCACAGCCGTCAGGGTCTCTGCCTCCGCCTTCATGCGGGCCATCTCATCATCTGCGTGTTTGCCGAATAGAGTCTCTCCGGAAAAGGGCAGATTGGCCACCCGCTGCTGGGCCTCCGGCTTGAGTGACGTGAGCCATAGCCAGGCATGCCGCCGCTGATTGATTCCATGGCAGTAACCATGTGCGGCCAACAGGGAGCTGTCCGCCGCTGTACTGATCACCTGGTTCGAAACCAGCATCCCTTCCTTGAGGATCTCCTGGAAGTCCTCCCTCTTGTCTCTCGGTAGCAGTTCTACGAACTGTTGAAGGGAGTCCCACAGCGCCCGGTCGTAACGGCCTAGCAGAGCTGTATCACTGGCAGCTTTCATGGCCGCGGAAGCGGTCCCACACACTTTCCGTCCCGCTGAGTCCATCCATCGACTCTCCTTATCTGGCGGCACAGTGGATGACGGGGAGGTAGAATGCAATTTCCTGGCCGCCGTCCCAATCACCGAGTCCGGTACCGGATCCAATCTCAGGAAAGCAGGGTCCGAATCCGGGGCCCTGTACTTCTTCAGAAGCCGGGACGGAGCGGCCTTCACCACCGCTGGTGTGAGGAACAGCTCCTCCGCAGGTTCCTTCAATCCAGGCACCAGAGGCAGAAGAGGGCGAGACAAGTGCTTCTTGTGAAGCGTCTTGAATATCACGGACGTCGTAAGAGTTGGAGCCGTCACCATGATACCTAACTTCGCAGCCCCCCTCAGGAGCACTTCCTGGAACGTGGCAATGTCCTCCACTGGAGAGATCCTGGTCTCAGGAGAGTCCGATAAGGTCGGCGAGTAGGAAGTATGGGTCCTGTAAGAGTCCGTGCGGGACCCGGACCCCCTCCTCCTATGGCGACGCCTTGATCTGGTGGAGGATCTATGACGACTCCTTGATCTTCCTCTCCGTCCGGAGCGTGAACGGGACCTCCTCGGCCGAGGACGATCAACCGGGTCCACCGGAATGGGTGACTTGGGTTTGGACGGAGCCTTTTGCCTAGGCGTACCCTTCAGAGGCGTCGGAAGCTTAGGCAACGAAGTCGACCTCGGCGGAACCGGAGGTGGCTTCTCAGGCAACCCTGATCCAGGCTGCGGTGGAGGCAACGGAGGCAGAGTTGGTGTCCTCGGAGGGCGACCTCTCGGCAACGGAGGAGGGGTAGTCACCTTCCCCGACGGGATATATACTTCGGAATACACTGAGTGTGGCGAACCCCCTTCATTTCCAGCCTGGGACGTAGGTGAACCTCCCTGGGCGTCAGGTCTACTTCCACCTCTTTTCGGCGTCGAAGAACGGAGACCATATGGCGAGCGTCGGCCCCTGGACGTCGAGCATCCCTTCCTCGGCGTCGAACGCCTCCGGCGCCTCGACGGCGACCTTCTGTGCCTCGACGGAGACCTCTTGCGCCTCGACGGCGACCTCCTGTGCCTCAACGGCGACCTGGGCCTCGACGGCGACCTTGACGGCGAGGAACTCACCGACGACGCCCGCCTCCTCTTCGCCGACGGCAAACGGCGGTATCGGCTCGGCGGCGAGCGCCGACGCCTGGCTCGTCGACGCCGATCGCTCGACGTCGACGCCGACGAGGATGACGATGAAACAATCACCGGAGACTTCGAAGGTCTAGTCACATCCCTCGACGCCGAGCCTCGATGTCGTTTCGTCTCCGACGATGGGGAACAGACCGCAGTCATTCCTCTCGACGCCGTAGTGGGCGCAACGGACCCAGACGGAGAGTGGTGACGTTTGAAGGTCTTCCTGCCCCCCAGGAGCCTCAGCATGGGCAGAAGAAGCCCCTCCAGACCAACCTTGTGCCTTCAGTCTTCTTTCCTCGAGGCCCTGAAGTCTGATCTTCTTCCTTTCCCTCAGGGTCCTTCCAGAGAAGCCTTGGCAGACAACACACTCCTCTGGAACATGAGAAGCTGGAAGACAGAGGATATACACCTCATGGTGGTCCGACCTGGCCTTTTTCCTGGAGCACTCCGGGCATTTGTCGAATAAGGCAGGCATATTCGACAAAAAACAGAGTGAGAAAACCAAGAAGAAAAGCCCCACAGCACAATAAAGTACTAAAACTTTGAAAACTAGTGAAAAAACACCAAATAAGTCCCAAAAAAGGGAGAGCTCAATGCTCCAGGGCCCTGCTAGCAGGAGCCGGAAAAAAGAACTGAAAGTAAGAGGGACCTGCAGGGCATTCTGGGATACTGTGAAGTTCTGGAAAGTTCTCTTAAAGGCACAGTATCCTACTCTGAGCCACATAATGGCAGCCTATGGGGCTTGTCTGTCCATGTCTTCCTCTCTATCATTCCCGAGGTGTTTTTGCTGAAGGCAAGGGAAATCTGGACAGGCTTTGCTGTTTTGTGGATTTTTGGTGGAATTTCTAGTTGAAGTACTGGACAGTGTAGCCTGTTTTTAGGCTGCATTGTATGTCTTTAAATTATCTCTTCAGTGTCTGTGCAGTTCTGCATTTTTTCGACACTTTAAGAGATTATTTTTGATTGCTCCGGGGTCCACGCACATGGGCGGGACTATTCACTAGATTATGACTATACACAGAGATCCCCTACTACAGAATGATGGTTACACGCATACTGTTTGGGATATGAGACGGGGGGGGTCGGCAATGTAAAGATTTTTTTGACTGCGATTGCAAATTGTTGGCTACTTTTGCCCTTGAGTGATATCCACAGAGTTTGGTTGAAGGGAAGGGGGGGGGGGAGGGGGAATGGGGGGGGAGTTCTGAACTTTTGTTATGGATTTGGCTGCTCCGGGGCTGTGCGGGGCATCCGGGAGGTGTTTTGCAGGACGGGGGGGGGGGGGGGAGATCGCGGCCTCGTTGGCGATGGGCAGGCGTGGGTGGGTGTGGGATGGGGGGTGGGCAGATGTTGCAATTCCGTGGAGGGGCGGAGCGGGGAGAGTTTGAATTCTCAGAGAATGGTCTGCGAGATTTTTTATGTGGCAATAGCAGAATGATTTGGTAGGTGGTTTGTCTGGATATTACTTGTAGATGACTCATACAATCAGCTGCCGACGGGATGACTCGGGAGGGTGAAGCCTTAGATATGCTGTCATTGGTGACCTGGAATGTACGCGGTCTAAATGACCACCGGAAGGTTCGAAAGATTATACAATATTTTGCTAGGCATGGTGTAGATATAGCCATACTACAGGAGACATGCCTTCCCCCAGATAGTCATATATGACGATACGGAGGTCTCATGGGCAACGTTCATGCGGCTGGGTTCACATCACATGCTAGGGGTGTCCTCACATGGGTCAATCCAAAAGCCTCTTTGACAATGACACCGCTTGTGACAGACAGAGAGGGGAGGTATGTGGTTACTAAGGCCAGTGATAAGGGCATGGATCTATGTATAGTGAATACTTATGGTCCTAACTACGACCATCCAGATTTTTACATAGAGTTGGCTGCTAAGATACCGACGGACTCGGAGGGGATGGCCCTTTGGGGAGGCGATTTTAACATGACAAGACACCCGAATATCGACAGGTCGGATGGCCCTGATCGCCTTCCGTCGGCCTCTGCTAGAGTCCTAGAGACACAACTTACTAGGCTGGACCTGAGTTATGTTTGGATGCATAGACACCCTACACTTGGAGGCTAAACGCACTATTCCGCCCCACATAACATCCACACACAAGAATAGATTATTGGTTTGGAGCATCGCAGTTAATTACCAGCATCCAGACCTGCACTATTCTCCCACGTACATACTCGGACCACTCACCGATCCTTCTGTTGTTGGCTGCTCCAACGCGACGCATCCCATTGTTTGCATGGCGTTTCCCCCCGTACTCTTTGCTAGATGCTCTCTTTAGGGAGGAATTGGCGACGGCCATTGAGACCTTCTTTGAGGCCAATGTGGGCTCTTGATTCGTTCCAGAGTGTGTGGGAGGCATTCAAACTATATATCAGGGGCATCGCCATATCCAAAAACTCGGGGGTCCTAAAGACGATTAGAAGCAGACTACAGACACTAGAGAATACACTCAAAGATCTTGAGCACAAACGTCTTCAAGATGACAGCGAGCCCTCGCGCTGGAACTTGCTAAGGTGCTTCAGGAATACAACGACGAGGCAGATGCCGAAGTCAAACACCTAGGGAAATATGCAATTGCCCGATCATACTGCGAGGGCGAACGACCAGGTGCTGTTCTCGCGCGCATAGCCAGAAGAGGCAGGAATAGAACGGAGATACCTACGCTGATGTCTGTGACGACAGACGAACCTCTCTCGAATGCTCAGGTCACGGAGCGTTTTCGTGAATATTACGCAGCGTTATATGCGTCGCGCGGCCCAATTCCGGAGGAACGCATTCTGGATTATCTCTCTCATATAGAGCTACCTTGGCTCACAGACACACATCGCAGGTTCCTAACGCATCTGTTTGAACGAGATGAGGTAAGGCTGGCTCTGTCATCAATGAGGGCCTGTAGTGCACCTGTAAGTGACGGCCTCATCGTCGCATTTTATAAGGCGTATACGGACCTCCTGTTACCCCATTTGCTTACTCTCTTTGAAGATATGGCAAACACAGGCTCCATGCCGAATACGATGAGTGAAGCGATTATAGTCACGATTCTTAAGCCAGGCAAGGACCTAAGTGACTGTGCATCATACCGGCCCTTGTCTCTGCTGAATGTTTTTTTATTATTTTTTTTTTATTATTTATATTTTCACAGCGAGAACACACAGACAAGAAATACATTACGAGTAGTCATGAAAATTAGCACAACTAAGTACACAGGAAAATAAATAAATAAATCAGCAAAAAGGTCATCAACAATTATAAATAACCATACATAAGCAGGGAAGGAAAAATCAGAAATAAGGAAAAGTACATAGGGATAAAACGTTTCAAACATATTCTGCCAAATTCATTTATACTAATCAATATCATTCCTCAAAGTAATTACGGAATGCACCCCAAATTTTTAGACCCAACTGTCTCCTCCTAGATCCCTTAACTGAAAACAAACCCCATTCCAATTTATATAAGCTGTACATTTTAGCTCGCCATTGTTGAAAAACAGGTGGATTTTCCTGCAGCCACTCAGTTGCTATGCACAGCCGGACTACCGTCATAGAAAAAAAAACAAAGTAGCGATGTTGATATAAAACATCCACCGGCCTATTCATAGGAATTTTCCCCGTAGCATCATGGCCGGTGTAATAGCTAGTGGGGTTTTAATAACCAATGACAAAAACTTTTCAATGTCCAAAATAAAACTTTGGAGTTTAGCACAGCCAAAAAAGATATGTAAACTATTGGCGTCATCCTCCCTACAACAAAAACATTTACCCTCGTATCCACCCCCCCATTTTGCCATTCGTGCCGGGGTATAGTATAAATCAAATAAAGTTTTAAAAAATTGGACTTTAAGGTTTGCAGACATTAATTAATCTTTCGCCAACATAAGCATGTTGGCCATATGTTGGCGATATGTTCATAATGTGGTAGAGGAAAGGGATTAGAGTTTTGGGGGACTTGTATCTGGATAATGGGAGTTGTAAATCATTTGAGGAAATAATGGCCCAGTTTGGTCTTCCCAGAACCTATTTCTTTACATTTCTTCAAATTCTAGACTTTTTAGCTCGCCTGAATGTGGCTATGCAAACAAATATGGTGGTAGAAGGGGTTAAAAGGCAGGCAAAAATTGGAGTTATACATCAAATATTATTGGGAAGATCAGATGACCTTGATAAAGTTAGACTGAAGTGGGTTACCGCTTTAGGGGACTCTTAAATTGTAGTGGAAGATATGCTTATGTTGGCGAAAGATTCATTAATGTCTCTGCTGAATGTTGACGCGAAGATATTCGCCAAACTAATATCTAATCGACTTAGTCCTTTGGTTACCTCGTTGGTGGCTCCAGAGCAGGCTGGCTTTGTTCCGACCCGCAACCTTACGTATAATATTAGAACAGCATTTGCAGCCTTTCAACACACACGGCCGGAGGTGCCTGTGTTGGCGGTCTTCCTAGACATGGAGATGGCCTTCGACTCGGTCAAGTGGCCTTTCCTGAGACAGGTTCTGACTCGGATGGGAGTAAGCCAATTATTTCTACAACTCCTGGCGGTACTATATACTGCTCCCACTGCTCGGGTCCGCATAGGTCTGCTGGTCATGGACGCTATTAGGATTGGCAGGGGTACAAGACAGGTGCCCCCTCTCTCCCATCCTATATGCGCTTGCAGCGGAACTATTGGCATGCGCTCTGCGTGAATACCACGGTCACAGGGGCATCAGATTTCCTTCCTACAATCTGATCGTATCTACATACGTGGACGATACCCTCCTATACGTCAGGGAGCCGGAGACGCACCTATCACCGGTCCTCCGTGAAGTAGTAATGTTTAGCTCCCTCCCGGGCATTCACGTCAACCGGAATAAATCTATCATGTTTCCCCTTACCCCCGCCACGAGGAAATTCTATCCGGAATACCCCTTACAGTGGACGACTGAGGCGGTACGATACCTGGGAATCCGACTCCATATGGACGCCGAGTTGTCCTACAAGAGAACTACGGGGTGGCAATCTCAAAGTTGGGGGACAATATAGAAACGTGGATCACCCTGCCGCTGTCCTTGTTGGGGCGTATCTCCCTCATGAAAATGATTATCCTTCCGCGATTCTTGTTCTTGTTCAGCAACATACCAATGATCTTATCATCCCATTTCTTCAGACAATTGCAGGCCTTAATGATTCGGCTTGCATGGGCTGGGAAACAACCCAGAGTGGCGTGGTCCATACGTATTCGTCCATACGTTGCGGGTGGCCTCAACGCTCCGGATATGGAGCTTTACAATCGTGCGGCACAGAGCGCGCAGGCCTACCACTGGATTCATGGCCCTGCAGATATCCCTCACATACGCATATAATGATCGTAGCGGGCCCAACTCCCTAGCCCGCATTGCTGGCGAAACCACCGGATCGACGGACAGGCCTTATCGACTCGCTGAACGCGGTTGTGCATGCTAAGCGACACATGGACATCCAAGCGTGTTCCCTACTGTATGCCCCAGCTGCAGCTATCGCCTGGTGCGCCTGGCTGACTCAGTGTATTGATAAAGGAGTGCTGGAGGCACTGAAAGTGTTACATATCCAAAATATGGGAGACTTGTTTGACGCGGGCACTGCCAGAACTTGGGAAGAGATAGAAATGGAAGATATAACATACCCACAGTTGGTTCGCTTCCATTTTCATAGGGTGAGGCAAGAGTTGCGGATCTTTTGGGTGACGACATGGAGGAACCCCCTGCGGTCGCTACATTTGACTATATAGTCAATGCCAAATCACCGGCTAAATTAATAACGAATCTATATAAAATAGCTCTCTTGGAAAGGACGGCGGAATATACAAAGCTGAGGCTAGCATGGCAGCTTGATTTACAAATAGAACTACAGGAGGAAATGTGGCAGTATTGCTGCACAAGAACCAGGAAGATCTCCCTGAATGGCCGCCACAGACTACTTTAAATACTTGAATAGGACCTACTATACACCAGAAAGACTGTGTAGATATAAGCTGTGGGATAGCCCAAAGTACGAGAGATGTGGGGCCCAGATTGCCAACTTCTTACATGTAGCAAGGTCCTGCCCGACTTTCCTCTCTTTCTGGCACGCCGTGTACGGGGAGGTTAATAGGATCACACAGCTCATGTAATTCCCAACCCTCTATTGGCACTATTGGGCTATTCGAAGCCACTACGTCCGGCTCACGGGCGACTAGTTGACATGGCTTTCCTCCTCGCTAAACGGTGCGTCGCACACACTTGGATGAGAGGCCCAACCCCTACACTGACTATGTGGTCCAAGGAGATGACATATTGCTGCACACAATCAGAACTCTACAGCGACCTACTACCCCCTCGCAACAGACCCAAGAATTTTTGGACCGTGTTTCTGGAAGGGAGACATGCGGGAGACACAACAGCAGATGAGAGCACCGACGAATGGGCGGGTCGGGACGATTTGAACGAAGACACCTTGCCACCTCCTGACGCAACCTCAATTGATATATAGAAGGTGACCAGGCAACATGCCCTGGGCGGGTGGTTTGACTCAGGACCCAGCACAGCAGACTGTTTCACAATACACATACATTCGCAGAACACTCCCCTCGCAGCTTTTGGGGATCACGAGTCACGATACAGTATGAGAGATAGGCCTTCCCCCACTAACCCATACCTAGATTATACCTATACTTTGTGTTACCTGCTGATATATCTATGCAAACTGTTTGTATTTCTGCTGCCACTGCCTATTGGCAATGATATAGATGACTGTTTTTGTTTGTCATTTCTCGAAATGCTAATAAACAAATAAAAAAGTATCTTTCAAGGAAAGAGATATCGGCCAAATTGGCTACTCTTACCAGGAGACTATGACGTCAGATATCAGCCCCCATCACAAGAGGCAACCCTTGATTGGTCCTCACGAAGCTGTATAAGGCTATCACCTCTCCCACCCTTGCTAGATGGGTTCGATGGGCTATGCACGAGGTGGGTATTGATACTAAAATATTTGGTGCTCACTCTGTTAGAGTAGCCATGGCTTCAAAGGCGTTCTCTCTAGGGGCTCGCCTTGAAGATATCCTCAATGCAGCGGACTGGTCTTCAGATTCTTCCTAAGAGATTTTACTTTAAGCCAGACCCTGGCACTGCATCACTGGTTGTGGAGAAACTTTAAAAGATAATACTTGCCTCTGGTCCCGACATAATATAAAAACTTTCCTAGCTATCATAACCCACCTGTTACCGCATGCTGTTAGACCCACTCTGGGATGAAGCAGTCTTCGTAAAGGTGGGTTTAGTTGTGCTTTCAAGTTAGTAGCATTTGTTCATATGTGATTGATATATAAGGCACTGATGTTTACTACTAGATTTCATATAACCTGGTCTGAAGTAGAAGGTATGGGATTTTCATTCGCATAATTTTATTTTCATTCAGGATCTGATGGATCTAAGCGGGACAGATGATAACGTTAGTCGATTTCGGTCACAGGAAGAAAGAGGAGGCAGCAAAAAGAATGAAGGACTATCAAGGCGTTCTGGACCCTGTTGATTGGACACTGCTTTAATGTTGAACTGTTGACTTTTTCCCAGGGTTTACGGAAAATGAAATATTTGTTGTTTTTTACCTGGTTGCTGTAAAATAAAAAGTGAATAAAGTACAGCATAATACTTGCCTCCGCGTCCTGAATGGAATTCAAACTGCCTGTTACAGTAGTTAGGAATTTTTTTTATAAACTTCAAAGACCAGATCAAAAAACATTTTAGTGCCATTTTATATCATTGATAAGCTAATAAGTCAGTGCTTGCTCTAAACAGTTTTCAAGACTGTATTAAAAAAGCACATTTCTCATAATTTATGAAAAATAGGTTCAGTATTTTGTTGGGGTGGTAGTCTTTTTTTATGCTGCAGTGCATTTGTGATCCAGTACTGCAATCTGATTTGACTGAGGTCATTAAAGCTGCATAGGGTTTGGCTGTTTTGTTGTAATGGGCTCTTTTATGTTAAACCCCTTCAATGCTCATGACGGAGCAGTTCCGTCATGAGCCACGGTTGGCGTGTGCTCATGACGGAACCGCTCCATCATGGCACCCACCCATGGGAGAAGCGCTGGCACTCCCCCCATGGGCAGCCCAACATCGTGCCAAAAAATGGGGATGTCAGCGGAAGAGTTTCCGCTGGCCCCCCCTGCGATCCTGTGACGTCAGTGCACACAGCGCGTGCCGGCTTCATCTGGAAGCGCTTGACGCCTAGAAAGCATTTGTTTCCAGGTGAGGAGGAAGTGAGCTTTGGGCTCCGGTGGGGCAGATCCTTTCACATTGAGGCATCAGGGGAGAGGAAAGAGTGTTTCCTCTCCCCTGATGTCTCAATGCAGGGCCTTCCTGCTGCACGATCGTGCACAGCGTCGATGGTGCAGCAGGAATGCCCCCACTAGACACCAGGATGTCTTTTTTCTTTAAAGGAAGAGATCCCTTGTGCAAGGGTCGCTTCCTATGGGGCCTAATTATTTTAAAGACTTTTCTTTACCCCTTGGGTAAGGTTACTTACAGGGGACATATTTTTTTTAATGTGTATTCCGCACCCCCTGGGGGCAGATCGGCCCGTTTATTTGGCCTTTCTGCCTAGAAAACCCCACTAGACACCAGGGAGTTATTTAAAATGGAAGTCACCTCATGGGCAAGGGTCGCTTTCAGGGGCAGATTTTTTTGTGTGTGTATTCTGTACCCCCCCCCCCCCCTACCCCGAGGGGCGATCAGCCTTTTTTTTGGCCTTTTTGCACCTGGGGTGGGGCAGAAAATCCACTAGGCACCAAGGATTTTGTTTTGTGTGTAATGGAGCGACATGGTTGCTTCCAAGGGGGTAGAATTTGGTAATGTTTTTTCTGCCACTCCTAGGGACAGATCTGCCCCTTTTTTGGCTTTTCTGCCCTAGGCGGGAGGCAGAAAACCCTACTAGGCACCAGGGATTTATTTATTTAGCATTTCTGTCTGCTGTTTTCTGCCCCACCTCGGGGACAGATGGGCCTGGCAGACAACCTCACCCGATCCCTTGGGCAAGATCACCCCCCATTTTTCTCAGCCCTATTTGAAGGCCCATATGGCAGATTGACTATGTGGGTAGTGACATACCGTGTTATAATGTTAATTGTTTTATTTCTTGTGAATTGCAATTGTAATGCTTTATTTCTCCTTTTTTGTTTTAGTTCAAGGCTTTCGCTCTTTACACTGTTCCAGGTTGCGGTTTCTTTACTGGTGGTTCTGCTGTTTGTGTAGTTGCATGTGTTTGGTAAGAGACTTTTTTTGTACAATGTAAATGAGCTTCAGTTCTTAGCATGAATGTGTTTTTTGCAAATGGTGTAATAATAGCAGTATGTTTGGCTTCTGAGTGTCAAAAATGTTTTGCATTTTTGCTCGATGTGTATTTAGTTGTCTTGTGAGTAATTAGTTTTGTTTTTTCTTTCCAGTGGGATATCGTTGGTTTTTGCTGTCTCTCTGCAGAGTAGGTGCTGGTGAGTGTAGCTGTCTCTTGCAAGTGAATCATATAGTTTTTGAGTGTATAGATCTTTGTGATAAAGGCATTTTTTTTTTACTTACTTATTTTGCACAGTGTTGGTTGTGGACTTGTTTGTGCAGTCTCCTTCCTTAGTAAGGATAATGGCTAACCACAGGATTTCTGCTCAGCAGGTTGTTGGTATGCTTTTTGAATCTTCCTCTGACCATGGTGACTGACTCTGCATCTGAGGCAGAGGAGGGAGGGGAAGATCAGGCAGTGAGTTCTCTCTCCACATGGAATCATCGGATGATGAAGCTACTCTCAGAGCAGATGAAGCTATTTTAGAGGAGGACACTGATGTGCCGATAGTGCAGCAAGAGGCATCTGGGCTTCAGCCTGGGGCTGCAAGGCTTCCAATTGGAAGTGATGACCTCTGGGTTGCCCCAGGCATGGTACAGTCGGCATTGCCAGAATTTACTGGTAGAGTGAACACAGAAAAAATGTTACCAATACATTTTTTTCAGTTGTTTATAACAATGTGTTTTTGGCAGAGATTGTTGAGGAGACTAATTTGTATGCTGAACAGTTTTTGAGGGACAACAGATCCAGCCTTAGGTCCCACTCTAGAGCTACCCGGTGGACTCCCACAAATCTGGAAGAGATGAAGAAGTTCTTGGGTTTAACTTTTTTGATGGGCTTGTAGAGGAAGCCATCAATGCCTTCATATTGGTCTATTAGTCCCTTGATGGCAACAGCTTTATTTCCGGCAGTCATGAGTCGTGATAGATATTTGGTTCTGCTTCGGATGCTGCATTTTGCCGATAATGGTTTAGCGTTGCCACAAGATCACCTGGAGTGTGACCGTCTTTTTAAGATTCTGCCTCTCCTTGATCACGTTGTAGATCGATTTTCTGAGACCTATACTCCAGGGTAAGAAATAGCAGTGGATGAGACTTTGGTCTTGTTCAAGGGCCGCTTGGTTTTCAGGCAATACATTTATAGTAAGAGGGCACAATCCGGGGGCGTGGCCGGACCAGCCAAGGTGGTGGACGTCTCTCTGTGAGGCTCCCGCTGCCGGCTGGTGACCGCGGCCTCTAGTGCCCTTTCTAGGTGTCCTACCACGACACGGTGCCCATCGCTGGTTCCCGGAGGTGGCGGGGACCATGCCGGTGTGCCTTGATTACAGCTGGGGAGAGCAGCGGGGACGAAATCACCGCGTCCGCTGCCTCGGCGAGCGACATCCCTAAGATGGCGGATGGGCGCCGAGAAATCGCGGGCCTCTGAAGACCGGCTACCCCCGGGTCGTTCCAGCGGATTGAGCGAGACTAAGGGGAGTGCAGCTGCGGGAAATGCCCGATTGGTCCTAGCAACAACGGACCCTCCGGAGTGCCGAGCCGCGACCCTGCATCAACGCGGTGGGAGACCCCTCCCCCCACCTCCTCCCGACCCGGCCTGCGGACACAGATCCCGAATCAGCACCCTTGGGACATCGAGCGGAGCGAGAGGAGTCTGGACCCGCACCACCTGGGACGCGTGCCCTGCAAATACAAGGTGAGGTGGCGGCGGCCCAAGCCCAGCGGCCCAGAGACTGCGCACAACTCACCCGGCGCTCAGAGGCCGCCATCCATGCTCCCACTGAACCTCAGCAGGGACAGGCAAGAGACAACAGTCCAAGAGGGCAGGACGGCCTTGACATCGCGCCCGCAGGGCCTCTGAAGCGCACAAGCGCTCCCTCCCTGGCAGAAAGCAAGGCCTCGGCAACGCAAGTGGGGCTGAGAAAGTGGGCCTGCTGCCTGTGCGCTCCACACGCGACTGGGTGACCCAGAGGACGCGGAGGCCAGGGCGGTAGACACACCATTGGCGGTGTTGCTGGAGGGACGTAAAGGAGAGAACTCCGTCCTTCCCCACCCCCATTCCGCAACCAGTGAGAGAGTCGACCCTCAACAGAACCAAATACAGTGACCAGCACCCGGAGACAAACACCGTACCTGCAGCGCATCGGAAGACTGCAAGCGCGCTTGGGCTCGCCATCCCCTCCCAACAGCTGGACCGCAACAGTGCAGACCGGGCCGGGGGGTGTGCCAGCTGCCCGGGCTGAGTAACCTCGCAAACATTGAAGCCAGGAGCGAGTACGCGCCGACAGAAGCATCTATGCAGCAACTGGAGGGGAGGTGAACGGGGAATCCCCCCCCTCCCGCTCACTGCCTGTGAGGGACCGCAAGGCATAGGTGTACGAATGCAGTGACCAGCACCGGACGCAGGATGGCCGCCCTGACACTCCCTGCGAGTTAAGAACTGTCTGCAGCCCCGCTTGCGCCCTCCAGCTTGCTGCCGGTGGGGTGACGCATAGAGACAGCGCGAGTGCACAGCGACCCGCACCCGCCGTAAGGTGACCGCCCTGACACTCCCCGCGACACAAGAACCGTCTGTCGCCTCCATCACACCCATCGAGGCTTCATCGGCCTGGCTAACCACAGGAGAGCATGCCAACACCTCGCCACAACTACAGCCTTCCGCCCGGGAGGCGGGGCCGACCAGCCGCCATCACCACTCATACGACAAGACCAGAGTAGCCCGCCGACAACTGCCGCACTCGGAGCGACGCACCGGGCAGTTGACCCCCCTCAACATGGGCCGCCCACAGAAGACACCCGGCCAGACACCAGCCATCACCAGTTCCCGAGACGAACCTACCGGAGAAGGCGCTATCTCCAGGAAACTCGACCAAGTTGTGGCGGCCATAGAACACTCCAGAGTGGCTATGGAACACAAATTCGACACCCTGGCCGCGGACCTTAACATTCTACGAGACGACCACAGGAAGCTCGCCGACAGGGTGAACCAGAGCGCAGCGACAATGCAAACAATAGAACCACAAGTGCAACACCACCACCAAACCTTGAAAGAGCTTCAGGCCCGGATTCAGACTCTTGAGCATAAGACGGATGACTTGGAAGGGCGCTCCCGCAGGAACAACATCCGCGTTATGAATCTGCCGGAGGGGGCGGAGGGAGCTGACCAGGTCAAATACATCACGGACTGGATCACAACATTCACACCCGCTGAGGAACTGACCCCCTACTTCTCCATTGAACGGGCGCACCGTGTACCAGCGCGGAAGCCAAAGCCGGGCCTCCCCCCCAGACCCTTCCTGATGAAACTGCTGCACTTCCGGAACCGAGACACCATTCTCCGTGCGGCCAGAGCTCGGGGTCGACTGCAGGTGGAGGACAAACAAGTGATGTTATTTCCTGATTACTCCCAGGCAGTACAGCGTCAAAGAGCCACCTTTCAAGCAATCAAGCGCACCCTGCGTCAACGGAATGTCCAGTATGCTCTCCTGTTTCTGGCCCGCCTCAGGATTGTCCACGACGGGGGCACACACTCCTTCTCCGACCCAAAGGAAGCAAACCCCTGGATAGAACAACACCTTCCGCGCCGAGCTGACACCTCACCCGCACGAAACAACTCTGGTGCGGGTAGGGGAGGGCGGCGACCCCGAAAACTCACCCTAACACAACTGGAGGCATGGTCCAGCTCCTCGGGAACAGGCTCCCTGGACCTGACACAAATCATCGCTGAGAGCCAGAAAGCACGGAGGGTGGTGGCCGCCCTATACCCTGGGAAGAGAAACTCGGACACGGAAGAGGGCCCCCACCTATTCAGCTCGGAGGATGAAGGCAGTGATGCACCCGAATCCAGGGAGGGCTCTGTGACACCTCCCGCAGTGACCCCCCAAACAGCAGACACTTTGCTCTAACAAGATTGCGGCAAACACAGGACACTCAGATAGATAGACGACACCTGGGGCTGGATCATGGCTAAAGGCAGCCCTGCGACACTGGTCGAGCTCAGGGACCTACTGACTATTGGCCTATATCGGGGAGAGCACCAGGGCCTGGGCCCTCCAACCCCAGACGACCCCGGGGACGGATCGCAATGCCTTTAGTGGACACTCCACCACAGCCTTCAACGACCACGGAGCCGAGCCGGCAGTGGCCGGAGAGATGTCCTTCCACGACCCCACAACAACGAACTAAGGCTTTATGCAAATTAGTTTGGACGCGTTGCCTCGTGCAACAGGTCCCCGATGTTGGGACTGTTCCCCAAAGTTACAGTTTTTAATCCCCTTTTACATTCTACTCCTCTTATGCATTCCCGAGCGAGTGAGAGGCATACAGAGCGGACAACTTAGACTTCTAGAGGACAGGGGGCGGTGGGTGACGGGCAGGGGAGGACCAGGTGGGGGACACACTAGAGACAGATGCTCGGATCGCACAGACGCCACGTGACGCACAAAATGTCAAACATGGACTTTAAGATCCTCACGCTCAACATCAGGGGCATGCACACGGCCAGCAAACGGTATTCGATATACGCATATGTGAAGCGCCAGCCAGCCCAGGTGGCCCTCCTACAGGAGACACACTTGACGGCGCAAGTGGTAGGACGATTACATAAAAAATGGCGTGGTATACTATGCGCCACTGAGTACTCTGCCTTCGCTGGAGGCACACTCATATGGATCCGACCGGGGGTCCCCTTTAAAGAACACGCCAGGATCATTGACAGGGAGGGTCGATATGCAATACTGATAGGCCTGCTAGAAGGCCAGTCAATCCTTATAGGGTGTGTGTATGCCCCCAACACATATCAGGAAAAATACTGGAACACCCTAACTGGTGTTCTAGCTTGCCATGCAGACATACCTTGGCTCCTGGGAGGGGACTACAATTGTGCTCTAGACTTACACCTTGACAGATCTCGCCAGCACACAAACAAACAGAGCGCTTCCGCCGGTGGCTGGATCACTGGTCCCTAGTGGAGGCATGGAGAGCATTACACCCGGCCGAGCGACTTTACTCTTTCCATTCTATCCCGCACGACCTGAGGGTAAGACTAGATAGATTCCTATGCACCACAAACCTGATACCCAAAATAAGACATGCAGAGTACATGGGGAGAATACTATCAGACCACGAAGCGCTTGTACTGATCCTTCGCTGGCGGCCCCCTCACCCCCAGGTCCCAACGTGGAAACTCCCCCAGGAATGTCTTACTGATCAAGTCTTTCGTCACGCGCACGGCGAATTCATTAGGGACCACTTTCTGCACAACGCGGTCACAGCCTCTTCCAGGGCCCTAGAGTGGGACGCTTACAAACTTAGTGCCAGGGGTCACTGCATTCAACAAGTGGTGGGAGTACGGCGCACACTAGAGCAAGCACTGAGTGAAGCGGAGAAATCGCTGGCGGATCTTTCCCGGGACGCAGATCAAGGGGAAGCCACACTTGTACAACTCACAGTGGCAAAACTTGCGCATGCGGAGGCCATGAGAGACTTACGTAAATATAACTTCCGCACATATGCGACCCGAGCACACAGAGAGGGCAATAGAACGGGCGCCCTTTTAGCCTGGCTGACCAAACAAGACACGATGGCGCAACCCATCACGGAACTTATGGACTCACATGGCCACTTAAAGCATTCCCAACTCGACATCCTGCGCATATTCTGCGACTATTACGCCACGGTATACCGCGCCCCGGCACCGACAACACTGCGCGAATTACCCCAATTCTTAGGCCCGTCGAGCATGCCGGTAGTATCTCCAGCAGATAGGAAAGACCTAGATAGCACAATTACACCCCACGACATAAAGCGTGCTATAAACTCGCTAGCAAAAAAGAAGGCACCTGGCCTAGACGGCTTTCCCCTGGAATACCTCAAAACCTTCGCGACTGACCTAACACCCCACCTGGCGTCCATATACGGGGAAGCCCTAACTAATGGTGTCCTACCAGCCTCATTCCGAGAGTCGCTAGTCGTAACATTTCCGAAACCACACAGGGACCCCACACTTCCGGCCACTTATAGGCCTATCACACTACTGAACGCAGACTGTAAACTCCTGGGGAAGTTGTTAGCTGACTGCTATAGTCAAATCCTCCCAGCGCTAGTGCATCCCGACCAATACGGCTTTGTCCCCCGCCGTAACACCTCCCACAACTTGCGCCGGCTATTCCACATACAACATGAAAGTGCGGACCGTTTTCCGCGAGCGGCCTGCCTGATCTTTTACCTGGAAAAGGCGTTTGACACCCTGACCTGGCCCCACCTGTTTGCTGTCCTACGGGCCATCCAGATAGGTCCCACTCTGATGGCATACACACAGCTTCTGTATAGAGGCTTGACCTCCAGGATAAGAGTCGGAAAACTAATCTCTGCCCCATTCCCAGTGGAGAGGGGCACAAGATAGGGGTGTCCTCTTTCCCCTCTTCTGTTCGCACTGGCTGTGGAGCCCCTGGCCATTGGTTTGAGGCGGGAGGGAGAGAGCTGGGGCATCCCGATCGCAGGCGTGTTTCACTGCATCTCACTCTACGCAGATGACCTGCTGGTCTATGTCCGAGACATATCACGGCGATCTCACCCCCATTTGGCGCACCCTGCAGGAGTTTGGAGACATGACAGGTCTCAAAGTCAAGTGGGATAAGTCAGCAATATACCCGCTTAGCCCGGATCTGGCACCTCACGATATACAGGTAGGCGAGCAGACTCTAAAATGGAGTTCGGCGGGCCCCAGATATCTGGGCGTGCGGTTATACCATTCCCCAGAAGACCTTTATGAGGGTAACCACTGTGGCGCACTAGCGGGCCTTCGGTCCACAGTCAGCTTCTGGAAGACTCTCCCCCTGGCGCCTATAGGGAAAATAGCCATCGCCAAAATGAAAATGGTACCCAGACTACTGTACCATTTCACCAACCTCCCTGTGATACAGCCTCGGTCCTTCTTCTGAGAGTTGGACACGCTCCTTACAACATTGATCTGGGGGGACGGGCGACACAGAGTAGCTCTGCGCACTCTGCAGCTACCCACTACGAGCGGAGGTCTGGGTGCCCCATCATTCGAATCATACTTCTTGGCTGCGCAGCTCCAGTGGCTGTCCTATTGGACAGCAGAGAGGCGGATGGGAGAGACAGTCACCGACAACGGGGAGCTACCTCTACCCCTCCTTAGGCGGATCTTGATGCCAGGCTCCAAGCCAAACCGCACGAACCCGGTGCATGTTGCCATGGCCCGTAAGTGCATGATGAGCGTTCACAGACTATCCAAAGCACGGCCGCTATACTCCACGCTGCTCCCCATAGTAGGCTTCCCCCAGAAAGAGGGATATTACACCGACAGGGACCTGCAGACGTGGACGGATAGTGGGGTGTCAGAAATGGAAGCCCTGTTCCAGGAGGGACAATTGAAGACATTTGAGAAACTGATCGAATGGCACGACCTTCCTCCAGGGCAATTCTTAATGCATAGACAATTGATAGACAGCAGCCGAGCATACTGGGACCCGCGGGCGGGAGAACCCCCAACGCACCCAGTGTTACACACAATAATGCGCATGGGAACGGGCAGACACCTGGTGACATGGCACTATAAGGCCATTCGGGAACTCATTGAAACTCCTCTAGATAGGCTACGACAGTCCTGGGAAGACGACATAGGACGAGTCCTTCACGACACGGAGAGGACACGGGCGCTAGAGTACCCAAAAAAAGTTTCCCGGAACGCCTACTTCAAAAATATACAGTTCAACATTCTACACCGAGCTTATCTAACACCAGACAAGCTGCATAAATACTATCCAGACACGGAATTCCGCTGCCCCCGATTTCAGATGCTGAATGCAACCCTTCAACATATGTTCTGGGACTGCCCGTCCCTGCAAACAAACTGGAACAAGGTATACCAAACACTGCGCGCGCTGGTGCACCTACAACACATCACCACCTGGGAGGCTTGCGCCCTAGATATCTATAAAAGGAAGAAATCCGAGAAGCTGCAGTGGTGATTCGCATCCTTGGCCATCCTCCTGGCCAAACGGAATCTAGCCATGCACTGGAGGGCCCCAACAGGACCGCCGGAAGCAGCCTGGGTGGGAGCCGTAAATAAATGGGGTGAAGAGGAGGAGGAGATCCTGAGAGATGAAGAGGTAAAAGGGACGCGCAAACACCCCATCTCTATGGAATGGGCACATCTGCTGATACAGTTTAAGCACGGATCGACAGTCCGAGACACCCCAGATCCGACACAGACCCAACCTGACGGCCCCCCTCGGGACTCCAGCCCACGAACACAACCACTGCTGCACACATAGTGCCCCTGTAGGGTAGGCGACGCGTCGCGATGACCCACCCAGAGGAGGGTGGGCCGCAAAACTCCCCCCCCCTCCCTTTGTCTTGCTGGCCCCCTCGTGACACGCACTACCAGTTCCCACCGGGTGATGCCCGCCGGGACCCCACCCTACAGCACTGCACCCCCTATGCTCGCCGCTGCCCCCCCCCGCGGATTCCAGTTCAGCCTCAGTCGGCTAGTTCAAGTCCGACAAGTTCACACATAACATTGCTGTTGGCATAAGTTAAATAGGGTGGAACACTGACAGAGGGTAACAGCCCCTCATGACCCCATGATCATACCGATCACGGGATCAGGTACACTAAGACATGGCATTCTACTACACGATAGCCTACTGACGAACTCAGGTACTCCATACACGACTGTCACACCCAGGAGACAAAAGCCAACCTGTCGTCATCGTACCACAATTGTACTTGTCATGTAATGATTGCATCTATGTTGATTGTACTGCGACCTATCCTGGAAATGTAGAAAACCCTAATAAAAAAAATGTAAACAAAAAAAGAGGGCACAATCCGCTCTAACCGTAAAGGTTTCCCAAAAGAACTAGATTGTCAAAAGCTTGTGCGGGGACAGTGCAGTGTGTTGCGTTGCAAGAACGTCTAGCTGTGAAGTTTTCAGACAGGAGAGATGTCTACATGCCGACTACCATCCATGATGAAAGCACTTCACCTGTGAATGTTTAGGGTCAGGTTGCTGAAGCGCGCAAATCTGTGTGCATTTTAGACTAGAATACGCACAGAGGTGGTGTTGACAGAGTAGATCAGAGGTTGGAACCTTGCGCTGCTCTTCGTAAGGCTTATATTTGGTATAAGAAGTTGGCTATCCATCTTTTCCACATGGCAACCTTTAATGGTTTTGTTGTATTCAAGGATTCTTGTCCTGAGTCAAAGATGCCTTTTGCTAAGTTTCAAGAGTCTGTAATAGGCACCCTTGTTTTAGTGTAACAGGAAAGTGTTCCTAGAGTTGGAGTGGTGGAGGATGTGGCTAGATTGAAAGATCGCCACTTTCCTGATCAAATTCCTCCCACACCCTTAAAAGACTTTCCCGGTAGGAGATGTAGAGTCTGTTGGCAAAGAGGTACGCAGAAGGAGACTTATATGTACTGCCCTGAGTGTCCTTCTAACCCTGGGCTGTGTGTGCCTGCTTGTTTTAGAATGTACCACACGCAAAATATTTTTGGGGAGCATCCATGAGTGGTAAAGTGAACTGCCTGGTGTCTATTGTTTTATATTTTTTGTTCAGTTTCAAGGTTGGCATTTGTGCAATGTATTTAGTTTCAGATTTTGTTTCATAGATTTGTATCTATTTGCAATTTGTTTGTGTTTTCTTTTTTGTATAAAAAAATCCTAAATGTGATGGCGGTGTGAGTGGACTGGCGCTTGGCTGGCAGTGTGCGTGGACTGGCGCATGGCTGGCGGTGTGCGTGGACTGGCGCTGGACTAGCGGTGTACATGGACTAGCGCTTGGCTGGCGATGTACATGGACTGGCGCTTGGCTGTCGGTGTGCCTGGACTGGCGCTTGGCTGGCGGTGTGCCTGGACTGGCGCTTGGCTGGCGGTGTGCCTGGACTGGCGCTTGGTTGGTGGTGTGCCTGGACTGGCGCTTGGCTGGCCGTGTGCCTGGACTGGTGCTTAGCTGGCGGTGTGCGTGGACTGGCGCTTGGCTGGCGGTGTGTGAGTAGTGACTTGCTGCTGGTCGCTAAACACACTGCTAGCCAAACGCCACTCCACGCAATCGTGACCTGGTGTGGTTGCTATGTCAGGAATGTGGGCGTGTGAAAGTGATGGGCCCTTGAATGGCGCTGTCTGCTGGTGTGAGTGTTGTGTTGTATTGTGTTTGGCTTGCGGCTTGTGGTGTGAATGGCTTTGTATGTGTCACACGTATGAAAGGTGTATGAATGGCCTATTGAATTGGACGCCGAGCCCGGGCCAAAAACTCATGGGACCCCCCTTGCAAAACCAGGTTGGTTTGGGACAGGTAATTTTGATGTCGCCTCAATAGGTTATGGGACCTTGCCTGTCGCGGGTACTTGACCTACCCACACAAGTGAGGTACCACTTTTCTCGAAAGACTTTAGGGAACACTGGGTGGGTGGAATTTTGTGGATCAACGCATATTCCAGAACTTGACACCACTGAAATGGGAAGAAAATGTTTTTTTATTTTTATTTTTGAGGTTTGAAAGGGATTCTGGGTAACAGAACCTGGTGAGAGCTAGTCAAGTCACCCCATCCTGGATTTCGCTGGGTGTCTAGTTTTCAAAAATGTATAGGTTTGCTAGGTTTTCCTACGTGCCGGCAGAGCTAGGGTTCAAAAACTACAACTAGGCACTTTGCAAAAAAAGGGTTGTTTTCAACTGTGAAAATGTGGAGTGTCCACGTTGCGTTTTGTGCCGTTTCCTGCCGCGGGCACTAGGCCTACCCACACAAGTGAGGCACCATTTTTCTTGGAAGACTTTGGGGAACGCGGGGTGGGTGGAATTTTGTTGATCCACGCAGATTCCAGAACTTTCCACCACAGAAATGGGAGAAAATGTGGGGTTTTTTTTACCATTTTTTAGGTGTGCAAGGGATTCTGGGTACCAGAACCTGGTGAGAGCCAGTCAAGTCACCCGATCCTGGATTTCCCTGGGTGTGTAATTTTCAAAAATGTTACAGGGGCCTAAGAGCGAACTACCCCAAATAGCCAAAAAAAGGCTTAGCACAGGAGGGGGAAGGCCTAGGAGCGACGGGGTTAATTGTGTTATGTTGCTTTGTTTATGCCATGGTTTTATGTTTCGTTTTCTTTAGAATTATTTTCGTTTAATGATTTTGTAATAAGGAAATACAACAGACTTAGTCTACCTCCAAAAGGCCAGCGGATCAATGTAAAAGAAATCAAACAATTCTCTCCCCCTCTCTTACTTAATCATGGCCACTTCAAACTATCCACATCTAAGCCAGCAGGATTAGTTAATCAGGAACAGTTTACACATTCATTTACAGCAGTCAGCATCTTTCAGGGCAGTTATCTGTAAGTAACACTGTAAGGTAACAGTTCTTTAAATTTCATGGGTAGCAGTTTCAAGCATGGAGACCATATGTTCCTAGATCTTTTATAACTACTGTATACGGTCAAGATTTCTGGTGGTGCCCCGTACCCACAGGATCATCTGCTTGGTTGTACATAAAAGGACTGATGTCCGTTTACCTCTAGGTGACCATAGAGGGTACCGGAGCCTGTATTCTACTCCAAGGATTATATATGCTGGGAGTCTGGAAATATAACTGCTGTGTCAGTATCATTCAGCACTTCATTGATTAGTTTGCGACAATGCCCAAGCAGGTGTGACAGTCCCGTAGCTCCTCCAGCACTCTGGCTTTTTTTTTATTCCAAGCATGTAAGCTCTCTGGTGTATAGTAACAGTATAAGGTCACTTATCAGCGTATATTTTTTAGCAGCACTGGCTGTGATTACCTTGACTCAGTGTACAGAGTTCCACTCCTGTGCCTCTTCTCTCAAATTTCTTCTCCCATCTCTTCGGCCTGGCAGAATCTCCATGATTTTGCCATGTATATCTTGGAGAGGATGCTATTTTACCCTGATTTAGTAATGTGCAACTTTACAAAAGGGTAGAAGGATAGGCTGGCAACTGCTCTTACAGAGGGGTGGGTAACCCAGTGATGCACTGGGCATCATCATCATAATTTCAATACCTTTCTCCCACTGGTATTTCATGGTCAAGTTTGAACTGTTCAAACGACTTAAGGCCCTACAAGTCACCAACCCTGCTTTCTGCCATTCTACAAACTTGTCGTTAACACCTTAGCTGCTTTGGAACGTCCAGCTCCAGTGCTGAACGTTCCATTGCGCAGGTGCAGTTGGAACGTCCAACGGCCGACGGCAGCACTCCCGAGGTAGTGGTGCCGTCGGCCGCTGGACGGGCGCATCGCTTAAGGGGTTAAGACCTGGGGTGAAACTGGCGTTGCCAAATAGAGGGGTCATCGACGAGGGAATGATGGCTAGGCCCAGTTTTACTGCACCCCCGTCCTTTGCTGCCATTGGCCATCTTGTGAAAGAGTACGCCAAGTCTCATGGTCTGTCGCTCTCTGGGAACCATAGGACCTTTCAAATATGGATGTCAGCAATGGACTGATCTATAAAAACACCCAAATTTCCCATCCCAGCCCATATACCAGCCTACAATGTAACATGCTTTGCTTCATAATAGTGCGAGGCAAAGTTTGGGATACCTTGAACTCGCTGTGCAGACCCGAACATCCGATTAGTTACAATTCTAGGTTGCTTACTGGTCCATAAGAAGTTAATATAGAGCTGCTGGATAGTGCAGAGGGTGCCTTTAAAAAGGTGCAGTAGCATAAACTTCCAAGAACAGAAACCGCAGCAAAGAGGTCATTTTGGCTGCCAGGGTGTGCCATGACAGGCCAGCACCATACCATGTGTGAAAATTAGGCTTCATTTATCACATTAGCTTGTTCTAGTGGACTTATGCAGTTTTGAGGCAGTGGGGGTTATGGTCAGCCCCAAAAATGTAAGATTGTCCATGGCCCATTGGAAACAAAGGGGCATATGTATCAAAATCCCTAGTTGCAAATCTCAAAATGCAAATTTTTACGAGTCTCATTTTGATATTCGCAAATCGCGATGTAAATAAAAAAAAAATCGCTAACAAATTGCAATTTCTTAAAAATCCCGAAAAATTCTCAGAAACTCGCTTTGCGATTCCTTAATAGCGAAAATCGCAAATTAAGTAACTGCAAAAAAACGGAATCTGCAATACAGGTGCGGCCTGATGACATCACACCCAGGAAGTGGGAGTGATTTGCTGCACCTGGTTGCCTGAGCCACAGTCAGAGGCTGTTTGGAGAGTGAGAGGAGTGAGCACAGCAGAGGAACATCCACAATGGAGTCCCAGAAACAACATAAGGGCAAGGTAGGAAAAAAAGGAAGAGGAAGCACAAATTTAGTGACAAGGAGCAGGAGGTGTGCAGCCATGAGCTCCTCTTTGGAAAGAAGGTACTCCGGGTCCCTGGGTCCAGGAAAAGGAAGATCTGGCTGGACATCCAGCAAAAAGTAAATGCTGTCGGTATGACCCATCACACGGTGGAAGAATTAAGAAAAAGATGGTACGACATGCGGCAAAGGTCGAAGGAGATGGTGGCAGCCAGGCTGAAGGAGGCAAACAAGACCAGGGGAGGAGCATCCACAGCAACAGATCCAACACCCCATGAGGAGCTGTGGAGTCAACCCTCCAGCCTGAGAGCATCAGTGGTGTGGCTGACATAGACAGCTCCGACCCTGCATCCAGCAGCCAAGGTATGATGCATGCAAAATATAGCCGCACACATCCCCATCCCGTGCACACAGTCAGGAATGAACCAAACCCAAACTACACATGTCACTCCGGTCCACTTCTTACAGCACACCCAACAATGCATCATGGGAGACGTAGTCAAATGCATGATAGTGTGTCCATGAGCTATAGCATATTAAATGCAACATGTGAATCAGTGAAAATGGGAAAAGAGTGTCAGATGTTAGCCAATACAAATGGTAAAAACTTTTGAGTTCAGAATGCAGACACTGTCACAAACTCATGAATTCCCCTTCACAACCACAGCACAATCCAGGACACTGGAAGACAGTGCAGAGGGCGAGGCTTTTGGAAATCCTGAGGACCAGACCGATGATGGGGACTCATGCAACGACACAGAGCCCACACCAATCACATGCAGGAAGCGCACAATCATGACCCCACTAACCCCATTAGAGGAATGACACAGAGGCCACAGGGGACGAGAATGAACAAGCAGAGCCAAGGCAGAGGTGTCTCACACATGCCTGGACAGCACACACCCCAACTGAGGGAGCCAGGAACTGAAACACGCAGGTCAAGGGCCAGGACCAGCACTGCCACAGTAGAAGATCCCACAGTCTTCGCAGGTCCTGAAAACAGCATGCTGCAGGTACAGCCCCTGTAACAAAAATCATTGTGGTCAATAAATGGGCAACTCAGCAAATTAAACCAAAGTCAGCGCTACATGGGGGAATGCATCTTGGCCATGGCAGGTGCCATACGTGACCTGTGTGTGACATTGAAATGTGACCAAGAAGCCAGGGAAAGGGCTGCCCAACGTGGTAACACCCGTCTGTACAGCTACACCAAGGCGGTGAACTGCCTGTGTACCACCACAAGCAACTTGACCCGTCGCAGCATAAGCATGCAAGTAGAAATGTCACACTACTGCCACAACATCGCAAGAGGCCTGGCACAGGTCACCAGTGCTGTAGAACAGATGCTGACGGCAAACACAGGTGGCACAGCACTCATGGTCTCAGGGGAGAGGGAGGAGAGATCGAGCAGGAGTAGCTACACACCAACATTGCCAGATACAAGAAGGCGCAGTGGCAGACAGGGTGCAGCACCTAGGTATCCAACGGAGGGCACTCAGCCAAAAGAACGTCCAGCAGCAGTCTGTCACCGAAAGAGGTGAACTGTACACCAAAAGAGTCGCGCCAATGGGTAATGCAAACCACTCGTACAAAATCCACTGAATTTTAGGACTACCTGCACTGTGGACATAACATGTGCTGTGGACAGCAACAGACTTTGTGTTTGTCAGACTGTGTGACACACTTTCATCCTGCTGTTTAAGGTATGAATAAACACAGAACTGATTAAAATAATTATGTTGCCTCATGTCATCCTTACTCACCTAGAAGTAGTTCTGTGGGATCTCAGCCTGTTTCTGACGTCCGGCAGCTGCCCCAACTCCAGATGCTGGTCTGCCAGTGGGACCTGGGCCATCATGGTCCCATGTATCTATATCAGTAATGTCAATTGGGGTGCTTTTTTTCATTGCCATGTTGTGGAGCATTGCACAGCTTACCACGATTTTGCAGCAGGTCTCAGGGCTGTATTGGAGTGCTCCTCCGCTTTTATGCAGGCACCGGAACCAGCTCTTTAGGATCACAAACGTACGCTCTATGAAACAGCACGTAGATCTGTGTGCCCTGTTGAATCTCCTCTCCCTTGCATTGGCTGGATCCAGATACTGGGTCAGGATGAAGTCCCGCACTGCATAGGCACTGTCACCTGCAGGGATAGAAACAATAGGTGAGTCACTGACCGACCCCCCCCCCCCCCCCACCCCCCACAATATGTACTGATGGATGGATGTGTGCCATGCATTTACCTAGCAGGTAGCCCTCACCAAACTCGCCAGTACTCAGACATCTGTGTATCCCACTATGTCTAAAGATGAAAGAGTTGCGAGTACTGCCTGGGTATTTAGCTACAATGTCATTAATGATATTCTTGGTATTGCACAAGACCTGTATATTCAGGGAATAGTAGCATTTACGGTTTCTGAAGACATATTCATTTGTTGATGGGGAAGTGAGGGCCATATGGGTCCCATCTATGCAGCCAATAACGTGGGGGAAACGTGCAATCTGGCAGGAGTCTAGTTTGGTTTGCTGTAATGCCGGTTGTGTGCTGGGGAAATGTATGTGCTGTGCTAGCCTCTGTAGCATTGCATCTAAGAAGCCATGGAAGAAGCGCGACAGGGCACTCTGTGAGACTCCGCCAACCGCTGCTATCATCCCTTGAAAACTCCCTGAGGCCAGGAGGAGCAGGGAGCACAGGACCTCCACATGGGTGGGAATTGTTTGGGTCCTGCGTGTTGGGTGCTCCAGATAGGGTTTCAGCTCGTCAATCAGGTTTAAAATAGTCTTCGGGTCCAGCGTGTACTTCTCATGAATTTCCTCTTCAGTCTGCTGGAACAGAGTGACGCGCAGTCTGAAGATCCATTCTTGTCGCATTCTGCTCTGTGTTACTGCCCAAATTCGCAGCCTTCTGGCTATTACATATAGTGCTGCCATTGTGGAAGAACCTGATGCATTGTGGGCAGGTTTAAGTAGCTTGCACCTGGTTACCACCTGCATGTACTTGGTGGTAATTGCGCTTTGCTAATTTTCTTTTTATCGCAAATTGCGATTTTTTCATACATTTCATTGCGATTTCTTAAACTGCGATTTTTTATTTAGCGATTTTCGCAAGCTGAAAAGCCAGTTTGAGAATTCGCACAGAAATTTGCAGAATTATTGCTTTGCACATTAAGGAATAGCAAAATGGGTCATTTCTTAACCCCTTCCATGCTCATGACAAGGTCAGCTCGTCATGGGTGTTACCTGCGCTGTGCGTTTGACGAGCTGACCTTGTCATGAACAATGGTGATTGAATGAATGCAGCACAGGAGGGGAAAACCCCATAGCAGCCAAGGTGTTAATAATATTGCAATGCGAAAATGTCTCATACATCGAGTTTAGCGATTTTTTACTTGCAAATGCTTTTTTTTTTGCAAATCGCACCATTTGCGAACAAAAAATCATTTCATACATATCCCACATAGTTGAGATTGTTGCATGTGATCTTACCTCTTAGAGCAATTCCAGTTCCAATAACTGGGATTTAAGGATATTGATTTTAAATCCAGAGGCTTCACCACAGCTCTGAAGTTCCATTAATGCCTCTGAGAGGGATTTCCTAGGGTTAGTTAATGACAGCAGGACATCATCCGAGTGCATACATAAATTTTGCTATGTTTGACCAATGGCCACCCCTCTAATGTCCATATGTTTGTTTTCTGATAGCTATTGTCAGGGGGTTCATGTAAGAGGTGAAAGGGAGTGGGGAGACAACAGGAAACGTGTTCTCAGCCCCTCTTTATTTGTATGAAAGGTGTTAATCTACTGTTTACATTGATCCGAGCACATGGGTCTTCAAAGCTGCTAAAAACCCAAAGGCTACATTTAGGGCCTGCTCCCATGCAGATGAGGTCTGTTTTGAGAAATGGTCGATGGGCTCAGTCAAATACCTTTTCAGCATCAACCGCTAGTAGGTCCACCCCTTTACCCACCTACTCCACTTTGTTTTGGTTTTTTAAAATTATTTTGTATTGAGAGTTCATAGGCATAAATATAGATATAGAATACATAACATTCACATGAAATTCCAAATATACAAAGTACATACGTGGCAGATTATAAATACTTCGTAATGCAAATATAGTTTGATCATAAAAGAAAAAATTCCTTTAAAGTGCAATGTGCGATATATCAAATATTATTTGAGTGAGACCTTAATAGAGACCCCAAGCGGACTAACAAGCATAGTATAGTCCAGATCTAACCCTAAGAAACTAAAAAATAAAAAATAATCCTAGAGAAACTAGCATTCAAACACACTCCAATATTTGTCATATTTTTTGACTGCCCCTGATCTCAATGCATATTTTTTTTCCATCCCCTGTACCTTGGATATTTTAAATTTCCATACATTAGGAGTTTGTCTGTTTTCCAGAGTTGCAGGATTAGAGATCTTGCTACAAAGGCTGCTATATATAAAGATTCATCATAGGCAGTGGGAGCAGAAGAGCAACCAAAAACCGCAATAGGTTCATCGAATGAGATTTGAGCATATCTATTGTATTTCTGAGATATTTTTCAATATCCTTCCAGAAATTCTGTATTTTGGAGGATTCCCATACAATGTGTTTCCAGTTGCCCTTTTCCTCACAGCAAAAGCACTTACCCTCTACTTGAGGGTGTATGTTGTGGAGAAACAAAGGTGTTCTGTAAATTAGCCATTTGGAGAAAAATTGCATCCGTTTAAAATTAGCGCCTCGGAATATAGATTTATTAACTTTATCCCAGGTGAGTCTTTTAATTTCGATATCTTCTCTTTTTTTCCACCTGTCTCTGAGCTTTTCATACACAGCGATAGATTTGTCCTCCTTAAAAATGTTTATCCAAGTACTAATCTCCGTGTGGGGCTGTTTAGTGCTTCACTTATATAGGTTTAATACGATAAATTATCCATATCTAGTTCTCGGAGTATAGCATGTAGGCTAACAAAGGATCATTTTAAAATGTGTTCGAATGTTGACTCCCCCTTTCAACTTCTTCCCAGGTTTTCCAAGTATTCCCCACACTGAAATCCTGGATTTTATCATAACCATTTTCTTTCCAAAGTCTGTGTGTTTTTATCTAAAGTGCCCATCTCTTCAGTGTATAAATTCATTAGTCTTGTAGAGCTTCTTATTCTTAAAATATCAAAATATTTTGTGAATGAGATTTCATATTAGTTTAGTGTGAAGCCGGACCAATCTGGCTCCACTAAGGAACACTTGTATAAGCACAACCAGTGTACTAAATGTTCTGAATCAGCAGTTTGGCACGGATGTTGAGCAGGGAAATGGAGCCGTAGCAAGACCAGTGTTGTGGGTCCTTGTCAGCTTTGGGTACAGTTGTGATTGCGGCCTCTTGCTTTGCAAGTGTGGTTTCTCCTCTCGCCTCCACTGCATTGTACAATTGTGTGAGTGTAGGTTGCGACTTCGAGGCAAAAGGTCTAAAAAAAAATAGAGCTGTGTAGCTGCCAGGACCCGGGGATTCCTGCAGCTTGAAGGGCTGGTGATAACCTCCTCTACCCCTATTGGTTGTCCATTAGCTTTGGGAGTGGTAACCGCACCAGTACTTTCTCCATCCCAGTCACACTAATTCCTTCCACTGACTATAATGTGGAAAATAATTTGTGGAAAATTTGGCCAATCTTTGGGTCAATGGTGCACTGGGCCCCTGTTTCAGAGCAAATGGAGTAAATGTGGCTTCTGGCTACCTGAACTCCCAAGCCAGGATCCTTCTGTCTTTATTGCTTCCCCCGTATTTTGTCTTACTTTGAGGAGCATGTATTCTGCCCAATTCGTGTCTAGTGCATGTAATGGAGTAGGGGTCATCCTTAGTGAATGCCATATCTTTGATGTCCCAATCCGCTTGTGTTTCCTTTCTATCATTCTTACGTGGTCTTCTAATTCGCTGCGTTTGGCTGCTCTATCTGCATTGATGGACGCAGCAAGTGAGATCAACAAGACCCTTATGGCAACTTTAAATGGTTCACAGAATGTGTGTCCCATCCTCTGCGTTTTCAAAAAAGGAAACAAAAAAAGATGGCAGACCTTATAGAGTCCTGTTGGGCTCACTGAAGAGGCGATTGTCTTTCAACCTGAATTCATTTAGCTGTGTTGGTGTTCGAGGAGTATTTAGAGCGACCAACATTAGTGTGTGATCAGAAAGCACCAGCGGCCCTACTCAGCTGTCGTCATCTATACTAGCATCTTTGTGGATCCCAGCATTTGATCCAGTCTGGCACATGTTTTATGGGTGGCTGAATAATGTATAATATTGCTCTCAGGATGCGGTAGCCAAATGTCACCCAGCCCTATCTCACGTAGCCATTCTTTCCTCTCTGGGAATATTGCTCCCACATGTTCCTCTCAAAAGAGTACGAATCTGCCCTTCTCATTATTTATTACTAGGATAAGGTCCCCTACTATAGAAAATATACAAAAATGGACAGTGGACCAAAAAAGCAACCAATTAGGCACCAATCCAATACAATTGCCAATTGAAATTGTATAAATGCAAATTTGAATTCTTGTGTGCAAATCTCCAAACGTGCCCCCTGTCCAAGAGCACTTCCCTATTACCAGGGGCCACAAAATAAGACACTAAATCAGAGATGCACCACTTTGCAACAAAATTCAAAGAGTTCTTTAAATAGTAATTCTCTATGGAGCCACCAAGTCGTTGTACACTGGTCGAATTTGTTTCCTTTTTTATATATCCTTTATTAGTTCTTTATATACAAGACAGACAGTCAACTCGTTACGTCCTAAAGACAGGACTTCTTCAGGGCTGTGGGTTAAAAACATATAAAAAGAAAAGTTTTACTTCTAGGATTATGTCCTTATCAGGAGAGCTTAAAATGTGCATGACTGCTGTTCTGAGGAATTTTTCCTGGCCTGCATTACAGGCAAAGACAGACGCAACTGGAAATGAGTAATCTCCTAGGGAGAGAATCAGGGTCAATACCCTTCCATCAACATCTGCAATTATGCAGTTCACTCGCCCTCTGAATCAAGAGCTAACAGGACTGCGAACCTTGCCTTTTTTGGGGGGTCCAATGAGATGTTTTGTTGGGGGGACCACTTGCAACACATTTTTTCCCATCCTTTTTTAGCTGGTTGTTTTCCTGCGACAAACAGTTCTGGCTCCTGTACGTCCCTGGCAGTGGAAGAGATGTTGATTTTGCCAGTGTGTGTTGTTTATTCTTTGTGGTTGTGGCCAGCTTATCCTAAATGGTACAATCCTTTTTCTCCTGCTAGTTCATAGGCGAGGATTATGCTCAACTTTCTTAATTTTATTTAATTCAGCAAATTTCAAAAGCATCAAAGTATTATCCTTCCCAGGAACCATTGGGAAAGGAAGTAGAAAAAAGTTCAACCAATCAGTCTGTATTTTCTTTTATAATGTGTCATCCTCCTCAATGCCCCTCTCCTTTCATTGCAGCTCCAGAAGCGTTCAGTTAAATGACAGCAGCTGCTCTCTAGTTGGGGGATATTTCATTGTCCTTTTAGTGTGGTCTGACTAGCCTTATTTAATATTATTTAATTGAAGATGGAGCCCACAGGAATGCATTCAACGCAGCTTGCGAGGAGCTGTTGACACTGTATTTAATTTCCGAGGTAACGTGTGTGCCAGTTAGATACCAGAGGGCGCCACTAAAATTACAGGCCACACAGCCAGAGACTGGTCCTCTAGTGATCTAGGCAATATTGAGCTGTAGTTTGATGTGAAGAGAGCAGCACTTCTGCCGCGGAGCCTTGGCCCCCATCCTGCCACAGCATGGAGCTGAACGCCCTATTAGAGGGGAATATATTAAATAAATATTACACCGAGTTGTCTATGCCAGGATAAACAGGTCTGTTCTTTCTTCTTTGGAGACAAATAAACTTGCTTCACACCTCCAGGAATGTGCCCAAACCTGCCAGGTGATCCACCCAGCAGACCTGGCATGGGAGTTCTGGCACTTTTGTCTAGACAACAAGATCTCTGTCACGGCAGAATATCTTCTGGGCAAGGCCAACAAGGTAGCAAACTGCCATTCACTGCAATTGTAAGACATGAGCTTCTGGAAGTTGGATTAAAGTAGTCTTTCAGAAGATAGAACGCAGATGGGGTCCCTTCAGGGTGGACCGGTCTCAAGACTGGATGATCAGGTGGACAAGTACTTCAGCTAGAAACCAGACCCACAAGCAACAGTGTTGGTTGCTTTTCTCTAGGACTGGAGTCAAGAGAAGGGGTATGCATTTCCACCATTAGAGATGATCATGAGACTGGCAGGGCAGAAGGCAGACCCAATGGTAATCACACGAATATGGAGATCACAAATCTGGGTTCTAGTTCTGATGGAGCGGTCTGGGGATTCTCCAATCGGTCTACCCAGGTCCCAAGGTTTTCTGAGGAATCCTCTAAGGCAGTGATACTCAAAGTACGGCCCTGGAGCCGCTTGCAGCCCGCTTAACCTTTACATGCGCCCCCCCCAGAGAACGTCAGCACGAGCTGCTGTCTAGGTGCTGCGCACTAATATTCAGAAAGAAATGTAAAATAAACAGCTAAGCATTTATTAACCTGCAAATAAATGCATTCCCGTTTATTTAACATTGTTTTAGACCTTGCACAATCCCTGACCCACCCAGGCCCTCTACTGCCACCCTACTGGCATCAGTGCAGCCCTCGGACACACCACATACCATACTTTGTGGAACCTGGACAAATGTTTGATAGTACCCACGCTCTAAGGAATCCTCCCCACCTTGTGACAGAAGGAATATTACAACTCATGGCAGGAAGGATTAAAGGAAACAATGGGAAGTACTCTAGTCAGGGGATTGGGCAGATGGGACAGTTAAGCGATACAAGTGGGCTTTGACCAGATGGATGTGTTGGTGTATGCAGATGTGTACGGATCCAGTGGGGTCACATATTGAATTTCTCATCCTCCTTTGCCTCGGAAAGCATGACTTACAGGTCAGCAAATACATTCAGAACGAACATTTTGGCAGAACATTACACAATAAAGGGTTCTCCTGTGGTGGAACATCCTTTGGTTTGTAAACTGATGAGGAGACCCTAGAACTTCATCTTTATGGGATATGAATAGTCCTTAATCTATTTCTCTCCTGGCACAGTAACAAATAACTTTCTACAAAGGAGCGATCAGGTAAGCCTGCTGTGTGTCTATGTCAAATTTCCTACAGGAGAATGTTGGATGGTCGAGCTCTGGATATTACATGTAGGGTATTTACCCTACACAGTGAGACTTTCCACATTTCTAAATCAAAAAAATGTCTCCAAAATGGTTTCCTACCCTGCTTTTGGCAATGTGATAAAATGATGTGTGGTCAGATGTTCAAAAGTTTACAAGAGTATGAATGAGGATCTTCTTCCACCGGGGGAGCCTCAACTTCTAATTTCCATTTGCAAACCTTTTAAGGGAGCCTCTTTCCCCACTACAGCCTGAAGGGTAAAATGGATTATGCAGGAGCCGGATATAGATTAGTTAATTTTTTGGAGTACATTCGACCCGCATAGCAATGGCATCCAAGGCTTTTTCACTGCAGGTGAAAATGGAAGATATAATAAATGCTGCAGACTGGTCTTCAGACTCTAAAATTTAAGAGGTGTTACTTTAAACCAGTCTTAGATATGCCATCATTAGTGGTAAATAAGCTTTAAACAAGCCTAATCCTCACCTCCAGGCCTGACATATGATGTAACATTTCCTAACTATAGAAACAAAGTTTAAATCCTACAAAGGATTCGGAGGCCACGATTATCCCTCCAGACCCTGAGAAAAGGGAGATATGCATGAAAGAGAGAAAATATTCCTGACAATGTAATCACCGTAAGATAAAAGTATTTTTCTACAAGGGTTTTTCTTTTTATTAAGCTTATGTTATTGTGGATAGATTTGTGCTGAAGTAAAACTATAGGGAAACCCGTTACCTTGAATATAATTTATAGAAGTAATTGTGGAAGTGCGGAAAAGTGACAATTTTGTTTTACTGTTGCAGGAAACAAGACCTCCAAATAAGAATGAGGTGAAAAATGAGATCGTCAACACTCGCACAAAGAAAGAATGGGCATATAGGAGGAGTATAATAATTCTGGCCCCTTGATATACCTCCATAAAAATATTATTGTCCAGAGATTTTCATTTTTGATCTGTGCTTTTATATCATTAGAGAAGTAATTTAGCTTGGGTAGACTAATCCAGGCTGAATTTTTTTGGACAACCTTTTTTTAAAATGGCAGATGTGTTGCAGTGGTGATGTAATATTTCAGGACCATGATACCTATATACTCAAGTAGTCTTAAAGAGAAAGAAAATAATTCCTAAGAGCAACCCTTCTACCATTTTCCAAAATGGCAGCTCTATAATGAGGAGTTTTAGCCATCATATTGGCAATATTTTTTAATATTGTTTTTCTTTGTTTTTCCATCGATCGTAAACATGAGTGAAGCAGGTGGTAGCAGAGGATATTGACCTCAAAACAGAGTGATGTTAACTATAAATGCTGTGGACTCCTTCAACAGAGAAAAATGTGTCATATGCCAAACTAATCCGAAAGAAAAGCAAATATCAACTGCAGCGGGACAGAAGAGAGTTTGAGATGCTTTAGAAATACAGCAAATCAAAATTCACAAAGGATTGAAACTGAAGGGTGAAGAGGATAAAAAACGTTATCATTGTAACATTAAGTGCTACAAGTCATACTCAATGGAAAAAAGCCTGGAAAACAATTAGTCAAACTATAGCTGAATCCAGTGAATCACAACAAGAATCTGAGTGTAGTGAGAAAGTGACGACAACAAAACCCAATGCCCATCCACTTTGTGGTGGATAAGGGGTTGCCATCGTTCTTCTAACAACTAATCAGAAACTAGCTACAGATAAAAACATTTTTGCCCTTTGAGACTCACATACTCTGTACTTTGGCCAGTCCTTTTGTCCCTCATTCTGGCTAAACTTGAGATAACGCATTGAAGATCTCCTGCTTTCTTCCAAGATGAAGTTTGTTTTCAACAGAGTACCTGATATAACAGGAGTTGACGGTATTTGCAGCGGATTTGCATGTCTAACTGAACTGCATGTGTGCATACATTCAAAAATATGAATATATCATGAGTTCCTAACAGCAACGTAACTGCCAGCCTTCAGTTAAGTTTGCACTCTTTAAAAAAAGCAAATGAAGGTGGTGTGGCTAAGATGGCGACCTAGACGGCAGCAATATTCACAGGCTACCTGTACCAAATCCCCCTGGGACCTAACTACAGCTTACTTTTCCCTCCCGGTTAAGCTGTACAGGTGGCGGGAGTGCTGGTAACTCACTGGTCCTCGTGGGAGCTGTGCAGGGGTCGTGGGAGCAGGGGGCTGTCGGCCATGCAATGGCATCCTGGAGGTGCACATCGGACCGGGAGTGAGCGGCGAGAGATTGGAGGCCCGCCGGCGGTCCAGAGGTCCGCAGTCTCCACTGCACAGGGTCGCAGCTCCTTTTGCCCGGACTGGTGGAGAGGTCTTGCCTCGGACAGCGGAGGGTGAGGGAGGCTGGGACACAAGGCGGGGGAGCGGAAGCACTCGGGCGGCGAAAGTAGCACAGGCCCGGCAACGCCATAACTGAGACCCAGGATTCCGGCCTGTTGACCTTGAGAGCCGCGGAAGGCTGCATGGCCGGCTCGGCCCTCCCCCTCGGGCTTCTGCTGGGGATCAAGGCAGAGGCTGGAGGGGATCGGGCTCCGGGCCCACGGACTCATCGGCGGTGCCATTTTGGGAGCCAGCTCCAGGACCTGTCTGAAGCATAGCCCCCCTCCAGGGAGACTGTAAGGGAGGTGGGAGCGCTCGTGCATCGCTGGGGTGGCAGAGGCTGATACCAATTGGGGCCCCACCCACATAGCTTCACTGGTGGCACCAGCTATGGGGACCTGGCGGTTTGGAGGCTGCGGCAACGTCCCCCCACCCGAACAAGGCTAGAGGGGTCCCCAAACTTCTGCGGAGAGGAGCGGCGGGTGCTCCCCCTTGGGCTTCTGCTGGAGAGGTGCAGCCCTCGGCTTACCCGAAGATCAAGGCGGCGGCTGGAGGGAGTTGGGCTCCAGGCCCACAGACGCATCGGCTGCACCATTTTGGGAGACGGGTCCTGAGCCTGTCTGCAGCATAGTGCCCCTCCCGGCAGAAGGTTAGGGAGGTGTATGTGCTAGTGCCTCGCTGGGGTGGTGGAGCCTGATAACGATTGGGCACCCACGCAGTCGCACCGGCGGCGCCATTTAAGGGGCCCTGGCGGTGTGGAGGGGGCAGCAATGTCCTCCCGCACGACAAGGCCAGCGAGGGCCCGAACGCCTGCGGAGAAGAGCAGCAGGAGAGGCTCCGGGCCCCCCAGGAGACGAGGGGGGGACGGGGAGAACAGTGGCGACACTGGGACTAGTGGCTGGGAGCAGCTGACATGGTGGCCTGTGCGTTCTGAGGGGCAGCAGGGCAAGTGACTTCTGAACTCTGGGCCTGGTTGGTTTGTTGGACTGTGGGGCGCGAGCCTGAGAGCCTGCGGCTGTTCCACTGTAGGGACAGCGGTGGAGCTGCAATAATCCCCCGACGGACTACAAGAGTGGTGCGGATTAGCTAGGGGCCCACGGCAACTCTATAAGCACGGGCCCGGATAGTGGTCTCATCCGCGAAAGAAGCTGTTTCACCTCAAAGGGGGAGTTGGAGAGGTCCGCTAGAGCAAGGAGAGACATTTGCGGTCCCCGCAAGACGACACAGCGGCAAGGCTTGCCCCGAGGTCGGTCGGAGTAGAGTCGGACGGCGGCGCATGGCCAGGACAAGAAGGAAAGGGGAGCGCATGCTCACCGAAATGTTGGGCAAGGGTCAGCCCAGAGGGGACAAAGGGACCTCCTCCCTGACGAGGGCACAGCCACACGAAGCATCGGGGTATAGCGCGGTGCCGATCACGAAATCCTTTATGGAGACTTTGTTCAATTCCCTGCGGGAAGATTTCTGGACACTAAAACAAGAGATAGCCGAGGAGGTGCGGGAGCTGCGCCGTGATGTCAACGGCCTGGGGAAGAGAGTGGCAGCCGTAGAGGAAGCGGACCAAACCCGGTCTGAAGAAGTGGAGCAGCTACAGCAGGAAATCATTAAACTAAGGGATCAGCAAGTCGACTTATAAGCCCACGCAGAATATCTAGAAAACAGATCCAGACTAAACAACATTCTGGTCCGTGGCGTACCACTCCAGGAAGAAGGAACAGACTTAACGGGCTACTTACGGGGCTTATTCCGGGACATCATCGGAGAAACGGACGAATTTAACATCAGGATTGACACAGCACACAGGGTGGGACTGGCGCTGAAAGCGCCAGCGCCTCCCCCGGATATCCTGGCCTTTCTCCCGGACTTCCCATTAAAAGAGCGGATCCTGAGAGAGGCACGGCGGAAACAGTCTATCCAATACCTGGGAAAGCCGGTGGCCTTATTTCAAGACTTATCTGCTATCACCCTTCAGAAACGAAAAGCGTTTAAAGTGGCTACGGACTTCCTATACAGCAAGTTGGTCCCCTACTCCTGGGGACACCCCTTTCGTCTCATCTTCAAATGGAACGGCACCCTTCAGCAACTGCGTTCGCTCCAGGACACCTGTACCTTGCTGGGAATTGCGCAGTCAGAGAAGCCCCCCTCACCGGGGCCGCCCCAGCCGCTCGCCGAGGGGGCTGGCAGAGGGTTCGGTGCCGGCGTTCTCCAAACAAAAATCTGAAGCCCAGCTCGGACGCTATTGCTCAGGAGAGGGCCCTTGCTATTCAGGAGGTTGCCAAGGACACATCGCCACCAGAGAATGAAGAAGGGAGGGTTCTTTCGGATTCTTATGTAGCTGGTTCAGGGGGGGGGGAGGCGGCGGGGGGCCGTAGAGGCCGCCATACCTGCTCGTTCCACTAATAATCTTCACCGTGGGCCTGCATCACGGACAATCAGGCCTGGGACGATGTTTTTTAGTTTAGGGGGTGTGGTTTCCAGTTTGGGTGGGGGAACGGGCCGGGAGGACTCTGGGGGAGGGTTTATTGGGGTTAGGGTGGGGGGGGGGGGGGAAATCGGATGGGGACTGGGGGAAGGGGTTTGGGTTACGGGAGGGTGGAACCGGTGTGCAAATGTTGGGGTAGATTTGTGCTAGGACTTGTATGCGCTACAGAGTTTACGCTGCCCAGAGCCTCGAGCCAGCGCAGCTTCCATTCCTTCCCTTGTAACTAAGACACTCTGAAGTGCACCATTTCCGAGTTTTTTCCTATGACCCAAGTCTTAACTCTAAATGTGAAGGGGTTAAATAACCCCATTCAGAGAAGGGCGATTCTCAGCTACCTAGAGAACTCGGGGCCCCTATATGCCTCTTGCAGGAGACACATTTGCTATCCAAGGACTGGTACAGGATGAGGTCCCGGGCATTTCCCCACCAATTTTATTCCTCTACTTCAGTGAAAAGGATGGGGGGGGGGCCATTCTTCTTGCACAGCATTTCCAGGGCAAGGTTGGGAAAAGTAGCGGAGACGAGAGGGAAATTATTGGCGTACAGGCTTTGGGTGGGTGACTCGTCCTTAGTTGTAGGTTCTATATATGCCCCGAATTCTGTCCAGGAGCCGTTTCTTACTGACTCGCTGTCAGACGTCCTCCGCCATCACGACAGACAGATCTTATTGGGGGGAGATCTTAACATAGTTATGGATCCAGATAAGGACAGGTCGGGTCGCCGACACAGGGCTACAGGTTCGATTTCTAAGGCAGGGGCAGCATGGCTCTGAGATAGAGGCCTGGTAGATATTTGAGGGAAGCACACCCCCACAGTGAGGTACCGGGTTTTTAGGAACCCGGTGGTGCCAGGGGAAAACACCCAGAGACCTCTTGAGTTCTTCCTGTTCTGGACCACAGAAACACAGAGTCTTCTAGGTGATGTCAAGGATCGAGTTTTATTGGCTGCAACCAAGTAACAAGCGTCCTAGAAGTACAACAGCACGGGATGTATATTCTTAGGAGACTGTTCGTTTTTACAGAACCAGCCTTGTCCTTTTATACAAAAATATTAGCTGCGGGCAAGAATTCTTTACTTTACAGTATGGTCATACACATATTTCCAAAACAATGAAAAAGGGAAGTCATGATGGCAAACCTACAATTCGTATGTCCAGTTCGTGATGGATTACCCAGCCAGGCCCAGAACTCCCATCAGATATCGATGAAACCCCAATAAAATCGGGCACCTCCTCATCGTAAAACTAGTCATAAACAAGAAACAGGGACAGGTGTGTGTATGATAAAGCATGGTTTGTATGCAGCGAATGGTTTATGACATGTTGTGCCTTGATGCTATCTTACTCGGCCACTGGGCGAGGAACCGCCCGAACAGGTTTGGCTGGAGGCAGTGGAGGCAGCTCGGCCAGGTCACGGGGAAGTCAGCTAAGGTGGACGTGTCCTTTCAGATCAAATTCGGCCTGGATCAATTGACTATGTAAGGGCAATCCACAAGATGGATGCCGCTCACAAAATGGAACCCGAGGGTTCAATACAGGAAGTGCGATTTAGGGGTGTTCCCGTCACTCAATCGTGACGCAAATGCACAGGCATAATGACCTGATCATTACCGGTCTGCCGATACCATATTCGTCATGGTATGATGATATTTTCTGACACGAGTGTTGGGCTTCTCTATATTATAAAGCAGGGTCCAAACTTTTCAGAACCACAGACCCTCCTTTTGCCCTTATGTAGGCAATAACTCATGCTAATCTGAGTCCAAATCTGTATTCATGAAATCACGGAGATGCTGCTGTAGCATTAACCTGTTGCTCAGTTCGTCCCTGGACACAGGCTTCCTTACACATGATGTAGCACAGAGGCCACATATTGCAGGAGCGCACTGTACACACAGGCAGAATAAGAACAGAATGGCTAAAATCACTCCAATGAATATCAGAATTTTCCATCCCCAGGCAGATATCAGATCCCAGAACCACCCCAGCAAGGACCAGTCTCCTTTGTCCACGTGAATGGACTCAGAGATCTTGTGCAGTTTGGAGATGGCCTGGTACACTGTCGGAGCATTATCAGGGATTAAAATGCAGCAACTGGTTTGGATCACTCTACATACCCCACCACGGTCTGCAAGTATGACATCTAGGGCAACCCTATTTTGAAGAGTCATAAGGCGGTCCGACTGGAGCTCTGCAGTCAAGTTACTAAGGGCACCAGCCGTTTCAATCACGGCGGATTCAACTACCCTCGTCAATGGCGAATGTTCCTGCTGTTCACCATAGGCCCCCAAAACGGCAGAAAACCTTTTGCGAAATCTCCAAACTCCTGTTCCGCAGTGTCGTCTTTACTCACGACACCCCTAACTGTCCTTGTCCGATGGTAGTCTGCCTCGGCCGTGTAGGTGGGTGGCAGCAGAAACGAGATAAAACATGTGCCCGAGAAGTCAGTGGGCAACCATGTATACGCTCTATCGTGACGGACGAAGTAGGTGCCTTTAGCTGCTAGGAATGAAGGGGAGGTCTGAGACGAGAAAACGTAAGTCTCAGTGCAGACACTCTTCCCCAACTGAGCTCCAGGGTTTTTGCCATTTCCCTGCAGACACAGGTGACCCTGATGGGGTAATATCCAGATGGGGGAGGATTTCTTTGCTTTCTGGCTCTCAGCTAAGGAAATCCCATACTTAGTTACGTTCCATCGACTGTATGGTATAAGCTCATCCTTGGGAATCGTTCTAACGGCGTCGATATCCCTACTCATGTTTCTAATTCCTGCCACTAGTGCCTTGTTGCTGGAATTTCTTCCTGTGGGGCGCGGGTGATACGGTTCTATGGAAAACAGGAACACTGTCTGGAAAGCCCACTGAGAACCATAATAACTAAATGGCAGGACAAAATACGGGATACCCTTATCTGTTGTGTGTGGCATAAGTCCACATACCCAACAATTCGTGGTGTTCACTACAGACTGGTGCTCGTCTAGGAGCTGAACAAATGAGTTATTTGCAAATTCTAATCTTCTGGCAGACTCATGTTCGGGTAGAGGGTGAAAGGAGTGTGGTGAAACAGTAGGAGGAGGTGTGGGCTGAGTGTTGTGTACGAATGTAACTCGAAAAGTAAATAGAGCATAGCCAATCAAAAACATCATTATGCTACACAACATTAAAATGCATACTATTAAAAATTGTTTTCTTGCCATCACAGTGCATATTTTCTTTTCAAAGTTCGTAGATCTGGCAGGTTTCTCCATCTTTGGAAACTCCATCCTCTAAGTTGCTGCCCGCGGTGGGAGATTGGTTCTGCTTAGGAGTGCTTCTGTTCAGTCCAGGGTAATTCCCTTAGACCAACCAGAACTGTCGATCTAACAGTCTCCAGCTGCACTCCAAAGACTGTGGCAACCGCGACCCTAGCAGCAGAACCGGATGGCGGTTCGAAAATGAAAAATGAGCAAGTTTCCTGGATGAGAGAGCTGCACGATCAAAAAAAATTGTTCTTGGGGGGAAAGGAAAACTTTATTAGTTCGTTTTTCTTGGCCTCAGATTATACTGTTGTTTCCCTGGTATGGTGTGGTCTTCAAACAAGATTTCAGGTTCTGTAGTGTCCAACTGCATTGATGGTGGCACAAATCCTTGCAGAATATTATCACTCTCTTTTTCTGTAGCAGTTCCTTTCAAACGTGCATCACTGAAGGGTAAGAAGCGAGGGACAGTCTCGGTCTCTGAGTCAGCAATTCCCTCCTGGACCCACCGGTCATAAGAAAGGGGTTACGGGACCCTTTTACAATGGGTGCCTTGCACCCAGTTCTTCTTGCCGTGGACACGTACTGCAGAGCGGGTAGCCAGCAACACCTGAAAGGGTCCGGACCAGCGAGGCTGCTTGTTCTTTGTTCGTTGAAAGTTTCTCACCAGGACCCAGGCGCCAGGTTCAATTGCTTGGCCTGGATCATCAGATGCTGGCGGAGAGGAACTGTGGACCTGTTGGTGTAAAACACGCAATTTAGTTGTCAATTTGTGCAAATAGTCAAGCAGTACAGGGTGCTCTATCTCGCTGAGCTTCTTGGGCCTTGGCACTCCCCATATGTTGGCCGGGCGGCCAAACACGATTTTGTGGGGGCTAAGTCCCAGTCTAGAATGGACAGTCATTCTGGTAGATAGGAGTGCCAAAGGCAGGGCGTCAGGCCATTTAAGACCTGTGCTGGCTTGAATCTTGGCTAATTTCAGTTTTAGGGTGCCATTGTAGCATTCTACTAATCCAGCTGATTGGGGGTGATTTGCAGCGTGAAACTTTTGGTGTATGCCTAGACTCTCAAACACTCTCTTCATCACTCGTCCCACGAATTCACTCCCATTATCACTCCAGACCATTCTAGGCATACCAAACCTGGGGAAGAATTACTTGACAAGGGCTTTAGCTGTGGACAAGGCAGTACTGTCCTTAAGGGGGTACGCTTCCACCCACCTGGAGAAGGCACAAACAACAACAAGTACGTATTTCAGATTGTTGCACCTTTCCATGTGGATGAAATCTAGCTGCAAAACCTCGAACGGATACGTTGGAGGCGCAAAATGACCAGCTGGAGTTGGGGTTACCCTACCAGGATTGTACTTCAGACACACCATACAGTTCTTGACTACATTCTCTGCACATTTTGGGATGCCACTATTCCGCCATACTGGGGCCAACAACTTACAGATCCCTTTCACACTGATGTGAGCCATTCCATGAGTCATTGTCACCACTGCAAGCACATATGCATCGGGTAACAACCATCTCTGATGCTCTGACAATTCGACCCAACAACCATTCGCATCCAATTTACCCTTGCTTTCTCTCCATTCATTCACCTCTTTCTCAGTGGCCTCGGATTGTATAGCCTTCACACTCTCAATCGTGTCTTCACACATACCCACATCACAAATCCATCTCGCGGGACCTGCAACATACATTCGACTCATCACGTTCCTTGCAGTCTCTTTCGCAACTTCGTCTGCAAATGCATTCTCACGACCAACGTCATCTTGAATCTTTTTGTGTGCACTGCACTTCACAATCGCAAATTGTAGTGGCAATGTCAGTGACTCGAGAAGCTCATTTACTAGCTGACCATGTTGGATTTTTGTGCCATGCGATGTCAAGAACCCACGTTCACGCCACAATCGCCCAAAACTGTGAGCCACGCCAAAGGCGTATTGGCTGTCTGTGTACACATTCACTCGTTTTCCTTTTGCCAACACACATGCTCTTGTAAGTGCAATTAACTCAGCTGCTTGTGCAGAATTGTGTGGGATACGTGCAGTTTCTACAATCGTGTGCAACGTTGTCACAGCATATGCTGCAGTTGTATCACCATTTGGCAACTTGAAACATGAACCATCAACCCATAAAGCATCATTACATTCAGGAAGGGGAGTGTCCCGTAAGTCTACTCTCCCTTTTGTCTCTTCTTCTGTCCTAAAACAGCAATCATGTATTTCGACCTCATCTGTCTCTGCTGGAATGGGCAATAACGTGGCTGGGTTGAGTGTATCACACCTCTTTATGTGTATGTGACTCGCTAACAGTGTCAGCTCATAACTTGACAGTCGAGCACTAGTTAAGTGCTGTGTCTTTGTTCTGTTTAGCAAAATGTCTACTGCATGTGGGACCATAACGATCAGAGTGTTATTCATTACTAATCCAGCAGACTGTCGAATACAGACAGCTGCTGCAGCAGTGGCCCTCAAGCAACTTGGCAATGCCTTGGCAACAGGATCTAAAGTCGCTGAAAAGTACGCGCAAGGACGCTGTTTGTCCCCAAAGGATTGTGTCAGGACTGATAATGCGCAACCTTCCTTCTCATGCACATATAATGTGAAAGGCTTACTCTAGTCAGGGGTACCCAACACAGGAGCCGAACACAACGCCTCACGCAACTCGTGAAAGCTTTTCTGACAATCTTCAGACCATGGAATGGGTTTTGGTGTATCCTTGCAAGTTAATGCCATCAAAGGTTTTGCCAACAATGAGAAATTTGGTATCCATCGCCTGCAATATGATGTAATGCCCAAGAACGCACGCACTTCTCTCTGTGTGCTTGGGACACCCAATTTTGCAATTGCCTGTATTCTCTCTGGGGTCAGTCTCCTTCCCTCCTTCGATAAGATGTGACCTAAGTAGGTCACTTCTTGTCAACAAAATTGCAATTTTGAAAGAGAGACTTTGTGCTTCATGTCATATAAATGACGCAACAATGACAATGTGGCTTGCTTGCAAATCTCCTCAGTATCTGCAGCGACTAGCAAATCGTCTACATACTGAATGAGAGTCGCACCATCGGGTAGGACAATCGTGTCAAGTTGTGATTTCAGAGCTTGACTGAATATAGATGGGCTTTCACAGTAGCCCTGAGGAGCGCGTTTGAAGCGGAAGCTTCGTCCTCCTAAATTGAAACTAAAAATGTCTCTGCTCTCCTCAGCAATCGGGATGCTGAAGAAAGCGTTCTTCAGGTCAATCACCGAGAACCAAGTGGCTGAAGCTGGGACCATTGTTAATAGCGCAGTGATATCGGGAACAACTGGAAACTGTGGCACAACAATCTTGTTCACTTCTCTAAGATCAATCACGAATCTATAGACAGGTGGCTGTGAAGGATCAGTACGCTTTAAAACAGGCAAAACAGGACTGTTACAAACGTTGCCTGTTGTCTCTTCAATGACATCTTTCTCAATCAGGTCGTAAATGATAGCTAACAACGCTTTTTCACCTTCGCTAGAGATCTTGTATTGGGGAATATGTGGCAACCTAACATTGGCTTTCAATGTTATGACATATGGCGCTATCTCCAGAAGACCCACATCATTAGAACCAGTAGCCCAAAGTATATCTGGAAGTGATGACAATTCTGTTGGAATATTCTCTCTTGACAAATATATTGGAGAAACCACTTTCTTACCTAGGGTAAGTTGTACTCCCGAAGGAGAACAGTACAAAGTCGCATATAATCTCTTTAACAGATCCAATCCCAACAAATTTTCACCACAACCTGTTGTAAGAATGAGGGGTGCTTCCAATTCACATGGCCCAACAGAAAGTGACATAGGACTGGAAATCGGGTTCCTAACCGGGGCGCCAGAAAAACCTACTGAAACATTCATTTCGCCAGACAAAGGTGCGCCAGGAAGTCTTGAGTGCATAATAGAACTTTTTGTAGCACCAGTATCCAGCAGAAAGGGTTCTGACACACCTGATGTAATCACCTCAACATAAGGTCCATTCTGATCTACTGGAACTGAAACAACTCCCTCTCTTTGTCCATGGCTGTCCTAGCAATTATTACCCTCATTCTCGTTTTCTACATAGTAGTCATCAGCATAGTACTGAGCTGTCCTAGAAGACGCATTATTCTGTTGATCAAAGCTGTTCATGGAATTTTGAGGCGGAAAAGAAGTAGCATTCTGGGGGAAGTTTCCACGACCCCTACCCCATGGAGCCTGTTGAACACCTCGCCCTCTTGCTCCAGAAACACCATTCAAACGTCGCAATAAAGCTGGACAACTATTCTTGAAATGACCCTCTTCCTTGCAATACGCACACTGATTCGGACCATAGGGTAAACGCTGTTGAGAAGACTCATTTCTTTGCGAGTTTCTCGAATACTGCTGTGGTTGCTGATAATCTTGCTGATTATTATTACGAGGTGGATAAGCTTGCTGGAGAAGGACTTTAGTTTTCAAATCTTTAGTCTTTTTATCTGCCTTATCTAGCTCATCTTTGCGTCTATTTTCATAGTACTGGGCTGTGGCTAAAATCTGCGCTGACGTGGAAACAGCCCAAGCACTCTCTGAATCTTTCAATTTATTACACAGTTCAGGAAGCAGATTATGTACAAACTTGTCAACAAACAATCTTTGGCCACCCTCAGTAGCCATATCCTGACCACTATGATCGACGAAAGTCTCTTCAAATCTCGTGAAAAAGTCAGACACATTCTCATCTTTCTTTTGCTTGCACGCAGACAACTTGTCGCAATTCACACGCAATTCAGGCATTAAAGTCTTCATATACGTGATAATCCTACCAGGAAGTTCAGCTACTAAAGGCTCAGGCTTAGAGCCACCAACTTGTCTAGCATCAGCAGCAGTGATATGAGCCCATGTGTCACCTAATTCTTGGTCATGATCTGTATGACGAATCTTACTCCATAAAGGCTGTGGGACAACATTTCCAAACAACATGTCTACATCCGCTAAATTCATTATACATGAGCTGGCAGTCTGTGATAACTCCTTATAATACCCTGCCGGATTTTTGCGAGGATCAGGCAATGTCTGTTTTAGCGCTAAAACTTCAGATCTTTTCCATGGAACGTGTACCCATACACGCTGGAAATGCGGCGGAATGGCTGGATTCGCATTCGCATCACCTTCCCTCCAAACTGGAGGAACCTCTCTCATGGGATATCGTCGCACCTTTTTTCTACCTGGCATGTCATCCTCATACAATGACCTACAATTGTTCCCCTTAATCCTGTAAGATAACAACATATCTATTGCTCGTTCAACATCGGCACCTACAATCATGCCTTCATAGAACTTGAAACGCATACGGAATAATTCCTTCATGTTGCGTTCTGGATCATTTGCCTTCAAATCTTCGCAGAGATATACACACATCTCTTCGAATACATATCTCTGTGTGGGTGCTTCCCACTGACGGAAGACTTCCATAACAGACTCAACATCATACTTTACAGTATCAGTAACCCATTTACGTGCTAACTCATTCAGCACTTCTCTTTCCTGATAATCAGGCAGTCGACTTCGTAACTGTCTACGTCCTGTATTAGGGGTCGTCTTAGGCGACCCAAAGAAAGGTGAGAAAAGACCAGTGACAGTGTTTGTCACTCTCTGTCGAACAGAAGGAGAAGCAGGTGGAAAGGCAGAAACATCAGAAAAGCCAGGCTGATGGAAAGCAGAAGTCGAGGCAATAGCAGAAGAAGTATCAGGAGAAATAGTTGGAGCAGTAGGCAAAGTCGTAGGAAAAGCAGATGGAGTATGTAGCAAAGGCGGCGGCCCTTGAGAGGGCTGCGCCGGAGGAGTAGAAACCAGCTGAAGAGGAGCTGGTGCTTGTGTAAGAACTGGAGTTCGTGCACCGGGGCGCGGTATAACAAAGCGCTGCGGGGGTGTAGTAGCATTTTGAGCATAGGGGGGTGGCGAACTCAGTAAGTGGGACATTAGAGGATCCTTCTCAGATGTCCCTTTTGATCCTTGTCCTTCACGTGGCAACATTGGGTACCATTTATCTACTGCTAACTTCTTGCTTCTAAGCATTTGTTCACTCTCCTGCTCTTCCTCATTATCCCTGTATGCAACGGCAGCTTTTACATTGACATACCTCTTTTATTTTTCTTTGCTAATTTAATTTCTTTCTGTTTGGCTTCTTTGCGCCATAAGCGAAAAGAGTCAAACATCGCCGGCCGGGCTTTCTTCTTGAACAATTTGACCTCGAGATTATCTAAGATTTCAGTGTCAAAGCTACCATATTGGGGCCATTTTAAAACATCATCTTTTCTGGTGTATTTTATCCACACTTCATTATATGTGATAGGGCCTACTCCGTGCTTCACATAGCGTTCATATGTTGGAGTTCCAATCGGAGGAACCGGACACGAATCCTCTAATCGGGAGTCCTTACTACAACCAAGACAAAACAAGTTTCCAAGTCTGCTAAGACCAAGCATCTTCGCTCACTAGTCTAGCTTCAAACTTCAAAGGATTATCGAATACGATATTCTCGTGAATACACGAGTCCCTCGGCTTTGGCGCTTGCAAGTTCCAAATCAAAGCGTTTCACAAGGATACCAAAACTAAGAACAAAACTAAGGACTGGGAGACGCTCCACTTATACTTAACTGAATTATTGATGATCGATGACGTCACTAGAAGCCTCGTCTATCGTTTCGCTCTACCAAGTATCGATGGGTCCAAAACAGGGCGATAGTCAGGGCAGCAGTCCTTCGTAGCAGTCGGGACGCGGGGAACCTCGCAGCAAACACCTTCGGAACCACGTCGACATACAGGGGTCGCTGAAGTGGCTGGCCTTCCTCTGGAATTTTCACACGAACCTCCTCACGAACATCTGGCTTGGACCGACACCGCTTGATATCGCCCCGAGTTGGGCGCCAAACTGAGGTACCGGGTTTTTAGGAACCCGGTGGTGCCAGGGAAAACACCCAGAGACCTCTTGAGTTCTTCCTGTTCTGGACCACAGAAACACAGAGTCTTCTAGGTGATGTCAAGGATCGAGTTTTATTGGCTGCAACCAAGTAACAAGCATCCTAGAAGTACAACAGCACGGGATGTATATTCTCAGGAGACTGTTCGTTTTTACAGAACCAGCCTTGTGCTGTTATACAAAAATATTAGCTGCGGGCAAGAATTCTTTACTTTACAGTATGGTCATATACATATTTCCAAAACAATGAAAAAGCGAAGTTATGATGGCAAACCCACATTTTGTATGTCCAGTTTGTGATGGATTACCCAGCCAGGCCCAGAACTCCCATCATATATCGATGAAACCCCAATAAAATCGGGCACCTCCTCATCGTAAAACTAGTCATAAACAAGAAACAGGGACAGGTGTGTGTATGATGAAGCATGGTTTGTATGCAGCGAATGGTTTATGACATGTTGTGCCTTGATGCTATCTTACTCGGCCACTGGGCGAGGAACCGCCCGAACAGGTTTGGCTGGAGGCAGCTCGGCCAGGTCATGGGGAAGTCAGCTAAGCTGGACGTGTCCTTTCAGATCAAATTCGGCCTGGTTCAATTGACTATGTAAGGGCAATCCACAAGATGGATGCCGCTCACAAAATGGAACCCGAGGGTTCAACACAGGAAGTGCGATTTAGGGGTGTTCCCGTCACTCAATCGTGACGCAAATGCACAGGCATAATGACCTGATCATTACCGGTCTGCCGATACCAAATTCGTCATGGTATGATGATATTTTCTGACACGAGTGTTGGGCTTCTCTATATTATAAAGCAGGGTCCAAACTTTTCAGAACCACAACAGCACACAACACTCTTTCTATTCCAATGTCCACCATACATATGCTCGCCTTGACCATTTTATCGGGTCTTCCGAACTCAAAGCTCTGGTCCGTTTGGTTGAAATCATACCGGCGGCACTGTCTGATCATGAAACGGTACAGCTGACTCTCGACCTGCGCCCTACGGGCAAACAGAGAGGGAGGTGGCGGCTGCGGGAGTCCCTGTTGCAGCGACCGGAAACCTGCCGGGAGATGCAGAAGTGCATCACAGACTACTTAGCATCCAATGACACTGCTGACACCCCATTATCGGCCCTTTGGGGCGCTCTTAAAGCAGTTGTGCGGGGGGAGCTTATCGCGATCTCTGCAGCTGACAACCATGCGCGTAGGGAGAAGAGGGAGGAGCTAGCAGCCAGGGTGCTGGAACTCAAGCGGGTGCATAGCCGGACTAGGGCCCCACGCATGTGGAGGCGCCTCAAAGCCAGAGCACAATTGGCCAGTTTAGACCTCGATAGAGCTGAATATGCTGCTCTCCGGCTCAAACACTCCTACTACATAGGAGGTGACAGGACTGGGAAGCTCTTCGCGACAATCTCCAGGCGCGTACTGAACGCTCCAAGATTGCAGCCGTTTATACTTCCACTGAGGATCGGGTCAAAAGGGACGTACAGATTGCTGAGGGCTTCTGAATGTTCTATGCCTCCTTATATCGCAGGGAGCCCACTATTGACTGCGCGAGTGAGGATTATCTTCGCCAGGCTGCGATCACAGCTCTTAACGTGTCTAGGGCAGCGGACTTAGACGCTCCCATTAGGGTGGAGGAGGTGATTTGCACGATATCCCGACTCAAACCGTTGAAATCACCGGCCCCGGACGGATTTTCTGCTGGTTTCTATAAGACCTTCTGCCAATCTTTAGAACCTGTTCTGACGCGCTTGTTCAACTCCTTCAAGGGCCCAGGGACGTTTCCAGCAGAGATGCTAGAAGCAGAAGTCGTTGTTCTTCCCAAACCCGGGAAGGATCCCACTCAATGCGCGGCATATCGGCCGATCTCCCTCCTCAATCTCGATTTAAAATTATTCACAAGCGTCCTAGCAGCCAGATTGGGCCTACGCCTCCCTGGCATAATCGAACCGGACCAATCGGGCTTTATCCCCAATAGACAAAGTAGTGATAACACCAAGAGGATCATGCATTTAATAGATAAAGCCCATTATACGGATCGCAAAGCTTTGTTGCCCTCGGTCGATGCTGAAAAAGCATTTGACCGGGTAGATTGTTTTTTTTTTAGATAGGACATTAGCGCGATTGGGAATCGCTTTCGCTCTTGGGTGGCGTGTTGTTACGACAAACCGCAGGCAAAGATCAGGGTCAACGGAGTCTGCTCTAAACCCTTCGACATTCGGAGGGGCACGAGGCAGGGAGGTCCTCTATCCCCCCTGCTTTTTGCGTTATATGTTGAGCCCCTGGCACAGCGGATCTGAGATAACCCTCAGATATCTGGCATCCTTTTCGGGGGGAGCAACATACAGTTAGTTTATACGCAGACAACATTCTGGCGACACTCACTGCACCCCGACGCTCTGTTCCCGTTTTTCTGGGGGAGCTTGAGGAGTTTGGCAGGGCATCGGGTTTTAAAGTCAATGTGGGGAAATCTATGCTTTTGCCCCTGGGCACTTCGGGGGATGCCCCGGTTGACGCCTCCCAAGACTTTGGGGGATTACGGACAGAGAGGGAAATTCCATACCTCGGGATTGTGCGTACGTCGTCCACGAGCGCCACTCTCACCCGCAACTATACTACCCTTACTTCACAAGTGACGACCGCCCTGCGCCGTTGGAAAACATACTCCCTGTCGCTGCTGGGTAGGGTGGCGGCGGTAAAAATGTCTATCTTGCCTAAAATATTATATATTTTCAAGACAATACCTGTTACACCCCCCTTGCATTACATACGCACGCTACAGTCTGAGATACAGCACTTCATTTGGGCCGCGGCTTCGTCGTGATGTGGCCTATCGGCCTCCTGCTGAGGGCCGGTTGGGAATTCCTAATCTTATGAATTACTTTAAGGCAGCCCAACTTCGGTTCCTGGTGGAATGGAGCCGACCATAGTCCGAAAAGAGATGGCTCTTTCAGGATCGGGCCATGGCCCGCCTCTCCTTGTGGAAGGTACCCTTCCTGAAACCGGCCGATCGCCCCTCGTATATATGTAGGTCTCCCATCACCCGTTCAGTGATGAAGGTTTGGGACTCGGTTGCGGTGCGACGGCACCTCACCTCATTTCCTTCGCCCCTTACTCCCATTTTTGATAATCCTGAATTCCCACCAGGCATGGATGCCCGGGCCTTCCCACAGTGGTGCGCATCCCCTTGCCGCTCAGCAGGCCACCTCTCTGATCTCCAGGGCTTCATCCCCTACTCTGAGCTGTCTGACTGGTACGACATTAGGGAACCCAAACGGTTTCAATATTTTCAGATCCGTCACTGGCTGCTCCACCCAGATGTGCACCCTTTGGTTAATCGCAAATTGACAGTGTACGAGAAATGGCTCCTCTCCAAACATTCGGATCGTATAATGATCTCTGAATTGTACCCCATGATAAACTCCCCTGTACCACTAGACAAAACGGCTGGTCTGCGCCGATGGGAAGCTGAGCTGGGTCGGAGTCTCTCGTTGAGGGAATGGCAGCGAATTCACTATAGGGCCCACCACAAATCACGGAATGTGGGGAGCAGGGAAGTGGCGATCAAAGTGGCCATGTACTGGCATCTAACACCTGCTAGACTGCATCAAATTAATCCAGACCGTAGCTCTGAATGTTGGAGGGGTTGTGGGGTGACAGGAACCCTGACACACATACTCTGGGAGTGAAGGGAAGTACAAGGGTTTTGAGAGGAAGTGTTGAAGGATGTAGACACCTACTTTGAAACAGAGGTCCCACGATTTCCCCGCATACACCCTCTTAGGCCTGCCCAAAGCGCTCACCTTTCCACTCAAATCCATGCGCGGGTAGCAGATGGGTTTGGTCCTGGGCGCAGCTGTACACCATATTCTATCCCTCTGGGATACTAGGACCCGTCCCTCACATACTGGGTGGTTGCATAAGTTGTGGTACATCATTGGTATGGAGCGTATACAAGCTACTATCACGGATTCGACAGCATCCTTCCACACAATTTGGAAACCGATCCTCTCACTGCTAGTGCAAGAGTTCAATGAGGTGACATGCCTCAAATACCTTCGGTTGCTTCGGCTCACAGATGCTCCACCCCCTGCGGACACAGCGTCCCACAAGGCGTAAACCACTATTCCTATATGGCGCACAACACACCAGTTCCGGGGTGGGGGGGGGGGGGGGGGAGAAGTTGGGTTGGGGGATTGGGGGGGGGGGAGGGGGGGGGGTTTGCAGAAAGGTACGTTTTCAGGAAAATGCCCTTTATTGTTGTCTGTACTATCATTGAAACTCATGGCCCTTGGACAGTCATTACATCCCTCTCCTGGGGCTTGCTAGCTGGGTTGCCAATTCTACAAGCGGAGTTTGGAAGCTTCCGTTAATGATTGCAATACCTGTGTTATATTTGGGTCATTGGGTACTTTTCCTTGACTACCTCTGTCTGCTTCAAAATCAATAAAATAAAGTTATTAAAAAAATGTTTTTAAAAAAAGCAAATGAAGTTTTAAAGCCACTCAAGTCCATCTACGGGTTCACACTCAATGAGATTACAGAAATAATGGTCAACATTGATGAAACTGCATTGATCCATAATAATGAAATAAAAAAAATTCTGGTGAGTTTGTACAATGACAGAATTTGTTTTGTCTAACGAAAAGAATAATCCCCTTAGGGTGTTCTCAGCGGATTTAACTCCTGAAGCTGCCAAAATAAAAACTCAGAGGATGCAGTAAAATCAGCAAGAGCCATTTTAAGAAATGTCCTGAAAGATTTAAATTTTAGACTTAATGACAAATTTTGTGATGCTCCAGAGCTCAGCAAATCATGAGAGTCAACAAGAATGTGGTCTTGACATTTTTTTACATCATTGTTTAATGTCAGCAAAGCAAAACTGTTACAAACGAAAGTTCTTGAGTTTGGAACAGAAGCCGACAATATTGATAATGGCTTTGAAGATCTAAGCAAAGAAGTGGAAGACAATCACATGACCCGACTGGCTTATGCTAATCAAATGTACTGTCTTTTCGAAATCATGTTTTATGAATTACATCACAGCAAAAAGAAAACTCTGCTACACATGATGACTGCCCATTGTCAATGACAAGTGCAAAAGTAGAGCGAATCACTTCAATGAATAGGATTGGGGCATCAACAAGTTATGACATGGTACCAAGTAGGAACTTGTTAGCAGCTCATTCTGTAAAATCTTGAGAATCCGACAGCACACCACTACCAAGTCACTTTACCAGGAAATAATTTACAATTGCTTCTCCTAATTTTGAAGACAGCTCTTTTTTGTCTAAAACATCTAGCACATGCTACTGCCGTGGTGCTTTTTCAAGACTACACTGATGAAGTAGCTGCTGGAAAACAAGCTGTGTCAGCTGTAGGCCTAATCAAATGAAGCTGTAAACATATAACCTAACTGCCTTGTCAATGTGTGCGAAATCACTACAAGCCATCAACATGTCTCAGCCTACCAGAAAGTTTCAAAGTGGCTGAGCACATGGATCTTCTACCTGATGCTGCAATCAGCAGAGCTGATTTAGGGCCATATGTATCATCAAACTATTTTGCATTTCCTAAATAGCGAATTTTAAGGAATCGCTATTTAGGAAATGCAAAATGGTATGTATGAACAAAATCACATTTAATTTGCGATTCCTTAAGCTTCCTTATTTGCGAATTCGCATTTTGCGAATTCGCACTTAAGGAATAATTTCCAATACATTCCTATGGGCCAGGAGGCCCATAGGAATGAATGCAAAATAATTCTCAAATTGCGAATTCGCAATTTGCTAATCGCAATTTGAGAATTATTGCAAGGGTGCAGGGGTGTCTCAAAGACACCCTGCTGCACCCCTGAAAAGAACATGCGTGTGCATATGGCGCACATACATGCCCTATGGGCATGTGTGTGCATCATATGCCACCTTTAAAAATGCCAATTTGTGCATTTCTGGAAGACTTCGCAAGTTACCATCAACTGAAAGTTGGTGGTAATTTGCGAATTCCTAAACAAAATTTACAAGCTAAAATTGCTACATACATAGCATTTAAGGAATCGCAAATTTGCGATTCCCTAAATGCTATAGAAAAATAAGGAATCGCATAAGTTTGCAATTCCTTATTTTGGGAATGTTTCATACTTTCCAAAACGTGCAAAACGGCCGTTTGCGAGTCGCAAAGTCGCCTTTGCGATTCAAAAACGGCTTGATACATATGGCCCGTAATTTATTATATCGCTTACTCTGTACAACCAGAGGGATGAAGAGAAGCCAGTTCCAGTGGGATGAAATTCATGCTCTGATCTTCCAGAATACCATCCCACTGAAGAAGGTTGGGTTTTTACCAGTGATACCATCTCCAGTCACAAACTACGCAACAGTATACACGCCTCTAAAATATTTCCAGAATGTGTGTGCTCAGCTTGAATACCAGCCTATCCCGCCAATTTTCAGCGATAAAGGTGTTTTCTCTTTGTAGCGGACATTTTTATGAGCAATTAAATAGAATTTAATGATCCTTATCCAATGATGGGCATTTTCCACATGACAAAAATTGAATTGCGGTGCACAGGAAGTTCAGTGGATGTGGCATAGACAATGCACTTACTGAGGCTGAAATCTTTGGAAGCTAAACTGCCCAGTCAGTATTGAGCGAAACTCATTATGTTAGTTTGTTACAAGGTATGTCCATCATATCTGAGGCTATAGAAACATTGCATTGGAATGCTTTCTGGGACAATAATGACATTATTAGGTTTTGTACATCTTATCTCAGAAGTGTAGAAAGCACAGGGTGCATTCCAATTCAAAAGACGTAATGCAAAGCCAGACACTGTTCAAAAAACTCCGTTCAAAATCAGAAAGCTTGAAAAACAAGTTTGTAGAGTTTGTCAAAGATTGTGAAGAAAAATCTGAACTTTGCAATTACTGGGGAAATATTTTACACATAATAGCTCTAGTGAAAAATTTGGACATGATGATCGGGAAGGTGATTGGGAGCTGCACATGAAGGCCGTGGAGTCACTGATGACTGTTTCACGAATGCGATTGCATAAACTACCCGATTTATGGATCCTGGTATTTGGAGAGCGTGAAGAAGCTAGAGGTGTAAAACCATACCTCTACAGCAGAATATTCATCCAAAGTAATTTTGCCTTGAGAGAGAGGGAAGGGTCAATGCTGTGGCTCCAGAAATGAAACTGGAACAGACACTCCAAAGATCACCAAAAAGCTCCAAGGGAATTGTTGGTCAGACACGTAAAAGTGAATATGTTGCTCAATAGCAGCTAGCCTACCATGAAGTAATTTCTAACTGCAAAGTTTTCAGAGCAATGACAAATTAAAAATTAATCACAATTCGAGATTCCCTAACTGCATTCGCAAAATAGGTAATTGCACAATTTGAGATTACCTATTTTGCTAATTACTTTTGGGTTGATGCTCCCGAATAGCAAAATACAGGTCGCAAAGGGGCCGAGCAGAATCGTCCGTTTGCGACCGGTATTTTGCTTGATGCATGTGCCCCTTTAACTGCTGAACCTGTGAAGTTCCTAAAAGGATATGCTGGGACAGAAGAAGAATGAAACTTTATAGACGCAGAAAAATACCATGTGCGTGTGTGGAAAACGAGTTCTGACTGACATATTTGACGATCTTCGGTACAGTGAGTTCAAGAGATCAGTCCACCAAAGTCCTATTCTGTGCATGGACACAATAAACGAGCGTTCCTCTTGATCATCAGGAGAGGTGTGAATATTTTGCATCATGCATTTGTAGGGACAGATCTGTGTGAATTTGGTTGGGAAGATCTTGATGGGGTGCTAAACTCTGCGAAATTTCAAAGGCACGTACCCACAGAACTTACACATACATGTGCTTGCAAAACCTGTGCTACAAAAAGATGTCACTGTCGATATGCTTTTTTAAAAGTTCAACAGTCTGCAAATGTATCACGAGCGATTGCTGCAACAAATAAAGTGAACTATGAAAATGCTGTCTAAATAGGAGTGATAAACATTTGTTTCAAATACAGATCATAAACATTGTTTGGTGTATACATTAACCCTTTCCATGCGTCGGACGCCCCCCGGCCGTCCGATGCTACAGTGGGCGTGTGCGGAGGACAGCCGAGGGCCTTCCGAACCCCGCCCAATTATTAAATCACCAGCCCCGCAGCGGAATTCGCACTGCGGTCAAGGTGTTAAAGGAATAAAAACCATTATTATTGGTTTTATTTCAATATAGGTCTCGTCTTCCTCTAATTTAGCCGCCATTTGGGAAAATGGAGAAAGGGTTGCTCTGAGGAGTTCTTCTCTGTCTCTACGACACTACCTGACCCCCAAAACCTATATTTTGACACCAAAATGAAGTATATGTCTCATGGTTCCTGAAATATTATAATACTGCAACAGCTCCGACATTTTTAAAAAATGTCATCCAAAAAATTTTAGCCCAGATCAGCAATGTGTTCCCAAGCTAAATTACTTCTCTAATGATCCAAAGACACAAATCAAAAATGAAAATCTCTGGACAACAATTTGTAAAAAAATGTTGCAGAGGTATGTCAGGGGGCCGGAATTAGAAGAGATAATACAGCTTGTGATTAGTTGAAGATTTTTCAACTTGCTTACTTGGTTCCCAGGAAGGATAGTTCTTCGATATTTGTAGAAGGATGCTGTATTGATTTAAGTGAAGAATGTGGAGCTTAATCCTCGCCGCTATGTCTTTAATAGAATTGAAACTTTCCGTTCTGAAAGATAGAACATTTTACATTCAGCAAGTCTGAATTTCAAGTTTGGCAGAGAAGGTCATCAAAGAGGAGGCCCAGCTGATGGGACATTTGATACAGACAAGTGCTAATACTAGAGGAATAATTTCAAGCCGAGTACTCAAAAAGTGAATGCGGTCTATTCCCATATAAGAACTGTGGAAGACTAAGAAACACTTCCACAAATTAAAGCATGTGGTTCGGGACCAGCAGGCAAAACACAAAAGAGCCTGACAACCAGAGGAGTGCCACACCCAGATAATAAAAACCACAAGCACTGAAGGCACAAAGAAAGAAGCTGAAGCCGAGGAGCCTAGTAAGTATATTAATATACTCTGCATTTATACCATGTTCGGGGCATGACAAAGGGCATGGAGCATTGCAACCACAGGAGAGGATTATCAAAGGCGACGTACACACAGATGCCCAGGAGTGACCATGTCATTGATATGTTGCAGGTGTTCTTGATATGTGCAGTTGCAAGAAGTGAGGGGGGGGTTCCAACACTAAAGTTTCCTCTGCTGATTCTGTACTTCATTGGTGTATCTTAGGGCAGGAAATATGGGGAAGGGAAATTATTCAGTTTAACTCTCTTTAGTTGATCTTGGCGGATATGTATGAGGACTTTAATATAAACAAATGCCTTAATATAGAGACATTTAAAAGATAAGTCTATCTTGCATTTAGGTATTTTTAGTAATGTCATTAAAAACGAGGTACACACAGATGCCCTGGAGTGACCATATCATTGATATGTTGCAGGTGTTCTTGATATGTGCAGTTGCAAGAAGTGAGGGGGGGGTTCCAACACTAAAGTTTCCTCTGCTGATTCTGTACTTCATTGGTGTATCTTAGGGCAGGAAATATGGGGAAGGGAAATTATTTAGCTTAACTCTCTTTAGTGGATATTGGCGGATATGTAGTAGGACTTTAATATATACAAATGCCTTAATCTAGAGATATTTAAAAGATAAGTCTACCTTGCATTTAGGTATTTTTTAGTAATGTCATTAAAACAGTGGCCCACATAGAATAAACGTTTATGTGAATTATTTTTAAGACAGGAGTGTATTATAACTAATTGCAATTCTCAAAATGTTAACAAAATTAAATAAATCATCACAATAACTTTGTTGAGGCGACAGCAAAGGAGAATAAGGAACAGCCTTAAACAAACCATGTTTCACAACCAGTATCAGCAAAACACCAACAAGGGCAAACTTTAAAGCAAAACCGCTCCCATTACTGTTAAAAAAAATCTATCCCAACAACAAAAATTGTTACTGTTGCAAGTATGGTCTCAACATCAGTAAAACCCTCCTACAACATCTGCTTCTTCTATTGCACCTACATCTACAAGTAGACAGCCTGACTTTATATCGGTGACAAGTTACGAAAAGCAATTGGCACTGTAGTTTGTGAGAGAAGTAGTGTAACCAAGCCACAATACCCATTTGAGGGAGCTCATGTTTCAGCTCCAGTACCACACACAATAGCGAAAATGGCTGAAGAGGAAGATAATGTGCTCATGACAAAACATGGGGCTGATGCTGAATGTAGTCCTTCTTCAAACCTGTCCAACATTCTGTGCCAGCAAAGGAAATTCCAACTATCCCAACTATCAGTAGTGTTGTTATACATAGTCTAGAAAATATTCCATGAAGAGTGTAGGTCATGGACTTGAGTGACATAATCCTGCAAGCGCAGCCCAGATATGACATTACTGCTGTCCAAAACCAAGGGCCACATCTGCAACAAATGGCAGAATCCATATGGCAGTAGGTGAGAGCTTAGCAGAAAGAAAAGGGATCTTCTGTACAACATTACATCTAAATGTGAAGGCATATGGAAGGTGAGCAAAGACAGTGTCAGAACAATCAACAAGAATGACGGGTGACTAGAAAGTTCATTGGTCACTTGATCCAAGGAGTCAGAGAATTCACCACCATGTTTGGAGGGAGACACTTACTCATGATTAGGTCAACAGATGTACAAACAAGTGCATTTTTTACAAGGATTGAGACACCTACTAAAACTACTACTACTTCTACTACTACTACTACTACAACACAAATGGGTCCACATCTGAGCTCTTCCAGCAGTAATTCAATTTTATTGAAATTTGACAGATTTCACCCAAGACCGTTAAAAGAGAACCTCTCATTGTAGTGTAGTTTCTATATTCCCAATAGGCTCTGTTCATTCGAATAATATATCCTATAGATTTCGCGTAGGACTGAGGTCTACTAGGTCTCTATTGAATATACTAGACTTAATTGTGATTGCCAGCTAGCTCAAAGGTCACTAGAAACTTTCACGAATTCACAAGAAGGGATTCGTTTCTGACAACCGCATAAACATGACAACTTTGTTTCCCCAAGATAAAACGTATCTTTAGAGTCATGGAAACAATAGATAGATATTTCACTCAGTCAATCGTGCATGCTTCGTTTCACCAGAGGTGCAGAGAAATAGATAGACGGGCATTTTCAATAAAAGGATTTATTGAATAGTCTTTCTCAAGCATAAGAAATGAACTGCTACAATCGTAAAACTGGTTGTTAAATATAATGCATACAGTATAAAAAGTAGAATAAAATAATACTGTAAGAGCATTGTATGGTTCCTAAACCATAGATAAATACATACATAAATAACAGAGGCTAAAGTACTCAACTGGTGCTTCTAAAATACGCCTACCCCGGTGTACCTAACCTAAGCTTAGTACGAGGGAAGAAGTAAGTGAGGTGTAGCATAAATGTAGTATTCTTTTGCCAAGAATCTGTCCAAGATTTCTCTTAGGGTCTAATCAGATCAGTGCCTTAGTTTAGAATGGAGACGGTCAGTCTCGGGGCTCGATTTCCCAACAACCCGCAAGGGTTGCTTGGAAACACTGGAGCTGGATTTCTCGGCAGGAGAAAAGACAGAGTCTCTCTCAGTGCGTCTGCTGGAGGGTCGGCTTCCTTCGGCACTTGCTGTAGCAGGATGTGTCGGGCAAGTAGATAGTCGAACTGCTCCAAACCACTGTGTGTTTGCTAAGGCAAGTGTGGGCATATTTATGCCTTGAAGTTGCTGAGTTTGACGTAAAGGTGGACATATTAACGTCATCAAAGAGTCTCAGTTCTTTGAAAACTCCATGAGTTCTTTGACAAGTCAGTTTTCGAGCAAGGGAAAGTCCCTTGCTGCTGAAGCAGAGTTTTCAAAGAAATCGTTGTAGATTTTCGGAACTAGTGGAAGTAGCCCTGCCGTATTTGGACTGCATGAGCAATGCCTAAATATAGTTATGATTTATATGCCTATATAAGGATATGGTGATTAATACCTATATAGGGGCATGAATCGGGAAAATTACAATAGGGTCCTAAAATGATACACTCCACGTTATCATGTTCATCTAAGTTCAAGCACTAAAATATATAATCTAGAGCAAGTGTTTACAACCCCAAAAAGACCATATAAAATGCATTTGAAATGGTTGCACACGAAAAAAAATAGAATTTTGTACAGTACACATTTAAAAGCAATGATTTCATTGTAAGCATATGATATGATATAATGCTAACCGAATTAATTACAAAATTTACATTTATGAAATGGCTCTAGATACAGAAAAAAGGTCGAGACCATCCCATAACAGAATATATAAGCTAGTCTGATTTGTGTATTGGGTCAATATTGTTTCTAGGAAGTAGTCAAATAATTCTTGTTCTCTAAGAATAGTTCTGCTTTAAGCAGATTACTTTGTGCCAAAGTTCAGTTTGTTTTGGAAAAAAGTCAAATAAATCTGTAGTGGAAATAGATTTTCAAAATTTGGAAGCTTTTGTTTTGAGAAAGTGAAGTTCTAATTTCAGAGTTCTAAAGGAACGCTGTGTGATAATTTCGAAAGTTATTCTCGGTGTCAGGAGAAAACATTAAGTCATCAAGGCTGGCAAAGAAATCGTCTACCACAGTAGGTGAAAGTTCGACCACTTCATTAAGAAGGTCAATTGTGCACAGATGTGAAGCATCGCCGTCAGTGTCAGCCGCGTTAGCAATGTTCCTAGCAGATGGTACCTGTGTGCCTGTTGCTCCGCGTATCTCACCTCCAGTTGGATTTGCCGGTGAGATCTCAATGAATGCCGCCACCAGGATTGGTAGCCGCTGGGGGCAACACAACACATAAGCCGTTACCGGACCCAGTAGTGCGTCAGCATCCGTTGGCATAACCGATGGTAGTGTTAGACAGATATCCAACACGCATTTCTCTCCGCAAAGCAGGCATCATAGAACAGGTAAGATGCAATCTTGCAAGATTGGTCTGAATGACAGGAACCATGTGGTATTCAGATCTCTCAAACGAGCCAAGCCAAGGATCTGTGTTATGCGTTCACGATACCTCATGGCCTGGAGCGCATCCTCCATGCGGACTTGGGTATCTCTGGTGGCCGGATTTGCCATAATGGAGCAGAAGGAATAAAAATAAGATCCCTGCTACGAGTCCCAGAATGAGAAGCAGGCCGCCGAACACAGAGTGTACGAAATTCGGAAAAATACACAGGACTGCTTCAAAGGGTGCTAGCAGTCCCGAAAAAATCGTCTTAAATACATGTGCAATACCGCTGGTATCAGATATGTTAAAGATACGACCTAACATTTCTGTGAAATGGATTGGTCAGTTTGTTGATAATAATGCAAGTATCTCTGCAGAAGTCCTTGCAACTTGCAGATCATACGTCTCTTTGGACGAGGTCAGTGGCACAGTTTTTTGCAAAAGAATGTCTTTCATTCTGCTTAAAGTAGCAATACGTATAGAAGAGCTGTTCAGTGAAGGCCATAGGGGCGACTCTCCGTCTGTCTCGGTTTTAGGAAACAATACTTGCATACAACAAGTGACCCTGGCTGACACACTAACAAGATAGCCTATTCCTGGCCTCATTCCACAACAGCTGTGATCATTTAACATAATGTAGCTACCATTGGAAAGCTGCCTGAAAATTGGATCTATCACCGCTGTGGGCAAACCTTGCAGGTGGCAAGAAAGCTTATTGCAAGAACCTTAGCAGGCTCCGTGTAAATTAATACCTTGACACAATAGTGTACCGCTTAGTGAGTTGTCACAATTTTTACCACTAAGAAATACCTCCTTTCCCCCACTCCAACATTTGTGTGTGTATGGTAAATCCCAGGTCGACTTAATGTATTCTTTACCCAACCTTTCATACAGGTCTGCTGGTATGTGTTTTAAGCAATATTGAAACTGGAAAGTCGTCACTGGTATTGTGATGGTGCCATGTATTATCCATTCAACTGACTGTTTCTCAGAAACGGTCAAAGGAAATCTCTCCAGTTTTTCTATGCTCAGCACCGTATAGTCTGCTTGCTTCCCTTTGTGCCAACGAGATTTGTTTATCTGTAAGGTTAAATACAGTAAACAATGACGTAGTGTTGATTAAACGCCAAGGTACATAGCCAGAACGAAGGTTTTGTAACGTCCAGCCAAACAGCATTATAGAACGTAATTGAGACTGGGGGGCTCTAACTCTTTGCAGAACTCACCTGGGTCTTCTGGGACACTCGCCACTCGCCACACGCCGCCGCTGGGGCCCAAACGCTGCCTGTTCCCCCTGGCGCCAGTGATTTCCAGCCACACGGCCGCCGGGGAACTACAGCTCCCAGCAGGCCGAGCGGGTCACTTCCTGTTGCAGCGCGCCCGGAGGCGCAGAAAAGGAGGAGGCTCCCACTGAGGAGCGGGGGCTCTAACTCTTTGCAGCAGAACTCACCTGGGTCTTCTGGGACACTCGCCACTCGCCACACGCCGCCGCTGGGGCCCAAACGCTGCCTGTTCCCCCTGGCGCCAGTGATTTCCAGCCACACGGCCGCCGGGGAACTACAGCTCCCAGCAGGCCGAGCGGGTCACTTCCTGTTGCAGCGCGCCCGGAGGCGCAGAAAAGGAGGAGGCTCCCACTGAGGAGCGGGGGCTCTAACTCTTTGCAGCAGAACTCACCTGGGTCTTCTGGGACACTCGCCACTCGCCACACGCCGCCGCTGGGGCCCAAACGCTGCCTGTTCCCCCTGGCGCCAGTGATTTCCAGCCACACGGCCGCCGGGGAACTACAGCTCCCAGCAGGCCGAGCGGGTCACTTCCTGTTGCAGCGCGCCCGGAGGCGCAGAAAAGGAGGAGGCTCCCACTGAGGAGCGGGGGCTCTAACTCTTTGCAGCAGAACTCACCTGGGTCTTCTGGGACACTCGCCACTCGCCACACGCCGCCGCTGGGGCCCAAACGCTGCCTGTTCCCCCTGGCGCCAGTGATTTCCAGCCACACGGCCGCCGGGGAACTACAGCTCCCAGCAGGCCGAGCGGGTCACTTCCTGTTGCAGCGCGCCCGGAGGCGCAGAAAAGGAGGAGGCTTCCTCCGCGTCGCGGAACGCGCGCGGGACCGCGCCGGGCTAAGCCCGGGCAAAGGGCGGGCCCTCTGTGGCCCTCAGAGGCACGAGGAGGCCGGGACGGGCTATCCCATTTGGTCTTCCAAGAAGAGGTAAAGCCATTTACTGCCAACTCCATTGACTATCACATTGGATTGTGACTGCTTCCCCTTCCCACAAGGGAGCGGACACTTAAAGTTTTTCCCTAGCCACAGCTGTTTGTCTTGTTTTCATACACATTAAACATACCCAGCATGGATCCTTCTATGAAACCGTCCAATACAGCATCTAATCCCCAATGGCTAGATAACCTTAATAGTATGTGTAACATCAAGTACTCCCTTGTTACATCGCCCTACCTGGTTTCTAACGCCAGTCCGCTTGTTCTCAACGATAGTACACAGGGGCCTCAACCGTCTTTCGTAAACTTAAAAGCAAACAAAACAACTCCCCTTAACGTCATATCTGGAAAAAGGGAACAAGATGGGGTTGGAGAAAGTGGGTCCCAATCCAAATCACCAACATTGCAGCATGTGTTAACAGAATCAAACCCGCCTGCTAACATGGCTCTGCTAATCCAGGAGAAGGGTAAAAAAATAGATGACCCAGTATCCTCTCCCCAATTGGTCTTACTGACCATGATGGAACAGTTGATTCTAACTATCATTCACCCCCTGATCGACAAAATTAACAGCTTGGGGGAAAGACTAACGGGGATTGAGGAAACTGTTAAACATAACCAGCCACACACAGTAACATCCAAGTGTTTACCTCAGGCCGGGCAACCTAATTTGCCTAATCTAACTGTGCAAAACACAGTTTCCCCAACACAAGTTACAGTCTCCACTACTGTGTGCTCACCCGTCCCTAAACCACTACCCATACCTACCTCTGAACACATTATTGAGCCAAAATCAAAAAGCATTAAGACCCCTCATATCAATCTTCCCCCAGAGGCCGCTCCATACGTGTCCATCCTGTCGGGGGCTCTTCCCCTGAAACCTGGTAAAATCGAGAGAACCAGTGATCTGGTAAATAAAGTTAAGTTCTGGTTATCGAAAAACAGACCCCTACCCCATAACCTAGATGGCAGAATAGTCAGCGTGAGGAGAGTGGGTTGGTTGGGTCCCCACCGGAAAGACATCTGTGGGGATCTCATTCTAATTAGATTTAGGAGCAGACATGTTGTCCCCTATCTACAGTCGTGGCTGCCCCAAGAAAGTGATGGCCCTATAACAACTTGGGACCTACACGACTTTTACCCAAGTGAATTATACAACTCCTATCGGGATCAGTCTGCCAATCACAACCCAGAGCTGGCCCATAGATCCTGGCCACTAAACGAGCACAGCCTCCCCTTTCATAACCTTTTTCCTCACAGACTATTTAAGTTTAGCAACATACCTCAATCTAACTTTTTCACCCCATACAACAAGTGTCATTATTAGGCGGGTGCATAAAATGTAAATAACTAACTGGATCAGTTAATTTTACTTTACTTAATCCAATGAGTTGTTTGTTGACTCTTTTAAATGTATGTTGTTTATTATTATATGACTGTATATTTTTTTACACTGTATGCTTTTATGGTTGAAACCAAACCGAATAAAGCTTGATGATGATGATGAGACTGGCCATGTTGTAATATTAGCAAGTCCTGTTCAATTATGTCTATGGCAGAGGATACAATGCTGTCCAAAGAATATATTCTGGACGACAGAGTTGTTAACCTATTGTCAACTACAGAGTGATTTCTCTAAATGAATACGATCTATTTCTTGTATTCTTTCAGCTGTTTCAATTTGCGTGACTTTCCATGCTTCATTGTATGCAGCGTATATACCGGCGAATATGAAACGTTTGACGTGGATTACGAGGTCCCAGTAAGAATTCTCGTAAATCAAAGCCATCTTTAAGTAAAGATAAGTGTTGTTTTATTTCTGGAAGCGTCGATTTCTGCAGCCACTCAAGGCATTGTTTACCTACACTATAAGTTGTTATTATCCCTGGATGTGGTCTTTGGATATATCTTGGATCTGGCTGAGTTACTGTGAACCCTTGTGTCTTGTTCAGGAATCTATATTGACAGTTATTCAGGTCTGTCGGCCAGATTACAATTTTTTCCATTCAGGATTTGTTCTGTTTTGTTGTAAAATATGGTTTACGTTTACCTCATCACTTGAAGTTAAATTACTATCAGGTGTGGGCTTAGGTATGGACGTTTTTTTAAAATCTTTTATCTTAGCCAGGCCAAGACAAGATGACTGTTGAACAGTGTCATTTAAGAACAGTATCTATTCTGGGATGATGCAGGCTCTAAACAATGCTTCTAAACCTTGTACCTGCCAGTCTTTTGTGCCCCAAACAGTTTTTGTCTCAATGTTGTCTTTCCAAAAGTCAAAGCCTAAGGTGGACAATTGAGCATAAAAGGCAGCAGAATAAATGTGTTTAGTATTTGTCAACATACGTTTCATGCCTGTCTTATTCACATTATTAAAGTAAAAACCTTCTGGGTTTGTGACATTAAAACCTATGAAATATGGACATTTTCCAATAAATGTTTTAGAACTACCTTTTGGAGGTGTTGGACAATGTTCCCATTGATTATAAGTTAAAACATTTCTAGGGTTTGCAGATTTATGCAAGTAATGATGACCAAAATTATTAAAACAATACATTTCTTCATAATTTGATGAACCTTCTAAGTATTCATGTTTTGTAAATTTTGTTGACATTTCTAAGTCTGCCATCATGTTATTAACAGTGGGGGCGTGGCTTGGGAGTCGATTGCGGAGGAAGCGTGAGCCTGCAGCTCCACGCTAGCCCCGCCGATTATCCTGAACAGGGGACCGCTGTTGTCCCCAAATTGGCCCCCGGTGCAGGGGAGCGGCGGAGGTACTTGCCCTGGTGGATCGTAGTGGCTGGGCACCCCCCTGGACGTGCGGGGAGCCCTGCAGCAGCCCCCGGCTTGAGACGGGACCGCAGAGCAAAATGGTGGCGTCCACTAAATGGACGGAGCGTCGGAGCTTCACGGATCCCTGCCTGACCTGCCTGGGGGGCCGGGAGTGAGGCCTGTCTGCTGCGGGGGCAGGGGAGGGGTGTGGAGTGGACCCCCCTCCCGGCAGCCCGGACGATATAAGCAGCAGCGCGGTGGCGGCCCGCGGCCACCTCTATTTGGGCGGATCCTGGAGGCGGAGTCTACCTGCGGCCGGTCGGCAGTGCCTTTGGATTGGAACCCGGCACCGGACCGGAGTTTCTGCCCCTGCTGGATGCGGGGACATCAGGGAGCGGCCGGACTGGGGGCAAAAATTGAGTGAGGGGGGTGCGGGAATAGCGCAGAGGGGTCTTGAACGCCTTTCTCCCCCCTCCTCCATTTGGTTCCTTTCTGTTCCCCCCCCCCCCTGGCGGCGGCCCACCGGACGCTGCAGATGGTGGAGCAGCCCGACCGGGCTTTGGGAGACTCACCCAGGACCACGTAAGCGCTGGAACTCGTTGGAGCACAGGCGCCGGAGGGACTGCCCTGCTGCCCATTTTGGAACGGCGGCGCTGCAGGGGTTGGCGTGGATCGGATCCCCGCCCTATATGGAACTTTGTTTGGACTTTGGCTGGTTTCCCTGTAGTGGGCTGCGACTGAGGAGCGGAGAGAGATTGCGACCGTCCCTGCGGGGGGCCCCCCATTTCTCCCCCCCCTCTCCCCGATAGTGGCATAAAATAACTGTGAGGGTGAGTTGGTGGCGCGGCAGAGTTGAAGTACTGGGGCTGCTAGTGGGACTCGGCTACTGTGAGCACCTGGTGCCTGACCTGCTGCAACATGGGCAGAACCCTTGCAGTGGGCCCTGCACTGAGGGGCTTGTTCCCCTTCCCTGCCTTGACGGACTTGTTGCTTCACTAATGGGTCGCCCCTTGCTCTACAACAAACGGCCTTAGCGGGAGGCACTCTGTACATGGCTGGACGGCGCAGTGCAGAAGCAGCGAGGATTGTTGATAGCGGGACTGTTTGGTGACCCTGCAACTCTTGGACTTCCCAGGGTGGTTTGGAATTGCTGCGGTGGCTCTGCCGGGCCTGACCCTACCTGACTTTGGGAATCACTGCCGCGGGGTTTGGGTGCATATCTGTGGTGCTTGGTTTTCCCTAACCCCCCATAGGGGTGAGCGCAGTAGACTATCCCAGGACCTGAAGTGAGAACCCGCCTCCTGGATTGAGCTGGGCCAGCCGCCTTTGAACATGGGGAAACCCAGAGGAAAGCAGGGGGGACCTCCTTGGACGGTGCGGAGCCGGATGTGGAGCGGGGGCCACGAGACCCGGACACCATCCCTCCTGGACCACTCCCGCAACACCAGGTGGATCAGAATCTACAGGCTATAACGGACACTAGAACGGCCCTTCAACAAGATATCGCGCAGGTGGCGATGGGTTTGGGGCTCTTGAGGGCTGATCATACTAAATTATCAGACAGGGTGCGACAAACGGAACTTGCATTGGAGGACGTGGGGCCCGCACAGCATAAGTTGGACGCTCAGCTGGTGGATGTTACGGCCCGGTTGCAGACCTTGGAGAAGAGAGCGGACGATGCAGAAGGACGCAATAGGAGGAATAACGTCCGAGTAGTGGGCTCTGCCGGAACGGATCCAGGGGCCTGATATGGTGACCTATCTAGAGCGCTGGTTCCGGGAGGTGGTCGCGCCGGAGGGTCTGTCGCAGTTCTACACAAAGGAAAGGCACCATAGGGTGCCAGCGCGCCCACCGGATCCTGGACGCCCACCTCGACCAGGGGTGGCACGGCTCCTTCACTACAGAGACAGAGATTTGCTCCTTCATAAGGCCAGGACATCTGGCCCCTACACTGTGGACGATAGCAACGTCACGCTGTTTCCGGATTACACGCTTGAGGTGCAGCGGGCGAGGGCCTCCTTTTTGGCGGTCAAGAGGGCACTTCGTGACCAAGGCTTGCAATACTCTCTGATGTTCCCGGCTCGGCTGCGGATTGCCCTGGATGGCAAAACACACTTTTGCAACAATCCTGAGGAAGCCGGGTCCTGGCTGCAGGAGTATAAGGCTGGCACGGGTGAGGCCGGGTTACCATCTCGGTGAACGGCGCTGGAGCAATGACTTTGCAGTTCCAGCTGTAACCGGAGACGACGCTCGGTGGCGGGGGGCCTTCACTGTCCCAGACGGAAGCGGAGCGATTGGCGACGCTACAGGCGGTGGCGGTAATTGCTGAAGCGGAGGCGTTCTCCCCGGGGCCGGCCACAGGATCTGAGGAGGAGGCTGAAAGGACTGAGACGGAGCTGTCGGAGTCTGGCAGCCAAATTCTTCCCAAGGTGACACCAGGCACAGCAAATGAAATGGTGGACGCTCCATGACGATGTGGTAGATTCCGAGACTCTGGGATTTCTATGGTGGTTGCTATTGGTTTGTACTTCCTGAAATGTTGAGGGGCGGACGGCTGGATTACGGGGGGCCGGGGGTTGGGGGCTGGGGGGGGAAAGCCTGGCTGCCAGTAGATCTGTTAATCATTGATAGGGGAGCACTGCCGCTTTCACCGCTGGGGGCTTGGGTGCTGCTGAGGGGTTGGAGCTGGAGTTCTTGGTTGACTGTTGTTGTTTGTTAGGCTCTAACCCACCGCCGCTGGATGGTTCACAGTTAGTACGCCTTGACATTTTGTGGGCGCATTTGTTGGGATCAGTTTGGATGGGATTCACTATGTTAGTGCCTGTTCTGGGGAGGGAGGGATGTGCTTGGGGGGGGGGACTGGGGTAGTTGGGAATGTGGGAAGAATTAGTTTGGGGATGGTACTCACTGGCGTGTCTTGGAGTGAACAGCGATTCATTGTGCTTTAACATATTGACTATGGGGCCATTACCTGATGTTACATGTGTGACTTGGAATGTGCGGGGTTTAAACTCGATGCAGCGTCGGCACAAGGTCCACTCCTACTTGGTAGGCAGGGGCGCGCAGATAGTATTCCTGCAGGAGACGCATCTGACAAAAGCTGAAGGGATGGAGCTGCAGCGTAGATGGCGAGGGCAGCTTTATTATACTACCTATTCGGCCTTTGCAAGGGTAGCGCTGATTTGGATTAGGGCCGGGGTTTCTTTCCAGATGACCGAACAAATGGTTAATCCTGAGGGCCGCTATGTGGTGGTTGCAGGACGCCTTCACGGGCGGGACGTGACCCTCTGCAGTATTTATGCCCCTAATGTGGAACAGGCGACCTTCTTCACTCATATGTCTGAAACACTGGCAGTTTATTTCACGACCCAGGTAATAATGGGGGGAGATTTTAACTCCATAGCGGACGTGACCATGGATAGATCCCACCCCCGCTGCCTGTCGCCCCCATCCATAAGCTTTCAAAGGTCAGATGACAGTGGTAGGATAGTTGGGGATTTATAGATGTATGGCAGACGCAACAATCAGATGAAGGTGATTACTCCTACTTTTCAGCATTGCACAAGTTGCATGTGAGGCTTGAAACAGTGTTATGTAGCTCCGGCCTAGCTACTATGGTGATTTGTAGCGAATACCTGGCGCGCACTATCTCCGATCATAACCCACTATTGGTGAGTTTCTCCTGGGCCCAGGAGCGCCCGGCCGTGCCGACCTGGCGACTGCGTCCGGAGATGCTTGAGGACCCAGTCTTCCGCGCTGAGCTGGAAACGGGAATAGGATGTTATTTTGCCGAGAATGAGGGTACAGCTACGACAACTGCCCTGGAATGGGATGCCTTTAAAGTGGTGATCCGGAGCTTGTGTATTACCAAATGGGTGGGCGTACGGAAGTTATTGCAAGAAATCAACACTGCGGAACAGACACTTAAGAGAACTCAGTCGACTAACCCTGAGGCCCGGGACTTCGTGTTGAGATCAAAGGAGGCCGTGGCGGTAGTCGTAGAACGCTTGAGGTGTTTTGACCATAGGGCTTACCTGGCTAGGGCGCATGCCGAGAGAGATAAGGTGGGTACATTATTGGCTTGGTTGGCTGACCCCATCCCCGAGGCGCTCCCATTCTAGCATTGAACTCCCCGACGGGACAAACGGAATACACTCAGTGTCAGATTAATACCCATTTTCGTAACTATTATGCGGATCTGTATGGTAGCAAGCTGCGGACCGGTGAGGTAGATGTCCGAGCTTTTTTAGACGATTTGGAGCTTTCCGCTCTAGATGCAGAACAAGCTGACTCCCTTGGCCGAGACATTACACTATCTGAAATTAGATGCGCTATCAAGCATATGGCACGAAACAAAACTCCGGGAATTGATGGCCTGCCCGTAGAGTTTTACGCGACATTTGCGAAGCTTCTTACCCCTAGGTTATTATTGGTCTTTAAAGAAGCCAGAAAACTAGGGATATTACAGACCTCGACTAGGGAAGCTATCATCATTCCCCAATGAAACCAGGGAAAGCCTCAACTGACCCTGCTGCATATCGCCCCCTGTCTATGCTCACCTCTGATTACAAGATTCTGAGTCGTGTGTTGGCTACCCGACTCCTTCCGCACATGGTACGTTTGGTTCATACTGATCAGGCTGGCTTTATCCCTACTCGCAATACTGCAGGCAGTGTGCGCTGACTGATACGCATACTGGGAGGAGACCACGATGGGGACCCATTGGCAACAATCCTACCTGTGGATATTGCGAAAGCGTTTGATAGTTTGGAATGGCCCTATTTATTTTTTATTATGAGAGCCTTCGGGCTTGGGGAAGGTTATGTTCGCTGGACCGAAATATTATACTCCTCGGCGTGCGCTAGAGTGAAAGTGGGGCTGGTCGTCTCCTCCCCCTACCCAGTGGGCCGAGGCACGCGACAGGGGTGTCCGCTTTCCCAGTTGTTGTTTGCCCTGGCCATAGAGCCATTGGCAGTCAGCACTAGATTGGGGAGGGCATTCCAAGGTTTACAACTCTGAGGTCAAACACATTTTATCTAATTATATGCGGATGATCTCCTACTGTTTTTAAAAGACGCGGGAGACGGCTTGGAGGGGGCTCGAGCACTGCTCCACAAGTTCGGGGACGTCTCTGGACTCAGAGTCAACTGGGCGAAGACTTGTGTTTTCCCGGTTAACCCGGCATGTAGCCCGCCTACAGCTGCGCAAGGCATCGCGTGGGAGCCTCACTGTCTTCCTTATTATGGGACACATATTTATCATAATCAGGAAAACCTACTGGACGGTAATATTGGTCGGGCGATGCGAGGCCTCAAGAATAGCATGCAGTTCTGGGGAACACTACCTTTATCAGTGGCTGGTCGTGTAGCCCTGTTAAAAATGGTAGCACTTCCCCGGCTACTTTATTATTTCCGAACGTTACCGGTGTGGATACCCGTCTCCTTATTCTGACAGCTCAGGTCTATGGTGGATGGTTTCATTTGGGGGAGCGGAAGACGGAGAGTAGCACTTGGTACATTAGCACGCTCGAGAGAAGAAGGGGGGCTTGCGGTCCCCGACTTCGAATTATATTATCTGGCTGCACAGTTTCAGGGGCTTACTCAAGCGGTGGCGATGGAATTCAGAGGCCCTGAAAGAGACTATGAACCGGAGGCACCTCAGCATGCGCTATCGTTTATTATACTCCAGCAGAAATTGCGCGTGAGTTCGCTGTCCATAGAAGACCGCACTCTGCAGCTTTGCTGGAAACGCTATTTTGGTAGAATCAAGGTGCGAGCCCCTCTGCCCCGGAGATACCCTTGGGTATGTGTACGCCCTTCCACGCGGTGGGGACTGGCTGGCCTTTGCGGAGTGGGAGTCTCTCGGACTACAGGTAGTGGGCGACTTGTACGATGGTGGCACGTTGTTACCCTATGGCGAGTTACAGGAGAGATTCGGGCTCCCACGCGGACACTATTTACTCCATTCGGCCCTGACAGCTGCGGTGCGGAAGTACTGGGGCTAGGGCCTTTCGGAACCGGTGAGCACAGTTTGTCAATATGTTGTGATGGCAGCGGGCACCTACAAGGCAGTCACCTGTTTATATAGGCGCATGCTTGGGGAAGGATTGCAGCCTCTACAGAAGCTGCGTGACCAATGGACGACAGATATTTGTAGAGACATTCCGGACCCAGCTTGGTCACAGATAGTTAAGAGGGCACGGAAGAGTACCAGAAATGGCAGATTTCAATTTGTTCATTTCTTCATATTACATAGGGCCTACCTCACCCCGGCGAGGATCAATCAATATTTTCATGTAGACACAGCGCAGTGCCCTCGTTGCAGGCTTGCGGATGCGGGCCTATTACATATGTTGTGGGACTGCCCGCAATTGGGCACATACTGGGAAGATGTGGTGGAGTTACTGTGCAATGTCACGGAACGGAAGATTACTCTGGATAAGGGTACCTGCCTATTGCATTGGTTCCCCCATACCACTAAGACCACAATAACGAGTAAATTCCTAGATCTGGGGCTGGTGTTGGCCAAAAGAGAAATCACAATCCATCGGAAGGCTGCACGGGGACCTAGTTTTGTTAGATGGAAGGCTGCAATGCTTACGTGGGCAGGGAGTGAGAGTGTGATTCGCCTACAACAGGCCCAGAGGTCCCACAATGAGAATGCGTTCGATGCAGCCTGGGCGTGGGGAGCCCTAGTTACAGAATTGAAGGCTACATATGCGGACTCTGGGTCGGATCTGAGTGTGCACTCAGGGAGTGGAACTTCATAGATGACTGCAACAACGTAAGGAAAGAGTATGCCCCCTATCCTATCATAGTCATGATCTTTTATGGTAATTGTATGTATAATACCCTGAACAGTCATGTTGCTACAAATGGTCTTTGAGATAAGTTACGCTGTATTGGGTGCACGCCGGTGAGAGTGGGTGGGTGAGGGAGGGTTATGGGGGGGAGAGTAGTTGCATTATATTATATAGTTCTACAACACATGTATATAGATTCTGCAATTGGTTATACTATTATTATTATGAGGATGTTGGGACTACTTGAATGCTCTTGGACAACTGTTTATTATTTATCCTGAACTTGTACATTGACTGTATCATTGCATGCCATGTGGCTTTTTTGTTATTTCAACTGAGACAGTAGTTCTTGTTCTATTATACCTAACTACTAGGTGTGTTGCTGATGGTTGAAAATCAATAAACAGATAAAAAAAATTACAAAACAAATCATGTTATTAAGTTTCTAAGTCCCAATCATCAGAAAATGTCCTGGGGGAAACAAAGTCACTCAAGGAAACCTTAAATTGGTGTGGAATTTTCAGCAGCTTGACAGGGCCATAAATGTCATAATCAGTTGTATCCCAAGCTATTCCACCTGGTAGAGGAACCGCTGTGATGTTCCTGATGACAGGTCTCGTTGTTCACAATGAGATGATTTGTGTGGCTTCAGGAGCAAGTTGATGTTCTTACTTGCTGTGTCCATTTTAATGTGTTTTCCATCTATCAGCTTTCCCAGACTTAAAACAAGAATGAGCCATAGCAGGAGAAAAAATACACCTGACCCAATCCAAAATGCAACCCATGGTGGAACCAGATATGTTTTAGCAAGCTCTTGACCAAGTTCCGTTAATTTTTCCTTGAAGGTTTTATTTGCTGGCATAGTTTCAGGTTCACTGGGAACCTCAGAAAAGGTATCAAAGTTGATAAAATAGCCAGAGGCAGTTCTGTCAACAGTTGGTATTGCATCCGGATTCTTTGAAATCGCTGGAGTTGCTTGTTCCCTTGACATGTTTGTATAGTCAGATGCTACATCAATGTAGACGGGAGTTTCTTGACGAACTATTATTTGGGTTTCAAGAGGCACAAGTTCCATGGCTTTGTTGCATAGTCCTTCTTTTCTCACTTTAGAATCGTCAAAGGTGATGAGTCTTTCAGTTTGAACCTCTTTGATGGTAGCAAGATTTGGTTGTCTGCTAAATCTTGGGAGCCCACTGGACCTACTACTTATTATCGGCCACATGGTTAGGTTTTACCAGGTCAATTGATACAGACCAGTTCTCCTTTCTTCCAGCAAGGGGCGGCAGTAGCACTGTTCTTGATCCGTGGATTGCTAGTATAGGTACTGGTTTTCTGTAAGAAGGCCCAAATTCCTGCTTGTCCGCTATTTTGTCCCCGACTAGATCCCCAACCTTTGGAATCCAGACAGGTCTTGCTGGGACAGGTGGTTTTTCTTCAGTGGTCGTTGGCTTTTCCCTGCTTTGCTTAGACTTCTTCTTATTTCATTTAAGTCCTGTAAAACAGCCAAACGATCTTGGATATCAAAGGGTTTTTGTTCCACCACTCAAGTGTGACGATCGAGATCTTCAACCAGCATTCTAGTACCAAATAGGATTTCATATGGAGTGATTCCACCCAGAGAATTTCTTGGCAGGTTATTAAGACTACGTTGGACATTTATTAGATGTTTGACCCACCCATCACCCGAACCCAATACCCTACCTGTTATAGATTGCTTTATGTCACTTTTTCTCTCCACAAACGAATTTCCCTCAGGATGGAATGGACTCGAAAATCTCAATGCAATGCCCAAGCTGGCCATGGCCTCCTTGTAAGCCCTAGAGCTAAACGCAGGACCCTGGTCAGAATGTAGCGTGCAGATTGAGTATGTGCCGATAAAGACTCGCAAATCTTTTATAACAGTTTGGGCGTCAGCTGAACACTGAGGCCACATCCAAATGAATCTTGTCCTAATATTTGGGTGACTGCAACAGTCCCTTCGGACATCTGCATGTAGATAGCCTTATGTTGTTTCACAGTGGTGTCTGTACTGGGCTGGCTACGCTGTAGTCAGGAATCTGGTGGTGTTCAAAGCTGTGGTATTTGTAACAGTCATCGAAATTATTCCGAATTCGTATACGTGAGCTTTCTTCCCTGGCCACCAGTACATCTCTTCTAATTCTAATAGATTTAGAGATCCCTTGATGTATCAGACCCTCTCCCATATGTGCTTCGTGAATCAGAGCACCTCTCCGGTTCCTGTTTGGAATTACCCTATCCCCCACTCTAGGGATTCGAGCAAAAGGAACAGAGTTTGCATCAATTATGTATTTATGTTTGAGTGGATAATTTAGAGGTAAAGCGGTTCCGCTGCCTTTGCTCGTGGCATTGACAGCGAGAATGGTTTCACAGTCTATTGCTGTTTTTGAACGATTGATTATAGCTACGGAAGCCGTTTGCACAGCTGCCTTTGCGGCTTCATCAGCCAATGAATTCCCTTCAATGTGAACACCATCACGCTGATGACTGGAGTGTATGGATCATGTGAGTCTTTTGTAGTTTTTTTCTGCAAAATAACTACCTGTTCCCAAAGCATTTTATGCTTTATTGTGCCATCTTTTGAGTCTTTAAAACCATTTTGAACCTAGTTCTGCAGATATTCATTGTACGCAGTAATACGAATCGCACACGGAGTGTGGGGAATTAGTTCTGTTTTTTCTAGCTCCATCTTGAAAGCTTGGAGTTCAGCTCGCTGAGCTGTACAGTCTCCTAGAGATTGTTTTTTGTGACCATAGGTCGGAATTTACCATTGTGCCAGCGACCTTTAACAATCGCGCATGCTGCACTATAAGCTTGTTTACCCCCAATTGCGGGCTGTGCAGATCCGTCTGTATAAATTATACAGCCGTAATGTTCTAGAGGTAGAATTTCAGTAGGCAGTGGACATTCTTGTTCGTATTGGAGAAATTCTTGTGTCTTCAAGTAAGGGTCAAAAACGTATTCAACGTCTGTTGCAGCAAGAGAATTAACCAATTGTATCCATCTTGGATGTAGAGCTTTTGCATTTGAAATACTTGCCTTTGTCACTGCCTCTAAGGCAGGTACAGGTATAACAACTTTTATACGTTTACCCTGTACAAGGGCTCTCTTCTCTCCTTTGCTACAGCAGTCTGAACCGTTGTCAGAATTATTTCTATTGAAGTGAATTTCATTTCAGCTTGTGTATACAAGTGTGATTTGTAAGCTATTGGCACCTTTTCACCTTCATTAAAGGTTAGGTATATGAATCCGCATCTCCCTGAGATGATTCGGATTACAAGGTTGCGTACATTGTCGTGTGTTTGTAAGTGTGTTGTTGCCAACATGTCTGTTTATATTGAACGCAAAATTTCTGTGTGTTTTTGAATCCAATTAGTTTGTTTGAAATCAGGTTTGATTAGTTCGTAGAGAGGTTTAACCCTTTCTGCGTAATTCAGATTGTAAATTCTTCCGAAGTTTAGGATTCCTAGAATTGACTGTACGTTTTTCAGCGTTTTTGGAGTTTGGAGCAGCGCACATTTTTCTAAAAAGGTGGCTGCTAGGCTTTTTGCCTTCACTTGAAAGTTTGTATCCAAGAAAGTTGAATTTATACCCTTCAGAGGCGAATCCAAGTATTATGGTGTTCACCCTGTTCAACTGCTGTCCAAATCATCATCTGTAAGATAGATGTCATCAACATAAGATAATGCCTCGTCATCATACGTTTGTAGTAACTCAGTTACTCTAGCTGAAAATAATCCAGGACTGTTCTTGAATCCCTGGGGGAGACGACAAAAGTGTTGTTGCGTCCCCATTATTGAGAAAGCGGTCAAATACCTGCTTTTGGGTGGAATGTTTTAACAGAAGAAACAGTTTGAAATATCTAATGTACTTTTATATTTTTTTGGCGAACGATAGTATTCATTAGTGCTGCACTCTGTGCATTTTGTACTGCAAAAGTTTTGCAACAAGAGTTTAAATGTCTGTAGTCCAAAACTAAACTATATGTATTGTCTGGTTTGGAGACAGGAAACAAAGGATTGTTCATGTAAGGATCCAGCCGTTGTTTCTGCAGGAGTGTCCCGGAACTGACGTTAGACCCAACCCCTCCCACCTACACCTGTCGTGTCTATCAAACGCTAGACCACAACGGTGATATGGGGGGTAAGGAGGGAACAAAACAAGGGAAAGATGAGGGAAGAGATTCCTAGAATGGTTGGGTCTTCAAACAGGCGTGTAGAATGCAGGTTGCTGAAAGAAGAGAAGTAGCAATCAATAAGCACAGCAGGTGAGGGAGTAAAAACTTCCTAAACCTTCATTAGCTTTACCTAAGGCCTTCTCTCTGTTCCCAGGACACAGGTTACCAGGTTTACTCTCAGGATTCCACTACCATTACTCAAAGGTGGCCTAACAAAATAAAGAAAGACCTTAAGTGCCTCTCTGGGAAGCCTTTACCCACCCTAATGTCTAAAAGAAAAACCCCTATAAGAAATGCTTACCCTATCTGGCTGATGGGCAAGGAGGTTAAATCCCAGGAAATCATAGAGTTTAACATGTGTAACAAGTGGGTTCTGAAACAATACGAAATGATATAAACTTGAATGTGTTTTACAAAGATGTAGAAATAATAGAATAGCGCACAGTGCTGTTACCAGGTCTCTGGAGTCTCACTGCTATGTTGAAGTCAAGTGTCTTGAAGAATAGTCAACTCATCACAGGAATCCCAAAAAAGGGATGAATGGGGAGGAGTGCGGTAATAGGAGCGGACTACAATGCCCACAATGCCCCAGGAAGGCTAGCGGAACTCCAACCAACCGGATACAGCCCGTCGGCAGAACACCAAGTCTGGCCGACAGGCGAAACCCCGCAGAAACAATCCGGCCAGCCCCTCCCGAGACTCAGGAGCAAAAGCCGGCTTGGGGAAAAATAATAAACAGAGACAAACCGCTTTAATGTATAAGCGGCAAGGCTTTCAGGGTAATTGCGGGGAGATGCAGGGGCTATGTCTCTACAAAAGACCAGCGGCTGCCAGGGAAACACCTAGGGAGCACGGAGGCAACGAGGATACAAGACGCCAAACGTCCTGTGCTGGAACGCAGGAACACCCGGCGGACAGAAGATAAAGGAAAGGGTGACGTGGCGAGGCGGAAGTGACGCGATGAGAAGTCGATCACAAGTACGCGAAGCGCGTCATAAGGTGGAAGTTAGGCTTTTAAATCTTCCTGACCTCCTTACACATGCGCAGTGCATGGCAGCCATCTTTTGTGAGGTAATGAAATCGGCAATCATGACAGTTCATTGACGAGGTGCATGGTTCAATCACCCCTTGGTATTCAAGTTGATCTAAGATCTCCCTGACCTGTTTTTTAGCTTCTTGCTTAACTGGATACTGCCTCTGAGCCTAACTGGATTTTATGGTGAGGAGAGTCCTCATCCCATCCCACATGATTTTTATATAATGCTGGAGCCTGGGCCACAGCCCATTTCCTGGCATAGGTATATTTTTTATGAATAGGAATATGATTAGAGAAGGCTGGCATAATTATTTCTTCGCCATATGGGCACCCCCTGACAAATTCAGGTGGCCAGTCTTTTTCAGCCAGAAGGATGTCATAACCCTTAGATAGTTTATTCCAAAAGAGTGCTTTTATTTTTCTACTTATGTCCCCCTCTATCCAGAGTGTTACTTCATATAACTTATGGGGTACACTAGCCCTGGTGTCGGCCGTTTCAACCTGAATGTATTCATTCAGATCCACTGTCTCCAGATGATCTTTCAGGATCCTGCGAGCTATGGTGACCTCTGCTGCGCTGTCCAGCATTGTCTGGGCCCACTCCCCGTTCTTGAGTTGTGTCCTCAAGATCCTCGGCATGTCGGATTTTAATACTTGCTACCTTCTTTTTGGAGAATTGAGTTTTCTTATTTTTTGGAACGTTTTGATCGTCTTTGGACTTCACGCGTTCTTCTTTGTGTTCTGATCATCTTCTTCTTTTGGATTTCTGTGAGGAAGTCTGAAAGGTACGAGAGGATTGTGTATCAGTATCTTGATATCTATCAGGTTTTCTTAAATTATCCCTATTTCTAAGATTATACCACTTTTCAGAGTGCTCCTTTTGAGGAGATCTACCTCTGGACTGAAAGTGCTTCTCTTTAGGAAGTGGCTGTCTACTATTTTCCCATTTCTTTTTAGGAGTAGTTAGATTATTTTTGATAAAAACTTTTTCAGGATTTTCTGTTAGTTCAGGCTTTACAGGTTTCCCTCCCAAACTATCTCTTCCTAGTTCTTCATAGAATTTTAAAATAATTCTGGCAAGTTCATTCAGTTGCTCAGTAATATTGAGTTCTTTTAATTTTTGGCGGATTGCCACCGATGCTGCTTCACCTTTAATGTTAGCTAATAAGATAGCGGAGACCCGTTTAAAATCTTTCAGTAATTTCATACCAAGATTCAAGGCTGGTTCTGGACATGGGCGTCACTAGGGTTGGTGTCACCCAGTGCGGGTAACTCATGGTGTCACCCCCTCCAAACTTACCCCATGGACCTCCTCTGTGACAGAGCCAAGGTCGCCTCGTCAGGCACGCCTTCCCGGTGGTCATCCTGGCTCCTGCAGACCTCCCGTTCGTCCAAGGCCTTGGTCAGGGTGTCCCTTCTGGATCTTCCGGCCTCTGGTGGTACTGGTTGTTCTCCCACTGCTTTCTCTTCCGTAGCGTCCGCTACCGCGTCCTCCTTCGTGTTGTCCTCCTCTGCTCTCCTGCTTTCACCTCATTGCATCAGAGTTCCCATCCGCAGTTCCGCCATCAGAATATAAAGTCCCTTGGGCCAAAAGTCCACCGTAAGGAGCGACCCATAAGGTAATACTGAAAGGACTGGAGGGTCCATTTAATGGCAGAGGCGAGGCTGCAAAGTTTGGCCAGCAGTCAACACAGCGCAACCAGATCATATCTGCCAAGGTTTCAGAATGCTATGTGTGACATTTTCATAATTTCAGGGTAGTTATGAGTGACATTTCAACGACATTTCAACGACTATGAGTGACACTTTCTCGCGAGCAAAATCTAACAATGAAGACAAGGGAAACATATAGATATCAGAAATTACATCCATATGAGCAATAAAAAACTCTAAGGAGATCTTAAAACTGCGACAAAGGCCCAGAAATGGAAGGGCGCTAACAGGAGACTTCTCCTTGCAATCCACCTGCACAGACTATTGACACCTACTCAATTTACTAATCTGAAAGTAATCTAAGCTTTATGGGCAAAACAATATTTCATAAAGTAAACAGCTTCAGTTATGGTCCACTGCTGAACTCAGTCCAAGATCTTTATTCTGGCACACTCACATGTTGTTAATACTCCACAGTCTTGCAGGGGACCAACTCATGGGGGCTTGAGGGTCACACAGACTCTGAGAATGCACTTCAATACTAAATATATTTGTAGTTAAAAGTGAAGGTTTAAAGGCTCAGGAGTCCCAACGTTAAAAACAGATTTGCATGTAGATGCTAAAATACACTACTAACTGGGAGAAAATATCACTGGCCCAAACTGTAATGTTGACACCATATAGAATAAAATAGTGTTTTTTCAGTACATACTCCCTCTGTTGGCATAGTAACAGGAACTTCACAAAGATTGGATAACTTGTACATTTGGCTTGAAAAAACGAATTAACAAGCCCTCACAATTCACGTTACTTTGGGTCGGGAGAAGTGTTAACAGATTAGTGCTTCCAAAAGAGGTGCACGTTCAGCAGATTGATTTGCACAAAAATTTACTCGTACTTGTGCTCCTTTTATCAGCACAGGAACCTTTAATTTTTCTAGTAGCAACAGCACTGTACTTACCACACAGCGCGTTCCGTGATGAAACACTGCCTTGGATCAGGGATAGGAAGGAGTCTGTGTTAGCAACACACACACGGCATGAATCTTCCGATGCCTTGCGACCTGGTGACCGGTGCGTGGAAGGTGGAGGCGGCCGGGCAAGCACTGGCTCCAAACAGGGACATCCACAGGCCCCTGCGCGCATACAATCAGACCTGGAAGAATGGCGCTCATTTGACGCCTGCGTGCGTGGCAAGGAGAAACAAAATTGCCGCCCGCCTGGGTCTGCCTCTGGCCAATCAGACCATGCATGGCCACAGGCGTCACTCCAGGGTTCACAAGGGGCAGTCAGAGTCTGCTATTAATGACAGACTGTTCTTGACTATAAAAATGCTTTCCAGCAGGAAGAATTATTGAAAGTAAGCTATGCGTGACAGTCTGCATTGGTGAATACAACAATTAGAGCTTCACTGCGCCGGTCACCGCTCATTGGTGTCACCCCATGTGCTGGTGTCACCCAGTGCGGTCCGCACCCCCCTACTGACCCCACTGGTTCTGGACCGTATTCATTTTGAATTGGTCTCAGAACGTCTGGTATTACCGCCATAGACGTGTAGATTGAAGCAAAAACTGTACCCCAAGTGTCACAGTCCTCCACTGGTGGTGCAATCCCCATTGGTAAACAGATTGCTAGAATCCTGTGTTTTTCATGAGGTGTACTATCGTGAAATACTGCCTCTATTTGAGTAATTTTCTGGGCTAACCAGAATGGACTTTGTTCCCTTTTTGTGGGCAATTTACCAATGACTGATTGTATAGTCTGTGATGTGATTTTGTTTCTGTTCCCCTGATGAGAGCGGAGTGTTGTGGAATTCTAATAGCAGGTTGGACCGTTAAGGTCCGCATGACATATTGTACCAATTGTCTCTGTATTTTAATTAATTGTTTTAGCTGAGCTAACAGTTCTACATCTGACATTCTTTCAATGTTAGGATGTGGTGTATAGCTGGCTAGTACCGGCCATGTTGCTCCTGGTTTACCTAGTGGACCAAGCCTGGTAATGTGATTTTGATGTTGTAGGGCACCTTTAAACCAGAGCTGATGCTCTTGGTAAGTTAGTGGAATTTCAACGTCCTCGAAAGGAACGTATTCCGCTGGATGTTCCTCCATCTTGCAGAAGTGGAACACATGTGTTGTTGGATTTACTTGTGGAACGACAATCCATGAATAGAATACCTCTGTCTGCCGATATTCGTGTGCCTCTATGACTAATATAACCATACCACCTCTCGGTGATAGGTCATTTTCTATAAGTTTTATAGCTATGGCTTTTCTTACGTTTTCCGGGATGATTATAGCATCCCCGTCGTCTTCATTAAACCCTGTGTTGTCTAAACATGGTTGAGGAGTTCCAGATCCACCGGTTTCGTTGTTGTCGTTATTGGACATTGTTTAATGAAAGCTTGCAGAGCAAGTTAAGGAAATAAAGATCAGGTGCACAATTTTTTGGAACACTGTATCCTTCAACGTTGAACAAAACCAAAAACTAATACATAGGATTTTCATCCCACTCACTTTAAGGCGGATATTTTATCCTTTAACCCACGCCAGACGTCTATTGGAGTTTTTACGGGATAAAGGGGTCTCTGTGAAAAGAACGACTGAGTTACTCTAGTATCTAGCATTAAATTAGTGCTTTACCAAACATTGGGCGCCATGTAGCGTAGTTCCTATATTTCTGCGCATTGGAATAATATATCCTATAGATTAGACGTAGGACTGAGGTCTACTAGGTCTCTATCGAATATACTAAACTTAATTGTGAGTGCCAGCTAGCTCAGAGGTCACTAGAAACTCTCTCGAATTCACAAGAAGGGATTAGTTTCTGACAACCGCATAAACATGACAACTCTGTTTCCCCAAGATAAAACGTATCTTTAGTGTCGTGGAAACAATAGATAGATATTTCACTCAGTCATTCGTGCATGCTTCGTTTCACCAGAGGTGCAGAGAAATAGATAGACAGGCGTTTTCAATAAAAGGATTTATTGAACAGTCTTCTTTCTCAAGCATAAGAAATGAACTGCTACAATCGTAAAACTAGCTGTATAATGCATACAGTATGAAACTTAGAATAAAATACTGTAAGAGCATTGTATGGTTCCTAAACCATAGATAAATACATACATAAATAACAGAGGCTAAAAGTACTCAACTGGTGCTTCTAAAATACGCCTACCCCGGTGTACCTAAGCTTAGTACGAGGGAAGAAGTAAGTGAGGTGTGGCATAAATGTAGTATTCTTTTGACAAGAATCTGTCCAAGATTTCTCTTAGGGTCTAATCAGCTCCGTACCTTAGTTTAGAACTGAGAAGGTCAGTCTCGGGACTCGATTTCCCAACAACCCGCAAGGGTAGCTTGGAAACACTCGAGCTGGATTTCTCGGCAGGAGAAAAGACAGCGTCTCTCTCAGTGCGTCTGCTGGAGGGTCGGCTTCGTTCGGCACTTGCTGTAGCAGGATGCGTCGGGCAAATAGATAGTCGAACTGCTCCAAACCACTATGTGTTTGCTAAGGCAAGTGTGGGCATATTTATACCTTGAAGTTGCAGAGTTTGACGTAAAGGTGGACATAATAACGTCATCAAAGAGTCTCAGTTCTTTGAAAACTCCATGAGTTCTTGGACAAGTCAGTTTTCGAGCAAGGGAAAGTCCCTAGCTGCTGAAGCCGAGTTTTCCAAGAAATCGTTGTAGATTTTCGGAACTAGTGGAAGTAGCCCTGCCGTATTTGGACTGCATGAGCTATGCCTAAATATGGTTAGGATTTCTATGCCTATATAAGGATATGGTGATTTATACCTATATAAGGGCATAAATTGGGAAAACTACAATAGGGTCCTAAAATGATACATAACACCATATGGCCACTTTTTATGGCTAAGGAGAAAATAGGGCAAAATCACGGATTTTGAACTACATGCGAAAACCCTTTCCGACAAATTGAAGATACGAGGTATCCGAAATGCATCATACAAAAAACAATGAAGAGAGCAAAAACCAAAATAGAGGAGCACTATTGGAGACTAGCAAAGAAACACTGATGACCTGTGTCACTACTTAATAGTGCATCCAATTTAAAAAGATAATCAATATGAATTGGCGTATTTTAAAAACAGGGCCTCGAAAACGGGACAAGCCTATGTTCTCTTTTTGAGAGATGAACTAGTTTATACTTGACCAAAAAGAGCAAAGAACAAGAGGTACAGTGTTCAACCTATTGGGCCTACTAAATATAAAATAAATATCCATGTGGTAATTGTAGTGTCTGCCATTTAACAAATGTTACAAAAACGTTGGACCTAGGACTAGACATGGATTGGACTCTCAGAAACAATACCAATTGCAACTCTGCCCAAGTGGTGTACATGATTACATGTTCTTGTGGTCTATGATCTATTGGAATGGCGGGGAGAAAAATTAAAACATTTATTTAACATTGTAGCAATACAAGATGTAGGTGAATAACACAGAAAACTGCATAACACTTCATTTGAGGAGAACATACAACCAATGATTAAAAATGGGTAATAATACTTGGGGGCATGGCCAAGATGGTGACAGAGAAGGACGGATAATTCCGGAGCTACGAGCTGGCCCACACAAAATCAGACTTATATCCTGCCCATTGTGCCTACCTTTTAAATACAGAAGCATCCTGGCATTGCGGGGTGCTGTGTGCCACCCTGGTTGAAGTTGTGGCGCCTCCGGAAAACTCCTGGCCGCTTCAGAAGGTTTAGGTGTAGGCTGGGGCTGACTCGTCCACGAGAGTGTCACGGGACCTGGGCGCGGAACTGGTGGAGCTGCGGCTGGAGGCTGCTGAGATCTTTATCTCAACCGGAGGATGAAAACCGCCCCGACCGGAGCTCCAGAGCAGTGAGTTGCTGAGAGGGCCACCCCGCCGCCTGCCTACCCCAAGGCTGGGCGGAGGACTAGGGCCATAGCGGTGATCTGGACGGGGGCCGAGGAGTCCAAGCCGTTGCCTTACGAGAGAACACCCGGGGTAGGAAGGGGCAGCCACAGGGAGTAGAGGCACTGTCCGAAATATGAGGAGTACTCAGAAGACTGCATGTTTTTCCTTGACCCCTTTGAGGGCCTGCTGACATGATGAGAGGCCTGGTGTAGCTGGATGGGACTGGGGCAGGGAACACTGGGAGACTGTGGGCAGCTAGAGTCCGTGAAGCCGGGCGGTAAGTGGAGCTGAGGGATCTGCATTGGGGGGTGGAACCGGAGGGGTGTGTGGAGTAGCCTTTGTTGTGGAGGCAAGGGTGTGCCAGAGTGAGCTGCGTTCAGAAGTCACCCTGCTCCATCAGGACCTTCGCAATGTAGCGGAGAGTGTAACGGAAGACGAAACTCTAATATCTGAATTAGAAGACACAGCTACTACCCTCCGCAAGGGAATACTGTGGCGGTTGGAGGTGCAAAATAGGACAGCTACAACAATCTGTGTTTTGTGGGATTTCCCAAAGCGGGGGAGGGTGTTGATATGATGCAATTTCTGGATACCTGGCTCCACTCTCTCCTCCCACAAGATACATTTTCATAGAGAGGGCCCACTGCACCCTGATTTTATCCGCCCCCTCCCCCCAAGGTCTTCACCTTGAACAGTCAATGTGTTTCCTGAACTTTTATGACAGGGATATGATCCACAGGGAGGGGAGAAAACTTGGAGAGATGTGATACGACAACTTTAAAATCCTGGTGTTTTCTGATTATACAAGGGAGGTGCAGAAACAAAGACGTACCTTCAACTAGGTGATGGCCAGGCTGCGAGACCTGGAGATGCAATATATGCTCAGGTTCCCGGCCAAATTAAAAGTTCCGTATCAGGGGAAATACCACTTCTTAATGCCAGAAGAAGCCTGGGCATGACTTGAAGAACGTCCTAATTTGGGGTTCCACGCGAGAGACCCCCTGATATTCGCCCCTACCGAAATGAGGGGGCTATACCCAAGATCCAGCGCTGCTCCAAGCACAAGAAGTCAAAACCGACAGGGAGGGTCCCAGACCCAGCACGGAGGCAATGAGATAACCTTGAACAATCCTCAGCCTCCTTCGGAGTGGATGAGGACAAACAACTGGCCAAGAGACGCATCAAGGACTTGATCACTGAAAGGGAGCCACTCAGTAAGACTTTCGAAGATGACCAAGAAACATATCTGGAGACCCCCTCACTTACCGGTCGATCTATTGTGGCCCTTGAGGAGGGTGCAGAGCCCGTCCTCACAGACGCTGCAAATGCAGATCTGCCAATGATATCCTGAAGGCACTTTGACTATCTATTTTGGGCGCATGAGAGACATCTGGAAGATCGTCATCAGGGGGGTTTTCCTCATTCATTCCTCTGCAGTCCACCCAGGAGGCTAAGACGATTTGCAACAGTTCTATTTACTGAATCGCTGTTACCAGGGACAGTTGATTCAGTTATTGTGTCACTTGTTGAGTTAGTGAGATTGCTTTAGTGGGTGGAAATGTGGGTTACAGACCTCTCGAGTTGGTTGAAATTTAAATATGAGGTATTTTACTCTCCGGGTCTATGTAGGGTAGGGAGAGGGGGGATATTGGGTTTAAGCTTAATGTTTTCAGTTTTAAACCCAGTTTTGACCCTCTAAGAGACTCATACTCACACCAACGTGGGTGCTAGGCCTTTTGTTCCACACCCTGAGACTTGCACTTCTTTGCACTATGGTGTGGCTGTGGACACTGTACCCCTCGTGCAATATTTATTACATACATCTTACAAGGGCAGTCCTTCCGGTGCACCCTTGAATGACATACCATTTCAGTTATGACAAGGAACAACAATGTTTTAGGAGACGAGGTCAAGAGGGGACTAGTCTCAAAATACATTAACCTCATCACTGCGGCGCAAATTCCGCCGCAGTGCTGAACATTCCGATCGTGGGCGTGGTCACGACGCCTCCCGCCCGTCATCAGCACACGCCCACCGTGACATTTGACGGCCAGGAGCCGTCATGAGCATCGTAGAGGTTAAAATGCTTCAGCCACCAGTGTTTTTTCTACAGGAAACGCAACTTACGGGGTCCCAATGCAAATGTTTAGGCCGAGGGGCATACAAGACTTTTGTCCGTTTAGGGTACATATATGGATTCAGGTGTATTGGTGTCGCCATATTGGTACGTAAAAATCCACATTTCACTTTTATGAAGTGTTGGATTGACCCCCTTGGCCGATACGCTGGGGTGAAAGGGATTTGAGGCCACCGAGATGTAACACTAATCCGTATTTAAGAGCCCCCTCGGTTACAGTCGCCTACACTGGAGAACGTAGGTGAAATACTTTTAGAGACGGGCTTCTCACTCCACCTTGTGGGCAGGGACTTTAAAAACATCATGGCACCTGACCAGGATCAGTCTGGTTCAGCCTCACATGCTCATCCGATCCTGTTGGCAAATTTCACTGCCACCCTGGGATTAAATGACCAACCGAGCACATCCACATGCCAGGAACTACTCTTATTTCTCTGAACCCCACAAGATCTTTTCCAGTTTAGACTATATCTTTGCTGGGGAAATGAGTTTCATACGACGGGCTGAGTACCTGGCTCGGGGTCTCTCTGACCACTCACCTTTACTGATACAAATAGACAAAACCCGAAGCTGGCAACGGGCTAAAAGGAATGCTTGGGACCTGGGTGATCGAGAGGTCGTACTTGGCCTGGGAGTAGACACCGAACTTTATATTTACAGAAAAATAAAACTCTGTAGGGTCCAAAATCACTTTGTGGGTGGCCTATAACAGTCCTTTGGGATAAAGCACAAAGTCTGGTAGCACCCCAAACCCCCCCCCCCCAAAAAAAAAGAGAAGAGGACCTTCTGGTTACTGAAGCGGTTGGAGGATCAGATATTAAAGCTTGAGAGGGCGTTAGACCCTGAACCGGGCCCACCGGCCCTCCACTGGTTAAAGCTTCTAAGGCAGGAATATCGTACACTAGTGCAGGAACATGGCAAAAATCAAATGTTAAAAGGAACAAATGATGGACAGAATGCTGAACAATGCAAACATTCACCCCCAGTCACAAGGATCTGGGTTTAATCCAGCATTCTTTTGCTCACCACAGTTTGGACCCAGCCATATGCAAATCAGTCTTGATCCTGTTACTCATGGGAACAGTCCAGCCCTAACTGCCAGGCAAAAATCAAATGTTAGCCAAACTCCATAAATTGTATGATACTGGTGACAAAGCTGTTAGCCTATTAGCCTGGTTGGCACGAAAAGAATTGGAGGCCAGATGGGTGCATGGGGGTGATAGGTACAGATGGGTAAACAATGGACTGAAACCTTTGCACAATATTATAAAGATTTATATACTGCTCAACCATCTCGAACAACACTTTGACCCACAACCTGCCTAGACTCTATTGCCACTCCAGTCCTGGATGCGGAGTCCCGGGAGGACATGCTAGAGGTTGAGAGTTTCCTAATAGGCGCTAGGAATGCTATAAACCAACTTAAAACCAGGACCAATAGGGCTTTATGCTCGGAAAATCCACCCAATTGGTTCAATGAAATCCAAGGCCCTCGGGAACCACATGTTATGTTGGTGCTCAAAGCCAAAAAAGAGTTAGACGGTGTACAACAGCCTTTCCTTGAGTACACACTGATAAAGTTTGGATTCAGTCCGAGCTTCTGCAATTGGGTTCAATTGATACACCGAAAACCTATTGCCTCGGTGAAAGTTAACGGGGAAGTGTTAACTGAATTCGAGATAGGCCAGGGAACTAGACAGGGTTGCTCCCTCTACCCCCTCCTGTTCGCCCTTATAATAGAGTCTGCAGGATCTGTGACAACCTGGAGATCCATGGCGTTAGCACTCAGGGCGAGTATACTGCAGGGGAGAATAATTCTCCATGTACGCAGATGACGTTCTCCTGTATGTCACTAATCCCCCCCACCCCCTCAATCCCTCCTGGCACTTTTTCAGTTGCTCGATGAATATGGAAGTTATTCTGGTTATCCTATTAATTGGAATACATAATTTCTTAATCCCCCACATGAGAATGATGCGATTTCCCCTGCTTCCCCATAGCTTGACACACTACACCCTGGGATTTCTGACCCCCATCAGAAGATAAGTCATGAGCCTAATCTAGGGAAGATCATAAGCAACTGGCGTGGACTGCCCCCTACACTGCTAAGAAGGGGGACAGTCTTTAAAATGATTGCATTACCCAAGCTACTTTACGTTCTCAAACACACATTATCTTATCTCCCCTGAGCAATTTACGAGACTAGAGGGGGAACTGCGCAAATTTTTGTGAGATGGTAAACACCCTAGAATAGCTCTAGCCACACTCCACGGTACTCAATATGACTGTGGAATTGCCCTATAAGACATTCATGCATACTAGTGGGCTGCCCATCTTACTAACTCAAGTCAAGTCAAAACAAGCTTTATTTGATTGTTAAAATCATAAAAGCACAATCAGACAATAAAAATACAGTATCACAATTCATTAATTCAATAATACAGCAAACTTTAGTGATAATATCAATGCATATAAAAATCATTTCAAGTTGATAAAAAATGGACATATAAAATAGACAATAAACAGTAAAAAAGAAACTCAGTTTGTTTGTTCAGCCCGCCTGATTATTCGGGGATAGCTTCCTGGACTTAATACGAATAGCAGCTACCAGGAAGCTAGCAACCCCGAAAATTACCCTTGTAGTTCCGAAGAGTTGCAGGTACAAGAGAGCTGGGCGAACCTGGAGAAAACCTGCATCTCTTAGAATTGGGGCTAAAAACCGTCTTCTACTCTCCTTAAAGTGATCACAGAACATAACAAAATGCATGAGAGACTGTTCTGAGAAGTTGTCACAACTGCATGGGTTTAGAGTGTCAGGTACCCCCCACACTGAGAAATTTCCTAGGGAGTATTGTATAATATTAAACCTGTATCTGATAAGGAGGTGTTGATGAAATGGATTGCTAACAATTTTCAGATAGGGTTCTAGGGAAGGAGTAGTTAGTAGCTGAAAATTCGCTCTTACTTTGGGCTTGATTAGTTCCTCTTCTTCCCTAGCTTGGTTAGCCCTATACAGGAAATTTTCCTTTATCCAATTTACGTCACCTTTGACTATGGTGTTCGGGTTGTTGTAGAGATCTGGCCTACCCAATTTATTCACCGTGTTCTTAATATATGCAAGCCAGGAGATATTAGTTGCCTTATCTAACTCCATGCAGTCTTTAAGGATGCAGTGGTTCAGGGGTATATCCTTATTTAGCCAGGTTTTTGCCCAGTAAACAAGAGGGGCCAATTGAAGCTCATCGGTGACGTAGCCTAAGCCTAGCTCAGTGTGCAGGGAAAAAACTGGTGTTGATTGCGGGACTCCTAGCAATGTTCTGAGAAAGTTGTTTTCCGCAATTTGTATTTTCCCCTGAGGCGAAAATCCCCACAAGGGGGCACCACACTTGGCTATAGACAGACATTTTGACTTGTATACTTTCAGGAGAGCATCCATTGGACGCGAGCCCAGTCGCTTTGCAAAGCTCATTAGAACTGAAGTAGATCTAACTGCAAGGCTTTTTGCATTTACTTGGGCGGTCCAGGAGCCCCCTTCTTCAAAAATAACACCCAGATAAGTGAAAACAGGTACCCTGGTCACACCCTCGCCAGTGCAGGTAAACGTCTTTAGCTTTTGTGTTTTCTTGCGTTTACCTGCCACCATAATGTGGGATTTTTTATTATTAATTGCTAGGGCAAGTGATGTCATGAACTCTCCGAATGCGTCAAGGAGTTTTTGTAGTCCTACCCCTGTGCGGGCTAAAAGCACCGCGTCGTCCGCGTATAGTAATACGGGCACCAGGGAGTCCCCTACTCGTGGAATGTCAGGTGTTGATACCTCTAGGACTTTGCCCAGTGAGTGGATATAAAGGGTGAATAAAAGGGGGGCCAGGAAACAGCCCTGCCTGACACCCCTTCTAGAGTGGAAAGGCCGAGTACAACTGCCCTCCCGATCAGTTCTTACAGAGGCTGCCAAATCAGAGTGGAGTGACGCTAAAAAATTTACCAGCGACGGGTCGATACCCAAGTTGGCCAGTATAGCCCAAAGCTTGGATCGATTGACCAAGTCGAAGGCCGAGAAGAGGTCCATAAAAGCCATGTATAGATTTCCCTCTTTGGCCTTAGTATATTTACCTACAAGCATGAGGAGATTTAGGCACTGGTCCATGGTACCTCTCACGGCCCTGAACCCATACTGCAGGTCTGAAAGGACCCCCTTCTCCTTTATGTAGTCCCCCAGTCTGTGAATAATGACTCTGCCCAGGATCTTCACGGCAGAGTCAATCAATGATATCGGCCTGTAACAGGCCGGGTCAGTTTGTGAACCTTTCTTAAAAATGGGAATGATATTTGAGGAGGACCATGATTTAGGAAACCCAGCTGTACATGTGGAATTAAAAACATTTGTGAGTATTTTAGTCCACATATTTAGGGGTGACCTATAAAGGTCTGCCGGGAAACCATCTGGGCCCGGGGCCTTGCATTTTGTCATCTCCATGATGGCCCTAGTAACCTCATTCTCATTAAATTGCAGGGGAACAACAGAGGCCAAGTGTCGGTATGGGCTATCTTGTTCACTATTATACATTTTACTAAAATGGGCAACCCAGTCTTCCTCGGGGATCACACAGTCCATAAAAGAGTTTTCCTCCTCCGCGAAGTATGAGTGATTGATCACTGCCCAAAATTTGGAACTATCTTTAAAGATGTTAATTGATGTAAGATTGTCCCAAGCCTCATTTTTTATGGCTTTTTTTTGATTATTAATAGTTGACCTATAAAGTTTCCTGCATTCGGCCACTCGCTCACGGTTTCTTGGCTGCTGTTTAAGAGCCACCATGAGCCCCTTATGAGCCTTCGAACATTTCCTATCAAACCATCTAAGACGGTTATCACCAATTTGCTTCTTTTTTCGTGTTAAGTTGCGGTTTACTTGTATGCAGATGTTAGTGAAAGAATTTATAGTATCAGTATCATTTGCCAAGCTATCTGTACATATTAGCAAATCTGCGCGAGCATTTACTTTGAGTTGTTCAATGAATGTGTCCGGAATCACCTTGGACCATTTTAGCCTTCTTCCCCCGTCCTTCGGGACAATGGAAACACAGCAACCTCCCAGACGCTCAACCTGAGTTGCGCTGTTACTCCCATTATTTAAAATCAGGATCAGTGGATTATGGTCACTGAAGGTGGAAACCTTTACTTCCTGGGAAAATACCATAGCAACCAGCCCCGCTGAAATAAAGATGTAATCAATCACCGTGTTGGCATCTCTTCCTATAAACGTCGGTGCCCTGTGTACCCCCTCGGGCCCTACTACTTCAAAAAGGTTTACATCGGCAAGTAATTCTTCCAACTCCATCCCCTGGGGTGTGTGTTCAAGATGGGGGCTTATGGCGCCAGGAGGCGCCAGTTGTTGTTTGGCAAAACAATCCCAGCCACAGGGGTGTATGTTAAAATCTCCCATAAGCAGGATTTCGAATAAAGCTGTTTGGATAGACTTGTAATGAGAAAGAAATAAGGCTAAGGACCTTAGATGTGTGTTGTACGGGGCCTTATCTGGGGCATTATAAAAATTAACTATTAAAATTTTGGGAGATTTGGCCTAACCCATTCTACACATAGGATGTGGTCTGCTGATGATTCTATTTTTTTCATAGAGCCTGCCACTTTAAGGGAAATAATTGTGTATAAGCCTCCTTTGGGTCTCCCTCCCAGTCCCGCAGTCGCTTTAACGTGGAAGCTGGAGTAGCCATTTAGAAAGAAGTTCCCGTTTGTATCCCAGGTCTCCTGGAAACACATGATGTCATGTTGGGATACAAAATCCACCCATCTTTCATCCAGGGCTTTCTTCTTTAGCCCAGCTAAATTCCAACTAATTACCATTACTTTGTGGCAGGGACTATCTAAATTAGGAGTTACTTGACCAATTGAGTGGTTTGATGATAGTCAGTCCACCAAATCCAGGCTCGAGGGGTTTACAAGTGGAGAAAACCGGTTGCTTAACGCAACAGGTTCCGCCTGGCTTTCAACTGAGTGTGCGGGAACATTTCGAGTGAGTGGGGTAAGCCTATCCCCCCCTCGTAGGCGTGTCTGTAGTGTTTGATATGAGTAATGGATCGCTCCCCCTGTCCTTCCCGTGTGTCTTAATGGTGACTCAGTGTGCCCGGGTTGTGATATGGCTTGACGATGGTGTGGGGTTGGATAGAAATAACCCAGTGGCAGGGTTCTAATGCCTACGCCATCTAATTCAGATCCATCCCAGAGTAGTGTGAAAGCCAAGTTAGCAGTGTTAAAATTTACAATCACACAATCACCTGGGATACATTTCTTCCTGAGCCCTACCCAATCCACCCTTCTGGCAGCTATAATGTTTTTCCCCACATCCAGACTCCCACTGCTAAACTGGTTACACCATCTTCTGGTTCTATTTAATAGATCCTGTTCTGATTCCCTCTGATTGGTGTTGAGGCGTGGGATCCCAGTTAGAATTACAACTAGTGGTGCTGCGTCTGGCGGGAGATCCACTATAATATTTTGTCTTGCATGCCACCCGCTATTTCTTTGCTCATTTTTGATTGGCTTGCTTGACCTGTTCTCCAATATCCCCCCCGGACTGAGTTCAAGTGTACCTCCTCTTGAGGTCTTATGGTCCTTTTGGGTGGGTTTATATGGTTTGAGTGGCTGGGGCTGTTTGCCTGCGTGGGTGAGCCCATAATTACCTCCTGACTGCCAGAGTGTTCCGGGTTTTCACGTACCCGCTTCTCCTCAGTGTGCGACTTCAAGTTTTTTAGACACTTATCAATGCGTTCGCATTTGTGCAAGATGTTATCAACACATTGTTTCAAAGTGTCCATTATGTCCTTTGCGATATTAACCAATAATGGTTCCAGCCTGGATTCAAACAATTCTTCAATCCCGTCTATTAAGTTAGCGTGGGAAACCTGAGCACCTATGGTGTCTATTTTGGCTTTCAGCAGTTTACGATGTTTGTTTCCTAGGGATTTATTGTTTTTATGCATTACGGGTAGCTGTGTCTCTGATGATGCAGTCTGGCTATTATGTTGCAAGGGTGCCTGAATGGCTGTGCTGATGGATAGAGGGACTGTTGTGATTATATTTGGTTCCAGTGGGATATGGCGAGCCAGTTCCGATTCAGGTTGTAACAGGACTTGTAACTGTGAAACAGAATCGTCCAGGGAAAGCCTACTTCCCACATCTGCCCCTGCAAGCCCCAGTTCTTTTTCCGCAATGGCAATTTCGTTGTTCAGAGCCCCCACCGCCGAGGTAAGATAGGAGATAATGGACTCCGATTTACGTGGAACTTTAGCTTACTTACCTTCGCCGCCCTTTGTGACAAGTTTACGTTTCCCCATTGCGCTGGATAGGGTAACTGGCCCTGCCCTGCCTCCTCCTGCCCCGGACGGCCACAGACGGCCAGCCCTCAGCCCGGGCTCAGCCCGAGGCTGCCCGTGCGCGTCACGCGGGGCGGGAGTAGCTCCGTGTTGTTATGGCGCCAGCCGGCGCAGCAGGAGCGTCACGGGAGCGCCGTGGGTCCGGGGCTGCTGGGGGATGTAGTCCCTGGCCCTCGAAGTTGTGGATATGCTGGCCGTTTCCCTCACGGCGGATTCCCTTCGTGACCTGGCCGTTTCCCTCACGGCAGAAAGGCAAGGTTAGTCAGGCAAGGTCCCCACCGCCCCGCTCGAGCTCCGCGTTGTTATGGCGCCAGCCGGCACAGCAGGAGCGTCACGGGAGCGCCGTGGGTCCGGGGCTGCTGGGGGATGTAGTCCCTGGCCCTCGAAGTTGTGGATATGCTGACCGTTTCCCTCACGGCGGATTCCCTTCGTGCGCTGGCCGTTTCCCTCACGGCAGAAACGCAAGGTTAGTCAGGCAAGGTCCCCACCGCCCCGCTCGAGCTCCGCTTTGTTATGGCGCCAGCTGGCGCAGCAGGAGCGTCACGGGAGCGCCGTGGGTCCGGGGCTGCTGGGGGATGTAGTCCCTGGCCCTCGAAGTTGTGGATATGCTGGCCGTTTCCCTCACGGCGGATTCCCTTCGTGACCTGGCCGTTTCCCTCACGGCAGAAAGGCAAGGTTAGTCAGGCAAGGTCCCCACCGCCCCGCTCGAGCTCCGCGTTGTTATGGCGCCAGCCGGCACAGCAGGAGCGTCACGGGAGCGCCGTGGGTCCGGGGCTGCTGGGGGATGTAGTCCCTGGCCCTCGAAGTTGTGGATATGCTGACCGTTTCCCTCACGGCGGATTCCCTTCGTGCGCTGGCCGTTTCCCTCACGGCAGAAACGCAAGGTTATTCAGGCAAGGTCCCCTACTAACTCAACAACTGACTTTTTTCCCCCTTGGCCCACTCTACTTTAGCTGGAAAAATCTCAAAATCATACCTCCATTATCTGAATGGGGGAAGGAATACACGATCTTCTGCCAGCCACTGCTGTGGCGATCAAGGCTTGGGCTGGTGCCACGAGATTTATGGGATGGACGGGCAAACGCACTAGGGAAACCCACTTTTGGTTGGGAAAGTGGCTTCCAGAATTCAGTAAATTGAAGGGCTTCAAAGCCTGGGTCCTGCTAGGAATTTCGAAAATAGATCTTTTAGAGGGTGGTGACATCATGCCATTCTCCTCACTTCAGCTGGAATACAACATGCACTATACCAAATTTCTGAAATACGCACAACTATGACACGCATGAGAGCAGAGTGGCTCCCAGGGGAGGAAATCCCAGAATATGCACCTCTCAAAGGGAGGCTTTTGATGGAGGAACTAGGAAGGCGTGGAATATCCACGACGTATAAAATCCCTCATTAATAATAAACCTGACACCTTGAAGGGCCTGCGAGGGAGATGGGTGACTGACTTGGGAGAAATGGAGGATATTGACTGGGAGGCGGTCTTAAAGCACCTCCCAGGTAGTAGTAATAAAGAAGGCAAGACTCTGATTAATCAAGTTCACATTTTTACAGTCTTCTATGATAGGCGGCGGCTCCATGCCATGGAGAGAGCCTCAGACCCGTATTGCCCGAGATGTAAAAACACAGTAGGCTCCTTCTTCCATACGCTGTGGAGCTGCCCCAGAACACAGACCTATTGGAAAGCCATAATGGGGGAGCTTATGGATATGTATTCACTAACCCTACCAATGAATGGTAAATTTATTCTATTGGGTTCCACAAGCCAGATTAATATTCAGCAATTTACCCCTGGTAGTGGCAAAAAGAGATATGGCCGGTCATTGGGCTTAGGAGAAAGTCCCACCATGACAGAGTAGTGAAATACCATTGATATGTACATGATAGCGGAGAAAGCTACCTATGCCACTAGGGGCTGACCCAGGAAATTCCATGAAATCTGGGATAGTTGGATATCGTACTACTACCGGCAAGACTTGGTGGATGCTGGGGAGGGGGAACGAGAAGGCATTGGGTGAAAATGACAGGTGTTGAATCTCTTTCTATGTGAATCTGACGGTTGCAATCAATCCTGGGTAGAGGGGATGGAGGACATTAGTTTGGGTTAGATAAGACGTCACATACCTTATGCATACATATGTAATAATCTGTATTACTGAATATTCTAAATGATATATGCTACATCATGTTTTAATTCTTATAATAAAATTTCAAAAAATATTTACAAAAATGGGTAATGATCGAACAACTGGACAGGGATATAAAAATCCAGATAGAGTCCTACTTGAAAAGGAACAGAGCGGGATTTATAGATTATCTACCTACAAGAAAAGTTTAAATGGCATTATATTATTGGAACAGCAACCTTAACTAGTGCACAAAAATCATATTGAAAAGGGGATATTTTCCATGAGCATACCTTCCTTAGGTCACCCTAGGATAGTAATGTGCCTACATAATAATGAATATATATGTCCGCATATACACGCACTGGTTGACAACATATGGTCCCTTAGTTCAGAGGGGTACAGAGGAACCCAATATGTGGAAAATCAGGAAGATCTGGACAGAATCATACTGTGGGTTCTTTATATTGACGACTTGTTTCTAATATGGAATGGAAATGAAAAAGAGTTCCAGGAATACTACACTAAATTGAACAACAACCAAGTGGGGCTTTCCTTTACATACACCATGAGTAGAACTGCAATTCTCTTCCTAGATACACTCATATCTATCAAAAATGAGCAAATACAATCTAAGTTCTATAGAAAGGAGACAGCGACTAACAGCATCCTACATGGGATCAGTTTCCACCCTAAACCCCTGATGAACAGTATTCCGTATGGGGAATTCATGCGGATGAAGCGTATGCTCACAATCAGATGACGCAGAGGGAAAGATCCAGGATACCATGAAAAGACTGAAACAAAGAGGATACAGAGACAATATCCTCCAGAAAAACAAAATAAGGATTGATCATGTAACAAGAGCTGAGGCACTGACACCGAAGGCCATGCGAAATCTGAATGAGGAACAACCAATACCGAGATTTGTGACTACCTTCAGTAAAGAGAGTGGCCTAATAATGAGTAAAATTAGGAAACACTGGCATCTGATTGCAAAGGATTCTGACATAGGGAAATTGATTGGCGCAAAACCGACTGTAACATATAGAAAAACGAAGTCCCTGAAGGATATGCTAGTAAATAGCCATTTAAAAAAAAAAGGAAACTAACTAGCTAGTGGAGCAACGGAATGGCTTCACAAAATGTAATTCGTGTAAGGCCTGCATGATCGGAAGAAATGTAAAGACAATCACAGAACTGAATGGGAATACAATAACAGTGAAATAAAGAATCACGTGCACCACACAGTACGTAATTTACATCATTGAGTGCAACTGTGGCCAAAAGTACATCGGAAGTAACATCTATCCCTTGAAAAAGAGGATCCTGGAGCACATTCAGGCTGTTAAGAACAAGGATACTGCATATGCAACAGCCAAACATGATCTTATGCCAAAATGGAGATTGGCGGGCCATGTGCTACTATGGGATTGATACGATCTTGCCTGATGAACGAGGGGGCAACAGAATCAAGAAATTACGCCAATCGGAATCCCGGTACATTATTAGGCTAAAAACAAAGACCCCTAGGGGGAGGTATTTTGATAAAGAATTGTCAGTACATCTGGAATAAGAATCATCTCGAACTAACTCATGATCAAGACTTTCTGCATTGCAACCAGCCCGATATAAGAACTTGGGTATTGGCCTTGTGAAACAGCAGCATCTATTATCTTTTATTTACTATTCTTCCTACTTAGTCACCTCCCTCCCCTTTTTCGTCTCTTTCCTCCCTTTCCCCCTTTTTTTTTTCTCTCTATCTCTGAGACGGCATGTTACATCATCTTATGGAAGTTCTAGTAGGATGTATTATAATGAAGAATTGTTAGCACACTGAGTAATTGCACTGAGCAAATTGATGTCGAAAACCTCTTCCGACAAGTGTACAGAAGGGTAGCAGTCCCATGTACATAGTTGCATCCATCTCTACTATCCCATTACATATCTGTCTCATGCTCCTACTCTTTCCCCCTTATTCCTTCAAAAACAACCTAAAAACCTTCCTTCGTGTTCTCTGTCCCATCTTCTTCTTGTCATTGGGATTTGAACCATAACGTTTTATAGATTAAATGTTCATATTTTGATATTAATCAATAAATGAACGCCCACTAGACTTGTACACAAGGAGAAAATACTCGCTTATGTATTAAATAAAGCATTTATTTTAGAATAGGCACAATATTATCCCTTTCTCTTCTCTCTTCCCCCCCGTTTCCCCCTCCCTTCTTCGCCCCCTTCCCTTTCCCCCTCCTTTTATCCTACTCTCGCTTTGTCCTCATGCCACTCCCCTTTTACCATCTCGACAATTGTCGCCAAGACCTCTTGTGTACTATACACTTTAAGATAATGCTGCAAATACAGTTTACAATCACTCATTTTGCCTGATACTAGATCAGTATTATGCCAAATGATGACATGCTTGTGTTAAAATCTGTTCCTTTCGTACACATGTTATATATGTTATTTTAAATTGCACTACATTATCCATAATACTGCATTAAGGCCATATGGGAATACATAAAAGTGCAAGAGAGAAAGGACTCACTGACCTTGAGCAAGGCCGTGGAGGCTGAAACGCGTTGGTTGAGCTTCAGCAAATAAATACTTCTTTGAACATTTAAACCCTTATGAGTGCCGCGTCTTTGGTGAATGAAAGTGAAACTTTGGGGCCTGGATCCGGCCCGTATGCAGAGCACCCGCGGGCAGTGTGCGTCGGCAATTGGGATCACTTTGTTTGCATTAGGAACCCAATATCTATCAAGCTTTTCTTGAGCCAACTGGTCTCCTGTTTATCGGTCCTCTTAAATGAAAAATTTACTGAAAAAAATAAGACATTGTTAAATTGAATGTACCACAATGGGAGAAACAATGCCCTGAAAAAGAAGGTTTAATAAATGTTTATACTAATACAAAATATCAACAAAAAGAAACAGTTACTATATCACTTCATTGAAAAGTGGGAGCATTCAGTCATCTTTTTTAGCATAATGATGCAAATAGTTTTGAGTTCCCAGCCTTCACGCTAACGTAGTGACGGTACCGCATCATAAGCAAAATCATGTAACCCGGAAGATGCTTATCTAGCATTTTCAAGGAAAATACGGCAACATGCAGAGATTAGAAAACACTCTTTAGGTCTTCCGCGGGTGCAACACGTTGGCAAAATATGTCGGGAGGGGTTATGCGGCCTCTACTACACTAATATTATAAGGCATCAACAATAACAGTATTACCCAGTTTTTCCTTCTCAGAGTGTGGCAATAGGGTCTGCCCAACTCTCAGACTCTATTGGGAGATAAATTATTAAATAAAATGCACAACATGAATGATATCATACATGCATGTTTAACATGTAGATAATGAATCTGTTTTTTGTTCACTCCTGCTCACAAAAGATATACAAATTCACCTTTTTTGTCCTTGCTCTAAAGAAATCAGTTCATGATAATAACGTGGTATGTGTTTACAGAGTGATATACATCACAAAACACCAGTCACTAAGGATTGAACGTGTAAAGTTGATGCTATGGAGGGGCATACATTGCAAGCACAGAGAATTTTACGAACTCTATAATTAAAATAAAGAAGTTTCTTTTTTTGCTCTTTGCAGATACTTATTCAAAGATATCTTGTATTAAGTGAAAAAAAATTCTAAGGCATTAAAAGTAACTTGATTTATTGTGGATGGATATTTGTCACAGGGGCACAAATTGTGTTCTTAGCAGACATAACTTTAGGATAGGGATTTTTACAACAAAAAAAATTGGTCCTGAAGAAAGCCATCTGACCTGAAATGGCATTAAAACATGGCTGAAACATGTATATGCTAGTCCTGATGTGGGAGTTCATCATTATTCCAGGCACATTAAAATCTTTTTCTGCTTTCAATCTCACCAAACGTTCCCCCAAATAAAATTTCTAATTAAGAGAGGAAACCTGTAGGTAATTTTCACTTATAATAGATCCCTCGATATCATTCAGTTCCACTATAATCTAAGCATTGAAGCACACCTAGACACTTCAAGTTTGCTGGGTGGGCACCTAATGATGAAGCATGCCTAGTCGCTGAAGGTTCTTTTCAAAGAACTAGGGAACCCCATTGAACCTTACTGATTAGGGAGACAATATAAGACCGATATATCTATGAGGTCTCTCTCCTGTGATATTAGTATTTGATATATGGCAGAAGTGTAGAGAACCGGCACACGTCTTACTCCTCTCTTTCTGTTTCCAAGTATATTTAAATCCTATCCACCACCTTTAAATCAATATGTACAATCCACACACAGTATATAACATTAGATTAATCTATTCCGTGGCCTCAAAGTTTGGATATAAACAGATGTTCCCTAATCTCTTGAAGAAGACCGCTTCTCCTGGGATACTAGTGAATTCAAAGTGCTGTTTACACAAATGTTTACTATTGGTCAGCCTGAATCTTTTCAATTCTATAAAGTGTTTAAGCCCATTAGTTCGAATTTTGATCTTTGCTTACTTTTTTTAAGGGGGAAAAAGTAGTTGGAGAACTCGGTTTATTCCAAAAATGGGCTTTCCTGATTTGTTTTATATAATCTACACACTTAGAACATTTGTTTCCTTTTTAATTAATCAATCAGGAGGTAAAAAGAATGGCTACTCACCCAACAGGGTATCCAGGCACTTGCAGGTCCTGGAGGCTTATTCGAACAACTAGTTCTTGAGGGTCATTCAGATTAATGGAAGGGAGGTGATGGTCCAGAAGTGCGTGGGGAGACTGTTCCAGGTCTTTGCTGCAATGTGGGAGAAGAAGCGTCCTCCACTTCCAATTCGGTAGATGCAGGGAGTAGGGGCAACCTAAAAGGGAAGAGGAGGAGCGCAGTCTTCAATGGTTGGTGGGAGTTCAGGCGGTGGTTAATATGGGCAGGTCCTTGGTTGTGTAGAGTCTTGTGTGCGTGGGTCAGCAGCTTGAATTGACATCTCTTCTGTACAGGGAGCCAGCAGAGTTGCCAGAGGTTGGGGTGTAATGTGGGTTCTTCAGAGAAGGCCGAGGAGTCTGGCTGTGGTGTTCTGTATAGTCTGAAGTCTCCGTAGGAGTGGTACCGCAATTACTATGTAAAGGGTGTTGCCATAGTCCAGTCGGCTGGAGATAGGGTCCTGCGTCACGGTGCATCTCGTGTGTAGGTATAGCCACTTGAAGATCTTATGTAGCATGCAGGCAAAGGAGACGCTGCTAATCTAGGATTTCATGATGAACTTGTTCTCAATGATGATTCGGACGTTTCTGGCGTGGTCGGAGGGAGAAGGTGCTGGTCCTCGGTCAGATGGCCGCCGGGAGTCGTTCCATGTGTTGCTGCGGTTGCCAAAGATCAGTACTTCTGTCTTTTCTGTGTTCAGCTGCAGGCAGTTCTTCACCCAGTTGGCAACATTTGTCATGCATCTTTGGAAGTTGGTTCTGGTGGTGGTGGTATCATCGGTGAGTGAGAGGATGAATTGGGTGTCATCTGTGTAGGAAATTATGTTGAGACTGTGGGATCAAGCAATGTTGGCCAGCGGGGTCATATATACTTTGAAGAGTTTGGGGCAGAGGGATGAGCCCTGTGGGGAACCACAGATCTCCTTATGAACTGTAATCCTTTTGAAAACCGCTTGACAGTTAAATACCTCTTTCTAATGCCAGATAGTGAAGAAATGTTCCATGAAACGTGTGTTGGCTTTTAAAAGATTAAGATATCACCATACAGGAATGTTTAACCAGAGGTCCTGAACTCTTCGAAGAACACAAATGTCATTGAGCAAGCCTCAACTAATAAGGCGACTAAAGCCTGGATTACTAAACGTTGTAAGTCACCATTTATAATACTTGATAATGTATTTAATATCCGTGAGATTTTATGCTCTCCACTACCTAAGAGTTTGTATGAGAAGTTTATGTCCTTACCAGGAGGACAACTGGTTATGTGTGTTGTAGGTGTAGGTCTATAGTGCTCCTTTTCAGTCTCAGTCTCACAAGCTTGTGTCACAGCCAATTGGGGGAGGGGTTGGATAGAGAGACAGTCCCTGGATTTAGGGCCCCTGAAAAAACTCAACTGCAGGACAGTGGCAAGGAAGTTTTTTCTCCCACACAGACAGTGAAAATTGGATATGTAGCTCTTCCCTCCTCACTGTAAAGAATGTAGTGGACCTCACCACTTGTGTAAGGGTGGGGCTTTCTTCGATACAGGTGGTGCAGAAAAGTTGCAGGTAATGAGTGTGCAAATACATTTCAGCACCTCATCATGCGGAACAAAAAAAATTATTATGGGCGAAATAACAGCTTCCTTTCTACAAAACCTTGAACCTAAGATAGAAAGAACTCTGGAGCGTCAATTTAAGCAACGATATAGATATCATCGATGAGAGAATACAAGACACCATGAGCCCCATGAAGTGCTCCTGTTCATGTGCAGCCATCGTTGACAGGTGGGTGTCACTACATGAGATTCTCGGTGAGATAATAGCCAAAGTTAGGGGAACAATTGGTAACATAACACCATCTAGCCTGCAGTGATGTTATCCATGGCCCTGCAAGTACAAAGGGGGTACCCTCCAGCTCAATAACAAATACATGTGACAGACTTGAGCACATCTTTGACCCCCCCTCCCCCCCACGCCGAGTTACAGTTATTCAGTTTGAACCATCACATTCCGTACTGGAACCAAGTCCCTGCTTCATGGCGGAACCCAAAGTGGCAATAAACAACGAGACCCTAACCAGCATCGGTGTCCCAGCGGTCCCCTTATCTAGTAGGGCTAAGGAATAAAAACTGAGGAAACAATACAAAAAAGCTAAAGGCAAAAAAGTGGTGCTGCAATCATTTACTTCAAGCCTTCACTCACCAGGAGCCAACGCTCTCGGCCCACTGTATCCAATCTTCACCTTCAAAGCGACCTCCCATAATCATTCATGAAGGGAGGGGAAGGGTCAGGAGACAAGTAACTCCACCCTGCCCAAAAAACATACTGCAATGTCTTGCCTCCAATGAGGCAAGTCCCGTCCTTGAGGGCACATTCGATCAGGTAGTCACTAAGAAGATGGACGCAGGTGCCCAGTTTTCTCCAGTTAAAGCCATATGCACTATAATCTCTGAGCAAGTAGCAGGGCCTTCTTCCCGCCCACCCATTTTACCAGTTCTGTCCAACATGCAGCCTCTTGTTGCGCCCCATATGGACAACAGTCAAAAACGAAATCTCACAATAAGACCTACCAGCCTTGGCCATTTAATTCCACTCCAGACAAATTGATTGGTACCAGCTTAGTCCCAAATGTGGTCCACCGTACGCACGAGGCAATGCTCACCCGAGGAATTATGCAAAAGGGTCTGACACTCTGAATAGATGTAAAATGTTGCTACTGTTCAGTCTTCTTCCATCTCTGGCCACTAGCCAGTAAGACGATCTTGAGTGTGCAAGATTCCAGAATCTCCATGGGGACACACATGGTGAATCTATCCTGCTGGGATTTTTGCAACAGTATCACCTACTTGCAGCTCTCAAGGAAGCACCACAGCTCACGGAATGGGGACAGACATTCAACCCCCCTACATAGAGAAATATTAGCAGGTCCTTTATCCTCCCACACAGGGTAAGAAGGTCAACTCTGTCTCACCCAGCACAAACCGCAACAACTATAGTGGCAGTAACTCTAATACTTTTCCCAAGACCCCAAAGGATCTCAGAATAACCTGCAGCAACAACCAACGGGCTGCGCACCTTCACACTCAAACAGGGTACTTGGTGGGGTATGGAAGCTACCATCAGAATCATTACTAGGAACAAGCCAAGCTTAGACCGGCATAACAGAAATGTACCAAGGAAGAAGGCAGCTCCCAAAATGTAACTATAATTTCATAAAAGAGGTGGACAGATGTGTAGGCACTGACCTCTTATATAGTCTCAAGGATTGTGACTGCGCTCTTACAATCAGTCAATCAATCAATCAGGGGTTTTGTTAGGCGTGACGACTCACCTGTGAGGGTCTCAAGGCGCTGGGGGGGGGGGGGGAGGGGGGGTGCAGGTTCCACTCCATCAAGGGGTCTGTCGAAAAGTCAGGTTTGGAGGCTTCTTGCGAAGATGGAGAGTGATGTGGTCTGTCTGAGGTGGAGGGAAGGGCGTTCCAGGCTCTGGCCGCGAGGAAGGAGAAGGAGCTGCCTCCCGATCTGCTCTTTCTGGTGCAGGGAACTATGGCGTAGGAGAGCTGGGCTGATCGTAGGATCCTTTGGGGTGCGTGGAATTTGAGTCGGCTGTTCAGGTATGCTGGTCCGGTGTCGTGGAGGGCCTTGTGTGCGTGGGTGAGAATCTTGAAGGTGATTCTAGCCTCGATGGGGAGCCAGTGGAGTGTGCGCAGGTGCTAGGAGATGTGGCAATGTCTCCGCAGGTTGAGGATCAGTCTTACGGCAGCGTTCTGGGTGTTTTGTAGCTTGCGTGTGAGGTTCTTGTTTATTCCGGCATAGAGTGAGTTGCCATAGTCGAGTCTGCTGGTGACGAGGGCATGAGTGACGGTCTTTCTGTGTCCGTTCTGGATCCATTTGAAGGTCTTAAGTAGGAGGCAGAGGGTATGGAAACAGGAGGATGTGACGGAGTTGATCTCGCGGTCCATTTTGAGCTCGGAGTCCAAGATGATACCAAGGATTGGTGTGCACGTGGGCACATCTGCACCGTTGGGGGCTGCCTGTGGCCAGCTTTGCTTGTAGGGTCCATTCCTGTTAACTTGGAGAGACTGCCTGTGGTCGAGATGCTCGGCTGCAAGTGTTCCCAGAGGTGAGCGACCAGGAGTGGCCGAATACCCGTAGCATTTCTCCGGGGTGGGATGTCAGCATCAAGATGGGGAAGACTGATCCCAAACAGCCCAAGTTGGTGTTTGATAATAAAAGGTACACGCGCCAAACAGACTCCGGGACTGAGGGTGACTGTGATAACCCTCCCCCAGGCCATGCTGATGACCGCGATGAAGATCTGCGCGCCTTCCTGCTAGAAATGAGATCTAGTCTCAAAACAATCAATACTAACCTAGATGTACTTACCTCGCAGCTAGAAAGGGTAAAGAATGAAAAATGTTCTAGCTAAAGTAACGGAAAGTTTCAATTCCATTAAGGACTCGGAGGCGAGGATTATGCCTTCTTTCTCCACTTTATTCTTACAGCAGCGTATAACAACAAACTACATTTCCCATGGAACAATGGGAAAAAAGTAGTAGAGAAAAACAACATAGTAACAACCAATCAGGAAGGAGCACAGTGTCCAGTCAGAGGCCAGGAAGCCCAACATAGTCCTCTGTCAGTGTCCCCTTGTCCTCTTTCTGAGCGCGAAGACAGCCATCCTTGGCACGTCAGGTATCTTGTTTCTGGGAATCAGAACCTGAAACAACAGGGAACACATTACGCAAAGAAAACTACCACTGAAACCTGTGAAGAAACAATTAACAGTCCCTGAAAATACATCAGTAATCATCACAGATATCTCAAAGACAGGTACTTACTCCAATAAGGGGAGGGGCCTCCTGTAGTTTCAAGGCGGGATAATCTTCGCCTGCGAGTCCTTAATAGAATTGAAACTTTCTGTTATGTTAGCTAGGAAATGTTTCATTTTATGTCAAGAGTGGAGGCAAGGATTATATTTGTTCAAAGCTTGCCCGCAACCAGTTGAGCCCTATTAAGCACTGGTTTAAAGTAAAGTTTCTTAAAGCTAGAGTCCGAAGACCCATCAGCTGCATTGAGGATATCCTCCAAACGAGCACCAAGGCTAAAAGCCTTAGAAGCCATCGCACCTCGCGCAGAATGCACACCAAAATGGCGAAATGTAATGCCCGCTTCTTGCATCACCCAACTAACCCATCTTGCGATGGCGGGGGAAGAAACCACTTTAAAGGGTTTCCGGAGAGCAATAAGAAGCTGACGCTCTCCTGGTGGGCGGAATTCCCCAGTCATTTCCTCAAAGGCTTTGAGGCATCTAACCACACACAGTTTCGGGGAATCAGGGAACTCAGGATAAGAGATCACCCTGGTTTGGCATTTAGTACGACGCGTCAATGTGAATGTCATTTCTTCGGGGTTGAACATCCTTCCAGAAAATATTCAATGCCCAGACATCCGAAACCCGACAACAAGACACAAGGCAAAGGAGCATGGACAGTTTTGCTGACAGTTCTTTCCTGGATAGGAACCGGTTAGGCTGCCAAAACAGAAATAGATTGAGAACTTGGTTAACATCCCAAAGAGCGGAATCGTGTGGTTCCGGAGGTAAGGAAAGTCGAATACCCCTTAGGAGTCTGCAGACCAAAGGATGTTCACCAATCGGGGATCCCTGACCCGGCACATGGCCAGAAGAGATGGCAGACCTAAAGGTATTAATGGAGCGATATGCCAAACCATTCGATGCAAGGTGTGCCAGGAAGTTCACAACATCGGCAACCAAGGGATCGAAACCCTGTTGCAAACACCAACGGGTCTATCTACCCCACGCGGGAAAATCCCAAGAAAGTTCCAGAAAAACTGGAAACCAGACTTGTGACCTCCAAAGAGGGGTAATCAGTACCAGATCCGCCAGCGGACTTGCGCTGAGGTTCGCGTGATCATTCCGAAGGGAGGGAATGCGTACCCCTGTTCCCGACTCCAGTCTTGAAGGAAGGCATCTGTAGCCGCCGCCAAAGGATCCGGCCTCCAGCTGAAGAACGCGGGATTTGGTGATCCAGCCTGGGCGCAAACAGGTCCACTGAAAAAGGACCCCAGGAAGCGTCCAGCGTCTGGAACACGGCCTCATCCAATTTCCAAAGGCTGGAGTCTCGGAAGTGACGCGACTGGAAGTCCGCCTCCAGGTTGTGTGGACCTGGAAGATACTCTGCTGTAACAGAAATTTGACTGTACAGGCAATACTTCCAAAAACTCGCCGCTAGATCTGAGAGCTTCTTTGATTTGGTCCCTCCTAGGTGATTAACATAGTGGACTGCGGAGACATTGTCCATTTTCAGAAGAACATAGGACTGTACAGAGTCTTTCGTCCAGCAGCACACTGCAAAGGAGTCCGCCAGAAGCTCGAGAAAGTTGATATGCAATTTCTGTTCTTCTGGTGACCACAAGCCACCTGTAGACACATCGCCCCATCTGGCGCACCGGCCCTGTCTGCTGGCGTCAGATTCAATTACCAAATCGGGAACTGAGCCAAAGATTGCCCGGCGATTCCAGGCCTTTATGTGATCCAGCCACCATTGCAATTCGGCTCTTGCTCCCGTGGACAGGGAAACCTTTATGATAGTATGGAATCCCTTTGCGGAGGAAGAACGCCTTGAGGCATTGAAGTGCCCTGTAATGCAGGGGGCCTGGAAAGATAGCTTGAATTGAAGCCGAAAGAAGCCCCACTACCCGGGCCAACTGGCGAAGAGAAACCCGTTGTTTGGACAGGACCCGACGGAGCTTGTGCCGAATCTTGGCCATCTTCCTGGAGGGAAGACGAGAGTAGAGGTTGTGGAGTCGATCACAAACCCCAAGAAGGTAAGAGATTGGGCAGACCGTAACATAGATTTGCTATCATTTATCACAAAACCCAGATTCTGGAGGAGGGAGACAGTCATCTGAAGCTGAGAGGTCAGTTGAAGGGGACAAGAAGCCATCAAGAGGAGATGGTCTAGATATACAATCATTCTGATCCCTCGAGCTCTCAGAAATTCCACTGCTGGTCTGAGGACCTTGGTGAAACACCAGGGGGCAGAGAAAAGGCCGAATGGAAGAGCTGTGAACTCGGAGATGAGGTGACACCAAGCAAACTGGAGAAAACGCCTGTGAGGTGGAAAAATTGGAATTACCAAATAGGCGTCATTCAGGTCCAGACGGATCATCCAGTCTTGGGGGCGAAGAATGTCCTGAAGGAGATGAATTTCTTCCATTTTGAAATGGTGATAGACTAGCCATGTGTTGAAATCTCTCAGATTATCAACAGGTACTTTGCCTCCGTCTGTTTTGTCTACCAAGAAGAGATTGCTTAAAAAGCCCCTGGGGTGCAGTGAGGTAAGGGAGATGGCACCTTTGCGGAGGAGAGAAGCTACTTCTTTGTCCACTAAGGCCGCGTCTTGCTCAGAAAACAGGATGGGCTGGGGTCTGGTTCTTTGAACAGGCTGTCCCATAAACTCTTTGTGAAACCACTGAACCGTCTGGAGAACCCAAGCATCGTGCGTTAGCGACAACCAAGCCTGGTAACAACTGGCTAGCCGCCCACCTATGTTTAACAGGGAAGAAGGGTGAACACTCACCGGAGTTAGAAGCGGAGGATCCTCCCCGGAATCCTTTTCCTTTCCCACGTCGTCTTCTTGTGGGATAACAATTCCTGAAACGGGACTGATCCTGGTATTGACCGGAGCCTCTTTGGTTACCCTGGGGGTGCTGCCGACCGGCCGAGGGGGCCCTGCCTCGGCCGGTCCCGTGAAAAACACGGGATAAACCCTTATTTATTGTGGACTGAACCCTGTCCAGTGATGTGAATGTATTGACGAATTTTCCGAGCTCTTTTACAAAAGGCTCGCCGAACAAGCCACCTTGGGCGATAGCGCCGGCCTCCGAATCGGCCAGGTCTCTCATTTTCGGGTCTATCTTTAAGAGAAGAGACCGGCGGCGTTCGGTAGAGAGGGCACAGTTCGTATTGCCCAAAAAAATTCACCACCCTTTGCGCCCAGCTCAAAAGGGCCTCTAGGGAAATAATGGAACCGGACTCTTTGGCCTCTTCAACCATATCAAGTATCTTTGTGGTTGGACAGCAGGCATCCAGGAGCTTGTCCTGGCAAGCCCTTCAGGATCTATCAATCCCTTACTTAGGGTCATAAATAAATTTATGAAGAAAGGTGGACATGTGAGGATCATTCTGTGGGGTTAGGGCCACCTTCCCTTCCAAAGAAGGGAGTGAGCACTCCGCCCGGAGGCAGTTGCGGGTCTCCTTTTCTAACAGGAGGCAAATGTGTTCTGCCACATATGCGTCGACCTTCTCTGCCGGTCCAGGGAAGGCATGGCTTGGCAGTTCAGACTGGACTGTTCCCATGAGGCACAGGGTCAGATTGATTTGCATATAGCCATGTCTGAACTGGGGTGGCAGAGTGGGCTAAAGAACGGTGATGGATTAAACCCAGATCTTTTGACTGGGTGTGAGTGTTTGATTGGTTCAGATGCTCCGTCCCTTACCACCCCCTTTTGTACCGCTTTTGGACGCCATATGTGTGGCAGGGTATGCTCAGACGTGAGTCCCTTGCTCACTTTGCCACTGGATTCAAGCAAGCAGGGCTGAAGACGGCTGGAATGCCAGAAACCGGTCCTCGGAAGCTTGTTTCCGGTCCAGGGAAGGAATGGCTTGGCAGTTCGGACTGGACTGTTCCCATGAGGCACAGGGTCAGACTGATTTGCATATAGCCATGTCTGAACTGGGGTGGCAGAGTGAGCTAAAGAACAGTAATGGATTAAACCCAGATCTTTTGACTGGGTGTGAGTGTTTGATTGGTTCAGATGCTCCGTCCATTACCACCCCCTTTTGTACCGCTTTTGGCCGCCATGAGTGTGGCAGGGTATGCTCAGACGTGAGTCCCTTGCTCACTTTGCCACTGGATTCAAGCAAGCCGGGCTGAAGACGGCTGGAATGCCAGAAACTGGTCCTCGGAAGCTTGTTTCCGGTTCAGGGAAGGAATGGCTTGGCAGTTCGGACTGGACTGTTCCCATGAGGCACAGGGTCAGACTGATTTGCATATAGCCATGCCTGAACTGGGGTGGCAGAGTTGGCTAAAGAACGGTGATGGATTAAACTCAGATCCTTTGACTGGGTGTGAGTGTTTGATTGGTTCAGATGCTCCGTCCATTACCACCCCCTTTTGCACAGCCTCATAGAAGGCATCACCCCAAGGCATGTCCGCCAGAGGGTCTTCCTCTTCTGGTAATTCATCGTAGTACTCCATGGTGTGAGCACAGGGGTGGAACTTACAGGGCCCAGCAAGGGGTGTTCCTTGTTATAAGGCTGGGTGGCAGCCCACACTTAGGGCGGTACAACCGCAGGTTAAATGGGGTTCTAGCCCCGGGGACCAATGCTGGCTAAAGCACAAAGAATCAGGAGGAAAACTGTAACCGAAGGGGTTAATACTGGCCCGGGATATGTCTCCTCTGAAGACTCTAAGGCCAACACAGGACCTCTTTCACGAGGCGTCAACGTGAATACCACCAATACAGACTCTGTTTCCCTGAACACTAACGCTATGGAAAACGAGCTTAAGATACACAAAAAAAAAAAACAAAAAAAAAAATCGGCACTGTTCAACTGACACAGCCGCCCTATATGGACCCACCGGGTGTTCACTTCGGGCCAGACCTCAGTTATTGAGGCGCGCGCGGTGTTTGAAGTTGTGAGGGAAACACTGCGTTGCGCTCAAACCGGCCTCCCGTGCCACCTGCCGGCGGGAGGACCATGGAACTAGCCAGCAGATGCCGCATAGGCACAGAAAACCCTGCACCCACGGTGTCATGAAGGGAAGCGCTCGAAATAACAGGAAAACGCACCGCAATACAAGTGCAGAATCCCAGAGCTGAAGGAAGATCAAAACACTTCAGGCAGAGCTCAAAATACATGCTTAAAGCAGCACAATAGACAATAATGATAGCGTATGTACATATATAGTCAATCCAATACCATACAAGCATGGACCAAGCAAGAAAAACAGTACTACACAGAGAAAACTGAGGAGCACTTATCTCTAGCTGCAGAGCAGCGAAGAAAGAGGACAAGGGGACGGTGACAGAGGACCATGTTGGGCTTCCTGGCCTCTGACTGGACACTGTGCTCCTTCCTGATTGGTTGTTACTATGTTGTTTTTCTCTACTACTTTTTACCCATTGTTCAATGGGAAATGTAGTTTGTTGTTCTACGTTGCTGTGAGAATAAAGTGGAGAAAGAAGGCATAATCCTCGCCTCCAGTCCTGACATAGAATTGAGTTGAGCTGATACCCATAAAACTCGGCTGGATCAGCTGGAGATTCGATCCTTGGATGCTCACTATTTTCAGGTGGAGGCCAAGGAACAGCTGCTGCAAATGGAAAAGGCATTGACAAGGATTAGAGCCAAAAATGAAGATTCAAAAGCCAGGTCCAGATGTAACAGCGTCCGCCTACTTGGTATCCCTGAATCTACGGCCGTTTCCGAAATGGAAACATTTGTGGAGGAGTTATTGCTGTACCGGTTTGGAGCGGACCTCTCACCAATCTTCACTGTGGAACATGCCCATCGTACATTGGGTCCTCGGCCTCGTGTGGGCGCCACTCCGCATCTGATCCTGATCTGTTGAACTACTGGGACCATGATGTGGTGCTCCCACTTGCCAGGGAGCAAGGTACTATCAATACAAGGGCAACACAATCTCATTCTTTCCGGACTTCACCCCAACAGTCCAGAAGGCGAAACATGAATTTGTCCCAGTTAAACGCTTTTTACAACAGGCGGAGATCTCCTACGCTCTGCTGTACCCCGCCAAGCTGAAGGTCATGCATGAGGACACCCCCCATTTTTTCACGGACGTCATGTCAGCGTTGAAATTTGCTAAACACAAGGGGGGTGGGGGGAAAGAGACGCACCACTGGGGCCAAAGGCCAGATGAGCCCTCTAAGTGACAATGATTGAGAGATATTTCTTGTGAGTGTTCAACGTCCCGCTATCATGCCTTCTACTATTCCAAATGTATAGGTGATGTGTTACAGTTTACCTAACTACTGTCAGGGTTTGCTTTATATGGCGGTGCACGTTGGGGTTACAATTTAGCGATATTGAATGTTCAACATAGAAGCGGTATATATTTCTCGTCCACCCCGCCTTAGGGCTGGGTTATTCGCCGGTAACTTCACGCCCCGGGGAAGCGTTCCCATGTACTATTGCCAGGTTTCGGCCTCGGTTTTCTTGCTATTTTCGATTGGAGATTGTGGATCTAATGCTCAACCTAATTGGGGGTTGGTGTGGGTGGGGGGGGGGGGCGGAGGGGGGGGGTTGGGTTTGTTGTAGTTATCAAGGTAATTAGGAACGCATCTACTGCTCTACATACAAGATTATATTTTACGTGCAAAAAGCACCTGACCCGGAATGGTGGTGCGGGCTGAGTCACCACCATGGAGCTCAGCTTTCGCTCACACAGCAGTGGCGGGCAAGATTATTTTACGGTTATCTGGATTCTGTGCTGTTGTGACTGCTGTCAGATTTTGAACCTGGAATGTCTGTGGGCTGAATGACTGCAGAAAGACTAGACTTGTACATTCATTCCTAAATCCGCACCGTATAGACATCTGGATGTTGCAGGAAACCCATTTGAACAGCACCTCACATGCAAACTTACAACATAAGAACTGGGGAAACACTTTTTCCTATATCTATTGAAACTATGCTAGAGGAGTGGCAATACTGATACGTCAAGGGCTGCATTGGAAAAGATAGAATCGCAAACAGATCCAGAGGACAGGTTCGTGATAATCAGTGGACTAGAAGGGGAAGTGAAAATGACAATACGGTCCTAACACAGACAGCCCTGAGTTCTTTCGACAAGTGTGGGCCAGAATTAGACTTACTGGCTGTGACACGCTAATATGGGGAGGGGACTTCAAGGCTGTTCTAAGTTACACACTTGATAGGAGGGGCACGTCTCGCAGTCTGCACCCCAACGCCAGTGAGGCCCTAAGGGTATTGATGCATGAGGGAGGTCTGATAGACGTTTGGAGGGCCAGACACCCAGGGCTACTGGAGGGTACGTGTGTGTCGGCACACCATGGGGCCTGGACGCAGTTAGACTTTTGGCTGGTATCCCGTGACGTAGCTGCCTGGGCCTCAGATAGCACGCATTTCCCCAGGACGTTATCCGATCATGCCCCTTGTCTGCTGCAGGTGACACTTCCGAACACCCCGCCTCCAATATATTGTTGGTGGTTAGCTCCTAATGCTTTACTTGATCAGGCCTTTAAAGAAGAAATACGCAAGGGCATTTTAGAGTTTTTTTCTATGAACTCTGGGTCCGTTTCCACATATGCAACATTATGGTAGGCCTTTAAGGTGGTGGTGCGGGGTAAGTGCATCTCATGACATGCAGGAAAGGCTATTTGGGGCTTGTTGACCTCTTTAGAAACCTGTATCAAGGACCTAGAGGTTGTCTACTTCAAAACTGCAGACCCTGAAGTGTTACCGAGAATCAGCAAACTTATATCTGAGTTTGAAGAGGAGATACAGCAGGAGGTAAACTTATTAGGCAAATATACACAGGCTAGGCGATATGCGGAGGGTGATCGTCAGGGAAAAATCCTAGTTAACTTCCTGAGACCGTCACACACAACTACCTATATTCCCGTAGTTAATGGCGACAATTCCATGGTTATCAGAGGCCCCTATGAAATACTTGGGGAATTTACAAAATACTACACTAAAAATTGTATACAGCCACACATTGTGAGGTACCGGAAGAGCTTATGTCATTTCTTGAATCCATAGAACTGCTGTGGCTGGGCAGAGCCCATAGAGAAAACCTGCAGATGTTCTGCAGGTAATTAGCAGTCTGCCGGCGGCAGAAGCTCCTGGTTCTGATGGGTTAACCACCGAATTCTATAAGGCGTACACAGACACCTAAGCACCTAACTTACTAGTGTTTTTCCAGGAAGTCCAAGATACTGGCGAACTCCCGCCATCAATGCGCGAGGCAATAATCCCTACCTTGTTGAAACCAGGGAAACTGGCTTAGGAGATGGACTCATACAGGCCGCTATCCTTAATATAGATGCAAAGATTTATGCAAAATTATTGGCCAACAGGTTGCAGCCCTTGCTTACCATGATCGCAAGTCCGGGTTTATTCCCGGCAGGTCTACGGCCCACAATCTTCGCACCTTCTTCACTCTGTTATATTATTAAAACCCAAACACCAAAGCGCTTGTGGCGTTTCTTGATGCCACGAAAGCATTCGATGCTTTGGAATGGCTCTACTTATTCACTATCCTAGGAAGGATGGGTCTTAGCCCCAACTTCATAGCTCTAATCCAATTACTGTATACAAGACCGTCGGTGAGATTGCGCATGAACGGCTTGATCTCCAGTCCTTTTTCCATAACTCGCGGGACAAAACAGGGTTGTCCCCTGTCCCCGCTACTGTTCGCTATAGTGATGGAACCGATATCAGCCAGGATACGCCAACATCACGCTGCCAGAGGATTGGGATTTAGCTCTAGAGGACTTTTGATTTTGTTATATGCCAACAACATGACGCTCTATATGAGCGATCAGGAGGTCAATCTCGCACCACTACACAGGGAACTCACGAAATTCAGCTGCTTATCAGGTATATTCATTAATTGGTCCAAGTCACCTTGTTCTCCCTGAAGCCTTTGATCAGGAATTTCCACTTAGGTGGGCGGAGGGCCCGTTTAAATATTTAGGTATCTGGCTAAGTTGCGACGTGCAAGAAATTTGGACTCTGAACTTCGGCTGTGCTGTTGCCTGGTTGGAGGGGAAGGTTAAGTTGTGGGCCAAGCTACCGCTCTCTCGCGGGCAGAATTTCGATAGCAAAGATGGTCGTTCTACCCAAGTTCCTGTATCTATTTATCAACACTCCGCTACCACTGACCCAGTCGTGTTTTTTAATACCCTCGCTCTCTTCTTGCTTTCTTAGTCTGGGCAGGGAAGCAGGCTTGTGTAAGCTGGGAGATACTTACCCTTCCCTTGACACAGGGGGTGCTGGGAGCTCCGGAGATGCCGCTGTACGCATATTGTGCACAAGCACGGTTTTTACATTTTTAGATACATCCCGTTCCGGCCTCATGTAGCTGGAGGAGCAAACATGGCTGCCCCTACTCCCCTCCAGGTGGCCGTATATAAAAAATACACCCGGCCTAGGAATGGCATAGACACTGTTGAGACCCTAAGGTGGACCGGGGAACGCTTACGTATACAAGCTAGACTGGAGATTCTCTATGCCTCATCTTTCCCCCTGCCGTATAATCCACAAATCCCGGCCATGTGTGATGGCAGAAATGTGATACTGGCATCATCAATGGGGCTCGAAACATATCCAGATTTTTACCCCGCAGATGAGTCTGTCCTCCACCAGATGCTGGCAAGGAGAACTCGAAGACTTTCTCATCGCTCTTCCTTTATTTGAAAATCAGAGCCACGTGTAGGCAAATGTATTCTTCAGTCCCGAAACCCACTCCACAACTGCCAGCCCTTGAACAATTGATAAACACAGCTAGTTCCCGCACACTCAAAACATGGATGTATTGTTCTGTGCAAACCGCATCACCTATTGTTGTGCCCAAGGCTCAACAAGATTGGAATACAGAGCTAGATGGGCAGGTAACAGATGAGAAGTGGGTCTTCTGTTGTGGCCAACTCCAGGTACTCTCACCCAATTATAAATTGAAATTAATACACTTCAACTATTTGCACAGAACCCCTAGCCAGCTTTCCCACATGGACCAGATTCTAGATGCTGGAGGTGTGACTACGCTCCTGCCACCTTCCTACATATGTCCTGGAACTGCCCTCCACCTGCTGCCTACTGGACTGCCATCTTTAACAAGATGTATGCTATTTTAGGGACACCCCACGTGCCACACCCGATAATACGCCTACTTGGCTATGTTAAGGAAACCAAGTCCGAACACCGTTCTGGGAGTTGATGCCCGCGGCCTCCAGGTTGAGAAATATATTAGGGCCATTTCTGGATGGGTTGTAGTCACTGCAGGAGGACTTTCCCGCCCCTCCTGACCTAGGGGGTGGTTGGAGACACAAGTGTCACCTAGATTGCCTTTCGTAGATCATTCAGATTAGTTGGTCTTTAACAGCTTGGCAGGTATATATTTAACCAGGCTACTGTTGTAAGTGGTGGGTGCTGAAGCGAAGCTTATTGTAACTCCTGCTGTTGAATACTCAGGGGGGGGGATCCGGCCCAAGGTCCCTAGTATATGGTATGTTGATAGACGTTGTGCAGTAGGCTTCCTATCACTTTGTAAATATTGTAGATTGCTGGTTCCTTTTTGCGTTTGTTTTTATTTTACGTTTGATTGTTCACATGCTTAGACTTCTGCGACATTTATGATGTATTATCTAAATAACGCGAGTTGTTTGTATTTTTGTAAAATGTGAAAAAACACATTTAAAAAAACAACTATAATTTCATGAAAAGTAGCAGGGGTAAAAAGAAACTCCTTGAAGAAAAAGCTGCTCTTGATTACCTTTTTTATGGTGGCATTTTGTATCTCCAGTATACATGGGCCACATCAACTACAACACTTGCAGGTTATGAATTTCATTGGGAAGCCAGAAGACCTAATATATTTGGGCGACTATCAGGCGGCTTTTCCATCTTTATTAAACGTACCCTAAAATAATGGCCACTGAAATACTTACCAAGTCGCAAGCCCTTCAAGCTCTCCTAATAAAAAGGCATAAAGCTCAACTCTGAGTCCCTACAAATTAAGTTGGTAAATTGCTACCTGCATCCCGCACTGTTCCAGAAGAAACAGGCCTTGGTTTTCTTAGTAAACACAGTTGACGAGCTGCTGACCAAATACGAGTCGCACCAGGTAATTATAGCGGGGAACTTTAATCTCAGGGACCTGGACAGGCCTCTAAACTCACTCAAGCCTTCAGGTGTGGCTGCACCGCTACATTCTCTCTTTTCCAGCTATAACCTTAGCTTGTCAAGTTATAAAGGAAGCCCGCTTACCCCTTTGGTGCTCCAACCCCACATTCAGGAATCTCTCTACAATAGACATCTTAGTCAGCGAAGGGCTATTCCCATGCTCCAAGACTTTAAAAATCAATAACAGGAAGGTGAGTGACCACAAACCCCTGCGTATACCTTTCCAAAAAGTCTCTGCCGACTCCCCATCAATACCTCTGCTTGGGGAACCTACAGGGGACGAGCGCCATAAAAGCCTTCATAGAATTAAATGGACCACCAAAATAGGGGAATATCTCCAAGCCTGGATAGAGGGTAGAAAACCAGCAATTACATCAACCAGATCAAAAACACCTTTTGAGCACTGAGAGGACCTCGTATTGGACCTTCAGCAGGTGTTGGGGAACGTGAACCAGAAACATCCTAGTTGTTTAATCTCAAAGATCAATCGCCACTTCTAGGAGCTCATTGCCTGCAACTGCACCCTCCAGAGGGCCCTGGCTGCCAGAAGAAGTGGCCTTACACCCGGTAATGACCATATTATCACCCACCTTAGAGCAATTTACAAGCATAAAATATGGCAGCATACAAAAGGAGCATAAAGGAGTGGCTTAGAATTTTCACGTTACTAAAAGATAAAAGCCACGCTAGACGGCGGAGGTATATAAAATCGCCTGGGCAACCCAGGGCACATCAAGGAAGACGGTGTGGTGGAAAAGGACTGGATTGGTCATGTGGAACTGTTATACCCAAACGCCAAGCAACCGCAGAAGACCCCTCTCTGGTCCCAACTATCACAGATCTGGGGCCCAACACTGGATGACAATTATTGTAGGCACTGTAACAGCCATAATAAAGAAAATGAGGAAAGATGGGGCCCCAGGGCCGAATGGGATTCCCACTCCTGTGTTTAAAACAGCACAAGGTTTTTGGCAGTCTATTTTAATGCCAATTTTTAACCATGCTTTCGCAACTGCAATAATCCCTGCCTCCTGGAGAGGCTCCATCCTTTTTCCCATTCACAAAAATGCAAACCGCTCAAACCCGGCCAATTACAGGCTTATGGCTCTACTCAATTTGGATGCAAAGGCCTATGCCCGCGTTCTACTAAAAGAGCAGGAAACATGGGTAGCAGAAAAAGGTATTCTCCCACTTTACCAAACCGGAGTTTAGCTCAAAGAGCGAAACAATTGATAACCATCTTAGCACTGGCTCACCTATCAACACAAGCAGCTAGGAGGAGGCAACCATCTTTGTTCTGCTGCTTCACTTCTACTGCAGATACGGGAACAGCCCTGGAAGGAGCCAGATTAATAACACCAAGGCTGGGAAGGGTGCATCGCTCCCTCCTGCAGTATGCTGACTATACTGCCATTTTGGACCACACCAGCGAGCCCTTAAAGCACTTCACTGCTACAACCAAGCAAAACAATCTTCAGGTGAACCTGGCCATAACCAAGGTTGTCATATTTGGGAAATTCTCGCACAAAAAACAACTTCTATGGCAGCTCTGAGACCTCCAAATTATGACAACCCCAGCCTATAACTATCTTGGAGTGTGGCTTTCTGAAAGTGCCAAACCGTCTGTTCACTTAAAGCACCTTAGAACGAAGGCTATCACTGACATCCACTCACTGAAGCACCTTAATAACAGTTCACAAAGCCCAACTGCAGAGCCCATGTTGAATGTCTTGAAAGCAAAACTCATCCCGGCCCTCAACTACTATCACTTAGAATTCCCGGGCGCGTTTGAGACATTTTTGTTAAATTCCCAGATCAAGGGGTACAAGAAAATCTAGCTCACCCTACCCCCCACCCCCACCCCGACAAGCAAGAACAACACAGCTTAGGCTGGAGCTGGGCCTCAGGTGCCCTGATCTAGTGGCTTGATGCTAATGTTGAGTTCTGATACGCTAAGTCAATGGACACAACTACTCCTTTTGCGATAATACTACGAATTGGAGTCAGATTATTTTCCTTCTAACTAGCGTTGTTCATCACTCTTTTAATTGGAACCATTTTCCCTTATGTGTATTTCCCACTGCCTGTAATGATTTGATATATATTAACTGTGTTTTTTATTTATGTATTATTGTTTTTAATGACCTATAATAAAATGTAAATTTTTGGGTAAAACCGTTCACCTATATTCCCTTTATATTCTTGTCAGTTGTTTAAAAAATTTAGATTGTGTATGAAATGGTGTGGTAATAACTGTTGTTGTGTTATAAATTTACCCAAAGGGGGAAACGTTTTTGCCATTTGCCCTGACCTAGTGGGCCTGGGAGGATCTAATGAAGTTCTAGCTCAGGGTCTTGCAGGCCCCAGAGTACTCAGTCAAATATCATTTAAAACCCTTCTTCAACGCAGCAGGCCTTGGCAACCGCTAGCAGCCCTCTGAAAATCAGGACAGATACCCTGCATCTCTGAGAAATTCCTTACTCTGCCTGGAAAAAAGTTGTGAACAGGCAAGTGCTATTAACGTCCTTTGATGAAAGACCTAGTTTTGTTGCCAAGTCCGAAGCCAGTTGTAATTTGTCTACATCTTTATAAAGTATACAATAAATGTATTTTCTACTAATACATTACTACTGGGGACCAGTCCTCAAGGGGTCACCCAGATCAAGGAGTACAAGAAAATCTTGCTCACCCCCCCCCAAACCCCCCCCCCCCTCCCCCCCCCCCCCCCCCACCCCGACAAGCAAGAACAACAAGGCTCAGGCTGGATCTGGGCCTCAGGTGTCCTGACCTAGTGGGCCTGGGAGGATCTAATGAAGTTCTAGCTCAGGGTCCTGCAGGCCCCAGAGTACTCAGTCAAATATCATTTGAAACTCATCTTCAACGCAGCAGGTCTTGGCAACAGCTAGCAGAACTCTGAAAATCAGGACAGATACCCTGCATCTCTGAGAAATTCCTTACTCTGCCTGGAAAAATGTTGTGAACAGGCAAGTGCTATTAACGTCCTATGATGAACGACCTAGTTTTGTTTTTGTTGCCAAGTTCGAAGCCAGTTGTAATTTGTCTACATCTTTATAAAGTATACAATAAATGTATTTTCTACTATTACATTACTACTGGGGGACCAGTCCTCAAGGGGTCACCCAGTGTGGGATTAGCATGAGGGATACAGTGAGTAACTCCACATAGAAGAATTCAAACCAGGATCTCTGGCTTCAATGCAATGCTAAAATGTCCTGGAGTTTGTACTGGTGTGATTGAAAGTACTTTTTCTTAACAGCCAAGCGCTGTACTGTACACTAAAGTTATTGTGTCTGTTGAATTTGGAGTCCATACCCCAACCTCCTTGAGTAGCCTGTGACCACTCACTCTCGCTACCATGAGAGTCTAGTGCATAAAGGCCTGTATCTGTCCCAGGTTGCCGAGCCATAATAGGGCAGACCCCAAGCTACTAGTGGAAAACTACCTCAGCCATCACGGATGGGGCTCAGTAGCCTTTATATGACCAGTGGACCTCTGAACAAGGTTAGACACTTCTTGTAGAGTCTATTCTGCTTCAAAGCGCATTTCTCCATAGTCCTTAAAAATATCAAGGTAGATCAGACTTTACTGGTACCAATCCTGTAGGGCAACGTCAGCAACCTAGATAGGGTTTACAGAGTAGCAACTGTGAATAAAGTCAAAAGTCCTGACCCAGGGGCGTGGCCAAGATGGCGATGGAGTAAGACGTGCCTGCGAGCTTCTCCGGCACCCCGAGCCTTTCATAGCTTTGTGTAGCTGTACTGGGGCGATTTCAGCTCCGGAATCGACTTTCTTGGGGTTACTAAGGTGCCCTGAATGCGTTTGAGCCTTTTCCCGATGAGCTACGACCTAGAATGGCGGACTTAGCCTAGGTGTTGAGGCAGTGACGCACGTGCGCTGGTGCGGCCTACATTGCATCGCCTGGAGTGCATCGGCTCATAACCCGTGGGACCCTGGGTCACAGCGAGCTGCGGTGTGGAACGATCGCACTGCGGGACCCCCCGATTGGGGCCATCACGAACTTAATCTGCGCCCCTGTGGTTCATCTGGCTGACGTCGCCCGGACGGAGGTGGCGAGGAGGCGCCAACCTGTCTGGCGGCTGCTGGACAGCGCAGAGGGACGAGAGGAGAAGAGGTGCTGATCCGTCCCTACCCCTTATAACTCGGGGGCGAACCAACGGACATTGAGAGTGTACGGCGATTGCTATCTTCCGATTGCCCCGGCCTCCCAGTGACGGCAGAGCGGAGATCTCGGGGGGTGCGAGGGAGCGCGGCCTGATATCCCGGGACGCTCCTGGTGACCGCGGAGTGCGCGAGGGCTGGCCGAGGCTCCTCATCATGACGACGAGAAACCGCATGAACAGGACTGGGAAAGACGGCCCTGGAAAGGGTCCATCCGGATCGCCCCCCGGCTCTAGCAAGTCCCCAGCAAAGGACGACGGGGATGGCCCAGTCACAAAGGCCTTCCTGATTGAACTCTTTGCGTCCATCAAGGACGACATCACGTAGCTGAAGTCACAGCTGGCCTCCGATTTGCTCGAGGTCCGCCGAGATGTGGATGGCATCGGAGAGCGGGTGGCGACCCTGGAGGAGCACGATCTAGGCCTCACTGGTGATGTCCACCAGTTACAACAGGACATGCTCCGGCTCCGAGAGCAAAATTTGGACCTTCAGACCCACTGCAAGATTTGGAAAACCGGTCCCGCCGCAATAACATTCGAATCCGAGAGGTACCCTGGGAAGGAGAAGGTGAGGATTTGCGGGAATATGTGGAGGCCCTGTTCCTTCAGATTCTGGCAGAGGCGGACCTCTCGGAGATCCGCATGGACAGAGTGCATCGGGTTGGGCTGCCACGTGGCGCCCGCTCGCCACCGCCGGACATTTTAGTCTGTGTCCACGATTTTCAATTGAGAGAGAAGATCCTACGAAAAACCAGGGATATCAACAACCTACAATTTCGAGGACACAGCCCCCAGCTTTTTCAGGACCTGGCGGCTTCCACATTGCAGAAGCGGCGGGACTTCCGCCCGATCACGGCTTTCCTGCGGGAACACGGGGTGTCCTACTCCTGGGGTCACCCCTTTCGGCTCATCTTTAGGTGGCAGAACAGGCTGGTGCAAGTGAGATCTTTGGCAGCTGCCAGGGAACTTCTAGGCATGGAGGAGGAGGCTACGTCGGCTGGCGCCAGCGCCTCTCCGAGAACACGTCGCCGTTCCCGCTCCCCGGCTTGGCAGAGAGTGGGCCGGCATGGTATGGCGGAGGGCCCGACTCCCTCGGCGAGCCAAAGTGAGAGGGGAGAGGTTCTGGCTTCGTGGCCCTGGTGACTGAATCGAGCCGGATGGACAGCTCTTCGGCAGCCTAGGCTCCCTAAACAGCGGCCCGTGGGACCGGGGGGGCTCTACCACCTCAGGTACATTGTGGGACTGTGCTCCATTGGAGGGTTACCCCGACCCTGAATTCGAGGGGGGCATTACCCGGGTTTTCTACCCCCGACCCTTATGGTCATGTCCGGCTTTCATTGTTCTCTTTCTGGTTCTGGAACTGTTTTTTTTGTATGTTGTTTTGAGGCTCCTTTTGACTGGGGGAGGGTTGTTTTGGAACGTGCTCAGTGGTGGTAGCAGTGGAACTGGTATGATTGCGAGTGTGGTTGGTTTGTTTGTGGCACTACGGGGGGCAATATGTGGAGCGGGGTGGGGGAGGGAAACGTCTAAATGATGCCTGTTATGATAGGTTCATGGAATGTTAAAGACCTTAATTCCCCTCAAAAGCGGCAGAAGGTGTGGAAATATATTATAGATCATCATTTGGACGTGGTGGGACTGCAGGAAACTCATTTGGCCCGTAGGGACGAAACCAGGCTTAAGAATAGGCAATACCCACTGATTTACAAATCCTCTGCCACTACTAAGCACCGGGGGGTGGCACTCCTGTTCCGCTCTACACTTCAGTTTCAACCCATGGGGGTGCGAAGCGACAAGGAGGGTCGATGGCTGATGGTGAAGGGGATGCTCCTTGGCAAGCTTTGCACGTGGGTGGTTCTCTATGCGCCGAACACGGGCCAAAATGGGTTTCTTGAGGCTTTCATGAGTGAGGTGGGGGATTTTGGGGAGGGAGCTTTGATAGTCATGGGGGATTTCAATTTGGTTTGGGACAAGGGCCTTGATTGCTCGCACCAACAGAGGACAGAGGCAGGCCTCTTCTCCCCTGAGTTGCGTGATACTATGGACAGTCTGGGTCTCATTGATAGCTGGCGTGCCCTCCACCCCCACACTAGGGACTACACGTTCTTTTCACATGTTCACCACACGTATTCGCGTCTCGATCACATCTTTCTAAATCAGTCGTTACAGGGGGACTTGCGGGACAGTAGGATATTTCCGCTCTCTGTATCGGATCACAATCTTTTGGCAGTATGCTTGACTTGGGCCCCGGAGACGTCCCCCCACCGCAAATGGTATTTCCCTATCTCCCTTACACGTGATCAGGAGTCGTGCAAGAAACTCAGGGCGGCCATTGGTGAATTCTTTGAGTTTAACAAAGATGGGGACACCTCGGTTTTCACCCAATGGGACGCCTTTAAGGCGACGACACGGGGCACGTGCATCGCGTTGAACTCCGCCCTGAACAAACTTAGGCGCAAAGAAAGGGAGGCGCTGGAGGCGGAGCTGCCGACACTTGAGACTGCGCATAAGCAGAATCCTTCTCGAAGGATGCTTCGTCCACTTACGGCAGTGCGGGGTAAACTCAGGGCCCACTATAACAACCGGGCGTCTTTCTTACGCTCAAGGCAACAAAGTGGGGAAACATCTGGCTCGGCAGCTTCGCGATAAGCGTGAGAAGGAATATGTAGGCGGCATCTGGGCGCCCTCCGGCGCCTTGGAGCATAGGGACGCGGCCAAGGCGGAGCTCTTCGGCAAATTTTATGCCGCCCTGTACTCGGCGGATAACCTGGAGCCGGAAGAGCAGCGGGAATACTTAGGGGCTCATCCACTTCCGCAGGTTTCCAAGGAGTGGAATGACCTTCTGGAGGCCCCCTTCACTAGGGAGGAGGTGTTGACCGCAATCAAGTCCCTTAAACCGCTTAAGGCGCCTGGCCCAGACGGCTTCACGGCACCCTTCTATCAGACCTTTGCCTCTGAACTGGGGGACTTTCTGGTGACACTTTTTAATGGCATGAGGGAGGCGGGCCAGACTACGGGCACTATGGCAGAAGCGACGATTTTGATTATCCCCAAAGGCGGGAAGGACCCCTCCAAGTGTGAGTCATACCGGCCCATAGCTCTACTAAATGTAGATGCTAAATTATACTCCTCCATCTTGGCTGCTCGTCTCCAGGACCTTATGCCTGCTCTTATCCCTCCCGACTAATCGGGATTAATAAAAGGTCGCCAGACCCACGACAACACCAGAAGGCTGATTCACCTGATCGAGAAGGCTAATCGCTTTAAGATCCCGGCGGTCTTGGTCGGCCTGGACGCTGAAAAGGCGTTCGACCGGGTGGACTGGAACTTTCTCTTTGGTGCGCTGAAGGCCTTTGGTTTTTCCCCCAAATTCATTGATATGCTTCAGGCCAACTACCATGGTCCTCGTTCGAGGGTCATGGTTAATGGCCATGTTTCACCCTTCTTTGCACACTCCCGGGGTACGCGGCAGGGCTGTCCCCTATCTCCCCTACTCTTTGCGCTCAGCATTGAGCCTCTGGCCCTTAGGGTGCGGGAGGACCCGGACATTGTTGGTCTCCCCTTTTCGGGAGAGCAACACAAAATCTCCCTTTTTGCCGATGACGTTCTATTGTCACTAGCGGACCCGGGAAGCTCCCTTCCACGGGTGCAGGAAGTGCTCTCTCAGTTTGAAGCAGTGGCGGGTTTCCGGGTCAACCCCGGCAAGTCATACATCCTCAACCTCACGCTACCATCTGAGGAGGTGGATCACATCCGACCACTCACGCCCCTGTCGTGGGCCAGCTCCTCTATACAGTACCTTGGGGTCCGGCTGACCTCATATGTTACCACCTTGTATGCGGCCAACTTCCCACCTCTGCTGGCCCAGATACAGACTGAGCTTAATAGATGGAAGCCCATGTTCATTTCTTGGCTGGGCCGCGTCCATGCAGTTAAAATGACGCTGCTCCCCAAGCTCCTGTATCTGTTTCAAGCACTCCCTATCGCTTTAGAGGGGGACTTTTTCAGGCGGGTTAAAACCATGATTCTACGCTATATTTGGCAAGGGGGCCGCGCTAGACTTTCCTTTCTCACGCTGCGTCGGCCTCTGAAGAGGGGTGGGGTCGGCCTCCCTGATATGCACCTCTATTATAAGGCGGCGCAACTCCGAGTTCTGGTTGAATGGACCCAGATGGAATCGGAGAAGCACTGGTTGCATATGGACAGGAGTGTGGCGGGGAGATCGATATGGGACCTGGTCTGGAAGGCGAAGGGGGATCGCCCTCGTAACGCCTATATTAGCACCCCTACGAGTACCACCCTGAGGGTCTGGGACTCGGTTTCTAGCGATGAGAGGTGGACCTCCTTCCCGGCCCCCTTCACCCTAATCCATTTTAACCCGGCCTTTCCACCGGCTCTCGTGGAGGGCCCCTTTGACGGGTGGAGAGCGGGGGGTTGCCACGCGCTCACACACTTGTTTCATGGCTATGAGCCGCTCACCTTCCATAATTGCATGCGTGACTACGTGGTGTTACCGTCCGAACGTTACCGGCATGCCCAAATGCTACACTGGGCGTTGTCACCGGAGGTGCGGGATGCAGCGACGAGGCCTCCCACAGATATCGAATCCTTTATCACCCGCGCAACGTCCATGAAGGGGGTGATCTCATTCCTCTATGGCCTTTTATTGACCACTGCTATCCCGCCTCGCCCTAGATATACGAGTTTGTGGGAAGAGCACCTGGGGCGAGATATCTCTGACGAGGAGTGGACTCACCTCTGGCGTGATTTACACAGATTTAACCATTCCATTGACCTCAGGGAGGCCCATATGAAAACGATGCTGGATTGGTATCTTTACCCGGCCCAAGAAGATTTTTCCCTCTGCGTCGGATAGATGTTGGCGAGGATGTGGTCTCTTGGGGGATTTTAGCCATATTTGGTGGGACTGCCCTGTCATTCGCCCCTACTGGGAGGAGATATTGTCCCGGATCAAGGATGTGCTGGGCTACCCGATTCCTGACTCGATAGGCTTCGTGCTCCTGGGTCTCCGTGATCTACTCCTGGAGCATCAGACTAAAGCGGACAAACAAATCCTTTGGCTCTGCATAGGTGCGGCCAAGTTGACCTTGGCTGCGGCTTGGAAAAAGGAGGAGGCCCCTGCACTTTCCCTCTGGTGTGCTAGGTTGTGGAAGTTGCTAAGTATGGAACGTATGGCGGATGCTTTCAGAGGAGATTTCAAAAATTTCATCTTTAGGTGGGGCCCGCTAGTTCGCTTCCTTTCTCGAGGCTTACCATCGGCGGTCTGTCCGCCCACTTTACGTGCACTCCATTTGTTTCAAGTGTGAGAGACTGTTTGGATGTGTGCCTGTTGCTTGGCTGCCACCACTGGGGGGAGGGGGGTTGGAGGGCTGAAGGAGTTTGGGGGGAGGGAGTTTTGTTCTGTCTGTCTCTAGGGGGGGGTGGGTCATTTATGTTACACCTCGCTGCATTATTCTTCTTCTGGCCGAGAAACAAGGGGGCGCAAACTAAACTGGTTGAATAAGCCCCTGGCTTGGATGGCTTTAGCCCGGTGCCACTGTGAACTGATGCCTTTCTGAGGACTTCCCATCGGGGACAACGTTGCTGGCTGGCGAACTTTAAGAATCATCCTGGCTAGGGTGGCAGAGTTGTACAATCTTCAGCAATATTTCCGCTTCTTGGCCATTCAGAGTGAGCTCCTGCGAGGGCTCCTGTTGCACTTACCGTGTTTCTATCTTTTCTTACTTCTTTTTCGCTTCCTTCTCGTACTTTCAATAAAAATATCTTTAACAAAAAGTCCTGACCCAACAATAATGCACAAATATATTTCTTGGACACAAGCTAGCCTGGATGTTGAAATTGAAAGAGGGATGGTAAAACTCTACAACAGCGCACAGGTACACATTTCGCAAGGCCCGACGACAATCATGCTTCATGAGACCAGAACTTTTAAGGTAGTGATTGAGCTTCTGTGAGAGAGGTGAAGCCAGTCTTTAACATGTTTACATGGAAGGGAACGAAAAATGGGACCAAGACAATAGCAGAAGCCTGCAAGATTCTGGGGTTGCAAAAAGACCAGAGAATTGCAGAGTCTGGAGTGAGAGGAGAATCCCTGTAGGAGTGAAGACAAGTGAGGGGAAGGAAGTCTTCAACTAGATATGCTGAGCTAGTGGTGAGAAAGAGGGAGTACCGGAAAATTGAGAAAAGGAAAATGTATGTGGTCACAGGGATGTCAGATGCTGTATACTGGTACGAACAGAGACAAGTCAAAGCAAAAACATTTACCCCCCTGGGGTATGTGGTACATCTATATTCTCATTGATGAACATATATGAGCGGGGGAGAGGAAAAGCTGGAGAGGAGGGGCCTAGTATGTGGAGTTCTATTGTTATATGAGTGAGTAAGTTGAGAAGGCAGGCCTACACTATTAGTAATCTCAGCTATAGATTCAGAATAGGGATACTTGAGGCTAAATACAGAAAAGAAAGCACCGGGCAGTAGTTGAGGGTTATGCCAAAGCTTGGGAGGTTACACAACTGACACTGTTGAAAACTGCGGAGGAGGGTTTGCTGCACTATGTTTGGTATGTTAACTTTACATAGATTGTATGAGATACAGCAACAAAATGGCAGTAAGGGATTAAATGTTGCACAACCAGCATATACACTAATGTACACAGTCTGATCCAGTGAAGGTTGCCCACCTACCTAGTCCACTGCCACGGGACTAAAATTAAATGAACACAAAACCAGCAAATGGAGAGGCAACAAGAGCAATTATTAAATATGAGATATCAATTTTGATAAATTGAGACACATATCCTTCGTGAATGCGAAAAAGTCAAAGTTTTAATCAGGTTCTCTTGACACGATGATAACAGCCAAGAAATCAAAACATGATGATCAACGAAACGGCACAAGACAGAAGGTAAAATGATTGGTGAAAAAGCATGAAAAACAGCCAACGCGTTTCGCCCGATAGGGGCTTCCTCAGGGCTGTAAAAACAAATATACATACAAATTCACATAACTAAGGTATACAAAATAGAATCACAAATACTCAAACATGGAGAAAGTGCCAGAAGGCTGATAATTACAAATTAATCTCATCACTTATATACAATTTCAGAGAAATAGCGTGACATGATATAGGACATGATATAATCACAGTTGTACATCATATACTAAGTGTCTAACACAATATCAGCGGCTATCACTTATGGTAATGTAAGCAAGGATCATCACATAAAACGAAGGAAAAACACAGGGAGAAATAAATAAAAAGAAAGACAAAAATACGCAGAGGGAAAAAAAAGGAAAGAAAAAACATCAGAACATGTAAAGTGAATGGGAACAAAAAGCATTAATCACAAACAATCGCAACGGAGCACGCAAAGATGCCAAAGTAATTTAACAATACCTATAATGAAACAAGAGATCCAAAAGAGATACTCAACATCAGAACAACCATAAAGCTAAGAGAAATGGTGTTCACAAACAGGCCACACCAACACAAAATAACATAAAAATAACAAACATCCTCACCAGAACAGATTCAGGTAAACTACGTTCCCATTGAGAAGAAAAGAATACAAAAATACAATACAATGCCATTAACACCGTAATGTCTCTATGATTCAAGACGAGATACAGTAGTTAGAGTATCTCATCGTGAGTCATAGAGACATTACGGTGTTAATGGCATTGTATTTTTCTTTCACCATGTCTTCTTTAGCTTTGTTGTTGACTTATCAAATCAGCTTTATTCTTTTCTTCTCAACGGGATCGCAGTTTACCTAAATCTGTTCTGGTGAGGATGTTTGTTATTTTTATGGTATTTTGTGTTGGTGTGGCCTGTTTGTGAACACCATTTCTCTTAGCTTTATGGTTATTCTGATGTAGAGTATCACTTGTTTCATTATAGGTATTGTTAAATTACTTTGGCATCTCTGCGTGCTCCGTTGCGATTGTTTGTGATTAATGCTTTTCTGTTCCCATTCACTTTACATGTTCTGATGTTTTTTTCTTTTTTTCTTTCCTTATTTTTCCCTCCGCGTATTTTTTTGTCTTTTTATTTATTTCTCCCTGTGTTTTTCCTTCGTTTTATGTGATGATTCTTGCTTACATTACCATAAGTGATAGCTGCTGATATTGTGTTAGACACTTCGTATATGATGTACAACTGGAATTTATATCATGTCACGCTATTTCTCTGAAATTGTATAGAACTAAGTGATGAGATTAATTTGTAATTATCAGCCTTCTGGCACATTCTCTATTTTTTGGTATTTGTGATTCTATTGTGTATACTTTAGTTATGTGAATTTGTATGTATATTTGTTTTTACAGCCCTGAGGAAGCCCCTATCGGGCGAAACGCGTTGGCTGTTTTTCATGCTGTTTCACCGATCATCTTACCTTTTGTCTTGTGCCGTTTCATTGATCATCATGTTTTGATTTCTTGGCTGTTATCACCGTGTCAAGAGTACCTAATTAAATTGGACTTTTTTGCATTTACTAAGGATATGTGTCTCAATTTATCAAAATTGATATCTCATATTTAATAATTGATCTTGTTGCGTCTCCATTTGCTGGTTTTGTGTTACATAGATTGTAGGAGGCTGGCTCTCTATATAGTGTACTAAAACGAAGTGCACTGAGCAGAGAGTCCAGTGAATCCCTCTTTGGTATGCAGAGCCAAAAGTAGGTAATACTAACCCTCTTTTTGTGGTAGCGTGGACGAGCAGTTAGGCTTATCATGGGGCAGTGCTAAACCTTTCTTGTGTTCACACAGAGGCAATAAATGAGACACTCACTCAAGAATAAATCGGAGACCAATTTGTTCAAATAACATCGATTTTATATAATTTTTTAGACCAACAACTTCCTTCTAAGGTAAGTACTTTAAGTTATGATTTTTCAAAGTTTGCCAAATAAAATCACTGCTGTGCGCAATTACACACAATGGAAGTAAATGGGAGAAAATAGGAAAAAGCATATAAAATCACAGTGGGTTCCCGAGGTTCACCTTCAGGATTTAGGTAAGTCGCAGGGCCGGATCCAATGTTCCTGCAGCAGTAGATCAGGAGCGTTTTAGATTCGGCTGGGAGCAGGGTGCTGAGGTAGTTGGTAGCCAGCGATATGAAGAAGGGGACATGATGAAAACACTCTGCACAGAGGGACTTAAAGGTAAGAGGTCCTACTTGAGGGAGCAGCTCGCAAGTGCCTCAGGACAACAGGAGCACAGCTCGTTCGTAGTTACCCAGGCCAGGAAGGCTGGGTGCAGAGCAGATAGGGTAGCCAAGCGTTAAACGTTAAGATGGACTTTGTGGTCAGGGGCGGGCAGGCAGGTTAAACGGATGACTTTGGGACAGTTGGAATACTCACGAAGCAGGTCTCAGGGGTCTCAAAGTCCCTCAACAGGTGTCTGCGTCCTGGGTAATTAGTCGGGATTGGACTCTTTCTTCTCTGTCTTCTGTGTGAGGGGCCCAGTACCCCAGGCATTGGCACAGCTCTGGTAGGTCCTGGTGTCCTCTCACTTGGTGGGCGGGAGGGAGGGTAGACAGATCTCACACTCTTCTGGCTTGGGTGCTGCGTCAGAATTGCCAGGGGGCAGCAAATTGGTAGACCGGACTTCGCAGTTTGTTGCCTGTAGGCGAGTAGCTCCTCTACTCCAAGGAAGATTCTCAGCAATTGGTCAAAGGCTGGAGGTGCAATTGCAATACGAGACAGCACACCACGATTGTGGAGTTCTGGAAGCAGCCGGCAAGGTTTGGTGCCAATTATTTTGTTTTTTTGAGTTGTGCCAATATTTTATTCAGAACCACAGATGGGGAATAACCAGAACGTAAGTCAGAAAATCAGAATAAGCAGCAAGTCCAGCCTCCCTTTCCGTCGGAGGCTCTTGTGATGTACCCTCATGCTCAGCAGTAACCAGTCCCTGATCATAGAATGCAGGTGGCGATCCGAGACCAGAGGATTCTGGGTACCCAGTGCCATTAGGTCAACTAGGTGTGGCTGGCACTACTTTTTGCCAGAGCCCTTCATAACAGACTCGGGTACTTTGCCAGCACTTGCAGCCTTCTTCTCAACAGCTTTGATAAGTCCGACAACCTGCGTCTGCCTCATATCGCAGACACCAAAAATTCCAAGAGGAGGGTAGTTTGAGTAGCTCTCCACACACATGGGTTTGCCTGGAATCATGTCCACAATGGATGCATCTCCAGACTAGAGTGCTTTGGGGCTATCTTCAAGCTTTGTTGCCAGATCACCTGTCTTGGTTTCCTTCAGTTCAGCAAATTTGCAGGCAATGTGAGCAGTGTTGCAATCCAACACAGGAGCGTATCCCTGACTGATGTGACCAGGGTGATTCAGAATAATGACCTGCGCTGTGAAGCTCCCAGCCTCCATTGGGGGATCGTTTTTGCTGTCACCAGCAACATTCCCTCTCCGAATATCTTTCACAGACACGTTCTTCACATTGAAGCCAACATTGTCACCTGGCCGAGCCTCCACCAGCACCTCATTGTGCCTCTCCACAGACTTTACTTCAGTGGCAAAGGTCACCACCATGCCAGCCTTAAGGATACCAGTTTCCATAGGGCCCAATGGGACTGTGCCAATATCTCCTATCTTGTAGACGTCCTGCAGGGGCAGACGCAGGGGCTTGCGGGTGTGATGGGTAGGCGGGATAATTGAGTCTAGGGCTTCGAGCCCTAGACTCAATTCCCTCCTTCAGCTCAACCTTCCAGCCCTTAAACCAGGTCATGTTGGTACTGGGCTCCAGCATGTTGTCCCCGTGCCAGCCAGAGATTGGCACAAATGCCACCGTGGCTGGGTTGTAACAGATTTTCTTGATGTAGGTGCTGACTTCCTTGGGTGGAGTCCATCTTGTTCACACTAATGATCAGTTGCTTCACCCCCAGGGTGTAGGCCAGCAGGGCTTGCTCATGGTCTGTCCGTTCTTGGAAATACCAGCTTCAAACTCGCCCATGCCGCCAGCAACAATTAGCACCGCACAGTCAGCCTGTGAGGAGCCGGTGATCATGTTCTTGATGAAATCCCTGAGCCCGGGGGCATCAATGATGGTGATTTAATACTTGGCAGCATACAGGTTCCAGAGGGAGATGTCAATGGTGATACTACATTCCCTCTCCACCTTGAGCTTGTCCAAAACCCAGGCGTACTTGAAAGATCCTTTGCCGATCTCGACTGCTTCTTTCTCAATGATCAATCAAAAACTTTATTTGTATTGGTTAATTAAAACCATTACAATTTGTAAAAATGTATGCAACGAGTTATGCACTTCATTAAAAAAAACTTTGTATTATTTATAAAACTATTAATATTTGTGAAGTAGTTGCACTTTCAAGCCGAGTATGGAATTGATTAATCTTATTAAAGTGCAAATGCTCGTCTTAAAATATCTTTCACTTTTGAAGAATGCAAATATTATCGTGAACTGTAATCCTATTTCATTCGATTTCATTAAACTGAAAATTCTTGTGTCCTCTGCTTGTGAGTTACATCTGTTTCGTCTCATGTTCTTCATTACTTCCTTGTTCCTAAAGTTGTGAAATGGAACGGTTTCCGTAACAGGCTTCTGTGTCCGCTTCCTGTAGGAGTTTGTTTACTTGCGAGAAAAATTTTACTCCACGACTGGACAGGATGGTTGAATTGCCCTCCATCCAGTGGATCACCGCCTGTTTACATGATCGAATTTTTAAAACGTTAAAAATAGTTTTCAGATGAATCTTTCTTTGGTTTTCTTATTGATGGCCCCGCACTTGTAGAAGAGGAGCCAGTGGTGGACTTGCCGGAGTCCACATGGCCGATAACCACAACGCCAATGTGGATCTTTTCCTTTCGCATTGGGGCAGGGTACTGTGCTGGTGTCTCCCGGATCGGGCTGCGCTGCTCTCAGGTCTGGAGGCGCCGCGGGTGGATGTGCAGAGTGGGTTTGGTGCCAATTTCCTGCAGCAGGTTTTCAGTTCCCGGGTCAGCAGCTCTTCTTTCGTCAGTTTAATCTAACCTACCTATATACTAGATTTAAAGGCGTTAAAGGGGGTGACAAGTAGTAGCCAACAGGCTACCTACGTTTCGGGTGATTACACCCTCTAAGCAACCACTTCCTGTGGGAAGGGGCTCTACCCTAGCCACAATAGGTTTATTTCCTACCATCACAAGATGGAGGAATTGTAAAAGTGAGACACTTCGTGATTTCATGATTTCCCCCAAAACAAATTGGAGAATGCTCCAACTTTTGCACTCCCCACCATCCGTCTATAAAGTCAGAGCACTACATTTCTGAAATGTTTTAGTGGAGCAGGCCAAGTGTCTCCAGCAGTAGAACAACTCTTTCTCTCCTCTTCATGTATGGCACAAATACAGAAAACCATTTCACATGTTGGAATCTCCGACTAACACAGGAGGGTACCTTATCCTAGCTAAAGAAGCAACAACCCCGGGTGAGTACACTATGATGTACCCTAACCTTATTCCTTATCGGCATCCCTTATTGTCTCACTGATTTCTGGACTGCTGTTTCTCGTTGTGCAGAGCAGTATTTCAAGGATTAGTTTTTTCAAGTTTCATATGAACTCCTGAGTTGAGCAGACTAGCTTAATGACCTTTTCCTTCACGCTGCAGAATAATTGATTGGGGCTGGAGCTCCAATCTCTTATGGCAATTGCTTTTTTCATATAGGTTGACTTTAATGCATTTTCATATTGCTTACATCTTCTCTTGATTAAGAGTTGAAATCCTTTTTTTCCTCCCCCCCGCCCCCCCCCCCCCCAAGTCCTGTACTTAACTGTCCGAACTCTCAGAAGATATTTTTATTACAGCCATACCATCATGTCGCTATCCAGTGTTAGCTGAGTTGGAAGATCGGCCCCTGCTGTTATTTGAAATCAAAGCCCAATTTCAAAGCTCGGTATTTATTTTATTTTTTGCCAGTTACATGGGTGTACCACCAGGCAACTTGTGATTCAGGCAAAAGTGATTTCTCGGCTCGATTATGCCAGCTCCCTTTTAGTGGGATTAAATCAGGCCGAAATCACCCGCCTGCAGCGCGTACAGAATGCAGCGGCGAGAGCTGTTGTGGGCCTACCTAGATTCTGTCCCACAACTAACACCTTGCGCACGCTGCATTGGCTACCAATTGCGCGAAGGATCCAGTTCAAGGTTCTCTGTGTAGCTTACAAGATTCTCAAGGGATCCCCTGCCTTGATTCTTTCCAACCTTTTGTCCCGTTATGTCCCGGTTCGTGCCTTAAGATCTTCGGACCTAGAACTTGCTGTCGTCCCCCGTTTCAAGCGCTGCCGGGTTGGCGGACGCTCTTTTCAAGTACGCGCCGCAGTGTTGTGGAATTCCCTTCCCCTTGAGATTCGTGCCCTCAGGGATTTGCTCTCTTTTCGTCGAGCTGTAAAAACTTTCCTGTTTCCTTAGTTCCTTCCTTTTGCTCCGTTCTGTCCTGTTGTGTTGTGTTGCTACCTTGTCGGGCGCCAGGACGCTCCTTCGCTGGAGCATCGGTGCGCGTAATAAATGAGTTTAACATAACATGTAGATTCAGATCGGGTGGCGGGGGGGCGGTAGGTGATCATAGTGGAAATGGGGCACGTGGCGGGCCCTGGGGGGGGGGACATTATTTTATGCACAATAGTAAAATAAAGTGGGGCATAATTTCCATATTTGTGCCACTAACTTTGCACATCCATGCCACAATATCCTGGGGGTCTGAAAAGTAGTGTCCACAGCACATGCCCCACCTTAGGGGAGGTGTTGGATGAATCTGGCCACACATCCTTGGCACCAAACATCTTCGGGTACAGTGAAGCCATCATGGGGCTAAGTATCACAAGTATCCAGCCCATGTACTATCTATGGCTTCCTTGAGCACTAACAGTATCTAAGAATGGACTTCACTATTGTAGGGTCATATCTGCTCATGCAGATATGTTCACACAAAACTGTATATAGTGCACCCTGCCTTAGGGCTGTAAAGCTTGCAGTACGGGGTTACTTACCCAGTTCGGTCTGGACTGTTCCCATGAGGCACAGAGTCAAGACTGATCTGCATATGGCTGGGTCTGAACTGAGGTGCAAAGTGAGCTACAGAACAATGGATTCAACCCAGATCTGTGACTGGGGGTGAGTGTCTGAAAAGTTTCAGCACTCCGTCCATCATCTCCTTGTGTTTGCTGACTTACTTATACCTCATGCAAGGTCTGTGGGAATGGCACATAGACATGTGTGCTATGTTGACTCTTCAGTTTTCTCTGAACCAAGACAAGCAGCCTGCAATGGCAGTGTGCATGATCTTGGTGAGGAATCCCTAGGGTGGCACAATTTGTGCTGCAGACCTAGTGGACCCTCTTCAGTCAATGCCCTAGGAACCATTTACTTGGGACTTACAGGGGCTACTGAAGTTGTGCCAATTGTGGTACCGTTTTTAGGGACACACTGGTACTGGGAACTTCATTAGCAAGGACCCACAGGGCTCGAAAAATCCACTTGCCAACCCGCAACGGCGAGTTAGATTTATTCAGGACGAGCAATTTTAGGGCTTAATCGCCCTTTCTGGTGAGTACGAAGACAAACTGACTCTTGACCTCTGTCTCTGACAGCAGAGCTAATGTGACAACATAAAAAGAATTAAAGGCATCTTTATTGCTCACAAAGTGAATGAGCAATAAAGATGCCTTGAATCATGTCATCTTGTCACATTTGCTTGGCTTTCAGAGTCAGAGGTCAAGTATATTACAGATAGGTCGAGTAGATTTTTCAAGTTACTAGACCTGCAGTCCTAGTAACATTTGAGTGACTTTTCGAGCCATGACCTAGTACACCTAAGTCAAAGTTGCATCAAAAGCCAAGTAAAAAATGGGGGGTGGGGGAATATCTGGCTGGGGGCACTGCAACAAAAACCCAGCTTCCCACATAGATTAATTTACATAGACCTACATTTACATCACATTTTTTACAATGCGTTGTAAATGTATTACTATCCAATTTTCTGCATAACAATGAACACGGTGAGATGGCCTAGAAGAGGGTCATAGAACCACAAATTATCCATCACCACTTACCTCTCTGTCAGGGAAACAACATTTTGTGTCAGGCTTCCAAAGGGAGGCCTTCCTTCCATACAAGGATTCTGGATGCCTTCGGTTGGCGACCAATTTGAGGGGATGCCCAAGGCCTTTTGGATCTCGAGAAGGAATATGGTGTTCCAGAAACTGAACTATTTCACAACATGCATGGGAAACAATGGTTGCTGTATCAGGGGTCCGTCAAAGAGCTACAAGGGAACTCAAACACTTTGATAAGTGACTGTTGAGCTTGTGGGGGGACTAGGACACAAGCAACCTAATTACAATATAAAGCATTTGTGACACTGAATACAGTAAACCAGCATCAATTTCAGTGTATATGGTAGAAGGAAAGCGGAATCCAGTTAGAAGTAAAATAGTGAGGGAACATGCTTAGTGGGCAAATAAGTATTCACCAACGCACAGGGGCTAGTTTGTTCAGGTGGTATTTTATTCCCAACACAATAGCTTTCAAGACTAGGATGAATACCTGCTGGGGGGAATGTGGGCAAGCAGATACTCCGACACATCAGAGGCATGCAGTAGGGTGGAGAGATTTTGGAAAGGGATCCTAGAACAACTATGTGATGTAATAGAGTACACTGGAAAGCTGACCACAAGTGGTGGTTTGATTGGGGTGTCTGTCAGAAAGAGTTTATCCTCTACACTTAAGGGGGTGGCAAGCTCATAACACTTATGCTTTTAGAAGTTAAACAGAAGACCCTTGCAAGTTTGGGAATATAGAGGATGTCGACCATCAAAATTAGGTTTCAGCAAATGTGGCATCTGCAATATATACCAAAAAATCAACAAAGGAGCGTCACTATTTGAGTTTCTGCAATGCATCAGAGCAGGATAGGCAAGTGGTCAAGCAAAAAGTCTAAGTCGCCTGCAAATGACAACCTTGATAGGTTGAATAAAAAGCCCTCACTCACCAACCTGGTTGGTGACATGCTTCATTATCGGGCCCCACCAGGAGTGGCCGAGTGCCACCCTGGTGTGCTGCAACGCTAGTTACTGCGGAGCTGGTTTTGTGAATGTGAAGTGAAAAAGTGTGATATTAAAATGTCACAATTGAATCAAAAAAGAATGTTATTGGTTTTGCCAATTGGACAGGGATAAAAGAATTGTAGTGTAGGATAAGGGACCAAAATTACAAGCCCAATATTATCCTATAATGAGGTCAACATGTTTCAGCCTATGTCAAAAGTTCTATCAGGCATTCGTCAGGACCAATGAGTACAAAAAGAAAGTGTAGTGTCAGAACCCCGGTGGTATGGGCACGCTAAGACCCACCCTAGCCTGGGTTACCAGTGTGAAAGAATATAATTTTTCTATTTATTAAGAGTTAGAGTGGAACCAAGTTTATTCTTTATAGACAAAGACAATCACATATAACAGACAAAACAAAAAAGAGAAAGAAAACATATATTAGGTTAAAAGACTAAGGGCCCGATGTAGGTAATACCAGATTACCAATTCTTACATACCGAATCGGTATTTAAGAACTGGCAATCGGGATGTGGGTATTTTTACCGAATTCAATACCGAATCGGTACGTTTCGGTATTTACCGATTCGGTAATTACCGAATCGGTATTTGCCATTGATTCCTATGGGCCTTGAAGCCGAATTCCCAAGGGGGACAGGGTGTCACTTTGACACCCTGTTGCACCCCTGTTTCTGGCTTGTGTGCCATGTGACACACATACATGCCCTTAGGGCATGTATGTGTGCCACGTGGCACAGGTGTACATGCACAGATGTGCATGTACACAGAAATTCTTAATTTACCACCCAATAGTATTGGGTGGTAAATTAATAATTCCTAAGGGCCTGTGGCACTGCAAACTGTGCCACCTACATATGGATTTACAGAATCGGTATATTTGTCAAAAGCCAAATACCGGTCGGTAACGGCCGAAATCGGCCGTTACCGACCGGTATTGGGCGACCTACATCTGGCCAATGGTGTCCGTTGTAAATCTTGACTGGACACACTTGCTTTCGTGCTCCTATGGTGCAAATGTTGCCATATGCAAGGCACGAGTGAAATCAAGGGTGAACTTGTAAATGTGTAAATGTATAGGCATTTATATAGCGCACTACTTACCCGGAGGGTCCCAAGGCGCTTCGACCGCTGCGAAACCCTTCCTGGCTTCCCTGAGAGATGGTCCCTTAATGGGTATCTCCAGGGTGAGACCAGGCATCCCCGGCGGTCTGGTGGGGCCATTAGTGAAGATGAGGTAAGCTAATGCCCAGAGTTGCCGAGTGTGATCGCTGATCAGAGTGGGCACCGAGGCGAGAGAATTATCGAGTCCGCTGACCCTGGTCCAGAAACCTGCCGCGCCGGGAATCGAACCCTGGTCCCGGGCCGTCCTCTGCTCTCGGGTCTGCCGCCTCTAACTAGTGAGCCACTACTACTTCACTTGTGCTCATAGATGGTTAGCAATAACCTGTGGAGACGTAGGGACGAGAATCCCTTCGTAAGTCTCATAGTGTGGCTATTCTGGAGCGCGAACGGGAAAAACCGTGTTGATATGCCCGTAACACTAGGACTAATGAGTGACTTGATAACGGCGATCAGCAAATGTATGGTGACAAAGGGCCAAAATATTCACACGCATACGTTATCAAACCAGAATTAAAAAGAAGTATTAAAACCAGAAACGCTCTTACAGCAGGCGCTAAGAGTCAATGCGCCATAGGTCACGGGAGGGGGGTGGTAGCTAATTGGCACACCCTGCAAAGAGAAAAGAGGTAAAGGAAAAGGCTTGTGTAAGTAAGCGATCTTACACGTCCACTGGCGTACTTCTCTTTATTTCGTCGTACTCACGCCCTGAAAGCTATATATAGACAATCTTGCTTCGAAGTTACAAGAGAAGGGACAGGGAATTCAAGAAACTAAACCATTGGTGATGTCCCTAGCATAAGACTTCCAAGAATGTCCAAAGAGGTTACAGATATTGCAGTTAATAGAGGAGATGATATAACAAGTGTGGCGTCGAGAATTCCATCAAATGGGGCTGGGTGGTCAACTGTGCTAGAGGTACTGCAGAGGAGTGCTATACTTTTGAGAATTAAGAGTCAAACAGGGGTAGTTGGTGGTATGCTGGAGAAGGGAGGCTTATTATACTAAACAGTGATTTCATGTTGCAGAGTGGTAATGCTCACTTATAAGGCTGTAGGATGCCATATCTCACATATACCAATATTACATTAACTGTTAATGTGTCCGAATATAAAATTATCAGTGTAGAACTAACAAGGGCTTTTTGAGCAAGCATAGTTTCCAACAACAAACAAACTTCTTTTCTGGCTACTTGCAAGAATAAAAAAAGCTTGTCATTAGCACAAGCAGAACACAACGGAGTCACAAAAGAAACATTTTCATTTAATCATGCATAAATTATGCTACATGTAAATTAAGGTGGCTGCAGAAGCATTGCTTTCACTGAATGGGTTTAAATAAAGTATGGCCAAAATATGTATGGATAAAAAGTTGGTCAGGGAAAGGGTTGGATCTACAAAATTACCTCATTAACATATTGAAAATCGAAGAGGTGATACAGCAGTAAAAAATAAATATATGTATATATCAGGACATGTACATTTTCCAACAAATTAAAACGTACTCCTCTGATGGCAGTTGTGTTGCATAGAGTGGTCTAAAATATTACACAAAACATGGTTCTCAGAGGGTATGCCTCTGAGGGTATTGAAGCTGTTCTACAATATGCAAAACAATATACCCTACATTAATTGGTATCAGGGTAGCTACAACTATATTGGCTCCTTAGTTCAAATAACAGATTCATATTTTCACATAAGCTCATAAGCAACTCTGTATAGGACTGGGACAGTTCCTGCACTATGCTAGATCGGCAAACACTGCCTGAATGATTTTGACCACACTCCCTGACAAACCACAAGAACATGTAACCATGCAGCAGCTGCTGGAATTGTCAAGTTGCAAATAATATAAAATATAATAATATAACGCATTTGGCCTTAAGTGACTTATAAGGGAAGTAAAACTGATCGGTCTAGGGACTGCTGGGTGTGCTGACTACCCAGAGGAATGAACTACAGCAGAATGTAAGAAAGGATGTCAACAGGTTAAGCAGGTTTTCCCCTAATACAGGATTTAAGCTCATGCAGTTTCATATTCTACAAAGAACATACGTGACACCAAACAACTACCAAGGGGCGTGGCCAAGATGGCAGACAGGTGAGAGACATTTTCCAGTTTCTCTGTCTTGCTGTTTCAATAGCCTCACACAGCGCCCTTCCTGCCGCCTTTGCTTTGTCCCCACTGCTCCTCACAGCACAACGAAAAGCAGGGGCTGGGCTGGATACAGCGGCAGGCTCCTCCTGCAACTTGACGCAAAGCTGAAGGGGGGGTGGATGACAAGGGAAAGTGACCACTGGCGCTCAGCGGCAAAATGGACGCCGCCCGACTGGGCTAAGCAGAGGCAGTCTGTTAACTAACCATCTGAACCTTGCAACTGGGTGATGTAGGAGAGGATTCTAAAACAGTGCTCCAGATTGAGTTCTGCATCTGCCCCCCACCGCAATAGAGAGGTGAACAGGCAGCATCCTTTGATGCGCCCCAGCACCGCTGGGTGGGACGTGGTCAGCCCAGAGTTAGGGGCTGCCACGGGACTGGACGACCATAGAAGCATGCACGCTGTATCACAGCTGAGAGGGAGAGGGTGATTGCTGGGAGCTCTCCCCCATCTGAGCTGGAGATGGTGACTGCTCGGAGCTCTCCCCCCACCACTACTGCAGCGGAGGGCCCTCAGTGACTGAAGGAAGAGGAGGCAAAGATTTGGAAGGGGTTTGCCACCATTAATCACTTCTGAAAACAACATAGTGGCAGCTGGGAATTGCTGACGCCCGGTCTCTTTCTTCTGCATTTCCCTGGTTCTCGCACATCAAAGAAGCTCACACTACCACTACTTCGCCTCTGCGGATCCAACCCTACCACAAAGCTGCCCCCTCATCCCGGCCGAGGGTCATTGCAAAGGCCTGTGCAACAGCCCCCCCCCGGGAGACAGTCCTCTGGACAGCTGCGGTGGCCCACCCAGGGACTGATGATTAACTGCCCGGGCTCTCCCTAGTGCCTTCTGGCGGGGGGGATGTTATCCTACCAATACTGGTGTGCAGCCGCGGCCGGCAGTGGGAGTACCTGCAGGTCGGTGACGTGGGGAGGGGGAGGGGCAGGGTGGGGGGTAGTAATGTATGGATTACGGAGCTTTACAGGTAAGTAAACATTTAAATAAATCAAACACATTTCGTTGAGTGCTCTGCATCACCAAATGCGATGCAGTGCGCGCAATGAAATTAGTTTTATTTATTTAAATGTTCACTTACCTGTAAAACTCTGTAATCCATACATTACTACCCCCACCCTGCCCCTCCCCCTCCCCACGTCACCGCCCTGCAGGCATTCCCACTACTGGCCTCGGCTGCTGGTGTGGTCCTCACCCCTCCCCCCGGGTTCCACATCGGGTGGCAGAGTGACACTGTACTGAGAGGTTGGCTTGTGACCCCTTCTCTGCCCACCCTGCGGCGACCTGCCTGACCCCTTTCAAGTCTGCCGTTGCTGTTCCTCTTTGCTCCGGTTTAGTGCTCATACCTTTGAGATACACATTGGAGCGCTGCTGATCAAATCCGCCTCCCTTGCTTTCCCTTGGTTTGGTGGATCACCACAATGCCTCGACTAGGACAAGAAAGACCACTCCCTCAGAGACATGCTCACAAGGCCAACTGGGAATGAAGTGGGTGACAAGAGCCCTACACCCAAGAAGAGCTACCATGCTGAGTCGGGTGATCCGAATGGCCCGGTGACAAAGTTGTTCTTAAAAGCTCTCTTCGTGTCACTCCGGGACAACTTACATGCAGAAAATACAGATCTCTCGGCGGATCTGCGTGAAGTTCAAAGAGATCAGGAGGCGATTGGAGACAGTGTGTCGGCCCTGGAGGAGTTTGATTCGGGACGAGATGAGGAGATTGAATGACTCCAACAAGAAGTTCTGCTTCTGAACCAACATCTTGACCTTTAAGCCCATGCCCATGCCAAGAACCTAGAAAATTGCTCTGGACTAAATAATGTCCGCATTAAAGGGGTTCCCACCCACGCTGAGGGCACAGACCTGAGAGAATATGTTGATGCTCATTTCCAGCACATCATAGGTACCACGGATGAAGCTGCAATAAAAATGGGCCGAGTCCATCGCATTGATCTACAAAAATGGGATAATGCCCCTCCTTTGGATAACCTGGTCAGGGTACACGACTTACAACTTAAAGAGACCATTGTACGCAAGGCACGAGAAACCCTCCTGCACCAATTCAGAGGGCACACCCAGGTGTTATACCAAGATTTGGCAGCTAAGACTCTCCAGAAATGCCAAAACTTTCACCCTGTCATTGCCCATCTTAGAGATGCCAGTATATCACATCCATTGGGCCACCCCTTTAGGATAATTTTTCGGTGCAGCTTGCGCTCAGATCTTTGAACACACCCCTGATAACATTATTAAAGTGGGGCTACAGTTTAGGGGAGGAACTTCCTTTCCTGGTGAGACACTGCTCGAGTCTGGAAATGGATCATTTCCAGAATGCTTTGGTGACCGCCCTTCTCCAAGGAACTTAAATTTATGGGAGCTGAAACTGTTTCAAGATATTGGGTCCACCATTTCCATTGCTCAAAAGCAGGAGGGAGGCTGCAAATTGCTGGGGGGGGAACTGTATCCAGTAGAGCAATTTGTTTACTACCAGGAAGTCTTTGGGGGATCTGTATCCAGTAGAGCGATTGATCTACTACCCGGAAGTCATTGCCCTGCGCTGGTGCCAATATTTAAAATGTTTCAAAATTGCACGAACGAGTAGGGAGATTTAAAGGGGGTTCCCCAAGATACCCCCCAGTCAGGAATCCTACAAGCACTTCGGCACATGGGAGAGTGAGAACACATGATATCCTGGATGTATGAAGCCCTCAAAACAGACAGGCCAAGACATCAATTAGCTGCCAGAATTACTTGGGGGGGGGGGGGGGGGGGGGGGGGAGACTGGGTGGCAACACACAACGAATGGTAAATTACATGTTCGCTGGGGTCTTCTGGAATGTCAGAGTTAAGTTAATGCACTTTAACTATGTTCATTATACATACCTCACCCTACTTAAGCTAAGCAAAACATACTGGGACCGCTCTGCTGTATGCCCTCGATGTGGTATGGGGAGCTACCTTCTTACATATGGCATGGCTCTGTGACTCAGTGCTGGCGTATTGGAGGGACGTCAGTGAATTATTTTTAACAGCGACATGTTTCTGCTAGACCCTTACTCCAAGCTGTATCTGTCAGCATTGTAGCGCTCAAAAAAAGAAAGATGCACTATACATTCCTCCAGATGCCACTTTTACTGGCGAAGTGACAAATTACCACAGGATGCCAGGGTACCCGGGGCAATGTTGGAGCAATGGGTGGGGATGCTATTGAGTGGACAATGGTAGAGGAGACTCCTATTAGGCTCCCCCGTAGAGAAATGTTCACAGAAGACCTAGAGGTGTGGGAGGTGGTACTGATGACCATTGACGGGGTAGGGATGAAGGAGGAAGTTCAGTGGCCTCCGTTGGATGCAGCCGATGATGCTAACGAAGTAACCTAGTACGTTCCCGAACTGGAATAGAAAGAAGGGGCACCAGGATGTATATCCACTAATGAAGCAAAGGATGTATTCTGAAATCATGAGCCCTCAAAGGGGACGGGGGGACACCATAAAAACACAAAGGACATAAAGACATATAAAAGTAGGGATGGGGCAGAATCACAAACATATTGGTGGAAATGGAGGAGAAAGGTCACAGTGTTTATCTTGTTGTTTGATGAATTTATGTCACAACATAAGATTTTTTTTTTTATTCCCTTTTCTTCTCCAATACCTTCTCAAAACTCACCTCATACAAACCAACAGATAGGCAGGAATACAAGTAAACAACTGAGTTTCAAATAGAATGATAGGCAAATGAAAACCGTACCTCCTCTAAAAACATACTTGCACTAACCAAAACGTTTTGAAACTGAGCCAATAAAATAGGTTAAAAAAAAATGATCATACATCTCTAATACATACAACAGAGAAAATAAGTCAGTTCATTTAAAACTGGTATATTGGGGATGAAAAAGTGCAGCTAAAGCAATGGAAAGTGAAAGGGAAAAATTAAAGAAGGAGTTAGAAAGAAGGAATTAGGAAAAAAGGTAGGAAGAGAGAAATTAGACATTAATAGTGAAAAGAGGGAGTCCATAATGGTAAATACAAAAACACAGAACAAACGTATAGAAAGTATAAGTAAAACGAGGACCATCTCTAACAGAAGACAAGGAAAATAAAAATGAATGTATGGGAAACAAAAAGGGTATATAAAAATAAGTCCAATAGCAAAAAAAGTGGAAATACTTACAAAAAAGATAGATATGCACAATTAGAACAGCATGACCTACAGAAAACAAAGCGCAATAAAATAGGGGGGGGGGTCAGATAATAAACGGGTAATTAAAATATATTGGAAATGTCCAAACAAAACAGAAATAGAAAAGAATATGGATTAATAAAACAACACTACAAGGAGCAATTATTGGACAATACACGGGGAAATGTTACGTAATATAGCATAACAGAGAAAGTACAAACGCTATAGAGGCGCTACAATCAAAAATAAAATGGACAGAAAATATAAGCAAGTCAAAAAGGTCAACAACATGTAAAAGAGAGCGATAGAACACGCACGGATAAAGAAATAATCCGAAGTGAAAACAGAAGAGCAAAATAAAAACACGAGACATACTTTTCAGCATTGCTAAAACTGGAAGAGAAAAACATACGTGAAACCGAAGAGCGATGAATGAAACGAAAGAAAATCAAATAAAAGCGAAGAATATTGTAAACAACGAGTATAGATGAGATGCTAGAAAAGGTAAATGTGAAATAAAGCCTGAAAACGGTATATGGAAAGGTAAAACAGTAGAACAATCGTATCCAATAGGGCGAGCGGTGTTTTTGCGAGGAAAATAATAAATGAAAGCGGTTAAAAAATAATTAAAAGGAAAACCAGCCTGTGCATGTAGCAGAGAGTAGTGGAGAGGGGTATGAGATCGAGCAAATGCTACCGGTATCTCGGTGGGGTCCTCTGTGACTGGAAAATGCCGTTGCAGGATCCTGTGCTCCTTCGGACGACCCTAGTCCGCGCGACTAGTCTCTTTATTTCTACGACCCGGCCCACAAACACGCGCTGCAAACTTCCACGCGCCACGAACATCGGGACAGCCGAATCAGGTGCGAAAGCACGCGGACGCAGTCCCTGGAGCTGCGCATGTGCGGAAAAGCTGTTTTAATGATAGCCATTGCGAGGTCAGGCGCAAAACTACTGTCTCATATCTGTGACTCTCACCGCTTCGCAGTTTACCCCAATTTGAAAAGCCTAGCCTGACCCTAAAATGGCAATACACTTTTACCACCATTGAATATGTTTTATCGGTGTGTTACACGACCCTAATAGAAGAGATTATGAATGGGAGCAGAAGGTAAATTTGCAACCTGACCGGTTTTATACCGGCATAACTGATATTTTAATGTCCCAGCGCAGGTACTAAAATAAGTAAAGCCTAAAGCCTTTTCTCTTACTAGTAATACCTTAAACAGTTTCATAGAGGTCATTCCCGAATTTTAAGCCCCAAATTACACTATTTTAGGGTAAAATCTTCTTCTCTTCAAGGTAGATCGATTGGAAAAATCGATTCCCCGATTTTTTTTCAAAATCTCCCTCTTATAGGTTCAAAATGTTGGGATTAGGGTTGTCACTTTTCCAAGAGAAAAATGACAGACATTTGGTATTGCTTTAAGAGTCCGCAAAGGCCTCCAGGTGACAGTAATTAAGCCTAGTAACAAAATTGTATGTATTCATTTGTAACATGACTTTTCTGTCTATTTAATTTTTAGTCATGGATCATTCCCCCAGCTGTAGATCACATTTAAATGTGCTGCCTATTCATATTTTCTGTTTGAAGTATGTACAGATAAAGGCAAAAAATATCGGCTTTAGGGGAGTGCGCTTATTTTTGTATCAACAGGGACAGCAAAATACCAGTGTTTCAGGTAGAAAACCAGTCAGGTGGCATACCTAGCTGGCATCATTAGGGTTGCCACCTGGCTCGCTTTCTACTGGCACCACTGGTATTCTAATGTCCGGGTAGTACAAAAATAAGAAAATTACCTAAAGCCAGTATTTTTAACACTTATCTGTACATACCTTAAACAGTAAATATAAATTGAAAACACCTTTAAATGTGTTCTAGAGCTCTATTAACGATCCACAACTAATAAAGTAAACAAAGACAGAAAAGTATTGTTACAAATGAATACATACAATTTTGTTTAAATTCGTATTTAGTATCATGTCCAGGCCTTTGCAGACTCTTAAAAAAACAACAACCGGCTGTGTGTGTTTTTTTATAGAAAATGTATCAACCCTAGTCGTAATGTATGGTTAATTTAAGTAGAAAACACTTAAAAATGTGTCCTACGGCACCCTCAATGACCTCTGACTGATAATTTAAGTAAACAAAAACAGAAAGGCTTTGTTAAAACAAATACAAACAATTTCATAGAACTTTCTACTGAAGAATCATTTCTGGGCCTTTGCAGAATGCTGGAACGTGAACAGATTTCCAGTATTTTTCTCTGGGATTGCTATGTTAGCCCTTTTGAATTTGATAGCTTGTCACATGTTTATCTAGAAATTTCAGAAAACCTGCAGTCTGTATGATTTTATGGTATTTTAATAAACTAAATGAAGTACTGATCATAATAGAGATTCTACTTCACCCAACAAGACATTTTCCACTTGATATGCATGCACCATGTGCCTTCGTGTACAAAGTTAGATGTTTCAGGCATAAAACAGGATGGTCTAGTGGTTAAATAAATTAATGGCACCTACCAGTTGATATTTTCACCAGGGAACAAGGGAGTAGCCAGAACATTTAAATACCCCTTTTCCCAACTCTGAACCATGTCCCAAGCTCCGAGCAAAGGGGTAAGGCAAGCAAGCCTGGAAGCTATTCAGGAGTCCTCCTACCGAGGGAAATTTTAAATGTCCTTCTTTCCTGTTCTCCATCCTTCTTTTAGGTTTTTTACCTTTAATCTAGCGCTTTTACCCTGGTCTTTGATCTCAAGCACTACTGGTGATCTGGGAGCTGTATTAGTCCGTTAAGGGTTATGTTACCCCACAACTAGACTTGGTAAATATGTAAATTCAATATCAAAAAACATTTCAGAATTAAAATGTAAAGCACATTAGGCTTTGCAATAAAGACTGACAATTATTAAAATGAAAACTATGAAGGTTTATTAAAAGTTTAAAGGCTTTACAGAAAGTGAAATCCACGACATAGAGTTAGTCAGTTAATCATTTGTCATATAAAAGCATGAGGCTCAGAATAAAATGCAAATCATGAAAGAAAAAACAGAGTATAAGTCAGCTCAGTAAACAGGTCATAAATAAGTGATCAGTCCAACTGATTGTTGTCTGCTAAAGATAAGGGTAAAGAGAGAACCTATAAACTTCTTGGTAAAGCAAATTCTATAGAGTAACATACAATAGAACTAATTCATTTGGTGTGAATGTGCAAAGCTTATAAATTCTATTTAAATCATATTACAGAAAGAACAATATAGTTTGAAATTAAATTTGTCAGCACTGTCCCACTTCCACGGTGCTCCTCTGACACCTTATGGATTAGTCCAAATTCTGTTACAATCAAAGTTGAGTTCTCACAGGAATCATAGTGTGGTCCCAATAAGCGAGACTTTAAGAAAACATTCACTTTGCTAGCACAGCATGAAAATGAAGCTTGAGAACGAAGCATCATGTTGTACATGAGAGAATGATATCAAGTTTCAAATTATTATTAATAAACTAAAAATTCTGCACCGAGTGTATGGTGTGGAAAAGACAGAGTAATGCCTGTGTGCAAGAATAAGATGGCAACAGGCACCAACAACCATCCCACTTTAAAATTACGGTCTACATTATTTAATTTTTAAAAAACATTTTATGGATCAAAAACATAAAACAGCAGTGCATTAAGGTCATGTTTTGCATATGAACGTTGAGAACTGATCAACAATCAAACAATAATATCACATTCCCCCACTTCAAGGTGGACGATCGATATCTGACACATTATCAAGATTAATTCTTTCAAGTCGTAGTTCAATAGTTGGAGACAGACATATATCCCCCCTGTGTTTATTACGGCCTACATTATTAATATTAAAATAAACACAGTTTTCAGTAAAATATCTCAATTTAATTAAGTTGATCACACCATGGGAGTGCCTCCATTTGAGTTTTCCATTGTGTATTCCATGGTTGTCCTATATTAAACAACGTATTTGTGATTTGGGACACCCGTAATTTTTGTGAGAAGCCTGAATCAATGGAAAATATAAGTAGAATAGACATGAAAACCGAATGCCTAGGGCATTTTGAGGAGCTTAGGCTGTCTATAGACTAGTCAAAACCTAGTGTACTAAAACTCAATCTATGTTGACCACATATAATATGCAACCCCACCTGAAGTTTACATTGAATCCTAGGCTTCGGTATGTTCCTACCCGTTTAAGAATTGCCATTTTTAATTGTTTAACCAGTTTCCCTGTAAGACTAAGTGGTCTCAAACATTAGTAAATTGGCCCTGTGATCAAGTGTCAAAGCAGAGCACCATGCACTTGGTGCTCTTTTTAGAAAAAGTATACCCAACAGAGAAAACATATTGTTTCAATGTTAAGGTCTTTTATTTTACACAATGTCGCCCAGAATATCCCTATTTACAAACCTTGTCTACTTTGGGCATATGTCGCTGTATCTCAAGTTGCTTATTGGGAGGTGATTAATGCAAGAAATACATTTTAATCACCTTCAGTATTGATTTTATAGCTTTGCTTTTTATCTGCATGGTATTAATCATTTATGCATATGAGTAGTGATTTTAGTCCCTTATAGTACTGTACTACTGTATCTAATTAATTGTTATGAAGCACTATAGCTTGTCTTGTTTACATATATGCACTGTGATTGTAATATACATCTATGTTGGATTGTATCTTGCTTTTATGAATGTAAATCAAATCGAATAAAGCATATTTGACTTGATCACACCATCTTAATCCAAACATGCATTTTCATTAAAACTGCTACACCAACTCCCAATTAATCAATCAATCAATATTTTATAAAGCACACTACTCACCCGTTAGGGTCTCAAGGCGCTGGGGGGTGGGTGTCAGCAGCTCCGTTGGGGTCATTCAAAGAGCCAGGTCTTGGGGGTGTGCTCTCGCCGCGAATGGCGTGAGGCGTGCACTGTGTGAGCTCCTGCAAGCCGCCACCTTCAGCTGCCTGTAACGTGGAGCTGGGACCCCATCAGAGACGCAATTTGAGGTGCACAGATAGCGGAATAGCTGGGGCACCTCCAGAAGAGCGGACAACGGCCTGGTGCGGGGCATGGACCTCCGGCCCTCATCGATCGGACCTGGTAGCAGCCGCCGCCATTTTGACTGTTGCGCTCCTGGGCCTCCTCCAGCGCTGTGAACCGCCGCCTACCTTCCTTGGCCCTGCTGATGAGTCACAGCCGAGCCGCTGGGGCACTCTTGTGTGTGCAGATAGCTGCCCGGATTGACTTGGCGACGGAGCACGGGCACCCTGCCCTTAACGGCTGGAACCAGTGGCGGCCGCCTCCATCTTGTTTATAGTGGTCCCGGGCCACCAAGTGCTGTGTGTAGCTGCTTGGCCTCACTGGTCCCACTGACAGGTCCCATACCTTGAGGAGAGCGACAGGCGCTGTGTGGGGCTCCCAATGCCTGGGGTGCAGCTGAACTGCAAGGCAATCCGTCATCCTAGATTACAATGACCGCCGTCCTGGGCCTTTCCCTCCCCAGAGCTGACGTGATGCAGAGAGCGGCTACTACGAGCTCCTGAGGCGATGACCCCCTCCCGCTTCAGTTGGCAGGACTGAGAAAAGATATTGAGGGGCACCTGGTGAATATGGGCACTTGGAGGAGTTAACAGTGCCTTTGCAGTAACCTGACCTGGGAGTGGCGGCCCCCCCGGCCTGGTGGATCTGCGGGCTGGTGCGAGCTTCTGTCCCTCCTCGCCCGGCCCACGCTGCTCTCTTTCTGGACTCCTGCTGCACCGAAGCTCAGTGCAGGTGAGGTGAAGGTGTGGGGGCCCCCCTTGCTGAATTGGCTCCCTGCGTATCCTCCCCTGGCCTCTGCACTTCGCTGGCTACATGCACCCCCAGTACACTGAGGTTTACTCCAGCTGACTGCCCCTTGTGCGACTGGGAGTTCGACGGACCCCGACGGTGAGTTCAGTTGCTGGCCCACCTGTTGCTGGTGGGTCCTCTGCACGACCCAACCTCCTGGGACCCTTGGCGCGGGTGGATGGGACCTGGCCTGAGGGGGCCTGCTCGCTAGCGTCAACTGCACGAGGGGAGATACTCTCTGCACCATGAAGGAACTTAAGTCGGAAATTGGCTTCTTGCGTTTAGAGGTCCATTCCTGTGTCCAGGAAGTCAGAAAAGGGGTCACTGACCTTGGCGAGAGAGTGGATGGCCTCGAAAAGACTGTGGATGCCTGAACGGAGGACCAAGAACACCTCTGGCAGTAGCTGACAACCCAAGAAGAACGTTATATTGATCTACATCTAAAGCAAGAAGATTTGGAAAATTGGAGCCGCCGCAACATTCTCCGCATTAGGGGATTTCCGGCTGGAGCTGAGGGGTCAGACATCATGACATTTGTCGCTATACTGTTGCATGATATCTGGGGCGATGATGATGCCTCCCCACTGACAGACAGAGTGCACTGAGTCTCGGGCCCTCCCAACCGTAAAGTCCTGGTCCCTGACATCCTGACTCGTGTCCACTTTTTTACAGAGAAGGAGGCAATTCTCAAAGGTGCGCCCTCCAAACCAGAGCTCACCTACAAAGGCACCACCATACAGTTTTTTCAAGACCTTGCACCCACCACACTGCGCAGACGCCGAGATTTTAAGCCAATAACATATAAGCTACGGAGCCTAAACACCCAGTACCAATATGGCCACCCTTTCACGCTCATTTTTCAATGAGAGTTCAAACACCGGATGGTGTGAACCTTCCAGGAAGTAGCACAGCTCCTGCACCTTTCCATCATGCCACCATCAAGTCCAACACCCCTACCCTCCCGTGCCTGGGAACCTACGAAGCCGACTTGGTCCAAAGTACGCCACTCCAGGAGAACCTCACACTCGCATCCAGGGGAGCAATCTGCTTCCCAAGCCAAGCAGTACATTATTCAGCACATTAGATCCATGGAAGAATGCCTCTCACCAACTAGCTCTCGCCCCTCCACGCCCTAAACGAACAGACACGCTTCTCTATTTGTTCCGCCAGATTCACCGCCCGCACCTGTTACCTGGAACTGATGAGTCGGTGCCCTGCTCTGTGGCTGGTGAGCACCCAGCTCCACACTTTAGAGACTGGTGGCGCAGGGAAGCCCTCCTTGCTGTCAAGCCCTAAGCTTGGACAATCCGCCCCCCACTCCTGGGAGAGTGACTTCTCCGGGATGACCTGTGCCTTCCGGTCGCGATTGTCCCTGGACTGGATCAGGACACTCTGGCCCTGTTGGCCAACATTATGTTTTGTATATTTTGATCGTCCATCTTTCTCTTTCCCTCTCACCTTCTCTTTCCTCTTCACTATTCCTCTCTATTGTCGAGTGGGGTTGCCCCACTAGACTCCTGGCGCTACCACTCCCCTGACATAGGCGAATACTCTTATTATTCACATGTGCACTGTTCGTTCTCATGCATCAACCACATTTTTATCTCCCATGCCCCGGTCAGCGAATCGCTCAAGGCCTCTATGTCCGACTTTTCTGTCTCAGATCATGCTCATCTTGAACTCCTCTGCCAGTACCCCTGAGTCCTCTCGCTGGCACCTACCCCAGCACATTCTTCGGGACCCAGTTGATGTGGCAAGCTTGCGAACTGCCATTCAGTCTTACTTTGCAACCAATGATATCCCCGAAACACCCTTCCCTGTAGTGTGGGACACATTCAAGGCCACGATCCGAAGTCATATCACATCTCTTGCGATTGCACTGGCGTAAGAAGCATGCCTCCTGGAAGACAACCTCTCTAAGGACATCAAGACTCTGGAGAGACAGGACCAGGAGCACCCCTCACTTGCCCTCAAACGACACTTGTCGAACCTCCAAGGCCAACTTTGCTCCCTTCGAACTAATAAGGATGAGCAGGCTCGCCTAACGCTGAAGCAATGCTTTTTTGAAGGTGGAGATAAAGTGGGTACAGTCCTGGCTAGATGCCTGCGAGCACGTGCTGCCAAAGCACACATAGCCAATGTCCAGACTGATGATGGTACGCGGGCCAAAACTGAGGCAGCTAAACGCGACGCCTTCCACACATATTACTTGGCACTCTATGCTGAGGACGTGCTGCCTGCAGGCCGAGTGCAAGCTATACTGGACAACTGCTCCTGGACACCAATCACTCCATATCACGCTCAGCAGCTGGAGGAACCCCGTACTCCAGAAGAGCTTGTGGGAGCTCTCAAGGACCTGCTCCTTGGGAAATCATCGGGCCCAGATTGCCTTCCCCTGTCCTTCTATCGCTTATGTTATGTTATATGTTATATGAAATTTGTAACGCGTACAATTACTCTTGAGTATCCTGGCGCGATAAGGTCTCAAACATATGGCTAGAAAGAGAATTAGTAGGCCTGCTTGAAAAGGTGAGTTTTGAGAAGCTTCTTAAAGCACCGAAAATCCTGAGTGTGACGCAGCACAACAGGGAGGGTACTCCATAGAGTGGCTACTTTGACTGAGAGAGACTGGCCGCCCATCCTAGAGCGACGGAAGTGGGGGGTGGCCATCCATCGATGAGAAGCAGATCGTAAGGATCATCGAGGTGTATAGAAGTCCACCCTTTTCCTGATGTAGGAGGGTCCTGAGTCGTGTAAAGCTCTATGCGCTAGAATAAGAGCCTTGAACTGCACCCGCTGGACCACGGGCAGCCAGTGAAGGGCACACATGTGTGATCTAATACTTGATCTCTTAGAGATGTTAAATAGGAGTATGGCCGCCGCGTTCTGGATTAATTGCAATTTATTAACCAAATATCCAGGGATGTCAAGAAAGAGCGCATTGGCGTAATCCAGGCGGGATAAGATAAGCGCCCAAACCACCATTTCCTTGGCCGGCTGAGGGAGCAAAGGGAAAAATCTGCTTACGGATTTAAGAGTTCCAAAGCACACACCCGTAAGTCTCTTGATGTGTTCCGAGAACCTGAGATCTTCCCCAAATCAGATTCCCAGGTTCTTAGCCGGGCCACCCTCAGAGAGTGGGCGGGGGAAATCAGAGGGCCACAAGGCTTCTGTGAAGAAAGGGGGAAATTGACCGTAGAGTATGATTTCTGATATCCCCTCATTACATTTGAGTTTGGCCTGTGCAAGCCATGTAAACACGGCGGCTAGGCATCTTTGTGCCATATCCGTGCATAGATCAGAGCCATTCCAGGTAAACAAAAGCTGGGTGTCGTCAGCGTGAGCCATAATTTTGGCACCCAGCTCTTCGGCCAGGGAGATCAGTGGAGTCAAATAGATGTTAAAAAGCAATGGGCTTAGGGTCGAGCCTTGAGGAACTCCAGTCAGGACCTCCCTGGCCGAGGATGTGAAGGGAGGCATCCAGACCTGCTGGGAACGGGTGTTCAAAAAAGATTCCAGCCAGGCCCACACTGCACCAGAGAGGCCGATGGCCGATAGGCGGTAGACAAGGAGCTGGTGAGGTACTGTATCGAAGGTGGCAGAGAGGTCCAGTAGAATCAGAGCTGCTCTGCCGCCCCCATCCAGGCATTCCCTAATAGCCTCCGTCATCTCCACGAATGCCGTCTCTGTGCTGTAGGATGATCGGAAGCCTGACTGTGCCAGATGCAGAGCCCCCGAGGTTTCCACAAAGGCATCCAGTTGGCGAAAAGCCACCTTCTCACAAACTTTGGCCAGTGCTGGTAGTAAGGATATGGGCTGATAATTGGCAGGTGTCAAAGGATCCGCTGTCGGTTTTTTTAAAAGCGGAAGAAGCTTAGCTTTTTTCCATTGTCTAGGCACCATCGCCGATTGAAGCGACCAATTAACAATGGACGCAACTTCCGTGCATACAGCATCGGCCACTCCGGCCAGAACTCTGGCCGGGCAAAGATCCGAGGGAGAGCCTGATTTAAGCGATTTGAGAATAGTAAGAATGTCTGACATCTCCACCAAGGCAAACTGAGAGAATTTCAGGTTGGGAGGGGTGCAAATGATGTGCACAAGGGGAAAACGCTGAGGAGTAACTGAAGAAGCCAGGCTTTCTTGGATTAATTGGATTTTAAATAATGAAGAATGCTGAAAGCTCCTCGCACCACCCCAGGGAAGCAGGGATGGACTTATGCTCTGCTCAGGGCGACATAAAGCTTTGAACAATGGTAAAAATCTCTTTACTGTTATTAGCTTTCATAATTTTAGCCGCATAATACTCGCTTTTGGCTTTTCTGACAGCTGTATAATAGATTCTCTGAGTCGAGCGCAATTTGGATTTAGCTAAAGGGCAGTAAGCAACCCTCCATTGGCGTTCCAGCTTCCTACAGCTCAGTTTCAATTCCTTTAACCCAAGGGAATACCAGGGCTGAGAGAGCGACGATCGATGTGCCATGCAAGGCAGAGGTTTGCATGTGGATTCAACCCCCCGGCTGACCCAGATGTTAAACTGGTCAACCGCGCCCTCCAAATCAGCAGCAGGAGCTACCTGCGAGTGGTTCAAGGCCTCTATTAGCCCAGGAATATTAATCTTGCGGGCTGCAGGGCCCGGTGGCAAAAATGACCGGCGGGAAGATTTTTCTAAGTCCCAAGAGAAAATGATCAAGGCATGATCAGACCAAGTCACCGGCAGAGGTTCTTTAACATGTAATTCAAAGTTGGAACACACCAAATCAATCAGGTGAGTGGGCTTAGAGACCCGCTTATTCTTGTCGCAGCCCCACATACTGCGACTTTTTAACTCTTTTACCGATACGGCATAACCGTCCCTCTCTATGGGGCTGGCATAGATTGCCCTCATTCTCAAACCACCCTATGCTCTTCGTTCCATCCTATAGCCCTCTTGAACACGGACCTTAAAATATTCACTAAAATATTGGCCAAGCGACTTGATCCGCATCTACCTGGACTTATAGAACCGGACCAGGTAGACTTCATCCGGCATCGTCAGGGAGCAGACAATGTGCGTCAGATTGCTCATCTTGTAGGGAAGGCCCATCACTGGAACATACCGGCATGTTTGCTATCACTCGACGCGGAGAAAGCGTTCAATCGGTTGGACTGGACCTTCCTCCGAGCTGTACTGCACAAAATCGGGCTGGGCTTGTCCATGATAGCCAAGATCATGGCCCCCATCTCTCCCCACAAGCTCGAGTGCGAGTTAAAGGCCGACTCACGAACCCCATCTCCATACATAGAGGCACGCGTCAGGGCTGCCCCCTCTCCCCCTGTTGTTTTCCCTAGTGGTGGAACCTCTAGCTATGATGATCCGGAAAGCTTCTGACATCCACGTCAACCCCCTCGGAGGCCAACAACACAAAGTGGCCCTCTTTGCAGACAACCTTATTCTCACATTATCCCGTTCACACACCTCTCTCCTGGCTCTTCTCTCTTTGTTGCGGTCCTTTGAATTGGCTTCTGGTCTCAAAATTAACCACAAGAATTCCTGGGCCCTGAACCTCACCATCCCTGGGGAGGAGATTCCTACACTGCAATCCCTCGTCCCATACCAGTGGGGGACTAGTTCCATTCGTTATTTGGGACTCCAGCTGACCCCTTCACTGGCCACATGGTCCCAAACAAACTGGTGGAGTGCAGGAGGTCAGTCTTGGAGAACCTAAAGAATTTGGAAACCTCTTACCCTCTCCTGGCTGGGCTGCCTAAACGCCATCAAAATGTCAGTACTTCCTTAAATTTTATATTTATTTCAATGTCTTCCCACCCCTATTCCACAGCACCAGATCCAAAGTCTTCAGCGCGACATCACTAACTTCTTCTGGGCCAGGCGTAGACCACGATTTTCCAACAAAATCCTCATTATGGGACAGGGGCGGGCTTGCACGTCCCAACTTACTAGAGTACTATTGGGCCTCCCACCTCCGCTTCATCTCTGAGTGTACGGCGAGGGAGAGTGAAAAGGTCTGGCTCGATATGGACAGGGCGGTAACTGGACAAACAATTTGGGACCTTCCTTGGTTCCCCTGGACTGCACGCTCCCGTAGTGCTTACATTGCCCTTCCTACCAAGACGGTGTTAGACGTCTGGGACAAGGTGGCAGTCTCTAAAGGACTCACTACCTTTCCTTACCCCTATTGCTGGAAATTCGCTATTCCCGCTGGTTATCAACCCACAGGTATTCTCTAATTGGTCGGAGGGTGGCTGCAGAACGATCCGGGATCTATTCGTAGGAGGTACATTCAAAACCTTTGCTCAATGCAAGGAGGAGTTCCAACTTGCAGAGGGAGCCAGGCTTCAGCACATACAGCTTTGCCATTGGGTATCTACGTCTGCTGCAATGCAGGCCGCCACCCGAACATTCACCCCTTTTGAACGCTTAGTGGGTTCCTTTGACTACTCATAGGAACTTATCTCTCGGACCTAGCAGGTCTTACAACATTCCTCGTCTGCAGTCCTCCATCCATATCAACATCAATGCCAGTTGGCAACCTCCACTACAATTGCGCCTGCCCAATGGAGTTGCATGTGGCAGGATATTCCAAAGGTATATGGCAGCGTCTCTCAATGGGAAACTGCATACAAAATTATGACACAGTGGTACTACACACCTTCTCGACTGCACAAGATGTTCCCCCCTTCCTCTCCACTGTGTTTGAGATGCTAGGGCTCCCCGGGTGACTTCATCCATATTTGGTGGGCCTGTCCACTCCTGACCCTATTCTGGAAAGGGTTCTTAGTCATATTAAAGTGGTGCATGGCTTCCCCCTGCCTGAATCTCCAGTTACAATTCTCCTAGGCCTTAAACCCGATAATTTGCGAGCACTCGCCCATAGTGACTGGCATATCGCCCTCCACATGCTAGGTGCCACCAAACAACTCATTGCTTTGTATTGGAAAAAAGCAGAGACCCCCACCATCAACATTTGGTTCACCTGCTTATGGCACATAGTGACTATGGAACTATTTACTGCACGCGTGCAGACCCGCGACACTTGCTTCACCAAAATATGACTGCCACTGGTCACTTACCTGTGTAAAATGTAACATGCATGTCTTTAGCCCCCGAAGCTCCGGGCTTTACTCCTCTTTGAGGACGCTGTGATGCCACCCGAACCTGACAGACTGTCTGCATAGTCACATTAGCCCTGCCCATCGCCCACCATGGTGTGCCTTGAGCAGCGATCTGATTATCGAGCGCCTTTGCCCGCTGATCCCCCCCAACCCCCCCCCCCCACGTCGCCACGTTCCTCCTTGTTAGGTCTCGCCTACGCAGCCCGCATGTGCTGCATAGGAAAGTGACCTTAAACCACCAGCACAGCTTTTTTTTTAAAATAAATCTTTTTATTAAACAGACTCAGTAACAAGGTACAGTTCCACAAAGCTCAATACAAAGGGTACAGCGAAAACAAGTATACATACAGGTACCATAGGATAATGCATTGGAAATCACGGGGAGGGGGGTCATCGCTGTCTAGATCACGAGGATGGGTACAAATGTTTCCACGGTATGAGTTCCAAGGGGCCCATATCTTAGACCATTTTTGGGGGCAGCCTCTGGCCATATATACAGTCTTTTCTCTTAGCATGCACCAATCAAGATCGTTTTCCCAATCTGCAATTAAAGGTGCATGTGAGGCCCCCCAAAGCTGTGCGATGTTTCTTTTGGCGATCATACATCCGAGTGTGACCCATTGTGTGGTGTACTTATTTAGGTCGGTCGGTTCCAAGATGTTAAGAAGGCATATGGGCGATTCTGGCTTAATATCGACCTCCAATGTGTCGCTCATGACTGTATGTATGTTGCGCAAATATTCCTGGATTGGTTCACAGTGCCATATAATGTGCATGAATGTGCCTATTTGAGTGCATCCTCGTCTGCATGACCCATCCGTCTGCCCACCCATGTGTACCAGTTGGGGACCTGTTACATAGATTCTATGTAGGGTCATTAGCTGAACAAGCGGAAGCTGCGCCGGAATAGCAACCGTTTTGGGGAAAGGGACCGCCGTTTGCCAACTTTCACCATCCAATTCGATGCCGTCCATTTCTCCCTCAGTGATATTAGGGGATCGACCATATTGTTGATGAGTTTTTGGTAGGTTAAGGAGATTGCCCTTTCGGGCAGGTGGCCATCTAGCAATTTGTCCTTGAGTAGGGTGCTATCTGGTGGAGAGGAGTCACCGGGCAGAACCGTCTGTAGCGTATGGCGGACTTGCAGATATCGGAAAAGTTCAGAGTCTGCCAATGAGTGTTGACTTCGGAGAGCGTTGAAAGGCTTCACGCCCCCCGTATCTCATAGGTCCCCTAATATGAGAGATGCCAATTATGTTCCATTTATCGAAACCTTTGGAGTTGCCCAGATCTCCCAGCTTTTGTGAATCCCACAAGGGTGTAGCGAGGGTCAACCTCCCGTTCCAGCCCAGTGATTTGGTTGCAGCATGCCAGATCCTAACTGTGTGGTTGGTGAGTCCAGTAAGTGGATACCTGTCTGGTTTGGAATAGAGTGCTCGAGTGTAGGACCCGTTCGTAAGAATCCAGCAATCCTTCCGTAACCCTTTTTCGTCAGGGCGTCCGTAAGTACCATGGTTTATTGCTGCAAGGTGTGCTGCCCAGTAGTATTTTTTAATGTCAGGTAGCCCGATTCCACCGTCGTACCAACTGAGCACGAGTTTTGGTAAGGCAATGCGCGGTCTCCCGCTCCAAAAAAGGTCCTGTTGGAGCCCCTCAATTTCTTTGAAGTAAGAGTTTGGAACAGGATCAGCCGAGTTTTGTAAGGCATAGAGGAAATCATTTTAAAAAGGGCTGCTTTGCCCAATAGAGAGAGTGGGAGTGACTTCCAAGTTGTGATGTCACATTTGAGTCTCTGCAAGGGAGGGAAAAGGTTGCGAGCGTATCTGACCGACGGGTCAAGAGAAATGAATATGCCTAGGTATTTGAAGCCTTCTGAAACTATCGGTATGGGGCAGTCTCGAGGAAGTGGGGAAGGGCCCCTACAGAGAACATATAGAAGACATTTTTGCCAGTTCACTCGAAATCCAGAGTATCTGCCAAAAACGTCTAGGATTTCGAATACGGCAATCAAGGATCTTTTGGGGAGGTGAGATAGAGAAGGAAATCTTCTGCGTATAGAGAAATACGGTCTTCCCAGTCTTCGGACCATCGCATCCCTCGGATCATAACATCCTTCCGGATCCATGCCGCAAGGGGTTTGAGGGCCAGAGCGAACAATAAGGGAGAGAGGGGACACCCCTGACGGGTTCCTCTACTAAGTAGGAAGGCCTCTGATTTTTTATTGTTTACAACCACTTGTGCCATGGGCGCGTTCTGTATAGTAATCCTACCCAACTGCTAAAAATCGCATCAGCACAGCTTTGGGGGCAAAAACGTGCACGTGTTGCATTGCTTGCAATGGCAACGCATGCACGTCCGACGATTCCCTTGCGGGAGCGCGCAGTGCCATATGGTGGCGCCATATGGTCGCAGTCATCGCACCTTGCTGCACGCTCCCGCAAGGGAATCGCGCAGACCCCCTCGCTCTGCTGCCGCGCGAGGCGTGCGCGCTTGTGCTGGTAATTGCCATGGGATTTTAAATGAATAGTCGATGAGTCACACCACATTGCCTCCCCCCTTGCCTCTCTTTGCCTTTGGCAGCGCCCAGACGGACCAGAACAAGGGCGGTTTTGTTTGTAAAAAATGTTACTTCTCCAGGAATTCTATGTAATGCTATTTACATCGGATGAAAGCTAGGTTCCAGCCAGGCAGAATGCATTTGCAAAGTTAGCTCCTCTGCTGCGCTTGTGTGAAGCAGACATGTGGATTTTGTTTTATATATTTGTATCCTGAAGCTACATACATGTGCCTGTTTGTAGAAATAAATCACAGGGTGGGGGCTCGGATCGGCTCTCAGCAGTTGACTTGGGCAGGGGGGGTGGATAATGGAAAGCAGAAGGGCTTTGTGGGGAGCTGCCGGAGCGCTGACAGAGATGGTGTACGGGGCGGGGAGAGGCGACAGGAAATGTTTTCTCTTTAGTCCTTCGCCCCCCCTGCGGCTATGGTAATCTGCATATTTACAGAGTAGATTTCGAGAGTGTTCCATTGTTCAGTCTGGTCTGATCCCTCGACAGTGCTCTGTGCTTTCAGACAAGAAATGTGAATTCATCTAAAGGGCTGCAAGGGCTTGCACCGGCTTTTGCAGATCTAGGGTGGGAGTGGGCGAAGATAACACAAGCTGTTGCCAGTGCACTGATTGCTCCTTACGTCCCCACACATAGGCAGTCAAACATCGTCAGTCCAGGGGTTAAGCATCAGATGGAGGGTTGTGCTTCGTCACCCTTCATGTTCGGACTTGAGACCCAATATGTACAATTGGTACCCATCTACCAGCCATGTTCCACTCCATTAGAGGCACTTCTATTACCCGTGCTCCTCGACATGCCGAGGAGAAAAGCCACTTTAAATTGTCACATGTAGTGTATTGAAAGCGTTTCCCTACTTCTGGCATCAGTGCACGTGCATGGCCCACAAGCACGAGCGTCTGTACATTTACGTACTTATGGCAAATAAAGCGGCGAAATGCAGACAAATGCTCAATGCTCACCTTCCAAAAAAGAACACAACCGCGATAAGAAAATACTGCCCTTGCACGCAGGAGACAACAGCATGGGATATTAATATTCGCACATGTGTGCCAGAATATTAACTAATGCAGCATTTTATATTGACAGCATCTGTTAGCGTCAGCTGAGGTCAAGGGGTCAGCATGCAGCAGTGTGCATAGCTGTGCTGCCCAGCACTTCTTTAGCCAATCTTCAGCCAGCTGCCGGCATTGTGAGCCTAGGACCAAAATCCATTGTATGGACGGACTCAGACACTCCTCAAGGGCAGCTCTAGGCACATGGCGGCCCTGGGCCCCCCCGGAGCTCAGGAAGGTGTTTTAATAAAACGTCCAGAAAAGGCGTTAGATGACCAGTACCTGCAGCTGCTCCTACCCTTCCGAATTAGTTTCAGAACGATAAAATTTAGGAAGAGGAGCCAGATTGCTCCTTCCTGTGACGCTACGAAAGCCTGCTGAGCCGCCTTTCTCTTTTGTTTCGAATAACCAGATTTGTGTACTTGAATTCTCTTAATTTTGCTTGCAATGTTATATACGCCTGTACCTGCGGGCTAACAGTGGGTAGGGAAAAAAAGAAGCCAATCAGGAACCAGGAGGAATGCAGGCGCGGAGGCCAGTGAAGAGGGGTAGGTCAGGGTGTTTGGAAGTGGAACAGAGCCGGAGGCCGCCAAATCCCTGCCAGGAGCTGCCACGCAAATATGTATCCATCCTCATGGAGGATTATTATATTAAGGATATATGTTGGTGTGGCGGCCCCTGGGGTTTGGCGGCCCTGTGCAGGTGCACAGCTTGCACATGCCTAAGGCCGCCCGTGCACTCCTGCAGCGCCCTATTGCCAGGCCGATACCTTTATCCTGGCCTCTGCAGAGGTGCCAGACTAGGGTGAGTGGCTTTCCATGTGACATAAAGGAGATTTCAATCTCCTAATAAACAACGCGAGCCCCTGCCAGAATGATTCCTGTATCAGCTGTTTCCTGTGGCATCCCTACCGCCACTTTGGCGAGAAATTCTACAAATAATACTTGCCTACAAGTAGTAAATGGATTAAAGGGATGCATACCACGCTGTGAAAACCGCTGGAAGCACTTAATGCAGACACATTTTTGGGCAACTACAGAAAAAGGAACGTCTTGCTTTTTAACTGTAATGTATATTTTCTGCTCGCAAGGACTTCAATAAGTGACAGGCAAGTCCTACTGGCTTTGCCCGTGCTTAACTTTATGCAACAACAGTGTTAAATGCTTAGAAACCAAAAAACATAATTAAAAAAGTTCATAAATTAAAAACCGATTGCATTGCAAAGGCTTGAATTCCTATGCAATGTGCTATGCTGCTTATGGTGGTACTGGTGATAGTGATGTAAACTGTTAGGGCGAGTGAGGCTCATGTTTACCCTTTTCAGACTTCTTTTAATTTTTGCAAAATGCCTCCAAAACTCACCGCGCCTCAGGGAAGTAGTAGAAGAAATGTAGTTTTTTTAATAATAATTTAGCTGGTGCTGTTCCTCCAATTTTTATGGGCTGAAACAGAGTGTTAGGTGGAAGCGTTTGCTTCTCACTCTCTTCTTTCAAAACAGCAAGGAAAATGTGTTAAGCAGCTTGCTTCTTGTGGGGGAAGGATGTACATTAAGAGATCTGCCTTAAGGAATGACACCAGCCACCCTCTAACTAAACAAGCATTGGCATAGCCAATAGGTCTTGCCTTTGGTACCTCATAAGTGTTTAGCCATGCAACAGTTGATGTTGTTGCACCAAGGATATTGTGCTGGATAACTAAACACTTATAAGGTCCCAAATGCGAGACCTATTGGCTTTGCCAATGCTTGTTGATATTGCCCTGGACCGCCATTGTTCGCCTTCACAGGCAATATGGCCCCTTTCCCCTGTTCCACTCTTATTTGTTCTTAACTCCCCTGTCTTAGTTCTATAACTCTTTCCTAACTTTTCCGTCTTCTTCACTCTCCCTATCAACTAACCCTTCTCTCTGTCTCCTATAAGTTTTCCACTATATTTTTCTTTTACCATACATGTTGAGTTCGGGTCTCATAGTTCCCCCACATCACATTCCTACGCAGTGCCTCTTGTAATACACGGCCGGCCCATCATAGGTTGTAGGCGACTTGCTGTGTAACACCTGAATTAATAACCATTGCCTGATTTTTTCATGCCCTCCCATAAACAAGGTGGCCGGACCGACCAGGGGTTGTGGACCATATGCTGTGTATGTGTAGACCCTTTCCTTGATTCTTTTTTTAAAATAAAAAAAGAGCCAGGTCTTGAGGTCCTTCCTGAATTGCTGCAGTGTCGGCTTCGCCTTAGGTGAAGGTGGAGATCGTTCCAGGTCTTGGCTGCGAGATAGGGGAAGAACATTCCACCTGCTCTGGCCTTGTAGAAGCGTGGGATGTGGCTAGGGAGAGGTCAGCTGAGCGAAGGTTTCTCTTGGAGGGCATGGAAGGAGATGCGGTCGTTGAGGTATTGGGGTCCTGTGTTGTGGAAGGTCTTGTAGGCGTGCGTGAGCAGCTTGAAAGTTATTTTTCTTTTGACAGGGAGTCAGTGGAGGTCGCAGAGGTATTGGGGATGTGGTTGTGCCGTGGGATATCGAGGAGGATTAGTCTCACTGCAGCGTTCTGGATGGTCTGGAGTTTGCAGAGGAGTTCTTTAGTGATTCCGGCATAGAAGGCGTTGCCATAGTCCAGGCTGCTGATGACGAGTGCGTGAGTGACCGTTTTCCTGGAGTCGGGGGAGAAGGGGAATCCACGTGAATGTGTGCATAGAATGCAGAGGATGTTGAAGCATGCGGAGGAGAAGGGGTTGATCTGGTGATTCATTGGGAGTGATGAGTCTAGTATGATGCAGAGGTTACGTGCAAGGTCTATTGGGGTGGGTGGGTTTCCGAGGGTGGCGGGCCATCAGGTGTCGTCCCATGCAGAGGGGGTGGAGCCGAGAATGAGGACTTCTTGTTTCTCTGAGTTGAGTTTCAGGTAGCTGTTCCTCATCCAGGTTGCAATGGCTTTCATAAGTTCTTGGAAATTGGGCCTGGTGATATTGGGTTCGTTGGTGAGGGAGAGCTTGAGCTGGGCGTCATCGGCGTAGGAGACGATGGTGAGCCCATGGTTTCTGACTATGGATTCGAGGGGGGCCATATACATGTTGAATATGATGGGGCTAAGGGTGGATCCTTGGGGTATTCCTCATCTGATCTCTGTCGGTTTTGAGAGGAAGGGTTGGAGTCTTATACTCTGAATTCTGCTTATGCCAATGATTTTTAAAATCATTACAACACCACTTCACTATTTCCTTCCCCTTTCATTACAGTTTTATCTGGTTTCAGCTTGAGGCGATCGGCTTCTTCTCGTTTTTTAATCTTGTTTGCTGAGCAGATGCAAAGAAAATATAAACATCAACTTGCGAAGCCTAAAACCCATGACCGTTGTAGTGCAGTTCTTTAGGTGATACATTTTTGTAAGGTGCCACAGTACCGTATCTTAAACAAAATAGAATAAAGTGCCCTAGCGCTAGAACATGAGAATCAATCTCATACATTTAACATCTTCACAGCAGTGTAAGAATAATAAAGTGCAATGATACTCCAAGAGAAAAAAATCCTATGAATTTAAAAACTCCACCTAAAGTGCATTGATTTGTAAATTGCCCTATTTAAAAAGACACCAATGAAGAATACCGTGTAACACTGTAAATTCAGCAGCAAAGTAGAGTAAAGTGCTATAGTATGAAAAACAATCTCATGAATTTAGCATCCTCAATGTAAATTTGGATACTATAGTACAGAATTCACAGCTCAGTGGTCTTATAGAAGTAAGAAGTGATCAAGTGCATAGACATTAAAAAGAATCCTGCAGATTTAAGAGCTCAACTTTAAGAGCTCAACTTAAAGTTCATAATTGGCAAATTATGAATTCAGTTCGGCAAAGCAAAAATTACAATACTACTTTAGCACCAAATCAGTCACCTCTTGGAAAAAAAACATAAAAAAGCTACTCTGGGTAATACTCAAGAAATTCAAATGTCTTTTAAATAGCTGCAAACCGGATGGTATTCCCAACTTGTCGTTCATATTCCTCCTCAAAGGCCCTGTTCCTCATTATTTTATCATACTAAATTTTGAAGATGGGAATATTAAACAACAGGGGCTAGCTACCATTAGGACAATTATAATAAAATATTGCACATATTCAACTTCCAGTTAGCATAAGACGCACCAAAAAAAACTAAAGTGGCTTTGGGCACAGTCGTTAAATGCACACATTTTCTAAGGGCTTGAAATAGTTCCTCCCAAAATTGATTGAAGTTTCTGACGTGCAAAAAAAACATGTAGCCAATTACTCATGTCATTTTGTTGGTAGCAGAAACACTGATTTGCAATCAGTGAGAACATAAGCAATGTCTGGGGAGTACAGTATACCATTGTAGGAAGCTGTCTCTCTATATAGTGCACTGAAAAGAAGTACACTGTGCAGAGAGTGGAGTGAGTCCAAAATTGGCTGACAGAGGCAAAAGTAGATAATACTAACGCTCTATTTGTGGTAGTTTGGGATAGCAGTTAATCTTATCAGAGGGTAGTGCTAAGCATTTGTTGTTCTCACAGAGGCAATAAATGAGACACGCACTAAAAGAATAAATCCAAGACCAATTTAAAAAAAAGAAAAACAAATGTATGTATATTTTCGAATCAAGAACTACTTTCAGAGGTAAGTACGGTTTTAATTATGAGTTCTCAAAGTTAAGCGAATAGTTCAAAGTTGTGCGCAATAACGCACCCTACAGTTCTAAGGGAAGAAAAAGCAGGTACGTGAAGCACACATCACAGACTGTCATAGGACTCACCTTCTGGGTTTAGGGTAGCAGGAAGCCAAGGTTCAATGTACTACCAACAAGTCATCTGGTGCATCCTGAATTCCACTGGGAGCAGAGAGTTGGGGGATTTGGTAGCTGGCGCTACGAGAAAGGGGGGCTCTCTAAAAACAGGCTGCACAAGGGAACTTTCAGTCAAGTCAGCGAGCTCCTAAACAGGGGCTAAGGTTGCAAGGGCCTTAGGGACAGGGGAGCACAGCTGGTTTGCCATTACCTAGGATAGTAGGGATGGTTGCAGAGCAGGTAGATTGGCAGGCCCCAGTCCGTGAAGGTGCTTCTTACGGTCAGGGGCCAGCAGCTGGCAGGGACAAATTCAGGACTGCTGGGCCATTCTAGAAGTTGTTCTCCGGGGTTTTGATGTCCCTCAGTGGCAGCTGGACTCTTGTATCACTTGGAGCCCCAATTGGACTCTTCGATGTCGGTCATGGTTGCAGGGCGTCCGGTACGCTGGGGATTGATACTGCACGGCTCCAGTCAGCCCTGGTGCCTCCAAACTCAGTTGGGAGCCAGCTCAGACCACCCAAATCAACATTACCTCTTCCTGGTCGATTGCTGCACTGTTCGGGCCGTGGAGCTGCAAGTCAGTGAACTGGACTGTGTGGTTTCTGTGCCCACAGTCTGCGGGGCAGTAACTCATCTGCTGCAAGGGAGTACTTAGGCAGTTTGCAAAGGCTGGGGATCCTCTGGGATTCTCAGAGGCCACACAGCAGCAGGACGAGACAGATTACCTCAATTGTCGACTAATGAAGTGGATGGCTAAGGTTTGCAACAAAACTCCACAGCAGGCACTCAGTTCTCAGGTTCAGCAGCTCTTCCTTGCCCTCTTCTTCTTTAGATCCATCAAAGTTGAAGTTGTTAGTCAAGGGATGCCACCTAATATTCAATTTATCAAATTCTGAAAAGGAGCAAATAGTTATAACTTGATTCCTTCATCAGTTACGCTCAAGCTAAATGACAGACAGACTTGCATACTGGACGGGACTACACTCTAGTACTTATCAAAAGCAATAATCCTTTCAAGATTTTAACCGACTGGATGCGACAGTGATTACCAGCTTATTGATATTGCATTTCTTAATAAAAATTAGCGACTTGGTGTTCTTCAATAAGACTATTTCAATATTGATCAAATGCATTAAATCCATCATGAATGTACTGAACTGCTGCTACGGTGATTGCCTATATATCTATACTACATCTGATTAGAGAAATAGCTCGTTGGTGAGCTTTTATAAAAGACAATTCCAACCCTGTTGAAGTCCATGTTGGACGAAATGTGTTGGCCGGGCGGATGCATTTGACTACAAATAAAGAATAATTGGAAAAAAAAGAAATCTCAAGAGTCTTTGCGCTGTTTTTCTGATTTGGCGGATCTTATAATATTTTGCAAATAAAATGATGTTTAATTACATGCTTGAGCATAATTGATGAAGGAATCTAGTTATAACTATATGCTCCTTTTCAGAATTTGATTATTTGGAGAGAAAGCCTTTTCTCTTTTATATGTGACTTCTCAGTAGTGGGGTCACGAAAAGTTGAGCATCCTCACTATACATCTATGAGGACTGGTGCAGTCCCTATTGCCCACACTGCTGTTCCCATAAATTATAATAATCAGTTTAGGGACATTAAGGGGAATACCAGGTAGTAGCCAATGGGCTACCTACCTTAAGATGACTACACCCTCTATATGACCACTTCCTGTGGGGAGTAGACATAATCCTTACCCTAATAGGCTAATTCTCTCCAACACAAAATGGAGGATTCTAAAAAAGGGGGGTCCACATCAGCTACCCCACCTTTGGGGTGCTGCTGGCTAGGTGTTGGCACATCTCTTAATCTAACTAATTTTCCTGCCTGTCCTCCAGCCAAAAAGTGGAGTCAGGACAGGGGGCTTGGCATCTTCCACTAACTGGAGAGGCCTGGGTCGCATGTCAAAGGCTGCATGGCCTTTGAAGTTTTCTGGCCTGGAAGGTGTCTTTCTTTACACTTCCAAATAAAATAAATTCAGCACTCCCAAGATGAGGCACTCGGTCAAGCAGGAAAAAACATCTGGAAAGGAGAATCAGCACTCACAAAATAAGTCAAATCAAAATTCAGTTTCAAAATAAAGCGTGGAGTTTTAATAATGCAACACTCTCTAACAGAAAGACTTCCCCAGATGTTAAATGAACCTGGTAAAACAACATGCAAATATATATATATGTGTGTGTGTGTGGGTGGGTGTGCACAAACAAGTAATAATAAAACACTCACAAGTAATCAAATGCATGAGATAAAACACAAACAATATTAATAATGGAACAATCACAAGTCAAATGCAAGGGAGCAAAGCATAAGCAGATAATAATATTGGAACATTCACAAGTCAAATGCAAGAAAGTCAAGCATAAGCAAATGATAATAATAATAATAATGGTTGTCCAATGCAAGAAACAATCACTGTCAAATGCCATGAATAAACACTGTCAAATGAAAGACTCAAATATAAAGAGCAGATATACACAACATGAAAGCATCATAGAGCAATGAAACTTACAGCTGATACATCACCATTTGAGTTGCACACAACATTCTGGTCATCTTGACTGGGAAGACCTTTCAATCGTCCAGAAGTCTCAATAGAACAGTAAAACCTTCCTGTGATGATGCATCCACCTACCGAGTGAGCTTCTGTATGAGTTCCAAAACTTCCTGTCTTTAATACCATTTACTAACACGTAGAGAAACTTCTAGAAATCCCTTTTCCCTTCATCGATTGCAAAACCAAAGGTGACCGTACTGGTCTGTTTCAAGGTCAAGATAGAAGCTGCACAGCCATCCGTGTTTTGACTCTGAGACAGAGAAAGTACATTCCTCTCTTATGCTTTCAAACGCATATCCCACAAATTCTGTTCCAGAAAGGATGATTTGCTCTGTGCTGAGAATAAAGAAAACATACCAATCTGAAACTGCAATAAGGCACAAAATTAAATCATGCAAGTGCACAAGAATGATGTTGTGCATTTAAAAAAATGATGTTGTGCATTTAAAAAGGAGTCAGTTTAAACACATAGTCAAAGGTTGCCACAATATCGCAATGCATAAATGTATGTAGAATTACAGAAGGCAGTTCCTTCTTGGACAAGGTGTGAACACCTCCGCTCAGAGCAGGCTTTGTTCCCGGCCTATGAGAGCGAAGGGTCTCACCCCAGGAGGCCAGAAACATGTCTAGTGATGGCAGGCTAGCTGAGACCAGTCGGCAACCACACTAGTAGTCATTAGGTTTTCAGGCAGCACCTCTAAGGTGCATTTATTAATAAATCCGACACTTGCATCAGAGCAGGTTTATTGAATCAAGATGTTTGGTACCAAACATCTTGGTTTACAGTGAAGCCACCATGGAGCTGGAGAGCTTGTAATGACAAGTGTCTAGCCCATGTACTTGTTATGGCTTACCTGTTTACTTACAATGTCTATGAATGGACTTTGACATTGTAGGGTCAGATCTGCTCAGGCAGATATGTCCACACATAGGATATAGTCCACCCTGCCTTTGAACTGTAAGGCCTGCTGTAGGGATGGCTTGCCTATATCTCATGCTGTGTCTGTAGGAATGGCACACAGGGCTGTGTGCCATGTCGACCAAGACACGCAGCCTGCAATGGTGGTTTGCATGATCTTGGTGACCTAGGGTGGCACCTAGGGTGGCACAATTTGTGCTGCAGCCCCAGAGGGCCCTCTTCAGTCCCAATGCCCTAGGTACCAGGGTTACCATATACTAGGGGCTTACAGGGGGGCTGAAGTTGTACTAATTGTGGAACAATAGTACAGTTTTGGGAAAGAACTCTGTCACTGGGGACCTGGTCAGCAGGGAACCAGTGCACTTTCAGTTGAAATCACATCGGTTATCAGGCAAAAAGTGGGGCCGACCATGTCAAAAAGGAGATCTTTCCTTCAGCCATCCATCTTGAAAGAAAAGACATTCTTTTGAAATTGGTGGCCCTAAGAGATTTGTATTCCATTTTGGGAATAAACGCCCATTCCCCCATCAATATCCAGCAGTTAGTTCTATTGTATATTTTGTCAAACAATTTAGGAATGGAAGCCCGATCAGACTGCTCCCACAGGACCCTATACCAATTGCCCACTCCTGTCAGCTCCATCGTTACTAACAGATGGATAAGTGCCTGAGTCTCCTCCCTCATCGCCTGATAATTAGCTGTCATATGTTGGAGAATTGGAGGTTATTGGGGTTATTGGTATGGGTAAGTATGCACCTACCACTAGCAATAACGCCACCCTGCAATATAAGTTCCAGACAAGGTCTCAGTACAATACCCCATTGCTCAACCCCTGGTAGCTGGCTGCAAGCAGGCAGGCTTAACTCAGGAGACAGGTATGTAATACATTTAAATGTAAATTGATACTTGTATAGCGCACTACTCACCCGCAAGGGTCTCAAGGCGCTTGTACGAATACCGCTGTGGAACCCATCCTGGCTTTCCCTGTGAGGCGTCCACTACTGGGCACCCCCAAGGTGGAGGCCAGGCATCCTTAGCGTTGTGGGGGCCGTTGTGGAGATTAAGCAAGCTATTGCCCAGAGTTGCAGAGTGGGACTCCATGATTGGAATAGGCACTGAGGCAAGAATTATCATTACATTAAATAAGTAATACACATCAAACAATTAAAATCCCATTCCAACTTATAAAAATATGAAATATTTTTATCTTTAAAATGACATCAAAATGATAAACATCCAATATAGGGAACCGGATATATGATTTTTTAAACATTAACCACTTCATAGTGCTTAAAAACATATAGCACTAACTTGGGACATCTGGTCGTGCTTCACAGGGACAACGTCAAAGTTTGAGGCGAACCGCGATGGAGCCCTAGTCTAAATCACTAGGTGGAAGGCCCAGTCAAAACTTTACCTTCTGACTTAGAAACGTTTCTAGAGGATTTCTCACAACATCATGTGTCCCCTCCAGCACACCGATTTCGATGCAACATCTTCGGATTGCTTTTCCACGAAGCCCAGTCAAATCATGAAAGTCTGGTACTCCGGAGCTTTCAGCTGGACAAACCTGAAATCCAGGCCAGGTAACAATGTTGGGCTGGTCCACCTATGGAGCTTTTTCCAAATGTTCCTCCAAACTTCTGGAACTTCTTCCTGAAGTTCCTTCTGAGGGTTCAAAGTTTCCAAAACACACATCCAAGGGTCTAGAAGCTCTGAGATGGTTTTTGGAAGTCCATACTACTGTTTCTTTCAGGGAGTCCACTCCTTAATCCTTTTTGAAGTGAGACAAAGTCCTCAGGGCTGTAGTTCCAAGTGTGCAACAGGAGCAGTTCTTCAGATAGCAATCCTGTGTGGTACAGACTAGGGTTACGGCAGGGCAATCGTTCTTCTTGTATTTTCAGGCAGCAAATTTGCGTTGCTGTACAGCTCTCATATATTTATCCAATGATCTGTGGGGAAAGCAGGGGTACACCCCTTTCCAATGAGGTATCAGGTGCCACCCAAAAGCATTACAGCTCCCTCCAAAGTGTGACTTGTCCACAAAGCATTGCACTTTAAAATTCAAGATGGAGATTTTCTTTTCTTTGGAGTAAGAGCTGGCTAAACCAACCTATTAGTGTGACTCATTTCCATTAACACCCCCCTCCACCTCCAGTAAATTCCATTCCCGGGCCCGCCCTCTGAAGGGCTCTTCAGAACCCATACAGTGTTAGTAGTGAATTAGTATAGAGAAATATGAAAGTAATTTGAGTGGTGGATATGTTAATCAGTTATTTGGATTGAGAAGGATAGCGAAGGGGTAGAAGAAGTAAAAAGGTTTGCATTTATATAGCTCTTGCTACCCCTGATGAGGTGTTGAAGTGCTTTTTCTGCGAGTAGCATGCTACTCCGGAACCCATAAAGGATTAGTGGTGAGTTTGTATACTGAGATATGAAATGAATTTGAGTGGTGGACATGTTAGTCTGTTATTTGGATTGAAAAGGATAGTGGAGGGATAGAAGGGAAGGATTTCGATTATTTTATTTGTTTTGAAGCTCACAGCAGTATGAGGAGGCTTGGGATGAGTAAAAGGGAGGTGGATGGGGATGAGTAAAGGGGGTAGTCAGAGGGAGGGTTTAGAAAGACTGTTTTGGGGGATAGGAATATTAAAAAGAGGTATGATATGATGCAAGGAAGGGTGGAGTAGGGACAAGTCTTGAAAGGGTTCTTTGGGGTATCATAGTAGTGGTATGGGGTTTGGGATGAATGAGAGAGTGGTGGTAATGGATATATTGATAGAAGTATAGGGTGAGAAATAGGCTAGAGCACTGGAAAGAGTAGTAGAAAGATGTTTGAGATGAGTCAGAGAGTTGAGCTAGAGGATATATTAAGTGTGTTATAGGGTGAAAAATAGGGAAGTGCATTGGATATGCTGAATTCGAAGAAAAGTAAGAAATAAGTAAAAATAATAAATATATTGATCCAACAGTAATAAAAAAATAGATCCATAAGAACATGGAAGGTATATAGATGCATAAATGAAGGTAGTATATGTAGATTAAAGATGCATTAAATAAACTCTGGCTTTCAAGTGTTATTGTACTTTAAATTAGTTTTGTTTATGTTTTTATATATATTTTTGTTCTAGATCATTAGTGAAGCAATTGCAGATAAATAGTTATGCTAAAAAGATTGTCTTATTTATGCAGGCACTTATAAACATGTTAAAAACAAAGAATAATGTAACTATTAGTAATATGTACTTTTGTTAAGCAGACTTATGAATATCTATATATAATATTTTTTTAACATAAGTATTCTACACGTTTATACAATGCAATACAGGTACGTATCTATAGTACAAATACATGCTTATATACAGAGAGATATGCTGTATATTTCTATCTGTTTGCGTATGGTGGTTATGTGGGGAAGAGCCAATTCTTGAGTACTTTTCTGAAGATAAGGTGGTTATCCAGGGATCTTATGTTGGGAGGGTAAAGAGTTCCATAGTTTGGCTGCTTGAACAGAGAAAGATGTGCCACCCATTGTTTTTTTCTTGTATCTTGGGATTTTGAGGCGAGGTGCAACTCTAGAGCGAAGGTTCCTCTGGTGAATGTGTTTGGTGATTTTATTCCTGATGAAGAGCGGTTCCATTCCATGTATCGCTTTGTGGGTGAAAACAAAGCAGCTTGAACATGGATCTTCTGGCAAAAGCTTACCAATGCAGGGCTTTCAAGGCAGGGGAGATGTGGTCTTGTGGTTTTATATGTAAGTAGCCTGCCAGCCGAGTCCTGAATCCGTTATAGTCTTTTCATGGTCATTAAGGGTGATCCATGGTAGAGGCTATTGGCGTAATCGAGTTTGGACAAGACAAGGGAGTTGGTAGCCTGGACCTTGTGCGGAAATCCCAAATGGGGGAATATTCACCACAGAGTTTTTATAGTAACAAAGCTTGATCTTGCTAGTTTATCCACTTGGGCATTCATCGATAGTTTGGAGTCCATGGTCATTCCGAGGTTTCTTACTTCCTTCGATATTTTAGGCAGTGTTCCCAGATCATCAGCCGCAAGGCGAGTGGGTCATAAATGTTTTGAATTGCCACATGTGAGAATTTCCGTTTTGGAAGCATTCAATTTGAGATGGCTCCACATCATACATGGATCCACAGCTCTGAGACAACTGAAAATTGGCGAATTTCCAATGTTTTTGGGGCATGGAATTTGAAGGAGTATTTGTGCGTCATCTGCATAGCTGTAGCAGGTAAGGGGAAATTGAGTGATCAGTGCCGGTAATGACTTAATATAGATGTTGAAAAGCATAAGCGAGACAATAGAGCCTTGAGGGACCAATGCTTTTGTGAAGTACGGTTTGGACGAGAAAGGTGGGGTATGGAGGACATTAGTTCTGTTGCAAAGGTAGGAATCGATCCAGTCTAGAGCAGTCCCCTCTATGCCGGCTTCGTGGAGTCTTGGTATCAGTGTCATGGTCATCCGTGTCAAAGGTCCAAGAGAAGTAGCGCAGCAACCCTGTTGCAGTCAACCGCGTTCTTCAGGTCATCCCAGATATCATGGAGGGCAGATTCTGTGCCTTTTATAGAATTCTTTATTTGCACATTTAGCATTTTGAATTCTGTCTGAATAGTATTTTTTCTTTGCTTTTTTGATACCTGACTTGTACAATCTTCATTTTCTGTAGGCAAAGTTTATCTTACTTGTCATTTGTTTTGGGCCAGGCACATTGCAGCTTTCTAATTTGTTGTTTTATCTCTTTTATCTCTGTATTTCTCCAAGGTGCTTGTCTTCTTTTCGTTTGTTTTGTTGTGTTGCTTTTAGTGGTATCAGGATTTTAAAAGCTTTCTGTATTCCCCAGCCTATGATTGTAACTGTGGATTGCTTCTCTACCTGCAAAGCTCTTTCTGTTACCACTGAATGTCACCTCTGTTCTGAAAATTTCATTAAAAGTATTTAAACTTAAAAGCTTCCTTTAGCCACTCATATGTTTTTTCCAGAATGTATTGTTTCAATATCTCTACTGGATGTTAGTTGTGCTTCTAAGTGTTCCAAATTGAGTTTTTTCCACTGCCGACAGGTTGATGCCTGTATGGTGGTTTTAGGTGCATCGCTTAGTGTTGTTTTATGTTGGAAGGAAAGCAAATGGTGGTCTGGCCATGTGACTGGAATCATTGTTTAAAAGGTAACTAGTTGTGTATTAGCAAAAATGACATCTAGGATGTGTCCAGCGATGTGTGTGGATTTGTGGACAATCTGATGCAGGTTCAGTGCTTCTAGGCCACTGATGATTGTTTTTGGATGTGGCATATTTGCTTTTGTCAAACCAAATGTTGAGGTCACCCAGAACTCATAGGTTGGAGTGTAGTGTTATCAGGTTTGAAACTATGTCTAGAACTGTGTCTGGGACAGTTGCCTTGTTAGGTGGAGGTCTGTAAAGGAGCAGGAAGTTACAGGAGGAAGATGGTGTAGGATTGCATCTGGTGAAAAGGGTTTTTTATGGAGACGTCGTCAACTTAAGTGATATGTAATGTTTGCCTGAACACAACAGCTAGGCCACCTCCTTTTTTGCCTATACGATTTTGGGTGATCGTTTTATAGCCTAGAGCAGTGTTTCCCAAACTGTGGTCCGCGGACCCCCAGGGGTCCGTGGCACATTCCCAGGGGGTCCCCTGGCGGCAGTTTGAAAAGCACTGCAAAGTTCCTGGTAAAATTAGCAGTTTTTGAGCAACAATAAAAGTGTCATGAAAATGCCAGTGATTAATGTATCTGCTGGAGAGAGTTGAGAGTTTTGTCCAGTGGCAGCTTTGACTTATCTAATGTAGCACAGAGGGTTAATATGCCTACTGCAAAGAACGTGTACCATACATTTTAAAAAACAGTATTTTATGTGCATAGGTCAGTGGGTTACTGCTTTTGTTACCTAGATTCTTTTGTTACTGTGCAATTCATAAGGGACAATCGTAATCTAGCTCAGTGACCTATAAACTCTCAAGAGCTGCTTGCAAACTGCATGGTACAAGTTAGTAATTTATGTTTTTTCCCCAGTCTATAATTATCCGCATGCTGCTAAAAAGGTTTATTTGGGTTTAAATACTTTTTTATTGTTAAAGTCAATGCTAACCACTCTGTTATGTTCTGAATCCTGAGTTTGTGTTTCACCAGACCAATCACTCTTTAAAAATGCCTAGCAGTATGAATGACACGTCAATCCTACATCTTGTAGTCCCTTTTGCCTTATGTAACATTTTCTATACATTAATTGTCACATGTGATTCATTGTCTCTATAGGTGTGTGATGTAACTGGTCTGAGAACATTTGCCAGAGCTGCTTGGGGTTTCCAGGCTGGCCCTGGCAGGAGCAGGAGCCTCGTACTGCTAAATAAAAGCAACCATTCAAAAGTTAGTCTTGGAGATGCAGCACCAACCTTCCCCTTAATGTGTTTAATTTTTTTTCTATTTCTTTCAATATAAAATACTAAGGGGATATTTACAATAGAATTGGCGGAGCATGTTGTTAGCCTGCTTAGCTTAACGACATGCTCGACTTCAGAAACGGAGGGCTGCACCATATTTACAAGAAGATGGTGCAGCCCTGCATTTCCCCCTGCACTGGTGCTACACTAATCAGTGTAGTGCCAATGCAGGCACCCTTGCACCATAGTGCATGGCGTGGCGAACAAATATGAAATGCCGTTTTGTCACTTCTATGTGTGCTGCCTAATGCAACACACATGGAAGTTACAACATTTATATTTTTTTAAAGATTGTTTATGTGCCCGAAGTGTCACCTTCCTGAACATAAATAATCTAAGCCGTTCTGCTTTTTCCAAGCAAAATCGAGGAGAGATAACGTATTTCTCCTCTTTTCGCCAAGTTAAGACCAGGTTTTCCATGGTCTTAATCTTGTGCTGCCTCCTATTTACATTGCCCTTGTAAATAGAGGGCAGCATCAAAGTCAATGCATGTTTTGGTGGAACACCCACTGCAACTCCCACTGCCCACCCCTTACATGCTAAGTATTGCGTGAAAGGGAGGCTTATTTACAAGGCAGCGCTAAGTCACATTAAGTGGCTTAAATCTGCCGTGTAAATATGGCGAAACCCCTATCCCCACTGGAACATCACAAAAATTGATGTTCCCATGGTGATAGGGGCTTGTAAATATGACCCTAAACCCCTTAGTAATTCGAGTATTTGTTTTGTGTCCACATGTGTGTTAAATTTTTTCGAATTTCTGTTATAATGTTTTAAAATGAAATCCTACAAATTGCTTGGGGGTCCCGGCTTCCTGGGTTGACTCAATGTGGTCCTCCAGAGTCAAAAGTTTGGGAACCACTGGCCTAGAGGAACTGCTTCATGCAGGACTGGAGCCATATCATCTCCTAACCATGATTTAGTAATGCATAATATGTCTGGTTTTGCATCAGTGAGAAGGTTGTGGATGTGATGTTTGTTTTTAGAGCGCAATCAAGCATTTATTAGTAGACAGTTTAGAGAATGTGCTTTGGAGAGAGTGTGACTTTGTTTTGTAGAGGAGTGAGCAGTTGGTGTGTCTTTAGTGTTGGTATTAGGTATATGAGGATAGCAATACTATAGCTTTTCTGTATCTTGTTCTTCGTCCAGCAGGCTAAGAAGGCATGTTGATGGGTCTGCGTACGTAGGTGGTGGAGCGGGTGTTTGGGAGTGAGTTGGTGTGCTGTGTTGTTTTTGTAGTGTAACCTTGTTGTGCAGTAGACATGGAGAAACAAGTTGTGAGGTGTGGCACATTGCTTATTTTGTTTGTGTCTGTTTAGGGCAGGTGTATGAGTTGGGGTGGTGGTGCAGCATGTGGATCTTGTAGCAAGGTTCTAAATTTTCCAACGGATAACAGGCTGTTCAAAGAGAGTTGCTGTGATGCTGTATATGTGTTGGGTGTGGTGGAAGAGCATAAGCTCGGTATTGGAGTTTGTCCGTTTGTGTAATTTAAAAGGTGGGTGTATGTATGTAGTTTGTGATGGTAAGTATTATGAGGTATTGCGCTTGAGAGATTTTGTTGTGCAAGTGTGCATGATATGTATTGTTTTTTAGGAGTAGTGAAATGGGATGCTGATGTATTTGTTTTATGAGATGGATTTGGTAATATAGTATTGTTTGTGAGTGAAAGGTGTAAGGTAAAGGGGTGATGATGTGTGTGAGTGGAGTGTATGTTGTGTGTAAGAGGGGATGAAGTAGAGTTGTGAGTGTTTGTCTTAGACGTGTTTGCTGCAAGAGGTAATATGTGTGGTGTAGTGGGGTGTAGATGTTGTGTGGTTGTTTTATTGTGGTCGAAAGAAGAGGAGAGTGTTGGCTGGAGAAATGATGGAAGGCTGAATATAGGTTTGTTAGTGACAAAAAGGGATCTGTTGGGTATAATTAGAGCAGGGAGCGTGTGTCTGGTTGGGATATAGTTCAGCGTGGTGTTGAATTGGGTTGTGTTAGTCATGAGTGGATTGGCTAGTGGTATAGGATAGAGTTGTGTACTGTTTGTAGGTGATGGTGGAAATGTGTGGTAGCTGGAATAGAAGGGGTTATAAGTGTGGTTTGTGTGGTTTTGTAGTGGGAGCTGAGACATTGAATTGTTCATAGGGTTAGTTTGTAGTAAATGTGTGGATTACATTTGGTGTGATTGTGTTACTCTGTTTGTGAATGGTGTAGGGTGGCTGCTGGTGTACGTAAAATTGGGCAGCATTTCTGTCCGTAGTCCAGTCGAGTCTTGAACAGGCTCAAACTGGCACTCACCCTTGTCCTCTTCACCCTTAAAAGGCTCAAACAGGCACTCACCCTTGTCCTCTCCACCCTTAATGGGCTCAAACAGGCACCCATCCTTGTCCTCTCCACCCTTAGCCTCGATGCCCGGGCTTAGACGCCCTGAACCCTGGCCTTACATAGCCCTAGTAATCAGGTGATCCCTTCAGCCAATGGGAACCCTGGCCCTAACCAATCACAACACTAGCCCTAAACCCTAGAACCAATAGGACCCAAGCCCTTACAACCAATCATAGACCTCGTCCATGCACGCAATCAGGCACAAAACCCTAAACCCTACGTCCATTAGAAAGCCTAAATACCAACCCCAGTCCCAACACTATTCCCAGCAACCAATCACACAAGAACCCATAAGCCCTATATCCAATAGAAAACCTAACCCTAGTCCCAACCCTACTCCCAGCAGCAATTCACACAGGAAACCCTAGGTCCTAGATCCAATAGAAAGCCTAGCCCTAGTCCCAACCTAGACCTAGCAACCAATCACACAGGAAACACTAAGCCCTATGTCCAATTGAAAGCCCAGCCCTAGGCACCAATCCGAAACCCTAAACCTATCCACCAATCAGATCACTGACTGTAAGCCCTACATCAATAGAGCCAGGAACCAACCAGAATCCTCAAATACCCAACGAATGATAATACCAACCCTAATCCAATAGAAACACCAGGTGCAACCACCAATTAGTGCACACATGTACCAGCCAATAGCAGACTATATAAGGTCCCTGCGACCTCAGTCAAGGTTTGTTGGCAAGAGAGTAGGAAGCTGCTCCTCTGTTCAGAATCTCCTAAGAGACAGACAGGCTCAATCCACACTTTGGACTTCTGCTGGTAAGGGCCTTACAACCTTTGTCCTCTAACAATACTGTTTGAATAAAACTTTACTCGCTCGCCTAGCCAAAAAAGCAATGCACAATCCCTAAAAGAACAGCTCACAGAGCACCCTCTGATGTAGAATATCCCTGTTGCTCAGGGTGAAATGGGGGGTCTGGTTTCACTCACTTGATAACACAAAATGGGAGCTGGGGGTGGACTGCTTAACATACAGGTCTGAGCACAGAGCAAGAGGGAAATTAGGAGGAAAAACAGATGGTTATGATAAATTCAAGAGTGACAAGTTGTTGGATTTCTCATAGCTGATTTTTGAAGTTTTTGAATGACATTTGAGATCCTTCCTAACAATATTTATAATTAAATAGCATATTCCAATGTTAACCTGTGGAGCTATTAATCTACAAAGGAGGGAAAAGAAATTGTCGGGTTTCCCTCACCAAAGCTAATAAAACATCTTTTATATTGTCCATGTGTATTATTACATGGCACCCCTCCCCTGGGGCACCTAATGGAGATCTTAGGGGTGACTTGTATGTAAAAATAGATTACCACTTTGCTAGTACCGTTACCACCAATGTCAAATTTGCATGTAATTTACTTTTAAAGACAGTCTGCAAAGCAGGGCTGCCTTTAAAAATGACAGTAGACACACAGCACTGTCTACTGTACTAGGCCTCTAAACCTCCCTGCTCTATTATATACTAGAGACTTACAGGGTCTGTCTTTGCCAATTGTAATTATACCTAATTACCATATACCTTTTCAGCAGAGCACTGGCCCTGGTTAGCAGAGCCCAGGGCACAGTCAGAGTCATTTACCACCAGTATCAGTCAGAAAATGAGGGTGAACAGGACTAAAAAGGATGACTTTCTCACATGGCTCTCCTCCCAAACGAAAGGTGATGGATAGCTAGCCTACTCCCTGGTAGTCCTCATCAGCTAAGTGGAAAAAAGGGAAAGTCCATCTGCATTGGCATGGGGAAACCCCGGTCTGTGTTTTACTGTAAAATCCATTCCTTGTAGAGAAATGGACCATCTCATTAGCTTTGGATCTTCCCTATCTGAATGAGCCATCTGTTTGAACACGGAAGTGAGTACCAAACTTTTTTACTTTCCAATCTTTATTTCGGCCATTTGTCCATAAAAGAAAACAGTACACATATACAGTTACAATAAGTCAAAACATTAAAACATTGGAAGTACATATGTAAAAATACTATAAAAACGGTGCGTCTAAAATTTTAAGGGGGGCCCAACACCTCTAAAATACGGTTGCGCGTATGCCAAACATTGGTAAGAAATTTTGATAATGCGAGGACAGTCGGGCCAGAGAGATCAGATTTTAAAATCCTGTACATTGGAGCATATTCCCTGCCTCCCATATTCCTAATCAATGGGAGAAGCCAGTATTTCCGCGCTGCCCTGTAGGCTGGGCAGAAGAAGGCCACATGTAAATCAGTTTCCTCCAAAGCATCACAGGCCAAGCACTGCGTCGTAGTGGGGGGCGATGACCAAGTACTTGTAAAGGACCGGAAGGGCAGTGAGCCGTATCTCCATTGGAGAAACAGCTTCCTAGCAAGTACCGGAAAGATCGGATCCAATGCCCTCTCAAACCTATAAAGGTCCTTGCATTGCAAAAACACAGAGGATAGAGACCCTTCTGCCTGGGTAACTCGGGCCCTAGCTAATTTGTGTTCGTGGTATACGTTAGTCAGGGACCTTTTAGAGATGTTCAGTGCGGCATTCGCGGGGTCAGTCCATAGGTCAGGGAGCCCTAGTTCCATGCAGGTGGATTGGATGTTTTTGACCCAAGGGATACGGAGCGCTTTTGGGTGGTTCAATAATTCTGCCAGTTCCGCCCTGTATGCTGCTAGGTCATTACTGCTCCATAACCTACGCCAGAAGGCTATGGGTCTCAGGCTTATTTCATCAGATAATGGTCGTAGACCGAGGTCAAGCCTCAAGGGGAGGAGCGGGGTACTGGGGAGAAGCGCGGTTATCTGTCTTATAAACTTGTTTTCTGTTAGTGACGGCATGGTGTGTGTCCCCACAGTTCCGCCCCGTACATGATCGCTCCCCTGGCCTGAGCCTTGTATATCTGGATTAGGGCCCCCAACGGGCGATATGAAGAGCCGGTCATCATCCGGGCGATACCCCCTGTGGTTTGTATAAGTTTGAGGTTCGCCCTGCTCTGGTGGGATCCCCAAGTCATGGTTTCATTAAGAGTCACACCTAGATATTCAAAGGTGGCAACCCTCTCAAGCCGTACTGCTCCCAATTGCGGATTCGGCCGCAATTTTTGGCTTGGATTTAAAACCATGAATTTAGTTTTGGCCGCATTGATTTCTAGCCCCCTGTCCGTACAGAAGGCTACAAATGAATCAAGGATCCTCTGTGCCCCCATGGGGGTTTTAGATAGCAGCAGGGTGTCGTCCGCAAACATGATTGCTGGCACCCTGCTGCCATTGAGTTTGGGGGCGTCAGTATAGTCGGTGGCATTTAGGTGGGCGATTACCCCGTTGACGAAGAGGCAAAACAGGGTCGGTGCCAACACACAACCCTGCCTTACCCCTCGGTCAACGGGGAATCTATCGGTCAATTCCCCCGACCTCCCACACCTCACTCGGGCATAATTATTATGGTGGAGCCTCTGTAAGATTACTAGGATGTCCGGGGGGACGCCCATCTCTGCCAAGATGCTCCAGAGTTTTCCCCTGGGCACCAGATCGAATGCGGCCCGTAAGTCCACAAAAATTGTGTACAGACTGCCGCCCTCGAATATTGCTGCCCTCCAATAAATAAGATTCAACCTAAAAACCTGGTCCACTGTGGATACCCCCTTCCTAAATCCCGCCTGATAGGGACTAAGGGCACCCACCTCTTCCATCCAATCCTGGAGGCGATTCAGCAAAACCCTGCCAAACAGCTTCTGTGCCACGTCGATTAAGCTGATGGGTCTGTAGTTGGCCGGGAGGAGAGGCGAGCCCTTTTTAAAGATAGGGACCACCTCTGCCCCCTGCCAAGTACCAGGAATTTCCATGCCGCTTAGAACTCCATTGAAAAGGGCAGTAAGGTAGGGGGCCCATACAATGGGCTCCTGTTTGAACATATCCCCAGGTAAGCCATACAGTCCTGGCGCCTTTCCAGAAGCAAGACCTGAGATGGCAGCGGTGACCTCACCCAGCGTTATCAGCTCTCCTTCATAGCCTGGCCAACCAACCTCGGTGACAGTAGGAGTTTCTCCCGGCTCAGAGCTGTAAAGAGACTGGAAGTGAGCCTGCCACACCCCTGGGGCAATATTGGGCTCTATTGCCGATTGAAGGTGCCCCGACCCCCCATTCACTATCCTCCAGAAGAGACGTTGGTTTTGGATCGCTAGGGCCTTGCTAAGTTCTTCCCACTGATTTTCCTCCCACTCGGCCTTAGCGTGGGCAACTAGTTTCTTGTAAGCCCGCCTGCTTTGTCTTAGGCTATCCCCCCCAAGTCCCTCCTTAATAAGTCTGAGGAGTTTTGCTTTTGCCCGTCTGCATGCCGAATTATACCAAGTTGTTTTACCTTGCCGCCCCTGTCTAGGTTTTCGTGAGCTACTAGAGAGATGAGGGGCCGCAGCTTTTATAAGGTCCTCATGAGCCTTGTACAATTTAGCCCGGGAATCATTATTGCTTGCCTCGTTGTCCAAGCTCCCCACAGTTTCCAAGATGGGAGTTATCCCCTCATAGAGCATGGGGAGTTTGTTCTTTCTTGTAACCAAGTGCTCCCACCTGATTCTTCTCCTACTATTTTCCAGGAGAAGCGCAGGTTTGTTCCCTTCCACATTGGTCACAGGGACTTGAGGGCCAGGATTGACAAGGTCGAGCTCGAGCGCATTATGGTCGCTATCTGACCGTTCCATAACCCTAAAATCCTGAATAGTCGGCCACTTCACTATTTGGGCCAGGACATAATCCAGGCGAGACTCTCTTCCCAGTCTGTTGTAGGTGGTTTTACTGGGTATATCTGATTTCATTCGCCCGTTACAGGCTCTGATTCCGAACTTTAGGGTTAGAGCTGTGATTTGTAGTGCTAGTGGGGTCCAAGCCTTCGGGGGGGGAGCTTCCACTGGGGGGACTGCCCATCTGGCCTCTTCTTCCGATGAGAACCCCTCCAAAAGACCAGGGAGTGGCTCAAAATGAGAATTAAAATCCCCTCCCACCACATAGAATGAATCACTCGGTAGTTCAGATATAAAGTTTGTGAGTTCATCTATGGTCGTTGATTCCTTTGCAATTCCCACTGGCCTACAATAGATGTTAATTAACACAAGTTTGGCTTGGTTAGGCCAGGATAATGAAACCACAAGAATGTCCTCTGAGTTAGCCGACAACCGTGTTGCCGTGCAGCCTAGATGAGATGCAACCCAGATCGTAAGCCCCCCTGACGGATGGCCCTTGCCTTCCCACCTAGCTGAGATGGAAAAGGACATGTAGGCTTGATGACCATAATTCTCTCTAGCCCAGGTTTCCTGGAACATACATACATCTCCAGTCTCGATGTAATTTACCCAGTCCGGGTCTCCCAGTTTGTTGGCAAGACCAGCAACATTCCAGCAGATTAGCCTTAGGTGTTCGGGGGTGTCAGTTGCCGTGCCAGAAGGGTTGGAGGCGATGGTTACAGGTGCTGTTTCGATCAATAGTTCTTGCATGTTACCAATGGTGGGGGCAGATGGCTCAGGGGGACTGCAGGGGCCATTATCCAGGAGCTCTGGTCCATTTAATAGTTCAGGATCTTTGCCAACACTATGGGCGAGTGGATCAGAGAGTCTGCAAGAGCCATTATCCTGAGTCACCATAACATTCAATAGACCAGGAATTTTACCAGCGATCGGGGGAGATGGATCAAGAACTCCGTCGGTGCCATTATCCAGAGTCACTGGGTTGTGAACAGAGAGTCAGTCAACCCCATCCAAGTTGTTCAAGCAGTTAAAGCGGTTGAAGTGGGAATACGGTGTATCAGGCACTTGGAAATTAGGGTGCTGTGCATATGCTTTGTGTCCGCGTCTACGTTCCACCCTTATCCATTCGTCATGCGGAGGAGCATAATGCATGCGAATAGGAGGGAAGAAGAAGGATACTGGGAGGGTCTGGATGGTGGAATCCAGTGATCGATTTACTCCTTCACAAATATGCAAAACGGTGCCCGGGTCTTTAAAAGTTACCAGAATGCAGTCCCCTATTATTGTTTTTCTGGTCTTCCCTAACCAAGGGACCCTTCTAACCATAATAATCTCGTTATTAAAATTAGATGGTAAGGGTCGGTTCCAATTTAGCCACTTGATCACCTTTTTCTTTAGGGATTGGTAATCTTCATTTTCGCCAGTTCTTAGTTGAGGAGCACCTGCTAACACCACCGTTAGATTGTTAGCTTCTGGCGGAAGATCTGGTCTCCGTGGTCTTGGGACTGGTCGCCCCGGGGGAAGAAGGAGGGTGCTGCCAGCTTCGGGGAGGCCATCATTGGTCCCTGTCTGAGAACTTTGGGGGGCAGAGTCTATTGGTTGTGAAGGCCTATGAGTTGGATTATTACGCGGTGCCTGGACTGGAATAGCCATTAGTTGCTGCAGGGGGGGAGCAGTAGAAACTCCCTGGGGGGGGACTATGTTGGTACCCTGTAAGGCTCCTGTTTTAGGGGGATTTCCTACAGGGAGATGAGGTCCCACATCCTTGGATTGCTTACTAACTAGGGTGTTTAAGGTAGTAAGGGATGTCTCTAGTATAGTCAGCCTTATCTCAACCTTTTTCAGGCTATCACTAATAGGCTGCAAAAGGGAACGAAACAAGAATTCTATACTCCCTATGGATGTGAGAGGGGGGTTTGTGTTGGGTGTGTTGGCCACTGGAACGCTGTTAATAGCAGCTATACTGGGGCTTGGATCTTTGGGGGGCACAGCGATAGGCACGGTCTCATTGTCCTTCCCAGATTGGAGTGCATTTTTATGTTTTTTACCAAAATCTAGGTGAGATAGTTTGGTTTTCCCCCGCCCCCCTGTGGACTTCCTACAGCGTTTACTAGGTGGAGGCCTGTGCAACTCCACCACAACACTTTGCTTTGGCTTGCTCTTCTTATTCATATTCGGGGGGGGGGGGGAGATTGAGTAACCTGGTTAACTGGAGTGTCAAACAGTTATGGTCTCAGCCGGGACTAAACCGCAGGAAAGGCTTCTCAATGGCACTCCACCTTTGCTGTGTAGGGAGACATCGTATGCTAAGGAAGGCAACTGGCTAATCAAGGCCCTCCTCATTTACTTGTGCCAACCCTGCACCAATCCCTTGTTCTGAAGCAACAGTCTGAACCACAAATTCCTTTGCGTAATCAGGAACCAACAACACTAGTGCTGAACACATAGCATCTTTCAGAGTGTCAAAGGCTTTCTGACACTCTGGGGTCCACATAACTTTATTTGCCCGCTTTTTAGAAGTGAGTTCTGTCAGGGGGCCACATTGGTCCAATAGCTCTGAACACATCTTCTACAATACCCAGTTGGACCAAGGAATGCTGTGACCTGTGTTTGGGTTGCAGGAGCTGTCACTGAACTGCTCCAGCCCAGACAGGACCCTGTTCCCCAACCTTTGAAGGATGACAGGGGCATTCTTTAAGCCAAAAGTCACTACTTTAAATTGATAAAGTCCCTCTAAGGTAGATTACCACTTTGGTAGTACCTTTACAACCAACGTCGAATTTTCATGTCATTTACTTTTAAAGACAGTCTGAAAAGCAGGGCTGGCTTGTAAAAATGACAGTAGACACACAGCAGTGCAGACTCCAGTGCAGGAAATCTCCTGGGCCTCCAAACCCCCTAGCTCTATTATATACTAGAGACTTACAGGGTCTGTCAATGCCAATTGTAATTATAGCTAATTACCATATACCTTTTTCAGCAGAGCACTGCACCTCAGCATGGTTAGCAGAGCCCCGGGCACAGTCAGAGTCAGTTACCACCAGGATCATTCAAAAGATGGGAGTGAACAGGGCCAAAAAGGATGATTTTCTCTCATTAGAAAACTAGTTAGCTGCATACAACTAAGCATAAACCAGTAACACACTAACCAAAGGCGCCGCTCTATCCTATCCCATGTTTTCAAACTGTGGCCTATAAAAAGATCCAATAAAAGTCTTATTTGAGGGCGCACTCCTATCCTCTGTGTATTTTCGTTGTCTATTCTTTCTGTTTACTTAAGTATTTCACTATTTTTTTAATTTGTAGCGTGCTTACATTGGTCTGGGGAACTGCCTGTATCCTTGTTACATCTACTCATGAACAAGAGTTCAAGGAACTGTGAAGCCTGAAACTACCAATGTGCACTGCTTTTATTGTGTATGACATTCAAACTTACTCCTTGATTCTAATAATCCGTTATATTGTCATAAGAGTGATCCATACTCATATGCTATTAACGGTGTTTATATCATGATTGTTACTTCATCATCAGGTGACTGAAACAACAAATTAGTAAACCAATTCTCACAAAATATATAAAATATTTAATGGCAAATTCATTATTAAAGTCCATAGAGGAAAACAACTCCACAAACCACAATCTCCTCACCACCGGTCCTGCGTGTGTTAAAACCCATTGCTCAAGTGAAATTCACCAAATGTGGGGACCTGATGCACTAATAAACCAATATGTCTCAAACTCATACAAATCATGCTCACAGTGATTTCTTAGTTGAATAACATCCGGGTGCAGACATGCAAATCATAGTGACCGATTACTTACGTCATAACTTATGTTGCAAGTGAAATTCTGTTATTTCTCACACTGTCCCTTAATTTCGTCGGGTGCACCAGCCTGTTACCATTGCCACAGGGCCTAAATACATGAAAAAGAGAATCCAATTAAACCCTTATACGATCAACCGCTTTTGCTGGTGTTTGAATCAAATTGCAACAGTTTACCTTAGTTAATTCAATGCTTCATTTCCTGACACTTCTCGTTGTGTTGCACTCTGTATAAGAAACAGGTGGCCGTTAAAATCGGAAGTGGTATTGAATTAGCATTAGTGATGTGACTAGTATCTAAATGCCCCCTCGTACCTGAAAACTCCGCTTCACCAACGCAGTGCACCTGAAGGGTTTTCGTCTACCTTTCGCATCATGCTGGTATTTCTGCTGTTTACCTCAAAATCAATGATGGACTATCGGCACATTATGGCCCTCTATCTACAATCAACGGCGGACATTTTACAACAGCTTTTAACGTTTGGTTAGGTCATACACTTTAATGTTAATGTCATGTCTACAAAACTTAACCTAGAATTGTGTCCATGAAGTTTACCAATTTATTACCCAATAAACCTTATTACAATCAGATCTTTGCTCTGACCATTTATCGTTTTGAACTATTTGGGGATTCAAAGGTCTTATCATCATGAATGTGTATGTATATCAAACAGTCTTTTTTCTTACAGTCAACAATTTAAGGCATCATCGCTTATTTGAGTTCACTATGCCCTAAAAACCAAAAATCAATGACACACTGATATTACTCTGAAATCCACAAGCTAATGTGTCTCTGTTCTTGCATCTATATATGGATGATTATTAACTTCTGGTCTGGGCTTACAATCTGGCTGAAACTACAGGAAACAACTCTTATCAAGTTTATCATTGAGACCCTGTGGGGTCATGGTTTCAAAACCATTTATTCGAAAAATATCTCTCTTTGTAACAGAGTTTTATTGTGATCCTTTCCTGCTATAATTCGTACTATTTCCAGAACTAAAAACCGCAATTGAGTGATGTTATGGTGCTGTTCATGCCAATGAATTGCCAGATTGGAATTTCTATTCTCAGTTCGTATGGTGCTTTTGTGCTCAGTGATTCTTATTTTGACTTTCCTTTTTGTTTTGCCTATGTATAAGAGGCCACACGGACATTTAATACAGTAGATCACATTGGAGGTGTTACAATCTGCTGAATGGTTGAGTGTCACTATATCACCCGTTAATGGATGGGTGATTTTGTTACTGACTATTAAGTTGTTACAATGTATGCAGTTATGGCATTTACGCATGCTCTCTTGTCTCTTCAGATCTGGTTTTGTGGATGACTTCAGTAGTTCCTTGAGATTTTGTGTTATTCTGTAAGGAAAAATCGGGCGGTTCCTGAAGACGTTTCGAAAGTCAGGTTCCGTTTGCAAAAGTTTCCATCTTTGTAAGATTATTTTCTTTATTGTCCTTGATTTGGTTGTGAATTTTGGAAAAAACACAGCTTGTTCCTTCTTTGATTTCAGCATTTTTATCAACAGTTTGCTTCTGTTTTTTTGGCAAATCCTTTCTTCTGCTTTTTCTTTTAAAGGTTGTGGATAACCTTGTTGTGCGTATTCGGATTTAATGTGGTTGATCGCTATTTCACATGCCTGTGGTTGAGTTGAAATTCTCTTCGCCCTCAACATTTGTGAATATGGTAAGTTTTCACATAGTTGTGGTGGATGAAAGCTGGAGAAGTACAGGGCATTATTGCAATCTGTTGGTTTAATGTTCATGCTGGTGACAAACTCCCTTTGATTTTTCTCAATTCTGACATCCAAAAATACTATACTGGTACTAATGATCGTATGGGTAAATTTAATCCTTTCATTTATTGTGTTGAGGTCCTTTATGTTTCGCTTCCATTTGTCTTCTGAACCTTTCCAAATTAAAAACAAATCATCTATGAACCAACAGTAGAAGATTAAGTGTTCATTCTATTCCTTCTTCTCAAAAATATTTTCTTGTTCAAACTTTGCCATGAAAATGTGTGCCGTAAACTGGGGCACCCCCAAAGCCCATAGAACTAGCGCTAATTTGTAAGTAGAAATAATTGTGCCATCTGAAATAACTGTGCCTTAAACAAAATTGCAAATTTTCCATCAGAAACACTTTGCTGGCTCTTATGTTCTCTAGGCGAAGTAATGTCAATTCAACTGCTGCTATCCCTCCATCCAATGGGCTTGTGGTGTATAATGCAGTTACATCAATAGTACATAAAATCCAGCTGTTGTCATAGTCAATTGTCAATTTATCCAATTGTGTCAAAAATTCTGTTGTGTCTTGTATATAAGATTTCCATGTTTGAACGAACGGTTGGAGAACATGATCCAGATACTTGCCCGCTGGTTTAAAAAGTGACCCCCAGCTAGACACAATGGGTCTGAACGGTGGGTACACCTGATTTCTATTGATTTTAGGCAGCATGTACAACGTCGGGCGTCTAGGGAATGTGACTGTCAAAACATTTTTTGTTTTATCGTTAATCCATTCTATATCTCGTGCCAAGTTCAGAATCTTTTCCAAAGTGTTTTTGATTTCCATCGTTGGAGCTCCATTCAATTTTAAATATGTAAGTTCATGCCTGATGTGTTCATTAACTTTATTTTTGTGATAGGTAGTGTCCATCACTATTAGTGCTTCCCCTTTTTTAGCCTTCTGGAATGTTAAGTTGTGGTTGTTTGCCAAGGATTGTAGTGTGTGCCTCTCTGACGTTGTCAAGTTGGATACTTTACCAGCTTTAAAGTCTATTCCTTTAGGACCTTTGGCTATGAGCAGTAAAACATTTTGGGAACTCTAAGGTCTCCAAGCTCTTTAATTGCTATATTGCACTGATAGGAGCTGTGTTTAATGCTCCGGGGGCAATTGAATAGTGAACGGCGAAAGACTCAGGTCAGCGTACCAGAATCCCGACGCTGGTATGCTCGTTCAGCCTCAAAAGGGACCGATGACACGACCGCGTTGCGGCGCTTTTACCTACGAGCAGTAAAACATTTGGGGAACTCTAAGGTCTCTAAGCTGTTTCATTGCGATATTGCACTGATAGGAACTGTGTTTAATGCTCCTTGGGGCTGCTAAGCTTTTATGTTGTTTTAATAGTGTGGTTTTTAGTATTAGCATTACCGTGAATGTAAATGCAACTTTGCACTGAAAGGAGCTGTATTTAATGCTCCGGGGGGCCATTGAATAGCGAACGGCGAAAGACTCAGGTCATCGTACCAGACTCCAGACGCTGGCACGCTTGCTTGGCCTCAAAAGTGGCAGATAACGCAACTGTGCAGCAGACCCGCGCAGCAGGCGCACCAAAGGCAAGCCCTTCTGCACCCAACCGGGCCAAGGGGCCAGAACGCCTGCCAGTGTGTCCGGGGAAAAACACTCTTATACCGCGGAGCAGCTTTACTTTTATAGAGGCGTCGCTAAGAAGTAAGGGCATACATTCAATGCCACCTGATAGCTACATTAAGCACTGTTGTACTTGTTGCTTTAAATTTTGCCCAGTGTTTGAAACCCCCACAGACTCACCTACTAATGAGGCTACTAAAATGTTTTTACTGAACTGCCGCTCATTGTCTAAACACTCATTGGAAATTTACCACTTACTGGAAGAAGAGAGCCCGACGTACTTTTCCTAACAGAGACATGGCTGAACGTAGATGCTGACCCTGCCATTATCCAAGCCCTCTCCCTGGGCTATGCAATGCAGAGACTGGACCGGGACACAGGTAGAGGAGGTGGAATTGCCATTATTTATAAGAACAAATTTAATTGCCGCTCAACTATAAATCCTCGACCCGACTGCGAAAGCATCTATTTTACCCTAGGCATCTCCCATGTTTGGACCTTCTTAGGAATCTTTTTATATCGTCCTCCAGGCCCTTTCGGCAAATTCTGTAGGGATCTTCCGGATATTGTAGCCAATCTAGCTAGTTCTCTTCCCAATTTTACCCTACTAGGGGACTTCAACCTTCATTTTGATGCAACCTTACTCCCTTCTATACTGGAATTAGTAGAGGGGTTGGAGACGCTTCAATTTACTCAATTAGTTGGCGGTCTCACCCACTGCAAAGGCCATTTACTTGGCCCCATTTAAAAAAATATTTTAAATCTTCTGGTCAAGGACCCTACTCCGGTGCCTTGGTCAGACCACTTTCTAATTCCATTTTCATGGATAGCGCAGGATGGTATTACTCCAGCTGCAAGAACCACTAAACAAGTACGCATGTGGTTGAAACTGCCTACAAAATCTTGTAAATGTAAAAAAATCTTGGGTGACTATTTTGTGAGATACCATTCCCACCCTCGATACTAACCTGGTCACTGCGAATGATGAATTCAATTAATGGCTAGAGTCATCACTTGATACTAATCTCCTCAAGAAATGGACTCACAATAAAGCAGGAGCCAATAAAAATGTCTGGTACACGCTTAAACTTCGGGAGCTCAGACAGTCCAGCAAAAGGCTGGGTATAAAATGGAGAAAGGACCTCTCAGTTGCTAACAAAATTAAATATAGAGAGGCGATAAAGATCTACAAATCTGAAATAAAAGCTGACAAAGCTCTCTACTATGAAGAGAGAATGGCTTTGGCGGTAACTGCCCACGCAAAATCTTTTGGGCTGCAAAATCATTCTTAACCCCTCCTGCGCCCCCCATCGCTTTTTCGGATATCCCTCTACGCTGCAACCAAATTGCAGAATATTTCTTTGATGAAATACAAAGTATCTATAAGTCCTTTCCTCTGGCGAAGGCTTCACAAACTTTATCTCCACCTTACTGGACAGCCCAATATGGAGATTGTCTGCTGGAGGCTATCCCCCCATGAACTTGACCTCCCTTCAAGGAATTCTTAGTAAACTTAATCCCCAGTGATCTTGCATGTAATAAACGCTTCACTGGTAACAGGATTAGTGCCCTCCAGATGGAAACAGGCAATGGTTAGAACACTCTCAAAAAACAGCAACCTGGATCCTGACGTGTTGGCAAACTACCGCCCCATCTCACTATTACCAGGAATTGGTAAAATAGCTGAGAGGCACGTAAACCATACTCTTTTATCCTTTCTTGAAAATAATAATTGTGGTAATTCCTCACAGACTGGGTTCAGACCAAAGCAATCCACAGAAACTGCACTCCTGACAGTGGTGGAAGAATTAAGAATAATTCTGGATGGAGGGGGTTGCACTGCTCTTATCTTGTTAGATCTCAGTGCAGCCTTCGATACGGTGAACCATCATTTCTTCATTCAAAGACTTAGGAAGGCAGGAGTTGCCGGGACAGCGTTAAAATGGCTACAGTCCTTTTTAGAGGACAGATCTTTTGTAGTCTTTGAAGATGAAATCACCTCAAAGCGAATGCCCCTTAGATGCGGGGTTCCTCAGGGATCTTCCCTGAGCCCCACTCTATTTAATGTCTATATGAGCTCCCTGGCAGAAGTAGTAACACCTTTAAGCATTCAGATCATCACCTACGCTGATTGTACTAAGTTGGTGGTCTCGCTCAATCAACTGGATGACTCAGGTTCAGGGTTAGCCTTATGCCTTGAAAAGGTGTTGAGTTGGATGGACAGCTCTTGTTTAAAACTTAATGGAGCTAAGGCAGAGCTGAGGCTCTTGGGTAATTCTGCTACGCTGAGCATAGGCTCATTTTGGCCTAACTGTCTGGGGCCACCACCCTCCCCAAAAGAACAAATCAAGAGTCTGGGTGTATGGCTGGACCACAACCTTGATTTTAAGGAGCAAGCATGTCAAGTTGCAGCTTGTTGTTATGGGATTTTAAGAATGTTAAGAAAGATCCTCCCCTTGCTACCTTTCTCTGCCAGAAGATTGCTGGTACAAGTGTTGATCCTGTCACGCCTTGACTATGCTAATGCCCTATACCACCAAAAAATTGAAGATAGTGCAAAACTGTGCAGCATGTCTGCTCATCAATACTTCCAAGTGCCTCTCAGCTAAGCCTGCGCTTGCATTGCTTCATTGGCTGCCTATCCAAGAGAGAATGCAGTTCAAGGCTTTGTGTATTACACACAAAGCACTCTCAGGCAAAGGACCGCCCATTATCAGCTCCATTATTCAACCCTATTGCTCTAATAGGTCTTTAAGGTCAGATAATAAACAATTGGCGACAGTCCCAAAAATAAGAAAAACACGAAGCGGAGGGCATCGCTTCTCGTACAATGCAGCTAAACTTTGGAATCTCTTGCCTCTTGGTATCCGCCTTATGCCAAACTACCTGAATTTTTTAAAGCAGTTGAAAACATATCTGTTTCCCTGATACTGCTCGAAGTTGAAGCTGCACTACTATTAGCACTGGGATGCCCCCAGGTAGCCATGCGGTTTAGAAATGCCTTTTCATTCATTCATTAAGACCTCAAATGTATCCAACATTTTATGTGAAGATGGTGGCATGAGGTGCTTTTGTTTCTAAATTCTAGGTATTCACTCACTTCTGTGGTGTTTTGTTCTGATACGATATTCTCACAGAAATGACGTAATCTTAATAATCTCATGAATCTGAACAATGAAATCTGAAATACCGGCATGATATGAAAAGGAGTCGAGAACGCGTCGGGTGCGCGGGGTTGGTGAGGCAGAGGTTTCGGGTATGAGGGGGCATCTAGATACTCCTCATATCACTAATGCTAATTCAATACCACTTCCAATTTTAACGGCCATCCTTTTGTTAGACAGAGTTCAACACAACGAGACATGTCAGTGAAATGAAGCATCGAATGAACTAAGGTAAACCGTTGCTATTTCATTCAACACCAGTGAAAGTGGTTGATCGTATCAGGGTTTAATTGGATTCTCTATTCCATGTAGTTAGGCCCATGTGGCAATGGTAACAGGCTTATACACACAACAAGTTTAAGGGAAAGTGTGAGAATTAACAGAATTCCGCTTGCCACATAAGTTACGACATAAGTAATCAGTCACTATGATTTGCATGCCTGTACCGGGATGTTATTCAACGAGATATCACTGTCAGGGTGATTTGTATGAGTTTGAGACCTATTGCTTTATTAGCGTGTCAGGTCTCCACGTTTGGTGAATTTCACTTGAGCATTGGTTTTTAACACATGCAGGAGCGGTGGTGAGGAGACTGTGGTTTTTGGATTGGTTTTCAACTGTGGACTTTAATAATGAATTTGCCATTAAGTATTTAATACATTTTGTGAGATTTGTTTTCTTCATTTGTTGTTTCAGTGGCCCCTTATGAAAGGACGTTGGATCCCGAAATGCATAAGGCAGGCAATGACAGTCGTCAAGAGAATCTACACTTGAATGGTTGAAAGATGTTCATCATGTAATCAAATTATGTTATGTTTATAAGCACGATGTTACAAATATGTTCATGTAGATTTTTTGTAAAGTGCAAATAATGCAATGTTGTAAATTTGTAAAAATGATGATGATGAAGTAACAATCATGATATAAACACTGTTAAAAGCATATGAGTATAGATCACTTTTATAACAATATAAAAGGTTATTAGAATCAAGGAGTAAGTTTGTATGTCATACACATTAAAAACAGTGCACATTGGTAGTTTCAGGCTCTTGTTCACCTATAAAAATGCCAGAGTAGGCTTAGATAGTTTTAGGCCTAAACATTTGCAAACCTGCATCCAAACAAGCCTATGGTAAGTAGGAACCTGTCTCAAACACATAATATGATTTTCTATTTCGTAAATCACCTTGTATCTCGTCTTTTTAGGTTGCTTAGCTGTCGTCAAAAGCGCCGGTAGATCTATTGCTGATTCTTGCACCATACAAATTAATAAATAATTATCAAAACCTACAGAATTGAGAAATAATATCTAATGGTGAAGCTTGTTAGTAGGTCTGGAAGTGGGGTAGCGCAAGGCCTCCCGGTGTTTTGTCTAACTGCAAAATTAAATATCTAACCCTTGGAGATTTACTATTCCATATACATTTCATTATAAAGGAATCTAATTCTTGGAAGTATGAATTATTAAGCTTGTTAGTGAGATTGGAAAAAAGAAATACAAATATAGACAATATAGACAACTTGATTAGAGGCACACTGCCAATCAATGTTAAAGGAAGTAGTGCCCACCTTTCAAGTACAACTTTCACCTTGCAGAGCATGGCTTATAGTTCAACTGCAATAATTGTAATACATATTTGTAACAAATACCCCCAAATAGCGAATAGGTTGCTTCGGATTGAACTGACACTGGAGGTCTTTAGGATGATCGGTGGGTAAGGCATTAAACAAGAGGAGCTCAGTTTTGCCCTGATTAATCTTATAACCACCAATATTTGTAAACTCTACAATTGAATGTATTGTCCCTTGAATATTAATCATATTGGCCTTCTGATAAAGCATGATATCGTCCATGAAGAGTTTGATTTTCTGCATCTCTTCTAACAGAGGAGCAACAGATTCGGAACTACAAATTCTTACCGTCCGGCATCTTATAAAAAAGTGAAAAGAATGAGTGATATCGGGTAGCCCTGTCAGGTACCACTTTCAATGTTTCACAAGCCTCCTATTTTCAGGTCTATAATAATTCTAGCCCCAGCATCTTGATATAGATTCTTAAGCATTTCTGTGAATTTTCAGGGAATCCGAATTTCCCCAATATAAAAAATAGAACTTCCCAATTAACCAAATGGAAAGCCTACTTTGCTTCCATCATCACGACCGCTGCTTTCACTTCATTACTGCAAAATTAATCTATTGCTTAGGTCAAGAAATTCATGTTAGCTGCCATAATCCCATTTGGGACAAAACCAATCTGATCCTTGTGTATCTGTGTTTGATCTAAGGGAACAATTTGAGATGCCCATAGCTTGGTAGACAACTTGCAGTCAGGATAAAGAAGATTTATTGGATGATATGAATTAACATTTGTGGGGGATTTATCTTTTTTAAGAAAACTGACTATGGCAGATTCTTTAAATGATGAAGGAATATTCCCACCTTCCCTAATTAAGTAGAATAAATCTGTAATAAACTGAAGCAGGTCTTTTGCAAATATCTTAAACAACTCTGTTGGTATGCCATCACCACCGCAAGCTTTTGTGTAAGGCATCATTTGAAGTGCTGCTGCCACCTCCATAACCGAAATGTTCTCTAACATCATATTTTTATGGTTGCTCAATATTTGGGGAAGTCGGATTGAACTGCAATATTGTTCCAGACTGGATATGGAAACTGAATATGCTCTCTCATATAAGTTCCTATAGTGTTTCTGGAAAACCTCTGTGTTTTGTTATTATCCGACACAACCGTATGAGTATCAGTGTTCTTGATCTTACAAATATGTTGCATGTCCTGTTTAAGCTAGGTGGACCGACCTAGGAATGTTCCTATTAGCTGGCTCTCTGTGTACATTTTCTGCTGGTATGTTCTGCAACTATCTCTGAAAACTTAAAGAAATCTCTGAGGTTCTGCTCGGCCTTTGCAAGCTGCTCTTTTAAACCAGTGCTATCCCCCGCAATTACAAAAGCACCTGCAGCTAAGTTGACCACCAATTGTAGCTCCTGTAATCTAGCAATGCATACCTTATTTGGATTCCATTTGTACGCTATAACACAACCACAAAAAGTAGCCTGCAAGTACTCCCAGACCACAAAACCGGAGGCTGAATTGCAATTTATCTGAAAAAAATCTTGTTTTCTACAGCCAAACCTGATCTACCAACATAGACTTGTCGAATTGCCACCTTGGTCTCTCAGTTGTTGGAACTTCTAAATCAAGATGGACTGATGCTATTGAGTGATCAGAGAAGGCTTTCGCCTAGATGTCTGTGGTCCTCCACATAAGAGTCTGAGTCACTAAAATGAAATCAAGCTGCGACGCAGTGTTGACCTGACACGAAAACCATATTAACTGCGCCATACCTGGGTGCTTTAAACATCACAGATCATATAATTGGAAATCCTGTTTAATGGTGGCGAGCACCCTTGCTGTTTTTGGCTTCAACTGCTTTTTAGTCCTATTGGAAGTGTCTGATTTCAAATTTTAATGAAATTAAAGTCCACTCCACAAAGCATAGGCCATTCTGCCCACATAGCAAGATTATCAAGATCCCTCAAAGCTACCACATCATCCGATATTGGCCCATAATAGTTCACAAGGTTGAGGGCAATCAATCAATCAATCAATCCAAGAACATTTGTTAGGGAAGCAGCACTGTCACTGCTAGGGGTATCTGAGCTCTGTATCTTGGTTGAAGAGCTAGGTATTGAGTCTCTTTCTGAAGTCTGCCAGCAAGGAGGCTGTACGGAGCTGGAGGGGAAGGTTGTTCCAGATCTTGGCAGCGATGATGGAGCAGAAGTGACTACTGCTGCAACTGGGACAGATGCACTAGTGGTGGGGTGCGAGGGCAAATGAAGAGGAGCGCAGGTGTCTAGCTGATTTGTGAAAGTTCAGTCAGTGGTTGATGTAGGCTGGTCCTAGGCCGTGGAGTACTTTGTAAGCGTGCATGAGGATCTTGAACTGGCATCTCTTCTGGATGGTGATCCAAAGGAGTTCCCTCAGGTGGGGGTGATGTGGGAAGTCCAGAATGAGCCTGGCTGCAGCGTTTTGTGTGGTCTGGAGTTTTCTGAGGAGCTGTGTGGAGATGCCAGCGTGTAGGGCAATGTTGTAGTCGAGGCGACAGATGATAAGGGCCTTTGTGACAGTCTTTCTGGTATTTGTTGGGATCCATCTGAAGCTTCTGCAGAGCATGCGTAGTGTGTGGAAGAGGGCGGTGGCGACTGCGTTGACTTGTCATTTCATGTTCAATTGACTGTCGAGGGTGATATCCATGGTTGCGTGCACGGTCTGTTGGTGTGGGTGTAGGTCCACATTCTGCAGTCCACCAGCTGTGGTCCCGTGCGGAGGTGCTCTTACCGAAGATCAGTACTTCAGTTTTGTCATAGTTGAGTTGGAGGCAGTTGTCTCCCAACCATTGCGCTACGTTGGCAAGACCCTGACCTAAGACCTTTATCCCAATCCCCCTCTCACTTTTATCCCTTATAACCTCCCTCATATGACAATTAATAGACCTTGCTTTATAAATTGTCACACCATGCATTACTACCACACCTGAAATATGAACAGGAATATTTCTTGAGACTAAAAAGCTTTGGACTATTGCTTTTGAGAGGTGTCTCCTGAAGAACAATTATTTTAATACTAAAAGAAGACCGCCAATTCAAGATGGCTTCATATTTCCGTTTGTTTAAAACCCCATTAGAATTACAAGAAATTATCTTGACATTATAGACCATTCAGTGATCTCCATACTTCCTGCACTAACTCCCTGACTTAACCGTCCACTCTGAATTTGCTACTACTTGAAACTGCAGGCATCTTGATGAATCTGCTCTTTTTTCCAGCTTGTGACCCTCCTCATCCCCCAAAGAAACTAAGTCCCAAAGTGCTAACAAATGCAAAAAACACCCCTGTGAAGGAGAATTGCCCATCTCATTTCCTGTAAACCCTGATTGTATTTTGGGTGCCATGTAACAGGATCTGGCAACACTCCAGCGAACTCCCCCCTCCCTCGAGAAAAAGAAAGACACAGAACTTTTAATTTGGACTGCTTGGCTATTAAATCTATTTTGTAAAGCGACTAGTAGTGAACTTAATTAATAAGCCAGAAACCTCAAGGAAACCTTACAATTAATCAAAAATATTGTGACATGTACAAAACTGAGCAAATTATTTGTGAATAAATTGATTTTTTTGATTTTATTTCAATTATTTTCTTCATTTTTGTTAAACATTTCTTATATAAAAATACATATTTTGCATTAAAAAGTCAATCACGGGGGAGGAGCCTAGCCTGCAACCGCGATGGCCGCCTAGACTCTCGGCTCCGCCGACCTTCGCGCTTTCCTCCAGCATCCTGCACTCTATCCTGCATTTGAGCCCAGCTAGTGGAACGGGGAAACGATCCCGAATACAATGGTGTGTTTCCCGGCTCGTTACAGGCGATATCGGTGGTGAAACGTCCTCGCTTCTTCCCCGGCCCGTCGCGGCAGAGAGACCGGGTCTTTGTCTGTGAGGGACGGCCGGACCCGGCCACAACAACAGCGGCCATCGTAGAAGAGGCGGAGTCAATCGGCCGGTGAGAGACTGTCGCGCTGTGCCTCTCGTTGCAGCGCTTCATTCCGCCCTGCGATCTTGCACGCCTGGACACATTGTACCTACGGAAAATACATTGTATCGTTTCCCGGCTTGGAAGTGGCCTGAACAGTTTCTTTGTTACCCCTGCTCTGTAACGGACGCCATTTTATGCATCGCGCATTCAGCGCTTGAAAGTGGAGACCTCAGATCACGACCGAGGGTCCGGATACTTGCCGACATCGTATCAGCTGGTAACGCAATGCAGTCAGTTGCCCCCATGTCTCTGGCCCGGCTGTACTTTGCAGATTATCGGCGGAGTGGGCTGCTGTTAACGAGTGAAAATGGCGACCGGCTTCGAAAGCTGCTACACATCCGTGAGCCTTGGGTGAAGAACGCTGCTGCATCCTCTCTTCCTGAGACACCGCTGGGGATCTGTGATGTTCTGGGCGCTCTAGAGGCTGTAAGAGCTGCCCTTCATGATAATGCCCGCGATTTGGGGAGCCGGCTTGATGTTATTACTCCTGTTGGCCGTGGTTGCCCTCAAGTGCTGTACACTGCGCCACACCTTGCACCAGACCACAGTGAACTGCCTACCCAGGTGCATATGGAGGCGTTGGAAGATCACGATTCTGATTCCGCCGAAGTGCTGACCGCAGTGGTCCGGAAGAGGTCTGGTGTTCGTGGTTTCATGCAAGGGTTGGTGTATCGTCCCCGGACGCCATGTTTGACAACTCCTTTGTGTTCTGGTGGCGTGACTCTTCATCCTTTCCTGGAGCTGGTGCTATCGCTCTGGCCTGCTGCTTCCGGGGGATTACTGCTTTGCCTTGATCCTTTTTGTATCGTTCTCGGACACGCAGCGGTGGTCTTGGTAGACTTTGGTGGACGACTCCCCATTCTGTATTGGCCATCCCGGGCGCCTCTATCATCCATGATCGCGGCTGGACTGCTGGACTCCATCGACCAACTTGATCGCAGGGGGCAAGGTTGAGGACATTTCTTGGATTGCTAATGCTCATATTGCTGGGACTAGGTGGGACAAGCGGGACATTGACTAAGTCGACCGTTGGTATCTTATCAGTTGCGGGGTCCGGGGGTGGTTGGCTGAAACTATATCTGTTTATGGTCTTCCTCCTCCATTCTTCTTTACATCTCCTTTTTTCCTTTCCTTTTTCCCTTCTCTGAATCTAAATTTCGGGTCTCGGTTTTTGGGCGACAGGCACACTGCTAGGGGGGGTGGGGTAGGCCGTAGCTTCTGCATGCGTGCGGGGTGGGGGGTTTGGGGGCGGGTTTTCCGTTTCGTTTTAGTTTCTATGGGCCTTATTTCTCTCCTTTCTTTTCTTGATTCTTCTCACTTTTTCCTTCTTCTCTTGGGTCAGTTTGGTTGCTAGGTGTAGCACTGCTTATTATTTCTGTTGTTAGTCTTACCACTAACATTAGTCATGGTGTTCCACGTTCATGGGGCGGGTAATGACCAGTATGTACCGTAAGGTATGCTATTATCCTGAAGTGTATTTTTATGGCGATCCTCCGATTGCTATTTTGTTTGTTGCTAATCTGCTGGGATCATTGCCCGCTATGTGCTTTCGGTGGAGTGAATGCGTCTGATCCTTCTTACCTAAAACTTTTAAAAATTAACCTCATTTATCCTGTACTCAGTGGTCCCTCTCTTTCCATATGTGATGTTTCGGATAATTGCTGCTTCTCGTCTCTGGGACTGCTGAGCTGTTTCAACTTTGCTTTTTGTGCTACCACTCGATTTCGAGGCCGGCCAAAATGGTTGTGGGCCCGTACCTGTATGCTTATGTTGCACAATAAAGGTTTCCAAAAATAAAAAAAATAAAAAAAGTCAATCACATATATATTATATTTCAGAAGATATATGAAAACATACTAAACCACAATGACAAAGAAGAAAAAAGAAAGAAAAGAGTTAAACAAATGACAATGGTCTTAAGTGGTGCTAGTGGAGTAAGCAAAGCGGTTGATGGAAACTCTACGCGCGTTTCGGCATTTGCCTTCTTCAGGAGTCCGTCATTTGCATTTGGACATTACATTCAACACTGAAAAACATATAAAAACCATGTCACAAACCTATACTTCTACAATAATTGAACATATAATAATGACGACCTTGGGCCTTGGTCTAAATTAGATCAGAACACACAAACTTTCTTATATTCAATATATATCTCGATATTTGCAGTTAAGGTTCTAGAGGAGCAGTTACATTTAATGTAAAATATCTTTCATTTAATCACATAGACCGGTCTCATATATGGTACAATGTTTCTATAGACAAACTCCGTCCTAGACGGCTTAATGCTATAATAGCTCATAAATTCATACTTTACACAGATCTCATCAATTTCATATTTTTAGTTGCTTCTTTGATTTAAACTACTATTTGTGAGACATTTGTAGTGCTTTCACAAATAAAGGGAAACATGAATTTTCCATATATTTAAAAAGAGCTTAATCTATCTGCAAAAATGATTAGCTGAAAAGAAAAAAACCAAGGGTAGTAAAGGAAGAATAAGAAGAAAAAGAGGAAAACCAGAGGAAGAGCCTGGGTTGGTATCTCAACTATACTAGAAAATAATTTTAAGGTCATGTCTGTGTTATGGTTTACCCCTATTCACAAGTTATGGAATTAAAAGTTTCATCATAGGGACCTGAGACGGTGGGAACACATTGGTGATGTCTACTTACATACATACATGCTCTGATTCTCGGTCGATTATTCAACTAGAGGGTTAATTAAAAGTTAGGGGAAACACATTAAGCATTGAACTGTGACTAGAGATATTAGACATTTTCACACGATGGTGCTAGGATACCTAAGTAGTTTGTATATTAGCTTGTTTACATGCTGTATGTCCATGTTTACACTACATTTTTTAATCCTATTTGTCTGGTCTGGACACACGGGCTAGTTATCACTCAAACAGGTTATTATCAGACCAAATGATCCTAGCAGACCGGACTGATCTAAAAGCACATGTTATTATAAGTCATACTTAATGTACCTCTTATCATCGTTACTTATTCTTATCCGTGCGCTTCTTTGGAGACTAACAGGCAAGTTGAAATAAATAGATTAGAAGTAAACACTGCAATACATAAAAAGTGTATATGTATTAATAGTAAGGAACAATTACGTATGTCTGCATATGATTAGCGTCAGTGTGAATGAATAGTTACCTTGTTTTTGTAGGAACTAAGAATGCATGTAATTCACGATGTAGGTGATTTAAAGGAACAGACGACAAATGTTGTGCTCAGCAAGAAGCAATGGTAGCCACTGTTGAAACGAATAAGTGTAGTATTATTTAATAGACTGATTGTCTGATGGTTATATTATCTACATTAACTTTAGATCACATTTGTTAATTCTGGTAGAGTAAAAATAGAGATTTTTTTTTACCTGTATTAGCTGTGAGTAGTTCTAATTAGGTAGTTGAGGAGCACACGGTACTGACAAGTCTTCAAGATTAAAGTTTACTAAGGGACAGGAAAAAACCATAATATATCATTTATTAAGATTTAGCCTCCATTTCACTGTTGTAATGTTGTTTGCTACATAGATGGCAAAACATACCTATTCAGGTTGAACTCCGTGATGTAGGTATGTTATTGGAATATTAGGTATCGTTGGTACAAGGACTGGAAGCGCTGGCAGCCCTTAAACAAATAAGATGTATACGGAGACAAAAGAAGAGGTACTACGTAAGTATTGTTAAGTTCACTTCTCTTCAAATGTGGCAATACCGTTCCTAGACCGATTTAGCGAAGTTTACCTTGTTTTAGGCTGTCGCCATGATGAAGTTGGTGTTCTCGGATACGTCTGTTATCGAAGTCAGATCAAGGGAAAGGATATCGCATTTTCAAGCTACTTATATATCCCTTCGCGTTTAAAAGTGTTTTTTTTTAAAATTATATATAAACCAGGTGTGTACTGCGTCTGGTGTGTCCAAGAGTTATTGCGTCCTCATAGTCGCGACGCGATTTACGTACACGAGCCAATCAGTAAGTACGAGTAGTTTACACTTAGAACTACGAGGAACAAAATGTGATATTTCTCGCGAAACGTAGTTTGTGTGCCCTGGCCAATAGGCATGCACGGGTAGTTTGGAGTCAAAACTACAAAGAGACAAGATGTAGTAATTAACGCGAGCCGTAATCCTCAATAATGTGCCTATGCATTCTGATCTTGCGGGCAAAATGGCATACTCGAATGCTTATAAACTCGGACTAAACTAATTAAGATGAATCAATGCGTTCTCATAGACGCGTCACGATTTACGTTCGCGGGCCAATCAGTAAGTACGAGTAGTTTAAATATAAAACTACAAAGAACGAGATGTAGAATTTATCGCGAGACGTAGTATATGTGCACCGACCAATAGGCATTCATGAGTAGTTAGGAATTAAAACTACAAAGAAACGAGGTGTAATAATTCTCGTGAGTCGTAGTCCTCAATTATGTACCATTGTACTCTAATCTCGTGGGCCAAATGGCATACTCGAGTAGTTCTAAACACAGAATGTAATAATAAGGTGAATAAGTAACAGACATGTATATTATATTTAGTGAGTGAAACAAAAGCGTCATCCTTAATGTCAATAAAGGGTTTTCATTTCTGACAGAGCCCATATATTTAATTTAACCAAAATATATTAGAAAAATCTACCAACGTTAGTGTTCTTACTTAAATGGTAGTAATGGGGCAGTTATTGTCAGACTTAAATAATAATCAAAAGTGAGCCAATGTAGATTTAAAAAGCTGGAGGGTGTCGTCTATTTCATGGATCAAACAGCTTATGTCATTGCCAGTATGGTCATATTTAAATTATTGCTTGCTCCCACGGAATCTCAAAATTGAGTCCCGTAATGGTTGTATTTGAGGAAAAAATCCAGTATACCTCTCTCTTTTTACGTATTTTGTCTGGACAAAGTCCTGCTCTGGGTTGCACCTTTTCAAGGATGTGCCACCTAACATCTTCAGGAGAATGACCATATTCCATAATGTGCGCCACCAGCGGGGCATTGATTTTCTTAGTGCGTACTGCTGATTTGTGTTCTGTTATTCTTTTATTAATTGATCTGGAGGTTTCCCCTACATAACCTTTTTGACAAGGACATAGTATTAAATATACTACGTTTTGTGTTTTACAGTTTGTCATTGTTTTGCTGGAAATTGTTATGTTGTTATATCTTGTTATATCTAAGGTCTTTACCTTCAATGGCTTGTGGACAAATCTTGCAGTTACCGCATTTGAAGTTACCTGTAACTGGGTTATTACTGGTTATACTTCTTTGTATAGATTTCACTGCTTGGCTATTGAAGCCTGAGCACCGGTGACTTTGAAATGTCCCACCAATCCTTGAAAGTCTCTACATCGACGGACCGCTTAAGTGGACATGTCTGAAAAAACGTGAAACTGCACTTTATCAGCCATTGTGAACGTGTTTTTTTCTGAGTAGCAGTTGAAAGAATGCGTTCCTTTATGCGCTAATCCACAAAGTTAACAACGATGGTGTGGGGAAGTTTAGGATTGGCAATACAATGAGCCTGCTTGATGGAAAGGTCAGATGGAACTTCGTCAAGGATGTATGTTTGGCTCAGAGATTCAATCAGCTGTAATGTATTCTGATAGCTACCCAAATTCTCTGCTCGTTAATGAAGACACACAAAAGCAGGTTGGACCTTCTTGCATAGTTCTCCATTTCATCAGTTTTGTTCTCAGACATGTATGGCTTTTTAAAAAATATTCTTCACGTCCTTATCAAAGGAAAGGGACTGATCTTCAAGGTAAGAGACCCTTTGTTTTACCTCCAACAGTCTTGCTGATATTTGCAAAACACTTTCCTCAATTTTATTCAACCTCTGGTGATGAGCGGCAACCTCCTGAGCTTGAATCAGTTTTAGATCCTGAAATTCTGCTAAAATAGTCTCCATCAAGGTCTGAAGCAATACAGGTTGGTCTAAATTGGTGGTCCTTATGAGACAAGTGTTTCGTAGTGCTGAAAAAGTGCTGGATGGCAAAAGATGTTGGTGACCCAGATTAGCAGCTTGATTTAATGGCCTTACAAGCTAGGCTCCAGGAGAGGAGGTAGACTGAGGAGGCGTTTGCCCCAAGATTTGTCCAGGGGAGTGAGAGGGCATACTACACAATAGCTCCATGGGCGACAAATCCGGAATAGTTGTAGCCCCAATTCTTTTAACTTGTCAAAAAAGTAAGATTAAACCTGCTTCCGTTCCCAGTCATCGCTTTTCCTTTTGATTCTGCTTGTTGTTGACAGCTTCTCAGTACTCCCACAATTCAGTTTTTCTTAAACAAACAACTTCAGACACCTAATACGCAAATTAAAATGATTGCAATGGGGTAGTATCCAGTTTAGTATGCACTGGCTTCAACTACCAAACCATTTAAAAACCGTAGAAAATCTCTTTCACGTTTCCCCAAACCTAGAACCAAATGTTTCCCAGGCAAGTGCTTCTTTAACTTTCCTCTCATGCGTGATGTTAGTAATGTTAACAACATATCTGTTGATTTGATAGCTATTATCAGGCACATGTGTGCAGCATTGCTTAATGGTCACTATGCATCAGACTCCGCCCTCTTTCGCTAATGTTATATCTAAAGCTAGCCTGCTTTGCATAACCATAGCTCGTAAAGCCATCAGCTCCTTATTAACGCTTGTTAAAGCACCTGCTGTGCCAGTAGCCAATCTGCTCACCAGTGTAGATATTGTTCTAATTATCACATCATTAACATCTATCCCAACAGTAGAAATCATGGCACCAAATATATCCTCTATCACTTGCCCAGCACTACGTCTCTCTCTTATTTCACAATTTTATTATTCTTTTCATTCATATCATTCACCTGATGGACACACGGAAACACTGAGCTTAAGTAGCACCTAACCACACAGTTATAGGGAAGTTTGAAATAGGCAGGGCTCACACACACATAAAATATCCCCTTAATAATGGACTCTTGCCCAGACAGAATCATGTAGCTTGCCACTTAACTTTCCTCACATATGCTCCAACCTACTACTTCGTAAATTTCTCTTTCCTCGTACCATATACATTTTTCCCTTGTTTGCTGTATCAGAGCTTATTCTTGCACGCATTTAGAACTTCCATCCTCCTCTTTCTAACTTAACCCTTTTCTCCTCCTCATCCCTTTCACTGAATCTCACCTTTCGGTTGTTGAGCTCTTCAGCAAACTACATCTCACCTTAAATCGACATGTAAATTTAGGAACACCATCGTTAGTTTGGTTGGTTTGCGAAACATGCGCAACATACCTAGGCATTGTCCCGAAAATGTTGCTTCCATAATAAGTATACGAAGACCTAACTAAAGGAACAGTTTCCAATGGACATCAAAATTCAAAAGATACATTTCAAGAAAATCCCTGTCAATAAAACAAATTTATATGCACAGTATAGAGTAAAGAATAGGTAAGGGAAATGTTATGATACTTCACCCCTTCAGCAGAAGAAGTAGGTAAAAAGATGCAAATATAGCAGTGTCGAGTGACCATAAGTTTTGAATATTCACCTATAATGAATATTTTCACCATAATTTCCTACAGAGTTATCTCTATGCAATAACTTGATATCTAATTCCGTTCTATCATTCCTAAAGTCTAGTTAGATTTTATTTTGGGTGTAGCATGTCCGTCTGAAGTGCTATATCCCACTAGTAATTCAACTATGAACATTAACATCATAATCATTCAAACTAATTGTAGAATTTTGCAGCAAATTTCCTTTCTGCTTGCCATGTTTCTTTTCGAAAATACTGAGAAAAATCGAAAAGCTAGTCACAAAAGATTACAGCACAAAATCAAAAATCAAGAATACATCAAAGACAAATACAGTTTCAGTTCATATACTCAATGTTTGAAAGATACCTATCTTCAACAGAATTCCGAAAAGGGAAATCCCTTACTATTCAGGTGAGTTCCTAAGGAAACCCAATATCTTCAGCTGGTTACTTAAGGTACAAAACAAACTTCAAAATGTCAGTTCAAACCTTGGCCCGAACTTCGCGTCTGAGCTCTCTGCCTCAGTGCGAATTGTCGGCGTTGTTTCGGCCCCCTTTCCCATCAGGCGAGGTACGCAACAGGGGTGTCCTCTGTCCCCGCTCCTCTTCGCACTTGCAATAGAACCAATGGCAAACTGGGTGCCACAGGATCCATTAATTCGGGGGTGCGCTAATCGGCACTTTGCTCTTGCCGTGAGGGGAACAGCTCCACAGATATTTACACCGCTGTGAGGGGGGGCGGCTCTGCAGGTACTTACATCGCCGTGAGCGGAACAGCTCTTCCAACGGACTGCACCATCCAGCAGCCCCTGGGTGGAGCAAGAGAATAGCATAATCCTTGCGCCCGGAGCACCATCAAAAGCGTTGCTGCCCTTCCGCAGCATGGGATGCGCTAATCAGCGCTTTGCTCTTACCGTGAGGGGAACGGCTCCACAGATATTTATACCGCCATGAGGAGAACGGCTCTGCAGGTACTTACATCACTGTGAGGGGAACGGCTCCTCCAACGGACTACACCATCCAGCAGCCCCTGGGCGGCGCAAGAGGACAGTGTCATTCTTGCGCCCGGAGCACCATCTAAAGTGCTGCTGCCCTCCCGCAGCGCGGGACGCGCACGGGCAAAGCCAAGGGCGGGCCCATCCATGCCCGTCATTGCCAGGAAGAGGCAGGGCAGGCCACCCCTTAACCCCCAGGGCTTGGGATCCTGTCCTGCACCAGGAGTCGGCTGAGTGGTATTGTGAGCTCATTCTTGACTGCCCCATTATTTGTAACTGGCATTAGCACCTGCATCTCACTTCTACCTGCAAATCTTGGGTGTATCACGGCCTAGTGGACCGGGCATGACTAAATCTTTACATTCAACTTGGATCGATTGAACTCCTTGGGTCTAGTTATTTACAAATTAGGGCATTGCATTACACTTTGCACTTCAGTGACAGTACTCTGTTCTAACGCCTTTACTGTTTTGCTGCTAAAGATTTATATGCACGCTGCACCTTTAATTGATACGGCAAGCCTTTCTGACAGTATTAATATCTTGCACTTTATGGATTGTGTTATTGTACTGTACTGTAATCACTGAGCATTGCACTTTGACCTGTAAGTGGTGAAGTATTCTAACAGCAGATCGAATTTTCATTCAGTTGTTTATTGGAAACTAGTGAAAATAGCACGTTGCACTTTGCCTCTTGGGGCCTGTCATTAATAATGAAAGTATACTGCACTTTATTTTGTGAGGGTAGATAGTGAATTAAACCCTTGAGGATTCCTGAGCCCTTAGCACTTGATCGTACGACCAAGCAGCTGATCACTGAATATGCGAGGGAAAACAGGTGGGGTAGGCGGAAAGTAAACGCTAAGTTTCAGGGGTGTGAGGCAGGGTCGGATTGGGGGGAAATATTGGCCTGGGAACCCAAAAAAAGTGCCCCATATTTGCGGATCTCAACCTTTCAAGAATCATTGTGTGGTTAGCATTAGGGGCTTATTTTGGGGAGACATTTCTGGTAAATTGTTTTTTAAGTTTCAATGGCCAGTAACCTCATCCAAGACTGGAAACACTGTTATTCCATTATGTATGTAGAGGTACTTGTATAGAGCATGACTACCCGGAAGCATCTCGGCGCTTGTACGAATACCGCTGAGGAACCCTTCCTGGCTTTTCCTGTTAAGTGTCCACTCCTGGGAACCACCAAGGTGAAGCCAGGCATCCTAGCGTTGTTGGGGCAGTTGTGGAGATTAAGCAAGCTATTGCTCAGAGTTGCAGAGTGGGACCCATGATTAGAATAGGCACCGAGGCGAGAATTATCAGGTCCGAGGAAATTGAGCCCAAGACCCGCCGAGGTGGAACTGAACCCTGATCCTGGGCCAGACTTCTGCATCAGGGTCTGCCGCTCTATCCATTGATTTTAGTATACAAAACAAGGGGACTCGTGAAGGTAGCGAGGGACCTCGGGTAATTTGTATGTTTAGAGCTAACAAAGGTCCTAAGCTTTTGGTAGATATAACGTATAATGATAAACACAGACTTAAAATGAAGACAATGTATCTTTTACTCCAATGTCTAGTATGCCGGATGGCATCCGGCATACTAGACGGGACCCATTCGCCGCCCGACGGCGCTTCTATTACGGAACGCCCAGAACCAGCTCGCCCCATTGTGCGTGAACATTCAACGCCAGGTGTATAAGCACGCCAGCAGTTGCATCCACCAAGATCACTTGCTAGTGCCTGTATTAGAACTTCAATACCCAAGAAGCACCGGGAGGCTGCCCATACTTAATCGATAGGCGCCCCAATTGGACTGTTGCCTCCCGTCACCTGGTTCGCCAACGCCGTGACCGCACCTTCATTAAGTGCACCGGCTTGTTTAAAAATACACTCAGGCAAAATGTTCACTGTAGTCCTGAAGATGATCCCAATTTAATTTTTGGAGACAGGGATCGAAACGTAACGTCGACAGTTTGTGCAGTACTGCTTCCCTTTTCAATCTTGTAATATGTGTTGCACTTACTGTCGATTCTGAGCTTATGTAATATTTCATTGTACCATAAGCCACCGTTTTTCTCCACCTTGTTTGCCTGCTATTCTATCCTTCCCCCCATGTATTGTCTTTCCTTTTTCCCTCTGACTCGGTACAGGCGTGTGCCCAGTTAACTGTGGCTTGCTCCACTTCTCAAATCGTGTATATATTCACCAAAATCTTTGAAATAAAAATCTCCTTGTCTGGCTGGACATTGGAGTAAAAGATACATAGTCTTCATTTTAAGTCTGTGTTTATCATTATACGTTATATCTACCAAAAGCTTAGGACCTTTGTTAGCTCTAAACAATCTATCCATTGAGCCACACTTCTCCACATTACAGATCACCTATGTCTTCTGACACATACCTTCAGGTCAATTAAGCTCTCACCGTTAGGTCCCTGAATGCATTGCTCTCTCTCTTAGATCCCCAAGCCCTTGCTCACCCTTGGATCTGTGAATCCCCTGTCAGGACCTAAAACTGCTGGTCATCCTTAGGGATTCTCAGTCCCTTTTATCTAGCATGGCCCAAGAGGTTTACACTCATCCTCAAGTCTGTCGGCTTCTGTTCACCTCAAGGATCCATGGGTTTGAGTAGGGGGCGTGGCTTGGCCACTGAGCGGAATGGCTGCCTAACTTCGCAGCTCCGCTGACCGAGCACAAAATTTGTCAAATATCCGCTAAAATCACACTGCATCTCGGACCTGCCGGGGGCCGGGGATTGCTACTGCCCTCCGCGCTGCCTTACTGAAAAATCGGAGTTGCAGTGCAAACGATTGTGCGGCTAAAAACTGCGGGACAATCGAGGCGGAGGTGCGGCCTATTGAATCCAGCACGACCGGGGACTCGAGTGGCAGCTGGCTGGTGGACAAGGTGATCTGGAACCTGGCGGCAAACGGCGCTGGGCCCGTCTGAGCAAGGGCAAGTAGCGCCGGAGCGGGCTGACCCTTCGAGACCACTTGAGGGATAGTTGCAAACGCGGACACGGCTGTGTCTATGCCTGCAGTGCTGATGGCTGGAGCGGGACAGATCCTCCATGGCGTTACCGCGCGGCCTCTGATAAAGCTGCCGACAGGTGGGGATTGCTGAGGCCCGGGAAGAAGCGGAGGCTCAAAAAAGCACTCGCTGTGCTACTACGCTACGAGTTTGCAAAATATGGACAATCACTTGCATTACAGCACACGGCAGTCTGGAGAGGACTGAGAACGGGGTGCCTATAATCAGACGCGGACACTGTTGCGGGCCGCCGTTTTGTGTCGGTGAAGGTGGCGCTGCAGCCCTGCGCTTTTTAGACCTGCTATATCCTGACCGATGGAGGAAGAGCAGGTGAGGGCTACCTAAATCATCAAAATTAGAGCGCAGGAGTAACTAGGTGGGAACGGTGGCGCAGATAGATTTGGTACGGTCGCGAATAGCCTGCGCTGTTGCCTGCGGAAGGGAGGAGAGCCGCCATAGTAGTGGACCGGCCGTGCTCTTTGGAAAGATACTCCCCTTCACGTTGACCCTGGGAGCTGGTGGCACCTATGCTTGAAAGCTAAGCGGTAGATGGGCCCTGCGCAGATGACTGATACTTGGGACCTTGGAAGCCGCAACTGCGACACAGGGTGCGACACGTATTACATATCCGTGACCCCGTTTGACTTCCCACTAGGCAGCGAGGCGGAACTTTTGGCTTGAAGGAGTTATGAGGGGCCGCACTGCCTGTACACCTATGCTACCGCGGCTTCGAGGAGCTAGAACCTGGTAAATGCCGCCGCTGTAGTGGATTGAAGTACATTAGCATCTGACTGGCGGCCTCTGCGTCTCTGGACTAATTGGGGATCCGCTGCTTTTATGTGATAAGATTGCATCTGTGGTAATCGAAGGCGGCATATCCATACCGATGTGAGGAGAGTCTACTGATCTCTGCACAGCATAGAGACAGACTGGAGTGTAAGATTCCTCACTACTGCACGCTGAGTGGCAGTTAATCCATTCGTGCAGCGCAGCCCCAACGAGAATTAGTGGCAGTATTGGACACCGAAGACCGAACAGGTTGCTATAAGATCGGACTACTAGGGGTGCGATTGTACGGGTGCCGTAATGGGTAAGCCGGAAACACACCAGCCCAAAATAACTTTTGATAAGAAAACGCCGAAGCCGCCCGGCCCAGAGCACGCCGACCAGGACGCTGCGGATGAGGGCGCAAGTCAGCTCCCGGCCGAGGATATTAGGTCCATGTTCCAGGACCTGAAAACGAGCCTTCAGGGCATTGACTCCAAGATGGACACTCTGGCCGCCCGCATGGATGGAATCACGAGCCGAATGGATAAGCAAGAGGGCTGGGTGAGTGTGCTGGAAACACGAGTCACTGAAACGGAGGAGGGACAGACCGAACTCGAAATGAAAGTGAAAGCTATGGATAAAGTACTGGCTCTAATCCAACAAAAGAATGAGGATTTGGAAGCAAGATCACGGCGGAATAATGTACGCATAACAGGAGTGGCTGAATGCACAGACATTCCCAATATGGAACGTTATATTGAGACCATGATGAAAGACCTGTTTGGAGATGGCTTGTCCCCGATGTTCTTGATCGATGGAGAGCTCATAGATCCCTAGGCCCCAGACCAAAACCAGGTGCTCCGCCCAGGCCGATATTGGCCAAAGTCCTAAACTACAGAGACCGGGACACAATTCTACGCCTGCAAGGGAAAAAGACAAGATCCAATATCGCGGAAATGACATAGCACTGTATCCGGACTTTACCTTTCAGGTACAGGCTGCCCGCAGGGAGTTTATACCGGCGAAAAAGGTTTTTCAACAAACAGGAACCAAATATGCGTTAATATACCCAGCGAAATTAAGGGTGCAGGGCCCTGGCAGACCTACCTTTTTCGTAGATGCAAAAGCGGCGCTTAAATATGCCAAGCAATTGGCCAGAGATCAGAAACAGCAGTCGACTCCGGAAAGGCAGGAATCTACTGAGACATTGAATAATATGTGTATTTTTGTGTAATGTGGAGGTTTGGAAATGTATGGATGGAGGCACAGTTGATATTATACACACCTAAGTATTGAAGGGGGGTGCTCTCATGTCCACTAGTGGGAGGCTCCAGAATACTATAATGCTTGGCTGTCCCCATTAGCTTAATAACTCACCCCAAAACAGGTGGCTCCTTGAGATGCAGGTGTGGTGCCAGCGCTCGGTCACCCTGTCACATGAACACGGAAGTAAGGTGGCCACCCTACGTACACTCTGGGATGAATCCCATTAATCGAACTTTCTTTTTGTTTTTAGTTTTGGTTGAGGCATGGGGGTGGGTGGAGGGAGGGGCAATTAAACAACCTGATTGGGGGGTTGGTGTGGGTGGGATGGGAGGGAGAGTGAGGTTGTGGACTCACATGAGACAGCTGGGAGGGGGAAATGTTCAAATACAGCAGGAGACGGTAGACTGGTACACATATTGGGGTAGGATGACCCTGCATATATTGTTGAGGAGGGAAGAGGCAACCATTAAGTTCTTGCTGTTTAGTATATACCTATTATATTCCAAGATACACCCACCGCTACTTCTTTGGGGCTGGTTGATATTTTCGTGTGCACTGTCGGTATGTTACTTGGTATGACTATGAACATCAGACACTTTTTGATTGCAAAAGTAGGATTAAGTGTTGTGTATTATATGTTAGACCCTGACCCTCTGTGAAGACCATTACATGTATATCTTGGAACATACGGGGTTGAATGACCGCAGAAAGGTGAGATTGGTACATTCCTATTTATTGCGAAAGGAAGTGGATATTTGTTACAAGAAACGCATTTGGCAACTGTTAATTCACCTGTGTTCAAACATGGCAGATGGGGAGAGATTGTGGAGGCACCTTACTCCAGCTATGCCAGGGGGGTGGCCATACTAATCCGTAGAGGCCTGCAGTGGAAAGCTAATTCCAAAATAATTGACCCAGAAGGCAGATTTATATTACTCTTGGGCACATTGTGTGGCATCCAGGTGGTGCTCGTGAATGTGTACGGCCCTAATACGGACTGCCCATTGTTTTTCCAGAATGTGTGGCATCAAGTGCAGATATGTGGCCCAGCGGCGGTGCTTTGGGGTGGCGACTTTAATGTTGTATTATCCCCTTCAATTGACAAACAAGGAGTGCCTCGGGAGCATCACCCCAAGGCGGTTGAGGTAGTAGGAGATATTATGTCAGAAACTGGACTGATAAATTCATGGAGGGCCCTCCATCCGGATATCCGGGCGGGCGCGTGTGTAACGGCACATAGAAATGCGTGGTTGAGACTAGACTACTGGTTATTGTCCAGAGATTTACACTCTAAGGTGGTGGATGCTATTCACCTGCCGAGGTCACTATCCGATCACGCGCCTGTGGTAGTAACACTTACCATACCACCACAGTATGTACAGCCGTTTAGCTGGCGGTTCCCCTCTCGGGCACTGCTGGATCAGGTATTTCGAGAAGAGCTTTGCGTAAAGCTAGTGGAGTACTTTGAGCTAAATGAGGGCTCAGTAGAATTGCCGGGCACGCTATGGGAGGCTTGCAAGGTGGTGACAAGAGGTAACTGCTTGGCTCTCAAAACAGGTGTACTCACGTCCATCAGGGACACGCTGGAACGATTGGAGAAGGATCTAGCGAGGTTGGAAACTGCACTTGCCGTGGATCCCTCGTCGTCCACACGGGCTGAATTCAGGGCCAAACTCACACAATATCAGGAGGAGGCCGAAAGAGAGACTGCCTTTCTTAACAAGCATGCTCAGGCTAGGAGGTATGGTGAAGGGGACCATGCAGGTAAAACACTAGCCTCCTTGCTGCGTGCACCCAGAGGAGCGGAATACATTACTGAACTGCGTGATAAAGAAGGTAAGACAGCTAGGACACCACTTGGCATACTGAACACGATGATAGAATATTACAGGTCGCTCTACACCTCTCAGATAACCCCTGATGAGAAGGTAATATTGGAATACTTGGATACGATCGCCCTGGCGTGGTTTAATGACAGTGCAAGACAGTATATGGATCTCCCGATCACAGCAGATGACGTTCGGGAAGTCATAGCAGGTATGCCCGCTGAAAAGACCCCAGGTCCGGACGGACTGACAGCGGCCTTTTATAAAGAATACGTAGATATAATAGCACCCAGATTGCACCGGTTATATATAGAATCAATGGAAACGGGTATTCTACCGCCAACGCTACGGGAGGCCATGATAATAACCCTTTTGAAGCCCAATAAGGATCCGGCCTGCCCTGATTCCTACCGCCCTCTTTCGCTAATCAATTTAGATGCGGAGATATATGCTAAATTACTGGCGGATAGATTGAAGCCTATGTTACCCCAGATTGCTTTGTCTGACCAATCTCGTTTTGTTCCGGGCAGGTCAACTTCTCACAATTTGAGAGTACTGTTTGGATTATTGCACTATTTAGATCCCCAGGTGCAGACAGCTGCCGCATTATTAGACTCTACAAAGGCTTTTGACTCTCTTGAGTGGAGGTTCTTGTTTGCCTTATTCACACGTATCGGGTTCAGCTCACTGTTTATACAGCAAATAGGACTACTGTACACTGCCCCTATGGCACGTGTGAGAGTTAATGGACACATTTCGGGACCAATTCATATCACGAGGGGCATCAGGCAGGGCTGTCCTCTGTCGCCACTATTGTTTGCTATTGCGACTGAGCCCCTTGCGGCCCGGCTGAGACAACACCACACACACCGTAGCATTGGCTTCACCTCAAGAGGATTGCTTATTTCTATGTATGCCAATGACATGACCATTTATATGATGAACCCTATTGACAACTTTGAACCACTGATGAGAGAGTTTGTGCGATATGGTGGCCTCACGGGCATACGCATCAACTGGTCAAAATCGGCGATGTTGCCTCAAAAGGACGAAACTAAACAATGTCATACCGAATTTCCCATAGAGTGGGCGACGGACGAGGTCAAATACTTGGGCATTAGATTCAGTCGGTCAATACAGGAAATATGGCTGTCCAATTATGGTACAGCAATGGTATGGCTGGAAGTTAAGGTGCAGAGGTGGAAAACACTACCGCTCTCCTTGACGGGTCGTATAGCAATAACTAAGATGGTCGTCCTGCCGAAATTGCTTTATTTATTTGTCAACATCCCCTTGACACTTACAGGGCAATTTTTTAAACGTCTGAGGACTGTCATTTTAGAATTGGTCTGGGCGGGAAGACAACCTAGGGTCTCGTGGAACCTTTTAACGATTCCATTTAGCCAAGGGGGGCTTGCAGCACCTGATTTTTAACTATATGCCTACAATGCACAGGCCCAGTACCTGCATTACTGGCATTACCCCATCCCTTATCAGCCACACGTGGCAATTGAGAAGGACGTGGCAGCACCTACCCCACTTAATGTAACTGTATATCACCTGTATAGGAGAGCCCCAATAGATATAAACACGGTTGAAGTCGTAAGATGGGCATGGCAGAACATAGCTAAACATACCGGCGTTAGGAACTCTTTGCACCTTCGATGCCGATAGGGGGGAACCCGTTACTAGGACCATTGACGGACAAGGCGGTGACGGACAGAGCACACAAATGCGGACTAGACACTGCAGGCGACTTATACCTGGATGACTCTTTTTTATCTCTGCAGAAGATGTGCGAGCCAAATGACCCTACTGCCTCTGAAATGTTACTTTACTATCAATTAACGGCGGCATGTAAAGCTAGATACCCAGATTTTCCAGCGGCACCACCAACACTGCCTGCGCTAGAGAACCTTCTAGCCAATAGTTCACCTCGCAAGTTGATAACACGCATCTATAGTATTACCCAGGACACTGCTCCTGTGCTAATATGTTCGTTGAGAACAAATTGGGAAAGAGAAGCAAATATAATCATAACAGATAAACAATGGCTTTTCTGCTGCTCGCAGCTGGAAAATCTATCATCTAATTATCGGTTGAGGCTCATACATTTTAACTATTTGTATAGAACTTATCGCACACCGAAACAGCTCTTTCTCATGCGACTTCAAAACGACGCAAAATGTTGGCGATGTGGGAAACAGGAGGCAACATTCTTCCATCTGACATGGGAATGTGAACAAATAGGGAGATACTGGATTGAGGTGCTGCGGCATATAGGGCACATTGTTGAATTAGACTTACAAGTACATCCGCTTATGGCACTATTGGGATTCGTTATGGATATACCTTGCGATTCACGCAAATTAGTGGCTCTTTTGCTATTACTGGCCAAACGACAGATTGCGCTGCACTGGAAGAGAGCGGATCCACCGAGAGTGGCGGGCTGGATAAAATCGGCTGTTTATTGCAAGGATCAATTAACGTCGTATTGGGAACTTATGCCACAACGCTCCAGACCTGCGGATATATGGGAGCCTTTTGTGGGATGGCTGGGTCGCGCGGGCTCGGACTTGTGTGGGTAAAGTATGGCTGTGTAGGTTGGATGATGTATATGAGATATGCATGAAGAGGAAGTGCTGGATGTTCGTGAAATGGGACATGTGTGACATACTATACAAGGGCGGGTTGGACTGAGGTATGTGGGCTGTATAGGTTGTACATTGCTATTCTAGGAAGCTACCAAATAGCTTTAACATGGGGGTATGATATGAGGTGATTGGAATGTAGAGATAGAAACGTAGGTATTGTTATAAATGTATACATTATTAGCGATTCTTTCTGTTCAACTGTCTATGCATCACATGTATAACCGCTAACTTTACTTTATTTGATATACCTTGCCGCTGGACAGTGGGTATTGTTGACAATTTGGCTATGTAATATAGAATTGTGCGACTATAGCATTACGGGTCTGCCTACCTCCGGGCTGTTGGCTTAAGAGCGGTGTTAACTATGTGATCACGAATAAAGGTTTTTGAACTTTAAAAAAAAAAAAAAGAAAAAAGGATCCATGGGTTTTACGAATCCTAAGGACATGATGCTCATACTCCCTATCAGCTGGTCAGAAGACTTAGGTGATCTGTAATGGAATAACACTGTTTCCAGTCTTGGATGAGGTTACTGGCCATTGAAGCTTGAAAAACATAATTTACCAAAAAAGCTAACCACACAATGATTCTTGAAAGGTTGCGATCTGAAAATATGGGCCACTTATTTTTGGGTGCCCGGGACAATATTTCACCCCAATCTGTCCCTGCTTGTAAGACACCATCTGCATACAACGCATCCACTATATCCAGACTTGCTGTTTCTCAGTCCAATGGTTATCTGTCCTTCACCCCAGGTAATTGCGTCACCAGTGCCTGCTGCAAAAGATCCAGAGTTTGGGGACTGCATCCTCGCCCTACTGAGAACACTCATCCAGCATACTCTGAGGATCATGATATCATTGTGACTTAAAGGGGCTGGCTTGCTCCGATTTAGTACAAGGGTCCAAAGCCTGGCTCAAACCAGAAGGCTCCAGTAAATGCATTAATCCTTGGGCCTCCCTCTCCGGAAACCAGCCCATACACCATTGCAACTGTGTCACCAGATAATATGAAAAGTAGTCAGGGGCATTCATCTCGCTGTCTGTCGTCGCTTGTTGCACTTTGGCCAAAGCGATATGCCATCGCCCCTTATTCCAAATAAGGTCGTAAGGTCGATAAGGATAGAATTGAGGACCGAAAGATAGCACATGGTTTTACCAGTGGGTGTAACACAAAAAAATACAAAAGGCAGGGCAAAGCCCCGATTTTAGCCATAGCGATGCAACCCGCTACAGAGAGGGGCAGAGTTTTCCAACGCCCCACACTCACACGCAGGGCAGTCACGGACGTGCCAATATTGCCCACTAAGAGGTCGGGAAGAGTCTGATATATGTGAACTCACCTAATATTGCACTACTGTTAGTTCCCAATGCATGCCACCCAGGTGTGGAGGCTTTTTTCTATTATCACAGATTGAAAACAGATTTGTAAGTAGAGCACCATATTGTCTGCTTAGAGGGAAATTAAATGAGTCACGCCACGGGACCGAATCCCAGTAAATGACAGTCCACTCTGCGCCCTGTATGCCAATGGCTCCACTCCGATGGCAAAAAGCAAAAGGGATAGTGGACAACCCTGAGAGGTGCCGTGTCCCACAATACAATGGTCCACAATCGTGCAACCAGTGTGAATCCTGGCAACAGGATCAGCATACAATAAAAAGGTTTAGGAAAAAAATTGGGCCCCAGTACCATCCCAAGCATGACAGTGCGGAAAAAGCCCTGGTCGAGGCTGTCAAAAGCCTTCTCGATGTCAAAAAACATGCATCCAGCCCATTCAGACAATCGCGGACCCTCACCCAAGAGCGATACGAGTTGTCTGACATTAGGAGCCTACACTGGCCCAGTATAAACCTGGACTGGTCAGTATGAATTAAACCAGGCATAAAGGAGAGCAGACAGTGTGCCAAAATGCGGCTAAGAATCTTATAGTCAACATTTAAAATTGACAAGGGGCAGTAGGTGCTGACGTCTGTGGCAGGTTTTCAGGTTTGATTAGGGGGGACAATAAGGTCCTCCCACAGATTAGGGGCAACGTTCCGAACGACAACACATGTTGGTACAAGGCACCCTACCAGGGAGCAAAAATATCAAGATAAGCAGCCTAAAATTCCACCAGAAGTCCATCAGTCCCCAGAACTTTATTGCGGGCCATACGTCGAACCTCAGCCCAGATCTCCTCCTCCAGGATATCCTCCCCCAGTGCATCTATTAGCTTCCGAGACAACTCCCTAGGCGGTAAGGCAGTCAACCAGTCAGGAATGACCTGCAGACTCAAACAGACACTGCCCCCTAGTAACCACCTTAACCCCTTCAGCGTGGCGCGAATTTTCGCACTGTGCTGAAGGTTCTAATGAGCCTATCGGCTCATGACGGAACAGTTCCGTCATGAGCACAGCTCAACCGACGCTCATGACGGAACCGTTCCGTCATGAGCATGGAAGGAGTTAAAAGCCTTCCACTCCACAAGTTGGGAGGAAGCCAAGCCAGACTTATCACAAAAATATTTTTGTACACCCTTCCGAACTGTCTCATGAAACATGGGGTCTTCGAGGTTCACTGCCCATTGGCGCCAGGTAGAAATAGAAGTATAGCATAGATAGGCCATGTCTCAAGGGGTATCGTTTGGTAGGTAAATAATTAAAATGCACAATGAATTGCAGAGAAAGGGCGAAGGGGCACAGGAACAAAAGACTGTGAAGCAAAAAGATTTAAGGAAATGCTTTCCACATATATTAAATTATACGGTCAAAACATAGATAATTGAACAAACAATCATAAATGCACTGTGTTACATTAAATGTCATGTAACCTGTGATACTGTGAACAAGTGCTCGAGAGGTGAATGGCGCTAGTGGCAAGTGAAGGAATATATACAGCGGAAAGGAGGTGCAAACAAGGTTATATATACTGTGAGGTCATCTATGATGCCCGTACAGTTTATACATTTCTGGACAAGTTCATTCTGGGCAATCATAGAGAAGGCACCTTGAATTACGCTGTGGGGTCGAAGGCGTTTCGGCCTATATACAATGTCAGGTCATCATCAGGACCAGGTTACAGATTTGGCAATACAGTGTAAGTGAAAACTAATCGTAGGTCACGGAGGATGTCCAGACGTGTAGCAAATAAGAAGGATAGGCGGCAAAGCGCTGTTCCAAGAGTCAATTGTATAAACTGTAGGAAACCGATATGGGCTTGTAATCGGAATTAATTTTGCGGGATGAAATCAAGTAGAATCCAAACAGGGATCTCGATTTTCGGAAGCTTGGTAGGGAGGGGCATCCAAATAAGTCATGGCGATCGCAGGGGCAGCCGGAGTCAAGCAGCAGGGTTCAGTCTGCTTGAAACCAGAAGTAGCAATGTAGTTCTGGCCTGAGTCCGCAGGAGACTGAAAAGGTAGAAATAGAAGGGCATGTCCCACCCTATTTTAGCATCATCAACAGGGGATTGTGGTCGTAGATGGTACAGGCGAGATATTCAAGGAAAATATAGCCCCCAAAATATCATGAGAGCCTAAAAGGAATCAAGTTGCACATGCAGATCATCAATCAGACCTCTGTGACCCTGCCAATCAGTGAATTTCCAAACCAGGTGAACAGTAGGGGAGTCTTGGCGCGGCAGGTTAGAGCATTCTAGATCAGCATTGGTCGCAGTTAAAATTACCACCAAAAATGAGCGCCTGAGGTAACAAAGGAGCCAACACCCGGGATGGTTTGTCCAAATATAAAGAATGATCAATGTTAGGGGGATAAATGTTAACCAAAGAAATACCCAGACCATCCAATCAGCTTGTCAAGACTGATGAGCGCCCCTCTGTGTCAATCAAGTTACTAGTAAGTTGAAACGGGACCCCACGTTTCACCCATTCTAGAGTTGCCTGGAAAAGGCTGAATGAGGGGTGTACACTCCAAGGCCAGATCACCTCCTGCAGAGGGAAGCGCCCTCCTTAGCATATAAGTGAGTTTCCTTCAAGAGGGCCACATGAACACTCCTGCATTTCAAATGTGCCACTACCTCATTGCTTTTGGTCTTACTATGCAGATCCTAGACATTCCAGGAGAGGAATTTGTAGTCACGTGAAACCTCCCCCATCAAACAAAATAAAAGTCCAGAACCATCCCACAGGATGCACGCACAGCGAAAGAGGGTCACAAAGCCACACCCAGGCAAGAGAGGAGTAGCCAGCCATAGGACCCCAGACAAGCCAAACAAACAACAAAACATTCCAACATCCGCTCTCCAGGACAGCAAGGCAACGACCCCCCATTCAAATGAAGAAACACAACAAAACAGTTCTGTGAGCTACTGTGAGAAGCTGGGTTAGTATATGGTGCTCACCTATGTAAGTGTAGCACCCTGCACTAATCCAGGTGACCCTTATGGTGATTTTAGTGGTTTAGATAACCGTAGAAAGCTCTTTAAGTGGTAGCTGTGGAGAGCAGGCTTCAGGTTTAATCTAGGAATAGTGCAAAGCAGCTCGGTTTACTTGTATCTAATCTTTTAGTATAGGCTAACCGTAAAAAGACAACACATTGTAGTTATAAAAATAGATATTTATTACAATCACTCACTAACACTTTACGGTATCTCTAACCCGGAGGTCTACACAGTGCACAAAAATACTTTGGTAATAGAATAGTCATTAGCACGAATACCCAGTGGTTGCAAAGGGGAGACCAGTCCATGTATCAAGATAGGGGATTTGAACCACAACCAAAGTCGAGACTGAACCCAGGTGACGTATATGAGTTGGGGACCCAAGGTACCACCCCAGGTGAGAGTCTAGGAACCCCACAATGGTCATGTGCACAGAGGTTGCACGACTGCGTACTCAACTACGGATCAGTAGGTACGTCGTGGTTGCAGTCTTACCCCAGATGGACGAAAGAGTCAGTTGGAACCCAGAAGCAGGTTTGTGTCGGAGTGTACCTGAAAGCAGAGCGGACAGAGTCTATGCCACTCAGGGGTGACCAGGAGGCACGGAAGATGAAGGCCCCTCGAGTTCAAGGATGCAGGAGAAGAAAAAAATGATGAGGAGCTTCAAACACTGTTGCACCAGGTCAGTATCTCTGCCCAAGCAACCGTGACGTTGATGTCAACAGAGTCTATTGGTTCCAACCAACCGCATCAGCGTGGGTCAGTTATAGCGATGACAGACTCGTTGACAGAACCTTTCTATGCATCCAACTCTGTTGGCACGAGTTGGTCGAGACAACCGATTTGGTTGCTGTGCGATGAAGCGTTGCAGCCACGTGGTGCACAGGGTTCAGTTGTGGGGCTTGACGAGGGATACTGGCCTCAAGCTTCGATGAGAGGACACTTGGGGCCTCGAGGGAGTGGCGGCCCACCACATGTGTTGCTGAGCCTTGTGGAGTCCATGAGAGCCCAGGATCGGCAAAACAGTCAGCTGTGTTGCAGTGCCTGCGGATGCAGGGGAGTGACTCCTTTACTCCAAAAGAGATTTCTTTAGTTGTCTTTGATGTCCACAGGCCTTGGACAGGCTTGTACGGAGCGCGGATATGGACATTCAAGCCAGCTTGTGGGACGAGGAGGCCAGAGCAGCAGAGACCTTCCCAGGTGCGGTCTTGGAGCCCAGGGCGAAGTTCATCAGAGTCCAGAGTGCCCTAATGGTCAAAGTAGAAGTGGAGTTGGATCTGAATCGAGTCCCACGAGGAATCTAGGGACCCACCCACAGGTAAGCCCTTAAGTACCCTAAGATGAAGGTTGGGACGATTCAGGAATCATACCTCCAACACCAGTTACGGTGTTGGGGTATGATTCCAACAAGTTTGATACCAAACATGCCCAGATTCGTTTCAGCTAGTTTAGAGATGGTCATCGCGTAATGACGCATGGCCTCTGTATATCGTAAAGGCTGATTCACTTACAAAGCCTGGAGAATGGACTCCGGGGTTTGTAGGGGTGGTCTGCTCATGCAGCCCACCCTCACACTCATAACTGAGCACCCTGCCTTTGGGACTGAAAGGCCTGCTAGAGGGGTGACTTATAGGTTTCAAGTGCAGTGACGTTAGATGTAAGGAAACATATCTTTAGTGAGAGGTGAACGCACCAACTAACACAAGCTACAATGGCAGGTCTGTAGTCATAGTGTGGAGGGTCCCTCATGGGTGGCATAATATATACTACAGCCCACAGGGGACTCCTGCGGTACCCATGCCCTGGGTACCTTAGTACCATATTCTAGGGACTTACAATGTTGCCCCAGTAGCCAAATAGGAATGTACCCGTTTCACCATAGTCAGTTTAGGGAATAAGCACACCGACTGGGGTCCTGATTAGGAGGATCCTAGTCAGACTGTTCAGAAAACAGTTATGACACCAGCAAAAAGTGGGAGTAACCTTGAAAGCAGATCCTACTTTTCTACAGCCACAAACACAACCAAAGTTGAAGCAGGGGGACAGTGAAAGCAAGACAGACCCCGAAAGGGAAAGGAACCCCAACAAGGCACCCCTACCCATTGCCAAGAATCAAACTAAAGGAACCCCCAGGACTTCAACAGAGGGGATAGAAAGAGATCCCCTCCCACTCAGCATCCAAGAGGGAGAGGGCAAAGTCCCCCACTCACAGGCACGCAAGAAAGGAAGAAACAGTCAAGGGAGCAAAATGTGGAGCACATAAGCAAACATTCCCAATAAGATATTACATCAGTTAATCACATCTGCAGTCTGTGGGGTGACCTCGAACAATTGGTATGCAAAGTAGAGTCAAACTCTGAGCCCATGTCAGAACCACTAGACACCTTGCACAGGCGAACGCCGTTCAGAGCTGGAAGTCGCAATGTTAGCTATCTCATCAACAGTGCTCTGGCAATCCCTGCACAGTTGATCTGACGTGAGGTCCCCAATGCGACCTGTCCCATTTCGGGGGTTGATTCCGAAGATACCTGGTACGCCTGTGTGACTTTGGACTCAGGTCATGCCAGTCCCACACCTCGCTGGGTTCTAGGAAGTATCTTATGCCCTGGTAGGTGACAACCCACAGACGTGCAGGCTAAAGCATGGCAAATTTAATATCTAGGTCTCGGAGATTGTGTTTGGCTTCCAAGAAGGTGGCCTCTGTCTCTGCACCCCAAGCATGAAATCCGGGTAGAGCATTAATCGGCTGGTATCTTCTTGCAATCCGCCAAGGTCTCTGGCACATTTAAGGATATAGTCTCCGTACCTGAAGTGAAGAAGGTGTGCTACTATGGCTTGTGGTGCTCCTCCAGGAGGCAGTAGGTGGACTGGCACCCTATGAGCCCTCTCCAGTGTGAAAAGGGGGAAAAGCCCTCAGGTGCCACCCTCTCTCATACCCATGTTTTAAGAAAAAACACTATGTCTGTGTCTTCTGATCTCTCAGGCATGCCCACCCCTCGAATATTGTGCTGACACGATCTTCAGAATCCTCCACACAGGCTTCAAAAACACGTATGCAGCTCACCACCACCTTCATCTGGGATGTTAGATCCACTCCCACTGTGTCTATTTTGTGTTCAAAAGGTTATCTTAGAGTCCTTAATATCCAGAAGGATGGAGTCCAATTTGTCCTGCAAGATCAACACAGAAACCAGAGGTGCGCAAGATTCCTCACTAGGCACAGGAGATTTTTCGGGCCCTGGTCCTTGGACCGGTCTCCCGCGGCGGGCACATCATATTGATGGGTGGGGAAGCGGAGGCGGAGGGAGGTAGAGAAAGCCAGTGCCAGCCACCAGTAAGTAGAGTTGTCTTGGGCAGGGAAGGACCCGCCCAACGATCACTGTGCCAGGTGATAGAGGCTCCCATCACACCATCAGTTCTCTCTCTCTCACTCCTCCAGGGCAGCTGAGAAGCAAGGGAAGCAGAGATGCCGAATAAGAAGCCTTCCAGAGTGATTCATTCCCCGGGGTCAGCACAGCTCAGGTCGCGACCACTACCCTAGCACACAATGGGCAGGCTTCAGCCGTCTGTAAGCACTCCTGCTATAGTCATCAAGTCTGGCCGCACCAGATCAGAGGCAAATACTCTTGCAGAGCCCCAAGACATCTGAAGGGTGGAAAAATTAGGAGGCGCTGGCCGGTAGGCTGTCTGCTAATGTCTATGCCCCGGGGCTAGCACAGCTGGGGAGAAATAAGTCCAGAAGCGCAGTACGTGAGGCTTTCGATCGATATGCGTCCCTCCGGCCGGCACAACCTCGAGCACGACCTCCCCGCTTGTACACAGGTGTGTTGAGAGGCTCTGGACAGATAATGAGCCCCCACTACAGGCAGCAAGGCAGGGAAGGCAGGATCGCAGTAAAACGCTCCCCTGGAAATTGGTGAATTGAAAAGTTCATAGGCCGGCAACATATCTGCTACTGCACCTCCCCTGGGGCCAGTGTACTACCTACCACGGCTGTGGCATAATCACTCAGGGGGATGAGGGGAGGGCTCTGATTCATCAGCGAGCCCATCGCCATAGGCATCAGCTCTGGTCACAGATGGGACCCACAGGAAAGCCCCAGTGCTCCACGAATGTCTTCCCCCCCAAGCCGGCTGGGAAGAGTAGAATGCCAGGAGCAGGCAGCAGCAGTTCCTCTGCAGCTGGTTGAGTCCCTTGAGCCGCACAGTCTAGGCCGCAGTATTCTGCAACACGTACAGGGGCCCAAAAGTCCAGTGGTCTGCTCCGCTATATCACGCCATCCCCAGCAGTACAAGGGAGCCTCCAGGGCATCCCCATTAAACCGTGATGACCCCCTCAGCACAGAGGGGGGAGCCGGCATACAGTGCAGAGCAAATGTGGAGAGCTGCCATCTTGGCAGCAGCACAACACAGTTTGGCCAAACAAATGAATGAGGGTGCTACAGCCAACATTCCTAAGGTTTCACTACATTAGAGGGGGCTCCCCAACACCCTCTGGAGTAGAATCATGGAGTTTGGGTCCCCAGAGACCAATATCACCGATGGGATGGGATTTGATGCAGGGGCCTTGCCGAGAGCTCCCGCCAGTCATGCTCTACTCCAGTGACTGTTGATCACGCCCCTGACACATGCCTACTATATTGCAATCTTAACATTTCACATACAGACCTCAGTGATTTTCTACAACATCAGCAAAATAACTATGTGCTAACCAGTGCTAAAGTGCTGGTGCTTACGCCCTTAAACATGGTTTGATTGGCATATACCTAATTGGCATATTTAAGTTACTTACAAGTCCCTTGTATAGTGGTATACCATATACCCAGGGCCTGTAAATTAAATGCTACCAGTGGGGCGGCAGCACTTGTTGGGCCACCCACCGAAGAAGCACCTTAAAACATGTACCTGGCCTGCCATTGCAGCCAGAATGCAGTGTCGAATTGGCATTTAAACCCACTTGCCAAGCCTTAAACTCTCCTTTTATTACATACATGTCACCCCTACGGTAGGCCCTGGGTAGCGGATAGGAGTGGGAACTGTGTAATTGAAAGCTTGGCTTTTAAGTGTTACATGTCCTGGAAGTGAAAAACTCCTTCATTTCATTTTCCACTACGGTGAGGCCTACTCTCCCATAGGATTACATTGGGGATTCCTTATTACATTTAATAAGATGCAATTCTTAATTGAGAGGAGGTAGATATTTCATGTTTGGTACCTATGAGATTGTAATGATAAACCCTCTTTAATGATGAATACAGATTTTTCATTTCGATTTTGAAAATGTCATTTTTGCAAAGTTGCCATTTTCCTGTCCTCAGCCCTTCATTCTTGCAAACTATCTTAGGTCACATGACTAGGTGCAGCTGACAGACTTTGTGAATTCCTCCCAGAGAGTCACACAGTAGAGGGATTAAGTGTTCCTCAATGGCCATCAACTGGCAGGATGGGGACCAGAGCTGAGCACAGCCCCATGTGCACCTGAATAGGCTATATCCTGTCGCCACACAAAGGGCCTAACAACCCCGCATTGTCACTTCAGCCAGCTTGGAGGCAGGGCAGGGAAGTCAGGAAATTCCATGCATTTCAAAGAACCTTTCCAGAAACTTCTTCCTCCTTCTAGAAGAAGGGCACCAGGGTATACATATTGGACCTGCAGACCCACTCTATAGCTCATTACTGGACCTGTTGAAGGACTCTCAGAGGACTTCCCCCTGCTGTGCACTCTGCCAGACTGCTGCTGTTCCTGGAAGGACTGTTTTGCTGGCTGGAGCCTGCTTTAAACCATCAGAGGCCAGCCTAGCTGTTGAGCCCTGTATTTTCATCTGCACCCAGGACTACCAGAAGTTACTCCAAGGGCTAGTTTCCTGGCCTCCTGTCCAGAGCCACAGTGACATAAAGGGCTCCCACCATCTTGCAACCACACCTGGACCCAGCCTGAGTGAGTCCTGGACCCCCAAAAGGTGTCTCACAAGTCCTGGACCCTTGGTTGAGGTGCTATAGGTACCCAGATGGCCAATTTAAAAAACTGAGGCCTTAGACATAATTTGACCAAAAAGTGCTCTGAGAACCAGGAGGAGACCAGGACCAACCTGCTCGCCTGTTCGCCTGAGGTACATTACTGGTTGAATTGACTTTCGGCTTCTCCCGCTATGTTCCTCTCCACAGCAGCAAATCCTTTTCAGTTGTCCTTCAACAAAGGGGTATCCAACCTTGTGAAATTGAATTTGGCTACAGCCCTCTGCCTCATCCCGCTGGACATTTTCGAGTTCCATTTTGGCGACTAAGTCCGAAGGTAAAAATCTATCCCTGGCTTCGCTCCACGGCCATCCGACAGCAATGCTTCCTCCTCGAACACTTCTGCAGTCTTGCCCCGCTGAACAGCTACGTTCTCATGTACTTTGCAGGGGAGCCTCCTCAAGGTTCAGTACGCCAAAGTGCAAAACCCTTACCAGAGCTGGAGGTGAGCTGGAGTGAAAAATCCAACAGCAGGAGGAAGCTGAATTACCTTACTGGATGGGGCTGGTCAGAAATAGGCATGTTGGAATGGTATTTATGTTTGGTTGGCATCTTGGAAAGGAGTTTGTTTGGTGGCCATCTTACAATGGAGTCTATGTTTGATGGTCAACTTAGAATTGATTCCACCAAAGAGCAGTTGAACTATAGCTGCTTTCCTGCATACAGATGTGCCCATTGCTGGTCTGGAACCATAACAATAAGCTCCTCACAATTTGTCTGTCATTCCATCAAGTACTGCGTGAATTTCACCCTTTTGACCCGTTTCCACCCTGGAGAGGAGGATAATGTCACATCAGGGCTGGCTACAGCACCTCACTCTTCCTTTTCATAGCCCATGTCACTCCTTTCTCCAGCCTCCTCTAACATGTATGTACTGGATGAATGTGTGCCTATAAATGGTACAATACATGAAGGATGTAGTGCTGTGCAGTGTGTGCATATTGAATGCATGGACTGGATGTATGTGTTCCTTTTGAGTGGTACAGTACATGAAGGATACAGTGGTGTGCAGTGTATGCTTATTAAATGCATGCGCTGGATGTATGAGTCCCTATGAGTAGTACAATACAAGAAAGATACTGTGCTTTTCAGTGTGTGTATGCTGTATACATCCAGAGGGCGTATGGATGCCTTTAAATGGTACAATACTTGGCAGACTCTGGGTTCCATTTTGGGAGACCTAGGCCTGCATGTTGAACCATGAGGAGGTAGAGGATTCTCCGCAGACATATATGTGTATTGCTACATTCCTGTAGGCTGGTTGGGACACACACTGGAGAAGGGAGAGCTGGGCTACCCCAATACACTTCAAAGGGTTCTCTTTGATTCAGTGTGAGATCACAAGGAAGGGGCCTGAGCACATCCCAGGAAGGAGATGGGGCTGATAAGAGAACATAAAGAGTAGGGCTGGGGCATTGGGCTAACCTTTTGATACACAAATCACTGTGGCTGACATCCAGGTAAGAACTCAGGGGGCATGGGGGCGTCTCTCTCTGGCCACATGGGTTGAAAGTGACGTCCCTTAATGGGATGGATGGGGAAAGTCACCTGGCAACATAATTTCTGGCACAGGAGCCACTGATTATGTCATTTCTGCGTTAGACAGTGCGTCAGAGGTCACAGGTGACATCACTTCCTGACCACATAGCCAAGGAGTGACATCACTGCCAGGGAGTTACTTCTGTGGTGTAGCCAACTGTTACATTATGAAAACCATGCCACTTTTGAGTTTGATGAAAGGTATCCCACTTTACTAATGGCAGGTATGTTGACCTGGGAAAATACTGTATAAAGCTTTTGTATGCAGCTGCCACCACAACTGGCCACAAGATAGCACCAAACTAGAACAAATGCCCTAAACGTAGCCTTGTTGCTAGGAGAAATGAAGCGCCCAAAGGACAAAACATAATTTTGCATGGAAATTCTTGCACTGAAGATGCCCCGCTCCTCCTTTTGCAGACTATGAATAGTGGCATGTCCCTACATGGAATGGAAACGTCATTCGGGATCAGAGAAAATTGTATGACAGGTGGCAGGTGCATAGTTGAGCAATAACATAGTACAGAGCAAAGAAGTAAAGATGGATTTTGAAAAAGTGCCATGACGAGAAAAGAGGAGAATGGAAGGGAGTGAAATGGGTGTTAAGAAGAGAGTTAGATGGATGCAAAAATGCTGAGTTACATTAATGTACACAAAAAAAGAAGATTATAACAAAGGGTGCAGGGGCGGATAGAATGGTGAGGGAAGATAAAAGGTGCAAGGGCACATGATACATTTGTAAAATGAAAAGGAACCCATCATTTATCCTGTACAAAAACAGATGTAGGGGTCCCACCAAACGGTTTCATCAGGGCACCACAACATTCAGCTAACCCTAAACCTGTGAGGCAGACAAAAATTCTTGATTTGATTGACTACATTGTCCATGACATTGAGACTCCTCATTTAAATCCTAACCTATTCACAGCCAAGTGGATCAGGAGAGGGACCGTATGACTATGTAAAATGACTTTCCTGCAGACAAAAGGGTGAAGTACACAAGCAACATCCTTTCCCTCCAAGGTCACTGGTTGCCTTCTCAAAGCCCTTTCCCAGCAAAGCAAGCTGCAGAAAACATTAATTACTGTAGAAGGGGCGTCCTTAGTTTAGAATTATGTAAATGCCTCAATGGAAAATAAAACTGCAGTCACTATTTATGCAGTTCTATCTACACCGGCACTGCATCTAAACATGATGCATTGAAGAGCAAGAAGAAAGGTATGGTGAAGCATACATGATCAGGGAGCTGCTGGATAAGACTCCAGAGCAGGAAACTGAGTTATAAGGCAAGTCAGACTTGCCTCTCACCTCAGATGAAGCTTACATCATGTATTTACATTTAAACATTCAGGTTCTCTAGGTGATATGGGCCAACATTTCAAATGTATACCCTAGGGAGAAGAATCTGTGCTGTTGGGTGTACGAAAGTGGGTTATTATTTGGGAAGGATGTGAGTCTTTCATGAAGTAATTATGAACTGGAAGTAATTATGAACTGGAAGCAAGTACCTTGTTGTATGTTATCTGTTAAGTTATATTATATTGACTTGTACAGCACACTAATCACCCGAGAGGTTATCCAGGCGCTTGGGCAGGTGTGTAGGTATGTGGTCCCCAAGGTGTTTATAGAAATAGCCAGATCTTCAGCTTCTTGCGAAACTCAAGAAATGAGGAGGAGTCTCTGATGTGTTCAGGGAGGTCGTTCCGTGTCTTGGGTGCGATGTAGGAGTTGTAGCTCTTGACTCTCCTATGGTAGTATGTATGTAGTGAGTGTGTGTGTGTGTGTGTGTGTGCGTGTGTGTGTGTCTGTGTGTTATTTCTATATAAACAAACCCTGCTCACACTCCACACCCCTAGGAAGCCCTGACCACATGGTCTCCACATCTATTTGATGGGGTGTAGTTATCAAAAGGCAGGCCTAATGGCTTTGTCTAAGTGTCCCTACATTAATAAAAGCAATATATGTCATAATATACCATTATAACACCAGTAAAATCAGTACAGATGGTACCATCTTACAATGACCTCCAGTAAGTCATCTAATGATTCACTGATTACTTTCGTGTCTATAAAGCGTTTCTAATTATAATAACTGTGTACATGCTCCGGAATAGCCTTAGGTCAGACAAACAGGGGTCCATATACTCTAAAGCAGATGCCTTCAATCTGTGGGGCACGACCCCTGGGGGGCCTGGTGTCCTGGGAAGAAGGTTGCGCATCCCCAGCTTCACTTGTCCCTAGAGAACTAAAACCTTTGCTTTCCTTTTGGAAAAAGACAGTGGGAGTGCTGATTTAGATCGTTATCAGCTGCTTGCCTGAATGAAATACAATGTGCACTGTGAGTTAATCTGCAAGTGTAAAGGATGCTTGGGAGCTGGTTCTGGCATTAATTGATCAAATCACTCCAGGTTTTGTGATGACAACGTTTAGATTTTTTTAGTGATATTGCAAAGAGTTAGCAACTGGGCTGAGAAGGGCTTGCTTTTAATATTAACTGCATTTACACAGCCCTTAGTACCCCTAAAGAGGTGTTGAAGGGACAGTTATGTAAAAAACAAATTGCATTAGGCAACGCAGTGACTTGCTATGCTATGTCCTACTCCATAGGTATGGTTGAGATACTTGCGCAGCCGGAGTATCCAAAAAATTGATGCGCTGTCGATGCAAGCCTCTCATAAATAATCCCCAAAATATTCTGTATGTTTTTCAGGTCTTTCACCATCAGGTGGCTATATATAAAATAATGGCCAGTGTAAATTAAAAATACATTTAAAAAGTTGTTAGTGGGAAATGCACTGTAGTACATTATGAAATCTCTATTAGTTAATGCACTGCAGAGGTCTGTGTGTAACCAGAGAGCCACAGAATTAAATCTTGATTGGTGCAGCGGAGAATAGTGATGTGTATTTTTAGTGCTACATGGTCACAGTCTGTGACAGAAACCACTGTGAATATGTAAGTCAATATTTTATACTTGCATTACACACATTGTAAAATAAAATGCTGTAAAACATGCAAATAGTTTTACGATAAAATGGTGCTTCCAAAATGTAGATTTTAGTAATACCAGCTCTGCATGTTGATTTAGTAGTAGTTTATTGGGAATCCATCTTCTTCTGGGGCCTTCCCTGATTACATATTTTTAATAGTCTCTTGGGTTTCTTCTTCAGTGAGGTCCTGCTCAAAGGCGTCTGCTGCTAGCCACCTCGTGGAGGCGGGGGAGTTGTAGTTAATATGAGAAGGTGGATTCCACTCTTCCTGTTTCTTAACTACTTTCTGATAAGTAAAATGACTTGTAGAGTTTAGCAAACTCTTCAGCGATTTGTGCAGGATTTGTAAGCAGACCTGTCACCTTTTTATGGCTGAAATTACCCTTTCTTACAGGTGTTATGTGGGGGTGAGCCTTTTCAGGGGCCCACCGGTGCAGGGATTCCCTCTTTTGCGCACTGGTCCTTTAGACTTACAAAGTAGAGATTGGCATGGAAGCTGAAATATTAAAGAGATAGTTTATTAGGACTCATGTGTGGAACTACATCGATACATAACCCTCAGGCAATGTATGAGGCAGCACATGGAGTACCAAAACCATGGTGCTTATATACACCTTTTACTGCAGAGTAAGCATGGAAGTTCAAAAAGAGACAGTACAAGTGTACACACAATTAACTAGTTACATATAAGGATACATGAGAATCGCTTGGTCAACTGAGTGGGGGGAGTTACAATTTGCTGACATTAGTTAAAATAGCCTGACAGTTAAATCTGTAACAGGTGCATTCTAGCAGCTACAGGCTTTTCTGAGCATGTGCAGTGCTCTGGCTCAGTGCTAAAAGAGTTCACTATAGACGATGACTCAGGCGAAATAGAGGCAGGCAACAGCGAAGACTGGGAAGCACATGGCAAACACATGGCTAACTAAATGGATAATTCTGAGGGTTGGGATGCACACCATTTTGTTTCATAGCTTGTCCATACTTTGACCATTAATCAAAGAATGCGTGCAGAATGCGTGCAGACTGGTGTTCCTTTGCCCAAACGGCACCAAGTGAACAACAACTATGAGGGGGGGGTTTCCTCTTCGGAACGGAGAAGATGCTGGATGGTTTTTAAACACTCACGGCAGTGACCCCTGGCGAAGGGTACTTGAGTGCCCGAAATGCATTGGATTCTTTTAATAAAACACTGCCTTGGATGAATCGTTGCATTGCTCGTGTTGTTTTATGAGGTCCGGGTGGGCTCGATTAGAACATAAGAAACTTGGGAAATGGCAAATCACTCCGCTGGTGGCTCGAAATATAAGTGGAACTAAAAAAGTGAAACCAAAAAGTTGTTTACAATTATTAAAGTGATGGAAGTAGACTAACAACATGATCGCCATGAAGCCGTGTTTAGCTGTGCCACTGGTAGGGGCGAAGAGGACGCCCCCCCTCATAACTAAAATGGATGCCACAAACAAAATGGCTTCAGCTCATCCTAACAGTGTTCCCTGCCAAGTTTCCACAGTTAGGGTAGGAGTTTTCCTGATTTCTCATTGAACTTGTAATGCATTTGTTTCAGTCGTCTCAACTTCCCTGGTAAGGACATTAATATGGGGTTTAGATCCATTTTGGCTTGGGATAGACAGTGATTAGGTTGAGTTCATCCCTATATGGACCTTTTGTTACCTGCTGAGAAGTGTAGAGGGGAGAAATAAATCATCAAAGAACTCTAAAAATCTATAAGGATATGACTCTGAAGAACTAAAGACTCTGAATTCCAAGTTAATGGGTTTATTACAAAGCCAAAAACAACTGAATATACAAGCACCTCATTACGAGCTTGTAGAAATACATGGGAACTAATACAAATCCAAACCTACGAGCTAGCTTCTTGCGATGAATAATAAAGAGAATGACGATTTCCAGAAGCAGAACACAGACAATGATTGCCCCCACATCAAGTTCGGTCTTCATCTGCGGTGAATGAATAAAAAGCATTAGTCTATCCCTACACTACCACTACCGTGATATCCCTAGGAAAGATCTGAAAAAGGTGTTGGCACGTGAAGCCTGCCTAATTAATTTGCTCACGTTGTATGGGTCACGTATCCCAAGGCTACAGAGCTCGTTCTAAGATGCTCCTTCTCTCTTCTTTGATCTTCTCACCTCTTCTCCTGTCTCCAAACCGGGACACTATCCCTAATACAAAACACAAAAACGTAGAAAATGCCCACAATCACCTCATCCTGCTGGACATTTCCCCTAGGTGATTTTGCACACAATGCCGATGCTTCCAGCTTCTGGCTCGATGACCTTGATTCCCAATTATCAGTGGCCCGCCACATTTGTATCACATCCTCCTGATCCTAACTCTCCTAATTAAAAGATTTTATTCTAACTAACAAAGACGACTTTCTCCACCTGCAACAGAAATGTGAGAACAGAACAAATTCAATGTGCACATGAAGTTTCTAACAACCCTCCCCAGAGCCCCCAGGGAAAATACATTTCAGGCCTACAGAAATTGGCCAACATAAGAGTGAAACACATAGGCCTTTAAAATACACATACATGAGTGAACATTTCATTTAGGCCTTTTTAACTTTACACTACAAAGCACATCAATTCTTCTCTATTGCAATCAGCGTATGGAATCCTACATGTTAAATGCAATTAGCCACCTCTATATGCAACTCTAATATGGTGCACATTCAAACCACAAGCATCCCATCACATATAACCAATTTCATTAGGCAGATGACATTGAATACTATTGATTACAACATTAGAACATGAATGCTACATTGTCTGTTTTACATGGCACAAACTTTTCCTACCATTGACACCTTCACATGTTATTACTGAATACTTCTAATGATTAATTGTTAGGACAACATAGGAATATATGGGGGTGCAAACTATCTGTGATTATGATGCACCCCTACAAACAACAGTGCACCATCGCGCTCCATCATCAGCTATGTTCCGTGGATGGGTAACTTCGATAGTGCCTTGATAGGAGGCAAATTTGCGGATCCAGTTTCTGATTATGTTCTACAGCTCGTCAATGGAGAAACGGTTCTTTCATTATTTGGCCCCTTGTGTATGCTTTAAAAGCTGTACACAACATTTTTGATGATTCACTATGGCATTGTTGTTAGACAGGTATTTTTGTAAGTGATGTTTTGGCTTCAATTTCACTTCTGACTCCATGAATATCCAGACAAGCTTTTCTAGCTTCCTTTGGTAGGATTTTGGAGTCCCAAAGCAAAACCTATCTGTATGATAGGATGGTCTGAAAGCCATTATTGATTATGTCACAGAAGGACAGAGTGGACGCTTTAGAGCCAGAGCTTAAGAAGTAGTCTGGTCTGGTCTCTGTGCTCTATGAATGTAACTGTTATGTATACTGTCGGTGTCTGGGATGGAGGAGGCACCATGGGATCTGAGAGGGTATGGTCTGTAAACAGATTGTGCTGGGCCTTTCTGTCTTTATTTCATCCTGTTTCTGGGAGGAGGGGCAGTTTGGGCTAGGATGGAATCTAGAGTTATATGTCAATCTCCCCCTGCAATGAGCTTGGTGTGACCAAACTCCACAAACATCCTGTTCATTGCTGAAAAATAGAAGAGTTTTGAACAGCTAGGAACGTAGATACAGCCCACTATGATGCAGATGGATTGTATACAAAATTTAGCAATAACGTAGCCACCCTGTGGGTCTGCCCAGGTTTTGCTTACATGAGCTGCCAGGCGCTTATAAATTAGGATTGTTGTGCCGGCCTTTTGGTATTGCAGGTTACTGCATAGATAACCTTACCCACTCAGTCTCTCTGCAGCTTCAATGATTTTGTGTCAGATAGTTGTGTTTCCTGAAGCAGGGTCGGTTCAGTATTTTAGTTGTCAGAAATTCTAGTACCTCCTTGCTTTTGAGAGTGTGAGTATTCAGACCTTTGACTTTCAGTGTTAAGGTAAGTATTATATGAACTACAATCTAAGTTGCTCGGCAATCTAGGTTCACCCTTTTGAGTACAAATGCTGGGAAAATGTATAAAGCGGGATATATTTGAACTAACTGACTTGTAACTTGGACCTTTAACTGAGGCCTCGGTGCTTCTCCTGACCCATTGGAATTATCAATATTGAAAAACAGGTGTTCTGTGATAGGCAGTTTTGGGGGAAATGCTTTTTGCAGGTTTCACACCCAGCTTTTGCTCCCATTTTGACTACTAGTAACTAGTGTAATGGCTCTGAAATGCTCTGAGTCCTGCTAATCAGGATCCAGTATATGTGCTCTGACTGGTAAAAAGGTACATGGTTGATTGGCCTATACCCAATTGGCATAGCCTAATTTACTTGTAAGGCCCTAGTATATGGTACCAGAGGTACCCAGGGCCTGTAAGTGAAAGTGTCCCCTCAGGAACTAAAGCACTTGTTGGGCCAACCTAAGTGGAATAAGGCAAAGCATGGCTCCCCTTCGGACTTGCAGACTGGAACGGCAATTTTAAACTGCTAACTCAACTTTGCCATTTTTAGCAATGGCAATGCCCTAACTTTCTTTTTATTGTGTGTTAGCCACATCTACAACAGGCCTAACTAGTCCTAAGGCTGGTTGCAGCATGTTAGTAAAGTAGAACATATGTTTAACATGTTATAGCAGTAAACACCTGTAATTGTAATTTTTACTGCGAGAGAAATTGATAGCCCCATTGGCAAGTACAGAGTTGTACGCTGACAACCCAGCTGTGCTGACTTCTGAATGGTACTACCAAAGTTGATACTTCATGGTATCAAATAACTCATTACATTAAGCCCAAATTGCTGCCTATCCCAGCCCAAGTCGTAATTAATGTAATTTGTTGCCACATGCAACTTTTCTGTTGCCCAAGACTTCTAGTGGCCATTTGATGAAGCTGGCCACAAGGCAGCCATGTGCCATCCTGGGGAGACGTGTGAACGACTCCAAGGAAAGGTAACAACAGATGCCTGCTACTCGAGGAGGTGTTAACTCCTGCTGGCAAGAAGCCACACAGGGTAATGGCCTAAAAGGTGAGTTTCAAAGTGGAAGCTGCACTAGATGGCAAGTAGCAAGCACATGTGAGAGGGGCTGCCCTACTGCGTAGGTAGACAAAGGCGGAAAACAGTGGGCAAAACCGTTTTCCCATGGGCGTGTATCCCAGTGGCAGCTACACCCCTAGAGTGGGCTACCAAGCTCTTGAGACCGAAAGAGGGTTTCTGCCATCTTGAAAGTGGTGAGAATAGAGCACTCTGGAAGAGCTAAATACCACACTTCACAGGATGTTTTCATCAGGTTTTCATCAGGCAAGAGGGATCCTGGGAACCCACTGGCTAGTGACCTCTACCTCCCCCGAGGGCATTTTCTGGTCATCAAAAGGACACTCTTGGCATCCACAGCTCGCATTGGACTGGAGAAAAGGACTGAAGAAGGATTGCCCTGCAGACAAGAGCTCCGTGAAGAGAGGCTGCACTGACATGGACAGTATCTGCTGTACCTGGTGGCTAGCAAAAGAGAAAGGACTGTGCCTGTTGTGTTCAGCTTGTGGAGAAGTCAACTCTGGAGTCTAGCCAAAGTAAGAGATTCCAAAGGTTAGATGGCTGACCTCCTATTCACAGCTGAGGGCCACAACAGCTAAAGAAGCCTGCTGGGGAGAGTTGGTAGCTCAGATTCCCAGATTGCCACTTCTTGCCGCCATGCAGCCCAAAAGACCAAAATCCAACACTCAAAAGTTGCCCCGGAGTCTGCAGGACCCCGGAGATTCATCGTAGTGCTGCATAATCACCAAGAAAGCAAGTTACTGCCATAAAAAGAAAAACATTGAAACTGATGTACAGGGTGATCCAGCCCAGTGGCGAATGGACTTCTGCCAAACTCAAGAGCACTCAAAAGAATGTTGAGCCTTGTGGCCTAGATAGCCTCACCAAGCATGTGGACTGAAGAGGAGCCCCCCACTTCCTGTCGACCACACAGCATCTTCAGGATCCTGCATCCCTTGAATCAGGATCTATAGAAGTCAGTGGCAATAGCCACTGATATTGAAACTGGACCGAAGACTGCTTTTCTAAATGAGGTAACTGTTTCTGTGGACTTTGCATGGCCCCCTAACTGACTCCTTGATGGAGTTGGCCGCTTAAAGTAACTCTAAGTAAACATATTGAAACTTACCCAAGCTTACCCAAGTTTTTACTTGAAAACGTTTCTGACAAATTAGTTGAATTTCCAATGATTGTTTGTGGTTAAGTAAAAAGCTGCAATTTACTATACCTTCAGTACCCCTGGAAACAGCAAGTGTCTCTTTTTCTTTTTGGTGACTAAAATTACGTAAACATCTAATCTATTTTTATAAATTGGTGTCAGATTTCTTGAGTGTCTTGTCTCCTTCTTCTTAAATTGTTTTGATGCTGTTTAAATGCTTTATTCTTATTACTTTACGTAAACCTGACTGCTCAAAGCTACAGTTAACTAGTGATGAGCTAAGATTTAACAAACAAAACCTGAGTGGTCCTCAAGGGGTTGAAAGTTTATCACACAGTGAGGTCACCTAACCACACCACATAATATACCCAATTTCCTCACGTGCAGAGTTCCAGATTCTGCTGGTTTGCTCTTCACTTGTTTTTTTTGTTTTGTTTTTTTTAAAATTCTTTTTATTGCAGAATAGACCAGCATGGTATGCGATTTCTCAGCCGTCCCCTGTTCGGGAAAGGCAATATGTTTTGAGAACACTTCGTTACACAGCCGTTCAGCCCACACCCCGGAGGTTGGGCGGCGTTTGTAGAGAGTATGTTGAAGGCACACCAGTTCCGCCGGTAGAGAAAGTCTATATCACCGTCAACATCTGCTTTTGTGGTTTTTGGGTGTGAATCCCACTAACACTGCAACTCCCCCACCCTCCCCCCTTCAACTTGTCAACTGTATAGCCACTTAACACACCTTGGGTCGTATTCAAGAGTCATTGTTCCTGCACATAGTCCAATCTGACCACTGCAGTTCCCACTGTGTCCCCCCCTCTCCCCCTCCCGCATCCGCTTGTTTCAGCATTTCTGGTATCCCACAGGGTTTCATGCGCCAACATTATCTCCTCGGTGGGTAGCATAGTCAACACAGGGCTTGGCCTGTCACAGTTCACATTCCAGTCCCCCTCTCTCCTCCAACTCCTTCCCTCATTGCCCTCCCTCTAGGCCGTGATACTGCCTCCATTTGGCCCACACCCGTCGGAACTTTTTAGGACATCCCCTCGCTTTATAGGTCACCCTCTCTGCTGCCATATAGAGGTCAAGCCCCCGTCTCCACTCCTCAAGGGTCGGCAATTCTGCTGCTCCCCAATATTTTGCTATGTCTCTCTTGGCGACTACTAGCGCTAGAACTAGAAAGATGAGCTGGGGACGAGGCAGGTCCACCTCAGTGGTCAGGCCCAGTAGGGCTAGCTTTGGCTCCTGTGTGAGTTCCGCCCCCCAAATCTCCCCCAGCTCTGTGAAGATGTCTGACCAGTAGTGTTGTATGTTTGTACATTGCCATAGGGTGTGGTAGAAGTCCCCCTGTTGGCTACCGCACCGTAGGCATGTAGCGTCTGTAATTTTCCCCATCCTGAGCAGTTTCACCCTATCAAAATATGTCCTATGTAACACGTTAAGCTGGATAAGGCGGAGCCTGGACTTGATCGCCACCTCCCTGGGGTGCATGAGGACCATCTCCCAGTCAATGTCTTCCATTTCACCCACCTCTGCCTCCCACACTCCCCTCAGTCTCCCTAGGTCGCCCAGCATATTATTTGTCAGGGTTTTATATGTGAGGGAAACTGCTTTACCCAATATGTGCTCCTGGAGTAGTCTACCCTCTAGTGGTGCATATTCAGGTATGTCCGCGAGTTGTATCTTTTGTGCCCTCCAAGCGTGTCTCAATTGCATATATTTGAATAGTTGTGAGTGGTGGAGCCCAAATTCCGTCTTGAGAGCCTGGAATTCCTTCAATTCCCCCCTGTAGATCATGTCGCCTATGTGGGACATGCCAATGTCATCCCATCGTTGGAAGCCCCGGAGCTTACCAAGTTCCTGGAGCCACCGGCAGTGCCACAACGGTGTTTGTCTGGTGACCCTTCCCTCCCAGCCCATGCGTTTGGTTGCTTGCCGCCACGCTTTAAGTGTGAGTGATGTCGCCGGTAGCAGTGACTTCCCAATCTTCCCACCATATAAATAGTATAGTATGTTTCTGTTCGATAGCGTGTGTCGTTCAAGGATATATGTCGGGTGGTCTGCCGGGACATGGATCCAGTCGTTTATGGGCGTCAGGTGTTCCGCCCAGTAGTAGGCCTCCAAATTCGGTAGGGATATGCCCCCACTGTATTGATGTCGCTGTAGAGTCTGTAGGGCTATTCGTGGCTGCTTTCCCAGCCACAGGAAGGTGCGAAGATCTGCATGTATCTTCCGTATCGTATCCGGCGGGAGTGGGTAATATTCATTCTGGAGTGCATAGAGGAACTTAGGCAGGGTGATCATTTTGTACATCGCTGCCCGGCCCAGGAGCGTGAGCGGCAGCCGTTTCCATCTGTCCATGTCACCCACTGCGTCTCCCACGATTCTGTCAACATTTTTGGAGAAGGAGAGTTTCTCGTCGTGGGTGATGTATATCCCCAAGTACAGAAAGCCCGTGGAGGTCGTGACCAGGCGTTCTGGGACGTTTCCCCATTGCTCTCTCCCTTGTGGATCGTAGAGCACCGACTTGTGCCAATTGATGGTGTGGCCAGCTCGCTCACCAAATCTGCCCAATTCCCGGAACAATTCCGGCACAGTTGTGTCGGGGTTGGTGATGTATAGGAGCACATCGTCAGCGTAGAGTGATATCTTTTCCTGTATCGCCCCTGGGGTGTCTAGTGAGAAGCCGTGGATGTTGGGGTTCCGTCTGATGTTGATGGCCAGGATTTCAATGGTCAGCGTGAACAGTAGGGGGGATAGCGGGCATCCCTGTCGGGTGCCCCGTTCGACCTTAAATTCGCGGGATAGTTTACCGTTCACTCTCACTCGAGCTCTCGGGCCTGGTATACGAGCCGTATCCAACCGCAGAACGCCGGACCGAAGCCAAACCTCTGGAGCACTGCCATAAGGAAGGGCCAGTGCACTGCGTCAAAAGCTTTTTCTGCGTCAAGAGAGAGGAACCAGTGCGGCTCGCTCCTGCCCCTGACCGCCTGTAACCAGTTGTGAGTGCGCCTAAGGTTTAGCCTCGTCGCCCTGTCCGGGAGAAACCCTGTTTGGTCCCTATGGACAAGGTCTGAGATCACCCCCCTCATGCGTGTTGCTAGGATGGTCGCTAACACCTTCACTTCGATATTAAGGAGGGAAATGGGGCGATACGAAGCACTGTCTTCTTTAGGTTTGCCTTCTTTGTGTAACGGCACAATGGTGGCCAGCGCGAGGTCTGGTGGCAGAGCCTTCAGCCGGAAAGATTCAGTAAGGAGATTTTTAAGGTGTCGCTTCAGAAGGTCTGATGTTTTTTTGAAGAATTCCGCTGGGAACCCGTTGGGGCCCGGCGTCTTGCCCGTTTTTAGTTTCGCTATGGCGTCTGTAATTTCCTCAAGCGTTATGTCGGCATCCAGGGCCGCACTGGATTCAGGAGATAGGGTCGGCATCTCCGTCTGTTCCAAGTATCGTAGCGCCACATCTATGTCTCCTAGGTCTCTAGCTGTGTAAAATTGTTCGTAGTGGGTCGCGAACGCCTCCGCTATCCCAGCGTCGGTGCAGCGCACGGCACCATCACCCATTTTGATTCGCTCTACCCACGGTGCATCTCTTTCCTTCCTGCTGAGCCAGGCCAAAAGCCTACCCGACTTATCCCCCACATCGTATAGACGATGTAGAGTCGCCAGTGACTGTGTCTTAGCCTCATTTGACACCATCTCCCTATAATTCCGTTGGGCATCCAGCAGGCGCCGCAACGTGCCCTCTCCCTTATGTGCCTGATAGTCCTCTTCCAGTGTCAGGATGGAGGCCTCCAGGGCTGCCACTTCCTCCTGCTGACTCTGTCTCGCCTCTTTTAGTCTACCCTGTATTCTGTCTCTTAGTACTGGCTTCATCGCCTCCCAGAGGGTTATCTTAGAAGCCACGGACCCTTCATTTTCAGCTATGTACACTTTAATGTCTGCCCTGACTCAGCGGGCAAGGTCTGGGGATTGGATGTCCCATGCCGCCAGGCGCCATTCCGTCCCTTTCCTCCGTCCCGTCCCCCCCACTTTCGCGTACAAGGGCGAGTGGTCAGAAATGCCCCTCGCCTTGTAGTCCACTACATCTGCCGCCGTTAAGTGTTGCCTGGCCATAAAAAGATAGTCTAGTCTGGAGAAGACTTTGTGTGCCCCTGAGTAAAAGGAGTAGGCGGGTTGTGTGGGGTGTCGCCATCGCCATAAGTCCATGAGTCCCAGTGTGTTCATCGTTAATGCCAGAGCTGTCTGTGTTCCCCCTCTACGTACCTGCCCCGTACGGTCCAGTTCGTCAGACATCACGTCATTGAAGTCCCCTCCCACTATCTGTATAGTGTCTGCCGTGTCGATGAGGAGTGATGAGATCGCTTGCAATGTACGTGATTGAAGCTTAGGCGGCGCATAGGCCGACACTATAGTGTATCGCTGTCTCCTCCACGTCCCTTGGACCCCTACGTAAGTGCCCTGCGGGTCGCTCCATGTGTGCGTAACGCAGAAGGGTGTGGACTTCTTAACCAGAATGGCTACTCCCCTCGAGTCCGATGTGTACCCTGCGTGTGCCAGAGCTCTGAGCCTACCTCTTGCAATGAATGCACAGTTGTTGCCTTTAAGGTGTGTCTCCTGTAGGAGGACTATATCCGGCGCTAGCCTCTTAAGATATGTGTTCACCAGGCCCCGTTTGACTTTCGACCCGAGGCCATTAACGTTCCACGTTAAAATGGATAGTGCCTCTTCCTCCCCTGGTGGCATTGTTAGTGTACCTGCCATCTTGCGTGTTGGTTCTCAGCTGTTAGCGGTGCGTATGGTGGGTCTGTCTGTAGCAGTGGCGATGTATGTCTTCGCGTGTGTCCCCCAACTGTAGCTACCCCCCATCCTTGTCCCTCCCTCCCCCCACTCAAAATAACTCTGGCCTCCCTTAAACCCCCCTCCTCCCCACCACCCTCCCCTTCCAGACTCATCCCAATATAGGACCGAGCTTTCAGCGGGAGACGGTCTGTCGCCCACCCTCCCCTCCCCTCAACTTAACCAACCCTCACCTTCCACCCCAACTTGAAAGGCTATGAGAGCACTAGGTCCAGTGTCTTTTCTAGCCCAATGTATCAACCAGGTCAAGGAAAGAAAACATATACACTGGACAAGGGAAAGATAACAAAACACAAGGGAGGACTTTCAAACTTGCGTGTCATTGTGCCTCCCGGCCGTCGTCTCTGGAATGCCACTCTGCAGTGTTCACGAGTGTGAGTCTTGCGTGGCGGAGTCAGTTCCACTTAGTTTGCCAGATGAGTCCCGTTCCAGATGGTGGATCTCCCTCTCCAGCGGGTGCATCGAGTCTCGTTCCCCAATGGGGTCCACCTCCTCAGGGTCCGATTCTCCACCATCTTGTCGATCCTCGTCGTCTCCATCTGAGAGTGCCGATTGTCGTGGGACCTGTCGCCGTGCGCCCGCCGTTGAGGATTCCCCCGGCGATTCCGACCGCCCTCTTCTGGCCCCCACGGGTGTGCGTGCTTGGTATGGCGTCCCAGGAGTGCGGGAGTGCAGCCTCCTCGATTTCCGCCTTTTTGGTTTTGGGAGCCCCCAGTTGACTCTTTCTCTCAGTGACCTGTCCAATTCCTCGCGTCCTGCCGCCTCTCTGCTTTTGAGGTTAGGCCGCTCCTCTAGCCACTGCCAAGCATCCTCAGGGTGTGTGAAGAAGATTGACTTGTCTTTGTAAAGGACCTTGAGTTTCGCGGGGAAGAGCAACATGTAGGTGATCTTAAGTGTTCTCAATTTTGCTTTCACCAGGTCGAAGGAGCGACGCTGTTTCTGGACCTCCTGGCTATAGTCCGGGAAGATCATGATGTTGGTGTTTTCTAGCCGGATCTCCCCCATTTTTCTGGCCTCACGTAGAATTAGGTCTCTATCCGCAAAGTTCAGGAAACGTGCTATCACTGGTCTAGGTCTTGCACCTTCCGGGGGCTTTGCCAGCAGTGCCCTATGGGCTCTTTCAATTACGAAGCATGCTGAAAAGCGCGCTGTCGGGAAAGTCGTGGTCAGCCACGTGTGAAGGAAGGCCGCCATGTCGTTCCCCTCAATTCCTTCCCTAAATCCCACAAAGCGCAGGTTGTTGCGGCGTGCCCTGTTTTCCGCATCGTCCACCTTCCAAAGGAGTTGTCTATGGGATGTTTGGAGTTCCACCATTTCTTTGCGGAGCGTGGTGAGAGAGTCTTCCGCCTCACCAATTCGTGTCTCAGTTTCTGTAACTCGCGCCGAAAGGTTCTTGAAGTCTTGCCGGAGGAGGGTGACCTCGGACCCCACTTCACCTATTTTAACTTCCAGTGCGGCTCTTGATTCCTGGATGTCGGATCTTGAGGCTTGAATGGCCGCTAGGAGTCTATCTGTGTCCGGCGAGCCTTCCTGAGCTGTGTTGGGGTGATCTCTTCCCGGGCGGGCAGTCGCAAAATTGTCCATAGGGCCGTGCTTCAGGGGTTTAGGGACGGGATCCTTCTTTCCCATGGTCGTCCACGGACTCGGCGTGGGGTTCTGTTGCCGGCGAGGTCCACTCACCCCGGGTGCTGATTGATGCGGTCTGTAAGGTGTTAGGGCCCGCTGCGTGACCCGGGAGGGCTTCACGTGTTCCTGCTCTCTGCCCGTCAGGTCTCCTCCACTCCGTAGGCGGGGCTTTGTTCGCCCCTGCTGCGCCCCGGTGTCCGAGTTCCTCACGTCTCGGCTATGGTGGTGAAGGAGCAGGTGGCCACGCGGATGGGGGTGGGGGGACAGGCAAGACTCCAATTTAGTGGTCCGATGCAGGCCAAGTCGGAGGTAGCGCCTTCTTCCTCCCCTGGGGCTTGCACCTCAGCAACACGGGGCCCCGCCTCCGTGTATCTCCCTGGACCACCTCACCCCGAAGCCTGCCGGCGTAGACTTGAGCCTCCTCCCACAGTCCGCTTTAGGCCGTGCAGATGGATTGTCCCTAACCAACCCCCAGGTCCGCCGGTGCCCCGGCTTGTTGCTGTCCGCTTCCTTTGCGCGAGCACGCCGATGCTGTTCTCGGGCGCGTCGGTGTCAGGCACGGGGATGCCTCACTTGGGCGCCATGTTGGTGAAGGTCTGCCCCGTTTGCAGAAGTTGCACGGGGCCTCTTGTCGCTGCACCCGATCGTCCGTGGGGAGGTCCCTCAGGTATTGCGTACTGCTCTCTGGGTAGGCCACGACCCCCCCCGGCAGTCCCGAGCCCCCGACCGCGGGTCAGGCCGCCATGTTGGTTAAGTGCGGCAGCGGCCGAGGGGCAGTGTGGAGGGCGGGTGGGGGGGCGGGGGGGGACTCCCTCTCCTTACTTGGGTCGCCGCCGGGTGTCTCAAGGCCAGGCCAGGGTCCGTCGTGCAGCACGGTGTTCCTCCCCGGTGTCAGCCACCGGACTCCTTGCCGCTTGCACCTCTGCTGACCACCGCGGCTCCACCGTCTCCCGGGGCCGGTCTGCGCGATCAGGTGGGCCGCAGTACCCTCCTCTGTTGCTCCTCACCCCGTGGTGCCGGTGTGTGCCCCCCTAGGCAGCTGCGCTCCGCTTCTTGCCGTCTGGTGTCCGTCTGGGGCTAGCGCCGGTCCCGGGGCGCCATCTTAGTTTTGCATTCCCCTCCGCCTCTGACCCAGGAGATTGCGTCAAACAGGCTTTCCGCGCATCAGCGGGTCTCCCTTGGCGGCGTCGCAGCTTTAGTGCCCCTTTAGGCGATCAGCGTGGCGATTTTAGAGTCCGTGGCAATAGATTTAAGGCGGATATTTGTAACCACGGCCGGGAGCTCCCGAGTCTTGCGTCTAGCTCGGCATGCTGCTGTTTGCTCTTCACTTGTGATCTTTTTGGGCTGACTGTGATGCCTGCATTATTGCCTATTGTGAGGTATTTGCATGTCATGGGCATTTTTGAGGTTGGGCTTACTCGTCCAGGGGTCATTGTCCACGTGCCCCAGCAGGGTGACTCCTGGCATTGTATTGACGGCCATAGGAATCTAGGAACTGCTCTAGTGAATTCCCTACTAAACTGAAGGAATTGTTGCAGTGTCAAGCACACCATATCTTCTCTCTCCTTTTCAGTATTGGGAGTACCGCCAGGAATTTCTTGTGGGGAAAATCAACCATCATAGTAATTCTATGTCCACTTAAGTTATACTGGGTTGTGTTGTCAAGATAATTGAAAAACTTATCGCATTGCCAGTGACAAAGTATTCAATTCTTGGTCTAGATGTGTCTGGTGCAGGCCCCTGTCGAAATGTATCATGAAGATCTTTGGGATTCCAACAAGTGATCGAATTTAGTCTGAAGGGCCTCTTTTTTAGGGAGGACATGAATGCAAAGATTATCTCTACGGCAGCGGCGGTTTCTTCATGAGGGCGAGGGAGCCACACGCACCTGCTGCAGCGCTAAAGTGAAGAAAAAAAATGGCCATGAAATGATTTCTTTGCCATTTTATTTTTCACGTTTAGCAGTGCAGCAGCCTCCAGCCAGGATTAGTGGGGGCGTGTCCTCTGAAGACTGGAGGAGCAAGATGGATCAACCAAAGTACGCATGTCACTTTGGCCGTCTCTCTTGAGCTGGCCAAAGTGACATGTGCACTTTGCAGCTCTCCATTCAGCTGTCTTAGACAGCTAGGTGGAGACCAAGCAGATACCTAAAGGACCTGAAGGAGCATCCAGCAAGGATGCTCCATCCACTCCTTGCGCTGCTCTCAAGCTGGTGAGAGTAGCGCCAGGATTGGTCAGTGAAACTTTATGGAGTCTGAAGCCTCCGAAGCCGACAGAGGACGGACCAAGGAGGACGTCGGAAGTGCAACAGGCAAGGTAAGTGACTTTATTTTATATTATTTGTCACTCTCCTTGCCTGCATGCAAGCACCCACCTACCACTTAGTTGCCCACCCACCCTACAGGTGCACAAACGTGCCTGCCGCCCCTGGCGATCTCCCAACCCCCGTGAGTTTGTCTTGTAGTTTCCAAATATCTGTTGCCAGTGCTTAAAATGGTTTAAAAAACAGAAGTGCAGATACTCACTAAATTGAGTCCAGTGATAGGGTGTGGCTAGGGTTGGGGTTAAAGGCAGGCCTTATAGGCAGGCATGTTGAGACATTTATACCATGTATAGTGTTTATTTATTTTTTAACTAAGGTGGGTACAAAAGTATGCATTTAGTATTTTGTTTCCAATTTCTCATATGCACTAATTGTATTGGCACATGAAAGATGTTAGATTTTTCATGTTATGTCCAATAACTGATAATAGGAGGAACTTAAGTAAAGAAATCACAAAAAAGCTAAATCATGATCCTGTATTGGCTCACAGAGTGACATAATTCTACAGGATTTAGCTGTTCAACATCTGTGGAATTTATCCTTTATGCTCCAATGGGTCATGGGGATTCATTTAAAATACCCTTTGCAATCGTCCTAACTCTGTAAATCAATCCCCTAGAATGTAATACAATAACAATATTTAGTCTATGATGGTGGGAAGAAGTCAACTTAAAAGTACCAAAATATGATCAATTAGAATGGGATACATAGCAGGAAAATGAAAGTGGTACTCAGTGGTTGGCGGAAGTTTATTGCCCCTACATTAATCGGTGAAAAATCAACCAGACCTTGAGGAACACACTTTTATATATTGATGGGATCAAACAAGGATCAAAAATATTTTTACAAACACGCCGTGCCCCATCACATGGTTTCCTTCGCTTATTTTTTTATGGACTCTATTTTCTTAGCTTATTTTCTTAAGGAGCTTATGCAAAGTTCATTTTGACAGCCAAACAATTCAGCTTTCCTTAGTAGTAAAAAATGACTGTCCGCCCGCTTTTTTTTAAGTTTAAGAAATTTTTATTGAGTATTTAAAGATAACAATAGTACATATGTTATGCGTGTACAGAAGATATGTAAATGATACGTGCAAATAAGGAGTACATAACATATGCACTAAAAACTAATTAGGGTGATGAAAAGGATAAAGAAAATAAAGAAGAGAAAAGGAATTAGGTAAAGGGTAGAAAAGCAGAAAGAGAACAAGAAAGAAAGAAAAGAGGGAAGAGAATGAAAAGAAAAGAAAGAGGAAGAAAAAGAAAAGAAAAAGGAAAAAGGAGAAAAATGTATGTGGGATTAAATAGGAAGCATTCAAGAGGGAGAATTAAAAGAAAGATAGGATGTAAAAGGAAGCCAAAGAAGATCAGATTTAATTTTTAGGGGAGTAGAAGAAGAGGCAGCAATAGAGATCCTGTGTTCATCACATATAAAATTCCACCAAGTAAGAACAGTAATCTTAGAGTTATCTTTCCAACACGATAGAATGACTTTGAATGCAATAGAGATGAACAGATCCGCCCACTTTTTGTCCAACCTTACTGCAATCACACAAAACATGTTTTGGGTTACTGCCAGCCAAAACTTTCATTTTGGCAACACTGCCCTAAACCTTGTGAGACTAGGGACTGAATTTCTACTTCCTTTTCATTCTGCAGCAGACAGCCAATACATGGGCTCGGTGGGTAAAGTTACACAAAGTAAATCAATTAGGCTTTGTACTCTGTCTTTGATCACTATATGTTTCGCTTTTTAATGTAACCACCAGAGTCATAAAGCAATAATGTGGTCTGGTCCTGTAAATACTGCATAAAATATATATACTTTTACTAATGTCAATTAAATTATGGGAGGTTCAGCACACAAACAACAAATAACCCTAATATTTTTGGGACCAGGCTGGCAGAAGGTCCAAAAGATTATGGTAATTGAAATTGTGGTGCTTCGAGAATAAAAATGTTTTAATGAACAACAAAAATCTTAGTTGCCTGTACACAGTGTGACAGTGCAGGTACCAGTATTGAGCAGAGTCATAAAAAAGGACCATCTGCAGCGTAGGATAGAGGTGACAATGTTGTAGGAGTACCTGTGAAGGATCATAAGTAGAAAAGTAGAAGCAGAGTTATCGCACAGCTCTGCGTGTCGAGCTCTAGCCTTTGTGCTCTCAGACCTCTCAATTCTTCTATAATTCTTCATGGTATCAGCCCTCATACAGGCGTACACACCCATATATTTACCGTTTCAGTTGCAGTATTAAAGAAGAAAGGCATGAGACCCTATGTATGTGCAGCATGTGGACCCCATCCTATGCTGTTCAGATTCAAGTCACTTACAGTTGTAAGGTGCCAACCCTATTTCCGATTAATAGCCCTTTTGGTGCTGTCACAGCCTGAAATAATTAAGCAGTCATCACGGTGAAAGGAACGTGATTAGGGTCCATCGCCGTCCCACATTCCTCATTATTACAAACTATCCAGATGCAAAGCTATGAATAATGGGCAGCACTATAATATTGCTACAGAACTGAATGACTTGGGCCCATTGTTGTTTGGTCTCAGGTCAATGCTGCTTGGCACTGGCCCACCATCACAGTGCAACACTGAGACAATGATGTTGTGTGAGTTTGGGCATGTGCTAAATAACGATAGTCCAGCATAAGGTAATATTTTGCCAGAAATGTGTTTTCCCCCCTCATGCGTGTTGCTAGGATGGTCGCTAACACCTTCACTTCGATATTAAGGAGGGAAATGGGGCGAGACGAAGCACTGTCTTCTTTAGGTTTGCCTTCTTTGTGTAACGGCACAATGGTGGCCAGCGCGAGGTCTGGTGGCAGAGCCTTCAGCCGGAAAGATTCAGTAAGGAGATTTTTAAGGTGTCGCGTCAGAAGGTCTGATGTTTTTTTGAAGAATTCCGCTGGGAACCCGTTGGGGCCCGGCGTCTTGCCCGTTTTTAGTTTCGCTATGGCGTCTGTAATTTCCTCAAGCGTTATGTCGGCATCCAGGGCCGCACTGGATTCAGGAGATAGGGTCGGCATCTCCGTCTGTTCCAAGTATCGTAGCGCCACATCTATGTCTCCTAGGTCTCTAGCTGTGTAAAATTGTTCGTAGTGGGTCGCGAACGCCTCCGCTATCCCAGCGTCGGTGCAGCGCACGGCACCATCACCCATTTTGATTCGCTCTACCCACCGTGCATCTCTTTCCTTCCTGCTGAGCCAGGCCAAAAGCCTACCCGACTTATCCCCCACATCGTATAGACGATGTTGAGTCGCCAGTGACTGTGTCTTAGCCTCATTTGACACCATCTCCCTATAATTCCGTTGGGCATCCAGCAGGCGCCGCAACGTGCCCTCTCCCTTATGTGCCTGATAGTCCTCTTCCAGTGTCAGGATGGAGGCCTCCAGGGCTGCCACTTCCTCCTGCTGACTCTGTCTCGCCTCTTTTAGTCTACCCTGTATTCTGTCTCTTAGTACTGGCTTCATCGCCTCCCAGAGGGTTATCTTAGAAGCCACGGACCCTTCATTTTCAGCTATGTACACTTTAATGTCTGCCCTGACTCAGCGGGCAAGGTCTGGGGATTGGATGTCCCATGCCGCCAGGCGCCATTCCGTCCCTTTCCTCCGTCCCGTCCCCCCCACTTTCGCGTACAAGGGCGAGTGGTCAGAAATGCCCCTCGCCTTGTAGTCCACTACATCTGCCGCCGTTAAGTGTTGCCTGGCCATAAAAAGATAGTCTAGTCTGGAGAAGACTTTGTGTGCCCCTGAGTAAAAGGAGTAGGCGGGTTGTGTGGGGTGTCGCCATCGCCATAAGTCCGTGAGTCCCAGTGTGTTCATTGTTAATGCCAGAGCTGTCTGTGTTCCCCCTCTACGTACCTGCCCCATACGGTCCAGTTCGTCAGACATCACGTCATTGAAGTCCCCTCCCACTATCTGTATAGTGTCTGCCGTGTCGATGAGGAGTGATGAGATCGCTTGCAATGTACGTGATTGAAGCTTAGGCGGCGCATAGGCCGACACTATAGTGTATCGCTGTCTCCTCCACGTCCCTTGGACCCCTACGTAAGTGCCCTGCGGGTCGCTCCATGTGTGCGTAACGCAGAAGGGTGTGGACTTCTTAACCAGAATGGCTACTCCCCTCGAGTCCGATGTGTACCCTGCGTGTGCCAGAGCTCTGAGCCTACCTCTTGCAATGAATGCACAGTTGTTGCCTTTAAGGTGTGTCTCCTGTAGGAGGACTATATCCGGCGCTAGCCTCTTAAGATATGTGTTCACCAGGCCCCGTTTGACTTTCGACCCGAGGCCATTAACGTTCCACGTTAAAATGGATAGTGCCTCTTCCTCCCCTGGTGGCATTGTTAGTGTACCTGCCATCTTGCGTGTTGGTTCTCAGCTGTTAGCGGTGCGTATGGTGGGTCTGTCTGTAGCAGTGGCGATGTATGTCTTCGCGTGTGTCCCCCAACTGTAGCTACCCCCCATCCTTGTCCCTCCCTCCCCAACTCAAAATAACTCTGGCCTCCCTTAAACCCCCCTCCTCCCCACCACCCTCCCCTTCCAGACTCATCCCAATATAGGACCGAGCTTTCAGCGGGAGACGGTCTGTCGCCCACCCTCCCCTCCCCTCAACTTAACCAACCCTCACCTTCCACCCCAACTTGAAAGGCTATGAGAGCACTAGGTCCAGTGTCTTTTCTAGCCCAATGTATCAACCAGGTCAAGGAAAGAAAACATATACACTGGACAAGGGAAAGATAACAAAACACAAGGGAGGACTTTCAAACTTGCGTGTCATTGTGCCTCCCGGCCGTCGTCTCTGGAATGCCACTCTGCAGTGTTCACGAGTGTGAGTCTTGCGTGGCGGAGTCAGTTCCACTTAGTTTGCCAGATGAGTCCCGTTCCAGATGGTGGATCTCCCTCTCCAGCGGGTGCATCGAGTCTCGTTTCCCAATGGGGTCCACCTCCTCAGGGTCCGATTCTCCACCATCTTGTCGATCCTCGTCGTCTCCATCTGAGAGTGCCGATTGTCGTGGGACCTGTCGCCGTGCGCCCGCCGTTGAGGATTCCCCCGGCGATTCCGACCGCCCTCTTCTGGCCCCCGCGGGTGTGCGTGCTTGGTATGGCGTCCCAGGAGTGCGGGAGTGCAGCCTCCTCGATTTCCGCCTTTGTGGTTTTGGGAGCCCCCAGTTGACTCTTTCTCTCAGTGACCTGTCCAATTCCTCGCGTCCTGCCGCCTCTCTGCTTTTGAGGTTAGGCCGCTCCTCTAGCCACTGCCAAGCATCCTCAGGGTGTGTGAAGAAGATTGACTTGTCTTTGTAAAGGACCTTGAGTTTCGCGGGGAAGAGCAACATGTAGGTGATCTTAAGTGTTCTCAATTTTGCTTTCACCAGGTCGAAGGAGCGACGCTGTTTCTGGACCTCCTGGCTATAGTCCGGGAAGATCATGATGTTGGTGTTTTCTAGCCGGATCTCCCCCATTTTTCTGGCCTCACGTAGAATTAGGTCTCTATCCGCAAAGTTCAGGAAACGTGCTATCACTGGTCTAGGTCTTGCACCTTCCGGGGGCTTTGCCAGCAGTGCCCTATGGGCTCTTTCAATTACGAAGCATGCTGAAAAGCGCGCTGTCGGGAAAGTCGTGGTCAGCCACGTGTGAAGGAAGGCCGCCATGTCGTTCCCCTCAATTCCTTCCCTAAATCCCACAAAGCGCAGGTTGTTGCGGCGTGCCCTGTTTTCCGCATCGTCCACCTTCCAAAGGAGTTGTCTATGGGATGTTTGGAGTTCCACCATTTCTTTGCGGAGCGTGGTAAGAGAGTCTTCCGCCTCACCAATTCGTGTCTCAGTTTCTGTAACTCGCGCCGAAAGGTTCTTGAAGTCTTGCCGGAGGAGGGTGACCTCGGACCCCACTTCACCTATTTTAACTTCCAGTGCGGCTCTTGATTCCTGGATGTCGGATCTTGAGGCTTGAATGGCCGCTAGGAGTCTATCTGTGTCCGGCGAGCCTTCCTGAGCTGTGTTGGGGTGATCTCTTCCTGGGCGGGCAGTCGCAAAATTGTCCATAGGGCCTTGCTTCAGGGGTTTAGGGACGGGATCCTTCTTTCCCATGGTCGTCCACGGACTCGGCGTGGGGTTCTGTTGCCGGCGAGGTCCACTCACCCCGGGTGCTGATTGATGCGGTCTGTAAGGTGTTAGGGCCCGCTGCGTGACCCGGGAGGGCTTCACGTGTTCCTGCTCTCTGCCCGTCAGGTCTCCTCCACTCCGTAGGCGGGGCTTTGTTCGCCCCTGCTGCGCCCCGGTGTCCGAGTTCCTCACGTCTCGGCGATGGTGGTGAAGGAGCAGGTGGCCACGCGGATGGGGGTGGGGGGACAGGCAAGACTCCAATTTAGTGGTCCGATGCAGGCCAAGTCGGAGGTAGCGCCTTCTTCCTCCCCTGGGGCTTGCACCTCAGCAACACGGGGCCCCGCCTCCGTGTATCTCCCTGGACCACCTCACCCCGAAGCCTGCCGGCGTAGACTTGAGCCTCCTCCCACAGTCCGCTTTAGGCCGTGCAGATGGATTGTCCCTAACCAACCCCCAGGTCCGCCGGTGCCCCGGCTTGTTGCTGTCCGCTTCCTTTGCGCGAGCACGCCGATGCTGTTCTCGGGCGCGTCGGTGTCAGGCGCGGGGATGCCTCACTTGGGCGCCATGTTGGTGAAGGTCTGCCCCGTTTGCAGAAGTTGCACGGGGCCTCTTGTCGCTGCACCCGATCGTCCGTGGGGAGGTCCCTCAGGTATTGCGTACTGCTCTCTGGGTAGGCCACAACCCCCCCCGGCAGTCCCGAGCCCCCGACCGCGGGTCAGGCCGCCATGTTGGTTAAGTGCGGCAGCGGCCGAGGGGCAGTGTGGAGGGCGGGTGGGGGGGCGGGGGGGGACTCCCTCTCCTTACTTGGGTCGCCGCCGGGTGTCTCAAGGCCAGGCCAGGGTCCGTCGTGCAGCACGGTGTTCCTCCCCGGTGTCAGCCACCGGACTCCTTGCCGCTTGCACCTCTGCTGACCACCGCGGCTCCACCGTCTCCCGGGGCCGGTCTGCGCGATCAGGTGGGCCGCAGTACCCTCCTCTGTTGCTCCTCACCCCGTGGTGCCGGTGTGTGCCCCCCTAGTCAGCTGCGCTCCGCTTCTTGCCGTCTGGTGTCCGTCTGGGGCTAGCGCCGGTCCCGGGGCGCCATCTTAGTTTTGCATTCCCCTCCGCCTCCGACCCAGGAGATCGCGTCAAACAGGCTTTCCGCGCATCAGCGGGTCTCCCTTGGCGGCGTCGCAGCTTTAGTGCCCCTTTGGGCGATCAGCGTGGCGATTTTAGAGTCCGTGGCAATAGATTTAAGGCGGATATTTGTAACGACGGCCGGGAGCTCCCGAGTCTTGCGTCTAGCTCGGCATGCTGCTGTTTGCTCTTCACTTGTGATCTTTTTGGGCTGACTGTGATGCCTGCATTATTGCCTATTGTGAGGTATTTGCATGTCATGGGCATTTTTGAGGTTGGGCTTACTCGTCCAGGGGTCATTGTCCACGTGCCCCAGCAGGGTGACTCCTGGCATTGTATTGACGGCCATAGGAATCTAGGAACTGCTCTAGTGAATTCCCTACTAAACTGAAGGAATTGTTGCAGTGTCAAGCACACCATATCTTCTCTCTCCTTTTCAGTATTGGGAGTACCGCCAGGAATTTCTTGTGGGTAACATTTTTTTCATGGGGAAAATCAACCATCATAGTAATTCTATGTCCACTTAAGTTATACTGGGTTGTGTTGTCAAGATAATTGAAAAATGTATCGCATTGCCAGTGACAAAGTATTCAATTCTTGGTCTAGATGTGTCTGGTGCAGGCCCCTGTCGAAATGTATCATGAAGATCTTTGGGATTCCAACAAGTGATCGAATTTAGTCTGAAGGGCCTCTTTTTTAGGGAGGACAAGAATGCAAAGATTATCTCTACGGCAGCGGCGGTTTCTTCATGAGGGCGAGGGAGCCACACGCACCTGCTGCAGCGCTAAAGTGAAGAAAAAAAATGGCCATGAAATGATTTCTTTGCCATTTTATTTTTCACGTTTAGCAGTGCAGCAGCCTCCAGCCAGGATTAGTGGGGGCGTGTCCTCTGAAGACTGGAGGAGCAAGATGGATCAACCAAAGTACGCATGTCACTTTGGCCGTCTCTCTTGAGATGGCCAAAGTGACATGTGCACTTTGCAGCTCTCCATTCAGCTGTCTTAGACAGCTAGGTGGAGACCAAGCAGATGCCTAAAGGACCTGAAGGAGCATCCAGCAAGGATGCTCCATCCACTCCTTGCGCTGCTCTCAAGCTGGTGAGAGTAGCGCCAGGATTGGTCAGTGAAACTTTATGGAGTCTGAAGCCTCCGAAGCCGACAGAGGACGGACCAAGGAGGACGTCGGAAGTGCAACAGGCAAGGTAAGTGACTTTATTTTATATTATTTGTCACTCTCCTTGCCTGCATGCAAGCACCCACCTACCACTTAGTTGCCCACCCACCCTACAGGTGCACAAACGTGCCTGCCGCCCCTGGCGATCTCCCAACCCCCGTGAGTTTGTCTTGTAGTTTCCAAATATCTGTTGCCAATGCTTAAAATGGTTTAAAAAACAGAAGTGCAGATACTCACTAAATTGAGTCCAGTGATAGGGTGTGGCTAGGGTTGGGGTTAAAGGCAGGCCTTATAGGCAGGCATGTTGAGACATTTATACCATGTATAGTCTTTATTTATTTTTTAACTAAGGTGGGTACAAAAGGATGCATTTAGTATTTTGTTTCCAATTTCTCATATGCACTAATTGTATTGGCACATGAAAGATGTTAGATTTTTCATGTTATGTCCAATAACTGATAATAGGAGGAACTTAAGTAAAGAAATCACAAAAAAGCTAAATCATGATCCTGTATTGGCTCACAGAGTGACATAATTCTACAGGATTTAGCTGTTCAACATCTGTGGAATTTATCCTTTATGCTCCAATGGGTCATGGGGATTCATTTAAAATACCCTTTGCAATCGTCCTAACTCTGTAAATCAATCCCCTAGAATGTAATACAATAACAATATTTAGTCTATGATGGTGGGAAGAAGTCAACTTAAAAGTACCAAAATATGATCAATTAGAATGGGATACATAGCAGGAAAATGAAAGTGGTACTCAGTGGTTGGCGGAAGTTTATTGCCCCTACATTAATCGGTGAAAAATCAACCAGACCTTGAGGAACACACTTTTATATATTGATGGGATCAAACAAGGATCAAAAATATTTTCACAAACACGCCGTGCCCCATCACATGGTTTCCTTCGCTTATTTTTTTATGGACTCTATTTTCTTAGCTTATTTTCTTAAGGAGCTTATGCAAAGTTCATTTTGACAGCCAAACAATTCAGCTTTCCTTAGTAGTAAAAAATGACTGTCCGCCCGCTTTTTTTTAAGTTTAAGAAATTTTTATTGAGTATTTAAAGATAACAATAGTACATATGTTATGCGTGTACAGAAGATATGTAAATGATACGTGCAAATAAGGAGTACATAACATATGCACTAAAAACTAATTAGGGTGATGAAAAGGATAAAGAAAATAAAGAAGAGAAAAGGAATTAGGTAAAGGGTAGAAAAGCAGAAAGAGAACAAGAAAGAAAGAAAAGAGGGAAGAGAATGAAAAGAAAAGAAAGAGGAAGAAAAAGAAAAGAAAAAGGAAAAAGGAGAAAAATGTATGTGGGATTAAATAGGAAGCATTCAAGAGGGAGAATTAAAAGAAAGATAGGATGTAAAAGGAAGCCAAAGAAGATCAGATTTAATTTTTAGGGGAGTAGAAGAAGAGGCAGCAATAGAGATCCTGTGTTCATCACATATAAAATTCCACCAAGTAAGAACAGTAATCTTAGAGTTATCTTTCCAACACGATAGAATGACTTTGAATGCAATAGAGATGAACAGATCCGCCCACTTTTTGTCCAACCTTACTGCAATCACACAAAACATGTTTTGGGTTACTGCCAGCCAAAACTTTCATTTTGGCAACACTGCCCTAAACCTTGTGAGACTAGGGACTGAATTTCTACTTCCTTTTCATTCTGCAGCAGACAGCCAATACATGGGCTCGGTGGGTAAAGTTACACAAAGTAAATCAATTAGGCTTTGTACTCTGTCTTTGATCACTATATGTTTCGCTTTTTAATGTAACCACCAGAGTCATAAAGCAATAATGTGGTCTGGTCCTGTAAATACTGCATAAAATATATATACTTTTACTAATGTCAATTAAATTATGGGAGGTTCAGCACACAAACAACAAATAACCCTAATATTTTTGGGACCAGGCTGGCAGAAGGTCCAAAAGATTATGGTAATTGAAATTGTGGTGCTTCGAGAATAAAAATGTTTTAATGAACAACAAAAATCTTAGTTGCCTGTACACAGTGTGACAGTGCAGGTACCAGTATTGAGCAGAGTCATAAAAAAGGACCATCTGCAGCGTAGGATAGAGGTGACAATGTTGTAGGAGTACCTGTGAAGGATCATAAGTAGAAAAGTAGAAGCAGAGTTATCGCACAGCTCTGCGTGTCGAGCTCTAGCCTTTGTGCTCTCAGACCTCTCAATTCTTCTATAATTCTTCATGGTATCAGCCCTCATACAGGCGTACACACCCATATATTTACCGTTTCAGTTGCAGTATTAAAGAAGAAAGGCATGAGACCCTATGTATGTGCAGCATGTGGACCCCATCCTATGCTGTTCAGATTCAAGTCACTTACAGTTGTAAGGTGCCAACCCTATTTCCGATTAATAGCCCTTTTGGTGCTGTCACAGCCTGAAATAATTAAGCAGTCATCACGTTGAAAGGAACGTGATTAGGGTCCATCGCCGTCCCACATTCCTCATTATTACAAACTATCCAGATGCAAAGCTATGAATAATGGGCAGCACTATAATATTGCTACAGAACTGAATGACTTGGGCCCATTGTTGTTTGGTCTCAGGTCAATGCTGCTTGGCACTGGCCCACCATCACAGTGCAACACTGAGACAATGATGTTGTGTGAGTTTGGGCATGTGCTAAATAACGATAGTCCAGCATAAGGTAATATTTTGCCAGAAATGTGTTTTCCTGGCTTGATTCTGTATGACCTTGAGTCAGCACAATATTATCTTTGCTCCAAACTGTGTGTTCTTGCACTACCACTGTGTGATCTTGAGTAGCAGTGTGTGATCTTGCAAAAAAGAAGGGAGTGGCATCAGCTATGACTTTCAATGTCTTATCGTGGTTAGGTCTTGCCCCAATGTTTAAACAAAGCCATTATTCACGACCCATAAGTAATGACTTTATAGAAGTTTGTTATTCATCATAATAAACAATGGAACATATTTAATGCATTACGTAAATAATGTGTTCAAGAAACCATTTGCTGACCCCAGAGAACTCAAGAACTACTGTCCCTTTTCTCTGCTCGTCTTTCCTGCTCAAGTCCTCGAAAATGAATCACTGACAAAATATCGAAGTTGAAAATATCGACCTACAGGAATATCAATGCAGAAATATCGAAGGCAAGAATATCGACATCCTATCTACAACGCGGTAAGTACAAAAATATTGAGAAAAAATATATAAATGTTAAAAATATCGATGTTAAAAATATAGTTTTTTTTCTGTAAAAATATAAATGTAAAATAAAGTAAATAACACAAATAAATAAAATAAACATAGTTAAAAATATCTAATAATGTTTAAAATTAATAAATAATACATATATAATATTAATACATTAATTAAACATATACAGAAAATATATAATATATACGCACTTAACAATAAGTTGTAATAATTATTTTAATAATTTATAAATTATTAACAAATATTATAAATTACAAATACATTTACAAACATAAAACATAAACATAAATAAAAAGTAAAGAATTATGTTTAATAAATTAAAAAAATTAAATATAGCTTTCATATTTTTAAAAATTAATTATATACATTATCTAAATTTATACAAAGCACATTTAATAACTAAATAAATAAAAATACTATTCAAAATCCATAAATAAATAAAATACATTAATAAAAATGTTGGATAGCATAGAACTTAAAATTACCATTCCCACTCCAGAGAGCACAATAGTAGAGAAACCGTTGTATAAGCGTAGAGGTAAAAATTACTATTCCAACTCCAAAGAGTGCAACAGTAGGGAAAACATTGGATAGCATAGGGGTAAAAATTACTATTCCAACTCGAGAGAGTGCAACAGTAGGGAAAACATTGGATAGCGTAGGGGTAAAAATTACTATTCCAACTCCAGAGAGTGCAACAGTAGGGAACGCGTTGGATAGCCTAGGGGTAAAAATTACTATTCCCACTCCAGAGAGTGCAACAGTAGGGAAAACGTTGGATAGCGTAGGGTTAAAAATTACTATTCCAACTCCAGAGAGTGCAACAGTAGGGAAAGCATTGGATAGCGTAGGGGTAAAAATGACTAATTCCACTCCAAACAGTGCAACAGTAGGGAAAACGTTGGCTAGCGTAGGGGTAAAAATTACTATTCCAACTCCAGAGAGCGCAACAGTAGAGAAAACGTTGGATAGCTTTGGGGTAAAAATTACTATTCCAACTCCAGAGAGTGCAACAGTAGGGAAAGCGTTGGATAGAGTAGGGGTAAAAATTATTATTCCAACTCCAGAGAGTGCAACAGTAGGGAAAGCGTTGGATAGCGTAGGGGTAAAAATGACTATTCCAACTCCAGAGAGTGCAACAGTAGGGAAAGCATTGGATAGCGTAGAAGGTAAATATAACATACTTATAAATAATTGTTGTAAATAAAATAATAAAAAATTTAAGTTTTAAATAACTCTACATCATTTTCAAATGCCCATTAATAATTACTAAAAACATAATTACAATTGAATAATTAATTAACAATAAATACCAATAAATATTATTTAAGAAATATAAATTACCAAATAATAAATAATGAACACTAAAATATTTTTCAAAACAAAAAAATTAATAATTAAAAATTGATTAACAATTAAAAATTGGTAAACAAATAATTTTTTTAAAAATACAAAATATGTTTTATGAAAAAGTATTTACCAATTAATAAAATGATTTTCCAATTAATAAAAAGTAATTAACAATTAAAAATATCAATTACCAATTTAAAAAAATTAATTACCAATTAAAAAATGTCATTACTAATTAAAAAATGTATTTACCAATTACAAACCTTAATTGCCAATTAGAAAAATGAATTGCCAATTAAAAAATGTAATTACCAATAACAAACCTTAATTACCAATTAAAAAAATTAATTAGCAATTAAGATAATTAATTACCAATTAATATTTATTTATAAATACAATAATTATCAATATCAATTAAAAATACATAATTACTTAATTACAATTAAATTACTTCCCACCCAATTCCCCTATAAACCCACAACCCGCTACAGAACTTAAACGCAAAAATGAATTAAAATGAATTTACGATTACTAAAAATTAATAATTTATTTGCTATGATTAAATTACTTCCCACCCTATTCCCCTATAAACCCACAACCCGCTCCAGTACTAAAACATAAAATTAAATTAAACATTTTTAATATATAAAAAATAGTACACATATCATTTAAAACAAATAAAAAACGTAACAAAAAACATATAACACATACATAAAAAAACATAATAAAATACATAACAACAAACAAATATCGATATAATTGATATCGATATTACTAACTTCGATATTAATATTACTAACTTCGATATTACTTACATCGATATAAAAAAATCGATATTACTTAGCTTAAGGTAGATATTCTGTCCAACAATATTCTTGACCTCGATATTCTTCACCTTTGATATTTTTAAATCGATATTAATGTTGGTCAATAATTTGGAATCGATATTTTGACTGTGCACCCTCGAAAATGATATCAAACGCCTACTCTGAGAACAATAATCTTCTCAATCCTGCACAATCTATTTTCTGCACCAACCACAGCACCAAAATCGCCCTGATCTCTGCCATTGACGCCATCAAAACCCTCTATGACCGGGGAGAAACAGCGGCCCTGATTGTCCTCAACTTCTCAGCAGCTTTCGACACCATATCCCACTAAACACTTATGAACATTGGAATCAGAGGAGATGCCCTCAAATGGCTCACCTCCTTCTTCACCGGAAGAACCCAGAGAATCAACCTACCCCTTTCACCTCAGAACTTAAGAACGTCATCTGTGGCAACCCTGAAGGCGCGTCCCTCAACCCTACACTGTTTAAAACCTACATGACCGCCTTGGCAAACATCGTCAGAACCCATGGACTAAACATCATATTCTACTGCAACAACACCCAGCTCATCCTCTCGCTATCAGAGGACCCCTCCACCATGATGGCTAACTTCTGCAGGTGCTTGACGAGCGACGACGATTGGATGAAAGACAACTGTATAAAACTCAACACAGCCAAAACAGCAGTGCTCATCTTTCAGAACAACAACTCCCTGTGAAGCGATGCCTGGTGGCCTTCTGAATTAGGACCCACTCCGGCAGACCTTGGCATCATGCCAGATAGCAAGCTCACCATGAAAAATTGATGACCATATTTTCCACTGCATTCTTCCTCACTCTTCACATGCTTCTTAAGATTTTCAAATGGCTCCCCGTCAACACCAGACAAACCAGCACTCAAGCCCTCTTCATCTGCCAGCTGGACCACGGCAATGCACTCTACGTAGGAATCACCTCTCAGCTCCTTAAGAGACTGCAAACCATACAAAATTCAGCGACCAGAGTCACCCTCAACCTCCCAAAGCAAACCCACAACACCCCCACCTCAAGAAGCTCCACTGGTTCCCCATTCAGAAAAGATGTCATTTCAAGATGCTAATCCACACCTACACAGCCCTACACAACCAAGGTGTAGCGATTTCATACCCGATCACCACCCATCAGGCAATTCACCGGTATATGTCTAAACTCACTCCCAGGCGTAAAATACGAAAAAGTCTTCTGAACTACAAGTCCCAACAAGCAATGGGACGAGCCAAGGTGAGGCAAAGGGTGGGCCGAATGTAAGCACCTCCTCCGCAAGAGGAAGGTGCTTGACAATCTCCCAGAAGACAGAGAATGGCGGATGGTATTCCCCACCGGAATCCAGCGAGAAGAATTGCAGCTTCTATCCTGTATTTCGCGTGACCTTTGTTCAGCCCGTTTTCCCGAGACGCGCTGGTGCGCTTTATTGTTGCCGCGCCTCCGTCACACTGCAGTCATTAAGCACGTTTTCTTTGCGGTTGTAAAAAAAGAAAAGCCGGCGCGCTTTTCTTTACTTCTTAACATTAGCGGTCCATTCCGTTTCTACACCATGGGCTCGATTCCGATCCGGTAAAAAAATCCACCGTACGATTCGTATTCGTAGCCCTTTCCGTACGAATCGTACCCGTCCGTCCGTGTCGCGTAGTACGATCCGCATTCCGTGAATCCGTCCGAATCGTCGCGATCCGTACGTATTGCAAGGCTGAGACTGTGAACCCTACGACTCGTACACACGCCGTACGACCCAACGAGTACGATCCGGACCGGGGAATCAGGACGCGATTCGTACGGTCCACGTCAGGTAAGGGCGATTCGTACGGAAAAGCGCACGATTACATACACACCGTACAGCGCGTACCCCCATGATTGCAGGGGTATGGCACGTACCCCTGCGATCATGGGGTGTACGAGCCCTACCCCCATTGTACGATCGGTGTACGAGCCGTACCCCCATTGTACGATCGGTGTACGAGCTGTACCCCATGTACGATCGGTGTACGAGCCGTACCCCCATCGTACATGGGGTACGGCTCGTACACCGATCGTACATGAGGTACGGCTCGTACACCTATCGTACATGGGGTACGGCTTGTACACCGATCGTACACCGATCGTACAATGGGGGTACGGCTCGTACACCGATCGTACATGGGGTACGGCTCGTACACCGATCGTACATGGGGTACGGCTCGTACACCGATCGTACAATGGGGGTACGGCTCGTACACCGATCGTACAATGGGGGTACGGCTCGTACACCGATCGTACAATGGGGGTACGGCTCGTACACCCCATGATCACAGGGGTACGGTGCGTACCCCTGCGATCATGGGGGATACGCACCGTACCTGTTTCGGCACGAACTCTGCTTTTACGGCTGTTTTCAGCTCCCGTAGAAAAAGGGTCGTACGGTGCGTACCCAACACGTATCGTACTTGCTGGGTCGTAAAAACCAGCTGCGAACTGTACAGATGTCGCGTACAGCAGGTTCCGAGGGAGAATCGCACTGCGATTAGAGTCGTACGGTGTCTTGTACGACTCGGACGGAGTACGGCTCCTGGTACGAATCGTACTTTGTCGTACGTACGGGGGACGTTGCAGGGTACGATTCGTATGGGAAAAACGCTCCGAACGGCTATTCGGAGCGGTTTTTCCCTAATCGGAATCGACCCCCATGTGTCAGCTCTAAATTTAAGAGTGTCTTTTCTTTGCAGAATTTGGCATTCATACTTGCACAAAGTATATCGGAAGTGGCTTGCCTGTGACTTTCGACTTCTAGTGGAGGTGTGCCAATTCCTAGGAGTTACAAGCTGTTTCCCATCTCTTTGGGGGATGTTTCATTTAGAAAATAGAAAGAATTTCTTCCCATAATAGGAAGAGCATCATTTTTGCATTTACGGTGATTTGTGGGTGACACGACACGATGCACAGGGCAATGTGAATGACTGGAGAGACTGTGATTTAAACAGTACCTTTTGTTTCCTTCTTTATGTTATGGTTTGAGACAATCACATTCCCTAACTTTTCAGATTTCTATTCAATAGAGGGTCGCTCTATTATTGAGCCTTGATGAATTTATTCATTTGTATATAGCTGTAGAACTACTGGTGAGTGGGTGTAGAGAGATGTGTATTTAGTTATTCTATGTGCCAGACCAAAAAGAGAGCTACTCACGCTTTGTGTGTTGTCGTCCTGTCCTGCAGAGTAACCTATCTACGGGTGTCCTACCATCTCCTAGACCAGACCCTGAAGAGACCCAAGAACCTACAGCTATTTTATTATTTTATCCACTTCACTTTTCCCCTGCGCACAATCTCATGCTTCAGGATTTCTTCCTCTGCTGGGGGTTGCGTTAAAGGGAATTGGGGGGATTTACGTCTGTTATCGTCTCTGCTGGACACAAGCGAAAGGTCAGTGGCTTTTCATATATTCTTGTGCTACTGACAACCCTTCCCTCATTCCCTCTTCCTGCATCTGCCAAAGCAACAGTGGAGGACGCTCCTTCTCCTATCTGTGAGAAAGAGGCTCTATATGTACTGGTCCAAAGTAAGGTCCTGTGTGTATAGAGTCCACAATCTCCAGAGGTATAACAGAGGTTAAAGTCAGGTCTGACCTTACTCTCTAAAGTGGTAGCTTGGTCGAGCAGTAAGGCAGTACCAGAGGACAGTGTTGTTGCACACACTCAGTCAGCAAAAGGTTTCACACACTCAAGAACTGAACTCTAGGCCAATTGTTTTTATATCCAAAGATATAGTTGTTTTATTTTTAAAACCAACAGGTATCAAAATATACTTTTCTCGATATGAGTACTCTCATGTAATTACTTTGCAAAGAGGCAATAAACTTTGTAAACACAATAGGTACAATGGTTGCAGTAGGCAACACAATTCTAAACATAATTTTACTATTGAACTCAATGGGTTTTTCTACATAAATGCAGCTGATTACTTTATCCATTACTTTTGTAACTCCAGGACTGTATTCTAGATTCAGGTCTGGGGTCTAAGCTGAAAACAGTTTAGTAAAAACGTTTTAGTTATTGCAATGATTTTTAAAGAATATAAAGGTATTTTAGAAGTTGACACTATGGCGCCCATTAGGATAGCGGGCGGAAAACCACCCTGACCGCCATGGACGCGGAAACCAACCGCCCGCCTGGACTGCGGAAATACCGTCCGCCGCATTAGGAACAACCGCCACAAAAGACCGACCGCGGCGGTAGCGGGCCAAGCAAAGCCGTCCGACGCGGGCGGAGACGGCAAAAAACTAACCGCGCTGGTCGGATAAGCAGCGGAAAAGGCACAACCCACCACTGGGAAAGCGGACACACCGCACGGTAAATTACGATATCCCCGAGGGTGTCGCGGTCGGAACCGCCGACACCGACCGCTGCGGTCGCACCCAGGAGTGAATGGGAGAAATGGCGGTCAAGCAGCAGCAAAGCCACCGCAGCGGACAAACATTAAAAAATATGGCGGTTGGGGCGTGTCCAAGATGGCGACGGAGTAGGACGTTTCTCCAGGTCCCTCCGGCGCCACAATATCTATAGCATTGACCAGCGTCCTCTCGGGGGCATAGCTTGCCGTCGGACTGGCTGAGGGAGCCCCGTGAGGGGTGATTCGGACCTGAGCAACACCCTTCCGGTGTCTCTAGCTGCCCGGAGTGCGGAGTTAGCGGGTGCGGCTGCTGCGGGCCTTTGAGCGCGGAACCCTGAGGCGGGCAGACGGAGAAGCACCGGAGGTGCCGCCGCCGGGACCCGCGAGCCCTGCCCAGTGGGGCACTGGAGGACTCGCTGCCCCAAAGCAGAGAGCGGCAGTGAGGTAACGCTAAAGTCGGGGCCCTCGGGGCCGGGACGACCTGGGCCGCACGGCCAGGGACGAGAGGTGGGTCCCGGCGGCCTGACTCACCCGAGGCCGGGGATTTGCAGCCTGGTCGATGCGGGCCCCGCCCCGTGGAGCACTAGAGGACTTGCTGCCCTGAAACAAAGAGCGGCGGTGGGGTAACGCTGCTGCCAAGACCCCCACGGCCGGGACGACCTGGGCGGCGCGGCTGGCAGCGAAAGGTGGGAACCGGCGGCCTGATTCGCCCGAGGCCGGGGATTAGAGGCCTAGTCGATGCGGGGTCTGCCGTGCAGGGAACTCCCATGCGACGATGGATGGTGGGAGTACTCTCACGCCTGCACCCAGTATTTCCCACCGAGAGCGGCGACAGGTCTGGGGCGGACCTCGAGCGCAGCACGGGCCAGGAGCGGCCTGGGGCCCCTGAGGTAGGCTCCCCCTGGACCTGGTCAGGGGTTGAGCTGACGTAGTAGAGCGGGACTTTGGCGGGACGGGGCCCGCACTCGTGGCCTACAGCTTTGGCATGTGGACTCTGGCCGCGGCTCCTCTCCTCCCCCCCCCGGGACCTGCGGGACTCGCAGAGTGATTTGGGAGGGGGAGCTCACGGCGCCATTAAGACTTGCTTCCACTTGGTCCCCTCCAGCCACCTGCGACTGCAACAGCCCTGAAACTTGGCTTCCCGACGCGGAGATCGGTGGGATAATCTGCCCAAGCCCCTCACCTGAAAGGGACACGCGGAGAGGTGCGGGAAGCGTCTTGTCTGGAGTGACCTGTCGGAAACTGCGGAATTGCTGGCAGGTTCCGCAAAGAGAAGGATAAGCCGGGCAAAGATGGCCAGCCAGGGGGGAACTCATCATCGACCCCACCGGGTCCCAGTAGCCCACCCAAGCAAAAAGAAGGCGATGCTCCAGCTACCAAGGCCTTTATGATGGAACTGTTTGCGGCAATCAAAGAGGATATTTCGGAGCTACGCACCCAGCTTTCCTCGGATCTCCGCGAGGTTCAGAGAGACGTGGATGGCATTGGTGAGAGGGTGGCGACGCTCGAAGAGCATGACCTGGGCCTAGCTGGCGATGTGCATCAGCTGCAGCAAGATGTACTCAGGCTCACGGAGCAGAACCTAGATCTCTAATCTCACGCTGAGGATTTGGAGAATCGCTCCTGCCGGAATAACATCCGCATCCGGGCGGTGCCCTACGGGGCTACGTGGAGGCCCTTTTCCTACAGATCCTGGGTGAGGATGACCTACAAGTAATCCGCATGGACAGGGTCCACAGAGTGGGCATGCCGAGAGGGGCTGGGGCTCCACCACCGGACATCCTGGTGTGTGTCCATGATTTCCAAATCAAGGAAAGAATATTGCGGAAGGCTAGAGGGATCGCCACTCTACAATTTCGGGACCATCAACCCCAGCTATTCCAGGATCTGGCGGCCTCTACGCTCCAGAAGCGGCGTGACTTTCGACCAGTGACAACCTTCCTCCGTTAGCAGAATGTGTCCTACTCCTGGGGTCACCCATTTAGACTCATCTTCAGGTGGCAGAACAGACTGGTCCAGATCAGGTCTTTACAAGCTGCCAAGGACCTCCTTGGCCTGAATGACACTGCTCCCTCTTCAAGAGATGGGAGCCCCCGGTCGCGACGGCAGCAGCGATCTTCATCTTGGCAGAGAGTGGGGGGTCCGACGGCGACGGCAAGATTGGATCCCACATCAGGCCTACAGGAACGTGGGGCAGCGGTGGCAGCGGTGGCATCGGCAACAGTGACTCCCTCGCTGCACAGCTCTTCGGCGGCCTGATCCCGAGAGGTGCACAGACTGGGCGCCGGGGGGCCCCCCTTCAGGTACTGTGGGACATTATGTTCTCTGTGGGAGAGCGCCATAGAAGGGGAACCTGGAGAAACGATGACTGCCGACTTGACCCATGGGATTCGAAAGTAACTGATGTAACATGCTGCCTGGGTCCTTTGACATTTTTTCTAATTCTGGTTGGGGTAGTTTGGTTTTTCGGGGTAGGGGGGATGGGGAGGGGGGCAATGGGGGAAGAGGGAGGGAGTGGTGGTAACCGGGGTTGGTGTGTTTGCGTGCGATTCAACTCGGTGTCTGACGTATGGTTGCGGCTGGCCTCGATGTGGTCCCTTGAATGTACTGTGTGCTCCAGTGGAGTAACCCTCCCGCTGATAACTGAGGCTGCTCTGGAGCGTGGGGTGGTTGGAAGTGGAGATGGGGGTGGTGAGGGTCTTGCCTGGTTGCTCGGGGCTGGCTGGGGAGGTCTGTGGGGTGGGGAAGAGAGGGCGAATCGAGCTCTGGTGCATGGGCTTTTCCCAGCGGTCCCCTATAAGGTGCTGGATAATGACAGGCATGATCTGATTTGGGGGGTCGTGCGGCTGGCCCGCCCTGGGTGGAGTGGTCGTGTGTGGATTGCTATGGACCGTCTGGAAGAGCGAGGGGGGATGACTGCTCTGTAATGCCATTGGTCATAGGCACGTGGAACGTTAAGGGCCTGAATTCCCCACAGAAACACCAGAGGGTCTGGAAGTACATAGTTGACCATCACTTAGATGTGGTGGGCCTCCAAGAGACTCACCTTGCCCGCAAAGATGAAACTAGGCTGAAGCATAAACAATTTCCCCTCATCTATCGGTCCTCAGCTGCAAGGAAGCATAGAGGAGTGGCCCTAATGTTTCGCTCCACCCTCCATTTCCAACCTGTGGGGGTTCGGAATGACAAGGAGGGACGTTGGCTGATGGTCAAGGGAGTGCTCCTCGGCAGGCCGTGTACGTTCCTGGTCCTCTACGCCCCAAATGTGGGCCAAAACGGGTTCCTGCGAGATCTCCTACGAGAGGTGGAGGATTTTGTAGAGGGGGAGCTTGTGGTCCTAGGGGACTTTAACTTGGTCTGGGACAGAGACCTGGACTGTTCCCAGCACCTGAGGTCCGACGCTGGCATCTTTGCCGCGGAAACCCAGGACAAATTTGGGGACCTAGGCCTTATTGACGGATGGCGTGCCCTCCATCCTCAGGCGAGAGACTACACTTTTTTTTCCCATGTCCTCCACTCCTACTCTCGATTGGACCATATCTTTGTGAGTCAATCCTTACGAGGCGATCTCCGAGAGGGCAGCAAATTCCCTCTATCGGTCTCGGACCACAGCCTACTAGCGCTTTGTCTGACATGGTCCCCCAGGACGACGGCCTATCGCAAGTGGTACTTCCCACCGTCCTTAATCCGGGACGACATATACTGCAAGGAATTGCGGAAGAGTATCTGCGATTTCTTTGACCTCAACCGAGTGGAAGACACTTCCATCTTCACAGTATGGGACGCCCTCAAGGCCACCATACGGGGTAAGTGTATAGCACTTAACTCCGCAGCACTTAACTCCGCACTTTACAAAATACGACGAATTGAACAGGAGGATCTGGAGCGGGAACTATCAGCACTTGAACAGGCGCACAAGCAGAACCCCTCTAGGGTGACGCTTCGCCCTCTGACGGCCGTTCGGAGTAAACTTAGAGCCCATTACAATAACCGGGCGGAGTTTACCCTACTTAAGCTGCGGCGCCTATCCTATTCCCAGGGGAACAAGGTTGGGAAACACCTGGCCCGCCAACTTAGGGACAAAAGGGAGAAGGAGTACATAGGAGGTGTCCGGGATCCGTCGGGCGCTCTGGCGCACCGAGATGGAGATAAGGCAAACCTCTTTGGGGACTACTATGCCGCACTCTACTCGGGGGAGGCTTTATCCCCGAACGCTCAGGAGGAATACCTGCGGGCGCATCCGCTCCCCCAGGTCTCCGCGGAATGGAACGATCTTCTTGCGGCCCCCATTACGGAGGAGGAGGTTAGAGATGCAATAAAAGATTGTGTAGATTGGAACTTCCTTTTCCGGACCTTGGAGGCGTTTGGCTTTTCCGCTAAGTTTCTTACGATGCTCAGGGCAAACTACAGCATCTCCCTCTCGAGGGTCACAGTGAACGGTCACTGCTCTGCCTTCTTTCCACACTCTCACGGCACGCGACAGGGCTGCCCCCTTTCGCCCCTGCTCTTTGCCCTGAGTATCGAGCCTTTAGCGGTGGCGGTTAGAGAGAACCCGGACATCCGGGGAATACCCTTCACGGGCGGAACAACATAAGATCTCTTTTCGCGGACGATGTTCTGCTGTCCCTGGCTGATCCCGCCCACTCCCTTCCTAATGTCCAGGAGGCCCTGGAGTGTTTCGAGAAAGTTGCAGGATTTAAAGTCAACCTGAATAAATCCTATATTCTTAACCTTACACTTCCCACTGCTGAGGCCGACCTCCTTCGACCCTTATCGCTGCTCCCATGGTCCCTCACTTCCTTCGTGTATTTAGGGGTCCACCTAACCCCCACTATTGGGAAGCTGTATGCCGCCAACTTTCCCCCGCTCCTGACGAAGATTCAAGTTGACCTAGCCCGTTGGAAACCTATGTTCATCTCGTGGCTGGGGCGGGTTCATGCGATCAAAATGACCCTCTTGCCTAGACTGCTGTACCTCTTCCAGGCCCTCCCCATAGTCCCCGAAGGCGACTTCTTTGGCCGCCTCCGGTCCATGATGCTTTGCTACATCTGGCAGGGTGGTCGTGCCCGATTCTCCTTCGTCACCCTCCGGCGCCCGCAGAAGAAGGGAGGAGTGGGCCTTCCAGATATGCACCTGTATTACAAGGCGGCACAGCTCCGGGTCCTTGTGGAGTGGTGGCAGCCCATGTCTGAGAAGCATTGGCTGCACATGGACCGTTTGGTGGCGGGGAGGACGATTTGGGACCTGGTGTGGAAACCAAAAGGGGATAGACCCAAAAATGCGTACATCAGTACCCCCACGAGTACCATCCTGAAGGTATGGGACTCGGTCTCCCATGACGAACGATGGACGTCCTTCCCGTCCCCATATACTCAGATTCATTTTAATCCCGCCTTCCCTCCTGCGGAGCGCGAGGGCCCCTTCGACGCCTCGAGGGCTGGGGGCTGTTACGCCCTTACACACCTCTTCCATGGGGATGCACCACTCACGTTCGTTAATTGTATGCAGGACTATTCGGTCCCTCCATTGGAGCAATACCGCCACGCCCAGACGCAGCTACCAGGCCACCCACTATTTTTGAGGCATTTCTTGCAAAAATTTCCAACATGCGAGGTACGACCTCCTGCTTTCCACCTCTATATCTCCTAGGCCACGATATATGAGCCTTTGGGAGGACCTTCTGGGCCACCCCATTACGGACGAAGAGTGGTCCCATCTGTGGCATGACATCGCGAAACACAACCACTCGCTGGATCTCCGGGAGGCCCATCTTAAAACCACGATGGACTGGTACATGTACCCAGCCAAATTGAAAAAGATTTTCCTAACTCTTCAGATAGATGTTGGAGGGGCTGTGGATCACTAGGCGATTTTCGTCACATATGGTGGGATTGCCCGATCATCCGTCCTTACTGGGCGGAAATCCTCTCCCACATCAAAGAGATCTTGGGCTACCCTATCAAGGACACGCTAGACCATGTTCTGCTAGGCCTTCGAGACCCTGACCTCGAACACCAGACACAAGCTGATAAAAAGATTCTTTGGTTATGTACGGGGGCTGCCAAGTTGACCTTAGCTGCAGCCTGGAAGAAAAAGGAGGCCCCAGCGCTCGCTCTATGGCATGCGAGGCTGTGGAGACTGCTAAGTATGAAAAGGATGGCCGACATTTTTCGGGGCGATTTCAAGAACTTTTCCTTCCGCTGGGGCCCTCTGGTCCGCTTCCTATCCAGCGGCTTGCCATCTGCGGTTTGTCCTCCCTCCTTGCGAGGCCTTCATCTATTCCAGACCTGAGTTGCTCTGATTGTTTGATTCTGCGAATGAATGTGTGTTACCACCACTGGAGAGCGGGGTGGGAAAGGGTGGGGGGTGGGCAGGGGTGTCGGGGGGGAGTTTTGGCGACGACCGCACAGTAAATTGGCAGAAGGGTAGGGGATGCAGACTATGACTGCCAGGCTATCTACTCGGCGAGCTAGCGGTACGCCGCCCTGAACTGAAGCCCGCTGAGGGCCTTGGGCCCTTGAGTCTGATCTGAACTATGCTCCTATGCTCGATGCGTAACTTGCGGGCCTTGGGCCAGAGTTTACTACTCAACCGAGTTCACCACACCCCTGCACCCGCACACCCCTGCACCCCCCACACACCATGACAGCACAAAAAATGCCCAAATTCACCAAGAGTGAGTTGACAGTCATGGTCAACGAGATTGTGAGAGTAGAGCCACAACTATTTGGTAGCCTGGTCCAACAGACACCATTAGCCACCAGGACACAAATGTGGGAAAGGATAATCCAAAGGGTGAATGCAGTAGGGGCCACCCCTAGATCCAAGAAGGAGATCCAGAAGCGGTGGAATGATCTCAAGAGGGTTGTCAAGGAGAGGAGGAGCAAGAACTGGACGCTGGCAAACGCGACTGGCAGTGGCCCTTCCATTCCACCGAAGACATTCACACCATGGGAGGAGAAGGTGCTTGCCATCCTGCTTCCTGAGAATCTCACAGGAGTAGCTGGGGGAGCAGAGGCTGGTAAGTACAGACAAATGACAACCACCACAATGACAATTACTACCTTGCAATACCCAAACACCATTACACTGTCCATCCCCACCCAACATGTAGCCAGCCATCCTGCTTAGGAGGCCTGTATGGGGGAGGGAGGTCTGTACAACAACTCACACCAGAGCCCCTGTCCCACAGCTGAGCAGCATGGAGGCCTCCCCCACCCAGGAGCATGTGTCAGCCATTGCACTGTTCAACAAACAGACTCACAGGTTGTCAGCCATCTTCACTGGGAGGGTGTGTGTGGGAGGGAGAGAGGGAGGCCTGCACTACTACTACCACCATTCCCCCTGGGCCACACCCCAGCAGCATGGAGGCCTCCCCCGCCCAGGACCATGTGTCAGCCATTGCACTGTTTAACAAACAGACTTACAGGTTAGTAGCCATCTTTACTGGGAGGGTGTGTGGGAGGGAGAGAGGGAGGCCAGTCTCACTGCTCCCACCATTCCCCCTGGCCCACAACCCAGCAGCATGGAGGCCTCCCCCACCCAGGAGCATGTGTCAGCCATTGCACTGTTTAAAAAAACAGACTTACAGGTTGGTAGCCATATTCACTGGGAGGGTGTGTGTGGGAGGGAGAGAGGGAGGCCAGTCTCACTGCTCCCACCATTCCCCCTGGCCCACATCCCAGCAGCATGGAGGCCTCCCCCACCCAGGAGCATGTGTCAGCCATTGCACTGTTCAACAAACAGACTCACAGGTTGTCAGCCATCTTCACTGGGAGGGTGTGTGTGGGAGGGAGAGAGGGAGGCCTGCACTACTACTACCACCATTCCCCCTGGGCCACACCCCAGCAGCATGGAGGCCTCCCCCACCCAGGAGCATGTGTCTGCCATTGCACTGTTTAACTAACAGACTAACAGGTTGGTAGCCATCTTGTATTGGAACACTGTTTTGGGGCGGGAGGCCAGTCTCACTGCTCCCACCATTCCCCCTAGGCCACACCCCAGCAGCATGGAGGCCTCCCCACCCAGGAGCATGTGTCAGCCATTGCACTGTTTAACAAACAGACTTACAGGTTGGTAGCCATCTTCACTGGGAGGGTGTGTGGGGGGGGGGAGAGGGAGGCCAGTCTCACTGCTCCCACCATTCCCCCTGGCCCTCAACCTAGCAGCATGGAGGCCTCCCCCACCCAGGAGCATGTGTCAGCCATTGCACTGTTCAACAAACAGACTCACAGGTTGTCAGACATCTTCACTGGGAGGATGTGTGTGGGAGGGAGAGAGGGAGGCCTGTACTATTACTACCACCATTCCCCCTGGGCCACACCCCAGCAGCATGGAGGCCTCCTCCACCCAGGAGCATGTGTCAGCCATTGCACTGTTTAACAAACAGACTAACAGGTTGGTAGCCATCTTGTATTGGAACACTGTTTTGGGGCAGGAGGCCAGTCTCACTGCTCCCACCATTCCCCCTGGCCCACAACCCAGCAGCAAGGAGACCTCCTCCACCCAGGAGCAACTGTCAGCCATTGCACCCTGCACACTCACCTAACAGGTACGTACCTACCGTAATTCTTCATGAAGTGTGTGTGTATACCTGCATCCAGAAAACCTACAACAATTGCACCCTAATGCATTGACATTCTACATGTATGACTCAATGATGTCCTTCTGCACTATGAAATGTTACACGGTGTTGCCATGATTTGTACTACTGATGACTGCATATCTAACTAGTGTACAGACAGATGATGATACGCAGATGACACAAACACTGACCACTCCCCATCTACTCCACAGGTGACGAAGAACTCACTGCTGAGGACCACACCAGCGACCAGCAGAGCCAGTCTCCACCCCAGGCACATGGACTCTCAGATGTGGACTCCCAGGACAGTTTGGATGATGATCTCCAGCCCGGTCCATCTGCTGTGCCACGGACCCAGAGGTCCCAGGCCCCCATCCTCCCCACCACCACCTCTGCTGCCACTACAACGCAGCAGACCCCTGCAGTCACGGCCTCTACCACCGCAACCGCCACCACCGCCACTGCCACCAACACCACCAGTACCACCTGCAGCACCCTCCCTGTCCCTAGGGATGACCATCCCACAGCAACACCTGTGGAGGGCAGGGAGAGAGTGTGTGGCCCCCCAGTGGAGAGGGAAGAGGTCCGTGGCAGCAGAGCAGGTGGGAGGGCCAGGGTCACCACCAGACCTCGGGAGGAGTGGACACCATCCCTGGACCACTTCACCAGAGTTGTGGAGGCCTACCAAGAGGTCCAGGGACGAAGTGGCCGGTCTTATGAACTATTGAGTGAGCTCATCCTGCTGATGAGGTCCATCGATAACCGCCTGGGACAGATGGTGGACCTCATGGGCCAGCAAGTGGCGTTGCAGAGGGACAGGCCTGTGTCCCAACCACCACCTCCGTCCCCTTCTGTTGGTCCGCAGGATGACAGTGCTCCATCCTCCCCTGCGCCAACAGAGAGGGGCGAGTCCTCTGACGTCGCTGGCCATTCAGCAGGCCCCCCACCGCCCAAAATATCTAGGGGGCGTCCTAAGAAGAACCTGGGAGTCTCTGGAGGCAAAGCACCTACCACACGCCAGTCACGGAGCCAGCCGTGAAGACAACCCTCTTCCCAACTGCATTCACTGTTTGGACTATCTTTCCCCACAGTGCCTTGGCAATGGCACCTCTCTGTTGGACTGGGTCACCACATCCATGTGGTGTCTACTCTTGCATCTCATTGAACAGGATTGTCAACTCACTGCTCATTCCACACCTCCATGTAAATAGTACCACACCAACCACATGTTCACTCCCAAAATAAAATACCTGACGCACAAGTTTGTGTAGTGCATTCTTTAGTGCAGTATTTACATTGTTGATAATGTCCATGATGTCTACAAATGATGTAAAGTATGCAGGTCAGGAACCCTCCGTAGCACCTAGGTAGACACAACAGACCAACAGTCACTGGTCTCATTGCGGCAACACACACAGATCACTGCACAAAAAATATCCAAGACATCACAGGCATACAACACAATGTCTAGCAGATGTGCACAAATACAGTCCACCATACATCTCGGTACGGAACGTCAATTTCACAAATACCACACATGGGTGACAGAACATGTGCCTATCGGTTACATCCGCGCATAGCCAGTCATAACAAGAGGAACCACGCCAGACAATGTACACGTTGCACCTCGTCAGCCACCTTCAAGTGAAATAGCGTTCAATGAGCTGCTGGCGCAGGTCAACTCCTTCCTCCTCTCCACTGTCCTCATCACTGGATTCAGGTCCCTGAGCAGGTGGTGGCCTTGGTTTATCACCATCGTCCAGGAGCAGGGGGACACCCCTGTGGATGGCCAGGTTGTGCAGCATACAGCATGCCACAAAGATCTTGCACACCATCCCAGGCGAGTATGCCAGTGCGCCTCCGGTCCTCTCAAGGCACCGGAACCTTGACTTCAGCAGGCCGAAAGTCCGCTTGATTACCCGTCGGGTCCTGCCATGAGCCTCATTGTAGCTGATGTCTGCTGTTGTCAGGGGATTCCGGAGTAGGCTCTACAGCCATGGCCGACTGGGATATGCTGAGTCACCTGTGAATGACAAACACACATTGCAATGTTGTACAGCCAGAGTGCAGCAAGTGACACACAGCATGCCATAGCAGTAGTCATACTCACCCATAATCCAGGCACGTTTGGGATGCAGATTCTCCATCATCCGTGGCACCATGCTGTTCCTCATGATGTACGAATCATGTGCCGAACCTGGATACTTTGCACACACATGTGATATGGTCATGTCCGCAAGGCACACCACCTGCATATTCATGGAGTGGTATTGTTTGCGGTTCCGATAAATGTGCTCCTTCGCCTGCGGAGGCAACAGACCTACATGGGTGCAATCGATGGCACCGACTACATGTGGGATGCGACCAAGGGGATATAAGTTACCCTTCACGGCAGCCAATTCACGTCCCCTGGGGAAATGTATGTAGAGATTGCGATATAGCATCATGGCCGCAAGGACATCCCTCCGCACCATGCTGAACATGGGCTGCGACATCCCCCCAGCGCTAGCCACGGTCTCCTGGAAGGAACCAGTCGCAAAAAAGTGGAGTGCTGACATCCCCTTGTAGGTGGGTGTGAATGCCGTAGGATAGTGACGGAGAGGCGGCAGGTGGGGCTCCAATAGATCACACATGATCTTCAATGTTGGTCTGTCCAGCCTGAATTTCCTGATGATTGCCTCATTCTCCATGTCCTCCAGCACTGTCAGGTGACGTAAGAGATTCGGCCTCCTCCTAGTTGAGGAGTCAAATGATAATGTCAGTGACAAGCATCATGAGATGGGCATAGCACAAAACATCAATGATGTAATGGGAAAACAACGAGTGCCAGAGAGATGCATGGCACATCAGGTTACATGGCTGGCCAATATCTACACACAGAGGGCACACCTCTCCAGTGACAATACACAAGTGTCACATACACATCTGGGACTGCGTATGCGGATATAATGGATGAACAATTCACATGTGCAGACAAGGTGCAGCAAGACCCTCCAATGTATTGTGACTTACTATGTCTATCATACCCATCTGCTTTACCTGCCAGACCTCAATGCATCATGTAAAGTCGGAACACATTCATCAACACAATGATCACAGTAGCAGGAACACTTCCGGTTGTGTGCATGAGCAGTTGTGAAAGCAGAAGTCTGGTCCGATACAATGCAGTGACACCAGCCAGGTCAAGGTCTGCATTGACCCACAACACATTAAACGTCACAACATCATTTACCACAGCTGAAGTCTGTCAATCATCATAAGCCATCAAATGTCTCACTAAAATGGCTGAACCACAGGCCAAAGTGACTCGCACTGAACGTGCGTCCACCTGTGGATGACATGGCTGTGTGGCATCGTGTGTACAATGATGTCCCCTTCACCATGTTGCTGCAGGGTGCTGATACAGTGTCCTTGATTGACATACACAGCAATGGGTACGAAAATGGCAGTACCTACCGCCGGTGCCCGGAGGTGTGACCCCAGCACCACCATCTCCCCAGACAAGGTAGCCATTGGCATATGGACATGTGTATATGGCGCTGGGTATGCTCCGCCGCATGAGTCGCGGTACCTACCGCCGGTCCCCGGCGGTGTGACCCCAGCACCACCATCTCCCCATACAAGGTAGCCATTGGCATATGGACATGTGTATATGGTGGTGGGTATGCTCCGCCGCATGAGTCGCGGTACCTACCGCCGGGCCCCGGCGGTGTGACCCCAGCACCACCATCTCCCCAGACAAGGTAGCCATTGGCATATGGACATGTGTATATGGCAGTGGGTATGCTCCGCCGCATGAGTCGCGGTACCTACCGTCAGGCCCCGGCGGTGCATCACCGCCTTGGAGCATTGCATACAGCCAATGGCAGCGATGATGGTGGTGGTATGATGCAGATTTGAAAATCGCGGAAGGTGTGCTCCGCTACCGCGGAGGCGGTCATTGGATGCTTTTGAATGATGCACCATTGCGGTAGCGCACCCCGGGCACCCGCGGTGCGTCACCGCCTTGGAGCATTGCATACAGCCAATGGCAGCGATGATGGCGGTGGCATGATGCAGATTTGAAAATCTCGGAAGGTGTGCTCCGCTACCGCGGAGGCGGTCATTGGATGCTTTTGAATGAGGCAGACCCGGACAACCAATTGTAGCAGCTTTCAAGCTTCCAAACGACCCCAGGGGGCTATAAATCTGTGGGAGTGAGCCTCACATTTCCACTGCTCACAGAGCCTGCTGCCTGGGACCCTGTCCTGCTGCTGCCCCAAGAGCCTGCTGTCTCGGACCCCTCACAACTCACTTCCGCCACAGGTCTGCCATATCCACAGGGATGTCAAGAACAGATAAGATCCGTGCCAGTCCATTCACGAGTGAGGAGCTGGATGTCCTTGTGGACGAGGTGCTGGCACAGTACCCACGGCTGTTCGGTGGTCCCAATGTTGTGGTAAGTCACCCTGAAGGGAGCTGTAGGTCAGGGTGGTGTCAGACGTGTAGTGGTGATGCTGCATTATATGATTTGGGATGTGGGGTGATGACAAATACTGACAGACAAGCTGTCTCCAGGTTGAGGGAGTGTGTGTGTTGCAATGTGACTCTTTCCTAGCCCTGTACTCGTATGTGTGAGTGGGGTGTGTTACATTATCGGGCATAAAGAACCAAAGGTTGTTATCCTTATAGATGGCAGGACAGTGAATGCTTGTGAGGACATTTGAGGGTGCCCCTGCAGTCAGAGTCAGTGTGACCTACAGAGTAGGTTCAGTGTCTGGACAGCCAAACGTTGAACATCAGCTGACTTACCTGCTACAGTTGCTTCACACTGAATAGTAGATATGCCCCATCAGTGCCCTGTACAATTACTGAATTACACACTGCTGTCAATGCATTTGTGTTGAGGCATCATGCATTTGTGTGAATATCATGGAGACTAGGAACCACAATGTGTGCATGCATTCACTAATGTTTATGCCATGCAGAGTGCCCTCGTGAGGGTACCCCCAGTTCTGGAGGGAGGGAGGTTACTGTGAGTCCTGAGTCAGTGTCTGGCTGCTGTACTGATAGATGCTGACATCTCACATTGTATAAATGTTATGTTGCCCTTTTTAACTTTCATACCTGCAGCTCAAGGCACACCAAGGTAAGGCCTTGTGGAGGGCCATAGCAGCAAAGGTGCGAGCCCTGGGGGTATCAAACAGAAGACACACACACTGTCACAAGAGGTGGGACGACATCAGCCGGCTGGCTAAGCAAGTGGCAGAGATGACCTTGGGGATGCTACCACGCACAGGGCGTTTGGCACGGCGCACCATGACTCCGCAGATGGGACACATACTGGCAGTGACCAATCCAGACCTGGATGCATGTCTGAAGGGGCATCAGCTGCAAGACAGAGATGGTGAGTATCTGGGGAGGGAGAGTGTGTCTGGGAGTGGATGCATGTGTACAGGGCCTGTGGCAGCGGTGACACATGTGATGTGCGTGTGTTGCCATGCTGTGATGTGTGATGTGAGTGGCGACTGTGATGTGTGCCTGTGTATGAGGCATTGGTCCACCATGGACTTACTGTGCTGCTCCTGCCTGCAGTCCTCAATCCTTGAAAGATTCATTGTGGCCACATGGTCCCTCTTCATTGGGATGGTGTGGGGAGTCCATATTGTGCCGAACTGCAGTGTCCACTTCATGAGTGTGACACCATGTCTGTCTACTTTGCCTGCACCATGATCCAACAACAATGTGAACCCAGATTGGCACATGGTGCTTGCTATGGTCTGGTTGCCATCGTGGCACGTGTAGTCAATACAGGTGTGTGTGCTCCCCTCTAGTTCCCTGTAGGGCTGTCAGTGGTGTTGAGTGTTGTGGCCACATCATGTCAATGGGGCAGGTCAATGTGGGGTGGGGGCACTCCATCCACCGGCAGGCTGTTGTGCTGTGTGGCATCGACATGCCTCACTCCAGGCAGTTTGTCTGCATGACAGGCACTGTTGTGGTCTATATAGTGTGTAGATGCACAGTGATTGCAGGGTGTGATGGTTACCATGTAGCTCTAGGCCTGTACTGTGCTGCATTGATCTGTAATCGTGTGACCAGATGATGACACTTACACAACCCTGTTTCTCTCACTAATGCAGAATTGCAACGCACCACGGCGGAACATGATCCAGAGACAAGTGATGGCGAGACCAGCACGACAGCGGCAGCGGAGCCAAGTGAGGCTGAGCCAAGTGACAGTGAGCACACCAGCGCATCTGAGGGTGACAGGAGTATGCTGGAGGAATCCGTGGCTGAGAGACAGAGTACCACTTCATCTGATGCCAGCGGTGATGCATCCATGTTAGCAGGCACAGGGGATGGGGAGTCTGCTGCTGCATCTGACACCCAGCGGCCAGTGCCCAGCCTCCCCTCCACTTCCTCTGGTGGTGGCCGTATCCGTGTTACTAAGAGGGGAAGAGTGACATTCACACATGGCACCGCTGCCCCTGCACCTGTCCCCCCTGCTGCCCTCAGTGCAGAGTGCGTAGAGCTCTTGCGCCAACTTTGCATGGGCCAGACCGCCCTGCTCAATGCCTTCAGTGCCCACGAGAACAAATTAGGCCAGGTGATTACATTCATGGAGGGCATACACTCTGACGTGGGTGGGCTACACCGTACAGTCCAGGCATTGTCAGCCACAGACACGTCAGCCCTCCAACAGGCACATGCTCCCATTGCAGCTCAGGTGCCTGTGACGACCAGCCATTCAGTGGCCACATCAGATGACAGTGACCACTTGGCACCTACATCACCTAAAAGATACAACACTAGGAGCACACGTCAGACCCAAACAAAACAATCCCGTCCACAGACTCCTTCCCCAAAGAAGAGCAGGGCCCCCCCAATTAGCACAGACAAGGGAACGTCACAGAGAAGCAATGCCAGAAGATCATTGTGGCAGACATCAGGCTCATTTGCTGCAGAGGCATCACCAGAAATTGACTCTCCTATGCCCACAGAGGATGTGTGGCATGTCATGGGTACACCTGGGGGAGCACAGGGACACACCCACCCACCACATCAACCCCATCGAGGAAGGTGGTGGAGAGCCCTGTTGTGACCAGCCCAGTCATTGAGGCAGAGGAGAGCCCTGTTGTGAGCAGCCCAGTGATTAAGGCAAATGAGGGCAGTGTTCTGTCCAGCACAGTGATTAAGGGAAAGGAGGGCAGTGTTGTGTCCAGGCCAGTGATGAAGGCAAAGGAGGGCAGTGTTGTGTACAGTCCAGTGATGAAGGGAAAGGAGGGCAGTGCTGTGTCCAGGCCAGTGATGAAGGGAAAGGAGGGTAGTGCTGTGTCCAGGCCAGTGATGAAGGGAAAGGAGGGCAGTGCTGTGTCCAGGCCAGTGATGAAGGGAAAGGGGGCAGTGTTGTGTCCAGGCCAGTGATGAAGGGAAAGGAGGGTAGTGCTGTGTCCAGGCCAGTGATTAAGGGAAAGGAGGGCAGTGTTGTGTCCAGCCCAGATTAAGCCAAATGAGGGCAGCGTTGTGACCAGGCCAGTGATTCAGGATGTGGAGGGCAGTGTTGTGACCAGGCCAGTGATGAAGGGAAAGGAGGGTAGTGCTGTGTCCAGGCCAGTGATGAAGGGAAAGGAGGGCAGTGCTGTGTCCAGGCCAGTGATGAAGGGAAAGGGGGCAGTGTTGTGTCCAGGACAGTGATGAAGGGAAAGGAGGGCAGTGTTGTGTCCAGCCCAGTGATGAAGGGAAAGGAGGGCAGTGTTGTGTCCAGCCCAGATTAAGCCAAAGGAGGGCAGTGTTGTGACCAGGCCAGTGATTCAGGATGTGGAGGGCAGTGTTGTGACCAGGCCAGTGATTCAGGATAAGGAGGGCAGTGTTGTGACCAGGCCAGTGATTCAGGATAAGGAGGGCAGTGGTGTGACCAGGTCAGTGATTCAGGATAAGGAGGGCAGTGTTGTGACCAGGCCAGTGATTCAGGATAAGGAAGGCAGTGTTGTGACCAGCCCTGTCAAGAAGGGACAGGAGGGCACAGTAGACACCACCCCTGGGGGAAGTGGGAAGGTGGGTACTGTAGGGGGTACACCTTCCAGGGTGGGTAAGGTGTTCCAGAGGCGTAGCCAGGCCAAGCGTTCTGCAGGATCAAGCACATCACCAGAGGGAGTGCCAGTGTCTGCCCCTGATGTGGGACGGTTGGTGTGTGTGCCTGTTGTGTCACCACCACTTCCCATCAACCCCTACACCGGGAAGCCATTGCATGTTCCCAAAAAGTGGAAGGGCCCCCCTCCAACCTCTCCCACCCACACTGTGTCAGGGGTGTGCATGACTCCACCTCCACGTGCCACTGTGCCACCTGGTCCACACAGCCCTCCACCTTGCAGGTCCTCTGTTATTACCACATCACATGGGCCTCTGTCATCCCAGTCAAGTGGGCCTGCAGTCCACAAAACACAGCCAGGTCCCAGTCCGCATGACAGCCAGGAGTGAGTTGTCAACACACTCATGCGCCTGTGCCCCACACAAGTGTGCTAGTGAAGACCATTGTTTGCTACCTGTGTGTGTTGCTGGCCCTGTTGCTCTGCTGTGCTGTACTCTCCCCTGCCATGGACACTGGGCCTGTTGCTCTGCTGTGCTGTACTCTCCCCTGTGCAGCCTCTCGTGTACTTGCTGTCTCCCCTGCCATGGACTCTGGGCCTGTTGCTCTGCTGTGCTGTACTCTCCCCTGCCATGGACACTGGGCCTGTTGCTCAGCTGTGCTGTACTCTCCCCTGTGCAGCCTCTCATGTACTTGCTGTCTCACCTGTCTCACCTGCCATGGACTCTGGGCCTGTTGGTCTGCTGTGCTGTACTCTCCCCTGTGCATCCTCTCATGTACTTGTTGTCTCCCCTGCCATAGACTCTGGGCCTGTTGCTCAGCTGTGCTGTACTCTCCCCTGTGCAGCCTCTCATGTACTTGCTGTCTCACCTGCCATGGACTCTGGGCCTGTTGGTCTGCTGTGCTGTACTCTCCCCTGTGCAGCCTCTGATGTACTTGTTGTCTCCCCTGCCATGGACTCTGGGCCTGTTGCTCAGCTGTGCTGTACTCTCCCCTGTGCACCCTCTCATGTACTTGCTGTCTCACCTGCCATGGACTCTGGGCCTGTTGCTCTGCTGTGTTGTACTATCCCCTGTGCAGCCTCTCATGTACTTGCTGTCTCACCTGCCATGGACTCTGGGCCTGTTGCTCTGTTGTGCTGTGCTCTCCCCTGCCATGGACACTGGGCCTGTTGCTCAGCTGTGCTGTACTCTCCCCTGTGCAGCCTCTCATGTACTTGCTGTCTCCCCTGCCATGGACTCCGGGCCTGTTGCTCTGCTGTGCTGTACTCTCCCCTGCCATGGACACTGGGCCTGTTGCTCAGCTGTGCTGTACTCTCCCCTGTGCAGCCTCTCGTGTACTTGCTGTCTCACCTGCCATGGACTCTGGGCCTGTTGCTCTGCTGTGCTGTACTCTCCCCTGTGCAGCCTCTCGTGTACTTGCTGTCTCCCCTGCCATGGACTCTGGGCCTGTTGCTCTGCTGTGATGTACTCTCCCCTGCCATGGACACTGGGCCTGTTGCTCTGCTGTGCTGTACTCTCCCCTCTGCCAGGGACTCTGGCCTTCCTGTTTGTGTTTCACCTGTGCATAGTCTCTACCATTTGTACATGATTTTGTGGCTTGCTGTTGTCTACTAATGTTGTATTGCTACATCTGTACAATATGTGAATATATAAAGTTACTTCTGGTGTGTGTTTTATCAGTCTCCTTGCTGATCATAGTCATTTTCTTGTTTGCATTTGCTTGACTGTGTACCATGCTCTATTTTTCAGTTCAACATTGCAAGGCTCTTTGTAGCCATCTGATTTGTAGACAGGGGTGACAGGGTCTTCAGTCCATTCTGGCCCTACTGATGTTGTACTCTGTGATGGCTATTTTACAGGCCATGCAGTTATCTTGTTGGTGATTTGCTATTGTTGCATGCACTGTTCACAGGTCATGTTGGAGGACACTGGCAGCACAGGGTGTGCTGCTGTTCAGAGGTTTTGTAGCTGGCTGTGATGTCATGAGGTATGTGTGTGTTTTCCTTTCTGTATGCCCAGGCGTGTATGTGTATGGTCATCTTGTGTTGGACCTTAGTCCTGGTGGCATGGCTTACATGTCATGTGTGGTGTTGGGTGTAGCAGAGGTGTGCAGTGTGAAGGGTGTAAGTTTGTAGTGTATGTATGTGTGCCCCTGTATAGTATGAGACACACATGTGTCAGCCAGCCGCGGCGGCCCATCTGGCGATAGTGTTGCAGCAGGTACATGACTGGATGCATGTGGAGGGCTGGGTCCATGGGGTTCATGTCGGGTCTCGGCGTTCGTGCTCCGCTGTCGACTTTCCGCCTGCTTCAGCTGTGTGGTGTCTCTGCTGCGGTGCGTCTGCTTGTTTGGGCCATCGTAATTTGTCGAGCGGGGCAGACGTCATCGGGCGCGGCGGAGGATCTCGATAGGCTACCGCGCCGCGGTGGCGGGGGCACTTTGATGCCGGTGCGCGGCGCTCCGCGGCGGACGGGAAATGACCTGTGTTTACCTATCCTAATGTTGCGGACGTGGGTTCCGCTGCTCGCGGGCCGTAAATGCTGTTTTTCCGCCCCGCCACCACCGCGGTGGTGCCACCGCCCGTCATCCTAATGGACCCCTTAGAAACTTTTCAGTGAAAAACTAGCAATGTTATCCAATGGAAGGAAATTCAAAGCACAGGCAAAGTAGGTTCTCGTTACTTTTGTAATCCAGTACTGGACTCCTAGGTTGAGCACTTGAGTCTCTACCTAAGACAGGTAAGTAATTATGTTTTAGTAGTTGGTATGATTTTTAAGGAATATTTGTAATTTTCAAAAGTATACAGAAGAAATTTCACAGAAAAACAGGCAAAGGTTTCCTATGGAAGAAATTTAGATTACTAGCAAACACGGTTGTGATTACTTTTTCGGTTCAGTACTGGGCTACAAGGTACAGTACTGGCTTCTCTCCTGATCACAGGTGAGTAATTCGAAATTCGTTATTCGGCTGATTTTAGATGAATATTTTAACATTTCAAAACTTCACAGAAGATTTTACGAGTCAAACCAGTCAATGTTATCCTATGGCAGGAAAGTGAGTCATCGGTTTTCAGGTGAGTACTCTACTCGTGAAGTTAAGGTTCTGGGCATAGACTCAGGGGTCCCCAAGGGTCAGGTAGGTGCAGTTGGTTCACCCTCAGCGGCACACGGGCGGCCGGGTTCAGAGGTAGTTAGGCTCAATGTTATCCAAAGAGAGGCAGTGGGCCTTCGGTTGGTGGCTGCTGGCTAGCAGACCACGCGGCTGTGGGAGCTGGGCTCCTGGTTATTTGCTCAGGGCAAATGGGGAAGTAGAATAGGGTACAGATTTCACTGCCAGGGGCACTCGGGCGGCTGGGTGCTTTTGAGCCGTTGGACGCTAAATGTTAGTCAATGAAGATCTTGAAAAGGGAACAAAGGCTGCAGGCTCGGGGACGTCGGATCTTCTGGAGCGACCAATACTTCGAGGGTAAGTTGGGATCTTGAAGGATAGGTAGGCACCCAGGAGTTGGGCACAGAGGGCTGTGGGGCGCCGGGTGCAGGGGTGTCTTTTGAGGTCGGGAAATCTTACCCCCTGCTGGTCGCAGTCGGAGGGGTCCTTTGTCCTGAGGCTGCAGGCGTCGTCGGGGTTGGCGAGGAGGGTCCTTGGGCACTGGATTCCAGGTCAGTCTCGGCGTGGGGACGTCCTCAGGGTCTTGATTCACTCAGCACAGGCCAGGCTTGGCGGGTTCAGAGTGTGCAGGGTTCGTGGTTCCGGGCTGATGCTAGGGCTTGTTACTTGCTTTGAGCAGTACCACTGCTCGTGGGAGACTCAGGTAGTCAGAGTCACAAGGCAGTCAAGTCCTCCGGGGTTTTTGAGGTTGCTGACCACTGGTGACGCCGGGGTTTAGCAGGAGCAGGTTCGAGGGTCGACAGGCCGGTAGGGCTGGGGCCAAATTAGTTGGTGTCTTCCTCTTTTTAGCAGCTGCACGGCAGGTCTTCTTGTTCCTTGTTCTTCTTTCTTGTTTCGGAATCTGGATCTGTGGAAAAAGGTTCAGGGTGCGCCTAAATACTGAATTTAGGGGCGTTAAAGGTAGGGCAAGTCAGGGACCAATGGGTCCCTGTCCTGGGGTGGGTACACCTCCTAGCCTGCTCCTCTCCTGTGGGAGGGGGGCAGGAGCCTAGCTGGGATTGGGCAGGGCTCCCCATCTTCAAGATGGCCGGGCCTGGGGTCATGCTTCACCTCGCCTCTCCCACCTGTGGGGTGGGGTTGGCACACCCACCTTTCTGACGTTGGATTTCCTGCCAGTCTTCCCGCCAGAGTGGGGGTCAGAACTGGTGGGGGCCAGTTGCTGAGTACAGCAAGTGTTCTGGAGAAGCTCACAAAGGCGGAATGCCTTTGAAGCTTCCCCTGCCCATCCTGGGGGAGGAGGCTTGGGACCTTTTCCCAGGATGTGCATTGTTGCAGGACCAGGAGAGCAGGAGCTCTCCACCGAGGGGTCCAGCAACATGTCTGCTGTGTGGCAGCCTAGGCAGCCTCTCAGACAAGATGTGGATTGTAGGTTTAGGTTTCAGGGGGCATCTCTAAGATGCCCTCTGTAGTGCATTTTACATTAAATCCCACACTGGCATCAGTGTGGGTTTAATGTGCTGAGAAGTTTATCAAACTTGTCTGCCTTCAGTGTAGCCATTATGGTGCTGTGGAGTTCGTAATGACAACCTCCCAGCACCATATACTCTTATTGGCATCACTGCACTTACAGTGTCCAGGAATGGCCCTGGGTACTGTAGGGGCACAGGGTTCATGCACCTGTGCCCACACCACTGGCATAGGGCACACAGCTAAAGGGGTGGCTGGTGTATGCCAGGGTAGTGGGTTTGTGGGCATGGCACACATGGATGTGTGCCATGTCGACTCTTTGTTTAGTTCTGCACCAGGACAGTCAGCCTGCAAAGGCAGTGTGCGTGTGTCAGGGTACAGGGCCCCTAAGGGTGGCACAATAAGTGCTGCAGCCCTTAGGGGTCTTCTCTGGTCACAATGCCCTGGGTACCTAGGGTACCATATACTAGGGGCTGACATGTGGCCAGAGATGCCAATTGGGTTTAGGCTTTAGTACAGTTTTTAGGAGAGGAACACAGGCCTTGGGTACCTGATTGGCAGCGACCCAGGGCACACCAAGGAAAAGTACATCAGGTATCAGGCAAAAAGTGGGTGGGTACTGCAACAGAAACTCACTTTCTCACACTACCTTGCTGTGAAGTCATGGTTTGACTTCCCCCTTTACTTCCGGACCTCACCCTCTCTGTTGGAATTCAGGAAGGGACTCAAGACCTGTCTGTTAAACTGAACCCTATAAAAAGCTGCAGGTTTGCCGCGCCTGTAGACCCTCATGGGTGAATAGCCATGCTTTATAAGTCCTGTTTGATTATTTGACTGCCATGCACAACCCACACAGTTACGTAGATGAACATGCATTTATGGCATTGCAGACATTCTTTCTATAATGCTGTCTTCCCTAAACACTAATTGCTCTTTAGCAGCGTGCAGACTCGAGTTTGGGCTAAGGGGCAGCTGGGTGCAGGGTCTATGTGCCCTGGTACGATGGGTGGCCTCTCTTGCCAGAGCAGAACCGGGGACAATGAGAGCCCTATTGAAAAGTGAATTATTAGGCAACTTTAAAGAGTTTTCACAACTTGTAAAGAATTTCAGAAGAGCTGTGACTCTTCTGAGGTTAGATGAAAGTACTTTGTTCCTGCACTCTCAATTGCAACTAAAAATCCTGTTAAAACAGGCATCGTGGGAACTATGCTTTCTAACCGATAAGAATGTAATACAAGGAAAAGGGGGTTGTGATCTTCTCCTTAACTCATATGTTGCCAAAAAAGCCCAAGCCTATGTTTTATGGAACTTACCCCATGGCATCAGAAGATTCTGGTTCCTTCTTCGTTATGACCTATTGCCATTAAATGTACTCCTTTCTAAATGGCATGGTTCATCTAACATGTGCAATTTTTGTAATTCAAGTATACAGGACCGTATGCACGTTCTGCTGATCTGCCCTGCACTTCGCACTTTGCGCCTTAAATGGCTAAAACCAATTTGCCTCCGCTTAGGTATATCTAATGTAAATATCTTTGTACAATCTTTATATTGGCCTCCAAATGAAATGTTCTGCTTCTATATTTTTAAATTTTTTAAAGGATTTTTAGATATTTATTAATATGTTATCTAGTTAATTTGTGCCAGCTTTTTTTTTGTGCTTTCATTAATGAACGATTTATGGACTTGAATGACATATGTACATGGAATATCTTGATAGAATTTGTAGTTGCTTTGAATTTGTTGTACGTCTTTTATGTGGCCCTCGATGAGAGCCAAAACATAATAAACTTTGAACTGGTCTATAATGCTCACCATTCCTGTACTGGTTACAACTGTAAGCTGGCTGCTTTAGTACGGCCTGGTTTTCCACCGTGCACATAAGGTGGCAGGCGAGAAGCACTCTGTTGTGAATACACTGTGATTGATAGGACAGGGCCTGATGGAACCCTGTGTTGTTAATCACAGCACATTTGCATTGTATCAGCTCTTTTCTCAGGCAGCGCTACCGGGCTAGTCCAGAGGTAGCTGTCAATGTGGCTCAAAGGTATGCTCCACTCTGACAGCCTCGTCTTCTCAACGCTACTTATCCTGCCTGCCTGTAATGTCCTTAGTACCGGTATTCTCCTTGGCAAAGGAGAAATGCAGGAACTCAAAAGGTAAAAATTTAGAAGTACAATGACTCAGTATCAGTGAGTAATGGCCCATTTAAGCACTGATGCTCCCCAGTTCTGTAGCATTGACAATCTATGTTTCAGATCTCTGATGCAACTATCTGTGCAATATAGTTGTATTTTAAAGGCACGTATGTATGTAAGCATGCTTTCCAGTTTTATATTTGTGTCAGTCATTGCTTGTTCTACTGATGCTATGGAGAGTTTTATAGCTTTTAGCTTCATGTGTTTGTAATCTAATGACATCTTGCGCCTGCGAATTTGAGTGTTGCTCTCTTGCAAGCTCCTCCATAAAAAGTAACTACTTGAGAGCCTTGTTTCCTAACATAGGGATGGCACTCTGTCACTTGAAGAATATGTCTCCCTATTACATACATGCCAACAGACTCGATTCAGTTGGGAAGCTCCCGATGTGTTAAAGCCACCAACAGCTTTATTTTAGATGTCTCCCACCTGAACTTGCTTGCCTCTGCTTCAATAGAAATCAATACGGAAAATACAGTACCCCGATTTCTTCTCAAAATCTCCCACTTTCCTGCTCTAAAATGCTGGCCTGCATACAGTGGTCGAAGTGGGCGGGATCTGAAGGGCATGTTGTGCTCATACTGTTTTAATTCAAGGAAAACAGTTCTCAGGCTTTTTGAAAAGACACCCGTCCCCGGACGGTTATTTCAAAGAGTTGAAATTCTTCAGCAGATGTATAAGGCAGGGAGCACATGTGCTGTGAAACCTAGGGATGGGCAAACAGCTAAGCAACATTTCTTGTCAGTGGGGCCTGTTGCCTGAAAGAAATGTAAATGTGTGCAAGTAGTTCATCTGAAAATGTAAATGGTGCTTGGAAGCCGCTTTAATTGGTTTTAATTGGTGGAATAGCTTGAAGCGCCCTGATGACACATATGTATTCTTTTTGAGAGGAACTGCAAGGGATTTACCAGCTGAGCTGTGAAATGACTCTTTTTAAAGGACAGTTATATTAAAAAGTTTGCACTACGTACAGTCTTGGTATTACTAAAAACCTATATTTTGGATGCACTTTTTTATCTTAACCTTTTTGCACATTTTGTAGCTACCTATCTTATACTGTGTGTAATGCAAGTTTAAAATAATGACTTACATAGTCACAGTGCTTTCTATCACAGACTAGGACCTCATTGCACTAAGCATACACAAGTCACTATTCCCCACTGCACCTACCAGGGTTCAGTTCTGTGGCTCTCTGCAAAGCATTAACGAATAGAGGTTTCAGAATGCACAATAGTGCATTCTCCACTGATTAACTTCACTTGCATTTATTTCCCATTTACGTTGTTCATTATTTTATATGCAGTTACCTGAATATGAAAAAAGCTACAGAATATTTTTTTTTTTAGCTGCACTTTTGACCCCCCTCTCCACTCACTCACCCTGCAAACAACCCCCCCCCCTCCTTGCTCGCAGCATCACATTTCCCACACTTTTTTAAAACGCACTTCGGCTGCTGCATGTATGCTATTAGTGGTGATTGGTACCTTTAATGGGCTGGACTAGAGTCTAGAAGCAGAGAAGCAGGTGTACACGGTTCCTTTTGTTTACATTTTGAACCATTGCTCTATCCTTTGTACCAATGTGGTGCAATCATTATTCTTCCACTAGAGGACACAAGCGCTCCATTTTCCAGGTCAAAAGGAGCTAGGCGCCTGAATACAAGGCTAGATTGTAAAGCCCTGATGATCTCGTGATGTCATCAAAGTTGGACGATCGCAATTACAAATGGCCACTCAAGACAGTTCCGGTCACTTTACGTTTCTTTTAGGCATTCTCTGACTGCCCATTTGCAGCCGCTGTATTTCCCTTGCTGTCGATTCCAACCCTCGTCTGTTTGCTGAAACATTCACCCCTTGAAACCCGCAGGCTCCAATCTTCCTAGAAAGCATGGGCAACTTGCCGAGGACAGATCACCGTCTCCGCACCAGCACTATGCAGTGTTTTTATAGTAGAGTAGAGGTCCTGCTCTGTACATCCCCCGGGGGATGGTTGTAAGCGGCACCCATTTAGCTAATACTACAGCTGCCTGCGAACTATTAATACATATATACGAGTAGAGCGGAGTGTCAGCGGTGTTCACTGTATCGCCACTGCTTGGTTTCAGTTGAAAGAAGGCCCCGTTGTCATGTTGGAAGAGCCGGGCTCGGTGGACCTCTTTAAAAAAAAAAAAATCCGTCATTCTGCTCTGAACATTACTCTGCACCTCCATTGGGTACCTTAAAATATGTTCTTTTTATGAAGCTCCAATAAGTATTAGAATAGTTGCTTCCATGACTTGGCCTTGTTTGTCTTGCTCGGTGTGATTGGAACTAGAATAGAACAGAATTCTGCTCAGGTCTCATGTTTGATGCGGTCTATTGTAAACAGAATAAATGTTTTTGTAAGCCGCCGACGCGAAAAAAGCGCCAGGAGGCGCTTTAAAACCAGCCTCTTCATCGGTGGAGCGGGGGATCCTGTCGGCAACGCTGAATGCCGTGTGACTCTTTGCCTGCCTTGTGGGGAGTCCATCAAGTGTGGTGCTCATGCCTCTTTTTGGAATTTGGCCCGTTGACCTGAGCTGCGCCTACCTGTTTCGCTCTCCACCCGCCGCCGCAGCACATCTCCCTCTCCCTTTTTGCGGCCGCTGTGAGGGGGAGAGTACAGGCAGCCAGGACCACAGGCTCCAGCCTGCAACGCGGCCGGAAGCCGCCAACGCAAAAAAGCGCCAGGAGGCGCTTTAAAACCAGCCTCTCCCTCCGCGGCTCTGGAGAAGCCCGGGACAAGGGCGGGACAGTCTGTGGCAGTCCGGGGCAGAACGAGGCAGAACGAGGCTGGGCTGGGCCTCATTCCTTGGCTGCTGCTGTAGAGGCGAACCACGGACTAAAGTGAGATATTTGAATATACTGAACCCCTTGATTGTTTTTCATTTTTTAATGTTGATTTACTTGCTGGTTTAATTTCACCAGTACTTAAAATTCATGATAGCTTTTTGTTTATAACATTTTAATTTGGTCGTCCTGTGGGTTTTCTTTGCGCTAATTCTTATAATGTCAAAACAAAAGGCTACTAAAACCCCTCCAGTGCTGGCCACGATGGACAATTACTTGGTGAAAGTGGTTAGCAAAATTAACAAGGAGCGAAGATTGTCGCTTGGTAAGGAGAGTTCCCCAAACAAATGCCCAACTCTGCCCAGAACACATGCTGTTTTACAAATAGATGACTATCCTGAATTCGATAACCCTGATATTTTGACGGAAATAAATGTTCAATCAGTAGTTCCTCAGGATATTTCTGATGTACCAAGTGAGACCCCTGTCCAGTGCTCGCCGGCACCAAGAGCGCTGAGAGCATGTAGAAAAGTTCAAATTAATTGGGGGGGAATCGTACCCGCAACAAAAGGAGAGTAGAAACATCACCCAAAGGTACCGTAGAGGATGCGGAGTTAACAGCCAAGAATGGCACAACAATAATGAATACGGAACAATTTGATCTTTTAATTAGTATCATAGATGCTAAGGTTGATAAGATTATTAAACCCCTTGTGGCAAAATTAGACCAGATCTCAACCGAAGTAATCAGACTAGGTGGTCTTCTTGACACCCATATTGCCCTGGCTGAAAAGTATAGGGCTGTTGATAAGGGTTTAATACCCACCAAAGCTGTTTCCAAGCAACCAACAGGGGGGAGATTAGTAAATGATGTAGTTACAGCGACCCCCCCCCCATTCTGACCCATCGCTCACCATCTGTCAGAATAAGCACGTTGCTGCAGTAGTAGTACCAGCGAATCCAGCTGGACCTATTGAAACAAGGAGACAACGCCATATTAATCTTCCCCCTGATTGTGCACCATATGTGGTCGTTTTAACTAATGTACCACCCTTTGAGAAAGATCCTATCCGGCCCCAGCAGGAACCCCATGATTCTCTAAAAAACAAAACTGTTTCATGGCTGCATAATCACTGTGGATTTCCGACTACCTACTTTGACCAAATTTTAACCACCAGGAGGGTAGACTGGATCGGTACTTCTAGTAAGACTTGCAGGGGTGATTGTGTAATTATTAATTTTAAACACCCCCAGCATGTGGCAACAGTTTTGCTAAGGGCAGCTTCTTTAACCCCCAGTGAAGATAGCATATGCGTTTGCCCACTTGGCTTTTTCTATAGCCACTTAGTTAAAATGCCCCCGTATAATAATAGAAACAGAAATTCCCCACCTACTCATTGCCCGGTGTTCGGGGTCCCCACCTAAAATAGATTCCAAGCCTTAAGTTCTTTGGATTCTAATGACTGACTTGCCCAGGTACGTGAGCCCGCCTTATGCGTGCCCGTGATTGCCCAGGTGTCTAATCATATTGAAATGTATTCTAACTCTGATAAGACCATGGCGGAGGACCAAGACCTGACCAGTGGCACAAGAATTACAACAGCTGGGAATTCTAATACAGGGCATAATTTAGGTGGAATTATTCCCCCAAATATTATAAGTGTAAGGGCCCATAAGGGTATAACGATTGTCAGCTGGAATGTTGCCTGACTAAAATCCAAGGGGGATGCCCTGGGCTGGAATGATCTTATTAATACCCACGGCATACTCTGTTTCCAGGAAACATGGAGCAGGGAGGAGCTCAATCATGAGGGGTTTGCATCTTATAATTTTTTGGCGCTAAGCTCTACTTCGGGGAGAGCCAAAGGGGGCCTTCTGATTTTGGTCTCTATCAATAGGCGGATCAAGGTCCTAAAATACCTGACTGTGGGGTCACATGTACAGATTCTTTGGCTCCTTAATGACCAAGGCCGAAATGTTCTTCTAGTTAATTACTACAACAACATTTTTGATGATAGTAGGACGTCTGTAGTTATTAACCTAGCTAGCACCATCAATAATTTAATTGACCAATCTAATGTTTTCTTTGATTTTATTTGGGTGGGTGATTTTAATATTTCTTTATGTGAATTATCATCCCAGAAAGTCTGTGGGGTTGTGAATAATGCTGGATGTGAAGATCTCCATTTTAGGCATAACAGCTATGGAGATATGCTGTATAAATGTATTAGCAGCAACGACCTGGAAATCTTGGATTTCGCTAAAGATGCAAACGGGCAGACCATTCCTACTTTTAAAACCTGGAGGACTAGCTCAGTAATCGATCATGTGATTGTTTCTTCCAGCATCACCTCTTATTGTGCAGCCCCTAGGATCGAAGTTACATCTTTGAGCGATCACAATTATATTATCCTAGAATGTACCCTCTGGAGTGAGAGCCCCGTAGCTGTAGGTCCTACTGTCACTAATGTGGAACCACACAGACTGAACGGAGCTAGAGTCGGATGGATAGGGGAAAGAGCTAATGAATTAATAGGCTCTATTGTCACAGAATGTTTGATAGATATTTCCTTTATCCTTGAAATAATACTGACTGTGAACGGGTCTTAACAGCTTTTAAAAATATAAATTCATCTATTGATGCCAGGTTCACCCGACCAAAAAGAGACAAGTGCAGAAAAGGACCAGGTTGGTTTGACCACACTTGTACCATCCTACTAACAGAGCTGAAACATGCACTTGCCATAAAACCTAGGGATACTAATCTAATAACTAAATTAAGAGCAGAATATAAGCATGCCCTGAAAAAGAGGAGGGGTGACTTACAGCAGGAAGCATGGGACTCTCTTAATCAAGCTGCAGAGTTACATAATAATACATTATTCTGGGCTACGATCAATTCCCCCTTTCTTAAAGAGGATAATATACCGGAATTAACCTCTAATGTCCCTAGTGACCGCTGGGTTACACATTTTTCAAAAATCGTTGGTTCTGAATGCTGTCCAGTCTCTACCCCAAGTAGTTGGCCCGTACTACCTCTGGACATTACTGTCACCAAGGTCGAGCTTGGAATACGTGCTAGCAAGGGGGGAAAGCCCAGGGACCCGATGGGGTCCCTATCGATGTTTATAAAGCTGTCCCGGAGATCTGGAGTCTCCTCCTTGCTAACGTATTCAATGCAGCTGCATGTCTGGATGACCCAATAACTTGGGGGGAATCTATTATTATCCCGATTTACCAGAAGGGTAGTAGGTCAGATGTAAAAAACTATCGCCCCATTTCCCTCCTTGACTCCTCAATAAAAATCATGAGTAGAGTCATGCTGGCTAGGCTTGAAGAGTGGGTTGAACAAAAGGGCATTCTGGCCGACAGCCAGTATGGTTTTAGGAAGGACGGGGTACACTAGACCAGGGTTTAAATCTTGACCTTATAATTGGCAAAAACGTCGAAGCGAAAGGGGGTGCATTATATCTATGCTTTGCTGATCTAAGCAGCGCCTTCGATATGGTTGACCACGCCATTTTATGGCCTATCTTGTTACGGATGGGAGCCCCAGAGGGTATAATTTTCTTCCTTGCCAGGCTGTACCAAAAGCTGCAAATCTGTGTGCGTTATGGAACTAGGGGAGAATGTACCCCCAAATTTAGCGTTCGACGCGGCATTAGACAAGGCTGTGTATTAGCCCCGTTATTGTTTATTTTATTTATAAATGAAATTGACGTAATCCTAAAGAGTGTCCAAGCTGATGCCCCTAGGTTAAAAGGCGTATCCGTGCCGGTGTTATTATATGCCGATGACGCCGTGCTTCTTTCTAGAACCCCTTTGGGTCTTCAACGCTTGATGGACAGATTTTCATTGTTTATTAAGGACAGGAAACTGCTCATCAATAAGGAAAAAACGCTTACTAAGACCTATGGGGCAAACAATAAATCTAATGCCTTTTTTATAGATTGTAATAAGGTGCAACCAGTAGATACATTTTGTTATCTTGGAATTACTTTTTCTAATGACAGAAAATGGACCAATGAATTTAATAACATTAGCAATAAAATGGCAAAAAGCGCCCATGGCATCTTCAGATTTGCAGCCAAAGTTGGGGACAGGCGAACCAGGGACATGTTGCAAATTTATCAAGCTAGATGCGCTACAATCACACTGTATGGGGCGGCCATTTGGGGTTACAGCGGTGACCATAAACTACAGCTGGAGAAAAATTCCTTCCTAAAAAAGCTCCTGTGTTTACCCACCTCTGCCACCACCGTGCTGATCCATCGGGAACTAGACATCAATTTCCTGACTGATCTATTATTTTTAAGACCGCTTATGCTATGGCGTTCCATATGGCACCAGGACGAAAAGTCCTTTAATAGATCTATAATTGAGGATTGTCTCTCATTGGACATGTACAGGAAAATCCCTTGGATAAAATATGTCGCTGATTGTTTTTTGCAAATATTTAATCTTAATGTTCTGACTGACCCTAGGGCTGCTTCGACAATACCAAAAGCTGAGCTGAAAGCAAAATTCCTGGATAATTTGGCAAGGAAGAGAGCTTCTGCCAGTGGTGGATCCATGCTAACTGTCACGTTTTTCAGTAGATATTCCCTCACTGAAGGTTTTTTCATCCTACCTAGTCTTGGTGACTAGGCCATCCCATAAGTTTGTCCTAACCAGACTGAGGTTTGGAATAGTACATCACCTGGTGGCCTTACCTAACCTTAAGCAACATCCTAAAGGTCTATGTTTGTGTGACGGCATATCTAAACAGAGCACCTTGCACTTTCTATTAATATGTAAACTGTACATGAACTTTCGTATTACCTATTTGAAACCTATGTTTGTTAAATATGGTGTACGTACAGTTGATGAGGCAATGAGTCTTATTTTAATATGAAATCCGCTGATATTTGTTTTTATACTGCTGTGTTTTTAAACAAGTCTATCAGTGTGCGAAAAGGCATGATATTCTAATGCACTTGGTTCGTATTCTATGACATTCTTTTTATAAATTGCTGATTCATGTATTTTTAATATGTGCTTTTATGGTCATTTTATATGTTCCTAATAAAGCTTCATGAATTGAATTGCACTACGAACAGTCTTGGTATTACTAAAAACCTATATTTTGGATGCACTTTTTTATCTTAACCTTTTTGCACATTTTGTAGCTACATATCTTATACTGTGTGTAATGCAAGTTTAAAATAATGACTTACATAGTCACAGTGCTTTCTATCACAGACTAGGACCTCATAGCACTAAACATACACAAGTCACTATTCTCCAATGCACCTACCAGGGTTCAGTTCTGTGGCTCTCTGCAAAGCATTAACGAATAGAGGTTTCAGAATGCACAATAGTGCGTTCTCCACTGATTAACTTCACTTGCATTTATTTCCCATTTACGTTGTGCATTTTTTATATGCAGTTACCTGAATATGAAAAAAGCTACAGAATATTTTGTTTTTTAGCTGCACTTTTGACCCCCCTCTCCACTCACTCAACCTGCAAACACCCCCCCCCCCCCTCCCCCGCCCCTCCCCCTTGCTCGCAGCATCACATTTCCCACACTTTTTTTAAACGCACTTCGGCTGCTGCATGTATGCTATTAGTGGTGATTGGTACCTTTAATGGGCTGGACTAGAGTCGAGAAGCAGGTGTACACGGTTCCTTTTGTTTACATTGTGAACCATTACTCTATCCTTTGTACCAATGTGGTGCAATTCATTATTCTTCCACTAGAGGACACAAGCGCTCCATTTTCCAGGTCAAAAGGAGATAGGCGCCTGAATACAAGGCTAGATTGTAAAGTCCTAATGATCTCGTGATGTCATCAAAGTTGGACGATCGCAATTACAAATGGCCACTCGAGACAGTTCCCGTCACTTTACGTTTCTTTTACGCATTCTCTGACTGCCCATTTGCAGCCGCTGTATTTCCCTTGCTGTCGATTCCAACCCTCGTCTGTTTGCTGAAACATTCACCCCCTTGAAACCCGCAGGCTCCAATCTTCCTAGAAAGCATGGGCGACTTGCCGAGGACAGATCACCGTCTCCGCACCAGCACTATGCAGTGTTTGTATAGTAGAGTAGAGGTCCTGCTCTGTACCTCCCCCGGGGGGGTGGTTGTAAGCGGCACCGGTTTAGCTAGTACTATAGCCGCCTGCGAACTATTAATACATGTATACGAGTATAGCGGAGTGTCAGCGGAGTTCACCGTATCGCCACTGCTTGGTTTCCGTTGAAAGAAGGCCCCGTTGTCATGGTGGAAGGGCCGGGTCATTCTGCTCTGAACATTACTCTGCTTAAAATATGTTCTTTTTATGAAGCTCCAAAAAGTATTAGAATAGTTGCTTCCATGACTTGGCCTTGTTTGTCTTGCTCGGTGTGTTTGGAACTAGAATAGAACATAATTCTGCTCAGGTCTCATGTTTGATGCTGTCTATTGTAAACGGAATAAATGTTTTTGTAAAACAAAAGGTAAGACAGTTTCTTCAGAATCGATGCTGGACATTGCATGTTTCTTTCCTACTGACCGCTTTTGATTGGGCAAGTGCTCTCCAGTGTCAAGGAATCCAAATTCCTGCAGTTTGTGTATTAACTATCAGTTTTGGCAATGCTGTGCTGTAGACTTTGTTGTCGTGGTCTTTGTAACTTTGTGCTGTGTACCACTTTTGTAGTAAAATTGCTTTTAAGCAAATAGCAGTTGATCGTACCCTATGGGTCAGAATGTGGCTTTACATTAAACTTCCCTCTTCGTTAAGTGATAGCCGATTGATTTTTAGGTATGACTTCAAACAGATTTAGCCATCATTAGAGGCTCATTTCTAGGGCTGGGATATTTTTTTTATTTTGCGGTATACAGAAGGGAATAGCTCGATAATTATGTAAAATTTGCTTCCACCGACTAAAGAAGACCTATTTTGCCAGTGAGAACCACACAACTACAACCAGTGAAATTTACCCAATTCTTAGACATGCCGATGTGAGGAAATTGCTTTTTTTTGTATAGTCACCCCAAATCTTTTGGGCTGATGCTAATACCTGCCAACTCACATGGTGCCACTGTGTGTCACATGATTTTGTCTCCCTTCACACGTTCACCTGGTGAGGAGCCGAAATCACATGGTGGCAACATCAATGAGCTCAAAACCACTGAAAACAGTGGATTTCCAGCTAGTTTTTGTGGGCTAGTAGCAGCTGATGTCCATTAAGAGGTGGGAAAACACCCCAAGACATCTCAATTACCTTTTGGTTTTACTTTTCTGGGAGAGGGGCCTTGGTGAGGGGAAGAGTACCTCTTAGATAGCTCTCGGCATGAGGCCCCGCAAGTTGGCAGATATGGATGCTGCTGGTTTTTCGACCGAGAGTGCACTAAAGCATGCTAACCAGACCTCAGGTCCAGTTCTTTGACCCTTAAAAGTATGTGTTTGATTCGCCTACACCCAATTGATATAACATTACTTACTTATAAGTTCTTTTTATATAGTACCAGAGGTACTGAGGGCGTGTAAGTTAAAGTGTCCCACTAAGGCTGCAGCACTTATTGTGGCACCTTGGCTGTGAGAACTTGACAACCCGCCTCCCAGTCTGCCACTGCAGCCCGGCAGGGCAGTTTTAAACTGCTAACTTCACTTTGCCATGTAAAATAATTGCAAATTCCAAACCTCCCTTTTTAATATATATGTCACCCTCACAGCAGGCCTATTGAGTCCTAAAGGAGGCTGCTGTGTATTAAAAAGTAGAACATGTATTTTTGTCCTAACTGTAAACCCCCTAAATTGTTGTTTTTACTGCGCAAAAGATAGTAGCACCCTTGGCGAGGACAGGGTTCCACGATGACATCTCAGCAGTGCTAAATTCTGAATGGGACTACTAAAGTTGGTACTTGAAAGTATCAAAATAATCGTTAAATGTAACCCAACTTGATGACCAAGTCGAATTTAATGTAACATATAAAGAAATGCAACTTTTAGAAAGTTTCCCTTAGTTGTCTACTGCCCCTTTCCAGGTGCTGGCCTCAAGGCAGCCTTTGTCCCTCCTGGGGAGAAATGTGAAGGACTCCCAGTAGCAGGCACAATAGAGGCCTGCCATTGTTAGAGATGGTACCTACCCCTGACAGGAAGCCTCACAGTGTGAGCTGAAAGTGTGAGCTTAAATGGAGAAGCCAACTTTAAAGAGCAAATTGTGAACACACATGAAGAGGGCTGGGCTTTTGTTGAGGTAGACAGGCTGGCCTCAGGGACAGGGATGAGAGACTACTTGCCAAACCATTTTTTCCGTTGATGTGTAGCCCTCAGGTAGTAACACCTCTAGGGTGGGCTACCAAGCTCCACACACCAAAAGAGGGGTTCTGCCATCTTGGGATTAAGTAGAATAGTGTACTGGGGGTGAGCTAGATGCCACACATCACTGGAAGTTGTCATTGTGCAAGAAGTGTCCTAGTAGCCCATTGGCTAGTAACTGCTGAATCCTCCAAGGCCACTTTCTGAGCATAAATATGGCACCCAGACCTCAGACAATATCTGGACTGGAGAGAGAATCGAAGAAGGACTGCCCTGCTGTTCACTGAACCTGCCAAGAGAGGGTGCACCAACTGCTGGACTGCACCTGCTGATCCCTGGGCTAGCAACGAGAAGACTGTGCCTGTGGTGAATGGCTCGTGACCAAGTCACTGCAGAGCCTCAGATAGAAGAGCTGAACTCCAAGAGTCAGTTGGCTGACTTACTTTTACAGCACCAGAGACACAAAAGCTGAAGAAGCCCATCAGGCCAGTCAGTAGCCACAATCGTTTGAGTACCTCTGAACGCTGATGTGCAGTCTGGACGACCAAGCATGAAGCTCAAAATCTGCACCTGAGTCCGTGGAACCTGGGAGAGTTGTCAGAGTGCAGTTTGGTCACCCAAGATGGACACTGGCCTTCACCAAAGGGAACCACTGTGTTCCTTTTGACTGTAGATGTTTACTGGATCTAAGAGGATTTTGATGGACATCAAGCCCTGTGGTGAAAATTGCCCCACCTGGACCATAGGCTAAGGAATAACACCGGGAAGAACCCCCATGGACTGCACAGCATCCCGTATTCTTTGCTTCAGGACCACTCTGTTAAAGTTTGGGGGTTTGCCCATAAAGCCTGAAACTGGGCTTGAGAGGACTTGCTTTGGTGGCGAGGTAACTGTCTGACTACTTTCTGGCCCCATGGACTTTTTCCCCTGCCGGAATTAGTTGCACAAAGCAGGTCGGAGTAGCCAAACCCAACCCTTTAAAAGTTTTCATTTCATTTCATGAAGCTTTATTCGGTTCAAATAAATGACCATAAAAGCACAAACAAAGTACAACATGTTAAGAATAAAAACTATTATTACATATTTCATAATATCATATGAAATGCAGTTATTTACATTAAAATAGACATATCTAACCAGTTGATCAAAAAAATTCAGTTAAAAAATCATACTTTTCCTAGCGTTGATGCACTTATTTAAGAACGTTGCAGTATAAAAACAGATATCTGGCGATTCCAGGTTAAAAATTAAGATCATAGCATGTGTAACTGTACGTACTCCGTATTTAACAAACATGGGTTTCAGAAAAGCAATACGAAAGTATGTGTACAGTTTACATAACAATAGAAAGTGTACAGTGCTCTGGGTGGATACATCATCACACCTACAAGGCCCAGTCGGATGTTTCTTAATATTAGGATGGGCTACCAAGTGATGGGCCATTCCGAATCGGAGCCTAGTTAGTACAAATTTATGAGAATTCCTTGTTACCATGGTTAAATACGAAGGGAAACCTTCCACTGTAATATACCTATTATAAAAAATAACAGTAGACAGAGATCCGGCTGCAATTGCCCGCTTTCTCCCCTTGAATGTCAAGAAAGTATTTTTCATTTCAGATTTGGAGATCATAGATTCTGCACCGGGGTTATCTAAAAGATTAAGATAAAAAATGTCTGAAAAACAGGCAACAACATATTTTAACCAGGGAATATTTTGGTATTTGTCCAGGCATAAACAATCCTCAACAATAGATGTATTAAATTGCTTATCATCCTCTAGCCAGATAGACCGCCAAGTCATCAATGGCCTAAGGCATAATAGATCAGCTGAGTGATTGACAGCTAGCTCGCGATGAATTAATTCAGTCGAAGCTGATATGGGCAAACAAAGGAGCCTTTTTAAAAATAGATTTTCCTCCAGCTGCAGTTCTGAAACACAGCTGTGGCCCCACACTCCTGCCCCATACAATGCTATAGTAGCACATCTAGCCTGGTAAATCTTGAGCATATCCCTGGGACGACGATCCCCTACCTTAGCAGCAAATCTGTAAATACCATGGGCATTTTTTGCCATTTTATTTCGGATAATAATAAATTCATTTTTCCATTTCCTATCATTAGAAAAAGTAATACCTAGGTAACAAAATTTTTCCACCTGTTGCACCTTCTCTCCATCTACAAAAAAAGTATTTAAAACTCTAGCTTTAGCTCCTCAGGTCATGGTGTAAGTTTTCCCTTTATTAATTATAAATTTTCTATCTTTAATAAAAGAGGAAAAACTATCCATTAGTCGCTGTAATCCCACCGGGGTCCTTGAAAGTAAAACAGCGTCATCGGCGTATAATAACACCGGCACTGGTACACCTTGACCTGAGGGGCATCAGCGTTAACTTTTTTTAAAATGACATCAATTTCATTAATAAATAAAATAAATAGGACGGGAGCCAGAACACAGCCCTGTCTAATTCCTCTTCTAACACTAAATTTTGGGGTGCATTCTCCTCTAGTTCCAAAGCGCACACTAGTTTTCAGCTTCTCATATAACCTGGCGAGGAAGAAGATTATACCTTTGGGTGCGCCTAGCTTCAACAAAGTTGGCCACAAAATTGCATGGTCTACCATATTGAAAGCACTACTCAGGTCTGCAAAGCAGAAGTACATTGAGCCAGGTTTGGCTTCAGTGTACTTCCCGATCAATAGATCAAGATTAATACATTGATCAAGCGTACCCCGGCCTTTTCTAAAACCAAACTGACTTTCAGCCAGTATACCATTCTGCTCAGCCCAATCCTCTAATCTCACAAGCATAACTCTACTCATCACCTTGACTGATGAGTCAAGGAGAGACATCGGGCGATAGTTTTTTGCGTCAGACCTACTGCCCTTTTTATAAATTGGTACTATAATCGATTCGCCCCAGGTTTCAGGGGGCTCGGTACATACGGCTGCATTGAAAACAGTTGTAAGAAGAGGTCCCCATACCTCTGGTGCTGCCTTATAAACATCTATAGGTACCCCATCAGGGCCCTGAGCTTTCCCTCCTTTACTATTACGTATTCCGCATTCAACCTCTTGAACAGAAATATCAAGCGGCAAAACAACACACTGATTTGGGCAGGTCTCTAAAAATCTGTTGGTATCAAAAATATAGGAGAAATGGGCAATCCACCCTTCACTTGATACATTAGATGTTAACTCTGGTGTTTTTTCTTCTCTTAGGAAGGGGGAATTAACAGTGGCCCAAAATAGGGTGCAGTTTGAAAGTTCTGCCGCTTGGTTAAGAGAATCCCAAGCCAGTTGCTGCAGTTCGCACTTCCTCTGTTTGAGCCCACGTTAATACTCCATTCTCAGATTAATTATTACGTTTTTGTCCCTGGGCTTATATACTAATGCATGCTTGAGTTTAGTTAATGCGGCAGTGCAATGGTGGTTGAACCAACCTGGTCCACTCCTACATTGCCTACTTTTATGTCCCGTAAATTTGGCATCAATCGCTTTATTAATTACATTGAACAATGATAAAACTTTTTCGGAATCACATCTATTTTCTAAAATAAAAACAATATCCGTCAGGCTAGCCTTAATTATGGAGCTGGATAATTCCTTAGCCTTTTCTCCTACCATTTTAGCCTTACCCTATTGGTCCTGTGTGGTTCCACGTTTGTGATTATATTACCTACATCAATCAGCTACCTACCCAAAGGCTAGTGTTCAGAATAATTCGATTGTGATCACTTAATGTGGTGACTTCAATTCGTGGGGGGACACAGTAAGGAATAATGTTCGACGACACAATCACATGGTCGATGACAGAGGTGGCGTGCCAATTTTTAAAAGTAGGGATGGGCAATCCATCAACATCTTTACAACACTCCACTATTTCCAAATTATAACAGCCCATGAGCTTATGCAATGCTCCGCTATACCCACTGTGACCAAAATGCAAAATATCCCCCCCCCCCGCAATATTGGTAACTCCACAAACCTTTTGTGCTGACATTTCACACAATGCAATATTGAAATCCCCCACCCAGATAACATCAAATACAACATTCAATTCCTGACAACAAATTATCAATAGCGGCGGCCAAATCTATTACCAATTTAGCCCTAGTACCATCGAAAATATTGTTGTAGTAATTAATCAATAAAATATTGCGCTCTTTGCCCTCTATTAGCCAAAGGATCTGTACAAGATCACTTACAGGTATATACCTATTAACCACAATAGGACGTGAAATAGTAACAAGTGTGAGGAGACCCCCTTTAGGTCTACCTGGACCCCCACCCATCGCTAATAAATTATAGGAAACAAATCCGTCATAATTAATTTCACTCGTACTCCACGTTTCCTGAAAACATAGTATATCGTGGGCATTAATAAATTTAGCCCAACCCGGGTCCCTCTCTTTTGATTTCAGCCCTGCCACATTCCAGCAGACAATTGTTGTGCCTTTACCCCTGGCACTATCACTATCTGGCATCAGACTGTTATTTCTCTCCCCACTCTCATTCTGAATTATTTTACTTAGGTCCCCACATTCAGATAGGACACTATCACCCATCCCCTGATCAATATGTATACTAATTGTGGACTTTGGAGCCACGATATTGCTCTCACAGTCAGCCAAAGAAGGGCTAATAGGCTCCTGGGGTCGGTGCTTCCCTATCTGTTCGGGTCAATCATTGGCATCCATAGAATTTAGAATCTGGTATCGGTTTTGCATTACAAGATCAGGATGTGGCCTCTGGATCACCGGCCAGGGTTTACCTCTTCTACCATCACAAGGGGAAATACCAGGAGGGCTATAGAAAAACCAGAGTGAGCGGGGCACACACATTACCATCAGTAATCGGTAGGGATGCAGCTCTCAGAAGTACAGTGGCTGCATGTTGTGGGTGCTTAAAATGTATTATAACACAATCGCCCCTAAAACATTTCCTGGAACTCTCAATCCAATTCACCCTTCTGGTGGTCAAAACTTGGTCTGAGAAGGCAGTTGGAAAACCACAGTATCTGTGCAATCAGGACACCGTTTTATTTTTTAAGGTCTCGTGTGTTTCCTGGTATTTGCCATTCTCAGCTGGGGGGACATTGGTTAAAACCACCAGGCGGGAGATTAGTAGCGCGCCGATGTCTAACCTCAGTCCAGTCTTCATTACCGTCGGCTTTTGTTACAGCTTGACTATCATTACTGATTGGAGGCGCGGAAGTTGATGGCTTACATGTACCATTATCACTAGGGCCTACATCTCTCTGAGGGGCAACATCCTGATTATCACGATTACTTAATGGCAATGTCGCTTGACTATCCGCTACTTCTACAGACTTTTTAAGTAGACCACCTAATCTATTGACTTCAGCAGTTAGCTGGTCAATTTTAGTCCTGAGAGGTTTGACAATGCCCTTAATCTTGGAGTCAATAATACCCACTAAATTCCTAATTAATTCAGCATCCAATATAACAGCGTCTTCTTTAACCGTGCTGTTATCATCCTTATCTGAAGTATTAGGGGGGGTAACTGCTCTTTTCCTCAGAGGGCGCAACCCTCCGCGTTTAGTTTGAGCTTTTCTGCATGCCCTTACCACTCTAGTGGCTGGAGTTCGTGGATGCTGTGCTGTGGAGTTAGTAGAGTCATCCAAGTTGACTAAGTTAGAAATATCCTGCCCTGGTATATCTTTAACAGGGGCTTCGGGATTGTTAGTGCTGCAGCTTTCATCCAATACCAATGAAACCGGTACAGCTTCCTTAGTGGGTGGCGGGGGAGAGCTGGCTAGACCCAGCGACTGGGGCCTCTCATTATTGATCTTGCTCACAACCTTCACTAACTAATTATCTATGGTATGAGGCACCTGGGTAGACTTTAATTTAGACATGATTCACGATTAAAAGAACCGAAAAAAAGCTTCTTCAGATTTACACAGAAATGAAACCAGTAATAATAAACCACCTAGTGGTATAATCACTAAGCAAAAGAAAATTAATATAATCTCACTGCATATAGTACCAGCTAAAATATATCTGGGTTTCTGGCCCAGCCCAGTCTCTTTCTGTCTCGGACTGTCACAGACTGTCCGCCCTTTGTCCGGGGTTCGTCCCGCGCTGCGTGACCCAGAGTCAGTTTTAAATAGCCGGTGATGATTGGGGCAGAGCCCTGTGCAGGTGAGCTCACACATGGGCTCCTGGTCCACGGAGTCCGTGCGATACCGCCAGCAAGCCCCCACAGGTTTTCACGGCGACCGGCTACACCCGGCAACTCTCCCCGCAGTCAGGCAGGTCAAACGCTGTCTCCACACAGTTTTAAAAGGTTTTCAAACTTTGCTGTTACCAATGCTTGATGAAATCTTGCATTAATTTTCAATTTACCTAAAAATCTATATCTCTGGAACCCTCCAATCAATTTGGCTCATTCTGGAGTCTAAAAAATCATAAAAATAAAATCTATTTTTCTAGTATGGTGTCAATTTTTTTTCGTGTTGTGTGACTTTCTTATTTAGTTGTTTTGGCACTTCTAAATGCTGTACACCTGTTCCTTTGTTTAAGCCTAATGGTTTGAAGCCACAGCTACCCAGGGTAGGGTTGAGATGTAACATAACAGCCTGACTTATTCCAAATCAGTATCATGAGTACTATACGGTGAGTTTTTACAACCACTCGATAAAATAAATCACTTCACTCACATTGTAGCCTATCCGTGGCACCTAGAATTTGTGTTTAGCTGTACCACACAATTCATAGGTTAGTAACCACTACAAAATCAGCCTAGTTGATATATAAGCAAGACTTTAAAAGTTTATCAAGTTCTGATTATACAAGGCAACATTTTATTGGAGTTTACCAACTTTTATAAAACTTTGCGAACGTTTCCAAAGGTTTGGTAAAAGTTTGTAATTCACTTGGCTACCTTGCCCACACTAATGATCAATGACCTAAAGACACTGTGCAAGGAGAGGAAGATCAGCTTGGGCATCTTTCCCAAAAAGGAGGACCTAGAAAAGGCTCTCTGGACTTGGGAAGAAGCCAGGAGAGCCCAAGCAGTACAGGAAAGTATTGTCACCCCTGACAGTGGGGATGAGGTTAGTGGCAGAAAAGTTATTGAGGAAGAGGATGAGAAGGACAACAACAGTCTGCCCCCCCATTATTTGTTCAAGGTGGCCCTCCACATCTGGCAGTAAGAAGAGCTCCATTTCAGAGGTGGGGCAAAAATCTTGTGGCCCTGATAAGTCTTCTAGCTCTTGATGAGAGGAGACTGGTCTTGGAGGATTTTATGGTAAAACAACAAGGACCCCCTGAGTGGGATAAATTTCCTGGGTCAGGGTAAAGCAATCATATGCAAAGGTAAAAACCCAGGCAAATAAAAAACAAATTATCTGGCAAGAAAAGATGTTAATGAAGGAAAACACAGCATAAGGAAAAGGAGACTCAAAATCTTTTTTTTATGATAACATGAGAAATTTAATTATACTTATAAAAATTGATATGAACATATTCAATAATACACATATTTAAAAAGGCGAGGTTTGTTTAAAAAAAGACAATTCTTCAATACAATGGATATACAGTAATCAGGGAGGTATTAAAGCATTGATGATTGCCGAAATTAATTGAAGAAGCTGATTCCTGTCAACGCTTTTCGACACATGCTTTGTGTCTTCATCAGGACAATTTCAGCAAGATTCTAAAGTTAAACAGAAAAAAGTCAAAAAAATTTAAACTGGTGCACTTCTCTTCACTTTTTTTAAAATTCTGTTCATAACTTCGCATATGTACACATTTACATCTATGAAAGTCACTATTTAATGTCTCTGAATAGCATTGTCTTATTAATTATTTTTAAACATGAGGGAAACCTATTTTTCAGTTATAATCAAGAGTTAAATTATGCCTAAATTATTCAGGCTACAACTTATCTAAATCTATAATTCTTACCTTTGGACGTGAAAAAAAGGGGGATTTTCTGAAGTTAAAAGGTTCTGAGTTGTAGGGATGGAAATTTCGTCTTATTTGCTACATAAAAATAATAACATGCAAGAAAACAGATTAATATATTTTAGGTTTAAGGTCAGGTTAACATTGTCCTGTCATGTTTTCATATCTATGTATTTTTTATCTTATGACGCTCTTTCATTTTTTTACATATTTCCTATTTAGATGAGCCCATGAGACACAATTTCAAAGACAGCTAATAGAGACGTCTCCACACAATTCCATATTCTAATTAGCTTTTTTTATCTAAAAAATAAAATTAGATGCCAAAACGGTTTTTTGGGATAGAGGAAGCAGTTGCGGCGACACATTTGTTCAAAGAACTCGTTCAAAGTCCGATTAATGAAACAGATTATATTTAAAGTATTACTCCAACCTTTTTTTTTTTTGTAAAAATATACTTTATTTAAAATTATTTGTCAGGTTTACATTTTAAGCAGTCCCTTATATTTGGGTGCTGTACATTTAACCATTCCCAAAGTAGCGCATTAGGCTATCTTTGGTGGTTTTCCATCAAGATTTCTCATTTTACCCATCTAGACCAACTCCTGATTTTCCAGGTTTCCTTTGCCCACTCTTGTCCAAATCTATGGGTGTCTATGCACATGTAAGAGAACATTTTAGTGAAAACAAGTTTTTGGCATTCTTTTTCCGTGATTTCTTGGTGTTTGTACAAGGAAAGGTTCCTGTTTTCCCACATCGCCTCTTTCACACAGTTTATTATTCTCCATAGTGTCCTTTCTTTATTTGCATTGCAATTCATGCCCAACCCATATAGAACCAGTTCATAGGACAGGGATGCCTGTCCTGTTAATTCCTTAATGAGCTGTCCCATTGCCTTCCACATGCTTTGTGCTCCGCCGCAGTTCCAAATGAAGTGCATCAGGGATTCATCTGCTGCACAGCCTGGTGTAGGGCACCTTGCTGTTTTTGCCAGTTTCCTTGCATGTTGGAATTGTTTCACGGGTAGGCATTTGGATACCATCATCCATGCCAAGTCTTTCTGGGAGTTTGTCAAGTCTTTGTGGTTCACCATCTCCAAACCTTCCCTGATTGGTTCTCTGATAAGTTGTTTACCATTGTCACTGAGTCTGTTTCTTTCAGTTCTTTGCTTAAGGCCATCTGGGGTGTGATGTCCTTCGCTTGAATTTGTCTCTCTTCCAGCTTCTTGAAGAAAGGCCTGATGCCTTTGTACGCAGGGGGTGGTTCTAGTAAAAAAGGCTTTGTATTGTCCAGATTACATATGCCCTCTCTTGATAAGATGAACCTTGTAGCAAACAGAGTGTAGGCAGCCACATGTGAGTCTTTCTTTGCATTCCCCAGTATGTTTTTAACAAAATGTGACATCAGGAAGTCATGGAGGTTTGGCAGGTCTTTCCCTCCTTTTGTGGGTAGTTTGAAAACTGTGTCTCTTTTTAGTTTTTCAATTTTTGACCCCCAAAAGAAGTTTGCAAAAAGTCTTTGTGTCACTTTTGTCCACCTGTATGATGGAGGGAAAATCATGGCAATAAACATCAGGATTGGTAGACATATTGCTTTCAGCACCAAGACTTTCCCTTCCAGGGAAAGTTTTCTTGTCGTCCAGAGCGCCATTTTCTGCTTGAGCTTTGTCTGGATCTTCTCCCAGTTTATTTCTCCCTTCATGTCCTGTGAAAAAAGAATCACCAGCATTTTTACTGGGTCTTTGGAAGGTTTCACTGGGAGCTGAGACAGTTTGTCCCATTGTCCCACCGTCATGCAGTGTGTTTTCTCCACATTCACCTGTAGCCCAGCTGCTAGGGAAAAGAGTTGGGTTATAAGGAAAGTTCTTTTCATGGATCTAGCGTCAGTGCAAGCAATGGTGACATCGTCCATGTATGCTACACATTTGACCTGTTTGCCTTGGCTGCCCGGTACCAGAGGGCCAGTTATGCACTTGTCCTTCCTGATGGCACATAGGCGAGGTTCAATTGCACATACAAAGAGTGCCGGTGATAAGGGGCATCCTTGTCTGACCCCCGATTCAATGTGGAACCCCTCAGATAGTGTACCATTTATAAGGACCTGGCTTTCACATCCAGTGTATATTAAGCCAATAGTTTTGATGAAACCTTCTGGGAATCCCATTTTCCTGAGCACTTTGAAAAGGTATTCATGACTTAGGGAGTCAAAGGCTTTCTGGAAATCAAGGGCCAAGATAGCTAGTGGATTCCCCCTGTCTTTCGCTAACCACAAGGTGTCTCTAATAATGGTCAAGCTGTCCCAGATTTTCCTTCCTGGGACCGCACATGTTTGGTCTGGGTGCACGATGGAGGCCAGCACCTTTCTGCATCTTCCTGCCAGGACTTTACTTAGGATCTTACTGTCCACATTCAAGAGGGTGATTGGCCTCCAATTGTTGATGTCCAGCTTGTCCCCCTTTTTCTCCAGCAGTTTTATGATGCCCTGTGGAAAGGAGGGGGGTAAAACATTTTTTTCCAAGCATTCTTTCAACAGACTCCAAAAATCCTTTGCAATAAGCCCCCAGAAAGTTTTGTAAAACTCCCATGGAAGGCCGTCTTGCCCAGGGGCTGATCCTTTTGGGGCTTCCTGAATGATTTGGAATAGTTCTTCTCCTGAAATGGGGGTGGTTAGAAATTGTTGTTCCTCTTGGGATAAAGAGCTCTGCAAAGACCCTAGAAAATCTTCACATGCACTTATATCTGATGGCTCTTTTTTGTACAATTGGGAAAAAAAGGCTGTTGTTATTTTCCCTACTTTCTCTGTGCCCTTTTGTGTTTGTCCATTTGTGTCTTTCAGTTCATTCATTACCTTATGCACTTGCTGTGCCTTTTTGAAAAAAAACCTTGAGCACTTTTCATCTTCCTCAAAGATCTTGACCCTGGAGTTAAAAATGTGTTCTTTCCCTCGTTGTTTCAGCCATTCTTTCAGTTCCGTTTTTGTTTTTTCTCTTTCCTCCCCTACTTCCATTCCACCCCTTTCCAGGTTTTCTAGCGTGATTATTCTTTGTTGTATTTCATCAAATTTTTGAAACTTTTCCTTGCTTTTGATCATGCTCTGTTTTCTGAAAAAAAGTTTTGTTTGTTTTTTTACCTCTTCCCACCATTCTGCTAAGGATGGGAAACTTTCCTTTCTGGTTTTTAAGTTGTTGTACATATCACTGTAATTTTTACATATATTTTTCTCTTGTAATAACAAGGTGTTCATTTTCCACACACCCCTCCCCATTTGACACATGTTTGAGATTTCAACAGTTGCTTTCAAGATTTTGTGGTCTGACATACCACTCTCGTTTGTTTCATAATTCCTTGCTTTTATATTTTTGGAGGTGAAAATGAAATCAATTCTTGATTTGACTTTGCCACTTTCTGCTTCCCATGTGAACCTTTGTTTTGACCCTGATTTTGCCCCTGTATCTGACAGTTGCAAATCTTTACACATGTTTTTGAGACATTTTGCAGACTTATCAATTTCGTAACAATTTTTCTTGCCACATCTGTCTGTGGGGTTTATGATGCAGTTGAAATCCCCTGTTAACACCATTGGGGTTGCACCTGCAATAAAAAGTGGGAGCATTTCAAACAGGGACATTCTTTCATTCTTGTCGGTTGGTGCATAAATATTACAGACCTTAAAGGTGGTGTTTCTGTATTGTATGGTGACCATCATAGCCCTGCCTGGCTGTATGATTTTAGTATCAAGGATTGACATTTCTTTGTTTTTTATGAGAATGCCTATTCCAGCATTCTTGTTTCCACCCCCAGACCATTTGGAGGGGCCTTCTTCCCAATATTTGGATATGTGACTGTAGTCCGTGGAGTGGGGGATTGCACATCCCTGTAAACATATAATGTCCCCTTTTTGTACTTTGCAGAGCTCAAACACTGACGCTCTTTTCACTTGTGAGCCCATTCCTCGGGCATTCCATGATATGATGTTAAACATTATATTTACAATGGTGATTACTTTGCACGATATACAATACATGTTAAACCTGAACATTTTCAAAGCTCAATGGCGACCAGATGCTGTCACTTATTTGCTGACTGCTTTCACTATTTTGCGTCTCTTGCCCGCCAATTTCTTCTGCTCCCCCTAAGTATGGGGACTGTAGAAAAAGGTCTTTGTGGGGGGTTACTCCTACCTCTTGTGAGAATAAGCTATATCCTAGGTCTTCTGAGTCTGAGAGGTCCCCTAATACACTATACCTGGACCCTGAGCAGTTCTCTCTTGGTAGAGTTTTCTTCCTATTTTCTTTCTGTTCTGTTGCGGCCGGACCACTTGGGTCCGCCGTTTGCTTTTTAATTTTGATTTTATTTCTTTTTTTAACCATCTGCATTTGGCCCTCGGTGGTTTTTGTTTCCTCTTCTGAGGAGGTCTGTTCTTCTCTTTCCCTTTTTTCCTGTGCCCTGTCCTTGGCTTCTTTGATGTTATATATATCTGTAGGAATAAGAGTACAATCTGAATCTATTTCCCTGTCTTCCACTTGTGAGTCTATGTCTGACATCCCTTTAACTTTCTTTTCACTTTCCACTATTTCTGTCACTTGAGTCTCCTCTACTACCTGTGTACTTTCCTTGGTTTGTTCCTGTTCTGCCTGTGGGGTAGGGGTAGGTTCAACCTGTATTACTTGTTTTTTTGTGTTGGGTGTTTCCCCGGTGCCTCCATCACTAACTGTCTTGAAGATTAATGGTGCCAGTACTGCGGCGTAAGGTTTACTATCCCCTGGCTGGTGATGTTTGGCAGCTGCAGATGCCGCATATGAGAATCTTTGCTTTGGGCATGCTTTATAAAGGTGCTCTTTGGATCCACATAGGTTGCATGATTTGGGGGCATTACATTCGGTGTGTTTGTGGCCTATGTCCCCACAGAACTTGCAACTCTCATTTTTGCATTCTTCTTTAAGGTGGCCAAAACTTAAACAGTTCCTACAATATTGTGGTTGGCTTGGGTAGTTTAAATAGCCTCTGTTTGGGCCCAATGCAAAGGTTTGTGGGAGGTGGGTCACTCCCCCAGCAGGGTTTGGTTTAAGTATCACAAAAAACTTCCTCTTGCCATTCCAGATTCCAAACTTATTTCTCTGTAATATACCTCCCCTCACCTTTGCGCAAAACCGGTTTAAAAAACATTCAATCTCCCATGTAGACACGTGGGCATTGTACATATGGACAATTACTGGCACCTCCTTTGCTGCTGCCATAGCAGTAATTTTTACCCCCTTGAGGTTCTCATGTGAACACATGAGTGACACTCCCTGTAAGAAAATTTCATATTTCAGCTCTGTAAAAAACGTAATTTCAAAAAAACCTCTATCTTTGTTTTGCTGCACACATTTTAAATCCTTAGCAGTACATTTGAATACTTTTTCAAGTATTTCCTTCACTACATACTCTAGATCCTTAGTACCTCTGTACTCTTCCTCTATTTCGATTTTAATGGCAAGCTCCCCATACTGGAGCGTTTGTTTCGCCATTTTAGCTGTGCACTTTCTCCCTGTGCTTAGGGCAACATTTTTTGTGCTGTAACTCTAAGCCCTCTGTGACCGAGACCCGTAGTTGCCCACACAAGTTTACACCAAGTTCAAAGTCAGTGTTCAGAAATTCACTCGTTGTGCCAAGGATGCAGTGCCTGTCTGCCACTCGCTTTAAGGCAGATGTGAGCCGAGGAGCGTCGAGGAGCGCTCTGGGTGGAATGTGGGGGCGTGGACCTTAAATGACCAAGGAATCCCGAGTGATCAGCTGGGAAAGAACAGGTCCACACCAGATGGAGGCTAGGGCTTTTCTGCGCCTCAAACCGGGGTGCACTCGGGTGGTGGTGCGAGTCCCCACTGCTGTTTGGGGTGGGTTTGCGGGCGGGTAGAGGGAGAGCTTCCTGCCCCGAGGTGTTAAAGGGGGAGAAGCCTTCCTCTCTCGCGTGTGCCTCCAGCTAGTTACCGAGTAAGAACCGGGACCCAGACTCACCTCAAAGTTGCTTCACTGCTCCGGCCCTCTTGGGACAAAAGGCGGTACTGCAGGGTGAATCTTGAAGCCTCACTGCTCCGGCCCTCTTGGGACAAAAGCCGGTACTGCAGGGTGACACTTGAAGCCTCCCGACAGCCTCCTTCACCGATGCAGGGGGTCAAAGCGGGCTCGTCTGCTGTCCGTGTGTGCTCTCCTCGGAGGTGTGGGGGCACTTTGCAGGGGTCAGGGGCAAGGGGCGACGCCTCAATCCCTAGTGGCCGGTGATCCTTGGTCACCCTTGGTGCAACGCTGTGGCCGGAGGATTCTCGCCGTGTGCAGTCAAATGGTGGTCCGAGGGGGCTAACTGTAAACCCCTGAAACTACCTTCAGTGTTAGTGTTTGTGTTTCATTATACTAAAGCGTGTCTGTTCTTTTCATCATACGCTTTATCTAGCGCGTTTTACATAGTGTGCTGCATTTTTTCAGAAGCACTGTCCATAAAAACGATTGTCAGTATTTAAACTGGCAAAAATAATTAGTCGTGTAAAGAAATTATCACAGTATTGGGGACGAATCATACCCTCAACAGCACACTCTTACTTCGAAATCAGCATGTTATCGCGAGATTTTACCTTTCATGCACAAAGTAAAACACACCGAATCCTTTGTTTAATGCGGCGGTCCTAACGTGTTCTTTTTAATTTTAAAACCACTTCTTATTTGCGAAGTTCTAAAAAGAAAATGATAAATCTTATGACAAAATATCCTCGAGCTGACCAAAGTCGCTGTATAATGACGTTGAACATGAGGTATTACCTGCACTCGAGAGCTACACGTTTGATAAGACCAGCTGATGAAAACAGCTACAGACGCCGGAAAAAACAGGTCATGGGAAGGGTTTCTTCTATCACTGACCTAAAGAGAAATAGTTTCCGGGTTTTACATTTTAGTGCTAATAGAGTTGGCTCTAATAACGTACAATTCTAAACGAACGGCGAAATCTATTACCTGATAAAAACGCCTTTCAAATATATTTTACACTCTGAAGTCCTACAAATACTTGATGGCGTGGTAAGATCTTCATACACGGAAATGTGTTTTCTTGGTCCTATCAAAAGGGGTAATTAAAAAATAAAAATAAATTAAATTAAAGTCGCTTGTGCAAACTTAAACCTTATTATTGGAGGTGTATTGTTCGCTCATTAGCAACGCACATACCCTCTAAAACTGGATATTCAGCGGTACCTCTGGCGTCTAGTAGCTCGTTCATCCGGAAAGATTCGTATGGTCTAATGAGCGAACAATACATCGAAGTAAGAGTGTGCTGTTGAGGGTATGATTCGTCCCCAATACTGTGATAATTTCTTTACACGACTAATTATTTTTGCTAGTTTAAATACTGACAATCGTTTTTATGGACAGTGCTTCTGAAAAAATGCAGCACACTATGTAAAACGCGCTAGATAAAGCGTATGATGAAAAGAACAGACACGCTTTATTATAATGAAACACAAACACTAACACTGAAGGTAGTGGACTGATACTAGATCCATGAAAAGAACTTTCCTTATAACCCAACTCTTTTCCCTAGCAGCTGGGCTACAGGTGAATGTGGAGAAAACACACTGCATGACGGTGGGACAATGGGACAAACTGTCTCAGCTCCCAGTGAAACCTTCCAAAGACCCAGTAAAAATACTGGGGATTCTTTTTTCACAGGACATGGCGGGAGAAATAAACTGGGAGAAGATCCAGACAAAGCTCAAGCAGAAAATGGCGCTCTGGACGACAAGAAAACTTTCCCTGGAAGGGAAAGTCTTGGTGCTGAAAGCAATATGTCTACCAATCCTGATGTTTATTGCCATGATTTTCCCTCCATCATACAGGTGGACAAAAGTGACACAAAGACTTTTTGCAAACTTCTTTTGGGGGTCAAAAATTGAAAAACTAAAAAGAGACACAGTTTTTAAACTACCCACAAAAGGAGGGAAAGACCTGCCAAACCTCCATGACTTCCTGATGTCACATTTTGTTAAAAACATACTGGGGAATGCAAAGAAAGACTCACATGTGGCTGCCTACACTCTGTTTGCTACAAGCTTCATCTTATCAAGAGAGGGCATATGTAATCTGGACAATACAAGGCCTTTTTTACTAGAACCACCCCCTGCGTACAAAGGCATCAAGCCTTTCTTCAAGAAGCTGAAAGAGAGACAAATTCAAGCGAAGGACATCACACCCCGGATGGCCTTAAGCAAAGAACTGAAAGAAACAGACTCAGTGACAATGGTAAACAACTTATCAGAGAAGCAATCAGGGAAGGTTTGGGAGATGGTGAACCACAAAGACTTGACAAACTCCCAGAAAGACTTGGCATGGATGATGGTATCCAAATGCCTACCCGTGAAACAATTCCAACATGCAAGAAAACTGGCAAAAACAGCAAGATGCCCAACACCAGGCTGTGCAGCAGATGAATCCCTGATGCACTTCATTTGGAACTGCGGCGGAGCACAAAGCATGTGGAAGGCAATGGGACAGCTCATTAAAGAATTAACAGGACAGGCATCCCTGTCCTATGAACTGGTTCTATATGGGTTGGGCATGAATTGCAATGCAAATAAAGAAAGGACACTATGGAGAATAATAAACTGCGTGAAAGAGGCGATGTGGGAAAACAGGAACCTTTCCTTGTACAAACACCAAGCAATCACGGAAAAAGAATGCCAAAAACTTGTTTTCACTAAAATGTTCTCTTACATGTGCATAGACACCCATAGATTTGGACAAGAGTGGGCAAAGGAAACCTGGAAAATCAGGAGTTGGTCTGGATGGGTAAAATGAGAAATCTTGATGGAAAACCACCAAAGATAGCCTGATGCGCTTCTTTGAGAATGGTTAAATGTACAGCACCCAAATATAAGGGACTGCTTAAAATGTAAACCTGACAAATATTTTAAATAAAGTATATTTTTACAAAAAAAAAAAAAAAAAAGGTTGGAGTAATACTTTAAATATAATCTGTTTCATTAATCGGACTTTGAACGAGTTCTTTGAACAAATGTGTCGCCGCAACTGCTTCCTCTATCCCAAAAAACCGTTTTGGCATCTAATTTTATTTTTTAGATAAAAAAAGCTAATTAGAATACGGAATTGTGTGGAGACGTCTCTATTAGCTGTCTTTGAAATTGTGTCTCATGGGCTCATCTAAATAGGAAATATGTAAAAAAATGAAAGAGCGTCATAAGATAAAAAATACATAGATATGAAAACATGACAGGACAATGTTAACCTGACCTTAAACCTAAAATATATTAATCTGTTTTCTTGCATGTTATTATTTTTATGTAGCAAATAAGACGACATTTCCATCCCTACAACTCCCCCTTTTTTTACGTCCAAAGGTAAGAATTATAAATTTAGATAAGTTGTAGCCTGAATAATTTAGGTATAATTTAACTCTTGGTTATAACTGAAAAATAGGTTTCCCTCATGTTTAAAAATAATTAATAAGACAATGCTATTCAGAGACATTAAATAGTGACTTTCATAGGAGATGTAAAATGTGTACATATGCGAAGTTAGGAACAGAATTTAAAAAAAAGTGAAGAGAAGTGCACCAGTTTAAACCCCCGCCCCATCCCCCCACCTCCCCCATCCCTTTCCCCCCACTCTTTTCTTTCTAAAAATGTCTTTTGTCGTCTATGCCTCTATCCTAATTTTTCTCTCCCCTTCTCTCTCTTTCTCTTTCCTCCTACTCTACGGTTTTCAAAAAAATGTGACAAATATGTGACATTAGTTTTAATAATGCACATGATCACTTTGTTGAGCACTGACATATTTAAATATAAGAGTATATTTGTTTGTGTTTTAGCGATGTATCATGTTTTAACATTATCTCTCTGGCAACAGATGGTAATACCACTGTATTTAATAATGATGAATGTATCATAACAGACATATGGACATTTTTTGACTTTTTTCTGTTTAACTTTAGAATCTTGCTGAAAGTTTCCTGATGAAGACACAAAGCATGTGTCGAAACGGGTTGACAGGAATCAGCTTCTTCAATTAATTTTGGGAATCATCAATGCTTTAATACTTCCCTGATTACTGTATATCCATTGTATTGAAGAATTGTCTTTTTTTAAACAAACCTCCCCTTTTTAAATATGTGTATTATTGAATATGTTCATATCAATTTTTATAAGTATAATTACATTTCTCATGTTATCATAAAAATAAATTGAGTCTCCTTCTCCTTATGCTGTGTTTTCCTTCATTAATGAGAACAACAGTGGTCTCATGCATGGAGGAATTTCAAGAACAGAGTAAATATAGACACAATGGAAACTATATTATGTACTGACTTGCCCAGCCGGGCAGAGGTCTAATTTTTAATTTAGACAACAAATATTTTGGAAAGAATACCTTCAACAATTTCTTAGAGAAGGGCACAAGCCTGTACCCAAACATTTACAAATTGTCATAGTTAGCAGAGTGGACAGAAAGTAGAGCAAGATTCTTAGGCAAGAGCTATTGTATTCTGTGAATATTACAATAACAGAATTTACATTCACACCATTACTAGCCTTATAGTAATTGATACATATCACAGTATATGGTGTTGTAATTGTCGACGGCGTTTCGATCCCATTAAAAAGTTACAGGGATCATCATCAGGACTGAATAATGCCTAATTATTACTAGCCATGATAGCCTAAAGGAAAGGGGAAAAATAGAGAAACATCCAAGAGAGGACGCGTGTTAGGGAAAACTTCAAGGATTACATTGCACATGTTGTTACTATAAGAAGTAGGTGACAATACGTGTTGCCTTAAGGGCCTATATCGAAGGTGTTGGGCACAAAGAGTGGAGGCCCCAGATGAGGAAGAAGTATCTATACAATTTACGAAAAAAACAATTTAAAACTGCCACTGTGAGGGATGTCTGTTATATACCGTGAGCAATTGGTGACAATACGTTTTACCTTAAGGGACTATATACACAACATTACTAAAAAGAATCACAAATCACAATGGGTCAAAGTAGTACCCATACATGCCAGTTTGGAACGGTGTAAAGAAGAAGTCCGTAACATAATGCGGAAAGTCCGTAAAATTACATATTGCCTTAAGGGCCTATATCCACAGCGTCGGGCACAAAGTTTCAAAGTCAATAAGTCAAGAGTTGCATAATTATACATGTGAATATCCATATACAGTTGTGAATACCCATGTGAGCGAGAATATGGGTTGGTAGGTACTGGTGCAAGGATCGGCGTTGGGATTAACGGTGGTGAGTGAGGGGTGTATTTAAAAACGACGATAAACGACGCGCTAAAAAAAGTGGGGCCGGAGTGATCTGTGAAAGCATGCCGCATGAAATTCTATCTTACCGTGATTGGTAGCCTGCGCACAGTTGGTGCCGGCCTGTACACAGTAAGCAATGCAGTTGTGACCTAAGGGGGGAACCGAAGCGGTCCGTTAGCAATGGAAGATTGTTCGGTGGGGATATTGCAACGGAGTTGTAATTGCGGATTCTTACCCGTGAAGGAACTAGTATATACACGTTCCGTTTTGAAGCGGGCAGTATTTCCACAGTCGGACGGAGAACAGTCTCCTAAACAAAGAGGAGCAAGTGAGTGACGGAGGTTACGAGACAGCATGCATTGTGGGCGGAAATGAACGCAATGACAGGCTTACCCCGTTTACGATACGACGCGCCAGCAGTTTGCTTGGTCGTGTCAAATTGGAGCCTGAAAGGAAAGGAGGTATTTAGGATCTGGGTAAAGTACAGCCCGGATTCTCAAGGGAGCGCTGCGGTACTTGGCGCGGAGCTTACCTTCACAATGGAGTGCAGTGACTTCCTAGGCCGGTGCAATGGCAGACCAGGGAGGAAGTAAGATATAGCTACGAACGTGATTGGGTAATGGAGGTCACATGTTAGAATGAAAATAGAGAAAGGACAACGAAGCGGCCATATTGGGTGGAATAACTAGCAATTAGTGCTAGGTATATCTTAATTCTATTGTGTTTTCCTTCATTAACATCTTTTCTTGCCAGATAATTTGTTTTTTATTTGCCTGGGTTTTTACCTTTGCATATGACTGGTCTTGGAGGAGACAGTTGGACCTAGAGGAAAGAAGGTCCTGCTGGGAATCAAGCCAAAGGAAGATGGTGGCATCAATTAAAATGTGGTGTGCCTATGATCCCAGGTTGCCTAAGGCAATGTTGAGGGAGATGACATTGACAAATGTATAGCATCCTATGAGAGGGCTCCAAGAATAACTAGAGGCACTGCGTCCGACCGGGTCCAGGGCCACAACCCCTGCCTCTCGTCCCTCAGGTCAGTATCATTACACCAGGGCGCAACTGAAACAGTTAAATCGAACACCAGGGCTAAAATGCGCACATTCTATCTCTATTCAGAAGCTCCAGGACAAGTGTCCCCATTGTCAGTTTGAACCCACTGCACTTGCGGCTCCCCCTCTACCCCCTGGGAAAGTTTATAAACTGTTCTTACTCAACTGTAGATCCCTGCCCAAACATACGACTGAAATCTCAGTGTTTTTAAAAGACTCCGACTCAGAAGTCTTATTTCTCACGGAAACCTGGCTCACTCGAAGCTCAGAGCACTGTTCATGCACTTCCCCTGGATATCTGATTCAGAGAGTGGATAGAGCGACAGACAAGGGAGGAGGTTTCGCCATTATTTACAAAGATCATCTGACCTGCAGCTTGTTGGGCAGTCCTCTGCTAGATTGTGAGAACTCCCACCTCTCTATTGAATTTACCCCCACCCTCTCATTTTCAGGTATCCTTATCTATCGCCCACCTGGGTCGACAGGTCAATTCTGTAAAACCCTGCTAGAAACCGCTATCAATATCGCTAGTCTTGCTGAAAATTTTACCCTCATCTGAGATTTGATTCTGCATTTCGACGAACCCTCAGTTCTACCCGCAACAGAACTAGCCCAAGACCTCTTGGCCTATCCATTGATTTTAAGGTCTTACAAGTAACTCATGTAAAAGGACACCTCCTTGACCCCATCTTCTCCAATTTTGGATACCTGAAGGGGAAAGAGCCCATCCAAATCCCGTGGTCGGACCACTTTATGATTCCCTTTCTTTGGTCACCTCCTAGCACTGTGTCACCTATTTCTTCTATACAAAGCCCAAATTCGACCTTGGTCCAAACTCTCTTTGGAGAGGTGGACCTCAGAACTTGAAAAGACCAGACCAAATTCCATTTCGGACCCTGCGGCAGCTAACAAAAGCTTTTGCAACTGGATTGAGGGGTCATTTATTTTGGCACTCCCTAAAGTCTCTAATAAGGCTGTCTGGTTTTCCTCTAAATTACGCACTGTAAAACAGCATTGCAAAAAATTGGAAAGAACATAGCGGAAAGATTTCTCTCTTGAGAAGAAATTGGATTACAGGGTGGCCATTGGACGATACAAGGCAGAAATAAAAACTGCTTACGCTTCTTATTATGAGGGAAAGATTGTGTCAGCCACTAGCTCCCCTAGAGAAATCTTCCTCATTGCCAAAAAACTACTCAAAGTCCCCGGCCCCTTGGCCCCACCGGATACCTCAAGTCTCCGTTGTACTGAACTGGCCGAATATTTTTCCACTAAAGTACAAAACATTCTTAAGCATCTCCCCCAAAAAGACAGCAACATCCCAATTAAGCATACGAATGTTGGTGAGCATCCAGTGGAACATGAAATGGAGACCTTCCCCACGTTGACCCAGAATTTTTTCCTAGCCATCTTGTCATCAGTAAAAAGTGGGTCGCCACTAGACCCCGCACCACCCAACATCTTGAAATTGGTTGGACCAACAATCGACCCCACTGCCACTCGCTTGGGTAATGCTTCATTCAAGATGGGTATGGTCCCTCCTGAGTGGCAAAGGGCAATGGTAAAAGCGCTGTTAAAAAATCCCACCCTGGATCCAGCTGACCTGGGCAACTATCGCCCAATTTCGCTCCTTCCTGGAATCAGCAAGATAGCGGAGAAACATGCTAACCGCACTCTCTCTGCGTCTCTTGAAACCAACCATGTTCTCAACCCCTCCCACGCGGGCTTCCGCCCCTGTCAAGGGACGGAAACGGCCATACTATCCGTGGTGGAAGAAAGTAGAAAAATTCTCGATGCAGGAGGGTCATCAGCAAACATCCTCCCTGACCTGAGTGCGGCCTTCGATACGGTGAACCACTGTGTCCTGGCTCACTGCCTCAGGAGCACAGGAGTGACTGGAACAGCTCTACTATGGCTACAATCCTCCCTAGAAGGAAGATTCTTCCAGGTATTTGAAGGCAGCGCTAACTCACAGACCATCCCCCTACAATGCGGAGTCCCGCAGGGCTCTTCTCTGAGCTCTACTCTTTTTATTGTTTACATGGCCCCGCTGCAGGATGTTATATCCCCCTTTGGGATTCATATGGTGAAATACGCCGATGACACACAGCTGGTCATAGTACTGAACCACCCCAACCAGCAGACCAATTACCTCCTTTCCTGCCTCTGCAATTCTCTAAGTTTTCTATCGAGCACTATGTGGCCTACATCTATGGGCCCGGTGCCAGTCCCTAAGACAGAGATTAAAGTCTGGGAATCTGGCAGACCAAGACCTTACTTTTAAAGTGCAGGCGAGGAAGACTGCTGTTTTATGTTACAGCCTGCTGAGAATGATCCGCAAAATCCTCCCCCTCCTACTTTTCCAAGCAAAACAAATTACTGATCCAGGCTTTAATTTTGTCTAGGATAGATAACGGAAATGCCCTTTATTTAGGGGCCCAAACTCAGTGAACGCGAAATTGCAGGTTGTACAAAATTGTGCAGCGAGGCTGCTCACTGAGACCCCCAATCGATGCTCAGCAAGGCCCGTGGTACGCTATTTCCACTGGCTCCCGGTGCAAGAGAAAATCAATTTAAGGCCCTCTGCATAGCCCATAGGTCGCTGGAGGGGAGTGGACCTCCTATCAACAAAGCAATGATTCGCCCCTACAGGGTGAACTGAAAACTACGCTTAGATGAACTTCACCTTGCTGTGGTCCCTAGGATCAAGACGGCCAGAAGTGGCGGACGGCTTTTTTCATTCAATGCCTCCACGCTCTGGAGTGCCCGTCTGCTGCACCTCGGTAGGGAATTTAATCACCTGCTGTTCCATAAACAACTAAAGACCTAGCTGTTTCCCTAGGGAATCTGCCCTCTAGTTACGGCTTCAGTGCTGGGATGCTCCCGGGTAGCCATGCGCTATATGAATTTCAATTCAATTCAAGGATGTGAAGGGTGGGTGTCCAACACTGGGGGATCCTTGTTATGGGGACTGGTCCCAACAGTGGGCAAGGATAAACTCCTGACACTTGATGATGGTGGCTGAGTCTTATCCACAAATGAAGGAGGCACTCGTCGTTCTTTGTGGGCTTACTCCTGAAGAATACAGACAGAAGTTCAGGAACACTCACAAGGGGGCAACACAGACATGAGTGGACTTTGTGGATGCTTCAGTGAAATTACTGGAGGGCTTGATAAAGGGTAACAGGGTGAACACGTATAAAGGGCTCTATGATTCTATGGTCAAAGAGCACATAGTAACCATTCATCAGAGAAGTTGCATCAACATCTGATTGATTCAAGCCATCTCGTCCTAGATCACTGGGCAAGATGCTTGATGTGGGGTATGCACTAGGGTGCCCAAAATGTCCCATGGGAGTGATCATAAGAAAAGAGACAGCCCATCCTTCAGGGGAAAGGAGAAGGCAGGGATAACATAAAAGGTGTCTCCCAAAGACTCCCTAGAAGATGCCTGCAGTGGCTAAGCCACATCCCGTTCCAAGGGGAGGGAGTACATGAGAATGAATTATTGATGTCCTCAATGGTGGAATACCAACGAGGACAGTTGGTATGGGTTTTGGAGCCTGTAGCACCTAGAGCCCTCCAAGACCAGTGGTCTGGGCCCTGACCTATTCTCGAGAAGAAAGGGAAAGTCACCTATTTGGTGGACCTGGGAACCTCGAAACCCTCACAGAGGCATCCATGTTAACAAGTTGACACGCCCAATCACAGAGTAGACATTACAATGCTCAGGTGACAGATGGGTTTGCCCAGACATGGGTCCCTTACTCTCTTTGCTACTGCATTCAAGCTAGCCTGCCTGCTGAGGAGTGAAACTCTGAAACCGGTCCCAGGATGCTTAATTCCAGTCCACGGAGGACCAGGCCGTGCAGTTCGAGCTCAACTGTTCCTATGAGGCATAGGTTCAAGGCTGATTTGTACATGGCTGGTCTGAGCAAGAAAGAGAAATGAGAGCTAGAAACAAGCAACCTAGCTGAGATGGGATAGTCCTTTTAAAGGACGATTTCCCTCACCCGCCATAGGTGGTATGCTTCATTATCAGGAACCGCCTCACACTATGAGGTCTAGTCACTGTGCAGGCTACATCTCCCTCACTGAGGGAGAGGAGCACAGCAGATGTTTTCAGAAGTATAATAAATACCCTGCAAGGAGCGGTGGTAGTGAGATAAGCAGAGCATACAAAACAGGTAATGTGATGGTTAAAACTAGCTACAAGGTATGCGGACACCTATATTTGTGCGCCCCCTGGTCAGGATTAAAATGAAGGACACTGCAGGAAGGATTAAACCTGTTGGAGTGTGTCACCAAAGAATGTCAACATGTTTCAGCCATTAACCCTCAGATGAGGTGTTGTGGCATTCGTCAGTACCTAATGATTGTGCTTCTGCTTCAAGGGTGTGCTCAAAGAGTGTTAATGCAATGTAATACAAAACAGTCTAATGGTCCTCTGTAAATCCAAGGGAGGGATCCACTGATGGTCACCCTGTAGAGAAATATATAAAGAGACAACTAGGTTATCATGTTCAGAGTGGATAGTTGGTGGAGTTATGCCACCCAACACCCAAACATAGTGATGTTTAATTGAGCCCATTCTTGACACATGTAAAGCAGGCACACATAAAACAGCTAACACCTACGTAGATGGAGTTCTACTGATCCTTCCAATGGTAGATACACACATATGTCCTTGCTGTTGGTTCTGAATTCTTGACTGCCTAAAGGGCCAAGACAGCCTTGTATCTTTTTATGACTATCCCGACTGGTTTCATATACACTATGTAACCATTTCCCTTTAAACTGAACAGGCACAGTTAGTTCTAAAGGTTCTGATAATCAGGACCATTTGATCTCATATTCGTTTCCTGTTAAATGTTTCACATTGGTGTCTAAACACTTGTAAAAATAAGATCTGTTTTTATAATATGGCGTTGGATTTCTTTTGTGTTGTGAGACTTTCTTATTTTATTGTACTGATACTTCTAAATACTTTACACTTGCTCCTTTGTTTAAGCCTGAGTGCTCAAGGCATAGTTACCCAGGGTTTAGTGGAGGTTTAAGAAACAAACCAAGTTGGCATCGTGAATGTATTACATGGTTAGGCCGCACAACCACACCATATAATACATCACTTTCCTCACACCTGCAGAGCAAATTCTGGACAGTATTTGTAGTCAAATGTTGTTCCACAGGCGAATAAAAAAGAAATATTTCAAACATGCCAACTCATGTCATCAAATACTCAGAGTGAGCATCTGGCTAGCCCTCTTCAGCCATTGCTTGTTTGATATGCCTGTTACATTTTTTAAACAGCCCACAGGAGTATTGTGTAGTCTACAACAAAGTGAAACAGGATCCCACCCGACCAGTGGGATATTAAAAGACCTAATCCCAAACGTTTTTATAGGGTGGCATTAAGAGTAGAAGGTGAGCCACCCTTGCCCTTTGGGTTGTCCGCTCACATTTAAAAAATATTTACTTTGGGAGAATGAATAACAACTGAAAGGAAGGAAATAGCAAAACTGTGCAACCCCACCTCAGGCATCATGATTTGCAAATTATCCCAGGCATGGCTTTTTTTGAAGAAATCTATTTCTTTCTGTTCTTTTGCAAGTGTGATGCCATACTCCTGAGGACTTTGCATTAAGTGTGATTTTGCACTGTATTGTTGCACCTAAACACAATGTTTGCCCCTTGTGTTTTGCACCTGAGGGTGTTTTTAGGGTACTACTGGTGTTGCACCAAGGTTGATTTTGCACCTAAAAGTGATTTACCTCCTGACTGTGTGATCAACTCTGATCACTCCCATATCATTTTCTGTCCTCACCTTATTCATAACAATGCATGGCATGTTCTCTCCTGATAGACTTTGAAGCCACCAATTTCCTCTAGAAGTCTCTTTTCTAACTGTGATTTCTGCCACAGCCTTTGTTCTCATCTTAGTCATAACACGAGGCTTGATTCCTTCCAACAGGCATGAATGCCCTTTCACTTTTTAATCTCTGCTGTGGTTAGCCTCCCATCTATTGCTATGCCATATGATGTACCTCATATTCATCATGAACTGTTTTTGTTCTTTTACACAACAGAAGTTTTGTTTTCTTAAGTATGGGAAAGGATTGCTGTTTTCTTTGGAAGGTATGTCTCGCAAATTGATGAGTTCTGGTAAATGGTAGACACATCAACACCAGAGAGTGGGTCAAGTTGGTCACCTGAACACCACAGCCTGTAGGATAGGGTGACCAGACGTCCTGTTTTTCCCCGGATGGTCCTCGTTTTTAGAGAAGTGTCCCTGTGTCCCGGCACTTTTCTCCAAGTGAATGAAATGTCCCGGTTTTCGAAATGTCCGGGTTAAACACAGAAATGTCTCGGTTTTTCATTATTGTTCCGGTTGAGCATGCACGCGTATGCTCTCTTTGCACTGCTTACGGCGTGTGACGTTACTTAGGTGAGCGCTGTAGCAGGAAGGGAAATCCTTTGAAGAGAGACATTTTCTCTCGGGATTTCCCTTCTCTTTGTACACGCAGTGCCACCTACTTCATAGTGCCAGCCATCGCCACAACAGCTGGTTAGAACCACCTGTGACCGGCATGACCCTGCTTTTACCGCCTTCAGCAAGATTCCAGATTGAACAGCCCTCTGGCTACAGGTAACGAAGGGTACCGCACTCACAACATGAGGGCTCCGGATCATGGACAGGCGGTGAAGTTGTATTGTTCTGCTTCTGTATTTCTTTGACCTGTTTCAGCTGGTTCTCCAGCGGGAACTTCATCCTTCCTTTTGGAGTGTGGAAAATAGAGGTAGGGCAGGCCAAAAAGCGCAACCTTGACCTTGGCGCTGCAGTCCAACATGAATTGGGGAGGGGCGGAGAGGGGGCTGCTGCTGCTCAAGTGATGGGTGGGTGGAGAGCCGCTGTGTCTGCTGCCAGAGGTGTGGCACAGTTCTCGCGGTTGGTTGAGGTACCTAACCCGAGCCCTCTGGGAGTTGTGTGGGGAGAAAAGTGGGGTGTTGAAGATCTGTCAGGGGCTGGGCTGGGCTGGGATGGTGAGCAGAGCTCTGCCCACTGGTGCTGGGCCCCTGTAGTATGAGCAATGTTAGTGGTGCAAACACGTCAGCCTGTGCGGAGCAGGAGGAAATCTGACCGCTGCCACACCACTGGTGCTGCCCAAAACAAACAAGCCCGACAGGCACCGCCAGGAGAATGACAATCAGGGTGGGAGTCAGGAGGGGTGCTCCCTGCTGCCTGCGAGCGCCGCCACCACCAGTCGCATGCCACTGCAGTGCCGCTGCTCAGCGGAGCGCTGCATACCTCGCTGTGCGCACACTTCGCACGTTGTTTTTTTTGTTGCTTTAGTGGTGATGTTTTTTTTCTCCTAAAAAAATTGTAGTTATTGTTACATGAGAGCACACCAGAGGAACAAGATTTTACTTTGAATCCTTTAATATTTCAATTTCTTTGCTCTGGATGTTTGAAATTCCCTATGTCATGGGTGGAAGGGTTAGTACACAAAATACATGCATATTTGGTTCGCAGGGGGGTACATATAGCACTACTCCAGGAAACACATCTGACCAAGGCTGAGGGAATAGCGCTACAGCGTAGGTGGAGGGGCCAAGTATATAACACTACATACTCAGTATTTGCAAGGGGTGCATTGATCTGGGTTAGGGCGAGAGTCCCTTTTCAGGTAACTAGCTAACTGATAGACCCTGACGGTAGGTTTGTAGCGATACAAGGGAAGCTTAGAGGTAAGGACATAGCATTCTGTAGTATATATGTGCCTAATGTCGATTAACTGGATTTCATGGCGAAACTGTCTGGATCTCTGGCACACTATCTTGCCAGCCCGTTAATATTGGGTGGAGACTTCAACTCTGTGGCGGATGTTTCTCTTGATAGATCACATCCCCCATTGGCCGAATCCCCAGTCCATAGGTTGACTAAGGGCAGACAAGACTGGCAAACGAGGTGGGGTCTAGTGGACATCTGGCGAGCACATCACCCTCAGGACCGAGACTACTCCTACTTCTCCGGGATGCATGAATTACACTTTAGGCTAGACGCAGTGCTATGTTCCACGACAGTACAGCCTGCCGTAATACAATCCGAATATCTAGCTAGGACGATATCAGATCATAACCCTCTGCTCATCACGATGCACTGAATGACCGGAGTGTCTTGCATCCCCACTTGGAGACTGCGCCCCGAGACAATGGATGACCCACTTTTTCAGGAAGCGCTAAGAGAAGGGATTGCCAACTATTTCACAGAGAATGTATGTTCGACGACCCCAAGAGCAACGGAATGGGATGCTTTCAAGGTGGTGATCAGGGGAATTTGTATAGGGAAGCACGCAGGGGTACGGAAGGTGCTCTTAACAGATCTGGCCACGGCCGAAGCTAAACTGCGCGAGATAGAACTAGCGAGACCCGGGCACCCCGAATTGCAGGAAGAGGTTAGCACAGCAGCGGAAATGGAACGCTTGCGTAGCTATGACCACAAAGCTTACGTAATGAGAGCACATGCGGAGGGCGACAAAGCAGGGACGTTGCTGGCCTGGTTGGCGAACCCCACTAAACAAGGTTCTTCGATATTAGCGCTGGAGGCAAGGGATGGGACTGTAGTTAACACCCAGAATGAGATCCTGCAATGTTTCTTGCGCTACTACGAGACACTGTATCAAAGCACAGTAGTAGCCGGAGACCCTGCTGTTGATACCTTCCTGGAGGCACTACAACTACCAGAACTAGAACGGGAGCAGGTAAAAAGCTTGGGGAAAGACATAGAACTGGGAGGAATCAGGGTTGCAATTAAGCACATGGCCCGCAACAAAACCCCAGGTACAGATGGTCTACCTATTGAATTCTACGCGAAATTTATAGATGAACTAGCACCAATGCTCCAAGAGGTCTACAAAGAGGCAAAAGAACTCGGACAGTTGCCCCAGTCCATGCGGGAGGCACTAGTGATCCCGCTGCTGAAGCCGGGTCGAGACGGGGAGAGACTGCTTCCTATCGCCCGTTATCAATGTTAACCACCGACTACAAAATACTCCGCTGTATATTAGCGACTTGACTATTAAAGCACATGACCACATTGATCCATGCAGATCAAGCTGGCTTTATACCGACGAGAAACACAACCACGAATGTAAGGCGGTTGGTACGGCTACTGGAAGAGGTCCACCCTGGGGCACAGCAACCCATGATATTGTCAGTGGACATCGAAAAAGCGTTCGATAGCCTAGAATGGGGGTACTTGTACAAAACGATGGGACGCTTTGGCCTAGGAACGGACTTCCTGCAATGGACGAAGGTACTATATACGTCAGCAGTGGCCAGAGTAAGAGTAGGAACGCTGATTTCGGCGGAATACCCTGTAAATCGGGGAACAAGGCAGGGATGCTCGCTGTCTCCCCTGCTTTTCGCCCTGGCGGTAGAGCATCTTGCGGCGAAGGCCCGGTCAGTTGACTACTATAGGGGCTTGGGAAGCAGAGAGGGTCAACAAAACATCTCACTATATGTAGACGATATGCTGCTCTTTCTTGAAGATGCAAGAGGGGCATTGATGGGCGCTGACTCCCTCCTCTTGGAATTTGGCAACATATCGGGCTTGAAAGTGAATTGGCCCAAAACTTGCCTATTCCCGGTACAGCAGGGAATGACACAGCCTATAACGGATAGAGAGGTGAGATGGGAACCCACCTGTTAGAAATACCTAGGCGTACATATTTACCACCCAGCGGCAGACATGTTAGAAGGGAATGTAGGGCGTGGCATAAGTGGGCCACCCTCCCGTTATCAGTGACAGGCCGGATAGCCCTATTGAAAATGATAGCGCTCCTGCGCTTCCTGTATTATTTTAGAACACTGCCGATATGGATACCGAGCTCAACTTTCAAGATATTGAAGTCACTTGTGGTGGCCTTCCTTTGGGGAACGGGTAGGCGTAGAGTCGCCCAAGCGACGCTTGCCCGGCCTAAAGCTGAAGGAGATTTGGCAGTCCCAGACTTCGAACTGTACTATCTGGCAGCCCAACTGCAGTTTTTCACTCAAGCAATAACGAGGGAATTCAGAGGACCAGAGCAACAAAGAGGTGGGGGCGTACTGCGCCATATCCTATCGTTTATAACATTACAACAGAGGCTGAACCTTAAAGATCTTTCACTAGAAGAAACAAGCATTTGCAATGCAATAGGTCTCGCATTAGGAAAGTTTGAGCTATTGGTCTTGTAAATGACACATTTTTTATTTATGTGTTGGTTTTGAAAATAGCAAAATGAATAGCTTTGTCATTTACAATGCCAATACTTTTATCTTTTGCAAATGTGACACCTATAGCATTTGTAATGCAACATGTTTTGTATTTACGTGACTTAGATGTATTGATATTACAAATAACAATGGCTTTTAATTTTTTTTAATAATTAATACTTAAATAAAAGTTATTGTAATTTATAATGGCAATAGCTCAAACTTTTGTCAATAACTTTTGTGAAGATTATGTTCAGTGTATTTTATTGTGACGAAAATCCAAGAACAGAAGTGAAATATTAACATCTTTTTGTGACATTTGTAATAAAGCTTGAAACATTGAGAGAACATATTTGAACCAGTTGTTGTAGAATGGTTTCACAGATTGATACTGTGGTGGCGCTGAGTGATGTTGTGGTGGCGACGAGTGATGTTGTGGCGTTCAGTGATGCTGTAGTAGCGCATAGTGATGCTGTGGTGCCCCTGAGTGATGCTGTGGTGGTGCCATAGATAGAGTGAGGGCGATAGATAGCTAGAGTGAGGGCGATAGATAGCTAGAGTGAGGGCGATAGATAGCTAGAGTGAGGGCGATAGATAGATTGAGTGAGGGCGATAGATAGATAGAGTGAGGGAGATAGATAGATAGAGTGAGGGCGGTAGATAGAGTGAGGGCGATAGATAGATAGAGTGAGGGCGATAGAGTGAGGGCGATAGATAGCGTGAGGGCGATAGATAGAGTGAGGGCGATAGATAGAGTGAGGGCGATAGATAGATGTGTGTGGTTGTGTGTGTGTGTGGTTGGGTGTGTGTGTGGTTGGGTGTGTGTATGGTTGTGTGTGTGTGAGGTTGTATGTGTGGTTGTCTATTTGTGGTTGTGGTTGTGTGTGTAGTTGTGTGTGGTTGTGTGTGGTTGTGTGTGTGTGTGGTTGTGTTTGTGGTTGAGTGTGAGGTTGAGTGTGTGGTTGTGTGTGTGTGGTTGTGTGTGTGTGGTTGTGTGTGTGTGGTTGTGTGTGGTTGTGTCTGTGGTTGTGTGTGAGATTGTGTGTGTGTTTGTGTGTGTGTGTTTTTGTGGTTGTGTGTGGTTGTGTGTGTGTGTGGTTGTGTGTGTGTGGTTGTATGTGTGTGGTTGTATGTGTGTGGTTGTATGTGTGTGGTTGTGTGTGTGTGGTTGTGTGTGTGTTTGTGTGTGTGCGGTTACAGAAGGATGTATGTGAAAGAGAGCAGCAGATCAGCACAGGAGAAGAGAACAGTGAGTTAGAGAAGGAGGTGGTGGAAGGGAACAGCAGATCAGCACGGGAGAAGAGAACAGGGAGTTGGAGAAGGGGGCGGCGTGGAAGAGAGCAGCAGATCAGTATGGCGATAGATAGATAGAGTGAGGGCGATAGATAGATGTGTGTGGTTGTGTGTGTGTGGTTGTGTGTGTGGTTGGGTGTGTGTATGGTTGTGTGGGGTTGTATGTGTGGTTGCCTATGTGTGGTTTTGTGTGTGGTTGGGTGTGGTTGTGTGTGGTTGTGTGTGTTTGTGGTTGAGTGTGTGGTTGTGTGTGTGTGGTTGTGTGTGTGTGGTTGTGTGTGCGTGTGGTTGTGTGTGTGGTTGTGTGTGAGATTGTGTGTGTGGTTGTGTGTGTGTGGTTTTGTGTGTGTAGTTGTATGTGTGTGGTTGTGTGTGTGTGTGTTTGTGTGTGTGCGGTTACAGAAGGATGTATATGGAAGAGAGCAGCAGATCAGCACAGGAGAAGAGAACAGGGAGTTAGAGAGGGAGGCGGTGGAAGGGAACAGCGGATCAGCACGGGAGAAGAGAACAGGGAGTTGGAGAAGGGGCGGCATGGAAGAGAGCAGCAGATCAGCATGGGAGAACAGAACAGGGAGTTAAAGAAGGAGGCGGGTGGAAGAGAGCAGCAGATCAGCACAGGATAAGAGAAGAGAACAGGGAGTTAAAGAAGGTGGTGGGGTGGAAGAGAGCAGCAGGTCAGCACAGGAGAAGAGACAAGGGAGTTAAAGAAGGAGGCGGGTGGGAGAGAGCAGCAGATCAGCACACGAGAAAATAACATTGAGTTAAAGAAGGAGGCGGAGTGGAAGAGAGCAGCAGATCAGCACAGGAGAAGAGAACAGGAAGTTAAAGAAGGAGGCGGGTGGAAGAGAACAGCATATCGGCGCAGGAGAAAAGAACAGGGAGTTAGAGAAAGAGGCAGATGGAAGAGAACAGCAGATTAGCGCAGGAGAAGAGAACAGGGAGTTAAAGAAGGAGGCGGAGTGGAAGAGAGCAGCAGATCAGCACAGGAGAAGAGAACAGGAAGTTAAAGAAGGAGGCGGGTGGAAGAGAACAGCATATCGGTGCAGGAGAAAAGAACAGGGAGTTAGAGAAAGAGGCGGATGGAAGAGAACAGCAGATTAGCGCAGGAGAAGAGAACAGGGAGTTAAAGAAGGAGGTGGGGTGGAAGAGAGCAGCAGATCAACACAGGAGAAGAGAACAGGGAGTTAGAGAAGGAGGTGGATGGAAGATAGCAGAAAGATCATCACAGGAGAAGAGAACAGGGAGTTAGAGAATGAGGCGGGAGGAAGACAACTGCAGATCAGCACAGGTGAAGAGAACAGGGAGTTAAGGAAGGAAGCGGGTGGAAGAGAACAACTTATTAGCACAGGAGAAGAGAACAGGGAGTTAGAGAAGGAGGCGGGCTGAAAGAGAACAGCAGATCAGCACAGGAGAAGAGAAGCGAACAGGGAGTTAAAGAAGGAGTTGGGGTGGACGAGAGCAGCAGATCAGCACAGGAGAAGATAACAGGGAGTTAAAGAAGGAGGCGGTTGGAAGAGAGCAGCAGATTAGCACAGGAGAAGAGAACAGGGAGTTAAAGAAGGAGGCGGCGTGGAAGAGAGCAGCAGAGCAGCACAGCAAAAGAGAACAGGGAGTTAAAGAAGGAGGCGGGTGGAAGAGAGCAGCAGATCAGCACAGGTGAAGAGAACAGGGAGTTAAGGAAGGAAGCGGGTGGAAGAGAACAACTTATTAGCACAGGAGAAGAGAACAGGGAGTTAGAGAAGGAGGCGGGCTGAAAGAGAACAGCAGATCAGCACAGGAGAAGAGAAGAGACCAGGGAGTTAAAGAAGGAGGTGGTGTGGATGAGAGCAGCAGATCAGCACAGCAAAAGAGAACAGGGAGTTAAAGAAGGAGGCGGGTGGAAGAGAGCAGCAGATTAGCACAGGAGAAGAGAACAGGGAGTTAAAGAAGGAGGCGGCGTGGAAGAGAGCAGCAGAGCAGCACAGCAAAAGAGAACAGGGAGTTAAAGAAGGAGGCGGGTGGAAGAGAGCAGCAGATTAGCACAGGAGAAGAGAACAGAACAGGGAGCTAGAGAAGAAGGCGGGTGGAAGAGAGCAGCAGATCAGCTCGGGAGAAGAGAAGAGAACAGGGAGTTGGAGAAGGAGGTGGGTGGAAGAGAGCAGCATAAAAGCACAGCAGAAGAGAACAGGGAGTTAAAGAAGGAGGCAGTGGAAGAGAGCAGCAGATCGCACAGGAGAAGAGAACAGGGAGTTAAAGAAGGAGGCGGGTGGAAGAGAGCAGCAGATCAGCACAGGAGAAGAGAACAGGGAGTTAAAGAAGGAGGCGATGGAAGAGAACAGCAGATTAGTACAGGAGAAGAGAACAGGGAGTTAGAGAAAGAGGCGGGTGGAAGAGAACAGCAGATTAGTACAGGAGAAGAAAACAGGGAGTTAAAGAAGGAGGTGGGTGGAAGAGAACAGCAGATCAGCACAGGAGAAGAGAAAATAACAGGGAGCCAATACATTTTGCATAGGCAAACCTATTGGCGTTGCCAATGCTTGTTTTATTTAGGGACCGGCGATTAAGTGATTTGTCCAGAATCATAGGATGTTAGGGCAATGCCGAAACCCGATCCTGATTCCCCAGTTCCAAAATCGGCAGCTCTGCTCCTAACACCACATCACATATTCCTTTGCCCATAGTCCATCAGCAAGTCAAAGTTTAAAGAGTAAAGTGTTGGCTGTACATTTTATGAAACCTTTAACCATAAACTGTGGTCAGTTACATTAAGCAAGGTCAGATTAATTTTTTAGGCTGTTAGACATTAAGTGGTTTGTCTAGAACCAAAGGATGTCGAGTCTGAAGCTGGACTCAAACCTGATTCCCCTAATTCCAAAGTCGGTAGCTCTGGTTTTAAAACTGCATCACATATTCCCTCACCCAGAGTCCATCTGTAAGTCAAAGTCTAAAGAATAAAGTGTTGGCTGTAAGTCAGATTTGCTGAACTTTCTATTATAAACTGTGGCCATAAATGTGATTCTCACAAAGACTTTCAAAAAAAGTCCATAGGGTTCCAGATCTGTTTGATGTCACTGAAGGTTTAAAAGACTCAGTTCCCAAAGAGTTATATATGTCATGTTAACAGGGCTATATGTTTCTTGGACAAGAAGAAGGCCAGTCTCTTGTGTGGCTTTGCCTTGTATTACACTGAACAATGAATTTGGCTGCAGCCTCAGCGCAGTCCATACCAGATCATAAGTTAAACACTAGTGCTTAGAATAGACTCATGAGCAAGCATACTAAGCAGGTATTTCTATTATCAACAGACTACACTTTATGACCGAAACATGTTGAAGGATTTCTTTGTACCTAGACTAGAGTGTTCCCTTATTTGCAGCCTGGACCAGTGTGTGTGGGTGAGAGGGTGCCATCAAAGGAGGAATCCAGAATAACAATATATGTGAATACATATGATGTGTATAGAATTTCTATGACTCTGAGTCACTTAATATAATGTAGGGTTGTGACTGTACAGTGCAGACACATGTTTTATGTCTGTTAATGACATGACAAATACTAGAGATGGATGACCTTGTAGTTACACATACATTCTAGATAGGTTTACCAAAGGCAACCCCTGTTTCCGGTTACCCACACTTTTGTACAGTAGAAGGAAGTAAAGGGTGACATTGTCTTTTTGTGGGTAGGCGATGGGAGAAACGTCGAAGGCCATCAAAGTTAGACATGTCTTCCAAACACATTATCCTGGTCCTAGACAGGAGGGCTATATGATGGTATGCAATGTTAAGGCTCGGAGAGAAGACGTATTCCCTGAGTTACAACATCTCCCTGGTTAGACATTACAGCGACCTTTCAGACTATTGTAGTTCACGCATTTTGGAGTGCATGTTGAGAAATCGGTAACAAGACTTCTTCCAAGAAATGGCCTCCTCTTTAAAACCATGGATGTCATTATGTACTTTGCCCCTGTAGCCAATGGCAATGTCTTTGGGACTCCTGGCCTCACGAGTGGAAAGATAAGTGTCAAGAACCAGTATCTTATTACACTAATAATGAATAACAGTGTATTATTCACTATTAGTGTAATACCAAAAATGGAGAAACAGGAGCCAGAATGGGACAATCTCTGGCAGCTGAGGTAAGTAAAATATAACGCTTTAAGAGTTTGCGTATGTGTGAGTGTGTGTGTATGTACGTGGAAGCATCTTGTGTGAGCAAAGTGAATGAGTAAGACATAAAGCGAATATGAGTGAGCCTGAGTGAAAGAAAGTTGCTACAAACACATGGGTAAGCACAACAAAAAATGAGCGATGAATTGTTGGAGAATGTGGGGAGCGTGATTGATTGAGTTTATTTGAGTAAGAATGGGTGAATCATCGAGAATCAAGAAGAGTGAGAGTAAGAAAACACGAGTGAGAGAGGATATGAAGGTGAGTGTAAAAAGAGATTCAGAATGAGTGAAAGTAAGTGCCATTGTAAGAATAAGTGAGTAAGAGTGGGTGTGAAGGATTGAGAGTAAGAGTGCATGCAAGAGAGTGAGAATGAATGAATGAGTGTGTAAATGTAACAGAGTGATTGAGAATGTGGTGGTGTGTTACGCTTGCGCCCCTGCCATCACTCCTATCATTCTGAAGGTATTTCTTAGCTTATAGAAGCACCATTGATAGAAAGCTGGCACTGGCACACTGACGTCCCTTCTTAGCACGACAGTCACTTTGACAAACTACTGATGCTGGCACATTAGATCTAATTCGGCCATAGGAGAGGACAGTCATGGGAGGTGGGCAACCGTGCCAAAATGCAGGTGCTGACATACTAGAGTTATTTGCTGACATAAGGGTTACCCATGGTGTAAGGACGGCACTAATGGCATAATTCTGACATTGGCAAATTTGCATTTTTTGACCAGATGGGTCACCCACGGCATTTTGGGGACTTATGACAAAATGCTGGCGCACACTGGGAAAAAATGGGGTAAAGTCCTTTTGATCATCAGGTTTCATTTGGTTGGCCACCATCAAAGGGCTTGAATATTTAACCAGTTCAGAGTCTAGGTTTTTATTCAGATCTATTGACATTTGTCTGTGAAGTGTTTATATAGTTATCATGCAGCTAAAATGGAACTTCCAACTATGCCAATTATTGTGATGTCATCAAAGTGACTTCAAGTGACATCACTCCTTAGATAGATTCAGGGTCAAAGGCCAAGTCAAGCAACTTCTTGTGATGTTGGTAAGGTCAAAGGGTGTGTGACATCATTTGTGCTCCCCTGGAATTATGGCGAATTAACATTCATGTCTAAAACTCAGAGTATGGCAATTAACGATGTTCTCAATAGCAGAGTGGCAGCTGGCTTTACACTCAGCAACACCCTTTCAGTAAACCTGACACTGGTGGAAATTAAGGCCAGCATATCCTACGTTAATTCGGCCGGCAGCCCTTCTGTCTGGGGCTGTCATTGAAATGTAGGTTGTCAAAGGCAGAAAAAAATGACTATCGCCCATGTGTCGTTTCGAATCTCCAAGCACATCAAGAACATGTGTTATGCATGTTTTGGATATGAACCCCACATTAAGGCCCATCGAAAGGACCTTCGAGGGGGGTGACAGTTCTGCCATGCCACTATTGCATAGGGTGCCTGCTGGCACACATTTATTCCTCCCCAGACCAGCTCTCACAATCCATGAGGCAAAACTTCCTGCTGCAGTGGCAGTCACCTATAAATTGGACAGATGCCAATATGGCGGAGGCATGCTTTGGCTACATTGGCAGGCTGGCAACATTAAAATCGAGACTTTTGCATGTAGGAAGGTGGATATCTGACTATGGTTACCCCCAAACTTTTTGCCTGGTGTTTAGCTGGTTTTTGACATAGTTGGCCTGGGATCCTGCTATTCAGGGCCCCAGGCTAATTGCTCTCTCCTTAAAATGGACTCCATGTACCTTAGGTGCATGCACAATTGGAACTGGTTCACCTTATAGGCCCCTGTAACAGTGTACACTAGGTACCCAGGGCATAGGTGTTTCCAAGGCCTACCAGGGGCTGCAGCATGTATTGTGCCCCCCCTGGCCTCCATATTTGACACAACTGGCTGATCACTCAGCTGGGGTAAGTTGGTGTAATCACCTCTTACTTAGATATAGTATCCCTATATCTAACCTTAACTGGACACATATGTTCCTATCAGCCACTCCTATGGAAGGCCTCATCAATCCTGGAGGCAGAGTGCTTGGAAATATGTGAAATGGTGCTCTAGCATGAGCTGAGCCTGTCTGCAGCTGTCGGGAACCACTCCCTTAGCTGTTCCGGGATATTGCCATACCATATACTCTTAAGTGCATTATAATCCTTGCGGTTATGTGCTAACTTTGGTTTGGCTTTATCAAAACATGTCGAGTAAGGTGTCATACGATTTGGAATACTATCCCCTCGACAGTTCTGTAGATGGGGATAGCATTCCACCCTTCTAGAGGGACACGACATGTGTGTAGCCTTAACCCCAGTTAAAGTTAACCAGAGCCTCAGCATCACAAAATGGATGCTGCCACCACAGACACAAGTCTGACCTCCTGCTGCTGGGAGTCCTTCCAGCGAGGGAGGCTTGGACAAAGGGTTTCCTGCCTTGGGAGGTGCGAGCACCACCCCAGGCAGGATTTTGTGTATTGGGTAGGACAGGGCTGAATAGATTGAGACATGCCCGGGGCACACAAGGTATCCCCGTGCATAAGCCAGTCCAAACCAGTCCTGGGACTTTCCAGACCCAGGAATGGCGAGGAGCTGGACAAAGGAAAGGGGGTGTAACCGCCCCCCTTCCTGGTTCCACCCAGAGGAGGGACCTAGCAGATGATCCACCCCTCAGATTGGGAATAAGAGTGGGAGCAGTGCCAGAGCACCTCAGGTCATCCTGAATCAACTTTAAACGAAGAAGACGACTGGACTTCGACATTCTGCTGCACAGAAGACTGAAGAGCATCTCCCTTGTGGCCTAGGAGTGGCCACCCTGTGAACACAGGCACCAACCAGCAACTCGACGTCTGCTTTGCCGCTGCCTCCCGCCAAAGCCCAAGCCTAGAGCCTGACAAAACCCAGACTCCCAGATTTCTCACAGCCCGATCCACAGTCCCTGCGAAGAAGGGACCCGTGGAGGCACCGAGAGACGTGGGACTGGACATCTTGAAAAAAAACCCGAGAAGCTGACTGCGCAGCATCCGAGGCACCCTCGACGTTGTGCTTTGGGGACTGAGAACCCCCACCACCGAGCAGCCCTTGCACCGAAGATCAGCCCCCCAGCATCTCCACGATCTGCGTGGGGCCCTTTTGCATTGTGCCACTCGACGCACCATCCCGGCCAATAGCCACGTGGTCAGCGGCCATCTTGGTGACAAAACCGACAAACTACACTGCGGGTCTGGTTGCTCCAGACTTGCCCTCGCTCCTGTAAAAAGGAGCACCCGCTCTGACCTTGCTGGTCCGAGTGATAAGCCTTTTTTGATTCCTGCGTGGCTTGCATTAGCCAAGGCCTGTTTGCTCCAATCAAGTTGCCGACACCGCCAACAGCGAGAAGCCTGCGTGTGACAGCTCGAGACCGACTCCTGGACGTCCTCGACCCCTGGTGTCCACGTGGCTGCAGAGAGAAGCTACACCTCAACGCCTGTTTGCACCCGACATCGCCTGGTTCCAATCTGGTTCCACGGTAGTCACTGGCTAGTGACTTTGAACATTGTTCCCTCTGCTTTCAGGTCTTCACAACTTCATATCCACCCTTGGATCCACCGGAACTCTTCACATCGAGCCGCCTGCAGCATCTTCAGCTCCAAGCACCATCGACCAGCGTGACGAAACCCGACACTACTTCGACCCTATGCACCCGCTTCCTGTGGGTGAGGTAACTCAGCAACGCCGATGTTCCCACACTGGTACACCCCTTTAGGGCCTGTGTCTTAAGTTTCAGCTTTCTAGGTCATTCGGAAGGTTCCTAACTATCTAACTTTGTAACTTTTACGCACCATAGACTTTGTATTGGTGAGTGCGTGCACTTTAAACACTGCACCCGAGTCCCGCGGGCCTTTCCCGACTTAGTCACTGCTAGTCCCGAACAGCTCCAGCGATTCCCAAGGCCCTAGGCCTGTTCCCTTTTCGATTGGTATCTCTTATACCACTTTCTTAGTATATGGTTTAGGCGGCCCCTAGGGCTCATCCATATTGTGCAACTTTTGTGTATTTTAAACTGTGTTTTGTTTAACGCTTGTGCTTCTGTGCTCATAAAGAGTTCAGGGGATATTTGTAGTTAATAAATATATATATATATTTTCAATATATATCCTTCTGGACAACCTCGCAAACCTCAGACTCAAGCAGCTGGTGACCACCCCCACCCACTACGCCGGACACACACTCGACCCCGTCTTCTCATCCAGCAAGGACATCGCCTTCAGCCACGCCACCGGACTCCACTGGACGGACCACAGCTGCGTCCACTTCAGCTTCAGAAGGACCACGATCCACCACCACCAGCAACAGGTTGCACGCAGAAGCTGGAACAAGATCACAGCCGACCAGCTCGCAACTTCCCTGAGCAAGAACTCACCCACCAGCGCAACAAACCCCAGCGAATCGGCCACCAACCTCAAGAAGTGGATCAGCGACTGCGCAGATGACCTCGCCCCTCTGAGGACCCCGCCTAGCAGACCCAGCAGCAAGAAAGCCCCATGGTTCACCGACGAATTCAAGAGCTCCAAGAAGAACTGCAGAGCCCTCGAGAAAGCCTGGCGCAGAGACCCAACACCGGACAACATGGCTGCCCTCAAGCTCGCCACCCGAAAACACCACCAACTGATCCACGCCACCAAGAAAACTGCATTCAAGGAACGACTGGACAACAACGCACACAACAGCAAGGAACTCTTCAACATCGTTAAAGAGCTCTCCAACCCTAACGCCGGAAACAACAACATCACCCCTTCGCAAGACCTCTGCAACTCCCTCGCCTCCTACTTCCACAACAAGATCGCGGACATACACAACAGCTTCAGCACTCAACCGACGCACGCCACGACCGAACCACCGCCCCCCACCACCACCCTCCGCGCCTGGACCCCGATCAGCACCGAAGACACCGTCCGCACGATGAACTCCATCCACTCCGGATCTCCGACCGACCCCTGCCCTCACCACGTCTACAACAAAGCCGACGCTGTCATCGCACCCCACCTGCGGGACATCATCAACACCTCCTTCGACACCGCCACCTTCCCGGAGAGCTGGAAGCATGCCGAACTCAGCGCTCTACTAAAGAAGCCATCAGCCGACCCCACCGACCTCAAGAACTACCGCCCCATCTCGCTGCTTCCGTTTCCTGCAAAAGTCATCGAGAAGACCGTCAACAAACAGCTGGCCGCCTTCCTCGAGACGAACGGATCCCTCGACCTCTCGCAGTCTGGCTTCCGGGCCAACCACAGCACCGAGACCGCCCTGATCGCAGCCACCGATGACATCCGAGCCCTGCTCGGCAACGGAGAAACAGCGGCCCTCATCCTCCTAGACCTCTCCGCGGCCTTCGACACTGTCTACCACCGTACCCTAGTACAGCGCCTCAGCAACGTCGGAATCCAGGAGAAGGCACTGGAGTGGATCATCTCCTTCCTCGCCGGAAGGACACAGAGAGTCCGCCTCGCCCCGTTCAGATCAGAAGCCACCGAAGTCATCTGCGGCGTTCCCCAAGGCTCCTCGCTCAGCCCAACCCTCTTCAACGTCTACATGAGCCCCCTCGCAGCCATCGCACGCCAGCACAACCTCAACATCATCTCCTACGCCGACGACACCCAGCTGATCCTCTCCCTCACCAACGACCCCGCCACCGCCAGAGCCAGCCTACACGAAGGGATGAAAGACGTAGCCGAATGGATGAAGAACAGCCGCCTGAAACTGAACTCGGACAAGACGGAAGTCCTCATCCTGGGATCTTCACCCTCCGCCTGGGATGACTCCTGGTGGCCCCCCGCCCTAGGCAGCGCACCCAAACCAACAGACCACGCACGCTACCTGGGCTTCATCCTGGACTCCTCCCTCTCCATGACCAGACAAGTCAATGCCGTCTCCTCGTCGTGCTTCAACATCCTGCGCATGCTACGTAAGATCTTCCGGTGGATCCCCTCCGAGACCAGGAAGACGGTCACCCAGGCCCTCGTCACCAGCAGCCTGGACTACGGCAACTCCCTCTACGCCGGAACCACCGCCAAACTCCAGAAGAGGCTCCAGCGGATCCAGAACGCCTCAGCACGACTCATCCTGGACATCCCCCGTCGCAACCACATCTCCGGACACCTGAGAGACCTGCACTGGCTCCCGGTCAACAAGAGAATCACCTTCCGTCTCCTCACCCACGCACACAAAGCCCTACACAACCAAGGCCCAGGATACCTCAACAGCCGCCTCAACTTCTACGCTCCCAAACGCCAGCTTCGATCGACCGGCCACGCCCTCGCCGCCGTCCCCCGCATCCGAAGAGCCACCTAAGGGGGAAGGTCCTTCTCCTACCTCGCCGCCAAGACTAGGAACTCCCTCCCGACTCACCTCCGCCTGACCCAGGACCACCTCGCCTTCAGGAAGCAGCTCAAGACCTGGCTGTTCGAGCAATAGCGGACCCCCCTCCCCTAGCGCCTTGAGACCCTCCGGGTGAGTAGTGCGCTATATAAATGCTTTGATTGATTGATTGATCTGTGTGGTGTCCTTTCATGTGGTATTCAAGGGGGTTGTGTATGGTAATACAGCTGGCTTCACATGCCTTTCAGAGTTTAGCCTAAGACTGCTTTGTCCACGCTACCACTAGGATAGCTGGTCTATAAGGTTGACTTACAACCAATCATCATAAGGGTTGCTTGGCATGGTACAAGGTGATCACTAGAATTAGTGAGCATCACATACCAGGCCAACTTCTCACATTGGTGAGCAGCGGATTGGGATCTGAGCTTGCTGTTTGTTTTACCATTACAATCTTTGAGAGTATCATTTGAAAGATCATACAGGTACCTGCTAGGTACATATAAAACAAGACTAGTATACTTAAGTTCTACTGAACTTAGTTGTTGTAGAGGATAGGGAGTAGCACACCCTGACTACAACTACTAGATAGGTTTAGTAGGTAAACACCAGTGTAGGTAGATTGCAACATATCCACCCACACTAGAGCAATGTCTGGAGCAGAGGGTTCCACTGGGAATGTCTCTGTTGAGAGTGACCCTCCAAAGGCACCATCCAGATTTGCTATATTTTCCTTTAAGGAACTAAGGCAGCTTTGTGCCTTAAGGGGTCTGAAGACAGGGCCTTTCCCTACTACAGACCACCTTAGAGAGATCTTAGATCAGTCTGAGACTCTAAAGACCTCTAAAGCAGACCCCACAGGGAATGCTGATGGAGGCTCTCCTTCTGAAGATGACAATACTGATGCCCCTGTCCCTGTAGTCCAGTTAGATGAGGATGACCAAGTCACTGGAGATGTTCAGCCTAATGAGGAGGAAGATGAAGAGGAGACAGAAGGGGGGAGCAGTGATTCTGATGATGGCAGAAATAGTCAGGTGCTAATCAGCAGGCTTAACCAGGCTAACTTAAGTGTATTTGGGACTGAAACAAGGCTGACCTTGCCCAGACACCCAAGTGGACTTAACCAGGAGCGTAGGAGGAGGAGGAATCACTCAGGTGACTCCAATACCTCCCAGGCTTCTTGAGGTTCTCATGGTCACTCCAGAAGGGAGATGACTAGCCCTCAGAGAAGGGAACATGAGGCCAAAATGAGAGAGGCTGAGCTTAGGATCCAGAGACAAGAATTAGAAGTTGCCCTGGCCCAAGAGAAGCTTGCTAGAGCAAGACAGCCTAGAGAGAGTGGATTAGGATCCACTGGTGGCAGCACTATCCCTAAGGATAAAGACAGGTCTTTTGATACAAGAAACCTGAGTAAGATTGTGCCCCCCTACAAAGCTGGGGATGATATCCACAAATGGATGACTGCACTTGAGAGAGCCTGCAAGGTACAGCAGATCCCTCAGGAGCAGTGGGCAGCAATCTTGTGGCTCTCCTTTGAAGGTAGAGGCCGAGACAGACTCCTCACAGTTAGTGATGGGGATTCTAGAAACTACATGGTCCTGAAGAGTGCTCTGATTGATGGGTTAGGCTTAACCACTGAACAGTACGGGTTAATGTTCAGAGATACCCAGAAGACACAGACTCAGGACTGGTCTGAATTTGTTGAATGTGCCACTAAGGCTCTGGAGGGCTGGTTGCTGGGAAGTAAGGTTACTGACTATACAGGATTGTATAATTTAATTATGAGAGAGCAAATCTTAAGTAATTGTCAAAATCAGCTTCTACATCAGCACCTGGTTGACTCTGATCTGACCTCCCCACAAGAATTGGGTAGGAGGGCAGACAAATGGGTCAGAACCAGGATCAGGCCTAAGAACCAGGGTGGTGACCAAAAGAAAGAGACTACCAAGCCTCAAGAGAAGAGTGGGGATAAAAGCAAGGAAAAGACTTCCCCAGGGCCCCAAAACTCCAAGAATGGGGGCGGGTCCCAAGACACTTCTTCAACCCAGAAAAAGCCTTATTGTCATGCCTGTAAACAGGTTGGGCATTACAAAACAGACAGCTGTTGTCCCAATAATGGCAATAAAGAGAATATACCTCCAAGTAAGGCTCCAACACCTCCTGTCGCTGTCAGCAGTGGTCCCCCAGGTGGTGGGAGCACCCCCAAGAATTTGGGTGGATTTACTTTTGGAGCTCAGGTGGATTCTGGCCTAACCAGGTCCCCTACCTCAGATACTCTTCTATGAGACTGGCATGGGGTTTGCCAATTTCACTGCTTGCCTAAACACTTTGAGCAAGTATAGACAGGAGCCCCTCATCAATGGCTTGAAAGTTGAGGCCTTCAGAGACACAGGGGCTAGCATCACCATGGTGGCTGAATGTCTAGTCCCCTCAAGGCAACTTTTACCTGATGCCAAATATCAGGTGACAAACATTGATGGCATAGAAACCAATCATCCCATGGCAGTAGTCAATCTTAGCTGGGGAGGTGTCACTGGCCCAAAGAGAGTGGCAGTGTCAGCAAACTTGCCTGTAGATTGCCTACTGGGTAATGATTTGGAAATCTCAGCCTGGGCTGAGGTTGAACAGCAAACCCATTCGAGAATGGTAAATCTCCATGGAAAGGTTAGTGGGGCTGTAATGGCTACAGCCCCAATCCAAGATGTCCTTCCTGAAAAGGTTGGTAGGGCTGAACAACCCTCAGACCCATCTTTAGCTAACTTCCCTCCTGAAAAGATTAGCAGAGCTGTTATGATAACAGCTCATACCCAAACTGAGTCTCCTCCTGAAAAGGTTGGTGGGGCTGTGATGGCCACAGCCCAAACTCAAACTGATACATGGGTAGTGAAGCCTGAAATGATGGATCACTCCACCCAAACTGAGAGCATGGAGGAGGAAGAGAAATCTCCCCCTCACCAGACATTAGGAAAGGATCAGCCTCCTCAGGGAATTGATCTTACCCCTGATGAAGGGACTGTCCCAGAGGTTGTTAGGCCTGGCCTGACAGAGCCTCTGATGGCAGTGGACCCTTCTCAGGTGGGACCCAGTTTGGAGCAGGTAACCTGCCCCTCTCTACCTTGCCTTAGCCAGCCCAGGGCTGCAGAGGACAAGAAGGACAGTGAGCCCCAAAGGGCCCACTGTCAAATAAAGCACCCCCATCAACAGATTAGGGGCACCGAAACTAGTAGCCCTAGTGAGGTGAAAACTTTAAAAACTCCTGAGGGATCCCCCTTAAAAGTAGTTAGGGACCTCCCCCAGATGGATATTGTTGGGCACAGCCAAACCTGGGACCCCAAGGGCCCAAACCTGACCTGTCCCTCCAGTAAGCCAAACAAAGGGACCCAGCCTCCAGCTTTAGGTAGCCAGAGGCTGACCCTGAGAGCACAGTGCAACTCAGTCAAAGAGAGAAAGGCACACATGGTGGAGAGTGATTGGAGGAAGTTGAGTCCTACAGAGGAATCTCACGTCAGTACTCCACCCCAACACCAGCCTTTAACTTTGCAAAGACACACCACAGGTAGAGATTCCCTATGGTGGAGACCCTCAGATACCCTTAGGGTGAGGGATTGCTTAGTGGACCATGACACAGGGGGTAAGCAAGCCAGAGCTGGTACTTCCTTATATGGCCACTTAGGCAATATAGGCTTACCTGGTCAAAGATAGCCTTATCTCCTTTCGTTTGGGGGGGGGGGGGGTTATGTAGGAAGGTGGATATCTGACTATGGTTACCCCCAAACTTTTTGCCTGGTGTTTAGCTGGTTTTTGACATAGTTGGCCTGGGATCCTGCTAATTAGGGCCCCAGGCTAATTGCTCTCTCCTTAAAATGGACTTCATATACCTTAGGTGCATACACAATTGGAACTGGTTCACCTTATAGGCCCCTGTAACAGTGTACCCTAGGTACCCAGGGCATAGGTGTTTCCAAGGCCTACCAGGGGCTGCAGCATGTATTGTGCCACCCCTGGCCTGGCCTCCATATTTGACACAACTGGCTGATCACTCAGCTGGGGTAAGTTGGTGTAATCACCTCTTACTTAGATATAGTATCCCTATATCTAATCTAACCTTAACTGGACACATATGTTCCTATCAGCCACTCCTATGGAAGGCCTCATCAATCCTGGAGGCAGAGTGCTTGGAAATATGTGAGAAGGTGCTCTAGCATGAGCTGAGCCTGTCTGCAGCTGTCGGGAACCATTCCCTTATCTGTTCCGGGATATTGCCATACCATATACTCTTAAGTGCATTATAATCCTCGCGGTTATGTGCTAACTTTGGTTTTGCTTTCTCATAACATGTCGAGTAAGGTGTCATACGATTTGGAATACTATCCGCTCGACAGTTCTGTCGACTGGGATAGCATTCCACCCTTCTAGAGGGACACGACATGTGTGTAGCCTTAACCCCAGTTAAAGTTAACCAGAGCCTCAGCATCACAAAATGGATGCTGCCACCACAGACACAAGTCTGACCTCCTGCTACTGGGAGTCCTTCCAGCGAGGGAGTCTTGGACAAAGGGTTTCCTGCCTTGGGAGGTGCGAGCACCACCCCAGATAGGATTTTGTGTATTGGGTAGGACAGGGCTGAATAGATTGAGACTTGCCCGGGGCACACAAGGTGTCCCCGTGCATAAGCCAGTCCAAACCGGTCCTGGGACTTTCCAGACCCAGGACTGGCAAGGAGCTGGACAAAGGAAAGAGGGTGTAACCGCCCCCCTTCCTGGTTCCACCCAGAGGAGGGACCTAGCAGATGATCCACCCCTCAGATTGGGAATAAGTGTGGGAGCAGTGCCAGAGCACCTCAGATCATCCTGAATCAACTTTAAACGAAGAAGACGACTGGACTTCGACATTCTGCTGCACAGAAGACTGAAGAGCATCTCCCTTGTGGCCTAGGAGTGACCACCCTGTGAACACAGGCACCAACCAGCAACTGGACGTCTGCTTTGCCGCCACCTCCCGCCGGAGCCCGAGCCCAGAGCCTGACAAGACCCAGACTCCCAGACTTCTCACAGTCTGATCCACAGTCCCTGTGAAGAAGGGACCCGTGGAGGCACCGAGAGACGTGGGACCGGACATCTTGAAAGACCCCCGAGAAGCTGACTGCGCAGCATCCGAGGCACCCTCGACGTTGTGCTTTGGGGACTGAGAACCCCCACCACCAAGCAGCCCTTGCACCGAAGATCAGCCCCCCAGCATCTCCACGATCTGCGTGGGGCCCTTTTGCATTGTGCCACTCGATGCGCCATCCCGGCCACTAGCCACGTGGTCAGCGGCCATCTTGGCGATGAAACCGACAAACTACACTGTGGGTCTGGTTGCTCCAGACTTGCCCTCGCTCCTGTAAAAAGGAGCACCCGCTCTGACCTTGCTGGTCCGAGTGAGAAGCCTTTTTCGATTCCTGCGTGGCTTGCATTAGCCAAGGCCTGTTTGCTCCAATCAAGTTCCTGACACCGCCAACAGTGAGAAGCCTGCGTGTGACAGCTCGTGACCGACTCCTGGATGTCCTCGACCCCTGGTGTCCACGTGGCTGCAGAGAGAAGCTACACCTCAACGCCTGTTTTCACCCGACAACGCCTGGTTCCAATCTGGTTCCACGGTAGTCACTGGCTATTGACTTTGAACATTGTCCCCTCTGCTTTCAGGTCTTCACAACTTCAGATCCACCCTTGGATCCACCGGAACTTTTCACATCGAGCCGCCTGCAGCATCTTCAGCTCCAAGCACCATCGACCAGCATGACGAAACCCGACACTACTTCGACCCTATGCATCCGCTTCCTGTGGGTGAGGTAACTCAGCAACGCCGGTGTTCCCAAACTGGTACACACCTCTAGGGCCTGTGTCTTAAGTTTCAGCTTTCTAGGTCACTCGGAAGGTTCCTAACTATCTAACTTTGTAACTTTTACGCACCATAGACTTTGTATTGGTGAGTGCGTGCACTTTAAACACTGCACCCGAGTCCCGCGGGCCTTTCCCGACTTAGTCACTGCTAGTCCCGAACAGCTCCAGCGATTCCCAAGGCCCTAGGCCTGTTCCCTTTTCGATTGGTATCTCTTATACCACTTTCTTAGTATATGGTTTAGGTGGCCCCTAGGGCTCATCCATATTGTGCAACTTTTGTGTATTTTAAACTGTGTTTTGTTTAACGCTTGTGCTTCTGGGCTCATAAAGAGTTCAGGGGATATTTGTAGTTAATAAATATATATATATATTCAATATATATCTGTGTGGTGTCCTTTCATGTGGTATTCAAGGGGGTTGTGTATGGTAATACAGCTGGCTTCACATGCCTTTCAGAGTTTAGCCTAAGACTGCTTTGTCCACTCTACCACTAGGATAGCTGGTCTATAAGGTTGACTTACAACCAGTCATCATAAGGGTTGCTTGGCATGGTACAAGGTGATCACTAGAATTAGTGAGCATCACGTACCAGGCCAACTTCTCACATTGCACACTAGAGGTCACACACTGATCACAATCAAGAATGCGGAGGCAGCAGCGCTATATTTCTGGGAACACAATCCCATAAACTCATCGGAAAAATGATGCCTTTGGGTACACAATCCTACAGACTTAGGCAGCAGTTACAAAACTGTGTGTGCTTCGACCGCAGAACTGTATCTCTGGTTACACAATCCCTTAGGTTTAGACAGCCAAACTATAACTCTGATACATAAGAGGTTTAGGCACTAGACAGCAGAGCTATATCTCCGGTAAACAATAACATAGACTCGGGCAGCAAAACCTTCCTTTGGGTACACAGTCCTATGCCCAGACATCAGAGCTAAGTCCTCAGTCGTACATTCAAATTTATTTAGACAGTACCGCCACTTTCTGTACTTAAAACAGCATCTCTTGAACCATATGGTTAACATTTGGTACTTTCTTATAGTCCTTCTGATTTTTTTGATACCAACGTTTGAGAGAAATGCATTCTAGTCAATATATTCGTATCCGAACAGGCACGCCTAATTTTTCTTAAATTAGACTACACATCCCAGGATGCAGCTCTGTGAGACAGGAAAGCTAAGACTGGCATGCCTCTGGCCGATAGATCGGGAGTCTCTGAGCGATCAGTAATCTTGTCTGCGTGGCACGAGGGGGCCACCTTGTGACCACACGCGGCACTGCCGCACTGATGGAAATAAGGTGGGAGGCAGCCGATACCGCACCGATCGAGCGAGGGAAGACAGCGAGAACAGCGGAGCAGAGTCTGTGCGGACTGTGGACTGGGGATAAAGAAGGCAGAGCCGAGCATTCCAGCTGTGTGCGGCATTCACTGAATTCCACCATGTGCTGGATTATTGCCCCCCTCGGTGCGCTGTCTGCGAGGCGTAGATGTGTGTGCGCCATGATAACGCACGACAGGCAGAGAGAGAGAGAGACTGAGTGATACAGTGACTGTCAGTCAGACACGCGCGCAGAGATAACCAGGTAGTTAACACTAGAGATACAGGCAGCTAAACATGAATAGATAGAAGGCTAAACCTGCTAGGTGACTACGAGGTTGGTAAAGCAAGAGACACGGATTCAGCGACCTGCACATGTATGGATAGACACACGTGGACAGATACAGAGACACATAGGCATGTTTCGATAGTGAAATAGTTTAGATATTTAGTTGATTGACAGCCGGACTCAGTAACTGACAGACTTGCAGACCATCAGTCGGACATCGAAGCAGTCCCCGGGGGCCCTCTGCCAGGCTGAAAGTCACAAGGATGCTGTCAGCTGCAAAATAAACAATTGATGGGTGATGTAGTGAGCACGGACCCACGTCTGGGCATACTGTCAGCTGCACAGACCTACACAAAGACCGAGAAGGGCATAGCATGTCAGCACAGAGAGAGACGGAGACATCGAGATAGAGCAGGAAAGAGACGCAAGAATAAGTTGTGAAGAGCCTGGAAATAAAACAAGCTCTTGGCATTGCTGTGGGGAGGGGGAAGGAGAAATGCGAGTCACGGCCGCCAGGCCGTGAAGTGTGAAGCAGTGGGCGGGGAAGCAGATCCCTTTGAAGCTGCTGGGCAGAAATGCGAGTCACGGCCTGGCGGCCGTGAAGTGTGAAGCAGTGGGTGGGGAGGCAGGAGCAAGCAAATGGTAAGGGGAGCCTTTGAAGAGCAAGGCAGGGGGATAGAAGCGTGTTCACGAGCATGTGAACTTCTACAAATCCGCATTGTGAACTCAGCTTTGTGGTTTGACGGCAATAGGTCTCTCTGCGAGACCTAAAAATGCTTAGACTCTGCTCTAACCGATCCCACCGTAGAGCGGGAGTCCTACACCGACACGCGCCCGAAATTCCGCTGGGAATGATAACGGCGTTGCCCCACGGCAGGGACTGGTCGCCGTTGCAAGCCTGGGAGGATGCGGGCCTCCAACTATTGGGAGATCTGTATGAAGATGGAGCCATGTTGCCCTACCGGGCACTACAGGAAAGATTTGATCTTCCGAGAGGCGGATTTTTGTTGCATGCAGCCTTGACAAGGGCAATACAGGCACACTGGCGGGAAGGGCTTATGGAACCCAAGACGACGATGGCCTGCCAATATACTATGATGGCGGCTGGGACCTTCAAGGCGGCCACATGCCCCTACTCAAGAATGCTTAATGAGGGGTTAACCCCCCTAGAGACGGTAAAAGGGAAGTGGGAGGGGAACATAGGGAAAGAAATCCCTGAAGCCGCATGGACTCAAATAGTACGGAGAGCATGGAAGAGCTCAAGAAATGCAAGATTCCTATTGGTACATTTCTACATCTTTCACAGAGCGTACTTGACGCCTGGTAAGATCTGTAAATATTTTAAAGTTGCGGAAGCAGCATTTCCCAGGTGCACACGGGCCGGAGTAGAGTTAGAATATATGCTGTGGTCTTGCCCAATAATAGGATCCTACTGGGTGGAAGTGGGAAACACCCTAAATGAGATAACAGAGAGACAATTGACATTTGATATGGCCACTAGCGTCCTACACTGGTTCCCCCACACATCCTAAAACAAAACAACAAGTAAATTGATAAACATGGGGCTCATACTAGCGAAAAGGGAAATCATGAGACATTGGAAAGCGACAGTAAGGCCTAACAGCAAGAGGTGGAGGACTGAATTTGTAAAGTGGGCGAATTGTGAAAGCGCGCTGCGATTTCAGCAAGCGTGAAGGCGAGGTAATGATAAGGAACTGGAAGCAGCGACAGCGTGGGAAGTGCTAGTACAGGCGTTAAGGGATTGTGAAACACAAGAGGACTAGCTGAAGTGTAACACGGGACAGGGAAGCCCCATAGCATGCCAGGAACATCGCGAAGACTAGGACATAGTGTATTCCTGAACACAACTGATTTGAGGGGTCATTACAGTTGAGGCATCAGTGACGAGAACTGGGAGGAGGGGGAGGGCAACTGTTGTTCGAAAAGGGAGTTGCGGGCAAAACTGACAGGGTTTGTTGGGTTTTACTGGGGGAATTGCTTGATCACAGGTGACACATGATTATGATACGTAACAAGACTTAGATGGGATGTCCTACCATAGGGATAGTAATATTGAAGCCATTGGGTCACCTGTATTTATGTCTGTTTTGTATGAAAACCAATAAACTACGTTTAAAAAAAAAATGGTGAGAAGGGTTAGTTGCATCTCTCCATCCCAGATTACCGACACTCATATATATTAACTCAGTTCCGCTCCAAATAGCAGACCACAGACACTTGCAGATCACATCTGGTCTCCTGAGTCTCAGTCACTTTCAATCCCTCATTAATTAAACAACTCACACTGAAAATTGTATTGTAGTAGCTACTATGTAGTACTTCACACACCTGGCGAGGAGCTATGCACCTCAACAACCCCTACAAATACAACATCCTCTACCTAGGTTACCATATTCTTACTGCCTCAGCGCCTCGTTAGGGGTATAAAGCGCTATAAAAAAGTCTGTTTACATGGAATTAATGGTTACTGTTAATAAAAGACCTCTGATGTGTCATCTGTAATGCTTAATCTTGCTCTATGGAGGGAGCTGTCATTTTAGTCCCTTTTCTATGTCTATGACAGCTGTTAAATAGTCCTACATTTATGTCGATGGTTACTGCAAACCGTAGTCCTACTTCTATGTCTATGACCTGTCCCCGTCTTTTTTAGGTCGAGTACTTATAATTACTTGAAACCTATTACATCTGAACCAAAGTCTCTTGAACCAGCCGGATTTCCTACAATGCATGTTAACTTTTCAACCGTGACGCTTCTCCAGCGCGCGCTTGGCCTCGCACGCCACATCACCACATCAAAGCCTTCTGCTCCGCCTCACTCACAGCCCATCCCCATATGCTCCTTCCCTCCCTCCCACTCGCTGGCTCCCCCGCCCCCACTAGGCTCTTGAAGCGCGATGCTTCGCCATCGTTTCCCTCCCACTCGTTTAAAGAGGCCCTTTCTTGTCAATGAATATCTGTGTTTAGTCAGGCGCGCACTTCTCCCTGCAATTCACAACCAGCCCTCTTTCGTCTTGAGACCTGCATCCCTGCACAAAACCCACCTTTAGTGCTGTGACGCTGACACCTTGACTTAAAGTGCAAACATGCCTCTTCCATTTGCTTCATGTAGGAACCGTTTTTAAAACCAAAGCTGTACTCCGAATCTGCTTCCAGGAGCGCTCTCACTCACACCCCATCCCACCCATAAAAAATGGCGAACTAGAACTGCTATATTAAAGATAGACGAAAAAAAAAGCTATGCAAAATTTCCGCATCCCTCATTCTATAAATACTGCAGTCCTTATCCAAGCGGACGCATTATTATAACGTTTAATTTTAGTTCTGAATGCAAATTAAATAAAAGCTACTTCATAGATCATTCATGTGGCATGTTATTCCATTATTTTCTCCGACAGGCCATTCATAAAGTACTGTTCATTACATTGAACGTTTCTATCGAGTTTATACTAACAAAATAAAGTGCCTAATAAGAGCTGTCACGATCAAAGCAAGTGTGACAAATTTGCAGATGGAATTTTTTTTTCGTCAGTTACGCTTTGGTAGAGGGGTAATTGCATTTTATACGGCACTGCATGATTGTCCGACTTTTAATTCACTGCATGCACAGCTCATCACTCAGCAGGCTCCAGAGACTTCAAACTTTATGTGCCTATCTACCAAGCCTGCACAAGTGATGAAAGTGTTGCATCATCGGCTGTCGTTAGTCCACTTAGAAGGTGTGAGGATATCGCCATCTTGTGTGCATCAAGGGGAGCTACCGAAAAGCTAAAGTCAAACTGTTGAAGATAAGAGTGTGGCTTGCTTTCTAAACTATCTTCAAGTAGGACTGGATCTGAAACGGCTTAACCAGTCGATAATGGAAGGAGACCGCGCGTAGGATCGGGTATACACACACTACAGAAAGATGCCTATTCAATGAACCCACTACACACACTTCTATTTACCAATGTAAATTAAAAGCTGCAGCATGTCTTTCTTTGACTCTCACTCGCCAGGGCCCAATCTGAATGCACCAGGCCTGCTCTCCCTAAACACCGCATAGTCCTGTCCCTGTGGAAGGACTGAAGGGATCTGCTTTAATTTAGCCTGGGCCAATGGACTGAGCTATTGCAGCTGCCTGGGCATGGCCTGTGCTGGTCCGCTAAGAATACCAAGTCATGGATGGTCTGTGGTATAAGTTAAAGGCCACTGATAAGGAATTCATGTGCAGCCCTAGTCACAGCACACTGGCCATCACTGCGCCTTACCCAACAGTGAAAACGCAGGGTCAAGGCAATAAAGAGTGCGACGAGATGAAGAAGCTGATGACGTAAAAGAAAGGATCTACACTGATGAGGCACAGCCAGGCCCTTTCTTGTCAATGAATATCCGTGTTTAGTCAGGCTCGCAGTTCTCCCTGCAAGTCACAACCAGCCCTCGTTCATCTTGAGACCTGCATCCCTGCACACAACCCACCTATAGTGACGCTGACACCTTGACTTAATGTGCAAACATGCCTCTTCCATTTGCTTCATGTAGGGTTGTCCCTCTCATCCTCTCTCATCCTCAATGCCACAGCATCACTCAGCACCACTCAACGCCACAGCACCACTCATCGCCAGAGAACCACTGAACACCACAGCACTACTCAACACCACAGCATCACTCAACGCCACAGCATCACTCAACGCCACAGCATCACTTAACGCCACAGCATCAATCAGCGCCACAGAATCACTCAGCACCACTGAATGCCACAGCACCCCTCAACGTCACAGCATCACTCAACGCCACAGCATCACTCAGTGCCATAGAATCACTCAGCACCACTGAATGCCACAGCACCCCTCAACGCCACAGCACCCCTCAACGCCACAGCACCCCTCAACGCCACAGCACCACTCAATGCCACAGCACCACTCAATACCACAGCCCCACTCAATGCCACAGCAACACTCAACGCCACAGCACAACTCAACCCCACAGCATCCCTCAATGCCACAGCATCACTCAACGCCACAGCATCACGCAATGCCACAGCATCACTCAACGCCACAGCATCACTCAGCACCACTAAACGCCACTGCACTACTGAACGCCACAGCATCACTCAGCACTACTGAATGCCACAGCATCACTCAGCACCACTGAACGCCACAGCATCACTCAGAACCACTGAAGGCCACAGCATCACTCAGCACCACTGAAGGCCACGGCATCACTCAGCACCACTGAACGCCACAGCATCACTCTGTGCAACAATTCAACAACAACTGGTTCTAATATATTCTCTCAATGTTTCAAGCTTTATTACAAATGTCACAACAATATGTTAATATTTCACTTCTTTTCTTGGATTTTCCTCACAATAAAATACACTGAACATAATCTTCCCAAAAGTTATTTACAAAAGTTTAAGCTATTGCCATTATAAATTACAATAACTTTTATTTAAGTATTAATTATTAGAAAAAATAAAAGCCATTATTGTTTGTAATATTAATACATCTCAGTCATGTAAATACAACACATATTGCATTACAAATGCTATAGGTGTCACGTTTGCGAAAGTTAAAACTATCGGCATTGTAAATGACAAAGCGATTAATTTCGCTATTTTCAAAACCAACACATAAATAAAAAATTTGTCATTTACAATACCAATAGCTCAAACTTTCCTAATGCGAGACCTATTGCATTGCAAATGCTTGTTGATTTGAGAATCTGGTCTCCCTACTGCAGGAGAAAACGGTCAAGGTTTTAGGAGGCTATAGTTGAGCATGCATGTTCAAGGTAGATGTGCGTGATTGAAGATTCTAACATACTGCTGTATACTTTATATGGAAATCATGGCTGTTCGGAAACACACCTGCAAATTAGAGGGTGGTAGGACGGGACACTGCAGTAGGCCCCGCTGATCAGCTTTTTCTGTCTTTCCCAAGTGTTGAAGATCTTCTAAGACAGAGGTTCTTTGCCCAAAAGATTTTAAAGAGGGCTGTGAAGGAGGCAGTGGCAGAAGTCAGCAGAAGCTGCAGCAGTCTTTCAACAACAGGGCCTATTTACAAAGATTAATATAGACTCAAGTGTAGAGGTCGAAGTGGGCAGGGAATGCTGGAACGACGTTCCCAAGCTTCATTAACTTTATTAAAACAGTTTCTATATTTTTTATGTAAAAAACTACCATTCCTGAACGGTTGAGTTGCCAGAGATTGAAAGGGGATAAGAAGGGATTTCTCCACCGTGATGTGAGCGAAGGGGGAGGCATCTAAAAAAAGAAACAGTCCTTCTTTCCGGGGTGCCTGCTACCTGAAAGAAATGTAAATATGTGCAGTTGGTTAATCAGCAAATATAAAAGCTGCATTGGAACCAGAATGAATGTAATCAATAGATTATCAAATGTGATAATTAAAAACATAACTTTTGAAAGCACTCTAAACATTTAAACAAATTCTTTTTGCACATTTTGCAACAGCCTATTTACACTTAATGTGTAACACATTTGATAAAAAAGTGTGACTAATTCACAGAACTTTCTGTCACAGGCTTGGACCATTTAGCACCAAAAATACATGTCACCAGTGCATCGACCCGGATACAGATCAGTGAAAGTTCAGTTACACTCAAAACACAAAAATGGCGTGATGCCCTCTTAAACTGGATAGCGACCTGTCTCCCTAGCACTGGTTATGTTCTCCTACCTATCTACTGTTAGTATCCCTAAGGGGATAGAAGGTAATTCCACCAACTGGAGAAGGTGGGCTCACTCACGTAATGTGACATGCTTCATCATAGTCCACCTCACCCCCTCCTGGTGAGATAGTACTACCAGGGGGGACTCAACCTCATGAAGTTCTTAGAAATCATGTTTTTTTCTCTGGATGAAAACCTTGGATCTAGTTAGTGTATAATACAAACTTAGGGTATACCACAAAGTATTCTTTATTCTTGTGGTAGCCTAGGCTTAGAAAAAAATACCATTACGTAGTCTCAGAGGACGTACATGGTTATTATGACCCTTTCATAACTCTGAGTTGTTGTGCCAACATTTTTCTGCCCTTCTATAAAGTCCAGTTACACCCACAGACATATGAAGCGATCGCACTAAACAACTGAGCTGTCCTACCAGAAAAGTGCATTTCACACGGATAAACTGAAGTTGCATTTATTTTTCATTTAAGGTGTGTGCATTATATTTTATGTGCCGTTCCTGTGGGTGAAAGGCCAACAATGTAGTTAAAGAATGTTGTGTTCTTTTTAGCCAGCCTCATGCCTCTGACCCCGCCCCCACACTCACTGGCCCCGTCCCATTGTACTCAGGACCACAGTTCCCATGCTTTTCTTTAGGATCTTTGACTCAATCAATCAATCAATACATTTGTAAAGTGCACTACTCACCCATTGGGGTCTCAAGGCGCTGGCGAGGGGGGGGAGGGGGGGCAGCTGCTACTGCTCGAAAAGCCAGGTCTTGAGAAGCCTCCTGAAGGTTAGTAGGTCCAGGGTCTGCCGTAGGAGGATGGGGAGGGTGTTCCAGGTCTTGGCGGCGAGGTGGGAGAAGGATCTGCCGCCGCTGGTCTCTCTTCGGATGCAGGGGACGGTGGCGAGGTCAGCGAAGCGGAGTTGTTGGTTCGGGGTGTATAAGGTGAGTCGTCTGATGAGGTATGCCGGTCCGGTGTTGTGGAGTGCCTTGTGTGCGTGTGTGAGGAGCTTTAAGGTGATCTTCTTGTTGACGGGGAGCCAGTGCAAGTCTCTGAGGTGTGGTGTGATGTGGCTGTGGCGTGGGATGTTGAGGATCAGGCGGGCAGAGGCGTTCTGTATGCGTTGTAGTCGTTTCAGGAGTTTGGCAAGGGCTCCTGCGTAGAGGAGGTTTCCGTAGTCCAGCCTGCTGCTGACGAGGGCCTTGATGCCTCTCCTTCTTGTTTCAGTGGGAATCCACCTGTAGATCTTGCGGAGCATGCGGAGTGTGTTGAAGCAGGAGGATGAGACGGCGTTGACTTGCTTGGTCATGGAGAGTGTTGAGCCGAGGATGAGCCCCAGGCTGCGTGCATGGTCGATGCTGCTCCCAGTGTGGACGGCCACCAGGAGTCATCCCAGGCTGAGGGTGTGGACCCGAGGATGAGGACCTCTGTCTTGTCCGAGTACAGATTCAGACGGCTGTTCTTCATCCACTCTGCGACGGCTTTCATTCCTTCCTGGAGGTTGGTTTTGGCAGTGAGGGGGGTCCTTGGTTAGGGAGAGGATCAGCTGGGTGTCGTCGGCTTAGGAGATAATGTTGAGGTCGTGCAGTCGGGCGACGTGGGCGAGCGGTGCCATGTACACGTTGAACAGTGTCTGGCTGTGGAATGATCCTTGGGGTACGCCGCAGATGATCTCAGAGGCTTTGGAACGGAAAGAGGGGAGGCGGACGCTCTGGGTTCTGCCCGAAAGGAAGGAGGTAGTCAATGCCAGAGCCTTGCCTCAGATCCCTGAATTATGGAGGCGTGTGCAACGGGTGCGGTGGCAGTCTCAAAGACGGCTGATAGGTCCAGGAGGATAAGGGCCGCGGTTTTGCCGTTGTCCAGTAGGGCCCTGATGTCATTGGTAGCGGCGATGAGGGCAGTCTCGGTACTGTGGTTACTGCGGAACCCGGACTGGGAAGGGTCCAGGATGTTGTTCACTTCGAGGTGGCGGGTCATCTGACTGTTGACGGTCTTCTCGATGACCTTCGCCGAGAGCAGGGAGATGGACTGGAAGTTCTTGAGGTCCCTCAGATCCGCCTTGGTTTTCTTTAGTAAGGCATCAATCTCGGTGTGCTTCCAGCTCTCCGGGAAGGTCGCGGTCTGGAAGGAGATGTTGATGGCCTTGCAGAGATGAGGTGCAATGGTGGTGCTGGCTTTGTTGAAGATGTGGTGTGGCCTTGGCTCTGATGGGGAGCCGGAGTAGATGGTGTTCATGATTTTGATGGTGTTGTTGTCGTTTATGTTGATCCAGGTGAGCAGGGGATCGATGTGGGTGGTGGCCGTGGGGTCTGAGGTGTTGGTGGTAGTTGGGGCGGTCAGGTTGTTGAAGCTGTCGTGGATGTCTGCGATCTTGCGGTGGAAGAAGATGGCGAGGGAGTCGCACAGGTCTTGTGATGGTGGGATATCATTGGTGTTGGAGCTGGGGCTGGAGAGTTTCTTCACAATGTTGAAGAGCTCGTTGCTGTTGTGTGCGTTGTTGTCGATTCGGTTCTTGAAGGAGGCCCTTTTGGTGGATCTGATGGGGTGATGGTGTCTGCGGATGGCGTTCTTGTTGGCTGCGTAGCTGTCTGGTGTCTGTTCACGATGCCATTTCTTCTCTAGTGTGCGGCAGGTTTGCTTGGAGGCCTGGAGGTCTGCGGCGAACCATCTGGCTTTCTTGTTAGTGTGTCTGTTGGAGGGTTTCTTGATCGGGGCGAGAGTGTTCGAGCAAGGGTGGTGTTTAGCTGGTCTTCGGTGATTTTGCTCCAGCTGCAGCGGGGGATCTGTTGAGTGCGGTGGTGCGTGGTGGGTTTCCGTAAGGTGAAGAGGATGCAGCGATGGTCGGTCCAGTGGAGTTCGGTGGTGTGGTTGAAGGAGACGTGGGGGCTTGCGGAGAAGATGGGATAAAGCGTGTGGCCGGCGGAGTGGGTGGGCGTTGTGACGAGCTGTCTGAGTCCGAGGTTGTCAATCATGGTGGTGGAGTTGGTGTCGTTGTTGTTCTCGAGATGGAAGTTCAGGTCTCCCAGGTGGTGGTAGTCCATGGAGGCGACACCGTGCGTGCTGATGAAGTCTGCGATGGAGTCGCTGAACTGAGGCAGGGGTGCGGGGGGTCTGTAGACGAGAGTTCCTCTGAGGGTGGTGTTGGGATCGTTGTGGATCTGGAAGTACAGGTGTTCGGCGGTGCTAAGGGTGTCGTCGGTGCTGGTCGAGACACTGAGGGTGTTCTTGTGGATGATAGCGATTCCACTCAGTTGGTGCAATTCCTGCAGGTGATCTTGTAGCCGTCCGGGATGGCTATGGTGATGTTGGGTGCCGGGGAGGCGTTCAGCCAGGTCTCTGTCAGGAAGGCGACGTCCGTGGAGGATGTGTCGAGCAGGTCCCAGAGTTCGACGGCGTGTTTGCGTGCGGAGCGGGTGTTCAGTAGAATGCATCAAAGGTGGTTGCGTCCTGTCACGTGGGCCGTTTGTTGGCTCGGAGGCTGGTGAAGCTGCAGCTCCGACAGGAGAAGGGTCCTTGGGTGTGCTACGGCACGGCCAGGAAGTAGGTGTGCAGTTCTCCGGTGTAGAGTGCATGGAGGGTGTTGGGGTTGTAGCAGAGTCGGGTGTCGTGGCGTTCGCGGGGGCCAGGGGGCCTGGCGCTGGGCGTGGTCCAGGGGCGGTCGGACTCAGACGGGCTTGCCTTAGGCGCGACCGCATATCGGTCTGCATTTGTAGGGGAGGGGGGAGGGAGGAACAGCTGGGAGGAGGGTGCGGGCGGAAGGGGAGGGTTATCATTGGGTGGCAATGGCAGGAAAATAGACTGGTACAGAGGAGCAGGAATGGGAGCAAGAACAGTAAAAGTTCAGTAACAAAGAAAGGAGAATAATACAAAGAAGCACAGTGGTCGGCGCATAATGGGGCAAGAACGGTAAAACAGTGACACAAAAAGCACAGTGGTCAGAGCGAAATGAGAAGAAAAATCAGAGCAGATACAGCAAAATCACTACTACCAGAATGGGGTCGAGGGCTGCCTCGAACCCTGCGTGGAGGTGCTGGCTGGCTTCAAGGTGAAGCTGAGCACCACAGAGCTGCCGGGGAGAGTGATGTCCAGGGACCGAAGGTCTTGGACTCACGCTCGCTTGACTGCTGCTCAAGCGTATATCTACTACGAAACTGAAGTGTCTCTCACACCTTTTTGCCATCGTCCATTTCAGGGTGTAGACTTACATCTAGGTGTAAGCTTACATGTCTCCACCCCCTCAAATCGTGGGGCGGAGCTGCCTCCAACAGGATTCATGCTGTACTAGTGCGTTGATATTGCAAACGATACATGGGATATTTTCGATGGTTTATAGCTATTTTTCATTAAACATGTAATAGACATTATGAGCTTTGCCATGTGTCAGGGAATATCTTCACTCAGAAATCAAGGAGTTTAAGAGCTGTACTGCACTCCACACAATGACCCAATGCACTAAAGGTAAGGGAGAGACTGGGCCAGACAGGCTAAGCACAATGAACTAAATTAAGGTGAAGTCTAAATGTGTTTATTATTAGTTGATTTGTTTTGCTGTTTGCATGTGCTGTTTTGTAATGTTTGTGATGCCTTAAAAGTGCACAAAAGTTTTGTCTGTGTAGAAGATGATGGGATAACAGACTGGGTGGATTGGTAGGAATTGGAGAAGCCCTATAGCAAAGACAGGGTGTGTGTAATCCGTGGAATAGAGAAAGGGACTCTAGAAACAGTGCTGGAATGGGAAAGATAGGCAGGCATACCAGGAACCAAAGCACAGACCATTGAAGTATGAATGTGTGTGAGAAAAAGGCTCTCTCATCCAGCCGCACCAGCCTTTCTGGCCTTTCCAGATGCATTATCAAGATTGACTGAATGCAAGGGGATCTTTGAGTGTGAATGTATGGTACATTTTCTCCCTCCCTCCACAAGATCAGTTAGAAAAATAATGGGGTGATCCCGTATTCTGATTTGCATTGTCTTTCCCACCCTCCAAGGCCACTGGGATGATCTGCAGCACAAGGCAAGCAGACACTTTGTTTTCCATTCACTAATGAAGGAGACGTTAAGGGGGCAGAAAGATCTAAACATAACAAACCCCAACCAAAAGTTAAAGACACATGCACATTTCCTCACTAACCAGGGTGGGAAGAGATCCTTTTCTGATAAAGGTATCTTCGACCTAGATCAATTGAATAATTTAATATTGAGGGATCCTAAAAACAAGATAGATGCTGAATAATGGCCTGCATTCCTGTAGTGGTATGAGGAATGAAACAAATACAAAATTGAATCCCAAGTCTGTGATATGAAACAGGCTCAGGAGACACTGGAATACCAAGTAAGCGAAATTAGAAACAGGGTCAGGGCTTGTGTTTCTATTGCGCTGCCTATTCCCACGGATCACTTAATCACAAGACAAAGATGAGTGAAACACCAAGGGGAGCAGAATTTACTGGCTGTTTCCCCCATACTCTCTGATGATGCTGGGGGTACGTCAGTGGATGCTGCCAGAAATGTGGTAGCGCAAGGAGGACTGCTGGTGGACAGAATGCTAAGAGGTAACACGAGCATTAGGATGTGAACAACTGACAACTAAAAAAAGGTCCTTGAATAATTGCAAAGTTTGTTTGGAGTGTATAGACTTAACTGATGTGATGTAAATCAAGTGAAATGAGAGATCGATTTATTGAGAAGACAGGTTTGCCAAGACAAGGGCCCAGGAATGATGGGACCCTGAACACAGCGCAATATGCCGCGTAGAATGCAGTTGCAGATGTGTTACCAGTGAAGACAGATTGGACTACGATTTTGAATTGTAAGCAAAATAAAGGAAAGTTGCCAGCTAGCGCTTGGATGCCTCCGGGCAGCAATTCACGCTCTATAAATTCACATCCATTTCCATTTCCATTTCCAGCAGTCTACCTAAACAAGCTCAAGAATGGGTTTAAAAGTTATCTCAGTAGAACTTGTCTAATGGAGTTGGCTCAGGATGTTGTAGGTGCAGTTTTTGTAAAGGGATTGTTACGAAGGGCCTGATTACGATGTTGGTCGGAAAGCCTCTGCTTTCTGACTGACATGGTAGGTTTTAAGTTCGACCTCTATATTATGATGACTGCGGTCAGAGTTTTAACAGGCAGGAGAATCTGATGTGGTTCCGTCGGGCGCTCGGAAAGCTCTCATAATCCCCTAACCGCGGTGCAAATTCTGCCGCAATGCAGCGGTTTGAATAAGTGGGCGGGGCCACGTCGGCCAACGGACGTGCGCAGCACTACCGAGGTAGAGATTGCGACGGCCGTTGGCCGACGTGCGCATCGAAGGGGTTAAGGACGGCTTTTCAGCCATCGGGATTATGATGACGGTTTCCGACAGCCAATTAATGTTGGTCTTTCTGACATGAATTGGCTGTTGAAACAGACTGTGGGGCTCCTAGCAGGGCCCCCTTCCCCTCTGGCCCTCCGCATTTGGGCTTGGGGAGAACCTGTGGTGCCCCCCTTAACATCCCTGCACTATGTGGGTGCCTGCCATATGGTGCAGAGATGTTTACAAACTTCCATTTTTCAACAAGAGCTTGTGCTGTGGGCGGTTTCGGCCTGCGGCACAAGCTCCCATCGAAAAATGGAAGTTTGCGACACCATATGCAGTCGCATCCTAATGGGGTTGTTGGAACTGCCGACCTATGGTCAGGCAGTTCCTTCCCCGAAACGGTGTCGGTCGGAGACAACTCTGACTGACATCGTAATTAGGCCCTGAATGTGCAAAAGCAATTTATGACTATATATATTGGAGGATGGCAAACTTAAAAGCTGTCTAAATTAATAATGGTCATAAACCATTGTATGGCATCTCAGGAGCAAAACAACATCTTTAAATGAGGTATTTGAAACTACAGAATATGCAGAGTAATGGGCAAGTGACAGTGAGCTCATTCAAAAGGGGAACATTTTGGGAGTCAAGGTGGAAGGGGAGTGGGGAGAAGCAGGGGAGATGCCTCGGTAGCGGGAGGGTAATGTTTTGCCTGCAGGCAGTTGGGGCAGTGAAAGAGAGATTGACATAATGCTCTTTAAAATGCACCGTCTTACCGACCCATCTGAATTTAACCAGGTTAAACATAATTCATATTCTGAATGCTAGTACAGTCTAAGAGGTGCAGACTGTATCCTTAATCCTATGAATCAGAAAGGACTCCATGTTGATTGTATCATAAATGGAAAACCCACTGTAGGCGTGGTATCGTATTCTCTAATAAAACCTCAGAATCTAAAGTGGTTCCATTTACTTATTAGGCTTTCTTTCAAACCACATTTAGGGTTGGATGGTACAAAAAGTCTGCATCATCCTATGAGGAACATATCGCCCTCTAATTTTGTCCCATTCTCAGTGCACAGGGCATTTGGTTTGTTCTTCCTTCCAGGAATTTATTGCCTATTTCTCTCTTCTAGGATGAAGGTTTCCATGTGGTGTACCTCGAAAAAACATGTAAGTATGTTGTTGCCTTTTCCTCCCTTATTCTTCCCTGCTTCTTTCTCCTTGTCTTGATGTTCCTGTTGTGTAGTTCCTACAAATCTATACAGGTTCTGCACGTTTTAGACAACATAAACTAAGGACTTGGTGTCCAGACTGATTCCAGACACCCCAAAGGATGTGTTAGTCCATAGACCAGCTAGCTCACAGTGTCACTATGGGTGTTCTTACCAAGGAGCATATAGTTTCTGGCAACTATCGAACATGACAACGCTGACACCTCAGGGATCGTGGAAACAGTACAGTACTTTTCGCTTTAGTCACTTGTGCTCCCTTTGTCTCAGAGATATACAGAATATATGAGGAGAACATTTTCAATAAACATTTATTGAACCAGTGTCATTCTAGTATAAAAGACACGTGCAGCAACAACCATTGGTTGTAAACAGATATATACAGTTATGAGCACCAGTAGAGTAAACAAAAGGTAGAATTCTACCATAGTGCTAAACCAATGAATATGTGCAGGCATATATAAACATAATCGTAATAATGCGTATTCCTACGATGCAAACCCTAACTAGATGTACCTAAATGTACATAGCATGTGTGTAGTTGTATAGCCAAGAATCCCCCTAGGATAGAGCCAACCCTATTACCTGATGTGGGAAAGCGAAGGACCCCGTCTTGGCCTCGAGATGGACACTCCGCAAGGGATGTCAGACCTCTGCGTGTTGGAGTGTCTGCATGCAGGGACCTCAGCATCTGGCGTCAGTGTATGGACATGGAAGTCTTTCTCCTCTGGTTTGCCCAGCGAAGATGTAGTACTTAAATACCCAAAAGGTACCATCAGCGGTTCTATCTAGAAGTGTTCTGTGGGCATGTCAGGCAAGGATGACGACAGAGTTGACCCGTATACTGAGTTATTATGCAGAAGATGGTAATCCTGCTGTGATACTGAGAATCCTCATGCATAATACATAAGGCTAGTTTTCGGGGACAACCACAGGACAGTCATGTAACACCTAATTAGGTAAAAGGTCAGGGCCAAACTCGTTATGTAGAAAAATGGTAGGACAGATGTAGGTAAAAGGTTGTGTAACTACCTAGGCCTATATTGGGGTACATTCGGGTTCATAACATTCCCCTTTTTTGAGAAGAGGTTTTCTTAGCTCCTTTTCTTCTGTATAATATCTCCTCATGGTATTAGTTGAGGCTGTCCTTAGGGTTTTTGCGAGTGGCAACCTTCCTTTAATTCAGCTGAAAAGATTGCCCACTCCCAAGTCTGTCCAAAAGAACCTGTTAACTTAAAAATAAAAAAGTAAGGTTCACAATATAGTAGGTTTTAGGTGTCTCCCAGCTGTATTTTTAGAGCCACATTTTTCTTTTACCTGTATCTCCATCAGATCTTTCCATTTAACTTCTCTTCCTTATAGGCCAGTGGGGATTTAAGCCACTGGTACTCCAACTCCAGAATCCTATAAAAGAGGGCTCTTGGGTTGTCTTGAGGATTCCATTTCTCTGTCCGAAACTTTGTTTGGTAGTATTCCGTGTCAAATCTTAGTCTTTCAAGCTTGGCTCTCTTCACTTCTGGGTATGGGGTGGTACCACATGGGTTAGCTGCCTGATAAGCTGTTTGCAGCTCTCCAGACAGGAGAGGTGCAACATACTGGCTCCAATATTCCAGAGGCCAGGCAGCGGAAGTGGATACCCTCTCAAAATGTATGAAGAAGAAATCAGGATGTTCTCCAGGTTGATAGTTCTGCAAAAACAAGCTAGGTACATTCAGACGGAGTTTGGTTCTTGCTATGGTGTTAGTGAGCCGTTGGATGGTGGTCCCCTGTACCTGCTGATTATTGGCTAATACTGTGGCTTGCGTTTTGAGGGCAGTATGTAGTTCCACTCTTTTTTGTTGGGCAGCCTGCATCTGTTGTTCCATCACTAGTTGAAAGTGATGTTGCCCCTCCACCAGCTGTTTAACCATATCCTCCATGGTTATGGGTGGGGCGGCAACCATCTACTGTTGGGGAGTTTTAGGGATCCCACTTCTGACACCACTGTGTACAAAAAAATGGACCTGACTCAACCAAATATGACTTAAAGGTATATTGTTTTTTATTCAAACAGTGTTTAGTGACACTCCAATATGATCGACCTACCACATGTCGGGACCTCCTCCTCTTCTCCTTAAATAGGTTTCTTGTTTTCTCTTCTGGGACAGCAGGTGGAAGATACCCTCGAGCCGAAAAGCACATCCTCCGTGCCCCTGGAGGTCAAAGCTCTGGTCTAGAGCAGTGGAAGGCTCATCCAAAATGCCTTTCCCCAGGGAAGCTGTCTGCTCCTTTACTCCGGATGAACCCAAGCCCGCCTTCTCCTGTGTCTCTGCTGGTGTTTTAACTGAAGCCAAGTCTCAAGATGGCTGCAAACACTTCCTGGTAAAAGTGTTGGCAGCCAATCAGATCTCTGCACGAGATAAGGAGGATTTGTGGAGCCATCGTTTCTCTAGATATACAAATTTAGATTTATTTTAGTAACTCTAAAAGTACTAAACAAAATTACACAAAATAACAAAATGCGTGATCTGCATAACAAAATCTACCTTTCTGCCAAATTTAGCGTAATTCCGTCCAGATGTTTGGACTCAAGTCGTCTTCAAAACTCCTATAGGAATTGACATTGGAAACACACTTTTTTTAACCCCTCCCCCCTTATTTCTTGGCACCTGCTTGACGGAGCACGTGGACACTTTCCATGCACTACTAAAATCACCGGCACCATTTTTTGGGAAAGTTTCATGAAGATTTGTCAAACAGTGCCAAAGATATAGGCAAGTGCCGCTCAGGGCTGCTGAGCCGATATATCTGTTGACCCTGTGCCTTTTGGAACTTTTACGGGACAATAGTATTAAAGGAGACTTTCCTGGAGTAAACGCCGACTTGGGCTTGTCACTTTTGGAGGACCTGCTGCCTTGCTATGGGAGCGGGACTGCGAGGACCAGGTGTCTGTGCTCCCGGACATCGCCCGCACCTGGGTCCTCTTCCCACCCCCTTCCTCAATCAACTCCCTATATGACCACGCCCCAATACGCGGTACGCGCGCAGGACGAAGACCGGGCGAAGCCCGGGCAAAGGGCGGGCCGTCTTAGGCCGTCCGAGGCCGATAGAGGTCGGGTTGGGTCACCCCTCTTTCATGTGAGACTTAGACTAATTGTGTTGATACTTTGTTACTCTGGGGATTGCTGAGTTCTTTATCACATATTTGGGCCAGCTGTAATTGTTCCCCACATTGGTTGTATTTTTCCGGTTGGTTGTTTAATTGAGACGGTATAATGCCCTTAAGATCTGGTAAAGAAAGACTGGTACAAGTCTCAACTTCAAATGGGGTGTTCACCGGTACTATTGACCACTTTTTTAAACGTACAACAAGTATTTAGGAAAAGGAAATTGCCCTAGTGGAAAAACGCCTATCTATCGACCTTGTAACCGGGAAGCGGTCATCGTTGGGGAAAATAGGGCAGGTAGCATCTCCGGTTCCACTATGCCAACTTGATCCTAGTGTTAACACATGTACAAGCTCAGATTTGGTATCAGTGGATCCTGAGCCTGACGCAGCGATTCATGCCCTGGAGATATCAACATGCAGTTCCCCTCTTAATGACTTACTGAATATCGACGATCGCTCTATAATATCCAGTTCTATATCTAGTGCAGGGGACAAAAGCCCAACTACGGAAGAACCGCATAGACTTAAATCTAGTAAGAGGAAGAGGGTAGAGAAAGTTCAGAAGGGGGGTACTGCGAAGTTATCTAAAAACAAGTGTACAACAAAATCCACTCTAGATCCAATTATACCCCCCACCAATAACCCTGTGCTTCTAAAAACCATTGATCATCCGGTACACAGACAAAATATCGATTTTTAAATATCGATATGCAAAAATATCGAAGTTTAAATATCGATATACAAAAATATCGAAGGTAAGTAATATCGACAGTCTAAATATCGATATTGGTATGATATCAGTAATATCGAAGTTGTAAATATCGATGTTAATAATATCGAAATTAATAACTTTGATGTTACTAATATCAATTTTTAAATAAATTTAGTGTATATTATATTGTATTTATTATGTTTTATTATTTATTTTTAATGTTATTTTATTAAATATTGTCTTTTACTACTGTAGCGGGTTGTGGGTTTATAGGGGAATAGGGTGGGAAGTAATTTAATTATGTTAAATTAATTATTAATTAGTAGGAATTATTAATTAATTGAGAATTAATTTTAAATAATTTTTAATTAATTTATTAATTGATAAATATGTTCTGTAGCGGGTTATGGGTTTATAGGGGAATAGGGTGGGAAGTAATTTAATAATAATTAATTAATTGACATATGTTTGTACATATTTTAAATAATTAATTGGTAATTAATTTCTATTAATTAGTTAATTAATTATTATAATTTTTTTATCATATTTATAATTATTAATTAGTTGGTAATTAATTATTATTAATTATTTAATTAAATTATTAAAGTAATTTTTATATATATTATTTATTGTTATTAATTAATTAATTGTGCAAAATAATATTAATTATTAAATTAAATTAATTACAGCAAATGTGCTAATATATTTACTTTATTGTTATTGTTAATTAATAATTAATTGGTAATTAAATAATATTAATTAATTTTGGGTACAGGGGTATTTTTAGGGTTCAGGGTCAGTTTTCAGTTCATGGGTACAGGGGTATTTTTAGGGTTCAGGGTCAGTTTTCAGTTCATGGGTAAAGGGGTATTTTTAGGGTTCAGGGTCAGTTTTCAGTTCATGGGTAAAGGGGTATTTTTAGGGTTCAGGGTCAGTTTTCAGTTTTTGGGTAAAGGGTTATTTTTAGGGTTCAGGGTCAGTTTTCAGTTCATGGGTAAAGGGGTATTTTTAGGGTTCAGGGTCAGTTTTCGGTTCATGGGTACAGGGGTATTTTTAGGGTTCAGGGTCAGTTTTCAGTTCATGGGTAAAGGGGTATTTTTAGGGTTCAGGGTCAGTTTTCAGTTTTTGGGTAAAGGGGTATTTTTAGGGTTCTGGGTCAGTTTTCAGTTCATGGGTAAAGGGGTATTTTTAGGGTTCAGGGTCAGTTTTCAGTTTGTGGGTAAAGGGGTATTTTTAGGGTTCATGGTCAGTTTTCAGTTTGTGGGTAAAGGGGTATTTTTAGGGTTCAGGGTCAGTTTTCAGTTCATGGGTAAAGGGCTATTTTTAGGGTTCTGGGTCAGTTTTCAGTTCATGGGTAAAGGGGTATTTTTAGGGTTCAGTGTCAGTTTTCAGTATTTGGGTTAAGGGGTATTTTTAGGGTTCTGGGTCAGTTTTGGGTTTTTGGGGTACAGTCGTACAGGGTAAAAATTAAATAAATTTAAATTAAATCAATTAAATGAAATTACAAAATATAAAATTACATTAAATTATTACGTTTTTAATTTATTTTAAATGTATATGTATTAGTTATAATTTTTTAATTATGTTTTAATATTTTTATTTAATATTTGTAACATTATATGTATTTTATAATTATTTTAACATTATTATTAATACATTTAAAAAAACGATATTTTTAATTCCGATATTTTTGTACTACGATATTATTTTTTCGATATTTTTGTACTTACCTTGTTAGGGATAGGATTCCGATATTTTTGACTTCGATATTTTTGTCCCGATATTTTTGTATGTCGATATTTTTGATTTCGATATTTAGTCAGACATTCGATCATCCCCCTTCCAATAATACAGACAACATCCTCCTGGGCAAGATAGAATTTTTGGTGAAGTCTTTAATGTTGCCATTATTAGAACGGACAAGGTTGTTAAATGATAAAATGAATCAGATGGAGATGCTAGTTAGAGAAAATACGGTCCTGTTGGAAAAGATGTCCAAAGCTCCTGTAATTAAAGGAGATGTCCAATCTGCAAGTCAGAAACAGGCTAAAAATGAAACCCTAGGGGTAGGGCCAACTGCCAAACCAGTATCCCTGCTGCCCCAACAAGAACAACTAAGGCAGGGGAAAAACAAGGACATTAATAAACACAATAGGGATAAAACACCAAAAGAAGGTGCGGCATCTAAAATACAGCCTGCCCCTAGCAGGCTAGTTAAAGCAACCAGGCCTTTGGGACAAGGTCATTTGGATACTAAGCCTACTCACCCTAAGCCACCATGTGTTAACTTGCCACCTGAATCAGCACCTTACACTATTATCTTAACTGGAATTGTTCCTCTGGAGGAGGGGAAAGTAGAAACACATAGGGATCTTCATAACAAAGTTAAATTCTGGCTCAACAAAAACAGAACTCTCCCACCTATGTCCTCAACAGAGATCCTTAACGTCAGAAGAGTAAATTGGGTTGGGTATTGTCCAAAAGATCTAGAGGGGGACTGCATTATAGTTAGTTTCAGGGAGCCTTATTCGTAGAAATCCAAGGTTTGGTAAGGTGGGTGAAGTACAATTGTTATCCCTGCAATATTTCTATCCCCAAAGAGTCAGGCTTAGTGGTCCATCTCACCAAATACCACCACACCAAAATAGCAGACCTAGAGGAAGGCATCCCCCCGATCTGGCATCACGTTTCCTGTTCTATCCCCATCTTTCGAATCGGTGTGACCCGCTCTGTGGTCTGGAGGGGGTTGATTGATCTTTGTGCAAGATAGCTGATAATAACTGTGTGGGCAATACAGATAGTAGTGCAGAGGTTCCTCATTCATCTCCAGTCAAGGTGGAGGAAATTAGTGCCCCAGGACAGTGTAGTAAAGATGAAGTGGTGGTAAAGTCGCTGGAGGGGAGAAACAGTGTGGAAGAGTGCGAAGGTAGTATTGTGGCAGATGATTCGGCAGGTAGACTGCTGATGGTTGGGGAAGGGAGATCAAGAGGCAATCCCCGGGTGGCCACTAACCAAAGCCACACAAATGTACCTATAAAACAGGATCCATTGATTAAACTAGCTTCCTGGAATATTGCAGGATTGAAGGGGAAATTAGATGAGGCTGAATGGGGAGAGTTTATAGATCAAACTATAAATCGAGGACTTGCACAGCGATAATTCAACCTTTATATTCAAAAATAAACTTTTGTAGCGTGCGAGCAGGGTTGGACGCTGTCTCTACCTGCCAGCGAAAATTCAGAACTAATACACAGCTCCTCCCATTGGAAGGAGGCACCCTGTTGCACTGCTTTGTAATTCAGACGTGACAGTCTTTCTGATTAGTCATCAAAATTAATTCTTCCTCATTTTGGGGTTCCAAAAAGTATTTTATTTTTCATCAAGGTTTCCATAAAGTATAAATTTCTGATTGTATGTCCAACATTAACATAATCCAATCTCATTCCTTCCCCAATGCATTTCGGGCTAATGAGAAAGCCCTTCCTCAGGGGACAACTCTACGAAAAAAGGAATAAATCAACATATCACTGTGTGTAGCGAAAAATTACTGTACATACATTGTTCGACATCACTACATATGCACCCATCATGTCAAGTTAATCAGAAAGTGCCCGAATATCCGTGTGGAAGTTAAAGAACCATGCATGTATCATTATGTCTAATCCGCGGTAGCTCAGAACCCCGATGTGCTTGTGAAGATCAATCCAGTAAATCAGCAAAATGTGTGTTAAAACAACCTGATACCACGGTCACCGAATGGTGTGTTTGGAAAAAAGATCCGAACATTTTAGAGTGCATTAACGTGAGCGGCATACTCACGGACTGTTTATATGAGCTGTGACGCTGTCTCTGCAACAGAACAGCGCGTGTTAAAAAATGAAGCGTTAAAGCATTCAGCTCATTTGTGCAGAATAGCGTGGTCTCGTGCAACGAGTACTTACTAGGTGATGTAGTTAGAAGCGCGCATAGCCGTTGGTGTGTCGGGAACCCCAGAGGCGTTCTCCCTGGGTGCTGTTTTTACCGGCTCGTGAGTACATGCAGAAAGTAAAAACGGACTAAGACACAAAACTAAACAAAAACGCGGCGGCCATATTGAGTGAGTGAAGTATTGAGCATGTGAATCAGATATGTAAACATCAAGAGTGTGGTTGTTTCTAATGGGGTTCAGGTACAGTCAGCGGAATTATAATACAAGAAAGATTTTTTGAACATTGCAGGTTACAAATAACACAAAAATTCCATTCGATCATTAAGGCCGTGTGGCTGCATCGATGCCATATAGCGAATCCAAAAGTTTTCTCTTTTGAGCAATGTCTGTTTGTTGTTATGAGTGGGGATATTCTGTTCAAGGATGACAAATTTCAGTTGAGCTACAGAGTGTTTTTGTTCAACAAAATGTGCAGCCACAGTAGATTTCAAATTTCCTGTTCTTATGTTGCTTTTATGCTCAAGTAGGCGAATCCTGATCTTCCTCTCCGTGTGTCCAATATAACACTTGCCACATGGGCACTTGAGCATATAGATTAAATTGGCTGAATTACAGGTGGCATTCACTCTCAATTTCACAGGGTGACCCTTCATTGGGTGACTGATGGTGTTCCCTGGGATACAATTATTGCAATTACTGCAATTGTAACAAGGACGTAGGCCTCTGTATGTGGTGGATTCACTTTCTTTTGTGGGTTTTTTCAGAATTTCCTTCAAGTTGCGACCCCTGGTGTATGCGAACATGGGTGGTTGATCAAAAATACCTCTGAAATCCGGTTCAAAGTTCAATAGTGCCCAATGTTTACGGATGATGTTCTTGTAACAGTTGCTCAGAATGCTGTATTTAGAGACCACCACCATCCTGGTGTTTGCTGGTTTGACAGTGGGTTGTAGCAAATCTTCTCGTTTCATGTCTCCGACTCGGCTGACTGCTATGTCTAAGGTTTGTTGTGGGTACCCTCGATTCTTGAATCTTTCCACCATGTTGGTGACTTCTTGTTGACAAGTGTTTTCCGAGGATACTATTCTTTTCACCCGCATCAGTTGGGATAAAGGTAAATTGCGTTTCAGCCCAGGTCTGTGAAAACTCTGGTGGTGCAAAAGTGAGTTCCTGTCAGTAGGTTTCCGAAAAATTGTGGTATTCCAGTTTCTGTTGTCACATTGTATCTCCACATCCAAAAAGTGTATGCATGTTCTATCCATGTTCCAAGTGAATTGTATTCGCTGGTTAATGTCATTCCATGTATTTAGAAATTCTGTTAGTTCCAACTCTGTTCCTTTCCAAAGAATGAAAATGTCGTCGATAAATCTCAAGAAGATTTTCCCATGTCTTAACCAAGTGTTGTGGTTGAGGATGTGTGTTTCTTCAAACACTTTCATCACAATGTTCGCGTAGGACGGCGCGGCACAATTTCCCATGGCGGTCCCATTTAGTTGGTGAAACCATTGATTGAACACCGTGAAGTAGCTGAGAAAGAGTGTAAAAATCATTAATTCCATGATCAGTGTTTTCATGTCTGAATCCAGATCGGAATTAGCCAATTCTTGTTCGATGGCAGTTATGCCCATGTCATGCGGTATTGATGTGTAGAGTGAACATACGTCCACTGTACACATTAGCAAATCTTCATCATGGGATGCTTTGATCACTTCTTCCAATTTCACTAGGAAATCTGTTGTATCCCTTATGTGTGACACTTGCCACATGGGCACTTGAGCATATAGATTAAATTGGCTGAATTACAGGTGGCATTCACTCTCAATTTCACAGGGTGACCCTTCATTGGGTGACTGATGGTGTTCCCTGGGATACCGCATGACATGGGCATAACTGCCATCGAACAAGAATTGGCTAATTCCGATCTGGATTCAGACATGAAAACACTGATCATGGAATTAATGATTTTTACACTCTTTCACAGCTACTTCACGGTGTTCAATCAATGGTTTCACCAACTAAATGGGAAATTGTGCCGCGCCGTCCTACGCGAACATTGTGATGAAAGTGTTTGAAGAAACACACATCCTCAACCACAACACTTGGTTAAGACATGGGAAAATCTTCTTGAGATTTATCGACGACATTTTCATTCTTTGGAAAGGAACAGAGTTGGAACTAACAGAATTTCTAAATACATGGAATGGCATTAACCAGCGAATACAATTCACTTGGAACATGGATAGAACATGCATACACTTTTTGGATGTGGAGATACAATGTGACAACAGAAACTGGAATACCACAATTTTTCGGAAACCTACTGACGGGAACTCACTTTTGCACCACCAGAGTTTTCACAGACCTGGGCTGAAACGCAATTTACCTTTATCCCAACTGATGCGGGTGAAAAGAATAGTATCCTCGGAAAACACTTGTCAACAAGAAGTCACCAACATGGTGGAAAGATTCAAGAATCGAGGGTACCCACAACAAACCTTAGACATAGCAGTCAGCCGAGTCGGAGACATGAAACGAGAAGATTTGCTACAACCCACTGTCAAACCAGCAAACACCAGGATGGTGGTGGTCTCTAAATACAGCATTCTGAGCAACTGTTACAAGAACATCATCCGCAAACATTGGGCACTATTGAACTTTGAACCGGATTTCAGAGGTATTTTTGATCAACCACCCATGTTCGCATACACCAGGGGTCGCAACTTGAAGGAAATTCTGAAAAAACCCACAAAAGAAAGTGAATCCACCACATACAGAGGCCTACGTCCTTGTTACAATTGCAGTAATTGCAATAATTGTATCCCAGGGAACACCATCAGTCACCCAATGAAGGGTCACCCTGTGAAATTGAGAGTGAATGCCACCTGTAATTCAGCCAATTTAATCTATATGCTCAAGTGCCCATGTGGCAAGTGTTATATTGGACACACGGAGAGGAAGATCAGGATTCGCCTACTTGAGCATAAAAGCAACATAAGAACAGGAAATTTGAAATCTACTGTGGCTGCACATTTTGTTGAACAAAAACACTCTGTAGCTCAACTGAAATTTGTCATCCTTGAACAGATTATCCCCACTCATAACAACAAACAGACATTGCTCAAAAGAGAAAACTTTTGGATTCGCTATATGGCATCGATGCAGCCACACGGCCTTAATGATCGAATGGAATTTTTGTGTTATTTGTAACCTGCAATGTTCAAAAAATCTTTCTTGTATTATAATTCCGCTGAATGTACCTGAATCCCATTAGAAACAACCACACTCTTGATGTTTACATATCTGATTCACATGCTCAATACTTCACTCACTCAATATGGCCGCCGCGTTTTTGTTTAGTTTTGTGTCTTAGTCCGTTTTTACTTTCTGCATGTACTCACGAGCCGGTAAAAACAGCACCCAGGGAGAACGCCTCTGGGGTTCCCGACACACCAACGGCTATGCGCCCTTCTAACTACATCACCTAGTAAGTACTCGTTGCACGAGACCACGCTATTCTGCACAAATGAGCTGAATGCTTTAACGCTTCATTTTTTAACACGCGCTGTTCTGTTGCAGAGACAGCGTCACAGCTCATATAAACAGTCCGTGAGTATACCGCTCACGTTAATGCACTCTAAAATGTTCGGATCTTTTTTCCAAACACACCATTCGGTGACCGTGGTATCAGGTTGTTTTAACACGCATTTTGCTGATTTACTGGATTGATCTTCACAAGCACATCGGGGTTCTGAGCTACCGCGGATTAGACATAATGATACACGCATGGTTCTTTAACTTCCACACGGACATTCGGGCACTTTCTGATTAACTTGACATGATGGGTGCATATGTAGTGATGTCGAACAATGTATGTACAGTAATTTTTCGCTACACACAGTGATATGTTGATTTATTCCTTTTTTCGTAGAGTTGTCCCCTGAGGAAGGGCTTTCTCATTAGCCCGAAATGCATTGGGGAAGGAATGAGATTGGATTATGTTAATGTTGGACATACAATCAGAAATGTATACTTCATGGAAACCTTGATGAAAAATAAAATACTTTTTGGAACCCCAAAATGAGGAAGAATTAATTTTGATGACTAATCAGAAAGACTGTCACGTCTGAATTACAAAGCAGTGCAACAGGGTGCCTCCTTCCAATGGGAGGAGCTGTGTATTAGTTGAGAGTTTATAGATCAGCATGATATTTTAATTTTCCAAGAAAGCTGGGCTCTTGACCCAATCTTTCGTACAGGTTATATTAATTTCTATAAACCAGCTATCAGGGGGCAAAAGGGTAGACCATCCGGCGGTTTGACAATTTGGATTAGACAATCCCTTGGCTATAGGCTTCAGGAATTGATAGTCCAAAACATGGATATCCTGGGATTAAAACTTAGCAGGGAAAACCAACAGGATATATTTATAATTAATATCTATGCAAGGGGCTTACCAGGTGGGCGGAGCCCAGCAATCATTGATGACCTCGACCATCTATTGGATTCAATTGGGAGGGATACATTCATTATAGTGGCAGGGGACCTAAACTGCACCTTCGAGCCTCTGCCTATTGAGGGTGAAGACAGTTATTGAGAGGTTGACCAGTTATGGAATGTACCAGTCCTTGCCCTTAATCCTATTAAAAGGGTCACTGAGGCAGCTCTACATTGGCTGGGCTTGTGCCTGGAGTGGGGCCTAAGAGCAGCCAATGGACGAGCAAACTCTGATAAAATTGGGCAGGTAACGTTTGATAATGGAACAAATTCTAGCAGAATTGATTATTTTTTAATCAAAATGGAGTTCTGGTCAGTTCTAGATGATATGGTAATTACTGCACAGCCCGAGAGCGACCATAACCCGCTGACACTAAGTCTGAAAATCGAGGGGGGGCTCGGCAGAACGAACGCATCTAACTGTATGACAGCTGAGGCCATCTTAACAAACGATTGTCGTAGGGTTCGTTGGTGTAGGGTCTTGGAAGACACAGTGTCCCTTGATAAAAAATCCCACAAAGTCTCATCTTCTGTTAATAAAGCCATGACAGTGATTGCAAACTCAGGCCCACTTGAGCAGATTTGCATTCTACACGAGCAACTGTTTGATAATCTGAAAACACTTTTCACAAAGCCAGGTTCATCTGGGAAAGTTGGGGGAGTTTTTCCTGGTGCCAAATGGTACGATAAATCCTGCCGCCAGGCCCACAGCTCCTTGATCAATGCTATTAAAACCAGGGTGACACCTGACATCAAAGCGGAAAGGTTAAATTATAAGAAGGTCCAAAGGAAGGCGAAGCAAACTTGGGACAATTGTCGTTGGCAGGACCTGTATGAAGCCTGTTATTCTTCTTATCAGATAACATTTTGGCAGGTTGTGAAATGGGGAGGGACCCAGGACTCGCAAATACCATCTAACTATGTCTCTGCCGAGGATTGGGTGGCCCATTACTCATCCCAGTTTTGTGGTCTGGTTTTGGTACCAAGGGAAGCACAGATAATCCTGTTGACATTGCCTACGACGCAATGCTCGCCAGTAGTGTTTGACACTAATGAGGCTGAGAAGGCATTAAGTTTGGTCCAAGCGGGCAAAGCTCCAGGTATGGACTGCATGCCGGCAGATCTCTTTAAATACGACCAGTATAATTGGGTGTCATACATAACGATTTTAGCTAATGCCATTTCCAATGGGGCTAGGGTTCCAGAGTCATGGAGAGGGGCAGAAATTTTACCTGTTTATAAAAAAGGAGACCGATCATTACCAGGGAACTACCGCCCAATCAGTCTTATAGACGCCCTGCAGAAGGTCATGGCAAGAATGGTTTTGGCAAAAATACAGGTATGGATGAGCAAGGATAATATACTATCCCCGATGCAGGCGGGCTTTAGGTCATGCACTAGCACAATCGACCAAGTGTTAAGATTTATCTTGATATATTGGAAGGTTGTGTTTTTAGGAGGGGGCACTATCTACGCAGCGTTTGTGGACCTCAAATCCGCATTTGACCTTTTCCCGAGAGAGAAGATGTGGGTTGCTTTGGGCAAAATGGGAATGCCGCCAGAACTTTTGGAACTAACTGTAAGATTGCATGAGAACAACTTTGCAAGAGTTAGATGGGGCAGGCAGGGACAGGTGACCGAGCCTTTCCCCGTTACTCGTGGTGTAAGGCAGGGATGTGTGCTTGCTCCCACCCTGTTTCTACTATTTATCAATCAAGTTGTGCAATTCCTAGAAGACATCCCTACTGACGCTCCAGCCTTGGGAGGTAGAAAGTTTCCTCTTCTTATTTTTGCAGACGATACGTTGATTTTGGCAAAAACCCAGATGGGGCTACAGACCGCCATAAATAAGTTCATGGATTTCTGTAAAATTAATGACCTAGAGATAAATGTCTCAAAAATGAAATTCATGGTCTTAACTCAAAATAAACCACAACGGAGCCATGTCAGTATGAATGGCATTGACCTAGAACAGGTGGACGTCATGACTTATTTGGGGGTGGTTTTAGATTACAGGTTGCGGTGGAAGCCACAGATTGAGGCCCTATGCCTAAAATCTGCCCGCTTAACGGGGTGCTTGGTTAAGGAGCAACGTTGCTCACATACCAAAAGGATATTACCAGCAATAAAAATATACAATGCAAAAATAAGATCTGCAATCCTTTATGGAGCAGATCTATGGGGTTTTGTGGATCTTGCCCCTCTGGATAAAATTCAAAACAAGTTTTTGCGCAGCTTGGTTAGTCTCCCACAATCTACCCCGATACTACCCCTTCTTTTAGATATGGGCTGTCATACTATTAAAGATTTAGCTCGTTTTAGGATGGTAGCTCTGTGGAGACACATATGGTCCACACCAGAATTGGTTTTATTTGCTAACGAAATCTTAGACCTAAGATCAATTATGGGGTCTGGTAACCTTCCGTGGTTCCGGGTTGTGAAGTCCACATTGCAAAATATGGGCTTAAGCTTACAGTGGTGAGATCCGGGAAACAATGCTTTTCCGTCAAAGGAAGAATTTAAAGTATTATATTGGGCGACTGTAAAAGAACAACATGTCACGTTATCACAGTCTGCAAACCTGACAGGCTTGTTTTTGAGCCCCAAGGTAGATTTTTGCTCAGAGCCCTATTGGGATAGCATTACTAAAAGTTTGGATAGAAAACTCTATCATCAGCTTAAAGTTGGCTCATTACCTGTTAGGACGTTTACATACAAATGGCGTGGACAGCAAACAGAGTTTATTTATTTATTTATTTATGGGAATTTTAGTGCGCAACTAATACCCTGAGGTGTCTAGGCGCAGCGAGATACTCTAGATTACAGCACAAATCAGAGCACGTTCTCATTGATTGAAAAGCCAAGTCTTCAGTAATTTGCAGAAGTTAATAAGGGTGGGAGCGGTTTTAATGTGCAAAGGGAGTGAATTCCAGAGCACAGGAGTTGTTAACAAGAATCGTCTGTCACCCCAAGTGGCCGTTCTTGTGCGGGGGACAGTCAAAAGATAGCTAGCTGCTGATCTTAGATTCTTTTTGGGGATGTACACCTGAAAAGCCTCTTTTAAAAACTTTGGTCCTGTCTGGTGAATGGGCTTATAGGCTATGCAAAGAGCTTTACATTTGATCCTGCTCTCGACCCTTAACCAATGGAGATGGCGTATGGCTGCAGAAGTGGAATGTCGCCTAGGGATGTTAAGCAGGATCCGTGCTGCCATGTTTTGGACGGACTGAAGCTTGTTTAAGATATATTTGTGTGTACCAAGAAAGAGAGCATTTCCATAATCTAATTGTGAAAATACTAGGGTGGTAACTAGCTTTTTTCCTGCAGATACTGGTAAATACGGCAAAAGTTTTTTAATTTTCTTCAGTACAAAGAAAGTAGCCGAAACCACCTTGTTAACATGGCATCCAAAAGATAACCTGTTATCAAAAATCACTCCCAGATTCCTGACCTTGGTGGCTGGCACCGGGGGGGGCCCATCTGACTGGGCCACCATGTGTGAGACCATTCTGGGGAAATTGTACCGAAGGTCATAACCTCCGTCTTCTCCGCATTAAGTTTCAGGCAGTTACCGTGCATCCATGATTGTACATCCAGTAATCCCTCCTGAAACTTAGCTGCTACCACGGGGCCATTCTTGTGCACCGCCAACACGAGCTGGGTATCATCGGCGTAGGTGGTTAAACGCATCCCATGGGATTTAATGACCCTCGCCAAGTCCGAAACATAAATGTTGAAAAGTATAGGACTTAACGAGGATCCTTGAGGGACCCCACAAGGCAATTCAGTAGTGGGTGAATAATAATTGCCCAGCTTTACTGCCTGTCTACGGTTGGCTAAAAAGGAGGTTATAAGGTCTTTGGCCAGATGATTGATCCCAAGGGTTGCGACACGGTCGACCAAGATGGTATGGTCGACCGCGTCAAAGGCCGCCGACAGGTCCAATAGAATAAGAACTGCAGCTCCTCCTGAGTCCATAATCTCTCTAATTTCGTCCGAGGCTTTTATTAATGCTGTCTCAGTTCCGTGTTCCCTCCGGAACCCGAACTGAGTGTCATCTAAGAGTTTATGATGTTCAATAAACTCTGAGAGCTGTTTATTCATAATTGCCTCTATGATTTTGGACGTGAAGGGAAGGCAGGCAATAGGCCTGTAGTTGGACGAAATAGTGGGGTCTAAGGAAGGCTTTTTAATTAAAGGTTTAACAATGGCCTTCTTCCAGCTTGCTGGGTAGACACCAGATTTAAATATGGAGTTGCATATTTCAGTTAGGGGCTGTGTAATAACGTTCTGTAGTTTATTCATTGTAGTAGGGGGGCAAGGATCGAGTGGGGAGCCTGATTTGATCTTACAAATCAGCGCACTGATCTGATCTTCAGTAGCTGGTTGAAACTGATCAAAGGAGGAATGATTGGGTACTGGGTAAATAATGGGTATAGCATCAATTTTTCCTGCCTGTTCATTGGAAAAAGTGGAATAGATGTCCATCACCTTGGTTTTAAAGAAAGTGGCTAATGAATCACATAATTCCTGCGAGTTCTCAATTATAGGTCCAATTGGACTAGAAAGAGAATTCACCATTTGAAAGAGCATCCTGGCTGAGTTGTGTGCTTGCTCAATTTGGCCAGTGTAAAAGAGATTCTTTTGCATGTTAATAGCTTTTTTGTAAATTGCTAGAGCGCTCTTATAATCTTGCTTAGCAGAGGGACTGTAATGTTTCCTCCATCGCCTTTCAAGATTTCTACAGTACTGACGCTGGAGGCGCAGTTCCTCTGTGTACCATTGAGCAGATGGAGTAGCTCTATTGGGGCGATAGCATTTTTCCGGTGTAACTTGGTTGGTTGCCTTTAAAATCCATTCCTGAAAATTAGTGGACATGGTCTCAGTATCACCTATGTTTTCTGGAATAGATGACATCAGGAGATTAATAAAATGCGGCATATCTGCCTTATTCCACATCCGTGCCCCCACTAGCGGGCAGACTTTAATCTGAGAAGATTTGAGTGGTAACAGTTTGATCCTGAAAATTATAGCTTGATGGTCAGACCATATCAAAGGAAGTACTACTGATGTCTCAATTTTGGGGTCATTGGTAAATAAGCCGTCCAGTGTGTGCCCAGCGTTGTGCGTGGGGCCCCTCACTAGCTGCTGCAGTCCTGTTGCCTGCATGTCAGCGATAAGTTGGGCTGTATCATGATTTTCCATGTTTTCAAGCGGGAAATTGAAGTCCCCAAGAATCGTATAATTTGGTGAACCTATTACTGATTCCGTGATATCAGTAAGAGCTGCTAAAAATTTGGTACGTGTTCCTGGAGGTCTGTACACAAGTGTCCCTTTAAAAGCTTGTTTCTGGGTAAGATTGATAGCGAATGCTATAGCTTCGCAGTTAGTGCTGTGAATAAGATCACATTTTGTTCGATAGGTGTCCCTGTAAATGATGGCTAAACCTCCACCTCGCCCTGAAATCCTATCTTGTCTAGCTACACAATAGCCTTCTGGAGTAGCCAGTACGAAATCAGGACCAGATGCTTCGTCTCCCCATGACTCGGTAATAAGAAGTATATCCAGTTCTTGGTTAATAATAGTCTCCCTTATTACCAGACTATGCTGGGGGAGTGAGCGTACATTGATTAATGCTGCTTTTACATATTGGCTAGTTGATGGGGAAGCGCTGGGGGTTTCCTGGGAGTAGGATGTAGTGTTTGTCGCATGCCGTGGGGGTGGCAAAGAAAAAGCGCAACCTACACATGATATAGGTGTGGTAGGTAGATGTTTGCATGGCAATAGTACTTTACAAGACCTACCCACACCTGTGTTCCACTGTTTCAGCTGTGCGGAGGTGTAGCATAGGGTAGATGTGGAATCATGAATGGCAGCTAGACCAGGGGGGGTGGCCCTGGGCCCGGATCTGGCTCGGACGGGCACAGACGGGCTTGTCTTAGGCGCGTCTTCGGCGCGCCCGCTGCGCACGTCCGCTGCGCATCCTGGGTGAGCGAGGACTATATAGCTCTCTCCCGGAAGTGGAGAAGAGCTAGAACGCGTCCCGAGCAAGCCCTAAGATGGCGGCTGGTACTCGTGGACGTGTTTGAGTGCCCTGTTCTCCCCGCTCTAGCGGGTCGGGTAGGTGCCGATTTTAAAGTTCTAATCACAAGGTAAAGGTGCAAAGGGTTGTTGCAAAGCGGTCAATGAATAAAACAGTGACAATTTAAAAATATTTAAAATTTCTGTAAACCCTCCAATAGCAGCCTAAAAAATCTAAATATCAGCAAGTAGCAGCGCTAATAAATCTGAGGCTCGTTCGTGCTCTGTAAGATGTAAAATGAGTATCTCAGAGCGGCGGGCTCGCTCGCTCTATATAGCTCTCTCCCGGAAGTGGAGAAGAGCTAGAACGCGTCCCGAGCCAGCCCTAAGATGGCGGCTGGTACTCGTGGACGTGTTCGAGTGCCCTGTTCTCCCCGCTCTAGCGGGTCGGGTAGGTGCCGATTTTAAAGTTCTAATCACAAGGTAAAGGTGCAAAGGGTGTTGCAAAGCGGTCAATGAATAAAACAGTGACAATTTAAAAATATTAAAAATGTCTGTAAACCCTCCAATAGCAGCCTAAAAAATCTAAATATCAGCAAGTAGCAGCGCTAATAAATCTGAGGCTCGTTCGTGCTCTGTAAGATGTAAAATGAGTATCTCAGAGCGGCGGGCTCGCTCGCTCTATATAGCTCTCTCCCGGAAGTAGAGAAGAGCTAGAACGCGTCCCGAGCCAGCCCTAAGATGGCGGCTGGTACTCGTGGACGTGTTCGAGTGCCCTGTTCTCCCCGCTCTAGCGGGTCGGGTAGGTGCCGATTTTAAAGTTCTAATCACAAGGTAAAGGTGCAAAGGGTGTTGCAAAGCGGTCAATGAATAAAACAGTGACAATTTAAAAATATTAAAAATTTCTGTAAACCCTCCAATAGCAGCCTAAAAAATCTAAATATCAGCAAGTAGCAGCGCTAATAAATCTGAGGCTCGTTCGTGCTCTGTAAGATGTAAAATGAGTATCTCAGAGCGGCGGGCTCGCTCGCTCTATATAGCTCTCTCCCGGAAGTGGAGAAGAGCTCGAACACGTCCCGAGCCAGCCCTAAGATGGCAGCTGGTAGTCGTGGACGTGTTCGAGTGCCCTGTTCTCCCCGCTCTAGCGGGTCGGGTAGGTGCCGATTTTAAAGTTCTAATCACAAGGTAAAGGTGCAAAGGGTGTTGCAAAGCGGTCAATGAATAAAACAGTGACAATTTAAAAATATTTAAAATTTCTGTAAACCCTCCAATAGCAGCCTAAAAAATCTAAATATCAGCAAGTAGCAGCGCTAATAAATCTGAGGCTCGTTTGTGCTCTGTAAGATGTAAAATGAGTATCTCAGAGCGGCGGGCTCGCTCGCTCTATATAGCTCTCTCCCGGAAGTGGAGAAGAGCTAGAACGCGTCCCGAGCCAGCCCTAAGATGGCGGCTGGTACTCGTGGACGTGTTCGAGTGCCCTGTTCCCCCCGCTCTAGCGGGTCAGGTAGGTGCCGATTTTAAAGTTCTAATCACAAGGTAAAGGTGCAAAGGGTGTTGCAAAGCGGTCAATGAATAAAACAGTGACAATTTAAAAATATTTAAAATTTCTGTAAACCCTCCAATAGCAGCCTAAAAAATCTAAATATCAGCAAGTAGCAGCGCTAATAAATCTGAGGCTCGTTCGTGCTCTGTAAGATGTAAAATGAGTTCTGCCCTTGGTGTAACGGCCAATAGGAATCCATAGATCAAATTTTTTTCGCATGTCAAATCAAATAGACTTTATTCGATTTTAAGTTTAAAATCATAAAAGCATACAGACAAATAATACAATACATATTAAAAAACATTTTAAAATAAATCTCATAATGGCTTAAATTGCACAGTTAATAGATTAAGCATGCTTTTCACAACCTTTAGGCAACGTTGTAGGTAACAGTGTTCTGAAAGATTTAGTAATTACAATACAAAAAACTGTTGTACGACGGTTTGGGACAATTAAAAGCCACTGAAAAACTACTGCCATTACTTAAATGGGTTCCTCTACCCACTGGGTTGTTGTCAATGCCCCGGGGACTAGGGGAAAGCATGTAGGACGTATTAGGGTAAAAGTCATGTAGATTCCAGGTAGAAATAAGTCCATCGCCATTTTGAGGTAGCCATGTCTGCATGTATGGCACAATGTGTCTGCTCCTAAATCGTATCAGGATCAAATCCCCCAAGATGTCTTTTTTAAGTGGTCCAAGCCATCCCACCCTCCGGACACTAAATATTCGGCCATCAAGATGGTAGGGCAGAGGTCTGTTTTTAGATAGCCAGAACTTGACCTTGTTCATAAGTTCATGTTGTCTCTCAGCTTTACCTTTTGTTAGTTCAGGGACTCCCGAAAGAACAATTACAAATGCCGCTGCTTCTGGAGGTAAGTGTATATGGGTGGTGCGCACATGTTTAGGTGGAATGCGACGTGCTGTTGTCAATTTCGGGGGGGGGCTTTGGGATTGATAGGCAACAAGGAGGTGGGAGTTGGCAATTGAGTAGGCACCGCTTCATAAGGAGTGATCAGATTAGGTAGGTTTGAAAGAGCGGCTGTCGGCGGGCATTGAGTTGTTACAACGTGGGTTAAGGATTTCAGGAGAGATTCAATAGAGTTCTCCAAACCCGTCAGCTTCTCCCCCAACGTAGTGATTTTGTCCATCAAGGGGTGTATTAAAGATTTGAACAGATGCTCGATCATAGTCAGAAGGGCCTGATGGAAGGATGGTGATAAGTCGTCCAGGTTAACAACAGGTGGCGAAATAGAGGACAAATTAATTAAAGGTGGTATAGGACTTAGAGAAGGTTTATCAAGTTTTTGTGTTTTAGGAAGACTCCCGTTGTCTTTGCCCCCATCGATCTTCCTTTTGGCAGGTGTAACCCTGGGAGATATTTTATGGGTATCAGGAAGGGATTTCAGCTCCCTTGGACATGGTGATAAGCTGCGGCATTTTAACGTGGGGGAAAGTGCTGCTGGGACGTACTTAACCTTACACAGACTGTTTAAGTCATCCAGCCATGGAAAACTAGATGGAGAATGTGCAAATATATCATCCGGGATTTTATCGGACATATCCCCTGTTTTGGGTTTAGGCATGGTTAAGAAAAGTACAAGTCGGTAATTTACCTCAAAACAGACAAAGGGGGTGGCCCGTCCCCGTCCTCCTCAGTCCGATGAGGGCCGTAGAGGGCCCGCCCTTTGCCCGGGCTTAGCCCAGCTCAGCTCCCGCGCGCTCCCGCGACGCGGAGGTCAGTGGTGATTTCAAGGCGCCTCCTAGCGCGTCATCCCCCGGCGTCAGCTGCACAGCGCTAGGGCTCTTGGGAGATGAAGTCTCTCCTGCCCCTCGGTCTCCCCTCCTCTGCTGTCGCGCTGGTGTTAGAGGAGCGCAGACGGCAGGGAGAGACCGGGCGCTGCGTGGGCGTTGAGGGTGTGAGCTTTCCCAGTGGCAGGGTCAGAGATTTCCCCCTTGGAGCTGGCACGAATTCCCAGGCAGTACCTTTTCGCCTGTCCAGCTTACATTGCTCCCAGGCGCAAATGGCTCAAACCCATTTGATAAAGTTGCGGGGTGCATGGAAGCTCTTCGGGTTTTAAGATCCAACACCTCTGAATGCGTGACCATAGGTGTGGCAACATTTTTAGGGTGGGTATGGGTTATCAGAGCTAGGCACCCATCAGTTATATGATTAGGTGATACTTCTTATCTTTATTATGAATAAATTTCTGTACGTCTCTAAAGTTAATTTAATTAAGTTTTAATGGATTTATGACGTTTTAATGAATAACGTGGAAATTTAATAATGTATTGTATTTTATGAATTATGTATGCATTGTTTATGAAGTCTTTTATGGTCTAAAAATCGAAATAAAGACGTATGAAACTGAAACTATAGGCAAGTCAAAAACGCTTTTCCTGCCGAAACTAGGTCCTAACTTCCTAATAATATCACCAAGATTTCCTCGACTATTCCAAGTAAAAAAGCAGGACACGGACACCAGGTAAGTGCAAATTTTCTTTTATTAGCTGACGCTCAGCATGGTAGATGACGCATTTCGCCCATCCATTGGGCTTGATCACATGACAAGACTCAGGTCCCTCATTGCTTTTAAACCACTTTACCAAACACTACTTCATGTGATTAGTGAAACTGAAAAAATACTGATATACATTCTCTCAGTACTTGAGTCATTGTAATTTCTTACATTAAAATTGAAAATACATAGCAGCCTGGTTAGTTTGAATATACAGACACTTTTGGGATCAATCCATTATACAATATAAAGTGCAAAGTGCACATTCACATTATTTTTGGAGAAATTGCTAATTTCTTGTTCGAATACACATTCAAAAAGTTGCAATTGCTCTAAATGGGGATACTTTAGTTTCCTTTAGATAATAGTGCATGGTTATTAGGTATCTTTTGTCGAAGTGACAACAATCCTAATTTTTGGTATGTTCTTGGTTCATTTATTTTATATTTGATGCCTGTCCATCTGACATCTAAAAGAACAAAAATATCTGTAAACTAGGCATGAACCACATCAATCATATCTGTATCATTCTAAAATTCATTGTTCAGCTATCTGACTCATTGAGATCCCCTCTGATTTTCGATTCAACCCAGAAAGTGTAAACAATTCCATCCTTCATATTCTATAGTGAAAAGACCCTTATAGATATAAATTTATAGCCATTACTTATGTTGCGATGCCACCACAGGGGAATATATAAAGTGTTACAAAGTGCCTTTAATGTGTGCTGTGCAAAAAAAACCCAAATACAATCAAATATATGTAAATATAAAAATTAGGGGCGAGCGGGGATGATACCATAATGCGCCACAGTATATATATATCCCAATGAGACACATCTATCGACAACCCCACAAAGACTAGATTGTTTACGATCTCATTGAGTTTCAGTATTAAGTCAATTAGCTTAAGCGTGTAATTTCGTGGGCAATATTTGGCATTTGAGCCATATATGATCATCTCCAGCTTATATGTAAATGTGATTTGCGCTTCCAAATCGAGGATCTTTGGTGTACAAAATTAATTAAACGGCCATCCAGCCGTGGAAGCTGCACCACCCCAAAGGAGGGGGCCATGGAGACACAGAACTGCTTCAAGTCTCCCAATGGAAATCGGACGGCAGGAGAATGTGACATTTCCTTCTTCGGAGGCCCACTAAATGCAGTGAAAGCAATTAATTTTGTATGAGAGCACAGAACCCACTAATGGAAATACTTTCAGAAAAGACACTTCAAGATTCACGAAGGGAAAATAACCTATTACTACAACTCCCAGCATACAGCACAAACTGAAATAACCTGCTGCCAATTAAAGAGCATTATAAAAACAAACAGGCTGGAGTAAGTGCCTTTTCTGTGAAATCTGCGCCGATACAATGCAATGCCTGTGAACAAGGAGTTCAAATACTCTGAAACGCGTAAGGCAAGAATTTATTTCCGAAGGATGCAGTGGTTTGTTTGCCTACATTAATCCGGTTTGTGTGCGCTTCCAAATCGAGGATCTTTGGTGTACAATATATATATATATATATATGCAGCTATAATTAATTTTTGCACTTTTTATATGTGTATTTGGATTTATCCAGGAATTTTTAGATTGCCAAAATGAAGTCTTTTGATTTTGGAATTATATTGTAATTTCAAAACGTTTTATTTTTCTTAACGTCAGCCGATAACAATATAAATTTCCGTTAAAATATGATGGGAAATGCGGTTGGGGCTTTGTTAATATGATTTTTGGCACTAACGAGTATCTAAATTACATTGATTGTATTCGAATCATGTAGTCTGTTTACTATGTTCTTCATTAACTTTTGGAACATGTGACTTTGGTGGGAAGGGCATATTACTTAAAATGGCGAAAAACATTCACAGCCTTTATGTGAACAAGGGCGCCTAAGCCCGAAACGCGTTGTCTGTTGACTGCTGCTAGGTTGTAATAAACATCTTGCCTGAGAAAAGAAGAAGTGGTTCGTTTCTCTTTCTTCGCCGCCGAGGCTTTGGTGGAAGTGGAAGGAGTGCTTTTTTTGCGATATATATATATATATATATATATATATATATATATATATATACACACATGTATATATATATATATATATATATATATATGTACACACATGTATATATGTGTGCGTGTGTGTGTGTGTATATATATATATATATATATATATATATATATATATCGCTTTTGAATCCTGTTTCTCTCCCACAAGTATCGACGAACAGGTACAGACCACACAGAATGCGCTTTGAAAGTTCTCAAGGTGGTTTAATTATTTCATCGCCTCCAGCATGACGCGTTTTTCGGCTACGTCACTGTAGCCTTGTTCACATATATTGCACAGGAAATGCATTAAAAAAAATATATCTTTAGGGCCATTTGACAAATCTTCACAAAATTACCCCCCCAAAATTTGTTTTCACCTCAGCACCTTCCTGGAAAGCTTCGGAGTGATCCGTCTAGCAAGAGCCGAGAAAAAGGGGGTCCAAAAATGCATTTTCCCCATTCATTTTTTCATGTGAACTTTAGACACAGCTGCAACCCAAACCTCTGAATGAATTGCACCAAATTTGGCAGAAAGCTATATCTTAGTCCAGAAAGAGTGCCTTTTGTAATGTGGGGTAAATCCGTTCAGTAGTTTTTGAGCAAGTAATGCTAAAAAACTTTGCATATATAATTTCACGGAAGATACACATGGCTGTAGATCTCATTATGGGAGCTGATAGGCTGCCACCACATGAACAAGTATTTGGCAGCAGTCATCTTAACAATCAGGACCCCTTCATCAAGCCTCTACGTGGCCCTGGGGATTCCATCCCTGGGGATAAGGCAATAATATGGGGAGGCAGGCATGCGGGGCGCCTTCCTGTGCCTCAAAGAGGCCTGGAGACTCCATATCGTGGCTGAATAGTGTATCAAGGGGGCAAGCCATGTGGTCCCCATCCCCGAGTCTCCTTAGGCCCTGGGTACCCCATCCCCTGGGTCCAAAAGTCTTTAAACAAGCATTGGCATAGCCAATAGGTCTCGCCTTTGGAACCTTATAAGTGTTTTGCCAGAGCTATTGGCTTTGTTAATGTGTTTAAGCTATGTTGTAGAGCACTTGTGACTGCCTGTTTAGTAGTGAAATATTGCAATAGTTGGTGGTTAGAGGGGCTCCTAGAGCTTTGGGCCCCAGTGTCACTACACCTGCTGCACCATCTAAATAAAGCCTCTTTCAACTGCAAGGTAACTTCAATTTGACTGTCCGTTTAGTAGTAAAGTATAGCAATATTAGGTGTTTAGAGGAGTTCTGACATCTTTTTGGCCCGGTTCCATTGCACCTGCTGCACCATTCAAATTTATAAAAAAACAAGTGTGATTATTACCCTGTTTAACAGTACACAATTTATTAACCTGCGAAAGATGAAATGTGGAGATGGCCCAGCAGATTTTGAACTTGCTTTCTGAATGAGGAAGAGGGAGAAAGAGGAAGGGACATGCCATTGAACGAGAAGGAGAGAAAAACTGGAGTATGCTTCAATAGAGAATTCTAGAATTTGCAAGAATTAGTATTAATCAGTAGGAGCAAAAGACAGCAAAAATAGTATTCTGAAGTTCAAACTTGATCTTCACAATCTTTCAACTTTTCATCGCTCAGGATCCTTTTCAGGGCCTGTGAATATATGATTGCTGAAAACATATTTTAATCATGGATGCCCCGCATTCTACACTTGTGGAGAATCCGTTTCGCGCACAATGATTTAGCAGTCACTGTAGGCGCACCTGAGGAATCTCATACCTGGCGCTGAGTGAGTGCAGTCCGCAACACACGGTGCTTAGCAGTCTACGCAGAACTCGTCTGATTTTAGCAGCGCATGGTCAATTGCAAAAGATTTGTTATTATTCTTCAAAACGAGAAAGGGCTGCTGCAGATCCAACACAAAGAATGCATGCACAGCAGGCAAAGATGTCTGGATGATATTACATTGATGGGTGTAGACAGGACTTTGGACTGCGCTGGCTTGTATTTTATTTTGTCCTTTGTCGTCCAAATTCACTCTTTTGAGCATAATAAAAGTGGCAGCCGAATGATGTTCCACTTCACCAGTGTAACCTACCTCCTTTCCAACTCGGCTTTAAAGAAAACCATTGGCGAGCCTTGGTAAAGGTTTGCACAACAATCAGAGACAAATACCATACTGCAACGGAGCTTGAAGTGGAGCCACTGAAAGGAACAAGCATGGCACGAACGTGAAAGCGACCGCGAGTCAGGCAAATGTAAACAAGTGCGGCCACGCTAATTAGAAACAGATGGCTCCTGCACGCCGCTGCTCGCTCTCGTAAGGTGGGTGCCGTGGGAGTCAACATTTTGAGAAAAAGGTGGGACATGTACCAGTTCTAGGCCAATTGCGTGCTTCCTTTTCTGAAAGACAAACGTAAAGGCCAATACAATGACTACAACAAAAAAAAAGCCACACGCACAAGTTTCAGAAAAGTGCAGACCGATTCCAAGAGGTCATCTTCTAGAGCAGCGTATGCACGCTGCGCTAGGCTTGACCTAAAAAGGGAGTTATAGTTACCTTGGGGCTTGAGTTGTAGTTATTTGAGATAACTATAACTGGGAATTTTGGTGGTTTTGTAGATTTAAAATGGCATTTTTTCTGTCCTTTTCACCTAACTATAATGTCACTTTAACCTTTGGTTTTCAAGTGAATACATACACACACACACTCTGCTGATTGTAATAACAAATGTGAATGTATTTTTTATACCTGCTTAAAGAGCATATTTTGCCTTTTTTACTGCATAATTTGATCAACCCTGATACATAATTTGGTCTCCCTTTCCACATAATTCAAGTAGCCCTGAATATTACACATTGCCATTCATTTTAAACGTATTGTCGTCTTGTATATCAGTGTTGTATATAGCACATCTAGCTTGGCTGTTCAAGTAAGTGCAGCCTCATTTTGAAGCTGCCTCAGACAAGCGAGAATTGCAGAAGTAGTGTAGTCAGATTTTCTATCATACCCAATTGTATCTACTTCTCAAGGCCTTCTCATTTTCTTCACACAAGAAGATCTAAGCTAGACTCCTGCTGGTCAGCGTGTATTTAGGTTTCATTGGTTCGTTTGTTCTTCCCTCTGATTACTGCATTGAGAAAAATGTATAAAAGTAGAGTAAGCATGTATATCATTTACCATTATGTGCTCGGACGCTGTAGTGCTCGTACATTAAGATTGCACTATAATATTTTTGATGCTTGGTAGCTATTTTTGCACTAAGAATGTGTTAGAATTCTAGGAGTGTCTGTTTTCTTTCACAGCCCCCTACATCTGAGAAGGAGGAGGACATGGAACACATGAAACCTACTACACAAACTAGATTTATGGGGAAGCATATGGTTTGGAAAGTGCTGTCTAAAATAAGAGATATTTGTCTTGCTCATCATGCTGTGCCATATGTAATGGGAGGAGGCTTTTGTGAGTACTAGAAATCCCATTCCACACTTGGCCTATGTAGGAAAAAGCCTCTTTTTGTATGATCACTCTCCCGCCCCCAAGTTTTTTTACTAATACTGCTGGTTTTTCGACTCCAGGGCCCAGTGCATCTACAATCAATGTAAACAATGTAAACCCCAAACTGTATGTACAATCACCTAAATCCTGACTGGCTAAATAATTTGTACGTCTCTAGTGTACAGTAAAAAAGGTATGCAGGGCTAGTAAGTTAAATGTCACCATTGGACTTCAGCACTTAATTGTGCCACCACTGCTGTGACAAGGTGAAAACGTGACTAGGCCTGCCACTGTAGCCTGGTCAAGAAGCTTAAACCTGTCACCTCGACAGGGTGAAATAAACCCCTTTGCCAAGTCAAAACCCTCCTTTTTAACATTAGTAGGCCACTCAGAGGTAAGGCATTGTTAGCCTAACAGACAGGGTGCTTAATATTAAAAAGTTGTTAAAAACCAGGGGGGTGGGGGGGGCGTGGCCAGCAACATGGCCGACTAGACGTGCCTGTATAGAGCTCCGGCCGAGCCTGCCCATAATCCGACATTGAATATCCCCCAAACCCCAGAAAAGCCATCCACACACAAGGAACACATACCCGGTTACCTACGGCGAGCTGCTGTGGTCCTGAAACGGAGTCTGCCCGCCTAGCTCCGGTGTATGAAGCTGACTCCTCTGCACCCCGGAGGCCGGGATGGCGGCCTAGGCACCTGGGAAACACGGCGCGCGCCAAGAGCCAGCGGTCCAGCTGATCGCTGTCGAGGGCTGAGGGAGGCTTGACCGGGTGGACGGCAGCCGGGCGGACGGGCGCTCACCGCCTCCGCCGGACAACGGGAGCGGGACAGCGACGACCGCCGACCACCTACACAAGATGGCGGCTGACATGGCGGTGGTGAACTGAGGAAGGCGAGATCCCCCCCATCGATCCCGTCGCCGGGAAGCAGCTGCGACCAGGAACAGAGACGGAGCGTCGGTGAGCCCGCTACGGAGGTGAGGAGATCCGCCCATGTCCGGCCCCTGACCCGGGGACCGACCTCAAACAGCGGCGCCCGCCTTTACCAATATGGCGGCCGCCTACTGAAAGAAAACGGCGGGACGGCTCTCGAGCCGCGGACGACAAAGGGGGCCTGCCTGGAGGGGGTGGACTTGCTGGTACCGCCCCGGACACCCTGTAGCCCACCCCGGATCGGGAGCGAATGGAGGACACTGCGGCCCCCCTGCCGCCAGCACTGCACTGATTGGGCCTGCATCTGGGGCTACGGCGCCGAGGCGGTGAAAATCCCGGGGGGGACAGGCACGAGCTGAGGAGTACCCCCTGGCCTCCCTGGATTCGAGAGTGGCGGCGACAGGGCCCCCTCCTGTGATCACCCCAGCCCCAGTGAGGAGAGACGGTGGGCCCCACATCCCAGAGGTGAGCCCAGATCGGCCTGTGGTCGGGGGAGGGGGCGCACATTGGAGTTGCCACACCAGCGTGGAGGCCACACAGTAGGACACGCCGAGGGGATGGCGATCGGACCACACAGGAACCCGGGGGCCCACCGGGAGTAAGTGGACCAGGTGCTGGAGACCGGCACCCCATACGGGACAGGGAGCGGCTGACCGGTACCTCGACCCCCCCCCCCGACTACGGCGCTGTGCTCCCGGTGCCTGTGCCCTGAGACCCGGGCTAGGGGGAGGGAAGGCTCCTCCAGAGACACGACTAGGAGACCACGGCCCGGCTGCCCGCACTCAGGGAGGGATGTGTGCATGGTCCCAGAGACTCTAGAGAGGCTGCCCAAGGGAACTGACCGGTCGGGGCGCCTGCAGTTCTGCCTCTGCCCCAGACGCACGGCCGAGTGCAGTGGTAACACAGCGGAGCGGGGATCTAGCCCAGAGGCGCCCGGCCACCAGACTACGCAGCCATGGGCAAGAAGGAGACAATACCCAAAACGGCGAGCAAGGGCCCAATGGACAATTTCGCAGCTCCGCGACCTACGGCGGACCCACAACCCATGCATTCGGGCGCACGCAATGATATGAACATGCTACTGGAGGCCATACAGGCGTCGAGAACGGACATCCAAGCCTCACGAGCGGCCCTGGAAACCAAGATAGGGGAGGTAGGGTCCGAAGTGACTCTGCTGCGACAGGACTTTCGAAACTTGACAGACAGGGTCACGGAGGCCGAGTCGAGGTTGACGGACAATGAGAAGACGGTTTCTGAACTTAAGAAGGACATGGCAGAGCTCCAGGCCTCCCACCGCCAGCTCCTGTGGAAGGTGGACGACGCTGAAAATAGGTCAAGGCGGAACAACCTACGCTTTGTGGGCTTTAGAGAAGGGATTGAAGAAAGGAGCATGACCGCCTTCCTCCTAGACTGGCTCAAAAAGACCTTCCCGACGGCACGATTCTCCTCGTGCTTTATCATAGAGAGGGCGCACAGGGCGCTTCTGGCCAAGCCACCGGAGGGCGCGAGGCCACGACCGGTCATAGCGCGATTCCTGAATTTCGCAGACCGAGATCTGATCCTACGAGAAGCCAGAGGAATGGGCGAGATCCGTTTCGAAAATACCACCATAATGATTTTCCCGGATTACAGTCTGGAGGTCTCGAAACAGCGCCGCTCCTTCGATGCTGTAAAAGCAAAACGGAGGTCCCTCAGCATTCAATATATGCTCCTCTTCCCGGCCAAGCTCAAGGTCATCTATCAGGGCAAAGCCATCTTCTTTCCACACCCAGATGACGCCTGGCAGTGGCTTGAGGAGCGCCCCATCCTGAATAGTAGAGAGGCGGCGGGCCGGGCGGCGCTCGACCGGTCACTACGAGAACGACCGGCATGGGAGAGGCCGAAGCCACAGCGTCGAAGACTGAGGAGGACGCAGAACAAGACGCCGGGGACTCCATACAGGACGAGGAACCTACAGGACGGGAGACGAGGCAGATCGGCGTCACCGGGTGCTGATTCAGTGGCTGGCTCGAGAATTGGTAGCCTGAGAAACGGAATCCGCTCGGAAGAGGACGACGTGGAGGAATCGGAAGGCCGAGCATCCGGGGAGGAGGAGGAAGATACAAGGACTGATTCGTTGCACCCTCTGGCTAAAGAAATCCAGCAACTAGAACAAGACTCTACAGGCCATGAGGGACAAGTGGACTCACAAGACTCACACTCGTGAACTGTGGTATACTGGGAGCGGAAAAAGATGGCGGCTCGGCGATGCGGAGCACGCAAGTTGGCACCCCCCCACTACTGTTTTCTGTGTTCTTAACACTGGTTACTGTTGATTGAGGGTGGGATGTGTGGGAGGGCGACAGGCCTTCTCCCGCGGATAGTTGAGACCCGGAGTGGGATGCAACTGGAAGGGGAGGGAGGTGGGGAGGGGGGAGCGGGATGGGGTTTGGTTACAGTTTACCTCATGTTGGGGTGTTGGGACGTTGGGGAGGGGAGGGGACAGTTGTGCATGAAGCAGCGAGTTCGAGAAAGTGCACCCTTGCTACCATCCTGGCCCTGGGGCCAGGTACTTGATAGTCCTCAGACAATACAATGGCAAGTACATTAGATGCACCAAACGGTGAAGGCGCCGGGGTTAAGGCGCTAACCTGGAACGTGAACGGACTAGGTTCCAAAATCAAGAGGAGCCTGGTTAATACATATATTAAGCGAGTAGCACCTGACATCATCTTCCTTCAGGAAACACATTTAAGGGGGAACCGCTGTGCTTTTCTAGCGCGCGGGCAATACATTGTCCTGGCGCACGCGGGATACACCATGGACTCACGGGGCACGGCAATACTCGTTAGGAACACAGCATCTTTCACAGTAACACGTACATGGTTGGACCCACAGGGCTCGTTTGCCGGGGTGCAGGGGACATGGAGGAGGCGCAGGTACACTCTGCTGTCAGTCTATGCTCCACCCAAACTACAATCACGAACAATGCAGGAGATCACGACCATTCTGCTGGACACGGCTGACACGGTACAGATTGTGGGGGGGGATTTCAATGACGTGATGTGCACGATGCGCGATCGATCTGGGAACCCCCACACAGTGGCTGCGGAGACTGCTTTGGCGCGTAGAATGGACACGATCGGTCTCACCGACGTGTGGCGGTGGCTTCATCCTACCCAAGAAGCTTACTCATTTTACTCTGGGGCCCATAGGGTTTTCTCTAGGCTAGATTACATATTCACTTCGAGGCAGGAACTCTCGGCGGGGGACTCGGCAGACTACAGGGCGAGGGGTATCTCGGACCATTCCCCGCTGTTCGTACACATAGGTCGAGGAAGGGGGAGAGGTCAGGCACAGTGGCATATGTCGCCATGGGATCTACAGACTCCTGAAATTCTAGGGGGCATAAGAGCAGATATCAGAGTCTTTATGGCGGAAAACGAGGGATCAGTACAGTCCGGGGTGATACTATGGGAAGCCATGAAAACGGTGTTGAGGGACCGCTTCCAATCCAGGGTAGGGGAGGCCAGAAGGAAACGCACTGAAGCCATAGCGAAGGAGGAGGCGAACATCTTGACCCGAGAGGTTGAATATCATAGAACGAAGGCAGAGGTAGATCTCAGAATACTGCTAGACACTCAAAGGCTGTATAGAGAGCTAATCACGGACGAGGCGCGTACACAGGCGCTGGCCACCCTACATCGCCTGTACGATGTCGGCCACAAATCCGGGAAACTCATGGCATGGCTGAGCAGGCGGGAGCGAGCTGCCAGGTGGGTGGATTGGGTTGAGCTTCCGGGCACGGCACGGGCGTCCACGGACGGCACTATAGCAGAGGCCTTTGCGACCTACTTCGAAGACTTCTACAGGGCAAGAGACCTAGGGGACCGAGAGGTGGTGCAATCGTTCCTGGATAGCATGGAAGTTCCGCAGTTGATCCCCGAAGATAGTGAGGCTTTGGAAGCCGACCTGTCCCTAGATGAAATTGCAGAGGCGATGGCTGCCCTGAAACCGGGGAAGGCCCCGGGACCTAATGGTTTCCCGGCGGAGTTCTTCAAACGAACGGGGGATCTTCTCTCACGTCACTTGAAGTCGCTCTATGAGGGTGCGTTCGCCGCCGGAAGCCTCCCGCTGGACCTGGCCCTAGCTACCATAATCCCGATTCACAAGGAAGGCAAGCCCCGTGGAGACTGTTCCTCCTATCGCCCAATCTCCCTGCTAAATATTGAAACTAAAATCCTAGCCACTGTCCTGGCACGGCGCCTACGACAGGTGATAACGGGCCTGGTCCATCCAGACCAGTCCGGGTTCCTACCGGACAGGGCCACCAAACTCAACCTGCGGCGCACCCACAACTGGCTCCAGGAAGTCTGTGACAGGAGTGAGCCACATTGGTTCCTCTCCTTGGACGCAGAGAAAGCGTTCGATGCGGTCCACTGGCCTTTCCTAATGGGGACCCTTGAACGGTTCGGGTTTGGGCCCAAGTTCCAGCACTGGGTGAGTCTGCTATACTCGAAACCTAGGGCTAGAGTGCGAATAAATGGGCGAACGTCGAGAGAGTTTGCGATAGAGCGGGGGACGCGACAGGGGTGTCCGCTATCCCCACTCCTTTTTACCCTCACGATTGAGATCCTTGCGATCCGTATCCGGCTTAATCGAGATGTGACTGGCTTCCACTGGGGGGAATCGGCCACTGAACAGGAGAAGATCTCCCTATACGCCGATGATGTGCTGTTGTACGTGACCGACCCGGCTAGGACAATACCGGCCTTATTTAAGGAACTAGGCGACTTTGGGGCAGTGGCCGGACATGCTATAAACTGGCATAAGTCGGTCCTCTACGACCCACAAGGTGCCCCGCGAGGGGAGGAACTGCCGGAGCTGCTCATCCACACCACGGCGGGCTTCCAGTACTTGGGGGTCTTTATCACCCGAGATAAGCGGCGCTCCTACACTGACAACGTCGACAGAGTTTTGGTGGCAGCAAAGGCGGAGATGGATAGGTGGAGGCCCCTCCCGCTCACCATTTTGGGCAGGGCCGCCCTGTATAAAATGATCCTACTACCAAAGTTTTTATACGCCCTCCAAAATGAATATTATCCCCTGCCGGCTCTGACACTGCGGAAAATCCATACCGATCTCCGCTCTTTCCTGTGGCTGGGGAAGCAGTCCCGGGTGGCACTCACGACTATGCAGCGCCACCAATATAGTGGGGGACTCTCATTGCCTAATCTGGAGGCCTATTACTGGGCGGAACACCTTACTCCGATTAACGATTGGATACACGCCCCGGCTGATCACCCCACCTATGCCCTAGAGAGATCTAAATGGGGTAATAAGACGGTGCTGCACTTCTTATATGGGGGGAGAGGGGGCCGCCAGCTCCTCCCTGCGACTAAGATTACCCTGTTGGCGTGGCGCAGAGCGACGGTTAGAATGGGCTGGCATGAAAGGCTCACCCGCCAAACACCCCTATGGTCCTGTAGGTGGCTGACTGAACTGAACAAGCTGCGAGGGTTTCAGAGATGGGATGTCATTGGCATCTCCACAGTTGGGGACGTCGTAGCAAGGGGGAAACTTATAACCTTCCAGGCACTGCAGCAGGAATTTGGACTCCAGAGAACCCAATACTACAAATACATACAGCTGAGACATGCATGGGGAGCACAGAACATATCTCTCACTGACATTCCCCAGTTTGCACCACTCGAGGGCCGCCTACTGCAAGAACAGATACAGAGGGGGGCGGTGTCCATGACCTACAAAACACTGACAAATAACATGTTGGGTGACCTACAGGCTCTCAGGGAGAGATGGGAGGCAGATGTGGGCTCTCTGGAGGACCTGGACTGGGAACTCATACTCATGCACCCTCGAGAAGTGGCCATAAAATCGAGGCTTCGCCTCATTCAGTTTAAGGTCCTTCATCGGGCCTACTTTGACAGAGTGCGGCTTTGCCAGATGGGGAGGGTTACCGACACTAATTGTTTACGATGCCAGCACCAAACAGGCGATTTCTTCCACATCATTTGGGGATGCACAGTGATACAGGAATATTGGGACGAGGTTTTCAATGAATTGAGTGCGATACTGGAGGTAGAGATACCTAAGGACCCCAAGCTGGCGCTCTTGGGACTGTCCACGGAGGTGGATATCACGCGATACTTACTCATTTTTCTGCTGCTGGCCCTGGTAGTCGCAAAAAGAGACATTGCAAGGTTGTGGGGGGCGCCTGGGAAGCCCAATCTCGAGGAATGGAGAAGAGGTCTAGATATGTATATGGCAGCTGAACGTGTTACATATAAAGCTAGAGGGTGCCCATGGAAATTTCGAAAAATTTGGGCTAAGTGGAGGCACTACCATGGATTGGAGTAGGAGGGTAGGACCGGTGGGGGAAGTGGGCGGGTGGTAGGGTGGACTACAGAGATGGTGCGTATGCCGCTGATCCCAGCACTTGTACCCTTGAGGGTTTCGGGCCATGGGGATTGCTTATACTCAATGTCACACGCCTTAGAGGGCCGAGGGAGCCACGAGGGCCGGGGGGGGGGGGGGGGGTGGTTGAGAAGGGTGTCACGCTGCTTGGGGGGGGGGGGAGGGCGAGAAGGGGGGCTTCAAGGAGAGGTCTCTCAGTTACTGCCTTTGCCTATTGTTGACGGGGGGGGGAGTTCGGGGTGAAAATGGAAAATAAGTTCGTCAGGATGAATGCAAAGTAACTGATTATTTCAAAAGTTGCGTAAAGGCGGGTAGAGCGGAATGTTGATGCTCCCCCGCGATGTCTTGTTTCTTGTACTTATGATTCGCCTGATGCAGCAATAAAAAGAATTTATAAAAAAAAAAAAAACAGGGGGGTGCTCTTTTGTCACTACCACTAGAGAGCTAACAAACTGACCATGGGAAAATGAGGAGTTCAGAAACCGATGTGTACTGTTAATTTACATATGGTAAAAAATAAATTTTGTTTATCAAGCACAACGATAAATTGCGTATAACTAAATTAAAATAACTCACAAATGCCATATATCCGTGTACTCAACCCTTAGTGTATATTTGTTTTTCTTATAATGCATTTGAGGGTGTTTCAATAGTAAAACATCATCAAAAATACATATGCACATTCAGAAACAAACATAACTTGTGTACTAACAAATTAGCATCTAGTCACAAAGAACACAGGCACATTCTGTGGTCAGTCCTTGCCTACCCAAACACAACTTTAGAGAATACTAAATGTATATGGTCAGACCAACTATTCTTTTGGAGGAGCTAACAAAAGATTAACTTTCATAATGTTCCATCCTCTGGAAGTGCGTAACTTGGCACAATATGAAGCTATTTGCTTATTTCCCCTGATAGCCCTATGTAGATTATATACTTATTAAAAGAACATTTATAAACTCCATTTATTCTCAAAAGTTGTGGCAATTTAATTTTACACAATTTATTGTTAACAGTACACATCAGTTCCTACGCTCCCCATTTCCCCGTAATATTAAAAAGAAGGCAATGTTTCTTTTATGTGCAAAATACCATTCCAGTGAAAACATGAAATTGCAGTTTTTACTGTCGCAAGGCCGGCAGTCCCATTGGCTAACATAGAATTTCACCAGCCACCGCACAATTTGGGACCACCAAAGATATTACTCCAAGGTGCCATTAAACCTGACTCGTTGCTGAGATCGGGTTTAAGGTAACTTTTAATAGTAAGGTGACATTAGAAAGTCACCACTTTATTATCCAAACGTCTGGTAGCCTTTTCTGACTATCTGCAATAGTTGTCACAGGAGACAACATGCTGACCCCTGCTAGGAAGTATAAAGAGCTTTCAGGAACAGAGAACAAAGAGAATTGCTGAAGGGAGCAGGTGTGAACTCCTCTAACAGAATGGCTACTGGGTGGTGGTCAGAGATGGGCCGGCTTCAAATCGGCTACTGCCTCAGTGAAGCAAATGGCGATCATACCTCCACCTACCCGCTCCTTTGTGTCGGCAGATATCTACTGCCGGTGGGTAAAACCCATTGCAGACCGATTTTACAAGAGGAGTGACTCATTACGATGGGTACACCTCAGGGGTGTGTCCATAGCTCCTCACAGGGGAAGAAGGCTTGCATCATCTTGGTTTAGGGTAGAGAGGGGTATCCTGGGATTGTTTGATGGCTAAACCTCCAGGAAGTGATGTAAAATGGGAAGGGTTGCTTTGTAGGAACCTAACTATTGCCCCATTGGCTAGTGAGTCCTCCCTTCTCACAAACAAGAAGATGGTATAAAAGTGGCACCTGACCCACAGTCCTCACATCACTACCGGATTGGAAAGAAACCAGAGGAAGGACTGCCCTGCTTCTCCCTTAGCCCAGCAAAGAGAGGCTGCACCAAAGATTGGCTTTCCCCCGCTGCACCATAGGAACCCGCAAAGAGGACACTGCCTGCTGCGTCTTTTTGTGGAATCGACCCCCACTTGTGCCACGATGGAAGAAGTGACTCAAAGGATTAGTTGGCTAGCCTCCTGTTAAGCTTGAGGGCCACCAAAAACTAATGAAACCTACGCCCATCGAGAGGCCATCTGCCAGGAATGTCTGCCCATCGCTGGATGACAAAGTACCTACTGGGAGACCGAGCCCAGACCTTCATGAGGTATTTCCAAGCCCATAAGAACCATAGCTGAAGTCAAAGTGGACTTTAGTTGCCTAAAGGAAAGGGTTTGCTTACCTGTAAGCAATTGTTGAATCTACTGTAACTGGGAGACCAGGTGATCAGTGGTGGTTGGACCTGCACTGGACTCCTCTGCTGCCAGATGCGACTCTGAGTCCTGAGGCGAGTGACAATCCCTGTAGTTCGTGAACTCCAGGGTGGGTCCAGAAAACTTCAATACATCTTTCTAGCTTCTCTTCAGCATCCTTTATTCCCATCTTCAGGAACACTTCTTGGCTGCACTACGTAGGAGAAAGGAGGAGAGTGCACTGAGGACCCTAAGATTGCTGATTTGACAGGTAAACTGTCCCTCTGGACCTGAGTGATCCCTGTGACAGGCGCCCTATCTTTTGTGGCTAGTCCAAGAGGATTCTAACAGGCATTTTAGTTTGTTTGCCACAAACTGCATGCAATGGGATATATGCATCCAAAAGGCTTAAATTTAAGTATTTTACTTATCTTTAAAAAATCATATCTCCCATTCCCCTAGACAGATTGTTGTTATTTTAGTGTCTACTTAAAGTAAAAACTACACTCTATTCTTATAAATAGGTGTTGAATTTTTATTGTATCGTATTTCTTACTTGACTGTTGTTGTGGGACTTCTAAATGCTTTACACATGCTCCTTTTTTTTGTCAAAGGTGTATTTTATTAAGTAAAAAACCAGAGAAAACATGCGACAATCCCGCGCATCGTCCCACACAGGGGGCTAAGCAAATTAGGCGGGAGAACCCCAAAGGTATGGGCAGTCTAAACAACCAGACCCACCAGGCTGTGGGCAAGAGAGTCACATGAAATGCAGTTCAAGCCAGGTATGTCACCAGCCAAATAGGCATTATAAGAAATGGGGTAACCCAAAACGGTTGTTGGACCTGGGTAATCAGTATTATCAAAAACAATGGCCCAACCCGTGATTATTTGCTGGCTCAATAAATCATATGCTCACAGTTGATCACTTCTAAGGTTAAATGAGGAATAAGGTTATTTACCTCTAGTATGATTAAATCATAGGATATTCATTCCATTGAAAAAGCAACCACCTATCACAACTCATTTATTTACAAAAAGGAGTTTTAATAGAGTACTCCAAACACAGCGGAACATTTATTTATATACATTTGTACAGTATTCACAGCGAACGGTAAAGGATAGAGCAACGTGCTTCTATAAGGGTGCCAGAAAAAGAAGAAAGTAGTGGTTTAAAGAGAAAAGGGGTGTAAGCCTCAACGGAAAAGTGACATAAGATTTTGTTAACTTAAAGCAAAAGCTGGAAAATATCCAACGTGTTGTGCAAACAGGCCACTATTGATATTATTCCAATTTTTAACAATCATACAGTCTTGACTGGCATGTATAATGTTCAGAAAAGTAGTGGTCCTGGTTATGGGAAAGGGGGGCGTCAACGTTTCGACCCGTCTTGGGGTACTAGGGTAACTGGGAACCTCGACCTGCGGGTCTTCCTCAGGACGTGTAAGGCAAAGCCTTCGTACCGTAGCTAAAACGCTGTATGCCTAAAACAAATTAAGGTCATTTTTAGGTGGGTGCATGGAATCAATTTAAAATTACAAAGGAGGTACACAGACCTCTAGTGTTTTCTTACCCAATTTGCTTTTATGGGAAGTTCACAATCCTCATGTATCTCGAAGGACGTGAAGGGAATGGCCACAATCCCACTCCTATAATTCATAAGGGGTATTCTGGTTATTGATTCCCAAATACATGGTCAGGTTGAGATTAGTTCACTAGAACCAGGGTAGTGCAAATGCTTACCAATTTATTGGTCGTAGACCGTCAACACAAAAACTCAGGTGCAGATTGCAAGGGTATTAATACTGTTCTCATGCACGGACTCGTCTGTTACTGAAAAGAAGCACATAATGGGAATATTTACCATCATGTCAGTCTATACTTAGATAGTGATCAAGGTTACACGGTGAATTAGGGCAGTAATCATACCTTCAAGTGTTCGTGTATGGATATCACCGTGGAGTAAAGAAGAATGTATCTTCGTCCTGGTATCTGACGGTGCTACAGGGGCATACAGGGAAGCAGAGTTACCTGAGCCATATATTTGTCACTCTATTCAGAAAAACGCACTACATGTACAACAAATGTCACGTCAAATACCTTTATGCTTCTCCAGTATCACCCTCAATGGGAGTCATTCACAAGAGTGGGCGTTGTCCCAAATGTCAATTGCCAAATGTGCGCGCTAAATTAAAACATAAAGGAGAATCTATATAGTTATTGAAGCTTGGGGGGTGGAGATTCTCGATGTACGGCGGTTGGGGCTAACGGGGAAGTGGTAGCTTACCGAGTGGTTTTTTGGTTGATATCGGCTCGCCAGGCTCGGAACGCACGTAGCGTCGTTCACATTTGAGGGCGTAGTCCGAGATGTCGGTTGCCAGGTGTGCGCACTAAATTAAAACATAATGGAAATTGTTATAGTTATGTTTAAAGCTAGGAGGATGGAATCTCTAGGTGGACGGCGGTGGGGGCTGCCGAGGAAGCGGTGGCTTACCGAGTAGTTGGTTTGTTGACACTGACTGGCCAGCCTCGAACTGCACGTAGCGCAACGACGTCACACTGACGTATAAGGCGCTCGGGAGTGGCTAAACACAGAAAAAAGACTCGCTCAGCCGAGCGGTCTAAAGTAATGTAATAGATTGGGTCAAGGCATAAAAATTCATAACGGGCCTTATCTGTTGTTTAATACTGCCACTTGTTTGCTAATCTCCTCGTACTCATTTAAACCTCGTTTTATGGTATCGAAGAGATGTATAAAGCGGCATTCCCGGAGGCTTAGTATATGACTGAAGTCTCCTCCTCTAGGGTGTGGTGTCACTTTTTCCAGGACACACCATTGTAGACTGTCAGGTTTATGTTCAAATTTCACAAAATGCTCCACAAGCGGAGCCCCCTGAGTTTTACATTTAATGCGACTCACATGCTGTAAAATGCGACACTTAACCTTTTGTATAGTTTGTCCAATATATACAAATCCACATGGGCAGGTGATCGCATAGATTACTCCACTAGAATTGCAGTTACTGTGTTCCTTCAGTACATGTGTTTGGTTGTTATGTTTGAAAGTTTTAATCTCTTGAGTTAGTGGACATGCTTTGCAATTTCCACATTTCACATGGCCGGTCACCGGTGGAATACCCCACAGAACAGTTTGACTGGGTGCGGTACTACTTGGTAGTAAGGCTTTCACAACATGATCTCTTATATTTTTAGCCTTCTTGAGGCTATATCCTTTTCACGGTTTTGGGTAAGTTTTATATTCAAACAAAGGGAGTAGCGATGGGGGCAAGCTTTGCCCCCAATCTAGCTATAATCTTTATGGACGCATTTGAGCAGGCAAATGTCCTTAATGAAATCAATCCCTACCTAAACCACATAGGGTTATGGCGTCGCTATATTGATGACGTTTTAATCATATGGAATGGTAATAGAGATGAATTAATTTCCTTTCATGAATGGTTGAACACACGTTCCCCTGACATCCAATTTACTGTAGAATTTGATAGATCCAAAATCAACTTCTTGGACATCACAATTAATGCTGACTTGGGTGCACTATATACTGGACTATATCGTAAAAGTAGCGAACGTAATACGTTACTCCGATATAGCAGTCATCATCCCCGCAACCTCAGGGACAATCTCCCATTTGGGCAATTCCTGAGATTGCGGAGGAACTGCACCAGAAAGGAAGATTTTTTCAACGAATCAGCAGGTCTTTTAGCTCGGTTGGTAGACAGAGGATATCCCCTTAGGCTTCTAAAACAGGCCCGTAAACGGGCCTGGTATAACCACAGAGAACACCTCCTGGAAGGAAGAGATACCCAAATACCAAAAGAAGAGAGAATAGTATGTGTCACCACCTACTCCACAAAAAGCAACAAGGTAAAAAAGATAATTAACCAACACTGGCACATGATTGCCGACGAGCTTGGTGATGCCCCGTTACCACTACATGCCTTCAAGAAGGCTAAAAATATAAGAGATCATGTTGTGAAAGCCTTACTACCAAGTAGTACCGCACCCAGTCAAACTGTTCTGTGGGGTATTCCACCGGTGACCGGCCATGTGAAATGTGGAAATTGCAAAGCATGTCCACTAACTCAAGAGATTAAAACTTTCAAACATAACAACCAAACACATGTACTGAAGGAACACAGTAACTGCAATTCTAGTGGAGTAATCTATGCGATCACCTGCCCATGTGGATTTGTATATATTGGACAAACTATACAAAAGGTTAAGTGTCGCATTTTACAGCATGTGAGTCGCATTAAATGTAAAACTCAGGGGGCTCCGCTTGTGGAGCATTTTGTGAAATTTGAATATAAACCTGACAGTCTACAATGGTGTGTCCTGGAAAAAGTGACACCACACCCTAGAGGAGGAGACTTCAGTCATATACTAAGCCTCCGGGAATGCCGCTTTATACATCTCTTCGATACCATAAAACAAGGTTTAAATGAGTACGAGGAGATTAGCAAACAAGTGGCAGTATTAAACAACAGATAAGGCCCGTTATGAATTTTTATGCCTTGACCCAATCTATTACATTACTTTAGACCGCTCGGCTGAGCGAGTCTTTTTTCTGTGTTTAGCCACTCCCGAGCGCCTTATACGTCAGTGTGACGTCGTTGCGCTACGTGCAGTTCGAGGCTGGCCAGTCAGTGTCAACAAACCAACTACTCGGTAAGCCACCGCTTCCTCGGCAGCCCCCACCGCCGTCCACCTAGAGATTCCATCCTCCTAGCTTTAAACATAACTATAACAATTTCCATTATGTTTTAATTTAGTGCGCACATCTGGCAACCGACATCTCGGACTACGCCCTCAAATGTGAACGACGCTACGTGCGTTCCGAGCCTGACGAGCCGATATCAACCAAAAAACCACTCGGTAAGCTACCACTTCCCCGTTATCCCCAACCGCCGTACATCGAGAATCTCCACCCCCCAAGCTTCAATAACTATATAGATTCTCCTTTATGTTTTAATTTAGCGCGCACATTTGGCAATTGACATTTGGGACAACGCCCACTCTTGTGAATGACTCCCATTGAGGGTGATACTGGAGAAGCATAAAGGTATTTGACGTGACATTTGTTGTACATGTAGTGCGTTTTTCTGAATAGAGTGACAAATATATGGCTCAGGTAACTCTGCTTCCCTGTATGCCCCTGTAGCACCGTCAGATACCAGGACGAAGATACATTCTTCTTTACTCCACGGTGATATCCATACACGAACACTTGAAGGTATGATTACTGCCCTAATTCACCGTGTAACCTTGATCACTATCTAAGTATAGACTGACATGATGGTAAATATTCCCATTATGTGCTTCTTTTCAGTAACAGACGAGTCCGTGCATGAGAACAGTATTAATACCCTTGCAATCTGCACCTGAGTTTTTGTGTTGACGGTCTACGACCAATAAATTGGTAAGCATTTGCACTACCCTGGTTCTAGTGAACTAATCTCAACCTGACCATGTATTTGGGAATCAATAACCAGAATACCCCTTATGAATTATAGGAGTGGGATTGTGGCCATTCCCTTCACGTCCTTCGCGATACATGAGGATTGTGAACTTCCCATAAAAGCAAATTGGGTAAGAAAACACTAGAGGTCTGTGTACCTCCTTTGTAATTTTAAATTGATTCCATGCACCCACCTAAAAATGACCTTAATTTGTTTTAGGCATACAGCGTTTTAGCTACGGTACGAAGGCTTTGCCTTACACGTCCTGGGGAAGACCCGCAGGTCGAGGTTCCCAGTTACCCTAGTACCCCAAGACGGATCGAAACGTCGACGCCCCCCTTTCCCATAACCAGGACCACTACTTTTCTGAACATTATGCATGCCAGTCAAGACTGTATGATTGTTAAAAATTGGAATAATATCAATAGTGGCCTGTTTGCACAACACGTTGGATATTTTCCAGCTTTTGCTTTAAGTTAACAAAATCTTATGTCACTTTTCCGTTGAGGCTTACACCCCTTTTCTCTTTAAACCACTACTTTCTTCTTTTTCTGGCACCCTTATAGAAGCACGTTGCTCTATCCTTTACCGTTCGCTGTGAATACTGTACAAATGTATATAAATAAATGTTCCGCTGTGTTTGGAGTACTCTATTAAAACTCCTTTTTGTAAATAAATGAGTTGTGATAGGTGGTTGCTTTTTCAATGGAATGAATATCCTATGATTTAATCATACTAGAGGTAAATAACCTTATTCCTCATTTAACCTTAGAAGTGATCAACTGTGAGCATATGATTTATTGAGCCAGCAAATAATCACGGGTTGGGCCATTGTTTTTGATAATACCAGCCAAATAGGAGCGTGGGTCCACCGCACCACAGGAAATCGTGGAAAACAACAATCGGGGAAAACAACACCCGGGGGAAGCCCCCCCCCCCCCGGACGAACAGCTGGGTGTCTCCCGCCGCAGCTGAGTTAAGGGTGCCACAAGGAACTAGAACAAAGAACTCCCCCCCCCCTACCCCCCCCCCCTGGTGGTGGCAGACTCCACATTCATACCTCAGCCATGCGCACAACACTCAAACCTGAAAGAGATGGAGGGCCCGCAACGTAGGCGGGTAAACTGCTGATGGTAATCCCCTGGAGACGAAGCGGACCAGAGGCCCCCAACGAAAGGTGAAGTTTTTGAAATCGCCCAGAAAGACCTCGTCCATACGTTCCATACTCAACAACCTCCACAGTCTAGCATGCCATAAAGAGATCGCCGGGGACTCCCTCTTCTTCCAAGCCGCCGCCAGGGTGACCTTGGCTGCCCCAATACACAGCCAGAGGATTTTCTTGTCAGCTCGGGTCTGGTGTTCCAGCAGTGGATCTCGAAGGCCCAATAGCACATGTGCCATTGAATCTGCCACGGGGTACCCCAAGATATCCTTAATGTGGGAGAGGATCTCCTCCCAGTAGGGGCGGATAGTGGGGCAGTCCCACCAGATGTGGCGGAAGTCTCCCAGTAGGCCGCAGCCGCGCCAACACCTGTCGGAAGAGCCGGGTTATATGCGATGCCGCTTAGCGGGAGAGAGATACCAGTCCATCATCGTCTTGAGATGCGCCTCCCGAAGTTCAATCGAATGGTTGTGTTTCGCTAAGTCGCTCCACAGGTGCGACCATTCCACATCCGAGATATCGCGGTCTAACATCTCCTCCCAAAGGCCCATGTACCGCGGTCTGGGGGAAACCGCCGTGGACAAGAGATGGCGGTATAGAAAGGAGATGACGCCTCACATGGCAGTGGTCCGGGAAAGGAAGGCCTTAAAGGGGGTAAGAGCTCGAGTGGCCGCGTCCCGAACCGCAGGGGAAAGCGCCCAGTGAAGCAACTGAGCATGATGGTACTGCTCCGTTTGGAGGACCTCATAGTCCCTTTTGCAGTTGTCAAACGTGAGTGGGGCAACCCCATAGAGCAGGTGGGTAAGAGCGAGGCAGCCCCCCGTCCTCCAGGCATCAAAGGGCCCCTCGCGCAACGCAGGCGGGAAGGCCGGATTGAAGTGAATGGGTGTCACTGGAGACCGAATCCCAGACCTTCAGGGTGGTGCCAGTGAGGGTGCTAATGTACGCATTCCTGGGCCTATCTTCCCTGGGCTTCCATACCAGATCCCAGATCGTTCTCCCCGCCACACTCCTATCCATATGCAGCCAGTGTTTTTCTGACATAGGTTGAGTCCACTCCACCAACACCCGAAGCTGCGCTTCTTTGTAGTAGAGGAGCATGTCGGGAAGTCACACCCCCCCCCCCCCCCCCTCCCCACGAGGGCGCCTGAGAGAAGTAAAGGAAAAGCGGGCCCGTCCCCCCTGCCAAATAAAGCGGAGCATAAGAGTCTTAACGCGTCGAAAAAAGTCAGTATCCACCACAATGGGGAGCGCCTGAAATAAATACAAAAGCTTGGGAAGGAGTGTCATTTTAATCGCGTGTATCCTCCCCAGCCACGAGATGTATAGTGGCAGCCAGCGGCGCAGATCTGTCTGGACACGCGCCAACAGAGGGGGGAAATTAGCGGCGTACAGTTTCCCCACTGTAGGGGTAAGGTGGATCCCCAGGTACAGCAGAGAGGAGAGGGTCCACGGTAGGGGCGACAGCGGGCGGAGGCGGTCCACCTCCGCTAGGGAGAGCGTGAGGTTAAGAATAAAGGACTTGTCATAGTTGACTTTAAAGCCAGCTACCGTCTCGAAGCGTGCCAGCTCCGCCTGTATGTGGGGGAGGGAGTGCGCGGGGTCGGAAAGGGAAAGCAGGACGTCATCCGCGAACAGGGAGATCTTATGCTGCTCGCCAGTGAAGGGCAGTCCCCGAATGTCTGGGTGTTCCCGCACCGCCAGCGCCTGTGGCTCGATGCTCAAGGCAAAGAGCATAGGAGAAAGTGGGCACCCCTGCCTCGTGCCACGTGAGTGAGGAAAAAAAGGCCGACAGATGACCATTGACCAAGACTCTGGAACGGGGGCAGTTGTAATTCGCCCCCAGCATGAACAGAAATTTGGGTGAAAAGCCAAAAGCCGTCAGAGTCTGGAACAAAAATCCCCAATCCACCCGGTCAAAGGCCTTCTCCGCATCAAGATCCACCAGGACCGCAGGGATACGGAAGCGGTTAGCCTTCTCTATAAGGTGGACTACCCGTCTGGTGTTATCGTGGGTCTGGCGCCCCCTTAATCAATCCCGATTGATCGGGGTGGATGAGAGCCGGCATGAGGTCCTGTAGCCTGTACGCTAATATGGACGAATACAACTTAGTGTCAATGTTCAGCAAGGCTATAGGCCTATATGAGGAGCAGTTGGTGGGATCCTTCCCCGGCTTGGAGATGACCGATATAACAGCCTCCTTCATGGAACCCGAGGTCGGACCTTCTTCCGCCATGGCGTTAAAGAGGAGCACCAGGAAGTCACTCACCTCTGCTGCAAAGGTCCGATAGAAAAGGGCTGTGTAGCTGTCCACACTGGGCGCCTTATTGAGCTTTAGAGCCTTGATAGCAGTCAAAACCTCCTCCCTAGTGAAGGGGGCGGCGAGCAGCTCGTTCCACTCGGTAGAGACGCGAGGGAGCGGAAGCGCGCTTAAATAATCACGCTGAGCCCCGGGGTCCAGGGCGTCCCCTGAGTATAACGCCGCGGTCTAACATCTCCTCCCAAAGGCCCATGTACCGCGGTCTGGGGGAAACCGCCGTGGACAAGAGATGGCGGTATAGAAAGGAGATGACGCCTCGCATGGCAGTGGCCCGGGAAAGGAAGGCCTTAAAGGGGGTAAGAGCTCGAGTGGCCGCGTCCCGAACCGCAGGGGAAAGCGCCCAGTGAAGCAACTGAGCATGATGGTACTGCTCTGTTTGGAGGACCTCATAGTCCCTTTTGCAGTTGTCAAACGTGAGTGGGGCAACCCCATAGAACAGGTGGGTAAGAGCGAGGCAGCCCCCCGTCCTCCAGGCATCAAAGGGCCCCTTGCGCAACGCAGGCGGGAAGGCCGGATTGAAGTGAATGGGTGTCACTGGAGACCGAATCCCAGACCTTCAGGGTGGTGCCAGTGAGGGTGCTAATGTACGCATTCCTGGGCCTATCTTCCCTGGGCTTCCATACCAGATCCCAGATCGTTCTCCCCGCCACACTCCTATCCATATGCAGCCAGTGTTTTTCTGACATAGGTTGAGTCCACTCCACCAACACCCGAAGCTGCGCTTCTTTGTAGTAGAGGAGCATGTCGGGAAGTCACACCCCCCCCCCCCACCCCCTCCCCACGAGGGCGCCTGAGAGAAGTAAAGGAAAAGCGGGCCCGTCCCCCCTGCCAAATAAAGCGGAGCATAAGAGTCTTAACGCGTCGAAAAAAGTCAGTATCCACCACAATGGGGAGCGCCTGAAATAAATACAAAAGCTTGGGAAGGAGTGTCATTTTAATCGCGTGTATCCTCCCCAGCCACGAGATGTATAGTGGCAGCCAGCGGCGCAGATCTGTCTGGACACGCGCCAACAGAGGGGGGAAATTAGCGGCGTACAGTTTCCCCACTGTAGGGGTAAGGTGGATCCCCAGGTACAGCAGAGAGGAGAGGGTCCACGGTAGGGGAGACAGCGGGCGGAGGCGGTCCACCTCCGCTAGGGAGAGCGTGAGGTTAAGAATAAAGGACTTGTCATAGTTGACTTTAAAGCCAGCTACCGTCTCGAAGCGTGCCAGCTCCGCCTGTATGTGGGGGAGGGAGTGCGCGGGGTCGGAAAGGGAAAGCAGGACGTCATCCGCGAACAGGGAGATCTTATGCTGCTCGCCAGTGCAGGGCAGTCCCCGAATGTCTGGGTGTTCCCGCACCGCCAGCGCCTGTGGCTCGATGCTCAAGGCAAAGAGCATAGGAGAAAGTGGGCACCCCTGCCTCGTGCCACGCGAGTGAGGAAAAAAAGGCCGACAGATGACCATTGACCAAGACTCTGGAACGGGGGCAGTTGTAATTCGCCCCCAGCATGAACAGAAATTTGGGTGAAAAGCCAAAAGCCGTCAGAGTCTGGAACAAAAATCCCCAATCCACCCGGTCAAAGGCCTTCTCCGCATCAAGATCCACCAGGACCGCAGGGATACGGAAGCGGTTAGCCTTCTCTATAAGGTGGACTACCCGTCTGGTGTTATCGTGGGTCTGGCGCCCCCTTAATAAATCCCGATTGATCGGGGTGGATGAGAGCCGGCATGAGGTCCTGTAGCCTGGACGCTAATATGGACGAATACAACTTAGTGTCAATGTTCAGCAAGGCTATAGGCCTATATGAGGAGCAGTTGGTGTGATCCTTCCCCGGCTTGGGGATGACCGATATAACAGCCTCCTTCATGGAACCCGAGGTCGGACCTTCTTCCGCCATGGCGTTAAAGAGGAGCACCAGGAAGTCACTCACCTCTGCTGCAAAGGTCCGATAGAAAAGGGCTGTGTAGCCGTCCACACTGGGCGCCTTATTGAGCTTTAGAGCCTTGATAGCAGTCAAAACCTCCTCCCTAGTGAAGGGGGCGGCGAGCAGCTCGTTCCACTCGGTAGAGACGCGAGGGAGCGGAAGCGCGCTTAAATAATCACGCTGAGCCCCGGGGTCCAGGGCGTCCCCTGAGTATAACGCCGCGGTCTAACATCTCCTCCCAAAGGCCCATGTACCGCGGTCTGGGGGAAACCGCCGTGGACAAGAGATGGCGGTATAGAAAGGAGATGACGCCTCGCATGGCAGTGGTCCGGGAAAGGAAGGCCTTAAAGGGGGTAAGAGCTCGAGTGGCCGCGTCCCGAACCGCAGGGGAAAGCGCCCAGTGAAGCAACTGAGCATGATGGTACTGCTCCGTTTGGAGGACCTCATAGTCCCTTTTGCAGTTGTCAAACGTGAGTGGGGCAACCCCATAAAACAGGTGGGTAAGAGCGAGGCAGCCCCCCGTCCTCCAGGCATCAAAGGGCCCCTCGCGCAACGCAGGCGGGAAGGCCGGATTGAAGTGAATGGGTGTAAAGGGGGAGGGGAACGTCGTCCATCTCTCGTCACTGGAGACCGAATCCCAGACCTTCAGGGTGGTGCCAGTGAGGGTGCTAATGTACGCATTCCTGGGCCTATCTTCCCTGGGCTTCCATACCAGATCCCAGATCGTTCTCCCCGCCACACTCCTATCCATATGCAGCCAGTGTTTTTCTGACATAGGTTGAGTCCACTCCACCAACACCCGAAGCTGCGCTTCTTTGTAGTAGAGGAGCATGTCGGGAAGTCACCCCCCCCCCCCCTCCCCACGAGGGCGCCTGAGAGAAGTAAAGGATAAGCGGGCCCGTCCCCCCTGCCAAATAAAGCGGAGCATAAGAGTCGTAACGCGTCGAAAAAAGTCAGTATCCACCACAATGGGGAGCGCCTGAAATAAATACAAAAGCTTGGGAAGGAGTGTCATTTTAATCGCGTGTATCCTCCCCAGCCACGAGATGTATAGTGGCAGCCAGCGGCGCAGATCTGTCTGGACACGCGCCAACAGAGGGGGGACATTAGCGGCGTACAGTTTCCCCACTGTAGGGGTAAGGTGGATCCCCAGGTACAGCAGAGAGGAGAGGGTCCACGGTAGGGGCGAAAGCGGGCGGAGGCGGTCCACCTCCGCTAGGGAGAGCGTGAGGTTAAGAATAAAGGACTTGTCATAGTTGACTTTAAAGCCAGCTACCGTCTCGAAGCGTGCCAGCTCCGCCTGTATGTGGGGGAGGGAGTGCGCGGGGTCGGAAAGGGAAAGCAGGACGTCATCCGCGAACAGGGAGATCTTATGCTGCTCGCCAGTGAAGGGCAGTCCCCGAATGTCTGGGTGTTCCCGCACCGCCAGCGCCTGTGGCTCGATGCTCAAGGCAAAGAGCATAGGAGAAAGTGGGCACCCCTGCCTCGTGCCACGTGAGTGAGGAAAAAAGGCCGACAGATGACCATTGACCAAGACTCTGGAACGGGGGCAGTTGTAATTCGCCCCCAGCATGAACAGAAATTTGGGTGAAAAGCCAAAAGCCGTCAGAGTCTGGAACAAAAATCCCCAATCCACCCGGTCAAAGGCCTTCTCCGCATCAAGATCCACCAGGACCGCAGGGATACGGAAGCGGTTAGCCTTCTCTATAAGGTGGACTACCCGTCTGGTGTTATCGTGGGTCTGGCGCCCCCTTAATCAATCCCGATTGATCGGGGTGGATGAGAGCCGGCATGAGGTCCTGTAGCCTGGACGCTAATATGGACGAATACAACTTAGTGTCAATGTTCAGCAAGGCTATAGGCCTATATGAGGAGCAGTTGGTGGGATCCTTCCCCGGCTTGGGGATGGCCGATATAACAGCCTCCTTCATGGAACCCGAGGTCGGACCTTCTTCCGCCATGGCGATAAAGAGGAGCACCAGGAAGTCACTCACCTCTGCTGCAAAGGTCCGATAGAAAAGGGCTGTGTAGCCGTCCACACTGGGCGCCTTATTGAGCTTTAGAGCCTTGATAGCAGTCAAAACCTCCTCCCTAGTGAAGGGGGCGGCGAGCAGCTCGTTCCACTCGGTAGAGACGCGAGGGAGCGGAAGCGCGCTTAAATAATCACGCTGAGCCCCAGGGTCCAGGGCGTCCCCTGAGTATAACGCCGTGTAGAACGCCCCAAAGAGGTCCGCCTTGGCCTCGTCACGGTACGTCAGCTCACCTCCGGGGTCTTGAATACCGCCTATATACTTCTCTCTCTTGTCTCTCAGCTGACGCGCAAGATGCCTCCCTATCTTATTCCCCTGTGAATAAGAGAGACAACGCAACTTTAGGAGGGTGAACTACGCCCGGTTACTATAGTGGGCCCTGAGTTTACCCCGGACCGATGTCAACGAGCGGAGCGTCTGCTTGGTGGGATTCTGCTTGTGGGTCTGCTCCAACCTGGTCAGCTCCTCCTCCAAGCCTTCCCGCTCCTTCCGCCTCAATTTTTTGAGGGCCGCGTTGAGGGCCAAACAACTACCTCGAGCGACGCCTTAAAGGCATCCCAGGTAACAAAAATCGAGGTGTCCTGGACAGGGTTGAGGTAAAAAAAAGTCGCGAATCGCCGCCCGCAACGCCTTACAGGAGGTATCATCCCTGACCAGGGAGGCTGGAAAATACCACTTGCAGGGTCCAGCACCGTCCGGGGCTCAGTGAAGACAGAGGGCCAATAGGCTATGATCAGAGACAGAAAGGGGGAAGATTGTAGCGTCTCTCAGGGATCCCTGGAGGGACTGGCTCAGGAAAACATGGTCCAGACGAGAGTAAGAGTGGCGAACGTGGGAGAAGTAAGTGAAATCCCTTGCAAGGGGATGAAGGGAGCGCCACCCGTCGATCAATCCCTGGTCTTCGAAGCGTCGGCGCGTCTCAGCCGAGAAGACCCCAGCATCGGCCCTCTGAAGGTGAGAGCAATCCAATTCCCGATTCCAGATCAGATTAAAGTCACCCAATACAAAGAGGGCCCCCTCAACAAAGTCCTCAACAATACGCAGTAGGTCTTGGAAGAACTCATTCTGTCCCACATTGGGGGCATACAGTACTAAAAATGTACATAATTTGCCGCGGAGCATACCCTTGACCATGATCCATCTACCCTCTCTATCACTCCGAACCCCCAGCGGTTGAAAGCGCAATGCCGAATGGAACAGAAGGGCCACCCCCTGTGCTTAGTAGGGGCAGAGGATCTATAAATAAGCGGGTACCGCCGGTGCTTAAGGCGGGTTTCGTCTTTCCGAGCTAGGTGCGTCTCCTGGAGACCCACCACATCCAAGCTATGGTCCAGAATGTATTTCCATACCTTTTGGCGTTTCTGGGGGGAGTTCAGCCCCTTCACGTTCCATGTGCCCAAAGTGACCGGCATTACAGACATGTTCCCCCACTCAGCTCAGCTCTCCATCTCCACGCGCCCGACACAGACCCCTTCCAGCCAGCACCCTCCGGACCAAAACACACTCACCCCTCCCGCAACACTCACCACCGGCCCACTCACCCCTCGGGATCCCCGCCACCCCGCCACCCCGCCACGGAGCTCCATACCCTACCCGTCCTCATAGCTACAGCACCACCATAAGGCCTTGGAATAGCAAGCCATCCCTTCCGGAGGGTAGTCAACACTCTCAGCGCAGATCGCAAGGCCAGTACCAAACAACCACTCACACCCCCGCCACCCCCCCCCCCCCTTCCCCCCCCCCCCATCCCCCAGCCAACCCCTCCCCCCAACCCCAGGACCCGAGAACCTCAACAGGACTGCCTCCCTAGCCCTAAACTGAAAAGGCCCCAAGGGGGAAAAAAGAAAGAAAAACAATAAAACACATAGTTCAACCGTGAGGGCTGTCGTTGATTCCCTCAGAGAGCGGTGGCCGAGGTAACAGTCAGTGTCCCACTCGCTCTCCAGACCGGGGCGGCTTCCCCAAAAGTACATAGTTACCCACGGTACCTGAGTAGAGGGGGGGTGTCCCTCCGATGCCTATCAGCCTTCCCTCCACGATCACGCATCCGACAAGCTGTCCCGCGACTGCGCCTCCGTCACACTCACCACGGAGGCCACTGCACCATTTCTTTCTTGCTGGCTGGCCGTAGGATCCGGCCTATTCTGCGCCGCGGGGCTCCCCACTCTCTGCCAGGAGGAAGAGCGCCGTCTTCGCCGTGGTGGTGAGCGCCCACTCCTCGGAGAAGGGGCAGCGTCGTCCAGGCCAAGGAGATCTTTGGCAGCCTGCAGGGATCGAAGCTGGACCAGCCTGTTCTGCCACCTGAAGATGAGGCGAAAGGGATGGCCCCAGGAGTACGCCACATTATGGTCCCGCAGGAAGGATGTCACTGGCTTAAAGGCACGCCTCTTCTGTAGCGTTGACGCCGCCAGATCCTGGAAAAGTTGGGGATGATGATCTCTAAACTGCAAGTCCGCGATACCCCTCGCCTTCCGAAGGATACGCTCTTTAAGTTGAAAATCATGTACGCAGACCAGGATGTCAGGAGGTGGAGCCCCCGTACCCCTCGGTAGTCCCACTCTATGGACCCTGTCCATCCTGACCCCGTGAAGGTCGTCTTCACACAGGATCTGCAGAAAGAGAGCTTCCACAGAGACACGCAGGTCTCCCGCCTCTCGGTCCCAGGGCACCGCGCGAATGCGAATGTTGTTCCTGCGAGACCGGTTCTCCAGGTCCTCCGCATGAGCCTGGAGATCTAGATTCAGCTCCGTCAGTCTAAGCACATCCTGTTGGAGCTGGTGTACGTCGCCCGCCAGACCCAGATCGTGCTCTTCCAACGTCGCCACCCGCTCGCCGATGCCATCCACCTATCTCCTCACCTCTCTTAGATCCGAAGCGGGTTGGGAGCGGAGCTCCGAGATGTCCTCCTTGATGGCCGAGAAGAACTCCAGCATAAAAGCCTTGGTGGCAGGCGCCTCATCGTCCTTCTGCCGGGGGTAAGTGCTGGTACCCGGGGGCGTCGTCGGCTGTGGTCCTTTTGGAGGGCCCTCCTTGCCCGGCTTTTCCTTGCGGGCCCTGTTAGACATCGTGTCTGGATCGGCGGACGTACTCGGTTCAAGGCGGTAGACAGTTCTCACCACTCCGGGACCGTCGCCCCCGTTCCGGGCAGGCTCCCCTCTACTCCGCCCAGTCGCAGCTGCGAGTCTAGAGCCCCGGTCTAGTGGCCCCAATCTGCACAGTACTGCAGCTCTTCCTCCTCAGGTGCTCATGTCCGCCACCCAGCCAGGGACGGGAGGGTTCACTCAGGCACCCGCCTCTTGTAGCGCCCACCACTGCGCCACTCCTGGCCTCTACAAGCACCCAGGCCTCTCCACTAGGCTGCACCGTCTCAGCCCGGGTGTGGATATCGCCCGCAGGTCCCGCTACTGACCACAATCCCCAGGTTTCCACCAACACGCAGTCCGGTGCTCCTCAAGTATGCTGTCGCCCGCCATGGGTGATCCCAGGCACGTGTGGCCACTTTCCAGGGCTCCGACCCCCCCATAGCAGCCCACCAGACAACACCGCACTCTGGCCACTCAGCTCGGGACCAAACTAGGCCATCTGCTCTGAAGGTGCCCTTCACGTCTCCAGCAGCCAGGAGATGAATAGTGTTCACAGGGGTAGGGCGTCACACCTGCAGACCCCAGGCCAGGTCAGCTCCTGCACTCCATACCTCTCACCAGAGTTCGTGGCCCAAGCGTCCCTAGGCCCCAATCCAGCAGCCTAGACAATGCTCGCAGTCGCGATGGAAGGCAGGGAGCGACGGACCCCCCCTCTGTGTTCAGGCACACGGCCGTTTAGCCTCCAGGCCGCTTCTTCTGGCCAGTCCAGCAGCACTAGAGGCACACACCACACATCACAATAGGCCTTCCAGCCCAGATATAGTCCAGCGGGGGGGGAGCCCTCCGGGGGGGCCAGCATCGATCAGGGAGGCAAACCAGCACTCACCCCAGCGGGGGCCTCCCAGGCAGGCGCACAATGCGGGGGACCACGTTTTATCCCCGCGGGTCCCTAGTGCGGATCACAGTGCTAGGGGCGAGCCTCCAACCGGCCTCCAACACCCCTGGGCAGGCGGTACCCCCTAGCGACTGCTCACCCCGGGCCTGGTCACACCAAGGGTCCCATGGTCCAGCGCTGCATCTCCGGTCCCGGCCTCCAGTCCGTCCGACGCGATTCCGCACCCCGTCCCGTGCGGGGCCTCCGCCCAGCCCATCCGCCTCAGGCCTCCGGCGGCCCCCCGCTCCAGGTCCGGGGGAAGTCTCAATGAAGTCCCTGCACTCTCCGTAGCGGGGGCAGAGATAGGCACTCCTCAGGGTTTGTGCCGCGGTCCCGGCCAGCAGCTCTCCGGGAGGCCGATCTGTGTAGGTCGCGGTCCGGACCTAGGCCCTCAATCCCCGGCCTCCAGTGCGGCCCAGTGATCCGTCCGCCTGCCACTCCAAGTCTCCGCTCTCGCTCCCTGCACCTCGGCGGGCCCAGCAGGGCACTCTCTTCCCGCGGGGCGCCAGGTCACGCTCTGTGGGGTTCGCACTCGGCTCCACAGACAGTGGGCTCTGTTACTGCAGCGTGGCAGGATGTTACCGCCTCGGCTGTGCCTCCAGGCAAGTCCCCTGGCTCCAGCTGCCCAGCCACGCCACAGGCCTCAAACTTGCCGGGGGTCCACCTCTCCACCACCGGGTCCGCAGAAGACACCGGACCTCCCCAAGTGCATCCGGAGGTAACGCGCTAGTTCAGGGTCAGCTGGCAGGGTCCAGGGAAGGCGCTGGACAAGGCTAAGCAATCTCGGCGGCGGAGGGACAGAAAGCACGTCCTACTCCGTCGCCATCTTAGACACGCCGTCCTACACTTGTTCCTTTGATTAAGTCTGACTGCTCCATGCCACACAGCTATAGGATGGAGCAGAGGGTTTTCTTAAAGAAACCTAACTGGACCTGATAAAGATTGTGACGTTTTAACATGTTGAGATCTCACAAGACCACCACATAATAACCCACTTTCATAGGGCATACCTCTGCACAAATGCATGAAGATTGTGGTACTAAGAGAATGGAGGGACATTGATAAACCTGCGATGTTCAAGTTCATGGCTAAAATATACCCTGTGCTTGGAGAGGAGTTGGGGGCTACCTGATTCAATCCGGTGGGTGCAATGTTACCCAATTTGACTGAATGTTAAGCCCATGGCTGTAGATGACATGACCTCAGTGGATTGTGTAGCCCACAAGATTGTTTCCACACTGAAGAATGTTTGCTCAGGTGCTAACTTATTCATGACGGCTGCAAAGGATGCAGCATACGTAGTTAAGCAATTAAAGTATGGCTTCTGGATCTTTTTAACTGGATGCACAACAGGTCACCTGTACACAGGTTCTATCCATAATGGAGCATCAGGTGTATTTATTTTTTTTGGCTGATTTGGCATGCGCCTTTCATTTATTTGCACTCGTGTGTCTCGTGCATTCTGGGATATAGTATCCTTTAGGAAATGTTCGTATTCCCCTTAGTGGGTCCCATGCCACATCTTTGTATATAATCACCACGTTATTTACAATGTACCTTAAGTAGGCCCCTTCGTATCAGCCAGTTGATATATTTCCTGCAAAAGCTGTGCTGGCCGCAGTTATGACACAGTTCTGTTACTGCGCAGCCCTTCTCAACGTTTGAAAGTGGTGCATCCTTCCACGACAGGACTGCCGTGTTGTTTATTTTTCACCAAAGGCCCAAGCATTTTAAAGGACGCACTCACAGCCGATGTGAACCGAGGTTCATGACAAAGAATCAACCGGCAATGATATTTCCAGGCTTTATTAGTAGATGATTGCAGTGCTGCGACGCGTTTCGAGGCTCCAGCCTCTTCATCTGGCAGCTGGAAAATGTGGCATGGATTTCCGTGGATGTGCCTTTCATTTATTTGCACTTGTGTGTCTCGTGCATTCTGGGATATAGTATCCTTTAGGAAATGTTCGTATTCCCCTTAGTGGGTCCCATGCCACATCTTTGTATATAATCACCACGTTATTTACAATGTACCTTAAGTAGGCCCCTTTGTATCAGCCAGTTGATATATTTCCTGCAAAAGCTGTGCTGGCCGCAGTTATGACACAGTTCTGTTACTGCGCAGCCCTTCTCAACGTTTGAAAGTGGTGCATCCTTCCACGACAGGACTGCCGTGTTGTTTATTTTTCACCAAAGGCCCAAGCATTTTAAAGGACGCACTCACAGCCGATGCGAACCGAGGTTCATGACAAAGAATCAACCGGCAATGATATTTCCAGGCTTTATTAGTAGATGATTGCAATGCTGCGACGCGTTTCGAGGCTCCAGCCTCTTCATCTGGCAGCTGGAAAATGTGGCATGGATTTCCGTGGATGCGCCTTTCATTTATTTGCACTCGTGTGTCTCGTGCATTCTGGGATATAGTATCCTTTAGGAAATGTTCGTATTCCCCTTAGTGGGTCCCATGCCACATCTTTGTATATAATCACCACGTTATTTACAATGTACCACTGCAGCACTGCAATCATCTACTAATAAAGCCTGGAAATATCATTGCCGGTTGATTCTTTGTCATGAACCTGTGAGTGCGTCCTTTAAAATGCTTGGGCCTTTGGTGAAAAAAAAAAATATATATATATATATTCCAATATGAAATCCTTACCAGACGTATGTCAGATCCACAATAATTCAAAGTACGATCCTTTACCCTCAAGATATCTCCCAAGATCTTTAGCAAGGTCTTTGCTCTTTTGGTGGGATTACTTAACTTTAAATAGATTATTTATAATTATAGTGGTTAGTCCATGCTCCTTCTATTAGACTAACAACCATACATGTGTAGCACATGTGCTCAGTTCCCCTGCTGCATGGATTGCTCATCAGTCCCCTCAAATCCCCACGTTGGTGTATCAGTCCAGGAAAGTTAATGGAGTGGGTCACTTGTTCTAAATTTGGCTGCTGCTGTCAAACTTTGGAACACCCTTCCCTCCCACATCGCTGGTCTTGACTCCTCTGTTTTTAAAAAAAGTTTAAAGAGTAAACCCCTTAGTCATCCTAGTAACTGTTACAAACTGCTATATACTGACTTCCACAGCACTTTGACACCTTCGGATATAGTGCGCTCTATAAATTTGTTAACATAATAACAACAGATACCGGCTCTCAACCTTGGGTGTTAAGCCAAAGTCAAGAGACACTTGGTAAATGGTTGAACTGGGGAAGAAGGATTCTTCTGACTGTAAGGATCTAGAAGCTATCAGGAGGGGTCTCTTGGCATTTGCTCCTCTTTGCAGAGATAGCCGGTCATGGCAAAGATAGACAACAAGGTAGCCAAGATCTATCTCAACAGACATTGGGGTACTAGGATGAGAAGTCTAAACAGGCTGGCACTTCACATTATACAATGTGTTGCTTGAATGAGGCTAATGCAGAACAACTACTGTGGTTTCAAGGAGACTAATTACTAAAGAGGCACTAGTGAAGTGAGCATGTGTAATGTAATGTTACAATGCTATTATTCATGCCCCCTGCTCCAGGGCCAGACTGGGAACCCAAAGCAGCCCTGGCAATTATGACGGACCAGCCCCCCGGCTGCTTTTGTTACTGTGGGCCGATATAACAAAACCTTCCCCCAGTAACAAAAACAACCCCCACCTCTGCAAGATCAGCCCTCACCCTTCCAGCCTCCAGGGAAAACGCCAAATGCCTGCTATGGCCAGTCCGGCCCTGCCTTCCTCCCTGTCCCTAAAAACAAGAACACAGACCTTCAAAATGCAGGATGCTGGTGACCCTTTGAGCTACTGACTTGGGCATCAAAACACTGGTGAAATGACACGGCCAATCCCTTACCCATTCACTAAGAATCATACTTGCCTAATTCTCTTCTGAAAGGGCAAGAGTACAACCTCCTGGAGGGCCACCTAGGATCCATTACCAATGTCAGAAGAACCGCACTACGAATCCCTCTAGATATTTTCCTAATTACTTACGGATTTCCTCCCAAATATGTCAGATACACTTAAGTTGTGTTTTGCTCCATTTTGTCAAGTGCTACAAGTACCTATGTATGATAGCACCTAAATAGGATTTCTGCTCTGTTTGGTGTTTCCACACTAATAGTAATGTTGGACCAAAGGTTTTCTTGCACCAAAATATGTGTTTGCTCCTAAATGTTATTTGTGGTCATTAAAATGTTTCCACATCCTCACTGATGTTGCACCAAGGGTGATTTGACACCTCTTCCACATGCAATCATCCCCTGTTCCAAAACAACTCACTCATACCGATGCATACGCCCACTGTTCTCCAGGCGCCAATCATCCACCCTGACCCAAGCATATATTCATTCAGCCCCATCTGCACTCACATTCATTAACCAGTCCTTTTTCCACACTTCTATTTGTACAGCTATGGAAGCACAACAATGCACCTAATGCTATCTATTCAACCACACAGCCAGTAATCCATCGATCAAAGCATCTAACCAACATCCAACTGTGTCTGCATGTGTCATGTGCGGTCTGACTGCACACGTTTGTAGATGTGCATATTTGCCTCCACATGTGGTCTGTTTGAATATAGGTCCTTGTATGTGAACTTACAGTTTTTACATTCAAACATGTTACACAATGTACACCCAACAACCAAGTAAATATTCATCTAAAACAAGCCAGACCAATTGGATTTGCCAGTGCTTGTTTAGATCTTATCATAGTGCAATTTGACAACTGAACATCCTATACCTGCTTAGAGCTCTTGGAAGGAACCACTCACTTCCATTACCAGAGATCCGTTGCAGTCTCAAGAGCACATACATGTTCACAAAACATGGTATAGCATAAAGCATCAAATAATTCACAATAGCAGCAGTGGCAATAAAGAGCAAGAACACTTCATGCCTGTCCTCTATATTTCTCAGGTGCGTCTCCAAATCATTCCCCACCGCAACAGGTACTGCTGCTATAAATGCAGATACATTCAAAAATATATATTGCACGCACTCATTAAGTAGTTGCCATATTAGATTCAAGCCAAGAGAACCATACTCAATTTTAAAAGTCTTCTTTTATTCGTCAATCCATTTTGAAATGAAAACCGACAATGCATTTCATTCCTTTTCTATAATGGAACTTCTTCAGGGCCAGTTTATGGTACGGGGAAAAGTCTATCTTCAGTAGTGGGCTTTAGTCCACAATTGTAAGAATATGTGTTTCAAGAGTTTTCCATGATCAAACTGCATAGTGTAAAAGCACATAGTAAGTTGAAAATCATGCACATGTACAATGGATTCTCTGCAAAGCATTAGCATCTTTTTTACTATCAGGATAAAATAAAACGTGGAACATGTTGGTTGCTGACAGACTAGATTAGAGCGTTATGCCAACCTGCTTCTGCTAGGACAGAGAAGAGCCTTGAAACAGGCGAAAGGGGCAGAACAAACCATACCTGCTAGCTACCAGCAGGTTAGGGTAGAGACCAATGCACATCTGGTAATGATGCATTCCAGGACTGAGAACCCTTCCTACAAGAACATGGTACCGAACTGAAAACATCCGCTTACAGTAAATAAATGGAAATCAAAGTGTGAAAGTTTGGATTGAAAGCAAATTGTCCTGCTGTGCTACTTAGTCAATCAATCAATGACTGCATCTTTATTCGTCTATGAAATAGCCATAACAGCACACGATACAATATAAAATATATACATAAAAGGAACATCATATTTCATAAGTCATTAAATGTTTAAAACATTAAAAAAGGAAAGAGAGGGCGTGGCCAAGATGGCGGCGGAGTAGGACGCCTTTCCGAGCCGCTCCGGCGCTGATCCGACAAAGAATCTTATAGCACGGTCCTGAGGGAGCGATTTCACTTCAAAAGTGCTGCGGAAGTCCCCCTGGCATAGCGGAGAGGTTTGGTGCCGTCGGTGGGTCGGAGAGACTTCAAGATCGACCACGGGACCGACTGAGCTCTGTGGCCTGCGCGACCCCTGCCTTTCTTGGGTCTTGGCGGCCGATGTAGGAGGAGGGCGGAGCTCCTGAGATCCCGCCTGGAAGCTCCGAAGCTGGCTGAAGGTGGAGAATCGCGCTGAGTCGGCGAGGCGGCAGATCTTGCTACAGGGGTGGCTTGGAGTCATCTAGCTTGTGGAGTGGAGCGGGCCCACGAGGCTTGGAAGAGGAGGTTTAACAGCGCCCGGCGGTGTTCGCCGAGAGGAGGCCCGAGACATCTGAACGCCGGTGGCGGTGAGACTGGGCAGTGGCGGTGGCCCTGAGCGAGACTGGTGGTGGAGAGCGGTGCCAGGTCGGCGAGCTCCGGTGAGGCCGGATCTGCGCATGAGGAGGACGCGGCCTACGGGATAGCGACGGCATTCATGCATGGCCACCATTGGACTTTGGGTCGTCCGCAAGCTTGAGCTTTACCCTGGTCACCTGTGAAGCCTGGGGAACGAAGACCCGGGCTACTGTGTGGGCCGTGAACGTTTTTTCAGAAGTACTACGGCCTATAGTTCGAGGCTTGGTCACTGGGATCACGGGCCTAAGTTCTAGACTGGGACGAGCGGCAGGGCCCGCCATCTTGTTTGGCCGCGTGGCGCTTGGGTGGAGTGCTGCTTGCCGCCATGTCTAACGTGCAGCGCAAGGGGCGCCCGGGGAAGGATGGCACTTCGAAATCTTCCCAGCAGCCGGCATCCCCAGGAGCTAGTGGTTCCTCGAAGCAATCGGATGATGAGGCGCAGGTGACGAAGGCTTTTATGATCAAACTCTTTGCCTCCATTAAGGAAGACATCTCCGAGCTCCGCGCGCAATTGGCCTCCGATCTACGGGAGGTGCGGAGGGACGTGGACGGTATAGGCGAGAGGGTGGCGACTCTGGAGGACCATGATCTAAGTATGGCCAACGATGTGCACTTGTTACAGCAGGATATCATCCGCCTCACCAAGCAGAACCTGGACTTACAGACGCACACGGAGGACTTAGAAAACCGTTCCCGCAGGAACAACATCCGTATCCGAGCTGTGCCCTGGGATGGTGAGGCAGGAGACCTGCGTGGATATGTCCAAGACTTGTTCCTCCAGATACTGGATGAAGAGGATACGCGGGAAATTCGGATGGACAGGGTGCATAGAGTGGGGTTGCCCAGACGAGGGGGAGCCCCCTCCTGACATTCTTGTATGTGTTCATGACTTTCAGGTGAAAGAGCGTATCCTCCGCAAAGCCAGGGCAATCGCGTCATTGCAGTTCAGGGACCACCGCCCTCAGCTGTATCAAGATTTAGCGGCCTCCACACTACGGAAACGAAGGGAGTTCCGCCCAGTGACTGCCTTTCTGAGGGAGCGTGGCATCGCTTACTCCTGGGGACATCCATTTCGAATCATCTTTCGATGGCTGAATCGGCTCGCACAGATTCGCTCGCTCCAGGTGGCGAAGGACCTCCTGGGCCTGGAGGATGTACCGCCTTCGCAGGACGCAACTGCTTCTCCGTCTCGGAGGCGCCACCGCTCGTCTTCCTGGCACAGGGTGGGCGCTTCCCCTGATCGGCGGCGACCGGACCTCACTACCAGCCTGCAGGAGCGGGGCAACGCGGTGGCATCGGTGGCTTCGGCTACATTAACTGATACGCAGCACTGCTCCGGAGCGGCGTGACATCTTTCTTGCTGATGGATCGGCGCCGGAGGGGTTCTGGCCTCCTGGTCGCGGGGTATGAATGTACTTTTGGAGGAGACACCCTTGACCGTGGCCATGGGGGATACCGTATTGGTCCCCCCGGCCAACTTCCTGAAAGGAAGGCCCCTTACGGACTCTGGACTTCTGGACACGATGAGTACTGTCTTTGCTTTCACAGTTTTGCTTTTGTTTTTGCTATTGGTTGTTTTTCGACTGGGGGGGGGAGTTGGAGTTGGGGAGTTTGGGGTGTTGGGGGGGGTCCCATGACGGTGGGAACAGGGGACTGCTGGATGGATGGCTGCTGGTGTGCGTGCGAGTTGGCATCGTGGATAACAAATCTGTGGTTGGATGGTGAGTTTTGGGTTATGGTGGGGGGAGGGTGGCGGACTCCCTGGACGTCCCTTGGATCGGGGGTTGTCTATGTATGGGGAGGGGGACAATTGGGGTGACAGGAGAGATTTTTGGGGCCCATTTCTGTAATGCTGATTAGCATAGGGACATGGAACATTAAGGGCATGAATTCACCGCAGAAGAGGCAGAAGGTGTGGAAATATGTGGTAGATCATCACCTTGACATAGTGGGGTTGCAAGAAACCCACTTAGCACGGAAAGATGAGATGTGGCTCCGCCATAGGGCTTATCCCATTATTTATAGGTCCTCCGCCGCTACGAAACACAGGGGGGTGGCACTCCTTTTCCGAGCTGCGTTGCACTTTCAACCTATGGAGGTGCGTCACGATAAGGAGGGCCGTTGGTTGATGGTCAAAGGGCTTATTCAAGGTCGACTGTGCACTTTTGTGGTGGTGTATTTGCCCAACGTAGGTCAGAATAAGTATTTACAGGATTTGTTGTTGAAGGTTGGAGACTTTGAGGAGGGTCATCTATTCTTGCTGGGGGACTTTAATCTGGTGTGGGACAACGATATGGACAGCTCAGGGGGGCATAGGGTGTTTTCTGCTTTGACACAGCATGAGGTGGGGGAGCTGGGACTAGTTGATGGCTGGCGTTTTTTCCACCCTACCACAAAGGATTACACATTCTTCTCCCACGTGCATCATTCCTATTCCCGTTTGGATTCCATTTTCCTTAGCCAATCTCTACGCGGGGACGTGGTAGATGCCGCCATTCTTCCAATCTCTGTTTCGGACCATAGTCTCTTGGTGCTTAGCCTTCGTTGGTCGCCAACTGGTGCGTCGCATCCAAAGTGGTATTTCCCGGCGTCGGTGATCAGGGACGATACATCTAATCAAGCCTTGCGACTTGCTATCAGAGAATTCTTAGACCTTAATCCCCCGCCGGACACCTCACTGTCGACCACATGGGACGCCTTTAAAGCTATGATCAGGGGCACATATCTGGGACTCAACTCGCAGATTAACGCCCTGCGGAGGAAGGCACGTGAGGCCTTGGAAGCTGAGGTGGTCGAGCTCGAACGTGCTCACAAACTCAACCCCTCGAGGGTGACCCTCCACCCGCTGACCGCGTTGAGGGGCAAATTAAAGGCGCACTATGCCAATAGGGCCGAGCTTACGCTTTTGCGACTGGGGCGACAATCATATTCATGCGGTAACAAGGTTGGTAAACATCTGGCGCGGCAACTGCGGGATAGGAGGGAGCGGGAATACATAGGAGGGATCAGGAATGCTGCAGGTGTGCTACAACATCGGGACGGAGCGAAGGCGGACATTTTTGGATGCTTTTACGCCGAGTTGTATACAGGTGACAACCTGGATGCAGAAACACAAAGAGGGTTCTCACGACGTTTGCCGTTACCTCGAGTATCTAGAGAATGGAACGACCTATTGGAGGCGCCAAATTCCAGAGAAGAGGTTCTCTCCACCATCAAAAATTTGAAATTACACAAGGCCCCGGGTCCGGATGGTTACACTGCGGTCTTTAACAAGACGTATGCTACCGAGCTGTGTGATTTTCTAGTTGCTCTCTTTAATGATATGGCGTCGTCCGGAATGAACACAGGGACCCTGGCCGAGGCGAAGATCACGGTCTTGCCAAAACCAGGGAAGGACCCGGAGCATTGTGCTTCGTTTCGCCCCATAGCCTTACTTAACATTGACGCAAAACTATACTCGGCGATTCTGGCGAGCCGCCTACAGGATCTGTTGCCGGCGATTATCCACCCAGACCAATCTGGCTTTATTAAAGGTCGCCAGAACCACGATAATACCCGTAGAGTGGTTCACCTCATCGAAAAGGCGGACAGGTTCCGCATACCGGCTGTGCTGGTGGGCCTGGACGCGGAGAAGGCCTTCGACCGAGTGGATTGGGGCTTTCTGTTTAATACGCTAATGGCCTTCGGCTTTTCTGACAAATTCATCACTATGGTAAAGGCAAACTTTTGCAGCCCACGCTCGAGAGTGGCAGTGAATGGCCACCTATCGGCCTTCTTCCCACATTCGCGGGGCACCAGACAGGGGTGTCCCCTCTCTACCCTGCTGTTCGCGCTCAGTATTGAGCCTCTGGCGATGGCGGTGAGGGAACATGAAGGCGTGAAGGGCATACCGTTCACGGGAGAGCAACATAAAATCTCGCTCTTCGCGGACGACGTCCTGCTCTCGGTGGAAGATCCGGCTGGTTCCTTGCCCTGCGTTAGGGAAATTTTGCTTGAATTTGAGGATGTGGAGGGATTTAAAGTAAACTATGGCAAGTCTTACATTTTGAATCTGACTTTATTGCAAACTGACGTGGCTCAAGTACGGGCGTTGACACCATTGGCGTGGGCATCCGGCTCGATTGTTTATCTGGGAGTACACCTGACTCCGACGGTGGGTAAACTGTTCACGGCCAACTTCCCACCCCTCCTGACGAAGACCCGGGCAGAATTGGAGAGGTGGAAACCTAAATTCCTGTCCTGGTTAGGTAGGATACATGCGATTAAAATGGTCCTTCTCCCCAAATATTTATACCTGTTCCAGGCTCTACCTATTCCGCTGGATAACGCTTACTTCCGACAGCTCAAAACGCAGATACTGAAATTTATCTGGCAAGGGGGCCGAGCCCGTCTGTCGTTCACAGTCATGCGCCGGCCTCAGTCGGAGGGTGGGGTTGGTCTCCCGGACCTGCACCTATACTATAAGGCTGCCCAATTGCGGGTCATGGTGGAATGGTCGCAGCAGCTATCAGAAAAACATTGGCTGCATATGGACCGAAGTGTGGCGGGTCGGTTCATCTGGGATTTAGCCTGGAAACCGAAGAAAGACCGCCCCTTGAATGCCTAAATCAGTACCCCCACGGGCACTACGCTGAAGGTCTGGGACACCTTGGCTAGCAATGAGCGGTGGACAACCTTCCCATCTCCGTTCACGCCATTGCATTTCAACCCGGCCTTTCCACCGGCGCTTGCCGAGGGACCCTTTGACGCATGGAGGGAGGGTGGGTGCAGGGCGCTGCTTCACCTGTTTCATGGCTCTGATCCTTTGACCTTTGCTAACTGTATGCGGGACTACCAGGTGCCGCAGACTGATAGGTATAGGCATGTCCAATTGCTACATTGGGCCACGTCACCAGGAGTGCTGGAGGCAGCTACGAGGCCTCCCTCGAAATTTGAGGCTTTTCTGCTACGGACGTCTACCATGAAGGGAGCCATCTCCTTCCTATATCAGTTACTGCTTCAATCTGAATTGTCACCTAGGCCACGATATATGGAGCAATGGGAGGAAATGGTGGGAAGGGATGTCACCGACGCCGAATGGTCAGCGCTTTGGAGGGATATGAACCAATTTAACCACTCGATCCACTTGCGGGAGGCTCACTTAAAGACTCTCACGCAATGGTATATGTGTCCGACTCGGCTCCACCGTATCTATCCGGCTGCCTCGTATAAGTGCTGGAGGGGATGCGGACTTCTGGGGGACTTCCGCCACATTTGGTGGGACTGCCCGGTGATCAGGCCGTACTGGGATGAAATTCTTTCCCATATCAAGGATATCCTTCAATATCCTATTGAGGACTCTATGACCTTTGTGCTATTGGGTTTATTCTTCATTTTTTTCAAATTTATGATTTTCGATTCAAAAATGTATCCACTGCCATAATGCATATTAATATTTCCATTTCATATTAATGTTGTTGCTCCAATGCATTTCGGGCTACCAGCCCTTCATCGGGGAGCCTACGCAAGAAAAGACGAACATATCTATCAGAATTGACGACTGATTGTTAAATGATGAAAAATAGTGAAAATGGTGAGGTAATAGTGCTAGTCCCAAGTTCAAAGTGTTCACCAAGGTGGCGAGCAAAAGTTACGTGTGAGTTGTACCAAAACTGTGGTGTTGAGCCTTAGAGTTACCAAAGGATATAAAGCGGAAAAGTAAAAACAGGAGGCTAAAAAAATGAAAGGGTAAAAATGACAAAAAAATGAAGAATAAACTCAGTTGAAAATTCTGAATTCTCAGTGAATCTTTTGGAGGATTACACCATTTGAGTGCCTAAGGGATGTTATCAAAGTTCCTTTGATTACACTGTTCTTACTATTGTTCTAATATCGCCCAGGGTGTTGGGCGACACCTTAGAAGCACCTACAAACATAACAAACTATTTGGGAGAACTATATTCACAAGCAGTGCACGGGTTTCCTTATACAAACTTTGTGCTATTGGGCCTGCGGGACCCCGGTCTTCAACACCAGACGCGCTCGGATAAAAAGATTCTGTGGCTGTGCTTGGGGGCAGCCAAGCTCACACTGGCGGCGGATTGGAAACGGAAGGAGGCACCAGCGATATCCCTTTGGCACGCGAGACTCTGGAGGCTTTTGAGCCTGGAAAGAATGGCAGACATCTTCCTCGGTAATTACAAGAACTTTAAGCACGTGTGGGGTCCCTTGGTAACCTTCCTATCTACTGGCTTGCCTTCGGCTGTTTGCCCAGCATCATTGAGATCCTTACACCTATTCCAAATTTAGTGTGCCTGCTGAATGAATGTGGTATGTATGCGTCACCGTCATGGGGGGGGGGAGTGGGGGGGGGGGGGCTGGGGAGTTGCATTTTCTCTTTCTTTTCCTCTGTTGCAACCGAGGTGCCTATTTTCACCGGTTGGTGCATTTCCATGGTTTTGTATAGCCTGAAGACCTGCTTGATGGGACATTTTGATTTAGCAAGACTCAGCACTAATGTGGCTTTTTCTTATGGCTTTTTTTTTGCAGGTACCTGGACTGATTGACTGATCTTTATCTTTGCGATGTAGCGTCACCACCGTTTTAATTTGCTTTTTTTCCCCCTGTGCGGGGTCATGTGCGGCACCTCGGTGCGGCTTTCTTGTGTTTTTCCTTTTTGTTATATGCAAAATAAAAATTTTACAAAAAAAAAAAGGAAAGAGAGAAGAGATCAATAATCTAACGTTGTTTTCCTAGAGGATACAGCAGCTTGAGGAAACATAGTTATGCTACAGCATGTTTCATCATCAGACACGGTGCGCAGGCTGCGATATGCCTGCATACAAGATTGCATCTTTCTGGCTCTCATAAATGGTATAAGAAATTTCCAAGTATATAACACGAAGAAACCACAGAAAAAAAGAAAGTGCAGCATATTTTGCTTAGAATGGTTCCTGCATGGACATGTCCTCAGATCAAGCTCCTGCTGATACACACTTGGCAAGCATAAAATATATTTTGTTGTACCAGCCCTAAAGCTAAACAATAGGGACAGTGTCCAGCTTCTTTTCGTGTTCTATAAGTAGTCTGAGCTAAGCTCCCCTAAATTAAAGTGCACAAAATCTAAAAAACTAATTTTCTTGCTCTCGCCCGTCGCCCCGTAATCTCTCTGTTTCAGCCTCCATTTGGCCCACATTTTCCAAAGATCTTTTGGCATAGGCCAACCTAGGAATGGAAAGGCCCTTCTCGCAGGCCAGACAATCATTGACTATACTATATGTTAGTGTGGCACCTTCTGCACTCCAAATGCCACAGAGTGGTCGGGCGACTCTGAATAGTGTCGCTCAGATACCCTATGCCCAGCTCCCTGTGGCAAGTGAAATGGGAGGAGGATGCTCGGGCTGATACCAACCTATTCAGGAAATTATTCTCCTCCCTCTGGAGATTTGTAGGAGCACCCAGTCCCCTGTGCCTGCACAATAGTTTGCAATAGGAATGCACTGCTATAGATATATTTGCAGTAAGGGTTTCGGGGGCCATCCTCCCTTTGATGATGGCAAACTAAGCAGTGACCTGATGGATCTTGAGAACTTTACTCTGCACTGTGCTGTATGCAGAGTAAAATATGCAGAGCCCATGAGTTTGAAGTGCTAAAATTAATTCCTAGATAGTAGAAAGTGCTAATGCTAGATAAAGTGCTTGTGCCTAGAGTAATAAAGTGTAGTTTTGTGCTCTTTGGACCACTTGACATTAAAAATGATTAAGTAACATTTGCCGGCAGGTTAAGATTAGCCATAAAGTTCACAAAAGAGTGAGTTAAAAGTCGCAGAGCTATGGGGTTTCAGGCAATTAGAACAGCATCATCCGCATATTGTAAGTCAATAATTATGCACTGCAGCTATTGTGTTTTCAGAGAGAGTTATTACTAAAGTTATTTCACACTTGCGAGGCACAAGTGAAAGTGAACGTATGCAATTTTGTAATGTTACTATTCATACACACTCCACCCTCTTCCCCAAAAACTTGAACAAGTAATGTTGAAAAAACTGTTGACAATCGGATGGACTTTGAAAACCAGCATGGGCGGGGCCATTAGATTTTGTCTTCATAATACTTGTGCTAAGCTATTGGCTTTGCCAATACTTGTTTGTGAAGCATTGTTACAAAACAGATGAAAGGAAAAAAACAAGTACTGGTGGAAAACAAACATTTATATTAAGGTATTGTGAACCTGAACACAAAAGTAATATTTGAAAACTTCGTAAACAGCATAATATTTTTTCAAATTTCACGCCAGGAACTCTGAACAGAATTGAGAAGCCTATTGCATGTGATCTATCTCAAAAATAACACAGAGAACTAGATGCAGCAGCCTGCAGAGCAGATTTATCTGCCTCAGGAAAAAGAGACATTTTTCCAGAAACTCTTTTGCCTGAAACACAGGCTGATTGAGTGCAGCTGCCTGCTCATCCCCCAAACCCATAAATGCTGTCTTTGTGTGCCATAGCTTTGGCTTTCATGCAACATGTTATAAATGCCTTTAATTACAAGATGGACGGGTTGGAGAACAACACAGTGAGTGCGGGTGCAAGGAGGTGAGGGGGAAGGAGCACATGAGGGAGAGAGCAGAAGCACATTGACTCACCTGAAATGCTCTTCGAAATAGAAAAAAAGCCATGACCTGGTATGAAAACTAGAATCCCGACAAGAGTTCTAGGTAACTTTCATCTATAATGTGAGATATAAACATAAAAAATGCCAAAAGATAGAGGCACAAAGATAATAAAATTGGAAGGACTTAAGAAAAAGAAGACAGAAATAGAAAAAGAAGAAAATAGAACAATGTTTTCAAACAAACCATAGCCCCACAAAAATAGAATCTTATTAGAAAATGTATTGATAAGATAATAATGGTAGAAGCAATAAAATACTGATGGCGCTCAACACGTTACACAAACAACCATAAGAACAATATGCTGTGTATACATACAAAGTGGCTGAGGAAAAATATACATATATGTGGTTTAGACAAAACAAAAAACAACATATAATACAAATGGGTCCTCTTTAATTAGGGCCACGTATGGGCGTCAACAGCATTTCGACCATATTAAGATTTGATGGTCATCATCAGGACAAACATTAATGAATACTGGAGCGTTCAATAGGGAAAATTGCTGATAATAAATGGGGGGATATCAAATTATTATATATACCAGAATTACATCATAGCGCAAAGTAAAAAATGAAGAAAGGAAAAAGTGATAATTTGTGATAAATGCCAGAGTGCATTTCTTGGTATGAGCAGTAGAAGGATAAACGCTATATGATCAAAAGGATGCTAAGGAAGCTATGCTTTAGGGGTAGGACAAATACAAGAGGAAGGCAAGTCATCAAATAAGCCAGCAAAGGGGGGATGTGGCCTGCAGGGGCAACATGGGGGACGCGTTCTGACTTCGCTCCGCCACATCCAAGGCATTTCTCCGCTATAGAAGCAGCATCCACAGTGCTGAGTCGGAGAACGCAGATGTGTGCGCCCCCAGGAGCCGACTAGAGCACAGACATTAATGGGACAGCAATTGCTGAAAAGGCTGTAGCCTGAAGTTGGCGCCCGGCCGCTGACGTAGCCGATTGACTCGCCCGGATGTGATTACAGCCTAAGACCTGGCCGGAAAATGGAGGCATGAACCACACCAATGGCTGCAGAGCCGCATCACGGTGAAGGACAACATAAGCGAGATGCCCGAGAAAGGAGGGGGCGCGTGACGCAGTTCTCTGAGCTCGTTGGGAGCACCTCATCCTGAGCCCTGATCTCCGGCGAGGGATGAACGGCCCGGTTAGGTTTGGCCTGTCCTATAGTAGGCGACTAGCGGCAGAGTCTCTGGACCGTAGCAGATACTGTAAGTACTGCTGCCCGACCTGATTGCGACCCTGGGAGCGGTTGGGCTCTGGATCGGCCCCAGCTCCCCATCCAACAAGCCAGAAGAAAGAGTCCAGCTATGCCTATGGGAGTTCTGACGGTGGGCCTCATAGTGCGTTCTCATACATTGGAAGGGGTGCATTAATGCAGGAAGACCGGGTTGATACAAAGAGTGCAGAGTGATGATATAACCCAAACACGGAAATGGGAGCAGCGCGGGCTGACCAAGATTGACTGGAGTGGCGGCCTGTACAGGGAATCCTTAGCACACGGTGGCAGACCTTGCTTGCAGTATAGCTTACTGTGGGAGGGTGGCATGTAGTGAGGCCACCTTAGCAAACAGACAGCAATATTGGTGACAACCCTGAGGAGGCCTGAATAGTGTAATCGGCACAGCTGTGAATGCTCCATATATTCACAAAGAACGATGCAAGAAAAGCACAGTGCCCTGTAGGGGCTGGCAGTGGGCCTTTCTTTATGAATGGCTGCATTAGCGGAGACCAGGCCCTAGAGGTTGGCGGCAGTGACTGATATCCCAGGCGAGGAGGGACGAAGTGATACAGCAAAATTCATATGGGTGGAAACATTGATGGTGACTGGACCTGAGCTTTGCCAGAAAGGATCACAGCTAAGCATGGCGAATTTTGCGAATCTGGCGTTCGCGAATTTTGCGAATTTGCAAACTCGCAATCCGCAAAATCCGCGAATTCTCACACATTTGCGGATTTTTTTTTTGTGTTCGCAAGGGTTTCTGCCAGTTCACGAGAGTTTGGTACCAGTTCGCAATTGCGAATTTACTTGTCGGCTCGCAACGGTCGCGACTATGTTGTTTCTACGTCTGGTTCATCATCACAGGTTCCCAGCACCCTCTGTTTCACCACTGCCACCCTCTGTTTTACCCATGCCACTCTCTGTTACATCAATGCCACCCTCTGGTTCATCATCACTGTAGATTATGGGGGGGAAAAGCAAGCACACCTGCCCTGCTTCAACTGACATGAATTAATTTGGGGTTAGTTTATTAATGTGTCACTGTTTTAAAATTCCAGGTCTGGCACCTGCTTCCTTATCAGTAATTTGCTTTCTGTTGCAGTGCAATTTTTTTTTCCAGGACCTTTGTGGCCTACTTGTAGCTATTCTATGAGCCTGCTGTGAGGGTCAGAGCAGGGTCATACAATTGTTGCAACTAGCAACTGAACTCTGGAGGGGCCCCAGTCAGGAAGCACTACAGGGAATGGTTACTAATGATGAGTTTGAACTCTTGCACCTGCTGAGTGCTTTCAGTTTTGCAAAACTCGTTTTTCTGCAATTTCGCGGGATTCGCGGGGTGCGAACACGCGCGAGATCAGATTCGGAAGCCGCGAATTCGTGCGAATATGCAATTTGTTTTTTTGCGGCGTGTTAGTTCGCAAGGTTTTGTGCGTTTTCGCGAGCCGCTTGTAGCGCAAGGTGCGAAGTTACCCTCGCGGTCGTTCAAGAGCGCGGCCATCTTGTTTGAATGACGTATTTCCGTTTCCGGGCGCGAAGTGTAATCTCGCAAAGTGTGCGGCTCGCCAGTACAATTTCGCGGGTGTTTGCGAGGAAAATCTCGCGCGAACTTAACCGGGCGGTCGTGAACGGGCGCGGCCATCTTGTTTCTCATTCATTGCTATGGTTCTGGGCATGCTTTTGATATCCTCTCTGTATCTCTGCCATCCTTTGCTTGTTTGAAGTTTTTTTTTATCTATTTTACTTATTATCTATCTCTCTATTTTTCTTGCTCTATATTTTTGTGTTTTCTGCTACTTTTGGTTAATTTTAAACTACTTTTTTCAACTCTTTACTTTTCTTCTCTTCCCTATTCTATTTTCTTTATTATTTAGCTTCCTTTCTGCCCAGACTATGGTGAAGGGAGCCGGGAAGCATCCCGAGAAGGGGAAGGGTCCCGCACCCCGTGCCCGGCTCCCGTGCGGGCGTTTGAGGGGGGAGCAGGTCGTACCCCGGGAGATCTTTAGCCCGGAGGAGGTGGCCGCACTAATTTTTTATGTTCAGCGCCGCCTCCCCAGGACCATCATGGCAGGCGGCAGGATCGGTGTCGGGTACGGGATCCGGGAGCGCCTACAACCAGGCCACCCACCGCTGGATGGATGTCCTGGACCGTGAACGAGATCTGCTCGACCTGATTGGCCTTGAGATCCCCGGGCTTGGTGAGTAGTAGTAGCTATTTCTTTACTACTCTGTTTTCTCCTGCTCTGTGTGTTATTATATTGCAATTTTTAGTTTTTTACCAAGAGCAATAATGCTGCTCATTACATTGTAGGTAAATTATATTTCAAAATCTTCTGTGTATTTCAGGTGCACTGCTCTCCTTCTCAGTAGTGTTGCTACTATGCTTATTTGTTTTCGATTTTGTGTTCATTTCATTGGCCTGTGAAATTATGCATGAGTGGAGTTTAAAGAACTGCGTAATGCTAGACACTAAGGTTCAGATTTTTAATTACCGGCGCATCCCTGCAAAGTAGTAGGGATGCGCCAGTAATTGTGCGCCACGCCACCACCACCCATGGTGCGCCGTACTTACAATGCGGCGCACCATGGGCCCAAAACGTCACCAAAGCGTTACGCATCCGTGCCGTAAAGGCGGCGCATTGCTGGAGTTGCGTCGCAACGATGGCACAGCTCCATCAATGCTCTGGGGTGCCCTATCTCCCCAATGCTGCGTCAAGCCGTACGTCTGCTTCAAGCAGGCGCAGGGTTTGAGTCACGCATCATTGTCGTTAAAGTGAGTGATTGAAATCTTGTAGATTTCCCTCAGCCACTTTTAGGATGCGTTCCTGCGCAGGAACGCCCTCCCTTGCGCCGGAACGCCCCCTGATGGCGCAGGGATGTACAACGTGATGCATCTTCCATATGCGTCACGTTGTTAATATACGCCGCACCATTGCGCCTCTTTTGTTCTGCCGCTGCGTCACAAAAGTCACGCAACAATGGAGCAAAAGAGCCGCAAGGGGCTTCTAAATCAGCCCCTACAGACTCAAGTCCAGTCCTTCCTTTGTACACATGGCGATAAGAAGAAATAGTGGTGGTGGATTGATAGTTTGAGTATTTTAATGACTGGTTAATGTAGTAGGAAACTTTAGTGTTGTCGCTGATCTGCAATCTCGATGGACTTTGTCTGTCACTCCGCGTGCTACGGACTGCTGCCTGCCAATCCTAGGCAAACCTTTTTAGTACTTTGTTTAGTGAGTTAAATAAGAAGTTTCCAATTCGACGGTCCGCAAATCAAGCAATACTAGTAACGTAGTAGACCACATGAGATCGGTCAATAATATATCCCGTGGAATAGTTGTCTATTTGCTATTTCGCCAAAATATTTTGTTATTGTTCTTTTGAAATGTTTGATTTGGTTGACAAATATCATCCATGTTTTCTGGTCTTTCTTTCTTTCATGCTGTACATCAGCTCCCCCCAGGGGCAAGAGGACACAGGAGGAGGAGGAGGGTGCTGTTCAGGATGCAGGCCAGAATCGGGCAGGTGAGGGCACCTTTGCTGGCCCCAGTAAGTTTTAATTTTAATATAGAGTACTTATTTTTTCCTAGCGTTCCTCATTCGATTTTTTCTAAATCGTCTTTGATCTTCTTGTAGACTGGATCTAAATTCTTATCCTGCCTCGACTATGACTCCCTGTGGTATTACTAGATTATTCTTATTAGTCTGTCTGTGTAGCTAACTAAGATTGCACATTTGGCAATTCCATTGGACTCCCATTCTAGTCAGCAATAGCTCTATGCACTGAGTGCAGTCCTCTGGGATTGTCCATAATGTCTTTTCAAGTCTTCTAAATGTTTATGCTTTGACAATTCTTGAGTATTTAACAAGGACCCCCTGAGGATTCGGATACAACAAAGTTCCTAGGCCAGGGAAAAAGAACCAATTGACAAAAAACAACCTAGGCAACCTATGTAATGTAATCACAGACAAATGGCTACAAAGAGTTAAGAAAATATATGTTGCTTTATTCTCAGGTTATATTTAAAAAGTGTATAACAATAGACAATGGACATGAATTAAAATTTACTATCACATAAGTAAAGATTAAACAAGTTTATACATTGGTGACAAAAATACACAAAATATTAGATTAAAAGAGAAAACATAGGAAGTGGCCGATAGGATCTCTACGCGCGTTTCGGCGAACCAGCGCCTTCTTCTGGAGTAGCCACACAAAGCTCTAGAACAAAATATTTTAAAAAAACACATTGTATTAATAATACGCTTTGACAATTGCCAACAATAAAAAGGTGAATGACCACCAAGAAAGAATAAGATACTACTTTACTTTTGGTTTGGATAGTAGGACAATCCATTCTACTACTGTTGCAGGGACAAATCTGCACAAACAGAACTATGGACACTAAATAATGCATTACTTAGCTTATCAATTATAATAGGTGCTGTTAGACTTTCCACATACCTCAGTGATAACAGACTTTGTAGTTGAACCCCCCAATCTCCTTACTGACTAGATAGTGTGGCAGAGTCATTTAGCTCCCAAAGTCACCGATGATTGATCCCCAATGATGTCAGAGGCACGGACTCATGCTTGCAAAAATTCCAAAACCTTTAGCTCATCCACTCTAGTCTGGAGGACCAAAAACCACAGAGTCTATTTAAGTTTAAACGCTTTATTAAAAGTAAACACATTTATTAAAATCAAGTTTGTCATAAAAGTAAACGTTTAACTGAAAATGGAAAAGTGCTTAGTGCTGACGATTAATTGGACACATTTCTTGTGGTCAAGCCGAGCTCTCACCTGGTTTGAACTTGATCCTGCTCGTGTTCTTAGTAGTCAAGCTTCTGTCCGTTAGGAGAAAAAGTGGTGTGTGTTAAAAATAAAAAGCAAGCATTCATCAGTTGTGCCAAAAAGTGCAGCAAGACAACAGCCTTCCCTGGAAAAAGGGACATTTTTACTTTAGAGTAGACAGACACAAATTATTATATTCTGTTTTTTCACATTTCTTTCTTCCTCCTAGACCAAATATTATATAGTAGTGAGTGGTGTATTCTAACATTATTAAATGTACTTTGTAGGTGGAACATCTGGAGGCGGGGCCAGCGCGGAGGTGGTGGCATTGGACGAGGGGAACAACTCTGGGGAGGAGGCGGTGCAAGTGCCGGACAATCCTGTGAGGGATAACACGGTGGTGGCGGGCAGAGGTAAGCTATGTATTCCTTACTTATTGAGATTGAAGACTGCAGAGTGTGCTTTCTGCACGGGTGTATTATAAATCAACCAGGTAGTAGCCTCCTCTAAATGTACTTCGACTTAGCTGTGAAGTTTTTGACGAGAAGAATCCCAATCAGATCTGAGATGAACTTGATGGATGGGATGAACGAAAAGCGAAAGAAGGGTGTAAGTAAGTGTGGAAGGACGAGAAATGTAATGATGACTGGCAAAGAAGAATGATATGTATTTGCTTGGTCCCCGAGGTGGCTGGGAAGGAAAGAATATGGTATGGTGCATGGCTGGGTGAATGATGAAGCAAGGATGGGTGGAAGGAGAACAGCCTGGGTGGGTGAAACAGAAACTGTATGTGTGCATATACTTTGAATGGATGGATGCCTGGATCATGGTACTATCTGACTCTTAGATAGCATATGTGTATCTAGAGAGAGTAGACGGTCACTGGATGAACTAAGTGTTACTTTGAAGAGAATGTAACACCGCACCCGCATGTCCGTTCCAGTGTAGGAAAGGCAAGGAAAAGAAGTTGTAATTTTGTCCAAATACTACCATGAATAGTAGCAGTAGTTTGTATTGCAACTGCAAGCACAGCATATATCCGGTTATTACCGTGGACACTCCCTACCTCTCTTAATAACTTTAGTTTAGTAGTATTACGTCATTCATGTGTGGGTGTATCACTGTTCACTCAATAATAAGCAAAGCACCTAAAGTCATCCCATATGTCATCAAATCATCCCATGTGAAGTGATAGATAATCAGATTATTTAGCTTCTTCATTTTCCTTTTCTAATACTCATTTGCACTATAGGGTGAAAGCTAAATTAATTAAGCAGTAGCCCTTTTAACAGAGTATTCTCAGTGCCACCCGTAATAGAAAAGTAAGAGCTTTACCACCTGCATGTACTGGACCGGTACAGTAACGCAAGTCTGTCTCACTCATCATGGTGTGCGTCTGTTTTTCTCGGGTGCAAGTTCACTGCGCTGGCATTATGCCGGCTTGCATAAGATAACGTACCAATTTTCCGAAACAAGAGAGAAGAAGAAGAATAAGACTGGTGTACTGTCATAGTCGACTGTAATGGAAGTCCATAGTGCTCGTAGAATTTGTTCCTTAAACTCCCACTAATGTTAGAGCAAGGATGACGAAGTCGGAGGTTACATAGATACTGTCCTCAATAGTTATGTACTGTGCTTTCAATTTGCTACTTGTACTGTGACACAACTTTCTGCTCAATCATTTTGTGTTAATCTTAAGGAGCATTGGTTACAGACTATGTCTTTCTTTCTTGATATAGTTGATCCTTCCAAATCAAAGAGACCATCAAGGAGGAGGGAGCTGGCTCGAATGGCCCGGCAACGGAGGCTGGATGCCACTGTCGCCGAATATCGGCGGCTGGTGGCCCTGGAGGAGGAGGAGACGCAGTCTACCGGTACAACAACAACATCCACTGGGACAGCTGCATCCTCCTCCGTGCCCCCACGGGCTGCCAGCCAGCGCAGTGCTCCAGCGGTACGGAGCCGGGCTACCAAAGCCAACCGCCACCGCCGAGCAGCAAAGACAGCAGCTGCCCCCCACAGGATTTGCAAGGCACGCCAGCGCCGCTTATGCCTCAGAGTGTCCTACCTGGAGCAGGAGGTCCTAAGCTATAAGAACTTGGTGGAGGGCCTCCGCTTCGACCATGCCACCTCCGCAAGGAGCATGATGCCCTGGCCGCTAAAGTCAACAGCACCCTGCCGTAGTGTCCCTTGCCCCTTTTTTAGAGACTTTTGGGGGGTGGGAATTGGGAGTTGGGTTTTTTTGGGACTTTTGAAGGACAATCGTTGGGGTTAGGGAGGGTCTTGCAGGAGATTATTTTGTTAGGGCTATAAAAATATACTTTTTGAAACTTTATCTGACCATACCTGTTTTTTACTGCTTTTGAGTCTGGTGGGTGGGGGTTTAACAGTAAGTTTGTTTTCCTGAATAGTCCTAGGACTTTAGTAGTACTACCGTCAATCTCTCGTCTCTCCTAATACTCCATTATACTACCTCCAACCAAACGCTTATCTTACCTGTAATTTGTGTTTGAAAGTAGGGCTAGGCCCAGGGCTGGCTCCACGGGAAATGGCGATTAAGGTTGGCAATCCAGGGCGGATGAAATTTCCTCCTCATTGCGGTGGTACTAGTGGTGTGACACAGTGGCAGTTGCATGCCTATGGAAAAAAAGAAAATGAAACCTGGTTTGTCCTTACTGTAGCATTACAACGGTACGATAGAGAATATAGCAGGTGACAGTACACTAGAACAGTGCCACAATGTAGCCTAACAAATGGTAAAGTATTGATAGTATAACTTGTACTTGTGTTGGATTTCTTTGACATTGGCTACTACTACAAGAAATAGTACTGAAGCTGAGTAAGTCTAGAATATATCCTCGGATTCCTTCACCAGCCTGTTGCTATGACCTTATCCTCCCCAGCAAGTGTGTGGAATTATTGATGTAATTTAGTCACACATCAAGCAAAACCACACAGCCCGGGGAAAGAGGGTTAGGGTTTGTAAAATGGATGGGAATGGGGGTTTCTTTTTGGGTAGGTTTTGTTGAGAGAAAAAAAAAGCACAGCATGGACAAACAATAATTGAACATAAAGAAATGTTTGGGTACAAAGCTAACCATAAATCTTTTACGCGACATAAAGGAAGTGCATGCACTACTGAATGCATTGTTACTGAAAAGTAAGTAGTACTTTCGACAACCGTGATTGACAGAATGCGACAGTGCAGGGCTACATTAAATTAGGTTTAAAAAATAGTCGAAGTAAAACCTATAGAATGGCTGTAGGGATCAATTTAGAAGCAGAGAGAGATCCAAGAAATGCAGTCACACTCATAGAAGAAAACAATGGATACTGTATCTGTATGTTGTTGTAGTTGTCCTGTTGAATTTGGTAAGTAAGTTGCATGCAGCAAACAATTCCTCTTATTAGCGGCGCTTCGTCCATCAATGTTGGTGACCAGAAGACACCCTGTCCACTGCCTGCCTGGCGGATGCTGAATTGCGGCTCGCTAATGTGAAGCCTGACTCCATCCTTTTTTCCCCATTGCACAGACTGAAACCCGGCCTGTAATTATTGAACGAAAAACAGGAAGTGATATAATATTACAACACCACTGATAAATAAATATAAGGTATGTACGCTGTGTAGTGCAAAAAGTCACACTTTGATTTTCCTAATAGACAGTACAATATTTGTGAAAGTGCGTACTCTGTCTGAGTCACCTTTTGAAGGATAAATAAGTATGGGCAAATTAATTTAGCGGATCTTTCCCCTCAAGCTAGGTGTACTGTAAACTGTGTTTTAGAACAAAATTAGACCTTCCCAGCAGTGCTCCCACCCAGACCCTTACTAAAGCCAGTCGCAAAAAATGTAGAAGACCCCCAATCAGATCTCAAAAAACGAGGCCTAGCAGAAAACTGGTGACAAAACGTACTTTGAAAGTAAAAGTAGGCCCAAATACCCCCTTACCCACCGTGGATTGTATTCAAACCACTTGCAAGCAAGCAAAAGTATCCATAGCCAGCATTGCTCCAAGACTCGAAAACCCCCCCACCCAAACACATGCAATAGAAATACTGCTAACCCTAACAAGCCCTAAGTTAAGAATAGGGGCAAAAGCTTTCTTTAACTATGCCAAATCCCCCCTTTCCCACCATGGATTTTCTTCAAATGACTTGCAACCCAAATTACACATTCTCACGAGTGCTCTAAGACCCCAGAACTCAGTTGCAAAAATCTAGAACACCCCGAAACACATGCAATCCTGCTGATAGGGCTAACCCTAACAAACCCTAAGTTACAAAAAGTGCCAAAAGGCTTTTCCTTATGGATTTTGTCCCAACCAAGACCCGCCAACCCACCCGCCAAAAAGCACAACACCCCCAAACAGCCAAAAAGGAAAATCTCATACTTACAATATTTCTCGGCCTTCGGTCCAAACGCATTGTGCAGCTAGGCCATAACTCCCGTTTTCCACCACGGATTTCCTGAAAAGCAAATGCAATCAAGATTAGACTGTCCCAGCAGTGCTCCCAGACCCCAAAACTCACCCACAAACACCCGGAACCCCCCCAAAGAGCACCTCAAAGGCAAGCAAGTCAGCAAAAACACCAAAAAAATTCCACCTCCGATTTGGTCCAAACCACTTTTATCCGGTATTAGAGCTTCCCCAGAGCCGTCAACTCACCCGCAAAGAAGTAGAACACCCCCAGAAAGTGCTGAGTCTTTCTTCATTGGGCGTAATCCAGCCCTCTGCTTTGAGGGAAATAGGAGTCTGGAGGAGGAGGATAGAGGAGCATGTTCTTCTGAACTTGTGAACCTGAGGAATGCAGACTGCGGCACCTTCAAATCAATAAGCAAACAAGTGAAGACAGTTCTGCTGATGGGCTTGTTTTTGTGATTAGGTGATTAAAGTTTGAATTATATTAACTGTGCACAACAAAGAAAGACAGACACACAGGAACAAAAGAGAATAAGGACGAAAAAGAAAGTTATTGATTCATTGTCTCATTTTCAGGGCTCGGTGTCAGGGTCCAGGAATAAGAATAAGGCTTCGTCATCATACTCTGCGAATTCAGGCAGGGTGAGCTCAGTGTCACCTAACAGAGAAGAAATTCTCTCATCTACGTTGCTGTCCACCTCGTCTTCATCCGGCGTGCTTTCTCAAAGTTTGTAATCTGGTGGTATGAGGTGCTGATTCATCTTGATCATTGTTAACCTCTCCACATTTTTGGGCGCGAGGCGGCTCCGTTTGGGAGTTACAATGCCACCAGCAGCACTGAAAACACGTTCAGAAGACACGCTTGTGAGTGGGCAAGACATGTAGTTTAAAGCCAGGTTGGAGAGCTGTGGCCACAATTCTTTTTTCCCATGCCAATACGCCAATGGGTCAGCATTAACATAGACCTCTGTTGAGTCATTCAGATAGTCCTGCACCATCGACTCAAGGTCCTCCAAGGTTCCTCCACTTTGCTTAGCTTTTGCTGTGACCTTTTGAGAACCAAACCCAAGCCGAGTTAGCCAATCCTCTTCAGCATCCAATGTTACTGTTGTGTCTGGTGCAGATGATCCGGTTTCCGGTGTCTTTAACGGCTGAGAGGTCACTTGTGCCACAGCCACAGGTGCAGAAGTGGATTGTTTTGACTGGGGATGGCCTGCTGATGCTGATGCTGATGTACTGCCTTTTCCTTCAATTTTCTGCCGTTCTCTTTCAAACCTCTTGGCTGACAAGGCTAGCCAATGTTTGTACTTTGTAACATCTTAAACAGCAAAAGGAAAGAATGCTCGGCCTGCCAGCGCCTTTTTGTAGCTTGGATCCAGAATAGTAGCACAAATGTAATGCTGTTCTGAGTGGATCATTTGAAGACGTTCATCACCTTGTAGGCGCTCTAATATTTTCTCCGCCAAAACAAAAGGGTCTTGGTTTTTTACATCTTTTTGAAACACAGAAGACACCTCCTTCAGTTGGTGCTCCAGCATGTACAACAATGGGATAGCTTTTCCCAAATTACAGTCCTCCTTGCTGACTGCACGCGTGAAGACCTCAAAAGGACGAAGCATGTCTGTCAGGCTTTTAACTATGTCCCATTGCGCCGCACCCATCCTCAGGTCCTTCTGAGCTGTACCCTGTTTTAAGAAATAGTGATCGAGTACCGTATACTGCTCATACAGACGCTCAAGCATGTAGAAGGTTGAGTTCCAACGTGTTGCCACCTCCTGGATGAGTGCTTTCACTGGCATTCGACGTTCATGTAGCAGGCTCCTCAGATGCTTCCGGGCCTTAAAAGAATGGCTGAAATGGTTGCACATTTTTCGGCAGGTGTCCCCTACCTCGCACGCTGGACTGCCTTTATCACTCAAGAATTTTTTAACAACCAGGTTTATACAGTGCGCCAAACACGGCACTCTGAAATAGTGACCCAGCTCCATGGCCTTAACTACATTGGCGCCATTATCTGTGGAAACATAACCAATCTGGCGTTTTTTTGGGGACAGCCAGTGAAGGACCTTTGTGTTAAACTCATCCAAAATGTTTTGTGCTGTGTGACGTTTCTCCAAGCCAAACATGGCTAGTGTTGCATGTTTCCGTGCAGCTTTAAAAAATTGGTCCGGGTCAACACCTGCGTTTAGCTTTGCTTTAACCCCTGAAAAAGAGACCCAGTGTGCAGTGATGCACATGTAATCAGCGCCTGCGCCACTGCTCCACATGTCTGTTGTCAGATGTATAGTGTGAACAGCACTCTTCTGCAAAGCTGCCTCAATCACCTCCAGCACATCTTCATGTAGTGCTGGAACCGCAACTCTGGCAAAATAGAACCGGCTAGGACCCTTCCATTTAGGGCAGAGCGCTACCACTAATTCTAGAAAACCAACCCCTTCTACAAAAGAAAAAGGGAGAAGGTCCAGAGCTAGCATTTTAGCCAGTTCAGTGTTATACAGACGCGTCAGTGGGTGGTTGCGTTCATATGGCGCTTCTGTAAACAACATATTTTTAATGAATGTCTGACAAAATATCGAAATCAAAAATATCGAAATACAAAAATATCGGAACAAAAATATCGAAGTCAAAAATATAGGAATCCTATCCCTAACAAGGTAAGTACAAAAATATCGAAAAAATAATATCGTAGTACAAAAATATCGAAATTAAAAATATTGTTTTTTTAAAAGTATTAATAATAATGTAAAAATTATTATAAAATACATATAATGTTACAAATATTAAATAAAAATATTAAAACATAATTAAAAAATTAAAACTAATACATATACATTTAAAATAAATTAAAAACGTAATAATTTATTGTAATTTTATATTTTTTTATTTCATTTTGTTGATTTAATTTAAATTTATTTTATTTTTACCCTGTACGACTGTACCCCAAAAACCCAAAACTGACCCTGAACCCTAAAAATACCCCTTTACCCAAAAACCCAAAACTGACCCTGAACCCTAAAAATATCCCTGTACCCCAAAAACCCAAAACTGACCCTAAACCCTAAAAATACCCCTTTACCCAAAAACTGAAAACTGACCCTGAACCCTAAAAATACCCCTTTACCCAAAAACTGAAAACTGACCCTGAACCCTAAAAATACCCCTTTACCCATGAACTGAAAACTGACCCTGAACCCTAAAAATACCCCTGTACCCATGAACTGAAAACTGACCATGAACCCTAAAAATACCCCTTTACCCAAAAACTGAAAACTGACCCTGAACCCTAAAAATACCCCTGTACCCATGAACTGAAAACTGACCCTGAACCCTAAAAATACCCCTGTACCCAAAATTAATTAATATTATTTAATTACCAATTAATTATTAATTAACAATAACAATAAAGTAAATATATTAGCACATTTGCTGTAATTAATTTAATTTAATAATTAATATTATTTTGCACAATTAATTAATTAAGAATAACAATAAATTATATATAAAAAATTACTATAATTAATGTAATTAAATAATTAATAATAATTAATTACCAACTAATTAATAATTATAAATATGTAAAAAATTATAATAATTAATTAACTAATTAATAGAAATTAATTACCAATTAATTATTAATAAAAATATGTACAAACATATATCAATTAATTAATTATTATTAAATTACTTCCCACCCTATTTCCCTATAAACCCATAACCCGCTACAGAACATATTTATCAATTAATAAATTAATTAAAAATAATTAAAAATTAATTCTCAACTAATTAATTAATAATTCCTACTAATTAATAATTAATTTAACATAATTAAATTACTTCCCACCCTATTCCCCTATAAACCCACAACCCGCTACAGTAGTAAAAGACAATATTTAATAAAATAACATTAAAAATAAATAATAAAACATAATAAATACAATATAATATACACTAAATTTATTTAAAAATTGATATTAGTAACATCAAAGTTATTAATTTCGATATTATTAACATCGATATTTACAACTTCGATATTACTGATATCATACCAATATCGATATTTAGACTGTCGATATTACTTACCTTCGATATTTTTGTATTTCGATATTTAAACTTCGATATTTTTGCATATCGATATTTAAAAATCGATATTTTGTCTGTGTACTATTTTTAATGTTGCCCTGGACCAAGCATTTACGGGATGATGATGATGATTTTTTCGACCCAGTTACGCTCGCTGATGAACTTTTTCGCATTGGTGTCTCACTCTCTCCCACACTCTCACATGGGGTGTGCTGCTGACAGGGGTACTGGGTGGAAGTGAAGTGTTTGACACGTCTTCTTTCTCCTCGTCATCATCAGATGAAACATCAACGTTTTCATTACGTGCAATTCGGGCTTCCTTGATCGCCTGTAGGTGCGCAAACCATTTGACAGCGTGCTTTCTTTCAAGATGACCTCTCTGGCCTCCGGTACCATAGTTGGAACCAAACTTACCACGACTAACTGCCAACTTACAAATGCTACAAATGGCGAGGTTTTCCTTTTTTGGGCAAACACTAAAGAAGTCCCAAACTGCGGACTTGAAATGTCTTTGGGGGCCGTAGGAGGCGGCGATACTGGTGGTGGTGGTCCTGCTGCTAATGCCAGATGAAGTGGAGGATGTGGATTGCCGTACTTCAGTACGTTTTGCACTTTCACCACCACTAATTGAGGTCGAGGTGGATGGAGGTCCCTTCTGGCGAGTAAGAAATATGGAAGCGGTAGGTGTTGGTGTACTAGTTAACTCCAATGATTGTGGTGTTTCTTCCATTGCCTCCTCGTCGACAACATCATCATGCTCAGCAGCTTCTCGGGCTAGGGTCAAAATGTCTCTTTGCTGCATGCCCGCTGGGGCTGCAGTGACCTTTATGATGACTGGGTCGTCGTCGTGAGAGCCTTCATCAGCAGCAGTATCCGCCACTTCTTGTTGAGCCTCATCACACTCCATAACTATGAGTTTTTCGACGACCTTCCTTTTACGCTTAAGTACCTTTGTCAGATCATGGTGTGCCTCACTCTCAGACGGCAGTGGTGCTGGTTCCCAATTGTGATCCGTATCATCAGAAGGAGGTGTTCTTGAAGAAGATGTAGACCTCACCCTTGATCTCTTCCTTGCTAGGGGTGTGGAAGACAATGAATAATCATCAGGAGGAGTGGCTTCCTCAAATGATACCTCGCCTTGATTGTCGATTTCCTGATGTGCCCCTACTTCGGGAGGAACAACTATTGTGGGCACTTGTGACCCTCCATGCGCCTCTGCTTGCGCATCTCCTTGCGCTGCCTCTCCTTCCACATGTACTTGGGCTTGTACTTGCACATGTGGTTGTTGTTGCGGCTGTGGTTGTTCAACACTCGTCAGATGAGTTACAACAACCTGTGTTGATTCAGGGACATTGCTGCTACTTTCTTGCGATGAGCCAACATCACTGGTCGATGGTGATTGAACAACTAGACTAAGTGCCTCTGCAGCACTCAAGGGCTTGGACTTAAGTTGGTGTGGTGGTGGTGGTGGCACTGAGCCCAATGGAGCGGGGGTGCTGCTCCCAGCTTGGTCCCTAGCAGTTCCCGCTGCTGCTGCAGGCGTACTTTTTTTTTTACTCCCAAAAAACGTGGCGGGTGGCACACCAGTCTCCTTGGTAACTTGCTTCTTCTGCTCCTTACTGGCAACTTTCTTGCTAGAGGAGCTACGGGGAACTTTTTTGGGGGCCATCTTCTTCAGAGCAGGTCAGAACAGCAGGCCGCAGTTGCACGAGTTGCAGAGTTGTCTGTGGCCAGACGTGACGTCGCGTGACGTTATGCTGCACACACACACCGCTGCAGGACTTCTTCCTGGCACTGGTGGTTCTCTTGAGTCTTGTGCACCTAAAAGCAATGGAAGACAGAGGAACATCAGTTCAGTTATACACTGCAAAAAAAACAAAAAAACACAGAAAAATCAGCACAATCCCATGCCCTCCATGATGTTTAAATTCAAGACACCCCACAGAAAGACTAGGCACATGCACCACTCACTACCCCTGGTGAAAAGGCCACAACAACAGCCCAAAAAAACGAAAGTCACAGAAAAATCAGCACAATCCCAAGCCCTCCATGATGTTTAAATTCAAGACACCCCACAGAAAGACTAGGCCTATGCACCGCTCACTACCCCTGGGCATAAAGGTTGAAAGCTAGGCAAAATGGTTGCAGACCTAAGAACACTGCCTGCATTCAAAATGGCCCCCACCCTCCCAGCACATGGCCAGGGCCTGTAGCAGCACTCAAAATGGCCCCCCACCCACATGGCCTGTCCCCATGAACACCCAAAAAAATCAAAAAACCCAGAAAAATCAGCACAATCCCATGCCATCTAGGCCCTCCATGATGTTTAAATTCAAGACACCCCACAGAAAGACTAGGCACATGCACCACTCACTAGCCCTGGTGAAAAGGCCACAACAACAGCCCCAAAAAACGAAAATCACAGAAAAATCAGCACAATCCCAAGCCATCCAGGCCCTCCATGATGTTTTTATTAAAGAGACCCCACAGAAAGACTCAGTCCACCCACCACTGAATACCCCTGGGCAAAAGGCACCAACAATAGCCCAAAAATCGAAAATTACAAAATTGTAGTTGCAGCAACTGTAATGCCCCAAACAAACTTACTTGTGAAATTTCTAATCCAAAAGTGATCCAAAGAAAGTCAAAAAGGCCTCAAATCCAAATATCCAGCAGCATCCACAAAAAGTAATCCTTCCAGCTCCAGATCCAAATGAAAAGTGACCAGGAGATGGAAAAAGCACTGGGAGGAGCCTGCTGGACAGGAACAGGAAGTTGGAGACTGTGGGGCACTTCCTTCCTCCCACCCCCACCCCACCCCAAAATGGACTCCTTGCAAAAAAAGTGCAGGCAAATGTCAACCTGAGGAGTTATTCAGATAAAAATCATCATTTTCAGAAGGTTTATGCTGCTTGCTGGTGGATTTCTTGTGCAGAATTGCAAATTTTGTATTTTCGCGAGTGCGAGGTTGTTGCTGCTCGCCGCATGTACGAGTTCGCAATTGCGAACTCCCGCGATACGTGATCACGGCGTACTCGCGTTGACAAACTCTCGCTGTGCAAGGTGGCGAGCGCAATGACGTAATCGTGGTCGCCAAACTCCCGCGGGATCTCGCAGCAAGATCCAAAATGGCACAGCACTCGCAAAATATCGAGAAAAACAACTCGCCAAACGCTGAATGACGGTAAGTGAACGCTGCACGCCGCAAAATTGTATCACCAAGAAAAAAAAATCGAATTTGCGGATTTTCGGTAAATTCGCGAGCGTTCACGGATTGCGAATTTACCGAAAATCCGCAAAATCCGCGAGCGGAACGGATTTTCCGCCCATGCTTAATCACAGCAGCACAGGAGATCCGTTAAAGTGATCTATGCTGCTGCGGAGCGGTGTGCAAGTGGGAGCTGGAAAGCGGCTGCTGCCGATAGCGTAGCTGCGGGATATATTTGCATCACGACTTTTGGCCGCACATGCGACTGTGGGACTCCATTTGCCGCTGCTGTGTTTGAGACCGGTGTTGCGAACCGGGCGGATATTGCTGGCTACCCTACGCCACTCTGAGTAAATGGTATGCACTTCCCTCTCAGACAGTGTACGGCTTGAACAGGGGGTGCCTCAGGGCTCGGCCCTGAGTCCCACCCTGTTTAATCTTTACATGGCCCCCCTGGCTGAGGTGGTGCAATCGTTCGGCATGGAGCTTGTCTCTTACACCGACGATACGCAACTTTTAATATCTTTGACGCAAGCCCCATCCACGGAAGCTGCGAACTTCAACAACTGTATGAGCAAGCTGGCCTCTTGGATGACAGAGCACTGTTTAAAACTGAACGGAACCAAAACAGAGGTCATCATCATTGGAGGTAATGAGACCAACTGGACTAAAGAATGGTGGCCCACCTGTTTGGGTCCTTTGCCCCCTCCCAGTCGGGAGGCGAAGAACTTAGGAGTCTGGGTCGATAATAAGCTATCTTTTGATAGCCATATAAAGAGAACTGTAGGCAAGTGCTTCGGAGTGATGAAGTGATGACTTGTTGCCTCTCAACTCCAGACGGACTATGACGCAGGCACTAATAACTTCCCGGATTGATTACGGGAATGTTTTACTCTTAGGCACCTCAGAGAAAAATATAAAGAAATTACAGGTCCTACAAAATTCGGCAGCACGCCTAGTATTAAGACTGCCCCGCAGAGCCCCTTCACGACCCTCTCTGGCAACTCTCCACTGGTTGCCTATCAAGAAGAGGATCATTTTCAAAGCTATGCTATGGTGTCACAAGATCCTCCATAACAAGGCACCTGCCTATATGTCAGATCTGGCTTCGCCATATGAACCCAACAGAACCCTTAGATCCAAAGGTACAGGTCTGCTCAGAACTGCCCGTCCAAAAAAGGCCAGAATGGGAGGCAGATCCTTCCGCACAATGGCAGCGAAGCACTGGAACCTCCTGCCTATGGACATCCGAGTAGAGGTGAATGAGACCTCCTTTAGGAAGAAATTGAAAACTTGCCTCTTCAATCCGTGATAGTTTCCCCTTCTCCTCAAAACTCACTCTCTCTACAGCGCGGGGACACGCCGGGAGGCGTCACCAGGCGCTCTACAAGCTCCTTTAAACTAAACTAATATATACTGGTTGGACTAATGGGTCGCACTTGAGGTACTGGATCGAGGCCCTCCTCGCAGGTTGCAAGCGCGGCAGACATGGACCAGACGCAACCATTTGTGCGACAGGACTCCCCGGATGACCAATTGGATGCCATATTGCATGACATAGAATGAACCAGGGCATCTATGGAAGCAAAAATAGACAAAGTTGCACTGAATCTCACGTTACTACACACAGATCAACAAAAGCTTGGAAATTGTGTCACTACAATGGATCAGGATATTACAGAGTTGAAGCCGGCAACAGACTTCCTAGAGAAGCAGCAGAATGCAAATGAAGGCCGCATCACATATCTGGAGGATAGAGTGTAAGATGCTGAGGTTTGCTCCAGAAGAAATAATGTCCGCCTGATTGGGCTATCAGAAGGGGCGAAGGGACAAGATGAGGTGATCTTTTTGGAGGAATGGCTCAAGGATATTCTTCCCCCTTCCTCCCTCTCTCCTTTCTTCTCCATAGAGAGAGAGCACACCGAATCCCTGGCAGAAAACTGGCACCGGGGTCTGGGGTGCGCCCACTTATCTTTACATTGCTGCACTTCAAGGACAGAGACATGATTTTATGTGAAATGAGGAAGCTGGCAGAAATCAAATTTGACAATGTCAAAGGACCTCTTATTCCCGGCCTATATGCTCAGGGTGCAGTGTCAACGAGGATCTTTCCCCGAAGTCAAGCAGAAGCTTCGCCAACTGAACATTATATATTCATTGCTCTATCCAGCAAGACTTCAGGTGGTTTCGGATGGGAAAACAAGATTTTTTAACCCCACAAGATAGTTGTGACTGGCTTGAACCCACTGGCCAGTTTTCGGGCCCCAGACCCAAAGGTGCGTCAACGACCGGGAGAGGCTAGATGAGCGGACCTCGAAATCGTCGGAGAAGGTTCAGGAGGCGTGACCCAGGTCTATGTTGGTGCCTGGTCAAGATCAAATTAACAGGAACAACAAGCAGCGGTTTGTGAGGTGGGACGGATAGCAGAGGCTGCAGAGTCACTCAGCAAGAAAGGAACTCCGTCTTGTTCATCGGAAGACAATGGTTCCTCAGCTGTGGGGCTATTGGATGTGGTGTCGCTGCATATGGAAGATGTCATGATGCATACTTCTGATGGTTTTGTATGACTGCTGGGGCACTGGTGCTAACATAGCGAACTTGTACAGAACTGCACCTTACAGACACTGGGTTTTGATATTGCTATGATGTCGGCTACACTGGAGGTAAACGCAACTGTCATTGCCTTCAGGCGGAAAAATGATGTTCATAGGTTATTTCTGATGTCTGCAAATCTATATGTATAATTAAAAGTCACTTGGAGATCACACAGCGGCGTTCCTTGCATGGCTAAACAACCCCCTACTTACCCCCTAATACAGGGAATCAGTTGGTTTTACAGATAGTTTTCCCTCCGTCCGGGTTTGGGCAGCACCCCTTGTTCATGGGGGCTGCCCTGGTAAAGTTCCTCTCTCACCCTGTTGGCGTTTTTATTTCCCTCCTTAGTTATAGAGGTCTTTTCGGGAGGGGCGGGCGAGGTTACAGGGCTCTGTCACATCGTACATCTAACTACGGGAACAGGCTGGCTTTGGCTCATTGGAGGGGATTTTAACAGTGTCATGAATACTGGGATGGATAGATCCCCCCCACCTTAGAAATACAGTGGCCACAACCAAATCTGCAATCCTGAAAGCTCGGATGTGTGGGTGGGATCTGGTAGAAGTCTGGAGACATTGGAACCCTGCAGCGAGGATATACTCCTTCCGTTCAATACCACATGACTTGCACGTTCGGCTGGATAGATTTCTCCGCTCACCTTCACTACTCCCTTACGTCGCGGATTCGGATTACCGGGGTCGCACACACTCCAACCACAATCCACATTATGTTACATTGAATTGGGAGAATGGACCTCCTGGTGTTCCTATGTGGCGGCTTCAACCGTCTACGCTAGAAGACCCTCTATTCAGGGACACTATAGGGGAGGCCCTTAGTGAGTATTTCACAATCAACAGGGGGACACCCTCATCCCGCATGGTGGAATGGGCAGCCATGAATGTCACGATACGTGGGAGATGCTTGGGGCCGGGTTGTGGCTTGAGGAGGCAAGTGGAATCTGAGTTGTTTACAGTGGAAAAAGATTTACTAAGCTTAGAATCTCGAGCAATTGCGGATATCCCAGATTCGACTGGGCTATTAGAAGCGCATAAAAAGCACACAGAACTCATAGAGCATCAGCGGTGTTTAAATTATGCAGCACATTCAGCGTCTGCACACTCTAAAACTGATCGGTCTGGGGCTTTGCTGGCCTGGTTGATCAGGAGAGATCAGTCCGCGGGTCTCATTACTGCACTTCGGTCACTGGGTGGTGGACATAAGTACATGCAATGTGAGATTCACAGTGAATTGACCATGCACTACACTCGGTTATGTACCTCCACCCTAGACGTATCTGACATGGACATACCGTCCTTTTTGGATGGTCTTGCCTTTCCTGCACTCACACCTGAACGGTAAAACACCTTTACAACGCAACTTTCATTCCGCATACCTTCACTCCACATACCATTACAACGAAAGTACCATTACTCCGCAATACTATTATAACGCATGCCATTACATCTTATATGCTTTTACCACGCATGCTTTTATAACGAAATTCGTTGTAAAAGCATGAATGGTAAAAGCATATGTTTTTAATATTTAAGTTTATGGTAAGTATATGGTTTTAGTTTGGGGGTGTTGGGGTATATGTTTTTGGGGTTCAGGGGTATTTTAAGGGTGGGTTTGAATTATGGGGTACAGGGGTATTTTAAGGGTTCAGGGATAGGTTTGGGATTTTGGGTACAGGGGTATTTTGTAGGGTTCAGGGCTAGGTTTGATTTTTTGGGTAAATGGGTATTTTAGGGTTAAGGGTTTTGAGGTTTTGGGGTACAGGGGTATTTTTAGGGTTCAGGGCTAGGTTTGGGTTTTGGGGTACAGGGGTATTTTTAGGGTTCAGGGCTAGGTTTGGGTTTTGGGGTACAGGGGTATTTTTAGGGTTCAGGGCTAGGTTTGGGTTTTGGGGTACAGGGGTATTTTAGGGCTCAAGGCTAGGTTTGGGTTTTGGGGTACACGGGTAATTTTAGGGTTTTGGGGTACAGGGGTATTTTTAGGGTTCAGGGCTAGGTTTGGGTTTTGGGGTACAGGGGTATTTTTGGGGTTCAGGGATAGGTTTGGGTTTTGAGGTACATGGTTATTTTTAGGGTTTAGGCTAGGTTTGGGTTTTGGGGTGCGGGGTATTTTTAGGGTCAAGATCGGTTAGTGTTTAAGGGTGCTGGGGTATTTTAATGAATAAGGGGGGGGTATGATTATGGGGTGCTGGGGTATTTAAAGGGACTAGGGTGGGATTAGTTTTTTAGGATGTAAAGGGTAATTAATAAATTTAAATAGTTTAAATATATATATATATATATATATATATATATGTAATATTCATATATATATATACATATAAATAATAAAATCAAAAAGAAAAAACGTTTTATTTTAACAAAAACAATTATATGTATTATGAATTTTAACCATTGTGAACTAAATTTTAGATACATTTCTTAGATTTGTATGTCTTTTAATTGATTTTACTGTTGTTTTATAAAAACATATGGTTGACAATTTGACATGTTCACAATTTAAGCATCAACAAAATCTGGTTGTAATGTGAGTCTGGCACGGAACAGGAATATTTATATAATTTTAATGCCTTGTTTCTATTTATGTGTTTTAAATATATTTAATTCTGAATAGCCGATCCACAACTAATGCTTAATCTTGTGCCTTATTATATGTTGCAATTTCAAGGTCAGTGCAAACTAGTTCGTTATTTCGTATTTATACAGTTAAAATGAACTCAACCCGTATTTTACATGCATCTTTATTGGTTAAATGTACTTAAAAAATTCTAATGCATTTTGGCATGTAGTGTGTCTTTTATGTTTATCACGCATTAGGCACCTTGCACTTTAAAAGGGTGGCCAGCCCCCATGACTGCGTCATGTGATCAAGGCTTTTGGTAGCCGAAACGCGTCATGGCAGACTGGTGTTGGCCAAAAAAATAAATCTCTGAACACCAAGAAATGGGTCTCGTCTTTCATACGGTATGGCTGCATGTTGATTTAGAGGACGAAACATACCGCATATATATATATATATATATATATATATATATATATATATATATATATATATATATATATATATATATCCCAAACAAAACCGCTTCTGCTGCAACGCTGTGACCCATAGGAAAGTGGCGTACTCTCCGGTGAAGCACGCCGGTAAGCATTAATTCCAAAACAATTACGATATCTGTACGCTCTCAGGAACCACGCAACAATCCAAAAGTGCTATTTCTTCGGTTTATTCACACAACGCGTTTCGGCGACTTGCCTTGATCACGTGTGATTAGTTTGTGTGAGAAAAATGTGCTATTGTAAATAAAGTTACACATACATCAAAACAAATGTAGGACATACAAAATTCACAAAATGTGTGTCGGCCATCTTGTAACGTCTTTTGTATTGCTCTTATTGATAATAAGCTTTCCACATTGTTGACAAGTGTCAGATATGCTAATACTACCTTTACCGTCCGCATAGAGGGGCGTCAAATATGTACAGCATGAAATAAATATTGAACATGCATCATACCTAATACATATAGTGTGTATCGGCCATCTTATAACGTTTAAATAATTACACGTTACATTGCTCTATAAAAATGTTATACTCTATATTATTGACGAGTGTCTGTCATGAATAGCAAGAAATACTTCTAATTTCAGCTATTGAGAATTGTTGACAAGTGTCAGAATATTTCGAAAACTCAACTACAAGTTCAGCTTAGTATTTACGATATCTGACAAAAAGACACCAGGTATATGTGTCAAAGTACAAAGCCTTGCAACCATATGAATCCATAATTCTATATATAGGCACAGGGTAAAAGGCTAATTCTGACAAGTCATATCTAATTCAGCTATAATAAAACAACCTAGAAAGCTTCAAATAAAGACATCATTTACCGACAGTCTCATATAATTTACATTTGTACTCGTGTAACTTCTTTTGTGCTTGACTGTGAAATATAATAATAGCTGACCGTGACCCTATGTGCCTACGAATGGATGAACAGGATGGGGTGCCCGTAGTGGTGAATCAATTCATGCTGGGAAACCCTGCCTTTTCTCCTGTAAAAAAACATACACAAAAGACCATATTACAATTAAATTAAAAATTAGTTTCTAGCACAGTTGTTAACATGTTCATGAAGGCATTATTATTTCATTACTTATACCACTAGATCTAAAGCATCCACTGTATTCCACTCCGGATGTCTTTACTCCGTGTGTAAAGTGAATTAATTGACGGAAAAACTAAATGAAGTTAGGGCTAGGCATGCATGTTAACTCTATGAGCCCTCTTTGAGATGTACTGCTAATTCTTCATCCCAATTAAGACCACCCGGATGTTTGCTCTGAAAATTAATTATATGTCTGGATTCATGCTGTCTGAGGGACAACAATCTGTCTCCTCTCGGACTGGCATGGATTTGTTCAATCAGCATATAACTTAATAGAAGCATCTGAGTAGTGCTTGTCTTTAAAGTGTCGTGCCACAGGGTACTTGGGGTCCTGGTTGGTAATCGCCCTCCGATGCTCTAGTTCTCTTTTTTTGGCACTGCACTTGGTACTGCCTATATACAATAGTTTACAGGGGCATTCTATGATATATATTACAAAGCTGGTGTTGCATGTTAGGAAATGTGTAATCTTCCTACTGACTCCATTATATGTCAGTTCACTTTTATATGTGCTGTTACTGCAAGCTTTGCAGTGACTACAAGGGTAAAAACCCTGTAGACCATGCCCTGTATTGTCTGGGTATTGGGTGATGTCATTTCTGGCAACCAAATCTTTAATGTTTTGGTTGCGTCTAGAAGTGATACTAGGTCTTTTCTGTAATTGACTGCCTATGATGTTATCTTGTTTCAAGATGTCCCAATTTTTTGCAATCACTCGTTTTACTACCTCTGATTTTGCATTATATGTTAGTATCACCCTTGTGATGCCATCAGCCTCTTTAGTTTGTGTATCTTGGTTTTCCAGAGTTTGAATTCTGTCCACTTTTTCTGCCCTCTCTATTGCTTGTTTAAGAACCCAGTTAGGATATCCTCTCTCCTTGAATCTGCCTGCAATAGCGTCCCTCTCTATGATGTATGCTTCCTTCGTGTTGCAGTTCCTCTTTGCCCTCAGCAGCTCTCCATAGGGTATACTCCATTTGAGTACCTCTGGATGACTGCTGAGGGCATGCAACACACTGTTTCCAGCTGTTTCCTTGCGGAAAAGGGAAGTGCAGATTTGGTTATTTTTGATCTCAAGGCTAACATCTAGGTACTCCACTTTCTCGTTGCTAATAGTTCCAGATAGTTTGATGTTATATTTATTGGCATTCAGGTTGTTCACAATTGTTTCGGCCTGCTCTTTGCTTCCCTTCCAGACAATAAATAAATCGTCTATATAGCGGAGTTCAGACCACCACCCTTTTAAAATCTTCTCTCAGGGTGGCACTGCCATGGATCTCCTGCTCCCAGTATCCCATAAATAAATTAGCGAAACTGGGAGCAAAACAAGAACCCATGGCAGTACTGTTAACCTGCCTGTAGAGGGCGCAAGTGAATGAAAAAATGTTATTTTTTAGACATGATCATTACATTGTGTTCCAAAAATCTCATGGGTCTATTTCGCAGATAGAACTCACATGCTTCCAGTCCCTGTTGATGGTCAATTATAGTATACAAGGAATGTACATCAAGTACCATGAAGTATAAGTCAGTGTCCCATTCCAGATTCTCTATCTTGCTAAGAAAGTCTTTGGTATCCCGTAAATAGCTGGGTAATTGAACTACATAGTCTCTAAGGAAGTGATCCACATATTTTGAAATATGCTCACATACACTGCCTATAGAAGAGACTATCGGGCGGCCTGGAGGTTGAGTCTTATTTTTATGCAGTTTAGGTATCAAATACAGTATTGGAAGGATCGGATGATCCTTTTTCAGGTAACAATATTCCTCCCATGTGAGCAGTCCTTTATCTCTCCACATGATGAGTTTGTCCCATATTTCCGGTATACTAGTACTGTATGTTGATCGCACTATTTCTACATAGAATTTTTTATCCTCAAGTTGGCGCATAGCTTCAGAGATTCAGTCATCCCTGTTGAGGATCACAATATTGCCCCCTTGTCTGCAGGGCGTATGACAATGGAAGGATCTTCCTGCATAGATTTAAGGGCCTGTCTTTGCTTGAGTGACAGGGCTTTGACAGTACACTCATGAAAAGTTTCAATGTTATCATGGGGGAGCGTAGGTATAAATGTGGATCGTATTTTAAACTCAATTTTGGCAGCTGCTCCCACCTCAAAGCCTGCATTCCTGAGTATATCAACTGATGCTGGCTGTGTGACATCTTGTTCTGGTGATGCATCCAGTTCGGCAATCGCTAAGAGATTATCAACATCTCCTACATGAAAATGATTACTCTTGTCCCTTAGTGATTGATCAGTATTAGGTCCATGTCCTAATCTTTTTAATTTATGCCATTTTTTCAACTTGATCTTACACACAAACTTAAAAAGGTCTATACGTGTCTCTGTAAAGTTAAATTTGGCTGTAGGGCAAATATATATATATGTAATATTCATATATATATATATATATATATATATATATATATATATATATATATATATATATATATATTACCTACTGGCGGTCGCCAGTAGGTATATATAGTTAGGATTTTTTCCCTATGGCATTTCTGAAAATTCTATGTCTAATAACTTTAGCGTTTGTGGACGGAATCGGCTGAAATTTTCAGGAAAATGGCATATTTTGTTTCTGAGCAGCCCCTGAAAATTTGGGGGGGGGTCGTCAAGGGGGGGCCGAGAAAAAAGGGGGGGTCCCAAAATGCGTTTTTCCCATGTTAATTTCCATAGGGCGGTTGGACTCACTTTTAGCCCGAACGGCTGAATGGATTTTCACGAAACTTGGCAAAATTGTAGGGACTGTTAGCCCGATGTGCCTTTGCTAGGTCTCAATATATGTGCTTCAGTGGATTTTGAGAAATTACCGTTTAAATCAAGATATATATCTGTAACAGCGCTCCGGGCAGCGATCCGGTTAGCGAACTTTTCGCGTATCGGAACTTTGCGAAGCGAAGCTGATTGGCCCTTCGGTGTCTGTCAACATTCTAAACAGTCCGGAGCGGCCGCCATCTTGTCTCTCGGTAGGATCGAGAGACAAGAGGAGGCCAAAACAAAGGAGGAAATGAAGGAAAGGGGGCAAGGTAGACCCCTTCTGACCCCCTAGGATTGATGAGGGGATATTATAGAGCCACGCTGGGCCCAAAAAAAAAAAATCCGTTTTTTTCGCCGTAGAGACGCGTCTTGGTACGCGAACTGGGCAGCTAACCGGGAAGCTAACAGGCAGTGTAACGGGAGTCTGACGAGTAGCTGATTGGCTGTCAACATTGTAAACAGTTCGGAGCGGCCGCCATCTTGTCTCTCGGTAGGATCGAGAGACAAGAGGAGGCCAAAACAAAGGGGGAAATGAAGGAAAGGGGCAAGGTAGACCCCTTCTGACCCCCTAGGATTGATGAGGGGATATTATAGAGCCACGCTGGGCCCAAAAAAAAAATTCCGATTTTTTCGCCGTAGAGACGCGTCTTGGTACACGAACCGGGCAGCTAACCGGCAGTGTAACGGGAGTCTGAGGAGAAGCTGATTGGCTGTTATCATTGTAAACAGTCTGGAGCGGCCGCCATCTTGTCTCTCTGTGGGATCGAGAGACAAGAGGTGGAAAAAAGGTGTAAATGAATGAAAGGGGTAAGGCAGACCCCTCCTGATACCCTAGGATTGATGAGGGGGCTATTAAAGTTCCCTGGGGGGTGAAAAAATTTTTTTCGCGGTAAAGGTGCTTCCTGGTACGTTAACCGGGCAGCTAACCGGCAGCGTAACGGGAGTCCGACATATTGTGTTTTTTGAACGTTTGTGATATGTGCACGTGTGGATTTTGTCTAATTAAGGTTAAAAAAATATATATATATCTTTAAGCGTGTTTTGGCGCGCTTACGTTTTGGGTTTGGTTTGCGCTGCAGAGACGATACGTCACGGTTATGCGATGCATCATGAGGCGTCTCACGGGCTACGTGATACGTCACTTAATAAAGAATATATTTTACAGCTATAGATATTAGCTTTTAAAAAACCAATGAAATTCACAGAAAAAACCATAGGTTATAGACCATATATAGTTAGGAATTTGCATTTACAAAACCTTGAAAATTCACTGAAAAAACCATAGGTTATAGACCATATATAGTTAGGGATTAGCATTTAAAAAACCTTATTTTATTTGCACAAAACCATTGAAATTCCATATATAGTTAGTTGCACTAACTATATATCGCGGACCCGCAATCCACTGCTAATAATGTCACATATTACATCATTCATGACATGGTCAGTGACATCACTGATGACATCACTGATGACATCTCAAATGACATCACTGATGACATCACTGATGACATCTCAAATGACATCACTGATGACATCACTGACATCTCATTTGACATTACTGATTACATCACTGATGATATCATTTATGTGATAATACATCTTCAGACTCTAATATAACCTTAGATACACTCAGTGTAAACAGGCACTCACAGACTGTCACACATCCATGGAGTTACCCACACACCTAGTCAGTCATGCAAAGAATCAATCACACCTCCATTTCCTCAACTATACAGTTATACACACCTTACTTATTCAAACATATACTAACACATATTTACTCTCTTATACAATCCTTGATACAAGTTCACAATGATTCATACAGCCACTCTCACATTCACTGGCTCTTATGTTCAGTTATTTATATATGTCAACTCTCACATGGAGTGTGTTTTACATATGTACTTACTTTGACATGTAGAACTGAGATATCCATTCACTCACCAATACACTCATGCATGCAGTCAACCGCCCATACAGCTGTTTCCACATGCACTTTTGAAACCATACATCTAGTGAATCAACTGCTCACACATCTATGCACAGAGTCATACACCTCCCAGCCACCCACACACACTCAGTCTCCCATACAAATACTTGGGCAACCAATCAATAACCCATATAGTTACTCATATAGCTACTTATCAACACATGCAACAGTTTACAGAACAACAGACATAATAATGCACAAATTAAGACAGTTTAGTCACTAACCCATGCACTCAGTGAGACACATTTAATCACTCACTCATACAGTCAGTCATGCACCTACTAAATCCTTCATCCAGACACTTATACATCCACTCATTCTTCAATATGTAAGACATATTTTAACTTTACAGAAACATACAGTCACTGGATGTTGTCATCAGTGATGTCATCAGTGATGTCATTTGAGATGTCATCAGTGATGTCATCAGTGATGTCACTGACCATGTAATGAATGATGTAATATGTGACATTATTAGCAGTGGATTGCGGGTCCGCGATATATAGTTAGTGCAACTAACTATATATGGAATTTCAATGGTTTTGTGCAAATAAAATAAGGTTTTTTAAATGCTAATCCCTAACTATATATGGTCTATAACCTATGGTTTTTTCAGTGAATTTTCAAGGTTTTGTAAATGCAAATTCCTAACTATATATGGTCTATAACCTATGGTTTTTTCTGTGAATATATATATATATATATATATATATATATATATATATATATATATATATATATATATATATACATATCTATACTACTATTATAAAGAGAGAACTTGCACCTTTTGGCAAGGTAATCTCGGGAACCACAGCGCCAATCTACACACCCGATACATCTTTGAAAATGTCAGGGTGTGTAGATGGACATAGGCTATATAAATAAAAAAAAAAAGCAAAATAAAAAAATTAATTTACAAAACAAAGTAGTCCCCTGAAAGTAGCGCCGGCCGGGACCTAGCGCTGGCCGCGACGCGACGTGCATCATGACGAAGGAGGAGCGGCGGCGTCATGGAGGAGCGGCGGGGCGGTGGTGCAGTGGTGTAGTGAGTAGCGGCGGTGACGACATGAAGAGGCGGCGGTGCAGTGGTGGCGACATGAAGAGGAGGAGCGGCGGGTCAGGTAAGAAAAGTAAATAGGCGGGGGCGGGAGGGAGTCGGGCGGTACTGGGGAGGTTGGAGGCGGGGGCGGGAGGCTGGAGGGTGGGGGGGCAGGAGGCTGAAGGCGGGGGGGGCGGGAGGGAGTCGGCGGGTGCACCGCTCGACAACATGCAGCCCCAGCCACCTTCTGGCCCCGGCCTAAAAATGCAGCCCCCAGCCCCCTTCTGCCCCAGGCAACGCTGGGGCGGGCGGGCTGCTAGTAAATAATAAAATCAAAAAGAAAAAATGTTTTATTTTAACAAAAACAATTATATGTATATATATATATATATATATATATATATATATATATATATATATATATATATTACCTACTGGCGGTCGCCAGTAGGTATATATAGTTAGGACGGTTTCCCATAGGAAATCCCCAACATTCTATTGGGAATAACTTTGGCCCTGGTTGATGAATCTTCGCAAATTTCTCAAAGAAGATGGCTCGCGCCGCTCCGCTCCTTCCCTGAAAATTTGGGGGGGGTTCGTCAAGTGGGGGCTGAGAAAAAGGGGGGTCCCAAAATGTGTTTTCCCCATGTTAATTTCCATAGGACCTTTAGACTCAGCTACAGCTTGAACCACTGAAGGGAATTACACCAAACTTGTCAAAATGGTAGTGTCTGGTATGCAGATCACGCTTTTGGTAAAATAGTGTAAATCCCTCCAGTGGTTCCTGAGAAAATTAGAAGTGAAATCAATTATATATCTATAAGCGCGCACGCGTGCGCGCACCCCCGCGAATTTTCGGAATTTTTTTTTGGGGGGGGGGGGCTTGGGGGGCTTCTGCCTTATATTTTCTTGTGTTTTATTTTAATTTCGAGGGTGCTCACCCCTCGTTTTACTGCTGAGATCACCGCCGCGGCCCGAGCCGCCTTAAAATGGCCGCCGCCGCCGCCTGGTTGTAGGCGGGCCGGGAGGACGTGGTTTCCGCTTCCCCCTGCCTGGGGGAAGCCTTTGATGTCCGGACCGGTCTCCCGTGCCAAGGGGGAGACCGGTTATGCCTGCCTATGTGAGGCGGAATTCTATATGTACAACTATTTAATTTATGTATTAAAAAAATATTTATATCTGAAAAGACACACATGCTCGCCTTTTTAAGTGAGCTGCCTTCGAGTACTCGCCCCTCTTATTGCCTAGGTTTAAAGGCAAAAAAAGGAAGAACATGTGATTTTAAGATTAACGGACTCCTACTTTTTTTTTAAACCAATAAAACATTGTAAGATCTTGCGGCCGCTTTAAACAAGAGACTGTAAATATATACGTAGCACAACTGTGAGACGCAAGAGGAGCTACAAAAATGCAAGTAAATACCAGCAATGAACCATCCGCTTCGAATTTGATTACATTAACGAATATTTAGGGATTAGTACTGAAAATACAAAAAAAAAATAACTGAAAGCTAGAATATTACAAAGTACGATCTGAAAACTTACAAAGTGGCAGCAACGTTTAACTGCAGTGAACAATGACAAACAGATCCTTCCTACTCCAAGATGGCCCAGGGTCTTCTTGCAACCAGCGCAAAGCTTTCTCAGTGCGCGATCTCTGTGTTTTACCATAAAGCCGATCAATATGTATCGCGTCGGCCGTCAATACTGAAAAGCGTTTCCACTTTTGTGGTCTGAAGTAGCCGGCCTTAGAAGAGGGCCAGGGAAAAATCGGGGATTCGTAGAGGTCAGGTTGTGCTGTACCTCGCGGAAGCACTGTCATTAGGCTAAAACTTCAATGCGTCGCCAAGATTAGAACGCAGTATACAACCCTCAGACTTTCAATAAAGAACTACATAGTACTGCTATTTTCAACAGAATGTGTATAAAGGGTAGGGAAGTCATTGGACGCCATGCTGTGATAGTTGTGGGATTTAACGCAATTCTGTCCAGATTCAGGAAATTAGTAACATTGTATACATTGTGTACGGTACAAGGTTTAACCGGCGGCATGGCGCCTACTCTGGTACAGCACGTATATCTGTCAGCGCTCTAGTTCTTTATCAGAACGTTGCGCTACAAACCACGCCCACTTGAGGGAATCCCTCGTTATTATGACGGCTTCCGGTACCGCTTTGTTTCTATGGTTACAAGAGACGCGTTGAAACTTTTAGAACGAATAAACAAAAACCGGTAAGTTTAAACAGCGAAGGAGTAATTGTCTACACAGGGGGAGGCGTACTGTAGATCTGAGTAGACGACGATGTTTTGAGGCGACCACGTCAGGTTTACACCCATGACGAGAAATTTCAAATTGTTCTTATTTTTTCCAGTTTAGTGCAAGGTAGTTTTGTGGGATTTATGTTCTTTCTTTAAGCAAGTTTGCTGCCTGGTGATCACACACAACCATACAGGTGGATACTGTATGAAAGCACTTCTAGGAAACGGCAGAGAGGTAAGGAGGCGAGGCGATCCTTTTATGTGTTAATATACGTTTTCAGGGTCTATTGCTGCCCTTCTCATGGTATACCTGTTGTGCCTTACTTTCTTTATGCATGTGCTGCTCACTCTCTATATTTGTCACGTTCCACGAAGAGCAGAATTAATGTGCGTAAATATATATATATACATCCACAGGTACTGGATCCCACCAATAGAAGGAAACAGAGACGGCACACCAGGAAGTCTTGCACAAACCCTTTATTGTGCACTCGTTAACCAAAGACGACGCGTTTCGGCGTAAGCCTTTATCAAGTAACCACCATTTTGTGTTTGGCCAAACTTATAGTCCCACAACTGTTTCAATGCATAATCGACATAAAGAAAATACTATACATAGTTAATGAAGAACTCATTTTGCTTCAAAAATTCTGTAGTAGTATGTCCGCATTTAACGTACAATGTATACAGTACTTCTCAATATGAAAGGAGAATCCCAGTAGGAATTTCTCATGCAATATCTGCCCCACATCGGTCAAGAATAGCCCGTCAAATAGTAAATAGTAAATTCATACCATCGTAACGTGGTGCCGGCATTAGCCAATCACCAACTGAGGAATGACGGGCGACCGCTAAGTATCTTGGGAATTGTAGTTCAAATAGATATCGCATGAGAAATTCCTACTGGGATTCTCCTTTCTGGGACGATTCACCGTCAATTTACATGACGATCATTGACGAACATCGCCAGTGGGGTTACAATATTAAAGCCAACCTGATATACCACATGCACTCACCATATTGAGAAATATATAGTTAGTGGACCTAACTATATCTCGAATTTCATTGGTTTTATATCAATAAAATGTCCGGCTAACTATATAGGAGGAATTTCAATGGTTTTTTATATGTTAATTCCTAACTATATAAGGCCTAAAACCTATGTTTTTTTTTGTGAATATATATATATATATATATATATATATATATATATATATATATATATATATATATATATATATATTTTTTTTTAATAAAGTACTTTTACAAAGTATATGACTTCACCACACATGCATTTGCGTTGTAATGGCATGTGTGATAAAGTCATATGCGTTGTAAAAGTTTGACGAATTATGGCTTTGGGGAGTAAAGGTACATTTGTTGTAAAAAATGCGGAGTGATGGTACGAGGGATAAAAGAATGCAGGATAACATCATATATTCCACGTGAACAGCGCATGGAACTAGATACACCTATTACACTGGAGGAAGTGAAAGGCACAACAGGTCCGCTTGGGAACCTTATTCTCGAAGTCCATGCTGATCGGGAGAGGAACTAGGCAGGGGTGCCCTCTTTTCCCCACTAATATTCTTTCTTCCCATAGAGCCACTGGCTTTGGCTCTGCGCCGATCAGCAGCTCAATGGGGTATACTAAACTATTTGCTGAAATGTCAGGATTGGATGTAAATCAGGGGAAGTCATATCTGTTCCCCTTTACTCCTGGCGCAAACGCATCACTATTGATAGTGGATGGTGCATTGGTGACATGGCAACCAGATGTGTTTAGACATCTAGGTGTTCGTATATACCACATGGATCTGGATATTCTCGATGGTAATCTATCCAGGGCCATCACAGCTTTAAGACCCCAAATAGAATTCTTGAGAATGCTCCACCTCTCTTTTGCAGGTAGAGTGGCGCTTGTTAAATTGGTGATGCTGCCCCCCTGCTATATTATTTTGCAAACCTTCCACTATATCTGCCAGGATCATTCTTTCGACCATTGGAGGGGATGAGGAGGGACCTCTTCTGAAGTAACACGCAATGTAGGGGGGTGCTAGCCAAACTGCTTTGCCCCAGGCCTTGCCCAACATGGAACATTACTACCTGTCATCCCAAATACAATGGGTTGCCCAATGGGTGGAGGAACTCCACCATGATGACACAGCAGAAGGTGGGCCCCCCTACACGCTGTACAGGCTTCTTTTCCTTTTTCATCCACGCACTAGACCGAGCACGCCCCTCCGACTCCTGGTACAGATAGCTCAGAAGTGGTTTCGTAGGGCCCTGCACCTTACCAGACATATTACACCATATGCACCCACAATACCGATTTTAGGAATGCCAAAAGGAGGAGGCAGGGTTTCCGCGTTGGCACTTTCAGTCTGGTGGGACGCTGACATACACACCTTGGAGGCCTATTTATGGGGGGTGAGCTTCGGCCATTCCTCTCTTTTACCGAGGAGGAGGGCGTCCCTCCGGGGCAATTCCTAAACCATACTGGATAACCACCCTGAGACGTCAGTGGGGTGACATTTCGTAGGAGCCCCCGACACACCTCCAGCTGCAATATATTCATGTGTTAGGTACGGGACAACACCTTATAAAATGGTTCGTGGACTCCATCCGTTCACATACTGTCATTGATTTAACGCCTTTGCGTAACAAATGGGTGGTAGACCTGGCACACCCAATGAGTGGGGAATATTGCTGAATAACCCTAGACAAATCCCCAGAAACGCAACGTTTAGACTCATTCAATTCTATATAGTCCACAGAGCCTATTTATCCCCAGATAAAATTAATAGGTTATTTAAAAGAGCGGATGCTTGCTGACTGCGTTGTAATCTGGTAGATGTAGGTCTATTGAATATGTTGTGGTCGTGCCCTAAGCTGCTAGGTTACTGCATGGTGTGATTCAATTGTTGAATACCAGCAGCAATAGGACACTGCGAAACACATGGGAGGCTTGCATAACTAGGAAGAAGGCACAGAGGGCTTCCTCCAGATTGTTAGACTTGGGTCTGTTGGTGGCTAAAAGGCTTGTCATACGCTGCTGGAAAGCAGTCGACCCCCCTCCACTTACAGCCTGGGCTAATTCTATGTTAAACTGGGCCACGGCTGAGGAGGTCTCACTGTTAAGAGAGGATACGCTGGGGCTTCGTAAATATCCCATTTCGTCAGCCTGGGGTAAATGTATGTAAATGTATTTGAGCTTATATAGCGCACAGCTACCCACAAAGGGTTTCCCGGCGCTTGCTTAGGGAACCCGTCCTGGTATTCCCCTGTGAGATAACCCCGGCAGGGTATCCACAAGGTGAAAGCCAGGCATCCAGCCGCGAGGGGCCGTTGTGGAGATTAAGCAAGCTATTGCCCAGAGTCGCAGAGTGTGAACCCGTGAGTCGAGAAGGCACCGGAGCGAGAATTATCGAGTCCGTGGAATTTTTGAGCCCAAGACCCGCCGAGGTGGGGAATTGAACCCTGGTCCAGGGCCGATCTCAGCTTCCGGGTCTGCCGCCTCTAACCCCTGAGCTACGATTCTGACAGCACTTCAGGTGACATTGACTCCAGATGACCCTCCACATGTTCCTGATACAGTTTAATTCAGCCGTGTATGGGGTGTGGAATGACTTGTTAACAATGTGGTCTGTAATGCACATAATATTTACATATAATGGACCAGTGTGCAACAATTTGGTATTGTGAATGACGCAGCTGGAGCGGAATAGGTGAAGATGTAGTGGCAGATGTGGCACTTCTCCCTTCCACTCCCAACCTCCCTTCTTACCTTTGGTTTTTCCCCTCATTTCATTGGAAGATAGATGATTCACTGTTACAGACCTAGTCATTTGCCTGCCAGATGGGGCTTCACGGCAATGCCGGAAGGAGATATTAGAACAATGTATAGGAGGAATACCTTTGGATTCGTACTATACAAACATACTATGGATATGTAATGAACCAGTGGCTAGTCCTGAATGCTGTTGTACAATCGTCGTGTTAATTGTATATTATCATGCTATACAGTTTTGGTTGGAATAGCCTTCGTTTATTTATCCACTGACTCAATGCAATTTATAATTTATAATGCGGCGCCGGCTGATACTACTGAGTATATTATATGTCTGTATCGGAACATGTATACTTGGGAAAAAGATAATAAACAGATTAAACAAAAAAAATCAAATAAGCAAGCAAAGCAAAAGAGATAGACAAGAATGCCAGCAAACGGTAACCAATGGGCTGACCTAGAGCCCGGTCAAAATATTGGCATTGTACAAAATAGATCTTTAACAACACTCATTGAAAAGCTGTCCATAGTCGAGATCCAAAACACAGACACCAATATCCGAGGGTTGCAGAAGTATGATGCAGCCAAGGCCTCTGGCTTACGGCCCATGGAAGTGTTCAGGAGCGCTGGTGCCCCATTTGCCCCCCATCCTTCCTTGGGTCCCTGGGTGTCTAGTTAGGGACAGTTAGCCTCTCTGACAGTTTCTCCGTCGCCACCTTTCATTTGATCTGGACACCCGTTGCTGACATTGCCAGCCACCACCAGTGGTGGAGATCTGTGATGAGTGTGACGCGGTGCTGCAGCGTGATGTGTTGTGCTGTGCAAGGCAGTGGAACCTGGCCCCAGGGGGAAGAGGGACCACCAGAGTGAAGGAGGCTCCTTGTGCGATTGGTGGACCACACTACATCACGTTGCATGGGTCTGAGCTGTAGGGCTCTGGTCCGGACTGGACACTTATTACGTTTGTTGTACCCAATAAGGGGAGAATGCATTAAGTCAGGAAAAGGAAAGCATCATGTGGGTTGTCTCTTGTATGACACTTCTCAACACTTTCTGCATCTCCCATAACTACCTACAAATGACGAGGAGAGCGGGAGGAGCCTGCTGAGATGCCCGCACCGCCGCACGCGCTTAAAAGCGCTTGGTGCACCCCATGGCGCGGGACACTTCTCAAACACTTTCCGCATCTGCTGGGACTTAGTCCCCCATAACTACCTGCTATTGCTGAGGAGAGCGGGAGAAGCCTGCTGAGATGCCCGCACCGCCGCACGCGCTTAAAAGCGCTTGGTGCACCCCATGGCGCGGGACACTTCTCAAACACTTTCCGCATCTGCTGGGACTTAGTCCCCCATAACTACCTGCTATTGCTGAGGAGAGCAGGAGAAGCCTGCTGAGATGCCCGCACCGCCACATGCGCTTAAAAGCGCTTGGTGCATCCCACGCCATGGGACGCGCGCGGGCTGCGCCCGGGCCAAGCGTGGGCTCGTCTGCACCCGTCATAGCCCGGTAGAGGCTAGGCTGGGCCTACCCTCTTGGCTTGCTATTAGAACCTATCTTCTCAGCTATCTACTGAGGACTCTTTGGGTCAAGGTAGGAGGACAACTTGCCCTATCATACCCCCCATCTGTATTCCAGCAATCTGAACTGTTGGGGAGATTGCCTGTCGAGTGTGGGAATCAGCAAGCAGTTAGTACCCACCGTTTATCTTGTACATCGGCACTTTGGCACTATTTGTATAGTTTTACTGAGCCCATCTAATGCTGTTGTAATTTACTTATATTTACCTGTTTGGGACTGAGGTATTGAGGTAACTAAGGGTTTTGTTGTTTATTTGTTTTTAATTGTTGAAGGCGTAGCCTGCCTTAGGGGCCCGTCTATTGAGGATTATTATGAGCAAAAGGAGGGTTACTAAGATATAACAGGGAGCTGGACATGATGGGATCCTGGATGCCTTCTTAACGAGGGCTGAATCAGTACTTGCGCATGAAATTGAGTTAACTGAAAGAAGACAGTCTTTGGATTCACTGATTGCACACAAACTTTCCTCTTTGGGTGGAGGAGCTTTAGTTGCTGATCCATTGAACTCTGGGCAACTAACAAGTGAAACTAGCTCTGCTATTGCCCCAACGACGAATTTATCTCTATCCATTGACTCTATATCTGAACACTATAATGCAACTCAGGACCAACTAACATCTGCCTAAATGGTTAATAACTACGCAGATGCAAAGGATAGGAAAAGAAAGGGGGGTGGCCTCTTAAAACAAACATGATTGAAAAGGGCATACAAGGAGAAACACATTGTGAATGAGGAATTGGTTTTAGGACCTTCTTTACCCCTGAGATCCACTAGAGCTATTAGGCTAAATTAAATTATTAGTCAACCCCAATCGGAGAGTGATTATGCTTATAACTCTGATCTACTGAAAAGATTTGAATCTATGGTAACTGTACTTTTAAATCCCATATTGTATAAATTGGCTAAAATTGAGGAAAAACTAACTTCCTTGGAGGGTTCTCTTTTTTCAAATCAGGCTCCGGCTAATCTTACTGTGCTGACAGCCATAGCAAAGCCTAATCCAAATTCAGGTAGGATGCCCTCTAGGGTAACCAAAGTGGTCAGTGGTAGTCTGGGAAGTCATGTTCATGGTTGTGGTCTTCAACAAACAGGACTATCTAATGACTTGTCGGGTTCTGTTCGAGATCCGACATTAAAGTTGAGAACCAATGTACAGAATAGTCTCCACCATACCCAGGCACAATGTAATAGTGAGAATATTGGCTGTAATATGTTAAGTGGTAAACCTCAAATATCTAATGGGGCCACAGGTACTCACCATGTTAGTCTTACCTCTCCCTCTGCCCTCTTGGAGGGTAGAGCCCAAACGTTCGGCTTGGGAAGGGGAAGTGACCAGCACCCTTTGGAGTCTGGAAAGACTAAAGCAAGGTCAGATCTCCCTCCAGCAGCCTGCCCGTACGTTATAGTTTTAGCTAATGTCCCTGAATTAAAACCAGATTTGATAGAGAGCATGGAGCAGCTAATACATAAATCCCAGCATTGGCTATCTAACTGCCTGGGAGAAAAATTTAACGTGCATAAAAATATTACTATGGCTAGGAGGGTTACTTGGTTAGGAACAGCTCCTAAGATTATTAAAGGTGACTATATTGTACTGAATTTTGATAATCGACATATAGTGGGTGAATTACTACTTGGGTTACCAAGTATACCATCATTTCACACTGAAATATTTGCTCTTCCTTTGGGTTTCTTTTATAAACCTTATTCTTCACCTCAGCTTCCTATCTCTAGATCACATACTACTTGGAAGCCTTATCGTTACCGGTTTAATCGACCTCTTCCCCCCCAGTCTCACCTTTTCCCTTAAGGAATAGGTTTGCTGCACTAGAAGGATTGTCTACTTGTGACTGACTGGATACCCAGAATATATTGGCCAATGTGGATGGTGTTAAAGCATTATAAAAAGCGTCTCCTCTGCCCACCGTCCCTTCGGTAATTCTTCAAGCACCAATAGGCATTCAGTTAGACAGTTTGAAAATACTTGAGAAACCAACACACCATTAGAACATCTTAGGGTCTATAGCAGCTATGTCTTGGAATATTGCTGGTTATAACCAAAAAAAGTCTACTACAGAATGGTTGTCCCTGTTGATATCTAAAGATATTGTGTGTATCCAAGAGACCTGGGAACTTGATCCAATACATCTGAATGGTACCGTTCTTTTCAGACTACCTGCTGGTCGGGCGAAGGGCGACTTATTGACCCTACTCTCTAATGCTTTTCCGCTTAAAGTGAAGTCTATTCAAAATACCTCACCCTATTATCATATTATTCTAATAAAACATTGTGTGGATGATTGTTGGATCCTCATCAACTTTTATAATAATACTAGCGGCCCATCCCGACGTTGTCCGGGTAAAAAAAGGCTAGGCAGCAATGGTTTTAGTATCATTGTAAATTCGTCCCACATGATAAGAGACACATTTTGAAGCAAAGTCCCCAAAGGTCCATTTTTCCGAATAGAGCATATTGAATCCCTTTCAAGGGAAACTGTTAGAGGCAGTTCAAAGGTAGAATGTGCTGTTTTCCCAGCTGTTAGCAAAGTGGCAGCTATTCCAGATGAAGCAACAGCTAGAGCCAAATTCCCAGAAGATCGAACTTTGGCAAGTATGAGGTTGATTAGGTAAGTCTTTCCTGTGCCACCGGGGACGTTTATGAACAATAGTTTGCCTTGCTTCTTTTCAACACTATCAACTATGGTGTTGTAGGCGAGTTGTTGATCGGGAACTAAGTTAGGCAAGTGTTGAGCAAGGTAGGTATTTAGCTCTGGAATATTGTGTGCGGTAGCGATATTGTGGTATCCAGTTAGGTTAGTTCAGACCGCTGGCGGCAGGCTGAAATCTTGTAAGGACTTCTCGCTTAATAGATACAGTGAGTCTTCAATTTCTATAAGTCCTTGGTTTATGATTTCTTTGTTGATAGCAGCCCGTGCCGACGTTGTCCGGGTATGAATTGTTGCCGGCCAGTAGTATATTGTTTTGTAGGATTTCGTTTTGATAGCATTTCTTATCTGTGACAGGCCTGTGAAATGCTCCGATTCACAGTGCACTGCTGATGCACTTAAGAGTGTGCATTCATTAGTGTGTGAACTCGAGTTTCCCTACTTTATATTTCTTTGCAATATTATATAGCGCAAACTCGACAACATGGCATGAGTACAATTTACATTACAGAAGAACACATTCATTTGTGGTAGGCACGGGGAGACAACGCGATTTGCCTTGAATCACAGGATGTTGAGCTGATGCCGAGATTCGAACGTAGCTCCCCAGCTCTAAAGTTTGCAATTCTAGAACTTGTCTCTAAAAGTGTATGTTGGTGCTGGCCATCAATGAGAGAGACCTGTGCATTTTTCAAATGGGTGGTGAAAAAATATGAGTATGTTGCTGGAGATGTGGGCCGCCGTGTCACCAATGTACTAACCGGGGGAGGGTAAACACCGATTATTCCGCAACTTTCTTTCCGCATACCATCACTCCGCATACTTTCATTACGAAAGTACCATGACTCCGCAATGCCATTATAACGCATGGCATTACATTATATATGCTTTTTCTACGCATACATTTACAACGAAATTCGTTGTAAATGCATGAATGGTAAAAGCATGTTTGTTTTTAATGTTTGGATAAGGTAAGTATGGGTATAGGGGCATATGTTTTGGGGTACTGAGGTATATGTTTTGGGGTGTTTGGGTATTTTAAGGGTTCAGATATAGTTTTGGGTTATGGAGTACAGGGGTAGTTTTAGGGTTTACGGATAGGTATGGGTTTTGGGTTACAAGGCTATTTTTAGGGTTCAGGGCTAGGTTTGGGTTTTGGGGTATAGGGGTAGTTTTAGGGTTCAGGGGTAGGTTTGGGTTTTGGGGTACAGGGGTATTTTAAGGGTTCAGGGCTAGGTTTGGGTTTTGGGGTACAGGGGTATTTTTAGGGTTCAGGGCTAGGTTTGGGTTTTGGGGTACGGGGTATTTTAAGGGTTCAGATACAGTTTTGGGTTTAGGGGTATATTTAGGGTTCAGGGGTAGGTTTGGGTTTTGGGGTACAGGGGTATTTTAAGGGTTCAGGGCTAGATTTGGGTTTTGGGGTACAGGGGTATTTTTAGGGTTCAGGGCTAGGCTTGAGTTTTGGGGTACAGAGGTATTTTAGGGTTCAGGGGTAGGTTTGGGTTTTGGGGTACAGGGGTCTTTTTAGGGTTCAGGGCTAGGTTTGGGTTTTGGGGTACAGGGGTATTTTTAGGGTTATGGGGTAGGTTTGGGTTTTGGGGTACAGGGGCATTTTAAGGGTTCAGGGCTAGGTTTGTGTTTTGGGGTACAGGGGATATTTTAGGGTTCAGGGGTAGGTTTGGGTTTTGGGTACAGTGGTATTTTTAGGGTTCAGGGCTAGGTTTGGGTTTTGGGGTACAGGGGTATTTTTAGGGTTCAGGGGTAGGTTTGGGTTTTGAGGTACAGGGGTATTTATATGGGTCAGGGCTAGGTTTGGGTTTTGGGGTACAGGGGTATTTTTAGGGTTCAGGGCTAGGTTTGTGTTTTGGGGTACAGGGGTATTTTAGGGTTCAGGGGTAGCTTTGGGTTTTGGGGTACAGTGGTATTTTTAGGGTTCAGGGCTAGGTTTGGGTTTTGAGGTACAAGGGTATTTATGGGGTTCAGGGCTAGGTTTGGTTTTGGGGTATAGGGGTATTTTTAGGGTTTAGGGATAGATTTGGGTTTTGGGGTACAGGGTATATTTATAGGGTTAAGATGGGTTAGTGTTTAAGGGTGTTGGGGTATTTTAAGGAGTAAGGGTGGGTTATGATCATGGGGTTCAGGGGTATTTAAAGGGAGCAGGGTGGGATTAGCACACAATATGAGGCATGGCATGAAGGGTGGAACGTACCACACGCCCCCAGCGTTTGTCACGCCCCCAGCACACGCCCACAGCACACGCCCACAGCACAACACAGACACGCCCACAAGGGACTACTTTGCTGGCATGGTTCTTTTACCTTTTAAATGTATATGGTGGGCGTCTGTATAGCCTATGTCCTTCTGCTGCAACTGCCCTTTCCAACGCTGTATTAGGTGTTGTGATTGGTGCTGTGGTTCCTGAGATTACCCGCCTCAAAGGTTTGGGCTCTCTCTTTATATTATTAGTATGGATTTTTGGAAGTAATCAAGCAGTGGTGTTGGCTCCCCTAGAAAGAGATATTAATAATTTGCAAGACTAATATAATAAACCCTGCAACTTAATTTGGCTCGGGGATTTTTAACGCACATCCCTGTGACAAGATTAATGTGCCAATATGTGGTATGCAAGATAATGTTGGGGAGAGTGTCTCCCACTTTGTCCATACTGAGTATGGTAATGCTTTAAATAGATTATTATCTATAAATAATCTTCTATTTTTAAATGTCTCTGAACTTACAACTGGTCAGTTAGGATTTACTTTTTAAAATCATTTTGTCTCCTCTACCCTCGACTATGTTTTGATATCTGATTCAATAAGAGGGCTTTTTTCTCATTTTGAGATTGATTTTTATCCTTTTAGTGATCATGCTGCAATAACCTTTTATATTCCTCCTGTAAAGAAAACTGAATGTGTTTCTAAACTTCCTGTAAATCCTGTAATTGGAGGAAAGAAGAGTATTATTTTGAAGTGGGAAAGAGTGGATACTAAGAGGGTTTTGCCAAACCTAGTCTCCAATCGATTTGGAGAGATAATGCTTTGCTTAGACTCAGCTCCTCATGATAGCACAATCTCGGCCTTTGAGCAGATTTATCTGATGTTAAAAATAATTCAACACGTGTTATTCGTAATGGCCATCATAAAAAATGTAGCTAGTTTAATGAGGACTGTGTTAAAACATTAAAAAATCTTCATTTGGCCTTAAAGTCTAATCCTCAAAATCCATCTCTGGTTAAGTCTCTACGTCAAGCTTATAAAAAAGCAAGGACAACTAGGATGAAAGCCATAAAAGAAGAATGGTGGGAAAACCTACAAAAAAGCTGCTCTATTAAAAAGTGCACAGGCATTTTGATTGGTGAAGAGATGAGCAGTCTATGACCACAGATACACATGTTGAACAGGAGGAATGGGTAATCCACTTTGAAAACTTATTTGGAGCTGATGAAATGGTAACTGCTCAATTTAACTTAATAAACGTAGAAAGGGCAGGGGGTGTTGCTAGTTTTACCTGTGAAGAAACGAAGTATGCACTAAATCAGTGTAAACGTGCAAAGGCACCCGGACTGGATGGAGTCCCTATTGACCTGTTTTTAGAGAACTAAGATCTTTGGGCCCCGCTTTTAACAAATGTTATCAATAAATTGCCCAAATAGGTGCCCCTTCCTCATGGAAGACCACTGTAACTGTTTCTATCTATAAAAAGGGGGATAGGTCAATTCTGAAAAATTAAAGACCTATCTCTTTGATAGATTCTACTGCAAAATTAATGGGTTGGCTGCTTTTAAACTGATTGGAGGAATGGGCCCTAGAAAGGAATATAATAACTCCATGTCAGTTTGGTTTTAGAAAAGGGAAAGGCACTGTGGATTAGTGGCTGAACCTGAGTCTAATTATAGCAAAATATACGGCTGCCAAAAAAGGCCATCTCTATCTTGCCTTCATGGATCTGTCTGCACCCTTTTACTACGTGGCACAGCCTAGGCTGTGGCAGATCATGGAGGCAATGGGGATTGGCCTGAATATTATTAATATTATCCGTGATTTATACTCAGGTGTTTTATCCTGTGTTCGCTATGGAAAGGGAGGCGAGTCTACTAGGTATTTTAAAATTGCTAGAGGTGTAAGGCAGGGTTGCGTTCTTGCTCCCTTCCTATTTGCACTCTATACCAATGATGTAGAATTTGCCTTGCTGAGATCTACTCCAGATGTTCTTATATTAATTCATCACAAGTACCAATACTTTTATATACGGATGACGCAGTGGTTTAAGCCTGTACTAGTAGTGCGCTGCGCCGCTTTGTACTGGAATATACACAATTCATGAACAATCTGGATATGAAAGTTAATTATGCAAAGTTTTTATCCTATAGGCAGGCTCAAAACAGTGAACGATATATATATAAGGGGGTCCCAGACCAAACACACAATCAATTATTGAATATCACAATATTTAGTTGAATTGATCCAAAACAAATGAGGGTGCTCAGTGTTTTTTTATTTTCACTGCACCGTTATAACCATTCAATGATCAGTAAATCAGTAATAGCATACACAAATTCAATGCGCCCACAGGGGAAAGGGGAAAAGTGCAGGGGAAAACATTTTTGATAGTTGTACATCACTAGTCAAAATTCTCATATGTATGAATCCACACGTTTAAATCATAAATTCAATTGATCCCCATACGAGAGGTCAAATAAAGTAAGCATACATCAAAACATTTTCACAGCAAAAGAACTCCTAATCTGCTGTATACATCATGCTATTGTTAGGAGGTCAAAACAGTGAAAGCAGCTCCAAATTAACACTGAAGGGGGCAAACTTGGAGTTGTTGACACTTTTAAGTATTTAGGGATAATATTTGACCGTCAAATTAACTGGCAAAGAATGATTGTAAATAGGGGACTACAGATGGAAAAGAATATTGGGGCCCTAACTAAATTTATTATAAAACTAGCTTAAAACCTGTTGATATAATAAAAACAGTAGATGAAGCTAAGACGGTATCTGCTGTCACCTATCAAAGATTGTGCTAAATTACAATCCATTGAAGACAACTTACAAAAAAAAGTGTTTCATTGCCAAAGTCTTGCTCCAATTTTATCTGCCATACGGAACTGATAGCCCCCTGTATTACTGATAAAATCTCTGTGGCTCCAATTTTAATGTGGCACTCAATATGGCGTGAGGAGACCCTCTCATTAACAAGAGATATTGTAACGGATATTCTAAAGTTAGATGGCGTGGGTAATATCAGCTGGTTACTTATGTTATGTTGAATCGACCTTGAAAACAGCTGGCTTACATCATCTTTTCATTGACCCTACAAGTTGTAGGTCTATTTCCAAAAATGATCTATAAGTTCGTTTGCTGTCCAACTTGCAGGCAAGAAGGGAGGCTCTAAATGCTAAGCTTTCAACAGTTAAAGCATATCTATCAGCCCCTAGCATGATGCAAATGGATTTTAATTTATTATATTTACCGTTCGTTACTAATCTCCAACACAGGAATATCCTTGTGAGATTTCGGATAAATTATATTCCTTTGATGTTGGGTCTTCCATGTAACATCTACGTTGTCTCCGATCTCCTATTTTAAATTGTGATGACCGATCCGTACAGAACAATTTGCATTTCATGTTTTTTTGTAAATTTTATTGTGATGAAAGAAAAAGGTTTATTATTCCCCTCATGAGTAAAATGAATTTTAAACAGTGTCGTGTGGCCCTTTATTACTTGCAGCTACTCCCTGACCCTTTTACCGGTTTGTCTTTGGCGTCTTTTTTTCTATCTGCCCTAAAGAAGAGATGTTCAATTTGTTAAAATTGTATTTTAGAAAGGGAACAATTTATTGTATTGTGTTTATAACTGTGTATACATTTTTTATGTGGTTTTTGTATAATTCTTTGAATTTTAACTTTATTGTAATGCTGTGGAATGTTTTATCTGTAGTATACTTTTTATGCCTTCATTGTGTTGGCGAAATAAAGTTATTCTGACTGAAGTCAGGAAAAGGAAAGCATCATGTGAGTTGTCTCTTGTATGACACTCAAGTGATTCCATTACCAATTATTTTCAACTAAAAAGAACCAAGACACAAGGTACTGTGCTATGACACCCTTCAGTGATTGTTCAGACCCCATCTCCCAACACTCTTGATCTCAAGGATTAAGTAGCAAACACTCAATTTCATTCAATCTAAACTCTGAAAAATATACTGGCTTAAGTTCTTCTTTAAAGGTTACCAGAGTGTCAGCCTTTCAAGAACTCTCAGATCTATGATGAGTGCAGAGCAATCAAAAGCGGAAGAGTCAGCCCCCAACCAATCAAACTTGGAAAAATGCCACACAAGATCCTGTCAAGATAGAAACATACTTGACGCCCCCACCACGGGATGAAGCTTTAATGGCTCTCAAAAAGTGTGTAGCAGATATGAGAGCCCAGTCTCATGTTTAAATGTCTCATGAAGGGCTCTAAATGTTCATGTTAAACTCTACTAATCTACAAGCCCATTGAAGAGCAGCAATAGACGCGATTGACCTATTGCCAACATTACCAGATGAAACCCAGAGAGCTATCTTTTGTTTTTTTACTAAACATCTCTTTATTGATAATTTTGTGGTACAAAGACAACAAAAACAGCCATTAAACCTTGAGTGCATCAGAACATCAATCTTCCATTACATTAGGCTGACAAAGACCACCAAAGGCAGTGATATCAATTGCATACTTCACATATGGTAGTAAGGAGGCCAAAGATATAGGAAAAGCAGAGAATACCAGAGCAGCATAGTCAATAAAAAA